>NW_027464585.1:7500000-8750000 GCF_043290135.1 Rhipicephalus microplus | reverse complement strand
GAAAGTGGAGCACGACTGTCTCCGTGGCGCAATTGGCTAGCGCGATCGGCTGTTAACCGAAAGGTTGCTGAATCGAGCTCTCCCGGGAGTGGTGTGTTGCTTTTTTCTTTGCGCTGATAGCTTTGAAGATATGTTCTGATGGTGGTGAGAGTGGAGCAGGACTGTCTCCGTGGCGCAATTGGCTAGCGCGATCGGCTGTTAACCGAAAGGTTGGAGGTTCGAGCCCTCCCGGGAGTGGTGTGTCGCTTTTTTCTTTGCGCTGATAGCTTTGAATATATGTTCTGATGGTGGTGAAAGTGGAGCACGACTGTCTCCGTGGCGCAATTGGCTAGCGCGATCGGCTGTTAACCGAAAGGTTGGAGAATCGAGCTCTCCCGGGAGTGGTGTGGTGCTTTTATTTGCGCTGATAGCTTTAAAGATATGTTCTGATGGTGGTGAGAGTGAGCAGGACTGCCTCCGTGGCGCAATTGGCTAGCGCGATCGGCTGTTAACGGAAAATTGGAGGTTCGAGCCCTCTCAGGAGTGGTGTGTTGCTTTTTTCTTTGCACTGAAAGCTTTGAAGATATGTTCTGATGGTGGTGAGAGTGGAGCACGACTGTCTCCGTGGCGCAATTAGCTAGCGCGATCGGCTGTTAACCGAAAGGTTGGAGGTTCGAGCCCACCCAGTGGTGGTGCGGCGCTTTTTTTCTTTGCGCTGATAGCTTTGGAGAAATGTTCTGACGGTGGTGAGATTGAAGCACGACTGTCTCTGTGGCGCAATTGGCTAGCACGTTCGGCTGTTAACCGAAACATTGGAGTTTCGAGCCCTCCCGGGAGTGGTGTGTCGCTTTTTTCTTTGCGCTGATAGCTTTGGAGATATGTCCTGATGGTGGTGAGAGTGGAGCACGACTGTCTCTTTGACGCAATTGGCTAGGGCGATCGGCTGCTAACCGAAAGGTTGGAGGTTCGAGCCCACCCGGTTGTGGTGCGGCGCTTCTTTTTCTTTGGGCTGATAGCTCTGAAGAAATGTTCTGATGGTAAAGAGAGTAGAGCAGGACTGTCTCCGTGGCGCAATTGGCTGGCGCGATCGGCTGTTATCCGAAAGGTTGGAGGTTGGAGCCCACCCGGTGGTGGTGCGGCGCTTTTTTTTCTTTGGGCTGATAGCTTTGAAGATATGTTCTAATGGTGGTGTGACTGGAGCAGGACTGTTTCCGTGGCGCAATTGGCTAGCGCGATCGGCTGTTAACCGAAAGGTTGGAGGTTCCAGCCCACCCGGTGGTGGGGCGGCGCTTTTTTTTTCTTTGGGCTGATAGCTTTTAAGATATGTTCTGATGGTGCGGAGAGTGGAGCAGGACTGTCTCTGTGGCGGAATTGGATAGCGCGATCGGCTGTTAACTGAAAGGTTGGAGGTTCGAGCTCTCCCGGGAGTGGTGTGTTGCTTTTTTCTTTGCGCTGATAGCTTTGAAGATATGTTCTAATGGTGGTGTGAGTGGAGCAGGACTGTTTCCGTGGCGCAATTGGCTAGCGCGATCGGCTGTTACCCGAAAGGTGGGAGGTTCGAGCCCACCTGGTGGTGGTGCGGCGCTTTTTTTTCTTTCGGCTGATAGCTTGGAAGATATGTTCTGATGGTGGTGAGAGTGGAGCAGGACTGCCTCCGTGGCGCAATTGGCTAGCGCGATCGGCTGTTAACGGAAAGGTTGGAGATTCGAGCCCTCTCGGGAGTGGTGTGTTGCTTTTTTCTTTGCAGTGATAGCTTTGAAGATATGTACTGATGGTGGTGAGAGTGGAGCACGACTGTCTGCGTGGCGCAATTGGCTAGCGCGATCGGCTGTTAACCGAAAGGTTCGAGGTTCAAGCCCTCCCGGGAGTGGTGTGTTGCTTTTTTCTTTGCGCTGATAGCTTTGAAAATATGTTCTGATGGTGGTGAAAGTGGAGCACGACTGTCTCCGTGGCGCAATTGGCTAGCGCGATCGGCTGTTAACCGAAAGGTTGCTGAATCGAGCTCTCCCGGGAGTGGTGTGTTGCTTTTTTCTTTGCGCTCATAGCTTTGAAGATATGTTCTGATGGTGGTGAGAGTGGAGCAGGACTGTCTCCGTGGCGCAATTGGCTAGCGCGATCGGCTGTTAACCGAAAGGTTGGAGGTTCGAGCCCTCCCGGGAGTGGTGTGTCGCTTTTTTCTTTGCGCTGATAGCTTTGAATATATGTTCTGATGGTGGTGAAAGTGGAGCACGACTGTCTCCGTGGCGCAATTGGCTAGCGCGATCGGCTGTTAACTGAAAGGTTGGAGAATCGAGCTCTCCCGGGAGTGGTGTGGTGCTTTTTTTTGCGCTGATAGCTTTAAAGATATGTTCTGATGGTGGTGAGAGTGAGAAGGACTGCCTCCGTGGCGCAATTGGCTAGCGCGATCGGCTGTTAACGGAAAATTGGAGGTTCGAGCCCTCTCAGGAGTGGTGTGTTGCTTTTTTCTTTGCGCTGATAGCTTTGAAAATATGTTCTGATGGTGGTGAAAGTGGAGCACGACTGTCTCCGTGGCGCGATTGGCTAGCGCGTTCGGCTGTTAACCGAAAAAGTGGAGTTTCGAGCCCTCACGGGAGTGGTGTGTTGCTTTTTTCTTTGCACTGAAAGCTTTGAAGATATGTTCTGATGGTGGTGAGAGTGGAGCACGACTGTCTCCGTGGCGCAATTAGCTAGCGCGATCGGCTGTTAACCGAAAGGTTGGAGGTTCGAGCCCACCCAGTGGTGGTGCGGCGCTTTTTTTCTTTGCGCTGATAGCTTTGGAGAAATGTTCTGACGGTGGTGAGATTGAAGCACGACTGTCTCTGTGGCGCAATTGGCTAGCACGTTCGGCTGTTAACCGAAACATTGGAGTTTCGAGCCCTCCCGGGAGTGGTGTGTCGCTTTTTTCTTTGCGCTGATAGCTTTGGAGATATGTCCTGATGGTGGTGAGAGTGGAGCACGACTGTCTCTTTGACGCAATTGGCTAGGGCGATCGGCTGCTAACCGAAAGGTTGGAGGTTCGAGCCCACCCGGTTGTGGTGCGGCGCTTCTTTTTCTTTGGGCTGATAGCTCTGAAGAAATGTTCTGATGGTAGTGAGAGTAGAGCAGGACTGTCTCCGTGGCGCAATTGGCTGGCGCGATCGGCTGTTATCCGAAAGGTTGGAGGTTGGAGCCCACCCGGTGGTGGTGCGGCGCTTTTTTTTCTTTGGGCTGATAGCTTTGAAGATATGTTCTAATGGTGGTGTGAGTGGAGCAGGACTGTTTCCGTGGCGCAATTGGCTAGCACGATCGGCTGTTAACCGAAAGGTTGGAGGTTCCAGCCCACCCGGTAGTGGGGCGGCGCTTTTTTTTCTTTGGGCTGATAGCTTTCAAGATATGTTCTGATGGTGCGGAGAGTGGAGCAGGACTGTCTCTGTGGCGGAATTGGATAGCGCGATCGGCTGTTAACTGAAAGGTTGGAGGTTCGAGCTCTCCCGGGAGTGGTGTGTTGCTTTTTTCTTTGCGCTGATAGCTTTGAACATATGTTCTGATGGTGGTGAGAGTGGAGCGGGATTGTCTTCGTGGCGCAATTGGCTAGCGCGATCGGCTGTTAACCGAAAGGTGGGAGGTTCGAGCCCACCCGGTGGTGGTGCGGCGCTTTTTTTTCTTTCGGCTGATAGCTTGGAAGATATGTTCTGGTGGTGGTGAGAGTGGAGCAGGACTGCCTCCGTGGCGCAATTGGCTAGCGCAATCGGCTGTTAACGGAAAGGTTGGAGATTCGAGCCCTCTCGGGAGTGGTGTGTTGCTTTTTTCTTTGCAGTGATAGCTTTGAAGATATGTACTGATGGTGGTGAGAGTGGTGCACGACTGTCTGCGTGGCGCAATTGGCTAGCGCGATCGGCTGTTAACCGAAAGGTTGGAGAATCGAGCTCTCCCGGGAGTGGTGTGGTGCTTTTTTTTGCGCTGATAGCTTTAGAGATATGTTCTGATGGTGGTGAGAGTGAGCAGGACTGCCTCCGTGGCGCAATTGGCTAGCGCGATCGGCTGTTAACGGAAAATTGGAGGTTCGAGCCCTCTCAGGAGTGGTGTGTTGCTTTTTTCTTTGCGCTGATAGCTTTGAAAATATGTTCTGATGGTGGTGAAAGTGGAGCACGACTGTCTCCGTGGCGCGATTGGCTAGCGCGTTCGGCTGTTAACCGAAAAAGTGGAGTTTCGAGCCCTCGCGGGAGTGGTGTGTTGCTTTTTTCTTTGCACTGAAAGCTTTGAAGATATGTTCTGATGGTGGTGAGAGTGGAGCACGACTGTCTCCGTGGCGCAATTAGCTAGCGCGATCGGCTGTTAACCGAAAGGTTGGAGGTTCGAGCCCACCCAGTGGTGGTGCGGCGCTTTTTTTCTTTGCGCTGATAGCTTTGGAGAAATGTTCTGACGGTGGTGAGATTGAAGCACGACTGTCTCTGTGGCGCAATTGGCTAGCACGTTCGGCTGTTAACCGAAACATTGGAGTTTCGAGCCCTCCCGGGAGTGGTGTGTCGCTTTTTTCTTTGCGCTGATAGCTTTGGAGATATGTCCTGATGGTGGTGAGAGTGGAGCACGACTGTCTCTTTGACGCAATTGGCTAGGGCGATCGGCTGCTAACCGAAAGGTTGGAGGTTCGAGCCCACCCGGTTGTGGTGCGGCGCTTCTTTTTCTTTGGGCTGATAGCTCTGAAGAAATGTTCTGATGGTAGTGAGAGTAGAGCAGGACTGTCTCCGTGGCGCAATTGGCTGGCGCGATCGGCTGTTATCCGAAAGGTTGGAGGTTGGAGCCCACCCGGTGGTGGTGCGGCGCTTTTTTTTCTTTGGGCTGATAGCTTTGAAGATATGTTCTAATGGTGGTGTGAGTGGAGCAGGACTGTTTCCGTGGCGCAATTGGCTAGCGCGATCGGCTGTTAACCGAAAGGTTGGAGGTTCCAGCCCACCCGGTGGTGGGGCGGCGCTTTTTTTTCTTTGGGCTGATAGCTTTCAAGATATGTTCTGATGGTGCGGAGAGTGGAGCAGGACTGTCTCTGTGGCGGAATTGGATAGCGCGATCGGCTGTTAACTGAAAGGTTGGAGGTTCGAGCTCTCCCGGGAGTGGTGTGTTGCTTTTTTCTTTGCGCTGATAGCTTTGAACATATGTTCTGATGGTGGTGAGAGTGGAGCGGGATTGTCTTCGTGGCGCAATTGGCTAGCGCGATCGGCTGTTAACCGAAAAGTTGGAGGTTCAAGCCCACACGGTGGGGGTGCGGCGCTTTTTTTTCTTTGGGCTGATAGCTTTGAAGATATGCTCTGATGGTGGTGAGAGTATAGCAGGACTGTCTCCGTGGCGCAATTTGCTAGCGCGATCGGCTGTTAACCGAAAGGTTGGAGCTTCGAGCCCTCCCGGGAGTGGTGTGTTGCGTTTTCACTTGCGCTGATAGCTTTGAAGATGTTTTCTGATGGTGGTGAGATTGGAGCACGACTGTCTCCGTGGCGCAATTGGCTAGCGCGATCGGCTGTTAACCGAACGGTAGGAGGTTCGAGCGCTCCCGGGAACGGTGTGTCGCTTTTTTTGTTTGCAGTGATAGCTTTGAAGATATGTACTGATGGTGGTGAGAGAGGAGCACGACTGTCTCCGTGGCGCAATTGGCTAGCGCGATCGGCTGTTAACCGAAAGGTTCGAGGTTCAAGCCCTCCCGGGAGTGGTGTGTTGTTTTTTTCTTTGCGCTGATAGCTTTGAAGATATGTTCTGTTGGTGGTGAGAGTGGAGCACGACTCTCTCCGTGACGCAATTGGCTAGCGCGATCGGCTGTTAACCGAAAGGTTGGAGGTTCGAGCCCTCCCGGGAGTGGTGTGTCGCTTTTTTCTTTGCGCTGATAGCTTTGAATATATGTTCTGATGGTGGTGAAAGTGGAGCACGACTGTCTCCGTGGCGCAATTGGCTAGCGCGATCGGCTGTTAACCGAAAGGTTGGAGAATCGAGCTCTCCCGGGAGTGGTGTGGTGCTTTTTTTTGCGCTGATAGCTTTAAAGATATGTTCTGATGGTGGTGAGAGTGAGCAGGACTGCCTCCGTGGCGCAATTGGCTAGCGCGATCGGCTGTTAACGGAAAATTGGAGGTTCGAGCCCTCTCAGAAGTGGTGTGTTGCTTTTTTCTTTGCGCTGATAGCTTTGAAAATATGTTCTGATGGTGGTGAAAGTGGAGCACGACTGTCTCCGTGGCGCAATTGGCTAGCGCGTTCGGCTGTTAACCGAAAAAGTGGAGTTTCGAGCCCTCGCGGTAGTGGTGTGTTGCTTTTTTCTTTGCACTGAAAGCTTTGAAGATATGTTCTGATGGTGGTGAGAGTGGAGCACGACTGTCTCCGTGGCGCAATTAGCTAGCGCGATCCGCTGTTAACCGAAAGGTTGGAGGTTCGAGCCCACCCAGTGGTGGTGCGGCGCTTTTTTTCTTTGCGCTGGTAGCTTTGGAGAAATGTTCTGACGGTGGTGAGATTGAAGCACGACTGTCTCTGTGGCGCAATTGGCTAGCACGTTCGGCTGTTAACCGAAACATTGGAGTTTCGAGACCTCCCGGGAGTGGTGTGTCGCTTTTTTCTTTGCGCTGATAGCTTTGGAGATATGTCCTGATGGTGGTGAGAGTGGAGCACGACTGTCTCTTTGACGCAATTGGCTAGGGCGATCGGCTGCTAACCGAAAGGTTGGAGGTTCGAGCCCACCCGGTTGTGGTGCAGCGCTTCTTTTTCTTTGGGCTGATAGCTCTGAAGAAATGTTCTGATGGTAGTGAGAGTAGAGCAGGACTGTCTCCGTGGCGCAATTGGCTGGCGCGATCGGCTGTTATCCGAAAGGTTGGAGGTTGGAGCCCACCCGGTGGTGGTGCGGCGCTTTATTTTCTTTGGGCTGATAGCTTTGAAGATATGTTCTAATGGTGGTGTGAGTGGAGCAGGACTGTTTCCGTGGCGCAATTGGCTAGCGCGATCGGCTGTTAACCGAAAGGTTGGAGGTTCCAGCCCACCCGGTGGTGGGGCGGCGCTTTTTTTTCTTTGGGCTGATAGCTTTCAAGATATGTTCTGATGGTGCGGAGAGTGGAGCAGGACTGTCTCTGTGGCGGAATTGGATAGCGCGATCGGCTGTTAACTGAAAGGTTGGAGGTTCGAGCTCTCCCGGGAGTGGTGTGTTGCTTTTTTCTTTGCGCTGATAGCTTTGAACATATGTTCTGATGGTGGTGAGAGTGGAGCGGGATTGTCTTCGTGGCGCAATTGGCTAGCGCGATCGGCTGTTAACCGAAAGGTGGGAGGTTCGAGCCCACCCGGTGGTGGTGCGGCGCTTTTTTTTCTTTCGGCTGATAGCTTGGAAGATATGTTCTGAGGGTGGTGAGAGTGGAGCAGGACTGCCTCCGTGGCGCAATTGGCTAGCGCGATCGGCTGTTAACGGAAAGGTTGGAGATTCGAGCCCTCTCGGGAGTGGTGTGTTGCTTTTTTCTTTGCAGTGATAGCTTTGAAGATATGTACTGATGGTGGTGAGAGTGGTGCACGACTGTCTGCGTGGCGCAATTGGTTAGCGCGATCGGCTGTTAACCGAAAGGTTCGAGGTTCAAGCCCTCCCGGGAGAGGTGTCTTGCTTTTTTCGTTGCGCTGATAGCTTTGAAGATATGTTCTGTTGGTGGTGAGAGTGGAGCGCGACTGTCTCCGTGGCGCAAGTAGCTAGCGCGATCGGCTGTTAACCGAAAGGTTGGAGGTTCGAGCCCACCCAGTGGTGGTGCGGACCTTTTTTTCTTCGGGCTGATAGCTTTGAAGATATGTTCTGATGTTCGTGAGAGTGGAGCAGGACTGTCTCTGTGGCGCATTTGGCTAGCGTGATCGGCTGTTAACCGAAAGCTTGGAGTTTCGAGCCCACCTGGTGGTGGTGCGGCGCTTTTTTTTGACCTGATAGCTTTGAAGATATGTTCTGATGGTGGTGAGAGTGGAGAAGGATTGTCTCCGTGGCGCAATTAGCTAGCGCTATAGCTGTTAACCGAAATGTTGGAGTTTCGAGCCCACCCGGGGACGGTGTGTCGCTTTTTTTTTCTTTGCGCTGATAGCTTTGAAGATATGTTCTGATGGTGGTGAGAGTGGAGCACGACTGTCTCCGTGGCGCAATTGGCTAGCGCGATCGGCTGTTAACCGAAAGGTTGGAGCTTCGAGCCCTCCCGGGAGTGGTGTGTTGCGTTTTCACTTGCGCTGATAGCTTTGAAGATATGTTCTGATGGTGGTGAGAGTGGAGAACGACTGTCTCCGTTGCGCAGTTGGCTAGCGCGATCTGCTGTTGACCGAAAGTTTGGAGGTTCGAGCCCACCCTGTGGTGGTGTGGCGCTTTTTTTGGGCTGATAGCTCTGAAGAAATGTTATGATGGTGGTGAGAGTGGAGCACGACTGTCTCAGTGGCGCAATTGGCTAGCGCGATCGGCTGTTAACCGAAAAGTTGGAGGTTCAAGCCCACACGGTGGGGGTGCGGCGCTTTTTTTTCTTTGGGCTGATAGCTATGAAGATATGCTCTGATGGTGGTGAGAGTATAGCAGGACTGTCTCCGTGGCGCAATTTGCTAGCGCGATCGGCTGTTAACCGAAAGGTTGGAGCTTCGAGCCCTCCCGGGAGTGGTGTGTTGCGTTTTCACTTGCGCTGATAGCTTTGAAGATGTTTTCTGATGGTGGTGAGAGTGGAGCACGACTGTCTCCGTGGCGCAATTGGCTAGCGCGATCGGCTGTTAACCGAACGGTAGGAGGTTCGAGCGCTCCCGGGAACGGTGTGTCGCTTTTTTTGTTTGCAGTGATAGCTTTGAAGATATGTACTGATGGTGGTGAGAGTGGAGCACGACTGTCTCCGTGGCGCAATTGGCTAGCGCGATCGGCTGTTAACCGAAAGGTTCGAGGTTCAAGCCCTCCCGGGAGTGGTGTGTTGCTTTTTTCTTTGCGCTGATAGCTTTGAAGATATGTTCTGTTGGTGGTGAGAGTGGAGCACGACTCTCTCCGTGACGCAATTGGCTAGCGCGATCGGCTGTTAACCGAAAGGTTGGAGGTTGGAGCCCACCCGGTGGTGGTGCGGCGCTTCTTTTTCTTTGGGCTGATAGCTTTGAAGTTATGTTCTAATGGTGGTGTGAGTGGAGCAGGACTGTTTCCGTGGCGCAATTGGCTAGCGCGATCGGCTGTTAACCGTAAGGTTGGAGGTTCGAGCCCACCCGGTGGTGGTGCGGCGCTTTTTTTTCTTTGGGCTGATAGCTTTCAAGATATGTTCTGATGGTGCGGAGAGTGGAGCAGGACTGTCTCTGTGGCAGAATTGGCTAGCGCGATCGGCTGTTAACTGAAAGGTTGGAGGTTCGAGCTCTCCCGGGAGTGGTGTGTTGCTTTTTTTTTGCGCTGATAGCTTTGAACATATGTTCTGATGGTGTTGAGAGTGGAGCGGGACTGTCTCTGTGGCGCAATTGGCTAGCGCGATCGGCTGTTAACCGAAAGGCTGGAGGTTTGAGCCCACCCGGTGGTGGTGCGGCGCTTTTTTTTCTTTCGGCTGATAGCTTTGAAGATATGTTCTGATGGTGGTGAGAGTGGAGCAGGACTGCCTCCGTGGCGCAATTGGCTAGCGCGATCGGCTGTTAACGGAAAGGTTGGAGATTCGAGCCCTCTCGGGAGTGGTGTGTTGCTTTTTTCTTTGCAGTGATAGCTTTGAAGATATGTACTGATGGTGGTGAGAGTGGAGCACGACTGTCTGCGTGGCGCAATTGGCTAGCGCGATCGGCTGTTAACCGAAAGGTTCGAGGTTCAAGCCCTCCCGGGAGTGGTGCGTTGCTTTTTTCTTTGCGATGATAGCTTTGAAAATATGTTCTGATGGTGGTGAGAGTGGAGCAGGACTGTCTCCGTGGCGCAATTGGCTAGCGCGATCGGCTGTTAACCGAAAGGTTGGAGGTTCGAGCACTCCTGGGAGTGGTGTGTCGCTTTTTTCTTTGAGCTGATTGCTTTGAATATATGTTCTGATGGTGATGAAAGTGGAGCACGACTGTCTCCGTGGCGCAATTGGCTAGCGCGATCGGCTGTTAACCGAAAGGTTGGAGAATCGAGCTCTCCCGGGAGTGGTGTGTTGCTTTTTTTTTGCGCTGATAGCTTTAAAGATATGTTCTGATGGTGGTGAGAGTGAGCAGGACTGCCTCCGTGGCGCAATTGGCTAGCGCGATCGGCTGTTAACGGAAAATTGGAGGTTCGAGCCCTCTCAGGAGTGGTGTGTTGCTTTTTTCTTTGCGCTGATAGCTTTGAAAATATGTTCTGATGGTGGTGAAAGTGGAGCACGACTGTCTCCGTGGCGCAATTGGCTAGCGCGTTCGGCTGTTAACCGAAAGGTTGGAGGTTCGAGCCCACCCAGTGGTGGTGCGGCGCTTTTTTTTCTTTGCGCTGATAGCTTTGGAGAAATGTTCTGACGGTGGTGAGATTGAAGCACGACTGTCTCTGTGGCGCAATTGGCTAGCACGTTCGGCTGTTAACCGAAACATTTGAGTTTCGAGCCCTCCCGGGAGTGGTGTGTCGCTTTTTTCTTTGCGCTGATAGCTTTGGAGATATGTCCTGATGGTGGTGAGAGTGGAGCACGACTGTCTCTGTGATGCAATCGGCTAGGGCGATCGGCTGTTAACCGAAAGGTTGGAGGTTCGAGCCCACCCGGTTGTGGTGCGGCGCTTCTTTTTCTTTGGGCTGATAGTTCTGAAGAAATGTTCTGATGGTAGTGAGAGTAGAGCAGGACTGTCTCCGTGGCGCAATTGGCTGGCGCGATCGGCTGTTATCCGAAAGGTTGGAGGTTGGAGCCCACCCGGTGGTGGTGCGGCGCTTTTTTTTCTTTGGGCTGATAGCTTTGAAGATATGTTCTAATGGCGGTGTGAGTGGAGCAGGACTGTTTCCGTGGCGCAATTGGCTAGCGCGATCGGCTGTTAACCGAAAGGTTGGAGGTTCGAGCCCACCCGGTGGTGGGGCGGCGCTTTTTTTTCTTTGGGCTTATAGCTTTCAAGATATGTTCTGATGGTGCGGAGAGTGGAGCACGACTGTCTCTTTGACGCAATTGGCTAGGGCGATCGGCTGCTAACCGAAAGGTTGGAGGTTCGAGCCCACCCGGTTGTGGTGCGGCGCTTCTTTTTCTTTGGGCTGATAGCTCTGAAGAAATGTTCTGATGGTAGTGAGAGTAGAGCAGGACTGTCTCCGTGGCGCAATTGGCTGGCGCGATCGGCTGTTATCCGAAAGGTTGGAGGTTGGAGCCCACCCGGTGGTGGGGCGGCGCTTTTTTTTCTTTGGGCTGATAGCTTTGAAGATATGTTCTAATGGTGGTGTGAGTGGAGCAGGACTGTTTCCGTGGCGCAATTGGCTAGCGCGATCGGCTGTTAACCGAAAGGTTGGAGGTTCCAGCCCACCCGGTGGTGGGGCGGCGCTTTTTTTTCTTTGGGCTGATAGCTTTCAAGATATGTTCTGATGGTGCGGAGAGTGGAGCAGGACTGTCTCTGTGGCGGAATTGGATAGCGCGATCGGCTGTTAACTGAAAGGTTGGTGGTTCGAGCTCTCCCGGGAGTGGTGTGTTGCTTTTTTCTTTGCGCTGATAGCTTTGAACATATGTTCTGATGGTGGTGAGAGTGGAGCGGGATTGTCTTCGTGGCGCAATTGGCTAGCGCGATCGGCTGTTAACCGAAAAGTTGGAGGTTCAAGCCCACACGGTGGGGGTGCGGCGCTTTTTTTTCTTTGGGCTGATAGCTTTGAAGATATGCTCTGATGGTGGTGAGAGTATAGCAGGACTGTCTCCGTGGCGCAATTTGCTAGCGCGATCGGCTGTTAACCGAAAGGTTGGAGCTTCGAGCCCTCCCGGGAGTGGTGTGTTGCGTTTTCACTTGCGCTGATAGCTTTGAAGATGTTTTCTGATGGTGGTGAGATTGGAGCACGACTGTCTCCGTGGCGCAATTGGCTAGCGCGATCGGCTGTTAACCGAACGGTAGGAGGTTCGAGCGCTCCCGGGAACGGTGTGTCGCTTTTTTTGTTTGCAGTGATAGCTTTGAAGATATGTACTGATGGTGGTGAGAGAGGAGCACGACTGTCTCCGTGGCGCAATTGGCTAGCGCGATCGGCTGTTAACCGAAAGGTTCGAGGTTCAAGCCCTCCCGGGAGTGGTGTGTTGTTTTTTTCTTTGCGCTGATAGCTTTGAAGATATGTTCTGTTGGTGGTGAGAGTGGAGCACGACTCTCTCCGTGACGCAATTGGCTAGCGCGATCGGCTCTTAACCGAAAGGTTGGAGGTTCGAGCCCTCCCGGGAGTGGTGTGTCGCTTTTTTCTTTGCGCTGATAGCTTTGAATATATGTTCTGATGGTGGTGAAAGTGGAGCACGACTGTCTCCGTGGCGCAATTGGCTAGCGCGATCGGCTGTTAACCGAAAGGTTGGAGAATCGAGCTCTCCCGGGAGTGGTGTGGTGCTTTTTTTTGCGCTGATAGCTTTAAAGATATGTTCTGATGGTGGTGAGAGTGAGCAGGACTGCCTCCGTGGCGCAATTGGCTAGCGCGATCGGCTGTTAACGGAAAATTGGAGGTTCGAGCCCTCTCAGAAGTGGTGTGTTGCTTTTTTCTTTGCGCTGATAGCTTTGAAAATATGTTCTGATGGTGGTGAAAGTGGAGCACGACTGTCTCCGTGGCGCAATTGGCTAGCGCGTTCGGCTGTTAACCGAAAAAGTGGAGTTTCGAGCCCTCGCGGTAGTGGTGTGTTGCTTTTTTCTTTGCACTGAAAGCTTTGAAGATATGTTCTGATGGTGGTGAGAGTGGAGCACGACTGTCTCCGTGGCGCAATTAGCTAGCGCGATCCGCTGTTAACCGAAAGGTTGGAGGTTCGAGCCCACCCAGTGGTGGTGCGGCGCTTTTTTTCTTTGCGCTGATAGCTTTGGAGAAATGTTCTGACGGTGGTGAGATTGAAGCACGACTGTCTCTGTGGCGCAATTGGCTAGCACGTTCGGCTGTTAACCGAAACATTGGAGTTTCGAGACCTCCCGGGAGTGGTGTGTCGCTTTTTTCTTTGCGCTGATAGCTTTGGAGATATGTCCTGATGGTGGTGAGAGTGGAGCACGACTGTCTCATTGACGCAATTGGCTAGGGCGATCGGCTGCTAACCGAAAGGTTGGAGGTTCGAGCCCACCCGGTTGTGGTGCAGCGCTTCTTTTTCTTTGGGCTGATAGCTCTGAAGAAATGTTCTGATGGTAGTGAGAGTAGAGCAGGACTGTCTCTGTGGAGCAATTGGCTGGCGCGATCGGCTGTTATCCGAAAGGTTGGAGGTTGGAGCCCACCCGGTGGTGGTGCGGCGCTTTATTTTCTTTGGGCTGATAGCTTTGAAGATATGTTCTAATGGTGGTGTGAGTGGAGCAGGACTGTTTCCGTGGCGCAATTGGCTAGCGCGATCGGCTGTTAACCGAAAGGTTGGAGGTTCCAGCCCACCCGGTGGTGGGGCGGCGCTTTTTTTTCTTTGGGCTGATAGCTTTCAAGATATGTTCTGATGGTGCGGAGAGTGGAGCAGGACTGTCTCTGTGGCGGAATTGGATAGCGCGATCGGCTGTTAACTGAAAGGTTGGAGGTTCGAGCTCTCCCGGGAGTGGTGTGTTGCTTTTTTCTTTGCGCTGATAGCTTTGAACATATGTTGTGATGGTGGTGAGAGTGGAGCGGGATTGTCTTCGTGGCGCAATTGGCTAGCGCGATCGGCTGTTAACCGAAAGGTGGGAGGTTCGAGCCCACCCGGTGGTGGTGCGGCGCTTTTTTTTCTTTCGGCTGATAGCTTGGAAGATATGTTCTGATGGTGGTGAGAGTGGAGCAGGACTGCCTCCGTGGCGCAATTGGCTAGCGCGATCGGCTGTTAACGGAAAGGTTGGAGATTCGAGCCCTCTCGGGAGTGGTGTGTTGCTTTTTTCTTTGCAGTGATAGCTTTGAAGATATGTACTGATGGTGGTGAGAGTGGTGCACGACTGTCTGCGTGGCGCAATTGGTTAGCGCGATCGGCTGTTAACCGAAAGGTTCGAGGTTCAAGCCCTCCCGGGAGAGGTGTCTTGCTTTTTTCGTTGCGCTGATAGCTTTGAAGATATGTTCTGTTGGTGGTGAGAGTGGAGCGCGACTGTCTCCGTGGCGCAAGTAGCTAGCGCGATCGGCTGTTAACCGAAAGGTTGGAGGTTCGAGCCCACCCAGTGGTGGTGCGGACCTTTTTTTCTTCGGGCTGATAGCTTTGAAGATATGTTCTGATGTTCGTGAGAGTGGAGCAGGACTGTCTCTGTGGCGCATTTGGCTAGCGTGATCGGCTGTTAACCGAAAGCTTGGAGTTTCGAGCCCACCTGGTGGTGGTGCGGCGCTTTTTTTTGACCTGATAGCTTTGAAGATATGTTCTGATGGTGGTGAGAGTGGAGAAGGATTGTCTCCGTGGCGCAATTAGCTAGCGCTATAGCTGTTAACCGAAATGTTGGAGTTTCGAGCCCACCCGGGGACGGTGTGTCGCTTTTTTTTTCTTTGCGCTGATAGCTTTGAAGATATGTTCTGATGGTGGTGAGAGTGGAGCACGACTGTCTCCGTGGCGCAATTGGCTAGCGCGATCGGCTGTTAACCGAAAGGTTGGAGCTTCGAGCCCTCCCGGGAGTGGTGTGTTGCGTTTTCACTTGCGCTGATAGCTTTGAAGATATGTTCTGATGGTGGTGAGAGTGGAGAACGACTGTCTCCGTTGCGCAGTTGGCTAGCGCGATCTGCTGTTGACCGAAAGTTTGGAGGTTCGAGCCCACCCTGTGGTGGTGTGGCGCTTTTTTTGGGCTGATAGCTCTGAAGAAATGTTATGATGGTGGTGAGAGTGGAGCACGACTGTCTCAGTGGCGCAATTGGCTAGCGCGATCGGCTGTTAACCGAAAAGTTGGAGGTTCAAGCCCACACGGTGGGGGTGCGGCGCTTTTTTTTCTTTGGGCTGATAGCTATGAAGATATGCTCTGATGGTGGTGAGAATATAGCAGGACTGTCTCCGTAGCGCAATTGGCTAGCGCGATCGGCTGTTAACCGAAAGGTTGGAGCTTCGAGCCCTCCCGGGAGTGGTGTGTTGCGTTTTCACTTGCGCTGATAGCTTTGAAGATGTTTTCTGATGGTGGTGAGAGTGGAGCACGACTGTCTCCGTGGCGCAATTGGCTAGCGCGATCGGCTGTTAACCGAACGGTAGGAGGTTCGAGCGCTCCCGGGAACGGTGTGTCGCTTTTTTGTTTGCAGTGATAGCTTTGAAGATATGTACTGATGGTGGTGAGAGTGGAGCACGACTGTCTCCGTGGCGCAATTGGCTAGCGCGATCGGCTGTTAACCGAAAGGTTCGAGGTTCAAGCCCTCCCGGGAGTGGTGTGTTGCTTTTTTCTTTGCGCTGATAGCTTTGAAGATATGTTCTGTTGGTGGTGAGAGTGGAGCACGACTCTCTCCGTGACGCAATTGGCTAGCGCGATCGGCTGTTAACCGAAAGGTTGGAGGTTGGAGCCCACCCGGTGGTGGTGCGGCGCTTCTTTTTCTTTGGGCTGATAGCTTTGAAGTTATGTTCTAATGGTGGTGTGAGTGGAGCAGGACTGTTTCCGTGGCGCAATTGGCTAGCGCGATCGGCTGTTAACCGAAAGGTTGGAGGTTCGAGCCCACCCGGTGGTGGTGCGGCGCTTTTTTTTCTTTGGGCTGATAGCTTTCAAGATATGTTCTGATGGTGCGGAGAGTGGAGCAGGACTGTCTCTGTGGCAGAATTGGCTAGCGCGATCGGCTGTTAACTGAAAGGTTGGAGGTTCGAGCTCTCCCGGGAGTGGTGTGTTGCTTTTTTTTTGCGCTGATAGCTTTGAACATATGTTCTGATGGTGTTGAGAGTGGAGCGGGACTGTCTCTGTGGCGCAATTGGCTAGCGCGATCGGCTGTTAACCGAAAGGCTGGAGGTTTGAGCCCACCCGGTGGTGGTGCGGCGCTTTTTTTTCTTTCGGCTGATAGCTTTGAAGATATGTTCTGATGGTGGTGAGAGTGGAGCAGGACTGCCTCCGTGGCGCAATTGGCTAGCGCGATCGGCTGTTAACGGAAAGGTTGGAGATTCGAGCCCTCTCGGGAGTGGTGTGTTGCTTTTTTCTTTGCAGTGATAGCTTTGAAGATATGTACTGATGGTGGTGAGAGTGGAGCACGACTGTCTGCGTGGCGCAATTGGCTAGCGCGATCGGCTGTTAACCGAAAGGTTCGAGGTTCAAGCCCTCCCGGGAGTGGTGCGTTGCTTTTTTCTTTGCGATGATAGCTTTGAAAATATGTTCTGATGGTGGTGAGAGTGGAGCAGGACTGTCTCCGTGGCGCAATTGGCTAGCGCGATCGGCTGTTAACCGAAAGGTTGGAGGTTCGAGCACTCCTGGGAGTGGTGTGTCGCTTTTTTCTTTGAGCTGATTGCTTTGAATATATGTTCTGATGGTGATGAAAGTGGAGCACGACTGTCTCCGTGGCGCAATTGGCTAGCGCGATCGGCTGTTAACCGAAAGGTTGGAGAATCGAGCTCTCCCGGGAGTGGTGTGTTGCTTTTTTTTGCGCTGATAGCTTTAAAGATATGTTCTGATGGTGGTGAGAGTGAGCAGGACTGCCTCCGTGGCGCAATTGGCTAGCGCGATCGGCTGTTAACGGAAAATTGGAGGTTCGAGCCCTCTCAGGAGTGGTGTGTTGCTTTTTTCTTTGCGCTGATAGCTTTGAAAATATGTTCTGATGGTGGTGAAAGTGGAGCACGACTGTCTCCGTGGCGCAATTGGCTAGCGCGTTCGGCTGTTAACCGAAAGGTTGGAGGTTCGAGCCCACCCAGTGGTGGTTCGGCGCTTTTTTTTCTTTGCGCTGATAGCTTTGGAGAAATGTTCTGACGGTGGTGAGATTGAAGCACGACTGTCTCTGTGGCGCAATTGGCTAGCACGTTCGGCTGTTAACCGAAACATTTGAGTTTCGAGCCCTCCCGGGAGTGGTGTGTCGCTTTTTTCTTTGCGCTGATAGCTTTGGAGATATGTCCTGATGGTGGTGAGAGTGGAGCACGACTGTCTCTGTGATGCAATCGGCTAGGGCGATCGGCTGTTAACCGAAAGGTTGGAGGTTCGAGCCCACCCGGTTGTGGTGCGGCGCTTCTTTTTCTTTGGGCTGATAGTTCTGAAGAAATGTTCTGATGGTAGTGAGAGTAGAGCAGGACTGTCTCCGTGGCGCAATTGGCTGGCGCGATCGGCTGTTATCCGAAAGGTTGGAGGTTGGAGCCCACCCGGTGGTGGTGCGGCGCTTTTTTTTCTTTGGGCTGATAGCTTTGAAGATATGTTCTAATGGCGGTGTGAGTGGAGCAGGACTGTTTCCGTGGCGCAATTGGCTAGCGCGATCGGCTGTTAACCGAAAGGTTGGAGGTTCGAGCCCACCCGGTGGTGGGGCGGCGCTTTTTTTTCTTTGGGCTTATAGCTTTCAAGATATGTTCTGATGGTGCGGAGAGTGGAGCAGGACTGTCTCTGGGGTGGAATTGGCTAGCGCGATCGCCTGTTAACTGAAAGGTTGGAGGTTCGAGCTCTCCCGGGAGTGGTGTGTTGCTTTTTTCTTTGCGCTGATAGCTTTGAACATATGTTCTGATGGTGGTGAGAGTGGAGCGGGACTGTCTCCGTGGCGCAATTGGCTAGCGCGATCGGCTGTTAACCGAAAGGTTGGAGGTTCGAGCCCACCCGGTGGTGGTGCGGCGCTTTTTTTTCTTTCGGCTGATAGCTTGGAAGATATGTACTGATGGTGGTGAGAGTGGTGCACGACTGTCTGCGTGGCGCAATCGGTTAGCGCGATCGGCTGTTAACCGAAAGGTTCGAGGTTCAAGCCCTCCCGGGAGAGGTGTGTTGCTTTTTTCGTTGCGCTGATAGCTTTGAAGATATGTTCTGTTGGTGGTGAGAGTGGAGCGCGACTGTCTCCGTGGCGCAATTAGCTAGCGCGATCGGCTGTTAACCGAAAGGTTGGAGGTTCGAGCCCACCCAGTGGTGGTGCGGACCTTTTTTTCTTTGGGCTGATAGCTTTGAAGATATGTTCTGATGGTCGTGAGAGTGGAGCAGGACTGTCTCCGTAGCGCAATTGGCTAGCGTGATCGGCTGTTAACCGAAAGCTTGGAGTTATGAGCCCACCTGGTGGTGGTGCGGCGCTTTTTTTTGACCTGATAGCTTTGAAGATAGGTTCTGATGGTGGTGAGAGTGGAGAAGGATTGTCTCCGTGGCGCAATTAGCTAGCGCTATCGGCTGTTAACCGAAGTGTTGGAGTTTCGAGCCCACCCGGGGACGGTGTGTCGCTTTTTTTCTTTTCGCTGATAGCTTTGAAGATATGTTCTGATGGTGGTGAGAGTGGAGAACGACTGTCTCCGTGGCGCAGTTGGCTATCGCGATCTGCTGTTGACCGAAAGTTTGGAGGTTGGAGCCCACCCTGTGGTGGTGTGGCGCTTTTTTTGGGCTGATAGCTTTGAAGATATGCTCTGATGGTGGTGAGAGTATAGCAGGACTGTCTCCGTGGCGCAATTTGCTAGCGCGATCGGCTGTTAACCGAAAGGTTGCAGCTTCGAGCCCTCCCGGGAGTGGTGTGTTGCGTTTTCACTTGCGCTGATAGCTTTGAAGATGTTTTCTGATGGTGGTGAGAGTGGAGCACCACTGTCTCCGTGGCGCAATTGGCTAGCGCGATCGGCTGTTAACCGAACGGTAGGAGGTTCGAGCGCTCCCGGGGACGGTGTGTCGCTTTTTTTGTTTGCAGTGATAGCTTTGAAGATATGTACTGATGGTGGTGAGAGTGGAGCACGACTGTCTCCGTGGCGCAATTTGCTAGCGCGATCGGCTGTTAACCGAAAGGTTGGAGCTTCGAGCCCTCCCGGGAGTGCTGTGTTGCTTTTTTCTTTGCGCTGATAGCTTTGAAGATATGTTCTGTTGGTGGTGAGAGTGGAGCACGACTCTCTCCGTGACGCAATTGGCTAGCGCGATCGGCTGTTAACGAAAAGGTTGGAGGTTCGAGCCCATCCGGTGGTGGTCCGGCGCTTTTTTTCCTTTGGGCTGACAGCTCTGAAGAAATGTTCTGACGGTGGTGAGAGTGGAGCAGGACTGTCTCTGTGGCGGAATTGGCTAGCGCGATCGGCTGTTAACCGAAAGGTTGGAGGTTCGAGCTCTCCCGGGAGTGGTGTGTTGCTTTTTTCTTTGCGCTGGTAGCTTTGAAGATATGTTCTGATGGTGATGAGAGTGGAGCACGACTGTCTCCATGGCGCAGTTAGCTAGCGCGATCTGCTGTTAACCGAAAGGTTGGAGGTTCGAGCCCACCCAGTGGTGGTGCGGCGCTTTTTTTTCTTTGCGCTGATAGCTTTGGAGAAATGTTCTGACGGTGGTGAGATTGAAGCACGACTGTCTCTGTGGCGCAATTGGCTAGCACGTTCGGCTGTTAACCGAAACATTTGAGTTTCGAGCCCTCCCGGGAGTGGTGTGTCGCTTTTTTCTTTGCGCTGATAGCTTTGGAGATATGTCCTGATGGTGGTGAGAGTGGAGCACGACTGTCTCTGTGATGCAATCGGCTAGGGCGATCGGCTGTTAACCGAAAGGTTGGAGGTTCGAGCCCACCCGGTTGTGGTGCGGCGCTTCTTTTTCTTTGGGCTGATAGTTCTGAAGAAATGTTCTGATGGTAGTGAGAGTAGAGCAGGACTGTCTCCGTGGCGCAATTGGCTGGCGCGATCGGCTGTTATCCGAAAGGTTGGAGGTTGGAGCCCACCCGGTGGTGGTGCGGCGCTTTTTTTTCTTTGGGCTGATAGCTTTGAAGATATGTTCTAATGGCGGTGTGAGTGGAGCAGGACTGTTTCCGTGGCGCAATTGGCTAGCGCGATCGGCTGTTAACCGAAAGGTTGGAGGTTCGAGCCCACCCGGTGGTGGGGCGGCGCTTTTTTTTCTTTGGGCTTATAGCTTTCAAGATATGTTCTGATGGTGCGGAGAGTGGAGCAGGACTGTCTCTGGGGTGGAATTGGCTAGCGCGATCGCCTGTTAACTGAAAGGTTGGAGGTTCGAGCTCTCCCGGGAGTGGTGTGTTGCTTTTTTCTTTGCGCTGATAGCTTTGAACATATGTTCTGATGGTGGTGAGAGTGGAGCGGGACTGTCTCCGTGGCGCAATTGGCTAGCGCGATCGGCTGTTAACCGAAAGGTTGGAGGTTCGAGCCCACCCGGTGGTGGTGCGGCGCTTCTTTTTCTTTCGGCTGATAGCTTGGAAGATATGTACTGATGGTGGTGAGAGTGGTGCACGACTGTCTGCGTGGCGCAATCGGTTAGCGCGATCGGCTGTTAACCGAAAGGTTCGAGGTTCAAGCCCTCCCGGGAGAGGTGTGTTGCTTTTTTCGTTGCGCTGATAGCTTTGAAGATATGTTCTGTTGGTGGTGAGAGTGGAGCGCGACTGTCTCCGTGGCGCAATTAGCTAGCGCGATCGGCTGTTAACCGAAAGGTTGGAGGTTCGAGCCCACCCAGTGGTGGTGCGGACCTTTTTTTCTTTGGGCTGATAGCTTTGAAGATATGTTCTGATGGTCGTGAGAGTGGAGCAGGACTGTCTCCGTGGCGCAATTGGCTAGCGTGATCGGCTGTTAACCGAAAGCTTGGAGTTATGAGCCCACCTGGTGGTGGTGCGGCGCTTTTTTTTGACCTGATAGCTTTGAAGATAGGTTCTGATGCTGGTGAGAGTGGAGAAGGATTGTCTCCGTGGCGCAATTAGCTAGCGCTATCGGCTGTTAACCGAAGTGTTGGAGTTTCGAGCCCACCCGGGGACGGTGTGTCGCTTTTTTTCTTTTCGCTGATAGCTTTGAAGATATGTTCTGATAGTGGTGAGAGTGGAGAACGACTGTCTCCGTGGCGCAGTTGGCTATCGCGATCTGCTGTTGACCGAAAGTTTGGAGGTTGGAGCCCACCCTGTGGTGGTGTGGCGCTTTTTTTGGGCTGATAGCTTTGAAGATATGCTCTGATGGTGGTGAGAGTATAGCAGGACTGTCTCCGTGACGCAATTGGCTAGCGCGATCGGCTGTTAACGAAAAGGTTGGAGGTTCGAGCCCATCCGGTGGTGGTCCGGCGCTTTTTTTCCTTTGGGCTGACAGCTCTGAAGAAATGTTCTGACGGTGGTGAGAGTGGAGCAGGACTGTCTCTGTGGCGGAATTGGCTAGCGCGATCGGCTGTTAACCGAAAGGTTGGAGGTTCGAGCTCTCCCGGGAGTGGTGTGTTGCTTTTTTCTTTGCGCTGGTAGCTTTGAAGATATGTTCTGATGGTGATGAGAGTGGAGCACGACTGTCTCCATGGCGCAGTTAGCTAGCGCGATCTGCTGTTAACCGAAAGGTTGGAGGTTCGAGCCCACCCGTTGGGGGTGCGGCGCTTTTTTTTCTTTGCGCTGATAGCTTTGAAGATATGTCCTCATGGTGGTGAGAGTGGAGCACGATTGTCTGAGTGGCGCAATTGGCTAGCGCGTTCGGCTGTTAACAGAAGGGTTGGAGGTTCGAGCCCACCTGGTGGTGGTGCGGCGTTTCTTTTTCTTTGGGCTGATAGCTCTGAAGAAATGTTCTGACGGGGGTGAGAGTGGAGCACGACTGTCTCCGTGGCGCAATTGGCTGGCGCGATCGGCTGTTAACCGAAAGGTTGGAGGTTCAAGCCCACGCGGTGGTGGAGCGGCGCTTTTTTTTCTTTGGGCTGATAGCTTTGAAGATATGTTCTGATGGTGGTGAGAGTGGAGCAGGACTGTCTCTGTGGCAGAATTAGCTAGCGCGAGCGGCTGTTACCCGAAAGGTTGGAGGTTCGAGCTCTCCCGGGGTCGGTGTGTCGCTTTTTTGTTTGCAGTGATAGCTTTGAAGATATGTACTGATGGTGGTGAGAGTGGAGCACGACTGTCTCCGTGGCGCAATTGGCTAGCGCAATCGGCTGTTAACCGCAAGGTTCGATGTTCAAGCCCTCCCGGGAGTGGTGTGTTGCTTTTTTCTTTGCGCTGATAGCTTTGAAGATATGTTCTGGGTGTGGTGAGAGTGGAGCACGACTCTCTCCGTGACGCAATTGGCTAGCGCGATCGGCTGTTAACGAAAAGTTTGGAGGTTCGAGCCCATCCAGTGGTGGTCCTGCGCTTTTTTTCCTTTGGGCTGACAGCTCTGAAGAAATGTTCTGACGGTGGTGAGAGTGGAGCAGGACTGTCTCTGTGGCGGAATTGGCTAGAGCGATCGGCTGTTAACCGAAAGGTTGGAGGTTCGAGCTCTCCCGGGAGTGGTGTGTTGCTTTTTTCTTTGCGCTGATAGCTTTGAAGATATGTTCTGATGGTGATGAGAGTAGAGCACGACTGTCTCCATGGCGCAGTTAGCTAGCGTGATCTGCTGTTAACCGAAAGGTTGGAGGTTCGAGCCCACCCGGTGGGGGTGCGGCGCTTTTTTTTCTTTGCGCTGATAGCTTTGAAGATATGTCCTCATGGTGGTGAGAGTGGAGCACGACTGTCTGAGTGGCGCAATTGGCTAGCGCGATCGGCTGTTATCCGAAAGGTTGGAGGTTGGAGCCCACCCGGTGGTGGTGCGGCGCTTTTTTTTCTTTCGGCTGATAGCTTGGAAGATATGTTCTGATGGTGGTGAGAGTGGAGCAGGACTGCCTCCGTGGCGCAATTGGCTAGCGCGATCGGCTGTTAACGGAAAGGTTGGAGATTCGAGCCCTCTCGGGAGTGGTGTGTTGCTTTTTTCTTTGCAGTGATAGCTTTGAAGAAATGTTCTGATGGTAGTGAGAGTAGAGCAGGACTGTCTCCGTGGCGCAATTGGCTGGCGCGATCGGCTGTTATCCGAAAGGTTGGAGGTTGGAGCCCACCCGGTGGTGGTGCGGCGCTTTTTTTTCTTTGGGCTGATAGCTTTGAAGATATGTTCTAATGGCGGTGTGAGTGGAGCAGGACTGTTTCCGTGGCGCAATTGGCTAGCGCGATCGGCTGTTAACCGAAAGGTTGGAGGTTCGAGCCCACCCGGTGGTGGGGCGGCGCTTTTTTTTCTTTGGGCTTATAGCTTTCAAGATATGTTCTGATGGTGCGGAGAGTGGAGCAGGACTGTCTCTGGGGTGGAATTGGCTAGCGCGATCGCCTGTTAACTGAAAGGTTGGAGGTTCGAGCTCTCCCGGGAGTGGTGTGTTGCTTTTTTCTTTGCGCTGATAGCTTTGAACATATGTTCTGATGGTGGTGAGAGTGGAGCGGGACTGTCTCCGTGGCGCAATTGGCTAGCGCGATCGGCTGTTAACCGAAAGGTTGGAGGTTCGAGCCCACCCGGTGGTGGTGCGGCGCTTTTTTTTCTTTCGGCTGATAGCTTGGAAGATATGTACTGATGGTGGTGAGAGTGGTGCACGACTGTCTGCGTGGCGCAATCGGTTAGCGCGATCGGCTGTTAACCGAAAGGTTCGAGGTTCAAGCCCTCCCGGGAGAGGTGTGTTGCTTTTTTCGTTGCGCTGATAGCTTTGAAGATATGTTCTGTTGGTGGTGAGAGTGGAGCGCGACTGTCTCCGTGGCGCAATTAGCTAGCGCGATCGGCAGTTAACCGAAAGGTTGGAGGTTCGAGCCCACCCAGTGGTGGTGCGGACCTTTTTTTCTTTGGGCTGATAGCTTTGAAGATATGTTCTGATGGTCGTGAGAGTGGAGCAGGACTGTCTCCGTGGCGCAATTGGCTAGCGTGATCGGCTGTTAACCGAAAGCTTGGAGTTATGAGCCCACCTGGTGGTGGTGCGGCGCTTTTTTTTGACCTGATAGCTTTGAAGATAGGTTCTGATGGTGGTGAGAGTGGAGAAGGATTGTCTCCGTGGCGCAATTAGCTAGCGCTATCGGCTGTTAACCGAAGTGTTGGAGTTTCGAGCCCACCCGGGGACGGTGTGTCGCTTTTTTTCTTTTCGCTGATAGCTTTGAAGATATGTTCTGATGGTGGTGAGAGTGGAGAACGACTGTCTCCGTGGCGCAGTTGGCTATCGCGATCTGCTGTTGACCGAAAGTTTGGAGGTTGGAGCCCACCCTGTGGTGGTGTGGCGCTTTTTTTGGGCTGATAGCTTTGAAGATATGCTCTGATGGTGGTGAGAGTATAGCAGGACTGTCTCCGTGGCGCAATTTGCTAGCGCGATCGGCTGTTAACCGAAAGGTTGGAGCTTCGAGCCCTCCCGGGAGTGGTGTGTTGCGTTTTCACTTGCGCTGATAGCTTTGAAGATGTTTTCTGATGGTGGTGAGAGTGGAGCACCACTGTCTCCGTGGCGCAATTGGCTAGCGCGATCGGCTGTTAACCGAACGGTAGGAGGTTCGAGCGCTCCCGGGGACGGTGTGTCGCTTTTTTTGTTTGCAGTGATAGCTTTGAAGATATGTACTGATGGTGGTGAGAGTGGAGCACGACTCTCTCCGTGACGCAATTGGCTAGCGCGATCGGCTGTTAACGAAAAGGTTGGAGGTTCGAGCCCATCCGGTGGTGGTCCGGCGCTTTTTTTCCTTTGGGCTGACAGCTCTGAAGAAATGTTCTGACGGTGGTGAGAGTGGAGCAGGACTGTCTCTGTGGCGGAATTGGCTAGCGCGATCGGCTGTTAACCGAAAGGTTGGAGGTTCGAGCTCTCCCGGGAGTGGTGTGTTGCTTTTTTCTTTGCGCTGGTAGCTTTGAAGATATGTTCTGATGGTGATGAGAGTGGAGCACGACTGTCTCCATGGCGCAGTTAGCTAGCGCGATCTGCTGTTAACCGAAAGGTTGGAGGTTCGAGCCCACCCGGTGGGGGTGCGGCGCTTTTTTTTCTTTGCGCTGATAGCTTTGAAGATATGTCCTCATGGTGGTGAGAGTGGAGCACGATTGTCTGAGTGGCGCAATTGGCTAGCGCGTTCGGCTGTTAACAGAAGGGTTGGAGGTTCGAGCCCACCTGGTGGTGGTGCGGCGTTTCTTTTTCTTTGGGCTGATAGCTCTGAAGAAATGTTCTGACGGGGGTGAGAGTGGAGCACGACTGTCTCCGTGGCGCAATTGGCTGGCGCGATCGGCTGTTAACCGAAAGGTTGGAGGTTCAAGCCCACGCGGTGGTGGAGCGGCGCTTTTTTTTCTTTGGGCTGATAGCTTTGAAGATATGTTCTGATGGTGGTGAGAGTGGAGCAGGACTGTCTCTGTGGCAGAATTAGCTAGCGCGAGCGGCTGTTACCCGAAAGGTTGGAGGTTCGAGCTCTCCCGGGGTCGGTGTGTCGCTTTTTTTGTTTGCAGTGATAGCTTTGAAGATATGTACTGATGGTGGTGAGAGTGGAGCACGACTGTCTCCGTGGCGCAATTGGCTAGCGCAATCGGCTGTTAACCGCAAGGTTCGATGTTCAAGCCCTCCCGGGAGTGGTGTGTTGCTTTTTTCTTTGCGCTGATAGCTTTGAAGATATGTTCTGGGTGTGGTGAGAGTGGAGCACGACTCTCTCCGTGACGCAATTGGCTAGCGCGATCGGCTGTTAACGAAAAGTTTGGAGGTTCGAGCCCATCCAGTGGTGGTCCTGCGCTTTTTTTCCTTTGGGCTGACAGCTCTGAAGAAATGTTCTGACGGTGGTGAGAGTGGAGCAGGACTGTCTCTGTGGCGGAATTGGCTAGAGCGATCGGCTGTTAACCGAAAGGTTGGAGGTTCGAGCTCTCCCGGGAGTGGTGTGTTGCTTTTTTCTTTGCGCTGATAGCTTTGAAGATATGTTCTGATGGTGATGAGAGTAGAGCACGACTGTCTCCATGGCGCAGTTAGCTAGCGTGATCTGCTGTTAACCGAAAGGTTGGAGGTTCGAGCCCACCCGGTGGGGGTGCGGCGCTTTTTTTTCTTTGCGCTGATAGCTTTGAAGATATGTCCTCATGGTGGTGAGAGTGGAGCACGACTGTCTGAGTGGCGCAATTGGCTAGCGCGATCGGCTGTTAACAGAAGGGTTGGAGGTTCGACCCACCTGGTGGTGGTGCGGCGTTTCTTTTTCTTTGGGCTGATAGCTCTGAAGAAATTTTCTGACGGGGGTGAGAGTGGAGCACGACTGTCTCCGTGGCGCAATTGGCTGGCGCGATCGGCTGTTAACCGAAGCGTTGGAGGTTCGAGCCCACCCGTTGGTGGTGCGGCGCTTTTTTTTCTTTGGGCTGATAGCTTTGAAGATTGTTCTGATGGGGGTGAGAGTGGAGCACGACTGTCTCCGTGGCGCAATTGGCTAGCGCGATCGGCTGTTAACCGAAAGGTGGGGGGTTTGAGTCCACCCGGGGACGGTGTGTCGCTTTTTTTCTTTTCGCTGATAGCTTTGAAGATATATTCTGATGGTGGTGAGAGTGGATAACGACTGTCTCCGTGGCGCAGTTGGCTAGCGCGATCTGCTGTTGACCGAAAGTTTGGAGGTTCGAGCCCACCCTGTGGTGGTGTGGCGCTTTTTTTGGGCTGATAGCTCTGATGGAAATGTTATGATGGTGGTGAGAGTGGAGCACGACTGTCTCAGTGGCGCAATTGGCTAGCGCGATCGGCTGTTAACCGAAAAGTTGGAGGTTCAAGCCCTCACGGTGGTGGTGCGGCGCTTTTTTTTCTTTGGGCTGATAGCTTTGAAGATATGCTCTGATGGTGGTGAGAGTATAGCAGGACTGTCTCCGTGGCGCAATTTGCTAGCGCGATCGGCTGTTAACCGAAAGGTTGGAGCTTCGAGCCCTCCCGGGAGTGGTGTGTTGCGTTTTCACTTGCGCTGATAGCTTTGAAGATGTTTTCTGATGGCGGTGAGAGTGGAGCACGACTGTCTCCGTGGCGCAATTGGCTAGCGCTATCGGCTGTTAACCGAACGGTAGGAGGTTCGAGCGCTCCCGGGGACGGTGTGTCGCTTTTTTTGTTTGCAGTGATAGCTTTAAAGATATGTACTGATGGTGGTGAGAGTGGAGCACGACTGTCTCCGTGGCGCAATTTGCTAGCGCGATCGGCTGTTAACCGAAAGGTTGGAGCTTTGAGCCCTCCCGGGAGTGCTGTGTTGCTTTTTTCTTTGCGCTGATAGCTTTGAAGATATGTTCTGTTGGTGGTGAGAGTGGAGCACGACTCTCTCCGTGACGCAATTGGCTAGCGCGATCGGCTGTTAACGAAAAGGTTGGAGGTTCGAGCCCATCCGGTGGTGGTCCGGCGCTTTTTTTCCTTTGTGCTGACAGCTCTGAAGAAATGTTCTGACGGTGGTGAGAGTGGAGCAGGACTGTCTCTGTGGCGGAATTGGCTAGCGCGATCGGCTGTTAACCGAAAGGTTGGAGGTTCGAGCTCTCCCGGGAGTGGTGTGTTGCTTTTTTCTTTGCGCTGGTGGCTTTGAAGATATGTTCTGATGGTGATGAGAGTGGAGCACGACTGTCTCCATGGCGCAGTTAGCTAGCGCGATCTGCTGTTAACCGAAAGGTTGGAGGTTCGAGCCCACCCGGTGGGGGTGCGGCGCTTTTTTTTCTTTGCGCTGATAGCTTTGAAGATATGTCCTCATGGTGGTGAGAGTGGAGCACGATTGTCTGAGTGGCGCAATTGGCTAGCGCGTTCGGCTGTTAACAGAAGGGTTGGAGGTTCGAGCCCACCTGGTGGTGGTGCGGCGTTTCTTTTTCTTTGGGCTGATAGCTCTGAAGAAATGTTCTGACGGGGGTGAGAGTGGAGCACGACTGTCTCCGTGGCGCAATTGGCTGGCGCGATCGGCTGTTAACCGAAAGGTTGGAGGTTCAAGCCCACGCGGTGGTGGAGCGGCGCTTTTTTTTCTTTGGGCTGATAGCTTTGAAGATATGTTCTGATGGTGGTGAGAGTGGAGCAGGACTGTCTCTGTGGCAGAATTAGCTAGCGCGAGCGGCTGTTACCCGAAAGGTTGGAGGTTCGAGCTCTCCCGGGGTCGGTGTGTCGCTTTTTTTGTTTGCAGTGATAGCTTTGAAGATATGTACTGATGGTGGTGAGAGTGGAGCACGACTGTCTCCGTGGCGCAATTGGCTAGCGCAATCGGCTGTTAACCGCAAGGTTCGATGTTCAAGCCCTCCCGGGAGTGGTGTGTTGCTTTTTTCTTTGCGCTGATAGCTTTGAAGATATGTTCTGGGTGTGGTGAGAGTGGAGCACGACTCTCTCCGTGACGCAATTGGCTAGCGCGATCGGCTGTTAACGAAAAGTTTGGAGGTTCGAGCCCATCCAGTGGTGGTCCTGCGCTTTTTTTCCTTTGGGCTGACAGCTCTGAAGAAATGTTCTGACGGTGGTGAGAGTGGAGCAGGACTGTCTCTGTGGCGGAATTGGCTAGAGCGATCGGCTGTTAACCGAAAGGTTGGAGGTTCGAGCTCTCCCGGGAGTGGTGTGTTGCTTTTTTCTTTGCGCTGATAGCTTTGAAGATATGTTCTGATGGTGATGAGAGTAGAGCACGACTGTCTCCATGGCGCAGTTAGCTAGCGTGATCTGCTGTTAACCGAAAGGTTGGAGGTTCGAGCCCACCCGGTGGGGGTGCGGCGCTTTTTTTTCTTTGCGCTGATAGCTTTGAAGATATGTCCTCATGGTGGTGAGAGTGGAGCACGACTGTCTGAGTGGCGCAATTGGCTAGCGCGATCGGCTGTTAACAGAAGGGTTGGAGGTTCGACCCACCTGGTGGTGGTGCGGCGTTTCTTTTTCTTTGGGCTGATAGCTCTGAAGAAATTTTCTGACGGGGGTGAGAGTGGAGCACGACTGTCTCCGTGGCACAATTGGCTGGCGCGATCGGCTGTTAACCGAAGCGTTGGAGGTTCGAGCCCACCCGTTGGTGGTGCGGCGCTTTTTTTTCTTTGGGCTGATAGCTTTGAAGATTGTTCTGATGGGGGTGAGAGTGGAGCACGACTGTCTCCGTGGCGCAATTGGCTAGCGCGATCGGCTGTTAACCGAAAGGTGGGGGGTTTGAGTCCACCCGGGGACGGTGTGTCGCTTTTTTTCTTTTCGCTGATAGCTTTGAAGATATGTTCTGATGGTGGTGAGAGTGGATAACGACTGTCTCCGTGGCGCAGTTGGCTAGCGCGATCTGCTGTTGACCGAAAGTTTGGAGGTTCGAGCCCACCCTGTGGTGGTGTGGCGCTTTTTTTTGGGCTGATAGCTCTGAAGAAATGTTATGATGGTGGTGAGAGTGGAGCACGACTGTCTCAGTGGCGCAATTGGCTAGCGCGATCGGCTGTTAACCGAAAAGTTGGAGGTTCAAGCCCTCACGGTGGTGGTGCGGCGCTTTTTTTTCTTTGGGCTGATAGCTTTGAAGATATCCTCTGATGGTGGTGAGAGTATAGCAGGACTGTCTCCGTGGCGCAATTTGCTAGCGCGATCGGCTGTTAACCGAAAGGTTGGAGCTTCGAGCCCTCCCGGGAGTGGTGTGTTGCGTTTTCACTTGCGCTGATAGCTTTGAAGATGTTTTCTGATGGCGGTGAGAGTGGAGCACGACTGTCTCCGTGGCGCAATTGGCTAGCGCTATCGGCTGTTAACCGAACGGTAGGAGGTTCGAGCGCTCCCGGGGACGGTGTGTCGCTTTTTTTGTTTGCAGTGATAGCTTTGAAGATATGTACTGATGGTGGTGAGAGGGGAGCACGACTGTCTCCGTGGCGCAATTGGCTAGCGCGATCGGCTGTTAACCGAAAGGTTCGAGGTTCAAGCCCTCCCGGGAGTGGTGTGTTGCTTTTTTCTTTGCGCTGATAGCTTTGAAGATATGTTCTGTTGGTGGTGAGAGTGGAGCACGACTCTCTCCGTGACGCAATTGGCTAGCGCGATCGGCTGTTAACGAAAAGATTGGAGGTTCGAGCCCATCCGGTGGTGGTCCGGCGCTTTTTTTCCTTTGGGCTGACAGCTCTGAAGAAATGTTCTGACGGTGGTGAGAGTGGAGCAGGACTGTCTCTGTGGCGGAATTGGCTATCGCGATCGGCTGTTAACCGAAAGGTTGGAGGTTCGAGCTCTCCCGGGAGTGGTGTGTTGCTTTTTTCTTTGCGCTGATAGCTTTGAAGATATGTTCTGATGGTGATGAGAGTGGAGCACGACTGTCTCCATGGCGCAGTTAGCTAGCGCGATCTGCTGTTAACCGAAAGGTTGGAGGTTCGAGCCCACCCGGTGGGGGTGCGGCGCTTTTTTTTCTTTGCGCTGATAGCTTTGAAGATATGTCCTCATGGTGGTGAGAGTGGAGCACGACTGTCTGAGTGGCGCAATTGGCTAGCGCGATCGGCTGTTAACCGAAAGGTTGGAGGTTCGAGCCCAACCGGTGGTGGTGCAACGCTTTTTTGTTCTTTCGACCGATAGCTTTGAAGATATGTTCTGATGGTGGTGAGAGTGAAGCAGGACTGCCTCCGTGGCGCAATTGTCTAGCGCGATCGGCTGTTAACGGAAAATTGGAGGTTCGAGCCCTCTCGGGAGTGGTGTGTTGCTTTTTTCTTTGCGCTGATAGCTTTGAAAATATGTTCTGATGGTGGTGAGAGTGGAGCACGACTGTCTCCGTGACGCAATGGGCTAGCGCGATCGGCTGTTAACCGAGCGGTTCGAGGTTCAAGCCCTCCCGGAAGTGGTGTGTTGCTTTTTTCTTTGCGGTGATAGCTTTGAAGATATGTTATGTTGGTGGTGAGAGAGGAGCACGACTCTCTCCGCGGCGCAATTGGCTAGCGCGATCGGCTGTTATCCAAAAGGTTGGAGGTTCGAGCCCACCCGGTGGTGGTCAGGCGCTTTTTTTCTTTTGGGCTGACAGCTCTGAAGAAATGTTCTGACGGTGGTGAGAGTGGAGCAGGAGTGTCGTCGTGGCGCAGTTGGCTAGCGCGATCGGCTGTTAACCGAAAGTTTGGAGAATCGAGCTCTCCCGGGAGTGGTGTGTTGCTTTTTTCTTTGCGCTGATAGCTTTGAAGATATGTTCTGATGGTGATGAGAGTGGAGCACGACTGTCTCCATGGCGCAGTTAGCTAGCGCGATCTGCTGTTAACCGAAAGGTTGGAGGTTCGAGCCCACCCGGTGGGGGTGCGGCGCTTTTTTTTCTTTGCGCTGATAGCTTTGAAGATATGTCCTCATGGTGGTGAGAGTGGAGCACGACTGTCTGAGTGGCGCAATTGGCTAGCGCGATCGGCTGTTAACCGAAAGTTTGGAGGTTCGAGCCCAACCGGTGGTGGTGCAACGCTTTTTTGTTCTTTCGACCGATAGCTTTGAAGATATGTTCTGATGGTGGTGAGAGTGAAGCAGGACTGCCTCCGTGGCGCAATTGGCTGGCGCGATCGGCTGTTAACCGAAAGGTTGGAGGTTCGAGCTCACCCGGTGGTGGTGCGGTGCTTTTTTTTCTTTCGGCTGATAGCTTTGAAGATATGTTCTGATGGTGGTGAGAGTGGAGCAGGACTGCCTCCGTGGCGCAATTGGCTAGCGCGATCGGCTGTTAACGGAAAGGTTGGAGATTCGAGCCCTCTCGGGAGTGGTGTGTTGCTTTTTTCTTTGCAGTGATAGCTTTGAAGATATGTACTGATGGTGGTGAGAGTGGAGCACGACTGTCTGCGTGGCGCAATTGGCTAGTGCGATCGGCTGTTAACCGAAAGGTTCGAGGTTCAAGCCCTCCCGGGAGTGGTGCGTTGCTTTTTTCTTTGCGATGATAGCTTTGAAAATATGTTCTGATGGTGGTGAGAGTGGAGCAGGACTGTCTCCGTGGCGCAATTGGCTAGCGCGATCGGCTGTTAACCGAAAGGTTGGAGGTTCGAGCACTCCTGGGAGTGGTGTGTCGCTTTTTTCTTTGAGCTGATTGCTTTGAATATATGTTCTGATGGTGATGAAAGTGGAGCACGACTGTCTCCGTGGCGCAATTGGCTAGCGCGATCGGCTGTTAACCGACAGGTTGGAGAATCGAGCTCTCCCGGGAGTGGTGTGTTGCTTTTTTTTGCGCTGATAGCTTTAAAGATATGTTCTGATGGTGGTGAGAGTGAGCAGGACTGCCTCCGTGGCGCAATTGGCTAGCGCGATCGGCTGTTAACGGAAAATTGGAGGTTCGAGCCCTCTCAGGAGTGGTGTGTTGCTTTTTTTTTGCGCTGATAGCTTTGAAAATATGTTCTGATGGTGGTGAAAGTGGAGCAAGACTGTCTCCGTGGCGCAATTGGCTAGCGCGTTCGGCTGTTAACCGAAAGGTTGGAGGTTCGAGCCCACCCAGTGGTGGTGCGGCGCATTTTTTTCTTTGCGCTGATAGCTTTGGAGAAATGTTCTGACGGTGGTGAGATTGAAGCACGACTGTCTCTGTGGCGCAATTGGCTAGCACGTTCGGCTGTTAACCGAAACATTGGAGTTTCGACCCCCCCGGGAGTGGTGTGTCGCTTTTTTCTTTGCGCTGATAGCTTTGGAGATATGTCCTGATGGTGGTGAGAGTGGAGCACGACTGTCTCTGTGATGCAATCGGCTAGGGCGATCGGCTGTTAACCGAAAGGTTGGAGGTTCGAGCCCACCCGGTTGTGGTGCGGCGCTTCTTTTTCTTTGGGCTGATAGTTCTGAAGAAATGTTCTGATGGTAGTGAGAGTAGAGCAGGACTGTCTCCGTGGCGCAATTGGCTGGCGCGATCGGCTGTTATCCGAAAGGTTGGAGGTTGGAGCCCACCCGGTGGTGGTGCGGCGCTTTTTTTTCTTTGGGCTGATAGCTTTGAAGATATGTTCTAATGGCGGTGTGAGTGGAGCAGGACTGTTTCCGTGGCGCAATTGGCTAGCGCGATCGGCTGTTAACCGAAAGGTTGGAGGTTCGAGCCCACCCGGTGGTGGGGCGGCGCTTTTTTTTCTTTGGGCTTATAGCTTTCAAGATATGTTCTGATGGTGCGGAGAGTGGAGCAGGACTGTCTCTGGGGTGGAATTGGCTAGCGCGATCGCCTGTTAACTGAAAGGTTGGAGGTTCGAGCTGTCCCGGGAGTGGTGTGTTGCTTTTTTCTTTGCGCTGATAGCTTTGAACATATGTTCTGATGGTGGTGAGAGTGGAGCGGGACTGTCTCCGTGGCGCAATTGGCTAGCGCGATCGGCTGTTAACCGAAAGGTTGGAGGTTCGAGCCCACCCGGTGGTGGTGCGGCGCTTTTTTTTCTTTCGGCTGATAGCTTGGAAGATATGTACTGATGGTGGTGAGAGTGGTGCACGACTGTCTGCGTGGCGCAATCGGTTAGCGCGATCGGCTGTTAACCGAAAGGTTCGAGGTTCAAGCCCTCCCGGGAGAGGTGTGTTGCTTTTTTCGTTGCGCTGATAGCTTTGAAGTTACGTTCTGTTGGTGGTGAGAGTGGAGCGCGACTGTCTCCGTGGCGCAATTAGCTAGCGCGATCGGCTGTTAACCGAAAGGTTGGAGGTTCGAGCCCACCCAGTGGTGGTGCGGACCTTTTTTTATTTGGGCTGATAGCTTTGAAGATATGTTCTGATGGTCGTGAGAGTGGAGCAGGACTGTCTCCGTGGCGCAATTGGCTAGCGTGATCGGCTGTTAACCGAAAGCTTGGAGTTATGAGCCCACCTGGTGGTGGTGCGGCGCTTTTTTTTGACCTGATAGCTTTGAAGATAGGTTCTGATGGTGGTGAGAGTGGAGAAGGATTGTCTCCGTGGCGCAATTAGCTAGCGCTATCGGCTGTTAACCGAAGTGTTGGAGTTTCGAGCCCACCCGGGGACGGTGTGTCGCTTTTTTTCTTTTCGCTGATAGCTTTGAAGATATGTTCTGATGGTGGTGAGAGTGGAGAACGACTGTCTCCGTGGCGCAGTTGGCTATCGCGATCTGCTGTTGACCGAAAGTTTGGAGGTTGGAGCCCACCCTGTGGTGGTGTGGCGCTTTTTTTGGGCTGATAGCTTTGAAGATATGCTCTGATGGTGGTGAGAGTATAGCAGGACTGTCTCCGTGGCGCAATTTGCAAGCGCGATCGGCTGTTAACCGAAAGGTTGGAGCTTCGAGCCCTCCCGGGAGTGGTGTGTTGCGTTTTCACTTGCGCTGATAGCTTTGAAGATGTTTTCTGATGGTGGTGAGAGTGGAGCACCACTGTCTCCGTGGCGCAATTGGCTAGCGCGATCGGCTGTTAACCGAACGGTAGGAGGTTCGAGCGCTCCCGGGGACGGTGTGTCGCTTTTTTTGTTTGCAGTGATAGCTTTGAAGATATGTACTGATGGTGGTGAGAGTGGAGCACGACTGTCTCCGTGGCGCAATTTGCTAGCGCGATCGGCTGTTAACCGAAAGGTTGGAGCTTCGAGCCCTCCCGGGAGTGCTGTGTTGCTTTTTTCTTTGCGCTGATAGCTTTGAAGATATGTTCTGTTGGTGGTGAGAGTGGAGCACGACTCTCTCCGTGACGCAATTGGCTAGCGCGATCGGCTGTTAACGAAAAGGTTGGAGGTTCGAGCCCATCCGGTGGTGGTCCGGCGCTTTTTTTCCTTTGGGCTGACAGCTCTGAAGAAATGTTCTGACGGTGGTGAGAGTGGAGCAGGACTGTCTCTGTGGCGGAATTGGCTAGCGCGATCGGCTGTTAACCGAAAGGTTGGAGGTTCGAGCTCTCCCGGGAGTGGTGTGTTGCTTTTTTCTTTGCGCTGGTAGCTTTGAAGATATGTTCTGATGGTGATGAGAGTGGAGCACGACTGTCTCCATGGCGCAGTTAGCTAGCGCGATCTGCTGTTAACCGAAAGGTTGGAGGTTCGAGCCCACCCGGTGGGGGTGCGGCGCTTTTTTTTCTTTGCGCTGATAGCTTTGAAGATATGTCCTCATGGTGGTGAGAGTGGAGCACGATTGTCTGAGTGGCGCAATTGGCTAGCGCGTTCGGCTGTTAACAGAAGGGTTGGAGGTTCGAGCCCACCTGGTGGTGGTGCGGCGTTTCTTTTTCTTTGGGCTGATAGCTCTGAAGAAATGTTCTGACGGGGGTGAGAGTGGAGCACGACTGTCTCCGTGGCGCAATTGGCTGGCGCGATCGGCTGTTAACCGAAAGGTTGGAGGTTCAAGCCCACGCGGTGGTGGAGCGGCGCTTTTTTTTCTTTGGGCTGATAGCTTTGAAGATATGTTCTGATGGTGGTGAGAGTGGAGCAGGACTGTCTCTGTGGCAGAATTAGCTAGCGCGAGCGGCTGTTACCCGAAAGGTTGGAGGTTCGAGCTCTCCCGGGGTCGGTGTGTCGCTTTTTTTGTTTGCAGTGATAGCTTTGAAGATATGTACTGATGGTGGTGAGAGTGGAGCACGACTGTCTCCGTGGCGCAATTGGCTAGCGCAATCGGCTGTTAACCGAAAGGTTCGATGTTCAAGCCCTCCCGGGAGTGGTGTGTTGCTTTTTTCTTTGCGCTGATAGCTTTGAAGATATGTTCTGTTGGTGGTGAGAGTGGAGCACGACTCTCTCCGTGACGCAATTGGCTAGCGCGATCGGCTGTTAACGAAAAGTTTGGAGGTTCGAGCCCATCCAGTGGTGGTCCTGCGCTTTTTTTCCTTTGGGCTGACAGCTCTGAAGAAATGTTCTGACGGTGGTGAGAGCGGAGCAGGACTGTCTCTGTGGCGGAATTGGCTAGAGCAATCGGCTGTTAACCGAAAGGTTGGAGGTTCGAGCTCTCCCGGGAGTGGTGTGTTGCTTTTTTCTTTGCGCTGATAGCTTTGAAGATATGTTCTGATGGTGATGAGAGTAGAGCACGACTGTCTCCATGGCGCAGTTAGCTAGCGTGATCTGCTGTTAACCGAAAGGTTGGAGGATCGAGCCCACCCGGTGGGGGTGCGGCGCTTTTTTTTCTTTGCGCTGATAGCTTTGAAGATATGTCCTCATGGTGGTGAGAGTGGAGCACGACTGTCTGAGTGGCGCAATTGGCTAGCGCGATCGGCTGTTAACAGAAGGGTTGGAGGTTCGACCCACCTGGTGGTGGTGCGGCGTTTCTTTTTCTTTGGGCTGATAGCTCTGAAGAAATTTTCTGACGGGGGTGAGAGTGGAGCACGACTGTCTCCGTGGCGCAATTGGCTGGCGCGATCGGCTGTTAACCGAAGCGTTGGAGGTTCGAGCCCACCCGTTGGTGGTGCGGCGCTTTTTTTTCTTTGGGCTGATAGCTTTGAAGATTGTTCTGATGGGGGTGAGAGTGGAGCACGACTGTCTCCGTGGCGCAATTGGCTAGCGCGATCGGCTGTTAACCGAAAGGTGGGGGGTTTGAGTCCACCCGGGGACGGTGTGTCGCTTTTTTTCTTTTCGCTGATAGCTTTGAAGATATGTTCTGATGGTGGTGAGAGTGGATAACGACTGTCTCCGTGGCGCAGTTGGCTAGCGCGATCTGCTGTTGACCGAAAGTTTGGAGGTTCGAGCCCACCCTGTGGTGGTTTGGCGCTTTTTTTGGGCTGATAGCTCTGAAGAAATGTTATGATGGTGGTGAGAGTGGAGCACGACTGTCTCAGTGGCGCAATTGGCTAGCGCGATCGGCTGTTAACCGAAAAGTTGGAGGTTCAAGCCCTCACGGTGGTGGTGCGGCGCTTTTTTTTCTTTGGGCTGATAGCTTTGAAGATATGCTCTGATGGTGGTGAGAGTATAGCAGGACTGTCTCCGTGGCGCAATTTGCTAGCGCGATCGGCTGTTAACCGAAAGGTTGGAGCTTCGAGCCCTCCCGGGAGTGGTGTGTTGCGTTTTCACTTGCGCTGATAGCTTTGAAGATGTTTTCTGATGGCGGTGAGAGTGGAGCACGACTGTCTCCGTGGCGCAATTGGCTAGCGCTATCGGCTGTTAACCGAACGGTAGGAGGTTCGAGCGCTCCCGGGGACGGTGTGTCGCTTTTTTTGTTTGCAGTGATAGCTTTGAAGATATGTACTGATGGTGGTGAGAGGGGAGCACGACTGTCTCCGTGGCGCAATTGGCTAGCGCGATCGGCTGTTAACCGAAAGGTTCGAGGTTCAAGCCCTCCCGGGAGTGGTGTGTTGCTTTTTTCTTTGCGCTGATAGCTTTGAAGATATGTTCTGTTGGTGGTGAGAGTGGAGCACGACTCTCTCCGTGACGCAATTGGCTAGCGCGATCGGCTGTTAACGAAAAGATTGGAGGTTCGAGCCCATCCGGTGGTGGTCCGGCGCTTTTTTTCCTTTGGGCTGACAGCTCTGAAGAAATGTTCTGACGGTGGTGAGAGTGGAGCAGGACTGTCTCTGTGGCGGAATTGGCTATCGCGATCGGCTGTTAACCGAAAGGTTGGAGGTTCGAGCTCTCCCGGGAGTGGTGTGTTGCTTTTTTCTTTGCGCTGATAGCTTTGAAGATATGTTCTGATGGTGATGAGAGTGGAGCACGACTGTCTCCATGGCGCAGTTAGCTAGCGCGATCTGCTGTTAACCGAAAGGTTGGAGGTTCGAGCCCACCCGGTGGGGGTGCGGCGCTTTTTTTTCTTTGCGCTGATAGCTTTGAAGATATGTCCTCATGGTGGTGAGATTGGAGCACGACTGTCTGAGTGGCGCAATTGGCTAGCGCGATCGGCTGTTAACCGAAAGGTTGGAGGTTCGAGCCCAACCGGTGGTGGTGCAACGCTTTTTTGTTCTTTCGACCGATAGCTTTGAAGATATGTTCTGATGGTGGTGAGAGTGAAGCAGGACTGCCTCCGTGGCGCAATTGTCTAGCGCGATCGGCTGTTTACGGAAAATTGGAGGTTCGAGCCCTCTCGGGAGTGGTGTGTTGCTTTTTTCTTTGCGGTGATAGCTTTGAAGATATGTTATGTTGGTGGTGAGAGAGGAGCACGACTCTCTCCGCGGCGCAATTGGCTAGCGCGATCGGCTGTTATCCAAAAGGTTGGAGGTTCGAGCCCACCCGGTGGTGGTCAGGCGCTTTTTTTCCTTTGGGCTGACAGCTCTGAAGAAATGTTCTGACGGTGGTGAGAGTGGAGCAGGAGTGTCTTCGTGGCGCAGTTGGCTAGCGCGATCGGCTGTTAACCGAAAGTTTGGAGAATCGAGCTCTCCCGGGAGTGGTGTGTTGCTTTTTTCTTTGCGCTGATAGCTTTGAAGATAGGTTCTGATGGTGATGAGTGTGGAGCACGACTGTCTCCATGGCGCAGTTAGCTAGCGCGATCTGCTGTTAACCGAAAGGTTGGAGGTTCGAGCCCACCCGGTGGGGGTGCGGCGCTTTTTTTTCTTTGCGCTGATAGCTTTGAAGATATGTCCTCATGGTGGTGAGAGTGGAGCACGACTGTCTGAGTGGCGCAATTGGCTAGCGCGATCGGCTGTTAACCGAAAGGTTGGAGGTTCGAGCCCAACCGGTGGTGGTGCAACGCTTTTTTGTTCTTTCGACCGATAGCTTTGAAGATATGTTCTGATGGTGGTGAGAGTGAAGCAGGACTGCCTCCGTGGCGCAATTGGCTGGCGCGATCGGCTGTTAACCGAAAGGTTGGAGGTTCGAGCTCACCCGGTGGAGGTGCGGTGCTTTTTTTTCTTTCGACCGATAGCTTTAAAGATATGTTCTGATGGTGGTGAGAGTGAGCAGGACTGCCTCCGTGGCGCAATTGGCTAGCGCGATCGACTGTTAACGGAAAATTGGAGGTTCCAGCCCTCTCGGGAGTGGTGTGTTGCTTTTTTCTTTGCGCTGATAGCTTTGAAAATATGTTCTGACGGTGGTGAAAGTGGAGCACGACTGTCTCCGTGGCGCAATTGGCTAGCGCGATCGGCTGTTAACCGAAAGTTTGGAGAATTGAGCTCTCCCGGGAGTGGTGTGTTGCTTTTTTATTTGCGCTGATAGCTTTGAAGATATGTTCTGATGGTGGTGAGAGTGGAGCACGACTGTCTCCGTGGCGCAATTGGCTAGCGTGATTGGCTCTTAACCGAAAGGTTGGAGGTTCGAGCCCTCCCGGGAATGGTGTGTTGCTTTTTTTCTTTGGGCTGATAGCTTTGAAGATATGTTCTGATGGTGGTGAGAGTGGAGCGGGACTGTCTCCGTGGCGCAATTGGCTAGCGCGTTCGGCTGTTAACCGAAAAGTTGGAGGTTTGAGTCCATCCGGGGACGGTGTGTCATTTTTTTTCGCTGATAGCTTTGAAGATATGTTCTGATGGTGGTGAGAGTGGAGAACGACTGTCTCCGTGGCGCAGTTGGCTAGCGCGATCTGCTGTTGACCGAAAGTTTGGAGGTTCGAGCCCACCCTGTGGTGGTGTGGCGCTTTTTTTGGGCTGATAGCTCTGAAGAAATGTTCTGATGGTGGTGAGAGTGGAGCACGACTGTCTCCGTGGCGCAAATGGCTAACACGTTCCGCTGTTAACCCATAAATTGGAGTTTCGAGCCCTCCCGAGAGTGGTGTGTCGCTTTTTTCTTTGCGCTGATAGCTTTGAAGATATGTCCTGATGGTGGTGAGAGTAGAGCACGACTCTCTCCGTGCCGCAATTGGCTAGCGCGAAAGGCTAGTAACCGAAAGCTTGGAGTTTCGAGCCCACCCGGTGGTGGTGCGGCGCTTTTTTTCTTTGGGCTGATAGCTCTGAAGAAATGTTCTGACGGGGGTGAGAGTGGAGCACGACTGTCTCCGTGGCGCAATTGGCTGGCGCGATCGGCTGTTAACCGAAAGTTTGGAGGTTTGAGCCCTCTCGGGAGTGGTGTGTTGCTTTTTCTTTGCGCTGATAGCTTTGAAAATATGTTCTGACGGTGGTGAAAGTGGAGCACGACTGTCTCCGTGGCGCAATTGGCTAGCGCGATCGGCTGTTAACCGAAAGGTTGGAGAATCGAGCTCTCCCGGGAGTGGTGTGTTGCTTTTTTCTTTGCGCTGATAGCTTTGAAGATATGTTCTGATGGTGGTGAGAGTGGAGCACGACTGTCTCCGTGGCGCATTTGGCTAGCGCGAAAGGCTGTTAACCGAAAGCTTGGAGTTTCGAGCCCACCCGGTGGTGGTGCGGCGCTTTTTTTTCTTTGGGCTGATAGCTCTGAACAAATGTTCTGACGGGGGTGAGAGTGGAGCACGACTGTCTCCGTGGCGCAATCGGCTAGCACGTTCGGCTGTTAATCGAAAGTTTGGAGGTTCGAGCCCACCAGGTGGTGGTGCGGCGCTTTTTTTTGTTGGGCTTATAGCTTTGAATATATGTTCTGATGGTGATGAGAGTGGAGCAGCACTGTCTCCGTGGCGCAATTAGCTAGCGCGATTGGCCGTTAACCGAAAGGTTGCAGGTTCGAGCGCTCCCGGGGACGGTGTGTCGCTTTTTTTTTCTTTGCGCTGATAGCTTTGGAGAAATGTTCTGACAGTGGTGAGAGCTGAGCACGACTGTCTCCGTGGCGATTTTGGCTAGCGCGATGGGCTGTTAAATGAAAGGTTGGAGGTTCGAGCCCACCCGGTGGTGGTGCCGCGCTTTTTTTTTCTTTGCGCTGATAGCTTTGGAGAAATGTTCTGACGGTGGTAAGATTGGAGCACGACTGTCTCCGTGGTGCAATTGGCTAGCACGTTCGGCTGTTAACCGAAAAATTGGAGTTTCGAGCCCTCCCAGGAGTGGTGTGTCGCTTTTTTCTTTGCGCTGATAGCTTTGAAGATATGTTCTGATGGTGGTGAGAGTGGAGCACGACTGTCTCCGTGGCGCAATTTACTAGCGCGATCGGCTGTTAACCGAAAGGTTGGAGGTTCGAGCCCACCCGGCGGTGGTGCGGCGCTCTTTTTTTTCTTTGGGCTGATAGCTTTGAAGATATGTTCTGATGGTGGTGAGATTGGAGCAGGACTGTCTCCGTGGCGCAATTGGCTTGTGCGATCGGCTGTTAACCGAAAGGTTGGATGTTCAAGCCCACGCGGTGGTCGTGCGGCGCTTTTTTTTTCTTTGGGCCGATAGCTTTGAAGATATGTTCTGATGGTGGCTAGAGTGGAGCAGGAATGTCTCCGTGGCGCAATGGGCTAGCGCGATCGGCTGTTAACCGAAAGGTTGGAGGTTCGAGCCCACCCGGTGGTGGTGCGGCGCTTTTTTTCTTTGAACTGTAGCTTTGAAGATATGTTCTGATGGTGGTGAGAGTGGAGAAGGATTGTCTCCGTGGCGCAATTGGTTAGCGCTATCGGCTGTTAACCGAAAGGTTGGAGTTTCGAGCCCACCCGGAGACGGTGTGTCGCTTTTTTTTCTTTGCGCTGATAGCTTTGAAGATATGTTCTGAAGGTGGTGAGAGTGGAGCACGACTGTCTCCGTGGCGCAATTGGCTAGCGCGTTCGGCTGTTAACCGAAAGGTTGGAGGTTTGAGTCCATCCGGGGACGGTGTGTCGCTTCTCTTTTCGCTGATAGCTTTGAAGATATGTTCTGACAGTGGTGAGAGGGGAGCACGACTGTCTCCGTGGCGCAATTGGCTAGCGCGATTGGCTGCTAACCGAAAGGTGGGAGGTTTTCAGTCCACCCGCGGATGGTGTGTCGCTTTTTTTTCTTTTCGCTGATAGCTTTGAAGATATGTTCTGATGGTCGTGAGAGTAGAGCACGACTGTCTCAGTGGCGCAATTAGCTAGCGCGATCGGCTGTTAATCGAAAGGTTGGAGCTTCGAGCCCACCCGGTGGTGGTGCGGCTCTTTTTTTTCTTTGCGCTGATAGCTTTGAAGATATGTCCTGATGGTGGTGAGAGTGGAGCACGACTGTCTCCGTGGCGCATTTGGCTAGCGCGAAAGGCTGTTAACCGAAAGCTTAGAGTTTCGAGCCCACCCGGTGGTGGTGCGGCGCTTTTTTTTCTTTGGGCTGATAGCTCTGAAGAAATGTTCTGACAGGGGTGAGAGTGGAGCACGACTGTCTCCGTGGCGCAATTGGCTGGCGCGATCGGCTGTTAACCGACAGGTTGGAGGCTCGAGCTCACCCGGTGGTGGTGCGGTGCTTTTTTTTCTTTGGTCTGATAGCTTTAAAGATATGTTCTGATGGTGGTGAGAGTGGAGCAGGACTGTCTCCGTGGCGCAAATGGCTAGCGCGATCGGCTGTTAACCGAAAGGTTGGATGCTCGAGCCCACGCGGTGGTGGTGCGGCGCTTTTTTTTCTCTGAGCTGATAGCTTTCAAGATATGTTCTGATGGTGGTGAGAGTGGAGCAGGACTGTCTCCGTTGCACAATTGGCTAGCGCGATCGGCTGTTAACCGAAAGGTTGCAGGATCGAGCCCACCCGGTGGTGGTGCGGCACTTTTTTTTTCTTTGGGCTGATAGCTGTGAAGATATGTTCTGAAGGTGCTGAGAGTGGAGCGGGACTGTCTCTGTGGCGGAATCGGCTAGCGCGATCGGCTGTTAACCGAAAGGTTGGAGGTTCGAGCTCTCTAGGGAGTGGTGTGTTGCTTTTTTCTTTGTGCTGATAGCTTTGAACATATGTTCTGATGGTGGTGAGAGTGGAGCGGGACTGTCTCCGTGGCGCAATTGGCTAGCGCGATCGGCTGCTAACCGAAAGTTTGGAGGTTCGAGCCCACCCGGTGGTGGTGCGGCGCTTTTTTTTTCTTTCGGCTGATAGCTTTGAAGATATGTTCTGATGGTGGTGAGAGTGGAGCAGGACTGTCTCCGTGGCGCATTTGGCTAGCGCGATTGGCTGCTAACGGAAAGGTTGGAGGTTCGAGCTCTCTCGGGAGTGGTGTGTTGCTTTTTTCTTTGCGCTGATAGCTTTGAAGATATGTTCTGATGGTGGTGAGAGTGGAGCACGACTGTCTCCGTGGCGCAATTGGCTAGCGCGATCGGCTGGTAACCGAAAGGTTCGAGGTTCAAGCCCTCCCGGGAGTGGTGTGTTGCTTTTTTCTTTGCGCTAATAGCTTTGAAGTATGTTCTGTTGGTGTTGAGAGTGGAGCACGACTCTCTCCATGGCGCAATTGGCTTGCACGATCGGCTGTTAACCAAAAGGTTGGAGGTTCGAGCCCACCCGGTGGTGGTCCGGTGCTTTTTTTTTCTTTGGGCTGATAGCTCTGAAGAAATGTTCGGACGGTGGTGAGAGTGGAGCAGGACTGTATCCGTTGCGCAATTGGCTAGCGCGATCGGCTGTTAACCGAAAGGTTGGAGCCTCGAGCTCTCCCGGGAGTGGTGTGTTGCTTTTTTCTTTGCGCTGATAGCTTTGAAGATATGTTCTGATGGTGGTGAGAGTGGAGCACGATTGTCTCCGTGGCGCGATTGGCTAGCGCGATCGGCTGTTAACCGAAAAGTTGGAGGTTCGAGCCCTCCCGGGATTGGTGTGTTGCTTTTTCACTTGCGCTGATAGCATTGAAGGTGTGTTCTAATGGTGATGAGAGTGGAGCACGACTGTCTCCGTGGCGCAATCGGCTAGCACTTTCGGCTGTTAATCGAAAGTTTGGAGGTTCGAGCCCACCCGGTGGTGGTGCGGCGCTTTTTTTTGTTGGGCTTATAGCTTTGATTATATGTTCTGATGGTGATGAGAGTGGAGCAGGACTGTCTCCGTGGCGCAATTGGCTAACGCGATTGGCCGTTAACCGAAAGGTTGGAGGTTCGAGCGCTCCCGGGGACGGTGTGTCGCTTTTTTTTTGCGCTGATAGCTTTGGAGGAATGTTCTGACAGTGGTGAGAGAGGAGCACGACTGTCTCCGTGGCGATTTTGGCTAGCGCGATGGGCTGTTAACCGAAAAGTTGGAGGTTCGAGTCCACCCGGTGGTGGTGCGGCGCTTTTTTTGCACTGATAGCTTTGAAGTTATGTTCTGATGGTGGTGAGAGTGGAGCACGACTGTCTCCGGGGCTCAATTAGCTAGCGCGATCGGCTGTTAAATGAAAGGTTGGAGGTTCGAGCCCACCCGGTGGTGGTGCCGCGCTTTTTTTTCTTTGCGCTGATAGCTTTGGAGAAATGTTCTGACGGTGGTAAGATTGGAGCACGACTGTCTCCGTGGTGCAATTGGCTAGCACGTTCGGCTGTTAACCGAAAAATTGGAGTTTCGAGCCCTCCCGGGAGTGGTGTGTCGCTTTTTTCTTTGCGCTGATAGCTTTGAAGATATGTTCTGATGGTGGTGAGAGTGGAGCATGACTGTCTCCGTGGCGCAATTTACTAGCGCGATCGGCTGTTAACCGAAAGGTTGGAGGTTCGAGCCCACCCGGCGGTGGTGCGGCGCTTTTTTTTTCTTTGGGCTGATAGCTTTGAAGATATGTTCTGATGGTGGTGAGAGTGGAGCAGGACTGTCTCCGTGGCGCAATTGGCTAGTGCGGTCGGCTGTTAACCGAAAGGTAGGAGGTTCGATCCCACCCGGTGGTGGTGCGGCGCTTTTCTTCTTTGAACTGATAGCTTTGAAGATATGTTCTGATGATGGTGAGAGTGGAGAAGGATTGTCTCCGTGGCGCAATTGGCTAGCGCTATCGGCTGTTAACCGAAAGGTTGGAGTTTCGAGCCCACCCGGGGACGGTGTGTCGCTTTTTTTTCTTTGCGCTGATAGCTTTGAAGATATGTTCTGATGGTGTTGAGAGTGGAGCACGACTGTCTCCGTGGCGCAATTGGCTAGCTCATTCGGCTGTTAACCGAAAAGTTGGAGGTTTGAGTCCATCCGGGGACGGTGTGTCGCTTTTTTTTCGCTGATAGCTTTGAAAATATGTTCTGATGGTGGTGAAAGTGGAGCACGACTGTCTCCGGGGCGCAATTGGCTAGCGCGATCGGCTGTTAACCGAAAGGTTGGAGAATCTAGCTCTCCCGGGAGTGGTGTGTTGCTTTTTTCTTTGCGCTGATAGCTTTGAACATATGTTCTGATGGTGGTGAGAGTGGAGCACGACTGTCTCAGTGGCGCAATCAGCTAGCGCGATCGGCTGTTAATCGAAAGGTTGGAGCTTCGAGCCCACCCGGTGGTGGTGCGGCGCTTTTTTTTCTTTGCTCTGATAGCTTTGAAGATATGTTCTGATGGTGGTGAGAGTGGAGCACGACTGTCTCCGTGGCGCATTTGGCTAGCGCGAAAGGCTGTTAACCGAAAGCTTAGAGTTTCGAGCCCACCCGGTGGTGGTGCGGCGCTTTTTTTTCTTTGGGCTGATAGCTCTGAAGAAATGTTCTGACGGGGGTGAGAGTGGAGCACGACTGTCTCCGTGGCGCAATGGGCTGGCGCGATCGGCTGTTAACCGATAGGTTGGAGGTTCGAGCTCTCCCGGTGGTGGTGCGGTGCTTTTTTTTCTTTGGTCTGATAGCTTTAAAGATATGTTCTGATGGTGGTGAGAGTGGAGCAGGACTGTCTCCGTGGGGCAAATGGCTAGCGCGATCGGCTGTTAACCGAAAGGTTGGATGCTCGAGCCCACGCGGTGGTGGTGCGGCGCTTTTTTTTCTTTGAGCTGATAGCTTTCAAGATATGTTCTGATGGTGGTGAGAGTGGAGCAGGACTGTCTCCGTTGCACAATTGGCTAGCGCGATCGGCTGTTAACCGAGACGTTGCAGGATCGAGCCCACCCGGTGGTGGTGCGGCACTTTTTTTTTTCTTTGGGCTGATAGCTTTGAAGATATGTTCTGATGGTGCTGAGAGTGGAGCGGGACTGTCTCTGTGGCGGAATCGGCTAGCGCGATCGGCTGTTAACCGAAAGGTTGGAGGTTCGAGCTCTCCCGGTAGTGATGTGTTGCTTTTTTCTTTGTGCTGATAGCTTTGAACATATGTTCTGATGGAGGTGAGAGTGGAACGGGACTGTCTCTGTGGCGGAATCGGCAAGCGCGATCGGCTGTTAACCGAAAGGTTCGAGGTTCGAGCCCTCCCGGGATTGGTGTGTTGCTTTTTCACTTGCGCTGATAGCTTTGAAGGTGTGTTCTGATGGTGATGAGAGTGGAGCACGACTGTCTCCGTGGCGCAATCGGCTAGCACGTTCGGCAGTTAATCGAAAGTTTGGAGGTTCGAGCCCACCCGGTGGTGGTGCGGCGCTTTTTTTTGTTGGGCTTATAGCTTTGAATATATGTTCTGATGGTGATGAGAGTGGAGCAGGACTGTCTCCGTGGCGCAATTGGCTAGCGCGATTGGCCGTTAACCGAAAGGCTGGAGGTTCGAGCGCTCCCGGGGACGGTGTGTCGCTTTTTTTTTCTTTGCGCTGATAGCTTTGGAGAAATGTTCTGACAGTGGTGAGAGTGGAGCACGACTGTCTCCGTGGCGATTTTGGCTAGCGCGATGGGCTGTTAACCGAAAAGTTGGAGGTTCGAGCCCACCCGGTGGTGGTGCGGCGCTTTTTTGGCACTGATAGCTTTGAAGTTATGTTCTGATGGTGGTGAGAGTGGAGCACGACTGTCTTCGTGGCTCAATTAGCTAGCGCGATCGGCTGTTAAATGAAAGGTTGGAGGTTCGAGCCCACCCGGTGGTGGGGCCGCGCTTTTTTTTCTTTGCGCTGATAGCTTTGGAGAAATGTTCTGACGGTGGTAAGATTGGAGCACGACTGTCTCCGTGGTGCAAATGGCTAGCACGTTCGGCTGTTAACCGAAAAATTGGAGTTTCGAGCCCTCCCAGGAGTGGTGTGTCGCTTTTTTCTTTGCGCTGATAGCTTTGAAGATATGTTCTGATGGTGGTGAGAGTGGAGCACGACTGTCTCCGTGGCGTAATTTACTAGCGCGATCGGCTGTTAACCGAAAGGTTGGAGGTTCGAGCCCACCCGGCGGTGGTGCGGCGCTTTTTTTTCTTTGGGCTGATAGCTTTGAAGATATGTTCTGATGGTGGTGAGAGTGGAGCAGGACTGTCTCCGTGGCGCAATTGGCTAGTGCGATCGGCTGTTAACCGAAAGGTTGGATGTTCAAGCCCACGCGGTGGTCGTGCGGCGCTTTTTTTTTCTTTGGGCCGATAGCTTTGAAGATATGTTCTGATGGTGGTGAGAGTGGAGCAGGAATGTCTCCGTGGCGCAATGGGCTAGCGCGATCGGCTGTTAAAGGAAAGTTGGAGGTTCGAGCTCTCTCGGGAGTGGTGTGTTGCTTTTTTCTTTGCGCTGATAGCTTTGAAAATATGTTCTGATGGTGGTGAAAGTGGAGCACGACTGTCTCCGGGGCGCAATTGGCTAGCGCGATCGGCTGTTAACCGAAAGGTTGGAGAATCGAGCTCTCCCGGGAGTGGTGTGTTGCTTTTTTCTTTGCGCTGATAGCTTTGAAGATATGTTCTGATGGTGGTGAGAGTGGAGCACGACTGTCTCCATGGCGCAATTGGCTAGCGTGATTGGCTGTTAACCGAAAGGTTGGAGGTTCGAGCCCTCCCGGGAGTGGTGTGTTGCTTTTTTCTTTGGGCTGATAGCTTTGAATATATGTTCTGATGGTGGTGAGAGTGGAGCAGGACTGTCTCCGTGGCGCAATTGGCTAGCGCGATCGGCTGTTAACCGAAAGGTTGGAGGTTCGAGCCCACCCGGTGGTGGTGCGGCGCTTTTTTTCTTTGAACTGATAGCTTTGAAGATATGTTCTGATGGTGGTGAGAGTGGAGAAGGATTGTCTCCGTGGCGCAATTGGTTAGCGCTATCGGCTGTTAACCGAAAGGTTGGAGTTTCGAGCCCACCCGGAGACGGTGTGTCGCTTTTTTTTCTTTGCGCTGATAGCTTTGAAGATATGTTCTGAAGGTGGTGAGAGTGGAGCACGACTGTCTCCGTGGCGCAATTGGCTAGCGCGTTCGGCTGTTAACCGAAAAGTTGGAGGTTTGAGTCCATCCGGTGACGGTGTGTCGCTTCTCTTTTCGCTGATAGCTTTGAAGATATGTTCTGACAGTGGTGAGAGCGGAGCACGACTGTCTCCGTGGCGCAATTGGCTAGCGCGATTGGCTGCTAACCGAAAGGTGGGAGGTTTTCAGTCCACCCGCGGACGGTGTGTCGCTTTTTTTTCTTTTCGCTGATAGCTTTGAAGATATGTTCTGAGGGTCGTGAGAGTAGAGCACGACTGTCTCAGTGGCGCAATTAGCTAGCGCGATCGGCTGTTAATCGAAAGGTTGGAGCTTCGAGCCCACCCGGTGGTGGTGCGGCTCTTTTTTTTCTTTGCGCTGATAGCTTTGAAGATATGTCCTGATGGTGGTGAGAGTGGAGCACGACTGTCTCCGTGGCGCATTTGGCTAGCGCGAAAGGCTGTTAACCGAAAGCTTAGAGTTTCGAGCCCACCCGGTGGTGGTGCGGCGCTTTTTTTTCTTTGGGCTGATAGCTCTGAAGAAATGTTCTGACGGGGGTGAGAGTGGAGCACGACTGTCTCCGTGGCGCAATTGGCTGGCGCGATCGGCTGTTAACCGATAGGTTGGAGGTTCGAGCTCTCCCGGTGGTGGTGCGGTGCTTTTTTTTCTTTGGGCTGATAGCTTTGAAGATATGTTCTGATGGTGCTGAGAGTGGAGCGGGACTGTCTCTGTGGCGGAATCGGCTAGCGCGATCGGCTGTTAACCGAAAGGTTGGAGGTTCGAGCTCTCCCGGTAGTGGTGTGTTGCTTTTTTCTTTGTGCTGATAGCTTTGAACATATGTTCTGATGGAGGTGAGAGTGGAACGGGACTGTCTCTGTGGCGGAATCGGCAAGCGCGATCGGCTGTTAACCGAAAGGTTCGAGGTTCGAGCCCTCCCGGGATTGGTGTGTTGCTTTTTCACTTGCGCTGATAGCTTTGAAGGTGTGTTCTGATGGTGATGAGAGTGGAGCACGACTGTCTCCGTGGCGCAATCGGCTAGCACGTTCGGCAGTTAATCGAAAGTTTGGAGGTTCGAGCCCACCCGGTGGTGGTGCGGCGCTTTTTTTTGTTGGGCTTATAGCTTTGAATATATGTTCTGATGGTGATGAGAGTGGAGCAGGACTGTCTCCGTGGCGCAATTGGCTAGCGCGATTGGCCGTTAACCGAAAGGCTGGAGGTTCGAGCGCTCCCGGGGACGGTGTGTCGCTTTTTTTTTCTTTGCGCTGATAGCTTTGGAGAAATGTTCTGACAGTGGTGAGAGTGGAGCACGACTGTCTCCGTGGCGATTTTGGCTAGCGCGATGGGCTGTTAACCGAAAAGTTGGAGGTTCGAGCCCACCCGGTGGTGGTGCGGCGCTTTTTTGGCACTGATAGCTTTGAAGTTATGTTCTGATGGTGGTGAGAGTGGAGCACGACTGTCTTCGTGGCTCAATTAGCTAGCGCGATCGGCTGTTAAATGAAAGGTTGGAGGTTCGAGCCCACCCGGTGGTGGGGCCGCGCTTTTTTTTCTTTGCGCTGATAGCTTTGGAGAAATGTTCTGACGGTGGTAAGATTGGAGCACGACTGTCTCCGTGGTGCAAATGGCTAGCACGTTCGGCTGTTAACCGAAAAATTGGAGTTTCGAGCCCTCCCAGGAGTGGTGTGTCGCTTTTTTCTTTGCGCTGATAGCTTTGAAGATATGTTCTGATGGTGGTGAGAGTGGAGCACGACTGTCTCCGTGGCGTAATTTACTAGCGCGATCGGCTGTTAACCGAAAGGTTGGAGGTTCGAGCCCACCCGGCGGTGGTGCGGCGCTTTTTTTTCTTTGGGCTGATAGCTTTGAAGATATGTTCTGATGGTGGTGAGAGTGGAGCAGGACTGTCTCCGTGGCGCAATTGGCTAGTGCGATCGGCTGTTAACCGAAAGGTTGGATGTTCAAGCCCACGCGGTGGTCGTGCGGCGCTTTTTTTTTCTTTGGGCCGATAGCTTTGAAGATATGTTCTGATGGTGGTGAGAGTGGAGCAGGAATGTCTCCGTGGCGCAATGGGCTAGCGCGATCGGCTGTTAAGGGAAAGTTGGAGGTTCGAGCCCTCTCGGGAGTGGTGTGTTGCTTTTTTCTTTGCGCTGATAGCTTTGAAAATATGTTCTGATGGTGGTGAAAGTGGAGCACGACTGTCTCCGGGGCGCAATTGGCTAGCGCGATCGGCTGTTAACCGAAAGGTTGGAGAATCGAGCTCTCCCGGGAGTGGTGTGTTGCTTTTTTCTTTGCGCTGATAGCTTTGAAGATATGTTCTGATGGTGGTGAGAGTGGAGCACGACTGTCTCCATGGCGCAATTGGCTAGCGTGATTGGCTGTTAACCGAAAGGTTGGAGGTTCGAGCCCTCCCGGGAGTGGTGTGTTGCTTTTTTCTTTGGGCTGATAGCTTTGAAGATATGTTCTGATGGTGGTGAGAGTGGAGCAGGACTGTCTCCGTGGCGCAATTGGCTAGCGCGATCGGCTGTTAACCGAAAGGTTGGAGGTTCGAGCCCACCCGGTGGTGGTGCGGCGCTTTTTTTCTTTGAACTGATAGCTTTGAAGATATGTTCTGATGGTGGTGAGAGTGGAGAAGGATTGTCTCCGTGGCGCAATTGGTTAGCGCTATCGGCTGTTAACCGAAAGGTTGGAGTTTCGAGCCCACCCGGAGACGGTGTGTCGCTTTTTTTTCTTTGCGCTGATAGCTTTGAAGATATGTTCTGAAGGTGGTGAGAGTGGAGCACGACTGTCTCCGTGGCGCAATTGGCTAGCGCGTTCGGCTGTTAACCGAAAAGTTGGAGGTTTGAGTCCATCCGGTGACGGTGTGTCGCTTCTCTTTTCGCTGATAGCTTTGAAGATATGTTCTGACAGTGGTGAGAGCGGAGCACGACTGTCTCCGTGGCGCAATTGGCTAGCGCGATTGGCTGCTAACCGAAAGGTGGGAGGTTTTCAGTCCACCCGCGGACGGTGTGTCGCTTTTTTTTCTTTTCGCTGATAGCTTTGAAGATATGTTCTGATGGTCGTGAGAGTAGAGCACGACTGTCTCAGTGGCGCAACTAGCTAGCGCGATCGGCTGTTAATCGAAAGGTTGGAGCTTCGAGCCCACCCGGTGGTGGTGCGGCTCTTTTTTTTCTTTGCGCTGATAGCTTTGAAGATATGTCCTGATGGTGGTGAGAGTGGAGCACGACTGTCTCCGTGGCGCATTTGGCTAGCGCGAAAGGCTGTTAACCGAAAGCTTAGAGTTTCGAGCCCACCCGGTGGTGGTGCGGCGCTTTTTTTTCTTTGGGCTGATAGCTCTGAAGAAATGTTCTGACGGGGGTGAGAGTGGAGCACGACTGTCTCCGTGGCGCAATTGGCTGGCGCGATCGGCTGTTAACCGATAGGTTGGAGGTTCGAGCTCTCCCGGTGGTGGTGCGGTGCTTTTTTTTCTTTGGTCTGATAGCTTTAAAGATATGTTCTGATGGTGGTGAGAGTGGAGCAGGACTGTCTCCGTGGCGCAAATGGCTAGCGCGATCGGCTGTTAACCGAAAGGTTGGATGCTCGAGCCCACGCGGTGGTGGTGCGGCGCTTTTTTTTCTTTGAGCTGATAGCTTTCAAGATATGTTCTGATGGTGGTGAGAGTGGAGCAGGACTGTCTCCGTTGCACAATTGGCTAGCGCGATCGGCTGTTAACCGAGACGTTGCAGGATCGAGCCCACCCGGTGGTGGTGCGGCACTTTTTTTTTCTTTGGGCTGATAGCTTTGAAGATATGTTCTGATGGTGCTGAGAGTGGAGCGGGACTGTCTCTGTGGCGGAATCGGCTAGCGCGATCGGCTGTTAACCGAAAGGTTGGAGGTTCGAGCTCTCCCGGTAGTGGTGTGTTGCTTTTTTCTTTGTGCTGATAGCTTTGAACATATGTTCTGATGGAGGTGAGAGTGGAACGGGACTGTCTCTGTGGCGGAATCGGCAAGCGCGATCGGCTGTTAACCGAAAGGTTCGAGGTTCGAGCCCTCCCGGGATTGGTGTGTTGCTTTTTCACTTGCGCTGATAGCTTTGAAGGTGTGTTCTGATGGTGATGAGAGTGGAGCACGACTGTCTCCGTGGCGCAATCGGCTAGCACGTTCGGCAGTTAATCGAAAGTTTGGAGGTTCGAGCCCACCCGGTGGTGGTGCGGCGCTTTTTTTTGTTGGGCTTATAGCTTTGAATATATGTTCTGATGGTGATGAGAGTGGAGCAGGACTGTCTCCGTGGCGCAATTGGCTAGCGCGATTGGCCGTTAACCGAAAGGCTGGAGGTTCGAGCGCTCCCGGGGACGGTGTGTCGCTTTTTTTTTTCTTTGCGCTGATAGCTTTGGAGAAATGTTCTGAAAGTGGTGAGAGTGGAGCACGACTGTCTCCGTGGCGATTTTGGCTAGCGCGATGGGCTGTTAACCGAAAAGTTGGAGGTTCGAGCCCACCCGGTGGTGGTGCGGCGCTTTTTTGGCACTGATAGCTTTGAAGTTATGTTCTGATGGTGGTGAGAGTGGAGCACGACTGTCTTCGTGGCTCAATTAGCTAGCGCGATCGGCTGTTAAATGAAAGGTTGGAGGTTCGAGCCCACCCGGTGGTGGGGCCGCGCTTTTTTTTCTTTGCGCTGATAGCTTTGGAGAAATGTTCTGACGGTGGTAAGATTGGAGCACGACTGTCTCCGTGGTGCAAATGGCTAGCACGTTCGGCTGTTAACCGAAAAATTGGAGTTTCGAGCCCTCCCAGGAGTGGTGTGTCGCTTTTTTCTTTGCGCTGATAGCTTTGAAGATATGTTCTGATGGTGGTGAGAGTGGAGCACGACTGTCTCCGTGGCGTGATTTACTAGCGCGATCGGCTGTTAACCGAAAGGTTGGAGGTTCGAGCCCACCCGGCGGTGGTGCGGCGCTTTTTTTTCTTTGGGCTGATAGCTTTGAAGATATGTTCTGATGGTGGTGAGAGTGGAGCAGGACTGTCTCCGTGGCGCAATTGGCTAGTGCGATCGGCTGTTAACCGAAAGGTTGGATGTTCAAGCCCACGCGGTGGTCGTGCGGCGCTTTTTTTTTCTTTGGGCCGATAGCTTTGAAGATATGTTCTGATGGTGGTGAGAGTGGAGCAGGAATGTCTCCGTGGCGCAATGGGCTAGCGCGATCGGCTGTTAAAGGAAAGTTGGAGGTTCGAGCCCTCTCGGGAGTGGTGTGTTGCTTTTTTCTTTGCGCTGATAGCTTTGAAAATATGTTCTGATGGTGGTGAAAGTGGAGCACGACTGTCTCCGGGGCGCAATTGGCTAGCGCGATCGGCTGTTAACCGAAAGGTTGGAGAATCGAGCTCTCCCGGGAGTGGTGTGTTGCTTTTTTCTTTGCGCTGATAGCTTTGAAGATATGTTCTGATGGTGGTGAGAGTGGAGCACGACTGTCTCCATGGTGCAATTGGCTAGCGTGATTGGCTGTTAACCGAAAGGTTGGAGGTTCGAGCCCTCCCGGGAGTGGTGTGTTGCTTTTTTCTTTGGGCTGATAGCTTTGAAGATATGTTCTGATGGTGGTGAGAGTGGAGCAGGACTGTCTCCGTGGCGCAATTGGCTAGCGCGATCGGCTGTTAACCGAAAGGTTGGAGGTTCGAGCCCACCCGGTGGTGGTGCGGCGCTTTTTTTCTTTGAACTGATAGCTTTGAAGATATGTTCTGATGGTGGTGAGAGTGGAGAAGGATTGTCTCCGTGGCGCAATTGGTTAGCGCTATCGGCTGTTAACCTAAAGGTTGGAGTTTCGAGCCCACCCGGAGACGGTGTGTCGCTTTTTTTTCTTTGCGCTGATAGCTTTGAAGATATGTTCTGAAGGTGGTGAGAGTGGAGCACGACTGTCTCCGTGGCGCAATTGGCTAGCGCGTTCGGCTGTTAACCGAAAGGTTGGAGGTTTGAGTCCATCCGGGGACGGTGTGTCGCTTCTCTTTTCGCTGATAGCTTTGAAGATATGTTCTGACAGTGGTGAGAGGGGAGCACGACTGTCTCCGTGGCGCAATTGGCTAGCGCGATTGGCTGCTAACCGAAAGGTGGGAGGTTTTCAGTCCACCCGCGGACGGTGTGTCGCTTTTTTTTCTTTTCGCTGATAGCTTTGAAGATATGTTCTGATGGTCGTGAGAGTAGAGCACGACTGTCTCAGTGGCGCAATTAGCTAGCGCGATCGGCTGTTAATCGAAAGGTTGGAGCTTCGAGCCCACCCGGTGGTGGTGCGGCTCTTTTTTTTCTTTGCGCTGATAGCTTTGAAGATATGTCCTGATGGTGGTGAGAGTGGAGCACGACTGTCTCCGTGGCGCATTTGGCTAGCGCGAAAGGCTGTTAACCGAAAGCTTAGAGTTTCGAGCCCACCCGGTGGTGGTGCGGCGCTTTTTTTTCTTTGGGCTGATAGCTCTGAAGAAATGTTCTGACGGGGGTGAGAGTGGAGCACGACTGTCTCCGTGGCGCAATTGGCTGGCGCGATCGGCTGTTAACCGATAGGTTGGAGGTTCGAGCTCTCCCGGTGGTGGTGCGGTGCTTTTTTTTCTTTGGTCTGATAGCTTTAAAGATATGTTCTGATGGTGGTGAGAGTGGAGCAGGACTGTCTCCGTGGCGCAAATGGCTAGCGCGATCGGCTGTTAACCGAAAGGTTGGATGCTCGAGCCCACGCGGTGGTGGTGCGGCGCTTTTTTTTCTTTGAGCTGATAGCTTTCAAGATATGTTCTGATGGTGGTGAGAGTGGAGCAGGACTGTCTCCGTTGCACAATTGGCTAGCGCGATCGGCTGTTAACCGAGACGTTGCAGGATCGAGCCCACCCGGTGGTGGTGCGGCACTTTTTTTTTCTTTGGGCTGATAGCTTTGAAGATATGTTCTGATGGTGCTGAGAGTGGAGCGGGACTGTCTCTGTGGCGGAATCGGCTAGCGCGATCGGCTGTTAACCGAAAGGTTGGAGGTTCGAGCTCTCCCGGTAGTGGTGTGTTGCTTTTTTCTTTGTGCTGATAGCTTTGAACATATGTTCTGATGGAGGTGAGAGTGGAACGGGACTGTCTCTGTGGCGGAATCGGCAAGCGCGATCGGCTGTTAACCGAAAAGTTCGAGGTTCGAGCCCTCCCGGGATTGGTGTGTTGCTTTTTCACTTGCGCTGATAGCTTTGAAGGTGTGTTCTGATGGTGATGAGAGTGGAGCACGACTGTCTCCGTGGCGCAATCGGCTAGCACGTTCGGCAGTTAATCGAAAGTTTGGAGGTTGGAGCCCACCCGGTGGTCGTGCGGCGCTTTTTTTTGTTGGGCTTATAGCTTTGAATATATGTTCTGATGGTGATGAGAGTGGAGCAGGACTGTCTCCGTGGCGCAATTGGCTAGCGCGATTGGCCGTTAACCGAAAGGCTGGAGGTTCGAGCGCTCCCGGGGACGGTGTGTCGCTTTTTTTTTCTTTGCGCTGATAGCTTTGGAGAAATGTTCTGACAGTGGTGAGAGTGGAGCACGACTGTCTCCGTGGCGATTTTGGCTAGCGCGATGGGCTGTTAACCGAAAAGTTGGAGGTTCGAGCCCACCCGGTGGTGGTGCGGCGCTTTTTTGGCACTGATAGCTTTGAAGTTATGTTCTGATGGTGGTGAGAGTGGAGCACGACTGTCTTCGTGGCTCAATTAGCTAGCGCGATCGGCTGTTAAATGAAAGGTTGGAGGTTCGAGCCCACCCGGTGGTGGGGCCGCGCTTTTTTTTCTTTGCGCTGATAGCTTTGGAGAAATGTTCTGACGGTGGTAAGATTGGAGCACGACTGTCTCCGTGGTGCAAATGGCTAGCACGTTCGGCTGTTAACCGAAAAATTGGAGTTTCGAGCCCTCCCAGGAGTGGTGTGTCGCTTTTTTCTTTGCGCTGATAGCTTTGAAGATATGTTCTGATGGTGGTGAGAGTGGAGCACGACTGCCTCCGTGGCGTAATTTACTAGCGCGATCGGCTGTTAACCGAAAGGTTGGAGGTTCGAGCCCACCCGGCGGTGGTGCGGCGCTTTTTTTTCTTTGGGCTGATAGCTTTGAAGATATGTTCTGATGGTGGTGAGAGTGGAGCAGGACTGTCTCCGTGGCGCAATTGGCTAGTGCGATCGGCTGTTAACCGAAAGGTTGGATGTTCAAGCCCACGCGGTGGTCGTGCGGCGCTTTTTTTTTCTTTGGGCCGATAGCTTTGAAGATATGTTCTGATGGTGGTGAGAGTGGAGCAGGAATGTCTCCGTGGCGCAATGGGCTAGCGCGATCGGCTGTTAAAGGAAAGTTGGAGGTTCGAGCCCTCTCGGGAGTGGTGTGTTGCTTTTTTCTTTGCGCTGATAGCTTTGAAAATATGTTCTGATGGTGGTGAAAGTGGAGCACGACTGTCTCCGGGGCGCAATTGGCTAGCGCGATCGGCTGTTAACCGAAAGGTTGGAGAATCGAGCTCTCCCGGGAGTGGTGTGTTGCTTTTTTCTTTGCGCTGATAGCTTTGAAGATATGTTCTGATGGTGGTGAGAGTGGAGCACGACTGTCTCCATGGCGCAATTGGCTAGCGTGATTGGCTGTTAACCGAAAGGTTGGAGGTTCGAGCCCTCGCGGGAGTGGTGTGTTGCTTTTTTCTTTGGGCTGATAGCTTTGAAGATATGTTCTGATGGTGGTGAGAGTGGAGCAGGACTGTCTCCGTGGCGCAATTGGCTAGCGCGATCGGCTATTAACCGAAAGGTTGGAGGTTCGAGCCCACCCGGTGGTGGTGCGGCGCTTTTTTTCTTTGAACTGATAGCTTTGAAGATATGTTCTGATGGTGGTGAGAGTGGAGAAGGATTGTCTCCGTGGCGCAATTGGTTAGCGCTATCGGCTGTTAACCGAAAGGTTGGAGTTTCGAGCTCACCCGGAGACGGTGTGTCGCTTTTTTTTCTTTGCGCTGATAGCTTTGAAGATATGTTCTGATGGTGGTGAGAGTGGAGCAGGACTGTCTCCGTTGCACAATTGGCTAGCGCAATCGGCTGTTAACCGAAAGGTTGCAGGATCGAGCCCACCCGGTGGTGGTGCGGCACTTTTTTTTTGTTTGGGCTGATAGCTTTGAAGATATGTTCTGATGGTGCTGAGAGTGGAGCGGGACTGTCTCTGTGGCGGAATCGGCTAGCGCGATCGGCTGTTAACCGAAAGGTTGGAGGTTCGAGCTCTCCCGGTAGTGGTGTGTTGCTTTTTTCTTTGTGCTGATAGCTTTGAAGGTGTGTTCTGATGGTGATGAGAGTGGAGCACGACTGTCTCCGTGGCGCAATCGGCTAGCACGTTCGGCAGTTAATCGAAAGTTTGGAGGTTCGAGCCCACCCGGTGGTGGTGCGGCGCTTTTTTTTGTTGGGCTTATAGCTTTGAATATATGTTCTGATGGTGATGAGAGTGGAGCAGGACTGTCTCCGTGGCGCAATTGGCTAGCGCGATTGGCCGTTAACCGAAAGGCTGGAGGTTCGAGCGCTCCCGGGGACGGTGTGTCGCTTTTTTTTTTCTTTGCGCTGATAGCTTTGGAGAAATGTTCTGACAGTGGTGAGAGTGGAGCACGACTGTCTCCGTGGCGATTTTGGCTAGCGCGATGGGCTGTTAACCGAAAAGTTGGAGGTTCGAGCCCACCCGGTGGTGGTGCGGCGCTTTTTTGGCACTGATAGCTTTGAAGTTATGTTCTGATGGTGGTGAGAGTGGAGCACGACTGTCTTCGTGGCTCAATTAGCTAGCGCGATCGGCTGTTAAATGAAAGGTTGGAGGTTCGAGCCCACCCGGTGGTGGGGCCGCGCTTTTTTTTCTTTGCGCTGATAGCTTTGGAGAAATGTTCTGACGGTGGTAAGATTGGAGCACGACTGTCTCCGTGGTGCAAATGGCTAGCACGTTCGGCTGTTAACCGAAAAATTGGAGTTTCGAGCCCTCCCAGGAGTGGTGTGTCGCTTTTTTCTTTGCGCTGATAGCTTTGAAGATATGTTCTGATGGTGGTGAGAGTGGAGCACGACTGTCTCCGTGGCGTAATTTACTAGCGCGATCGGCTGTTAACCGAAAGGTTGGAGGTTCGAGCCCACCCGGCGGTGGTGCGGCGCTTTTTTTTCTTTGGGCTGATAGCTTTGAAGATATGTTCTGATGGTGGTGAGAGTGGAGCAGGACTGTCTCCGTGGCGCAATTGGCTAGTGCGATCGGCTGTTAACAGAAAGGTTGGATGTTCAAGCCCACGCGGTGGTCGTGCGGCGCTTTTTTTTTCTTTGGGCCGATAGCTTTGAAGATATGTTCTGATGGTGGTGAGAGTGGAGCAGGAATGTCTCCGTGGCGCAATGGGCTAGCGCGATCGGCTGTTAAAGGAAAGTTGGAGGTTCGAGCCCTCTCGGGAGTGGTGTGTTGCTTTTTTCTTTGCGCTGATAGCTTTGAAAATATGTTTTGATGGTGGTGAAAGTGGAGCACGACTGTCTCCGGGGCGCAATTGGCTAGCGCGATCGGCTGTTAACCGAAAGGTTGGAGAATCGAGCTCTCCCGGGAGTGGTCTGTTGCTTTTTTCTTTGCGCTGATAGCTTTGAAGATATGTTCTGATGGTGGTGAGAGTGGAGCACGACTGTCTCCATGGCGCAATTGGCTAGCGTGATTGGCTGTTAACCGAAAGGTTGGAGGTTCGAGCCCTCCCGGGAGTGGTGTGTTGCTTTTTTCTTTGGGCTGATAGCTTTGAAGATATGTTCTGATGGTGGTGAGAGTGGAGCAGGACTGTCTCCGTGGCGCAATTGGCTAGCGCGATCGGCTGTTAACCGAAAGGTTGGAGGTTCGAGCCCACCCGGTGGTGGTGCGGCGCTTTTTTTCTTTGAACTGATAGCTTTGAAGATATGTTCTGATGGTGGTGAGAGTGGAAAAAGGATTGTCTCCGTGGCGCAATTGGTTAGCGCTATCGGCTGTTAACCGAAAGGTTGGAGTTTCGAGCCCACCCGGAGACGGTGTGTCGCTTTTTTTTCTTTGCGCTGATAGCTTTGAAGATATGTTCTGAAGGTGGTGAGAGTGGAGCACGACTGTCTCCGTGGCGCAATTGGCTAGCGCGTTCGGCTGTTAACCGAAAGGTTGGAGGTTTGAGTCCATCCGGGGACGGTGTGTCGCTTCTCTTTTCGCTGATAGCTTTGAAGATATGTTCTGACAGTGGTGAGAGGGGAGCACGACTGTCTCCGTGGCGCAATTGGCTAGCGCGATTGGCTGCTAACCGAAAGGTGGGAGGTTTTCAGTCCACCCGCGGACGGTGTGTCGCTTTTTTTTCTTTTCGCTGATAGCTTTGAAGATATGTTCTGATGGTCGTGAGAGTAGAGCACGACTGTCTCAGTGGCGCAACTAGCTAGCGCGATCGGCTGTTAATCGAAAGGTTGGAGCTTCGAGCCCACCCGGTGGTGGTGCGGCTCTTTTTTTTCTTTGCGCTGATAGCTTTGAAGATATGTCCTGATGGTGGTGAGAGTGGAGCACGACTGTCTCCGTGGCGCATTTGGCTAGCGCGAAAGGCTGTTAACCGAAAGCTTAGAGTTTCGAGCCCACCCGGTGGTGGTGCGGCGCTTTTTTTTCTTTGGGCTGATAGCTCTGAAGAAATGTTCTGACGGGGGTGAGAGTGGAGCACGACTGTCTCCGTGGCGCAATTGGCTGGCGCGATCGGCTGTTAACCGATAGGTTGGAGGTTCGAGCTCTCCCGGTGGTGGTGCGGTGCTTTTTTTTCTTTGGTCTGATAGCTTTAAAGATATGTTCTGATGGTGGTGAGAGTGGAGCAGGACTGTCTCCGTGGCGCAAATGGCTAGCGCGATCGGCTGTTAACCGAAAGGTTGGATGCTCGAGCCCACGCGGTGGTGGTGCGGCGCTTTTTTTTCTTTGAGCTGATAGCTTTCAAGATATGTTCTGATGGTGGTGAGAGTGGAGCAGGACTGTCTCCGTTGCACAATTGGCTAGCGCAATCGGCTGTTAACCGAAAGGTTGCAGGATCGAGCCCACCCGGTGGTGGTGCGGCACTTTTTTTTTGTTTGGGCTGATAGCTTTGAAGATATGTTCTGATGGTGCTGAGAGTGGAGCGGGACTGTCTCTGTGGCGGAATCGGCTAGCGCGATCGGCTGTTAACCGAAAGGTTGGAGGTTCGAGCTCTCCCGGTAGTGGTGTGTTGCTTTTTTCTTTGTGCTGATAGCTTTGAAGGTGTGTTCTGATGGTGATGAGAGTGGAGCACGACTGTCTCCGTGGCGCAATCGGCTAGCACGTTCGGCAGTTAATCGAAAGTTTGGAGGTTCGAGCCCACCCGGTGGTGGTGCGGCGCTTTTTTTTGTTGGGCTTATAGCTTTGAATATATGTTCTGATGGTGATGAGAGTGGAGCAGGACTGTCTCCGTGGCGCAATTGGCTAGCGCGATTGGCCGTTAACCGAAAGGCTGGAGGTTCGAGCGCTCCCGGGGACGGTGTGTCGCTTTTTTTTTTCTTTGCGCTGATAGCTTTGGAGAAATGTTCTGACAGTGGTGAGAGTGGAGCACGACTGTCTCCGTGGCGATTTTGGCTAGCGCGATGGGCTGTTAACCGAAAAGTTGGAGGTTCGAGCCCACCCGGTGGTGGTGCGGCGCTTTTTTGGCACTGATAGCTTTGAAGTTATGTTCTGATGGTGGTGAGAGTGGAGCACGACTGTCTTCGTGGCTCAATTAGCTAGCGCGATCGGCTGTTAAATGAAAGGTTGGAGGTTCGAGCCCACCCGGTGGTGGGGCCGCGCTTTTTTTTCTTTGCGCTGATAGCTTTGGAGAAATGTTCTGACGGTGGTAAGATTGGAGCACGACTGTCTCCGTGGTGCAAATGGCTAGCACGTTCGGCTGTTAACCGAAAAATTGGAGTTTCGAGCCCTCCCAGGAGTGGTGTGTCGCTTTTTTCTTTGCGCTGATAGCTTTGAAGATATGTTCTGATGGTGGTGAGAGTGGAGCACGACTGTCTCCGTGGCGTAATTTACTAGCGCGATCGGCTGTTAACCGAAAGGTTGGAGGTTCGAGCCCACCCGGCGGTGGTGCGGCGCTTTTTTTTCTTTGGGCTGATAGCTTTGAAGATATGTTCTGATGGTGGTGAGAGTGGAGCAGGACTGTCTCCGTGGCGCAATTGGCTAGTGCGATCGGCTGTTAACAGAAAGGTTGGATGTTCAAGCCCACGCGGTGGTCGTGCGGCGCTTTTTTTTTCTTTGGGCCGATAGCTTTGAAGATATGTTCTGATGGTGGTGAGAGTGGAGCAGGAATGTCTCCGTGGCGCAATGGGCTAGCGCGATCGGCTGTTAAAGGAAAGTTGGAGGTTCGAGCCCTCTCGGGAGTGGTGTGTTGCTTTTTTCTTTGCGCTGATAGCTTTGAAAATATGTTTTGATGGTGGTGAAAGTGGAGCACGACTGTCTCCGGGGCGCAATTGGCTAGCGCGATCGGCTGTTAACCGAAAGGTTGGAGAATCGAGCTCTCCCGGGAGTGGTCTGTTGCTTTTTTCTTTGCGCTGATAGCTTTGAAGATATGTTCTGATGGTGGTGAGAGTGGAGCACGACTGTCTCCATGGCGCAATTGGCTAGCGTGATTGGCTGTTAACCGAAAGGTTGGAGGTTCGAGCCCTCCCGGGAGTGGTGTGTTGCTTTTTTCTTTGGGCTGATAGCTTTGAAGATATGTTCTGATGGTGGTGAGAGTGGAGCAGGACTGTCTCCGTGGCGCAATTGGCTAGCGCGATCGGCTGTTAACCGAAAGGTTGGAGGTTCGAGCCCACCCGGTGGTGGTGCGGCGCTTTTTTTCTTTGAACTGATAGCTTTGAAGATATGTTCTGATGGTGGTGAGAGTGGAAAAAGGATTGTCTCCGTGGCGCAATTGGTTAGCGCTATCGGCTGTTAACCGAAAGGTTGGAGTTTCGAGCCCACCCGGAGACGGTGTGTCGCTTTTTTTTCTTTGCGCTGATAGCTTTGAAGATATGTTCTGAAGGTGGTGAGAGTGGAGCACGACTGTCTCCGTGGCGCAATTGGCTAGCGCGTTCGGCTGTTAACCGAAAGGTTGGAGGTTTGAGTCCATCCGGGGACGGTGTGTCGCTTCTCTTTTCGCTGATAGCTTTGAAGATATGTTCTGACAGTGGTGAGAGGGGAGCACGACTGTCTCCGTGGCGCAATTGGCTAGCGCGATTGGCTGCTAACCGAAAGGTGGGAGGTTTTCAGTCCACCCGCGGACGGTGTGTCGCTTTTTTTTCTTTTCGCTGATAGCTTTGAAGATATGTTCTGATGGTCGTGAGAGTAGAGCACGACTGTCTCAGTGGCGCAACTAGCTAGCGCGATCGGCTGTTAATCGAAAGGTTGGAGCTTCGAGCCCACCCGGTGGTGGTGCGGCTCTTTTTTTTCTTTGCGCTGATAGCTTTGAAGATATGTCCTGATGGTGGTGAGAGTGGAGCACGACTGTCTCCGTGGCGCATTTGGCTAGCGCGAAAGGCTGTTAACCGAAAGCTTAGAGTTTCGAGCCCACCCGGTGGTGGTGCGGCGCTTTTTTTTCTTTGGGCTGATAGCTCTGAAGAAATGTTCTGACGGGGGTGAGAGTGGAGCACGACTGTCTCCGTGGCGCAATTGGCTGGCGCGATCGGCTGTTAACCGATAGGTTGGAGGTTCGAGCTCTCCCGGTGGTGGTGCGGTGCTTTTTTTTCTTTGGTCTGATAGCTTTAAAGATATGTTCTGATGGTGGTGAGAGTGGAGCAGGACTGTCTCCGTGGCGCAAATGGCTAGCGCGATCGGCTGTTAACCGAAAGGTTGGATGCTCGAGCCCACGCGGTGGTGGTGCGGCGCTTTTTTTTCTTTGAGCTGATAGCTTTCAAGATATGTTCTGATGGTGGTGAGAGTGGAGCAGGACTGTCTCCGTTGCACAATTGGCTAGCGCGATCGGCTGTTAACCGAGACGTTGCAGGATCGAGCCCACCCGGTGGTGGTGCGGCACTTTTTTTTTCTTTGGGCTGATAGCTTTGAAGATATGTTCTGATGGTGCTGAGAGTGGAGCGGGACTGTCTCTGTGGCGGAATCGGCTAGCGCGATCGGCTGTTAACCGAAAGGTTGGAGGTTCGAGCTCTCCCGGTAGTGGTGTGTTGCTTTTTTCTTTGTGCTGATAGCTTTGAACATATGTTCTGATGGAGGTGAGAGTGGAACGGGACTGTCTCTGTGGCGGAATCGGCAAGCGCGATCGGCTGTTAACCGAAAGGTTCGAGGTTCGAGCCCTCCCGGGATTGGTGTGTTGCTTTTTCACTTGCGCTGATAGCTTTGAAGGTGTGTTCTGATGGTGATGAGAGTGGAGCACGACTGTCTCCGTGGCGCAATCGGCTAGCACGTTCGGCAGTTAATCGAAAGTTTGGAGGTTCGAGCCCACCCGGTGGTGGTGCGGCGCTTTTTTTTGTTGGGCTTATAGCTTTGAATATATGTTCTGATGGTGATGAGAGTGGAGCAGGACTGTCTCCGTGGCGCAATTGGCTAGCGCGATTGGCCGTTAACCGAAAGGCTGGAGGTTCGAGCGCTCCCGGGGACGGTGTGTCGCTTTTTTTTCTTTGCGCTGATAGCTTTGGAGAAATGTTCTGACAGTGGTGAGAGTGGAGCACGACTGTCTCCGTGGCGATTTTGGCTAGCGCGATGGGCTGTTAACCGAAAAGTTGGAGGTTCGAGCCCACCCGGTGGTGGTGCGGCGCTTTTTTGGCACTGATAGCTTTGAAGTTATGTTCTGATGGTGGTGAGAGTGGAGCACGACTGTCTTCGTGGCTCAATTAGCTAGCGCGATCGGCTGTTAAATGAAAGGTTGGAGGTTCGAGCCCACCCGGGGACGGTGTGTCGCTTTTTTTTCTTTGCGCTGATAGCTTTGAAGATATGTTCTGAAGGTGGTGAGAGTGGAGCACGACTGTCTCCGTGGCGCAATTGGCTAGCGCGTTCGGCTGTTAACCGAAAGGTTGGAGGTTTGAGTCCATCCGGGGACGGTGTGTCGCTTCTCTTTTCGCTGATAGCTTTGAAGATATGTTCTGACAGTGGTGAGAGGGGAGCACGACTGTCTCCGTGGCGCAATTGGCTAGCGCGATTGGCTGCTAACCGAAAGGTGGGAGGTTTTCAGTCCACCCGCGGACGGTGTGTCGCTTTTTTTTCTTTTCGCTGATAGCTTTGAAGATATGTTCTGATGGTCGTGAGAGTAGAGCACGACTGTCTCAGTGGCGCAACTAGCTAGCGCGATCGGCTGTTAATCGAAAGGTTGGAGCTTCGAGCCCACCCGGTGGTGGTGCGGCTCTTTTTTTTCTTTGCGCTGATAGCTTTGAAGATATGTCCTGATGGTGGTGAGAGTGGAGCACGACTGTCTCCGTGGCGCATTTGGCTAGCGCGAAAGGCTGTTAACCGAAAGCTTAGAGTTTCGAGCCCACCCGGTGGTGGTGCGGCGCTTTTTTTTCTTTGGGCTGATAGCTCTGAAGAAATGTTCTGACGGGGGTGAGAGTGGAGCACGACTGTCTCCGTGGCGCAATTGGCTGGCGCGATCGGCTGTTAACCGATAGGTTGGAGGTTCGAGCTCTCCCGGTGGTGGTGCGGTGCTTTTTTTTCTTTGGTCTGATAGCTTTAAAGATATGTTCTGATGGTGGTGAGAGTGGAGCAGGACTGTCTCCGTGGCGCAAATGGCTAGCGCGATCGGCTGTTAACCGAAAGGTTGGATGCTCGAGCCCACGCGGTGGTGGTGCGGCGCTTTTTTTTCTTTGAGCTGATAGCTTTCAAGATATGTTCTGATGGTGGTGAGAGTGGAGCAGGACTGTCTCCGTTGCACAATTGGCTAGCGCGATCGGCTGTTAACCGAGACGTTGCAGGATCGAGCCCACCCGGTGGTGGTGCGGCACTTTTTTTTTCTTTGGGCTGATAGCTTTGAAGATATGTTCTGATGGTGCTGAGAGTGGAGCGGGACTGTCTCTGTGGCGGAATCGGCTAGCGCGATCGGCTGTTAACCGAAAGGTTGGAGGTTCGAGCTCTCCCGGTAGTGGTGTGTTGCTTTTTTCTTTGTGCTGATAGCTTTGAACATATGTTCTGATGGAGGTGAGAGTGGAACGGGACTGTCTCTGTGGCGGAATCGGCAAGCGCGATCGGCTGTTAACCGAAAGGTTCGAGGTTCGAGCCCTCCCGGGATTGGTGTGTTGCTTTTTCACTTGCGCTGATAGCTTTGAAGGTGTGTTCTGATGGTGATGAGAGTGGAGCACGACTGTCTCCGTGGCGCAATCGGCTAGCACGTTCGGCAGTTAATCGAAAGTTTGGAGGTTCGAGCCCACCCGGTGGTGGTGCGGCGCTTTTTTTTGTTGGGCTTATAGCTTTGAATATATGTTCTGATGGTGATGAGAGTGGAGCAGGACTGTCTCCGTGGCGCAATTGGCTAGCGCGATTGGCCGTTAACCGAAAGGCTGGAGGTTCGAGCGCTCCCGGGGACGGTGTGTCGCTTTTTTTTTCTTTGCGCTGATAGCTTTGGAGAAATGTTCTGACAGTGGTGAGAGTGGAGCACGACTGTCTCCGTGGCGATTTTGGCTAGCGCGATGGGCTGTTAACCGAAAAGTTGGAGGTTCGAGCCCACCCGGTGGTGGTGCGGCGCTTTTTTGGCACTGATAGCTTTGAAGTTATGTTCTGATGGTGGTGAGAGTGGAGCACGACTGTCTTCGTGGCTCAATTAGCTAGCGCGATCGGCTGGTAAATGAAAGGTTGGAGGTTCGAGCCCACCCGGTGGTGGGGCCGCGCTTTTTTTTCTTTGCGCTGATAGCTTTGGAGAAATGTTCTGACGGTGGTAAGATTGGAGCACGACTGTCTCCGTGGTGCAAATGGCTAGCACGTTCGGCTGTTAACCGAAAAATTGGAGTTTCGAGCCCTCCCAGGAGTGGTGTGTCGCTTTTTTCTTTGCGCTGATAGCTTTGAAGATATGTTCTGATGGTGGTGAGAGTGGAGCACGACTGTCTCCGTGGCGTAATTTACTAGCGCGATCGGCTGTTAACCGAAAGGTTGGAGGTTCGAGCCCACCCGGCGGTGGTGCGGCGCTTTTTTTTCTTTGGGCTGATAGCTTTGAAGATATGTTCTGATGGTGGTGAGAGTGGAGCAGGACTGTCTCCGTGGCGCAATTGGCTAGTGCGATCGGCTGTTAACCGAAAGGTTGGATGTTCAAGCCCACGCGGTGGTCGTGCGGCGCTTTTTTTTTCTTTGGGCCGATAGCTTTGAAGATATGTTCTGATGGTGGTGAGAGTGGAGCAGGAATGTCTCCGTGGCGCAATGGGCTAGCGCGATCGGCTGTTAAAGGAAAGTTGGAGGTTCGAGCCCTCTCGGGAGTGGTGTGTTGCTTTTTTCTTTGCGCTGATAGCTTTGAAAATATGTTCTGATGGTGGTGAAAGTGGAGCACGACTGTCTCCGGGGCGCAATTGGCTAGCGCGATCGGCTGTTAACCGAAAGGTTGGAGAATCGAGCTCTCCCGGGAGTGGTGTGTTGCTTTTTTCTTTGCGCTGATAGCTTTGAAGATATGTTCTGATGGTGGTGAGAGTGGAGCACGACTGTCTCCATGGTGCAATTGGCTAGCGTGATTGGCTGTTAACCGAAAGGTTGGAGGTTCGAGCCCTCCCGGGAGTGGTGTGTTGCTTTTTTCTTTGGGCTGATAGCTTTGAAGATATGTTCTGATGGTGGTGAGAGTGGAGCAGGACTGTCTCCGTGGCGCAATTGGTTAGCGCTATCGGCTGTTAACCGAAAGGTTGGAGTTTCGAGCCCACCCGGAGACGGTGTGTCGCTTTTTTTTCTTTGCGCTGATAGCTTTGAAGATATGTTCTGAAGGTGGTGAGAGTGGAGCACGACTGTCTCCGTGGCGCAATTGGCTAGCGCGTTCGGCTGTTAACCGAAAGGTTGGAGGTTTGAGTCCATCCGGGGACGGTGTGTCGCTTCTCTTTTCGCTGATAGCTTTGAAGATATGTTCTGACAGTGGTGAGAGGGGAGCACGACTGTCTCCGTGGCGCAATTGGCTAGCGCGATTGGCTGCTAACCGAAAGGTGGGAGGTTTTCAGTCCACCCGCGGACGGTGTGTCGCTTTTTTTTCTTTTCGCTGATAGCTTTGAAGATATGTTCTGATGGTCGTGAGAGTAGAGCACGACTGTCTCAGTGGCGCAATTAGCTAGCGCGATCGGCTGTTAATCGAAAGGTTGGAGCTTCGAGCCCACCCGGTGGTGGTGCGGCTCTTTTTTTTCTTTGCGCTGATAGCTTTGAAGATATGTCCTGATGGTGGTGAGAGTGGAGCACGACTGTCTCCGTGGCGCATTTGGCTAGCGCGAAAGGCTGTTAACCGAAAGCTTAGAGTTTCGAGCCCACCCGGTGGTGGTGCGGCGCTTTTTTTTCTTTGGGCTGATAGCTCTGAAGAAATGTTCTGACGGGGGTGAGAGTGGAGCACGACTGTCTCCGTGGCGCAATTGGCTGGCGCGATCGGCTGTTAACCGATAGGTTGGAGGTTCGAGCTCTCCCGGTGGTGGTGCGGTGCTTTTTTTTCTTTGGTCTGATAGCTTTAAAGATATGTTCTGATGGTGGTGAGAGTGGAGCAGGACTGTCTCCGTGGCGCAAATGGCTAGCGCGATCGGCTGTTAACCGAAAGGTTGGATGCTCGAGCCCACGCGGTGGTGGTGCGGCGCTTTTTTTTCTTTGAGCTGATAGCTTTCAAGATATGTTCTGATGGTGGTGAGAGTGGAGCAGGACTGTCTCCGTTGCACAATTGGCTAGCGCGATCGGCTGTTAACCGAGACGTTGCAGGATCGAGCCCACCCGGTGGTGGTGCGGCACTTTTTTTTTCTTTGGGCTGATAGCTTTGAAGATATGTTCTGATGGTGCTGAGAGTGGAGCGGGACTGTCTCTGTGGCGGAATCGGCTAGCGCGATCAGCTGTTAACCGAAAGGTTGGAGGTTCGAGCTCTCCCGGTAGTGGTGTGTTGCTTTTTTCTTTGTGCTGATAGCTTTGAACATATGTTCTGATGGAGGTGAGAGTGGAACGGGACTGTCTCTGTGGCGGAATCGGCAAGCGCGATCGGCTGTTAACCGAAAAGTTCGAGGTTCGAGCCCTCCCGGGATTGGTGTGTTGCTTTTTCACTTGCGCTGATAGCTTTGAAGGTGTGTTCTGATGGTGATGAGAGTGGAGCACGACTGTCTCCGTGGCGCAATCGGCTAGCACGTTCGGCAGTTAATCGAAAGTTTGGAGGTTCGAGCCCACCCGGTGGTGGTGCGGCGCTTTTTTTTGTTGGGCTTATAGCTTTGAATATATGTTCTGATGGTGATGAGAGTGGAGCAGGACTGTCTCCGTGGCGCAATTGGCTAGCGCGATTGGCCGTTAACCGAAAGGCTGGAGGTTCGAGCGCTCCCGGGGACGGTGTGTCGCTTTTTTTTTCTTTGCGCTGATAGCTTTGGAGAAATGTTCTGACAGTGGTGAGAGTGGAGCACGACTGTCTCCGTGGCGATTTTGGCTAGCGCGATGGGCTGTTAACCGAAAAGTTGGAGGTTCGAGCCCACCCGGTGGTGGTGCGGCGCTTTTTTGGCACTGATAGCTTTGAAGTTATGTTCTGATGGTGGTGAGAGTGGAGCACGACTGTCTTCGTGGCTCAATTAGCTAGCGCGATCGGCTGTTAAATGAAAGGTTGGAGGTTCGAGCCCACCCGGTGGTGGGGCCGCGCTTTTTTTTCTTTGCGCTGATAGCTTTGGAGAAATGTTCTGACGGTGGTAAGATTGGAGCACGACTGTCTCCGTGGTGCAAATGGCTAGCACGTTCGGCTGTTAACCGAAAAATTGGAGTTTCGAGCCCTCCCAGGAGTGGTGTGTCGCTTTTTTCTTTGCGCTGATAGCTTTGAAGATATGTTCTGATGGTGGTGAGAGTGGAGCACGACTGTCTCCGTGGCGTAATTTACTAGCGCGATCGGCTGTTAACCGAAAGGTTGGAGGTTCGAGCCCACCCGGCGGTGGTGCGGCGCTTTTTTTTCTTTGGGCTGATAGCTTTTAAGATATGTTCTGATGGTGGTGAGAGTGGAGCAGGACTGTCTCCGTGGCGCAATTGGCTAGTGCGATCGGCTGTTAACCGAAAGGTTGGATGTTCAAGCCCACGCGGTGGTCGTGCGGCGCTTTTTTTTTCTTTGGGCCGATAGCTTTGAAGATATGTTCTGATGGTGGTGAGAGTGGAGCAGGAATGTCTCCGTGGCGCAATGGGCTAGCGCGATCGGCTGTTAAAGGAAAGTTGGAGGTTCGAGCCCTCTCGGGAGTGGTGTGTTGCTTTTTTCTTTGCGCTGATAGCTTTGAAAATATGTTCTGATGGTGGTGAAAGTGGAGCACGACTGTCTCCGGGGCGCAATTGGCTAGCGCGATCGGCTGTTAACCGAAAGGTTGGAGAATCGAGCTCTCCCGGGAGTGGTGTGTTGCTTTTTTCTTTGCGCTGATAGCTTTGAAGATATGTTCTGATGGTGGTGAGAGTGGAGCACGACTGTCTCCATGGCGCAATTGGCTAGCGTGATTGGCTGTTAACCGAAAGGTTGGAGGTTCGAGCCCTCGCGGGAGTGGTGTGTTGCTTTTTTCTTTGGGCTGATAGCTTTGAAGATATGTTCTGATGGTGGTGAGAGTGGAGCAGGACTGTCTCCGTGGCGCAATTGGCTAGCGCGATCGGCTGTTAACCGAAAGGTTGGAGGTTCGAGCCCACCAGGTGGTGGTGCGGCGCTTTTTTTCTTTGAACTGATAGCTTTGAAGATATGTTCTGATGGTGGTGAGAGTGGAGAAGGATTGTCTCCGTGGCGCAATTGGTTAGCGCTATCGGCTGTTAACCGAAAGGTTGGAGTTTCGAGCCCACCCGGAGACGGTGTGTCGCTTTTTTTTCTTTGCGCTGATAGCTTTGAAGATATGTTCTGATGGTGGTGAGAGTGGAGCAGGACTGTCTCCGTTGCACAATTGGCTAGCGCGATCGGCTGTTAACCGAAAGGTTGCAGGATCGAGCCCACCCGGTGGTGGTGCGGCACTTTTTTTTCTTTGGGCTGATAGCTTTGAAGATATGTTCTGATGGTGCTGAGAGTGGAGCGGGACTGTCTCTGTGGCGGAATCGGCTAGCGCGATCGGCTGTTAACCGAAAGGTTGGAGGTTCGAGCTCTCTAGGGAGTGGTGTGTTGCTTTTTTCTTTGTGCTGATAGCTTTGAACATATGTTCTGATGGTGGTGAGAGTGGAGCGGGACTGTCTCCGTGGCGCAATTGGCTAGCGCGATCGGCTGCTAACCGAAAGTTTGGAGGTTCGAGCCCACCCGGTGGTGGTGCGGCGCTTTTTTTTTCTTTCGGCTGATAGCTTTGAAGATATGTTCTGATGGTGGTGAGAGTGGAGCACGACTGTCTCCGTGGCGCAATTGGCTAGCGCGATCGGCTGGTAACCGAAAGGTTCGAGGTTCAAGCCCTCCCGGGAGTGGTGTGTTGCTTTTTTCTTTGCGCTAATAGCTTTGAAGTATGTTCTGTTGGTGTTGAGAGTGGAGCACGACTCTCTCCATGGCGCAATTGGCTTGCACGATCGGCTGTTAACCAAAAGGTTGGAGGTTCGAGCCCACCCGGTGGTGGTCCGGCGCTTTTTTTCCTTTGGGCTTATAGCTTTGAATATATGTTCTGATGGTGATGAGAGTGGAGCAGGACTGTCTCCGTGGCGCAATTGGCTAGCGCGATTGGCCGTTAACCGAAAGGTTGGAGGTTCGAGCGCTCCCGGGGACGGTGTGTCGCTTTTTTTTTGCGCTGATAGCTTTGGAGGAATGTTCTGACAGTGGTGAGAGAGGAGCACGACTGTCTCCGTGGCGATTTTGGCTAGCGCGATGGGCTGTTAACCGAAAAGTTGGAGGTTCGAGTCCACCCGGTGGTGGTGCGGCGCTTTTTTTGCCCTGATAGCTTTGAAGTTATGTTCTGATGGTGGTGAGAGTGGAGCACGACTGTCTCCGGGGCTCAATTAGCTAGCGCGATCGGCTGTTAAATGAAAGGTTGGAGGTTCGAGCCCACCCGGTGGTGGTGCCGCGCTTTTTTTTCTTTGCGCTGATAGCTTTGGAGAAATGTTCTGACGGTGGTAAGATTGGAGCACGACTGTCTCCGTGGTGCAATTGGCTAGCACGTTCGGCTGTTAACCGAAAAATTGGAGTTTCGAGCTCTCCCGGGAGTGGTGTGTCGCTTTTTTCTTTGCGCTGATAGCTTTGAAGATATGTTCTGATGGTGGTGAGAGTGGAGCATGACTGTCTCCGTGGCGCAATTTACTAGCGCGATCGGCTGTTAACCGAAAGGTTGGAGGTTCGAGCCCACCCGGCGGTGGTGCGGCGTTTTTTTTTTCTTTGGGCTGATAGCTTTGAAGATATGTTTTGATGGTGGTGAGAGTGGAGCAGGACTGTCTCCGTGGCGCAATGGGCTAGCGCGATCGGCTGTTAACCGAAAGGTTGGAGGTTCGAGCTCTCCCGAGAGTGGTGTGTTGCTTTGTTCTGATGGTGGTGAGAGTGGAGCAGGACTGTCTCCGTGGCGCAATTGGCTAGCGCGATCGGCTCTTAACCGCGATCGGCTGTTAACCGCGGCTAGCGTTATCGGCTGATTAGTCAACCAATCGGTAACACCTCCAATCAGCTGATAGCTTTGAAGATATATTCTGATGGTGGTGAGAGTGGAGCACGACTGTCTCCGTGGCACATTCTTCTTCCGGCAGCGTAAGCGAACGGTCGCAGAATCATGTGCCTCGACGGAGCGGCGATAACGGCCCGTGCCAGCTGTGGAAACATGATCGATGGCGAAGACAATAAGGACTACGAGATCATGCTGCCTACGTTGCCCACCGGCCGTGTTGTACTCAACACGTTGTTTTTGCACGGCGACGTGCGTGAAAGACCCAACAGGGTCGAAGATTTCCGGGACGCCCTCGCATCAGTTGGTGTGCTTCCTGACGTCGTGGCGTTAGGCGCATACCAAGTTAACCATGTGTGGGCGGTGACCTTGAACACCAGTGAAGCCACGAAGAAACTGGCTGCGCTTAAGTAACTGAAAGTGAAAGGCTGCCGGTGTATCATCTTGGATCCAGAAGACCAGCAAGTGAAGCTTCACCTCCACTGAATGCTTCACGGCGACCTGGACGAAGATATTCGCACGGCTTTTGCGGCCTTTGGCAACGTCACCGAGGTGACTCGGGAGCGTTGGCGGGTCCAAGGTATGAAGGAAAAGGGCTCAACCACAAGAACCGTCCTGCTGAAGTTGAAGCCCGGATACAAAGTGGACGACCTTCCCCACCAAGTCCGAGTTGCAGGGAAGTTAGCCCTCGTTGTGGTGCCCGGACGAGCCATGCAGTGCGTACAATGCAGTGCGTACAATGTCATGGCACGGCACACGTCCGCCGAGACTGCAAGGTGCCCCGGTGCTCCAAGAGCCGCCGTTATGGGCATGCGGACGCGGACTGCGTACGCACCTACGCGTCGGCGACAGGACAGACGAAGGCGGACGACCGGGAGGAAAGGATGGATGTCGCCGAGGCAGAGGAGGCGGCTGGGGCACCGACGAGGCCACAAAGCAGGCCGGACCTCGAGACTCGTTGGCGCCTTTCTGCAGTGAAGCCCTGAAAAGGAGCACCCTAGCGGACCAAGAAGCGCGAGGCGACTCGGCAGGGTCTGTCAACCAGCCAGTGGCACAGGCTCTGCCTGCGGCTTTGAGAGTCGACACCGGCAAGGCTGACACACCAACCCTCCCAGACGTGGCGGGCGACACATTCATGTCATCCGTTGTGACGGCGAAAGCCCCCGAAAACTCACCAGCACCCAAAGTCGGTGAGCGCAAGGATGCCAACGAACTACCATGGAGAAGAGTGGCGTTCAAACACCGACCAACGTCGCCACAGCTCCCAAACGCCCCCACCCCCCAGCCAGCAATGACAGTGCTGAAACGGCCACGCCTGGGCTCGAGGAACCACCAGCAAGGACGGCGACCGTCCTTGCTGGTGCAAGGACGGCGACCGTCTATTCGACCGCGTCCCAACTTTCCGGCTGATAAGCGCAGGGGTGACGTCGAGCCAGTCGGGCAGTCAACAGCTTCGCCGGACGGCACCGCCGGCGATGGTAAGGTCTAGCCATAGGCTAGACGCGAAGGGTGAGCACAATGCGGCCGGTTTCTTTTCTTATCTTCAAAATGGCGCCTGCTTTTCCGTTGAATGTCGCCACTCTTAACGTCAAAGGACTGGCAGGCAAACGAAAACAAAGACAGCTTTACCGTCTCGTAACGGAGTGCGACATTGACGTGTTAGCGGTACAAGAAACGAAAGTTGATGGCAATGCAGAGACGGGCAGCATGGTGCAACTGTTTGCGTCAAGGTTTTTTTTTGTAGTTAGCCACGCGTTGGGCACATCGGCTGGTTGTGTACTTTTTGTTAAAAAGTTGCCGGGGCTTGAAGTGCACGCCCATTTTTTCTGTGAAGCGGGTCGATGTGCTGTTATTGACTTCGCGCTGAATAACACCGAGTGGCGGGTCGTGTGCGTCTACGCGCCCAACAGGGTTGAAGAAAGGGCACAGTTTTTTCTGGGCCTTGAGCAACACCTCTGTGTGGGAAAGAAATTACTGATGCTGGGCGATTTTAATTGCGTCCTGAGCGCACACGACAAAACAAGCACTCGGGGTTACCGAGATAAGAGTACTGACATCTTGACTAGTATTGTCGCAAAATGGGACGTCGAGGATGTAGCGGAGTGTATTACAGGCACAAGTGCGGTCACGTACACGCGTTTTGAAGGCTCTAGCCATGCAAGACTTGACCGAATTTACGTTTCCGTCGACATCCTACCAGAATGCGCTAGTTATGGTGTCATCCTTGTGTCTTTTTCCGATCACTGCTTAGTCCTCTGCTCTGTCGGTAATATGAAGCGAAATAAGCCATTCTCATGGGAACTGTGGAAATTTAACGATAATCTACTGCATGACGAAATTTATAATCCGGAAGTGAAAGAAGAAATAGCAAAATCAATCCCAGCGAAAAGATGCACCTTTGACAACAGTGGGAACTTTGCAAATCTTAAACTTAAAGCAATAAATAGGGCCACGAGCATTCGGTACGAGGCAAAAAAGAAGGAGACTGAGTTAAAGGTATTACTCGACAAGTTACACATGCATGAGTGCCGAGCCCCGGGAAAGTGGAGCGAAGATATCAAAAAAGTAAAAAGAAAGTTAGAGCAGCTGGATGAAGCGCGTTATCGGGGCGCGCTGGTGAGGGCAAGGGCGGAGGACACTGCAGCAGGCGAAATACCGTCGAAACGCGCTCTAGGCTTGGAAAAAGCCCGCGCGGAAAGAAACTGCGTGCGCGAGATAGAGCGGGGTGGCACTGTATTAACTGATACCGAAGGCATCACAAGAGCTTTCACGGACCATTATCGCGAGTTGTTCGCATTGCACGACGCAAATTCAGTGAGCTCTCAGAATGAGTTTCTGCGGTTGTTACCCCGTCCGGATGACGAAAGAAAAGAGAGCTTGGAGCATGCAATATCTGTGACCGAAGTAGAAGCTGCCATAGACAAGTTAAACCCAGGAAAGTCACCCGGTCCAGACGGTTTCACAGCTGCCTTTTATAAAGAGTTCAAGCACGAAATTAGCCCTATTTTGACAGGAATATTTGACGAAGCCTACAAATTAAATTCCTTGCTGCCTTCATATAGGACGTCCCACACGGTTCTGATACCGAAAACAGAGGATTCACGTAAACTGAAAGCTGTCTCAGCGTATCGTCCTATAGCCTTAACAAACGTAGACTATAAAATCTACATGAAGGTATTGGCTCGTAGATTACAGGCAGTGATAAAAGACATCATGGGGCCGCACCAAACGTGCGGCATCAAAGGGCGCTCCATCGCCTTAATTATTCACAAAGCTCGCAGCGTTCTAGATTTCTGTGATTATTCCGATGAAAAAGTCGCCATGTTACAGATTGATCTAGAAAAAGCCTTTGATTGTGTTGATCACCAAATTTTGTTTTCTGTGTTAAACCATGTTAACGTCGATTCTGTTATTTGTGAGGGAGTGGCACTGGCGTACAGGGACCGCACGACGAGATTGATTGTGAATAAGAATCTGGGGGCCCCCACTAACGTGCAGCGCTCGGTTCGTCAGGGTTGCCCCCTCAGCCCTTTGTTATTTTGTATATACATAGAAACACTGTGCTTGAAAGTAATGAACGACAAAAAAATTCACGGTTTTGAGTTGCAGGCAGCTGAAGTCAAGCTGCTGGCGTATGCAGATGATGTCGCTATTTTCTCAAGGGATCAAGACAGTATTAAACGAGCTGTTGGTACTGTGCGTGCTTTCAGTCAAGCTACTGGGAGCGGTGTTAACTGGTCAAAATGTTTGGGTCTCTGGCATGAATCGTGGCCAACGAAGCCAGACCACTTCGCTAACGTGCCCTGGGCAACGATCCCAGGTAAGTACTTAGGCGTACCGCTCGGCGCATATCGCGACAGCGACCAGTTTTGGAAAGGCCAAATTAAGGACACACAGGAAAAAGGGGAGAAGTGGAAAGGAGGCGCGTTGTCGATTTTTGCCAGAGCCACCGTTTGCAACCTATTTTTTATAAGCAAGCTCTGGTACGTCATGCAGGTACTACACTGTTCAAGGACGAATGCGTAAAAGTTCCACAGAATATTTGCAGTCTTTGTGTGGGCCTCAGGATGGGAACGCTGCAGCCGTACTAACTTGTTCCGAAGAGTGAAAGATGAAGGACTTGGGTTAGGTCACCTATTTCTACGGCAGCTATTTAATCGGTTTTTGTTTTTTCGAGACATTACCGATCCCTTCCTGCGCACCCTATGTCAATTGCGACTAGGTAGACATCTTCCGGAATATGTTGTAACCACAGAAGAGAGTGTAGGAGGGATAGGGAGCAATTACAAAGAAATAGTGTCTAGTATGAGATTTTTAGGTGTACGGTTTTCAAGAGAATACCTTGCGATTGTTAAACGAAAAGAACTGTATTTCGCTTTATGCGACATTGTCTTCCCTGTGCCATTGTACAGGTCATTGTACGGCAAAGGCCCAGGCACAAACGTTTTAAAGAGAGTGAAGAAAATGTATGTACAGCCTGGAGCAAAAACTTTTTTTCTTTAAGTTGCATACTGGCACTTTGCCTGTGAAAAACTTTTTGGAAGGAAAAGGATGCTATTTGCCCTACAGCACGCATTGCCTAATTTGTAAGCTCCCAGAAACCATAGATCATGTGTTTTTACATTGCTGGTAAGCAGTTTATTTTTGGAATGTGCTGCAAAGGGCTCTTAAGAAAGAATTCCCGTTGAACCCACACGGGATTCGGTTCTTGAGTGTACAGGATGAAGATGGGCTGCCATTCGACGCAATTATGCTCATGGGCCTCCACTCATTGTGGCGTTCAAAAATTGCAGTCTATCATTTTGATAAAGATGCGTGGCCTGCTCGAGCCTACTTCAGAGAGAGCGTCCACTGGTTTGTTGAGATTTACAGAGCGGTACCGGAACCACCCGACTGGCTCTCAAGACTAGAGCCACTGGTCACGTTACCAGAATTTTAATCCGACGATACCAGCATAACGCTGGTTGACAGCAATGTCATCGTATGTACGTGGTTCATAGTGTGGTTTTACCATCACTGTTGTTTGTGTTGTATGTAATGCACCAAAGACAGGTAATAAAAAAAAACTGTCTCCGTGGCGCAATTGGCTAGCGCGATCGGCTGTTAACCGAAAGGTTGGAGGTTCGAGCCCACCCGGTGGTGGTGTGGCGCTTTTTTTTGGGCTGATAGCTTTGAAGAAATGTTCTGACGGTGGTGAGAGTGGAGCACGACGGTCTGCGTGGCGCAAATGGCTAGCGCGATCGGCTGTTAACCGAAAGGTTGCAGGTTCGAGCCCACCCTGTGATGGTGCGGCGCTTTTTTTTTCTTTGGGCTGATAGCTCTGAAGAAATTATCGGACGCTGGTGAGAGTGTAGCACGACTGTCTCCGTGGCACAATTGGCTATCAAGTTCGGTTGTTAACCAAAAAATTGGAGTTTCGAGGCCTCCCGGGAGTGGTGTGTTGCTTTTTTCTTTGCGCTGACAGCTTTGAAGATATGTTCTGATGGTGGTGATTGTGGAGCACAACTGTCTCCGTGGCACAATTGGATAGCGCGGTCGGCTGTTAACCGAAAGGTTGGAGGTTCGAGCCCACCCGGTGGTGGTGCGGGGCTTTTTTTTCTTTGGACTGATAGCTCTGAAGAAATGTTGCGACGGGGGTGAGAGTGGAGCACGCCTGTCTCCATAGCGCAATTGGCTAGCGCGGTCGGCTGTTAACCGAAGGGTTGGAGGTTTGAGCCCTCCCGGGAGTGGTGTGTTGCTTTTTTTTCTTTGGGCTGATAGCTTTGAAGATATGTTCTGATGGAGGTGAGAGTGGAGCAGGACTGTCTCCGGCGCGCAATTGGCTAGTGCGATCGGCTGTTACCCGAAAGGTTGGAGGTTCGAGCACTCCCGGGAACGGTGTGTCGCTTTTTTTTCTTTGCGCTGATAGCTTCGGAGGAATGCTGTGACAGTGGTGAGAGTGGAGCACGACTGTCTCCGTGGCAATTTTGGCTAGCGCGATGGGCTGTTAAACGAAAGTTTGGAGGTTCGAGCCCACCCGGTGGTGGTGCGGTGCTTTTTTTCTTTGGACTGATAGCTCTGAAGAAATGTTGCGACGGGGGTGAGAGTGGAGCACGCCTGTCTCCGTAGCGCAATTGGCTAGCGCGATCGGCTGTTAACCGAAAGGTTGGAGGTTTGAGCCCACGTGGGGTGGTGCGGCGCTTTTCTTTCTTTGGGCTGATAGCTTTGAAGAAATGTTCTGATAGTGGTGAGAGTGGAGCAGGACTGTCTCCGTGGCGCGATTGGCTAGCGCGATCGGCTGTTAACCGAAAGGTTGGAGGTTCGAGCCCACCCGGTGGTGGTATGGCGCTTTTTTGTTTGGGCTGATAGCTCTGAAGAAATGTTCTGACGGTGGTGAGAGTGGAGCACGACTGTCTCCGTGGCGATTTTGGCTAGCGCGATCAGCTGTTAACCGAAAGGTTGGAGGTTCGAGCCCACCCGTTGGTGGTGCCGCGCTTTTTTTTTCTTTGGGCTAATAGCTTTGAAGATATGTTCTGCTGGTGGTGATAGTGGAGCAGGACTGTCTTCGTGGCGCAATTGGCTAGCGCTGTCGGCTGTTAACCGTAGGGTTGGAGGTTCTATCAGCGCAAAGCTCTCAGCACCACTCCCGCGAGGGCTCGAAACTCCAACCTTTTGGTTAACAGCCGATCGCGCTAGCCAATTGCGCCAAGGAGACAGTCCTGCTTCACTCTCATCACCATCAGAACATATCTTCAAAGCTATCAGCCCAAAGAAGAAAAAGCGCCGCACCACCATCGGGTGGGCTCGAAACTCCAACCTTTCGGTTAACAGCCGATCGCGCAATCCAATTGCGCCACGGCGACAGTCCTGCTCCTCTCTCACCACCATCAGAACATATCTTCAAAGCTATCAGCCCAAAAAAAAAAGCGCCGCACTACCACCGGGTGGGCTCGAACCTCCAACATTTCGGTTAACAGCCGATCGCGCTAGCGAATTGCGCCACGGAGACAGCCGTGCTCCACTCTCATCACCATCAGAACATATCTTCAAAGCTATCAGCCCAAAGAAAAAAAAGCGCCGCACCACCACCGGGTGCGCTCGAAACTCCAGCCTTTCGGTTAACAGCCGATCACGCGAGCCAATTGCGCCACGGAGACAGTCCTGCTCCAATCTCACCACCATCAGAACATATCTTCAAAGCTATCAGCGCAAAGAAAAAAGCAACACACCACTCCCGGGAGGGCTCGAAACTCCAACCTTTCGGTTAACAGCCGATTCAACTTGTCCATTGCGCCACGGAGACAGTCTTGCTGCACTCTCACCACCATCAGAACATATCTTCAAAGATATCAGCGCAAAAGAAAGCAACACACCACTCCCGGTAGGGCTCGAAACTCCAATTGTTCGGTTAACAGCCAAATGTGCTATCCCATTGCGCCACGGAGACAGTCGTGCTCCAATCTCACCACCGTCAGAACATTTCTCCAAAGCTATCAGCGCAAAGAAAAAGAAGCGCAGCGCCACCACCGGGTGGGCTCGAACCTCCAACCTTTCAGTTAACAGCCGATCGCGCTAGCCAATTGCGCCACGGAGACAGTCGTGCTCCACTCTCACCACCATCAGAGCATATCTTCAAAGCTATCAGCGCAAAGAAAAAAGCAACACACCGCTCCCGGGAGGGCTCGAAACTCCAACTTTCGGTTAACAGCCGATCGCGCTAGCCAATTGCGCCACGGAGATAGTCCTGCTCCACTCTCACCACCATCAGAACATATCTTAATGGCTATCAGCCCAAAGAAAAAAAGCGCCGCACCACCACCGGGTGGGCTCGAAACTCCAACCTTTCGGTTATCAGTCGATCGCGCTAGCCAATTGCGCAACAGAGACAGTCGTGCTCCACTCTCACCACCAACAGAACATATCTTCAAAGCTATCAGCTCAAAAAAAAGCGCCACACCACCACCGGATGGGCTGTAACCTCCACCCTTTCGGTTAACAGCCGATCGCGCTAGCCAATCGCGCCACGGAGACAGTCATGCTGCACTCTCACCACCATCAGAACATATCTTCAAAGCTATCAGCCCAAAGAAAAAAAAAGCGCGGCACCACCACCGGGAGGGCTCGAACCCCCAACCTTGCGGTTGACGGCCGAACGCGCTAGCCAATTGCACCACGGAGACAGTCCTGCTCCACTCTCACCACCATCAGAACTTATCTTCAAAGCTATCAGCCCAAAGAAAAAAAGTGCCGCACCACCACCGGGTGGGCTCGAACCTCCAACCTTTCGGTTAACAGCCGATCGCACTAGCCAATTGCGCCACGCAGACAGTCCTGCTCCACTCTCACCACCATCAGAACATATCTTCAAAGCTATCAGCCTAAAGAAAGAAAAGCGCCGCACCACCACCAGGTGGGCTCGAACCTCCAATCTTTCGGTTAACAGCCGATCGCGCTAGCCAATTGCGCCACGGAGACAGTCATGCTCCACTCTCACCACCACCAGAACATATTTTCAAAGCTATCAGCGCAAAGAAAAAAAAAGCGCCTCGTCACCACCGGGTGGGCTCGAACCTCCAACTTTTCGGTTAACAGCCGATCGCGCTAGACAATTGCGGCGCGGAGACAATCGTGCTCCACTCTCACCTCCGTCAGAACATTTCTTCAAAGCTATCAGCGCAAAGAAAAAAGCGGCACACCACTCCCGGGAGGGCTCGAAACTCCAATTTTTCGGTTAACAGCCGAACGTGCTAGCCAATTGCGCCACGGAGACGGTCGTGCTCCACTCTCACAACCATCAGAACATTTCTTCAAAGCTATCAGCGCAAAGAAAAAAGCAACACAATACTCTCGGGAGATCTCGAAACTCCAATTTTATGATTAACAGCCGAACGTGCTAGCCAATTGCGCCACGGAGACAGTCGTGCTCCTCTCTCACCACCGTCAGAACATTTCACCAAAGCTATGAGCGCAAAGAAAAAGAAGCGCCCCACCACCACCGGGTGGGCTCGAACCTCCAAACTTTCGGTTAACAGCCGATCGCGCTAGCCAATTGCGCCACGGAGACAGTCGTGCTCCACTCTCACCACCATCAGAACATATCTTCAAAGCTATCAGCGCAAAGAAAAAAGCAACACACCACTCCCGGGAGGGCTCAAAACTCGACCTTTTGGTTAACAGCCGATCGCGCTAGCCAATTGCGCCACGGAGACAGTCGTGCTCCACTCTCACCACCATCAGAACATATCTTCAAAGCTATCAGCGCAAAGAAAAAAGCAACACACCACTCCCGCGAGGGCTCGAAACTCCAACCTTTTGGTTAACAGCCGATCGCACTAGCCGATTGCGCCACGGAGAGACCTGCTTCATTCTCATCCCCATCAGAACATATCTTCAAAGCTATCAGCCTAAAGAAAAAAAGCACAGCACCACCACTAGGTGGGCTCGAACCTCCAATCTTTTGGTTAACAGCAGATCGCGCCAGCCAATTGCGCCACAGAGACAGTCGTGCTCTACTCTCACCACCATCAGAACATATCTTCAAAGCTATCAGCGCAAAAAAAAGAAGCGCCGCATCACCACCGGGTGGGCTCGAGCCTCCAACCTTTCGGTTAACAGCCGATCGCGCTAGCCAATTGCGCCACGGAGACAGTCGTGCTCCACTTTCACCACCTTCAGAACATATCTTCAAAGCTATCAGCGCAAAGAAAAAAGCAACACACCACTCCCAGGAGGGCTCGAAACTCCAACCTTTCGGTTAACAGCCGATCTCGCTAGCCAATTGCGCCACACAGACAGTCCTGCTCCACTCTCACCATCATCAGAACATATCTTCAAAGCTATCAGCCCAAAGAAAAAAAAGCGCCGCACCACCACTGGGTGGGCTCGAAACTCCAAACCTTTCGGTTAACAGCCGATCTCGCTTGCCAATTGCTCCACACAGACAGTCCTGCTCCACTCTCACCACCATCAGAATATATCTTCAAAGCTATCAGCCCAAAGAAATAAAAAGCGCCGCACTACCACTGGGTCGGCTCGAGCCTCCAATCTTTCGGTTAACAGCCGATCGCGCTAGCCAATTGCGCCACGGAGACAGTCGTGCTCCACTCTCACCACCATCAGAACATATCTTCAAAGCTATCAGCCCAAAGAAAAAAAAGCGCCGCACCACCACCGGGTGGGCTCGAAACTCCAACCTTTCGGTTAACAGCCGATCTCGCTTGCCAATTGCTCCACACAGACAGTCCTGCTCCACTCTCACCACCATCAGAATATATCTTCAAAGCTATCAGCCCAAAGAAATAAAAAGCGCCGCACTACCACCGTGTCGGCTCGAACCTCCAATCTTTCGGTTAACAGCCGAACGCGCTAGCCAATTGCGCCACGGAGACAGTCGTGCTCCACTCTCACCACCATCAGAACATATCTTCAAAGCTATCAGCCCAAAGAAAAAAAAGCGCCGCACCACCACCAAGTGGGCTCGAAACTCCAACCTTTCGGTTAACAGTCGATCGCGCTAGCCAATTGCGCAACAGAGACAGTCGTGCTCCACTCTCACCACCAACAGAACATATCTTCAAAGCTATCAGCCCAAAAAAAAGCGCTGCACCACCACCGGATGGGCTGTAACCTCCAACCTTTCGGTTAACAGCCGATCACGCTAGCCAATCGCGCCACGGAGACAGTCATGCTCCACTCTCACCCTCATCATAACATATCTTCAAAGCTATCAACCCAAAGAAAAAAAGCGCGGCACCACCACCGGGAGGGCTCGAACCCCCAACCTTTCGGTTGACGGCCGAACGCGCTAGCCAATTGCACCACGGCGACAGTCCTGCTCCACTCTCACCACCATCAGAACATATCTTCAAAGCTATCAGCCCAAAGAAAAAAAGTGCCGCACCACCACCGGGTGGGCTCGAACCTCCACCCTTTCGGTTAACAGCCGATCGCACTAGCCAATTGCGCCACGCAGACAGTCCTGCTCCACTCTCACCACCATCAGAACATATCTTCAAAGCTATCAGCCTAAAGAAAGAAAAGTGCCGCACCACCACCAGGTGGGCTCGAACCTCCAATCTTTCGGTTAACAGCCGATCGCGCTAGCCAATTGCGCCACGGAGACAGTCGTGCTGCACTCTCACCACCATCAGAACATATCTTGAAAGCTATCAGCGCAAAGAAAAAAAAGCTTCTCGTCACCACCGGGTGGGCTCGAACCTCCGAATTTTCGGTTAACAGCCGATCGCGCTAGACAATTGCGGCACGGAGACAGTCGTGCTCCACTCTCACCATCATCAGAACATATCTTCAAAGCTATCAGCGCAAAGAAAAAAGCAACACACTACTCCCGGGAGATCTCGAAACTCCAATTTTATGATTAACAGCCGAACGTGCTAGCCAATTGCGCCACGGAGACAGTCGTGCTCCTCTCTCACCACCGTCAGAACATTTCACCAAAGCTATCAGCGCAAAGAAAAAGAAGCGCCGCACCACCACCGGGTGGGCTCGAACCTCCAAACTTTCGGTTAACAGCCGATCACGCTAGCCAATTGCGCCACGGAGACAGTCGTGCTCCACTCTCACCATCATCAGAACATATCTTCAAAGCTATCAGCGCAAAGAAAAAAGCAACACACCACTCCCGGGAGGGCTCGAAACTCGAACTTTCGGTTAACAGCCGATCGCGCTAGCCAATTGTGCCACGGAGACAGTCGTGCTCCACTCTCACCACCGTCAGAACAATTCACCAAAGCTATCAGCGCAAAGAAAAAGAAGCGCCGCACTACCACCGGGTCGGCTCGAACCTGCAACCTTTCGGTTAACAGCCGATCGCGCTAGCCAATTGCGCCACGGAGACAGTCGTGCTCCACTCTCACCATCATCAGAACATATCTTCAAAGCTATCAGCCCAAAGAAAAAAAAGCGCCGCACCACCACTGGGTGGGCTCGAAACTCCAACCTTTCGGTTAACAGTCGATCGCGCTAGCCAGTTGCGCCACGGAGACAGTCGTGCTCCACTCTCACCACCAACAGAACATAACTTCAAAGCTATCAGCCCAAAAAAAAGCGCCGCACCACTACCGGACGGGCTGTAACCTCCAACCTTTCGGTTAACAGCCGATCGCGCTAGCCGATCGCGCCACGGAGACAGTCGTGCTGCACTCTCACCACCATCAGAACATATCTTCAAAGCTATCAGCGCAAAGAAAAAAAAGATTCTCGTCACCACCGGGTGGGCTCGAACCTCCAAATTTTCGGTTAACAGCCGATCGCGCTAGACAATTGCGGCACGGAGACAGTCGTGCTCCACTCTCACCATCATCAGAACATATCTTCAAAGCTATCAGCGCAAAGAAAAAAGCAACACACTACTCCCGGGAGATCTCGAAACTCCAATTTTATGATTAACAGCCGAACGTGCTAGCCAATTGCGCCACGGAGACAGTCGTGCTCCTCTCTCACCACCGTCAGAACATTTCACCAAAGCTATCAGCGCAAAGAAAAAGAAGCGCCGCACCACTTCCGGGTGGGCTCGAACCTCCAAACTTTCGGTTAACAGCCGATCGCGCTAGCCAATTGCGCCACGGAGACAGTCGTGCTCCACTCTCACCATCATCAGAACATATCTTCAAAGCTATCAGCGCAAAGAAAAAAGCAACACACCACTCCCGGGAGGGCTCGAAACTCGAACTTTTGGTTAACAGCCGATCGCGCTAGCCAATTGCGCCACGGAGACAGTCGTGCTCCACTCTCACCACCGTCAGAACATTTCACCAAAGCTATCAGCGCAAAGAAAAAGAAGCGCCGCACTACCACCGGGTCGGCTCGAACCTGCAACCTTTCGGTTAACAGCCGATCGCGCTAGCCAATTGCGCCACGGAGACAGTCGTGCTCCACTCTCACCATCATCAGAACATATCTTCAAAGCTATCAGCCCAAAGAAAAAAAAGCGCCGCACCACCACTGGGTGGGCTCGAAACTCCAACCTTTCGGTTAACAGTCGATCTCGCTTGCCAATTGCTCCACACAGACAGTCCTGCTCCACTCTCACCACCATCAGAATATATCTTCAAAGCTATCAGCCCCAAGAAATAAAAAGCGCCGCACTACCACCGGGTCGGCTCGAACCTCCAATCTTTCGGTTAACAGCCGATCGCGCTAGCCAATTGCGCCACGGAGACAGTCGTGCTCCACTCTCACCACCATCAGAACATATCTTCAAAGCTATCAGCCCAAAGAAAAAAAAGCGCCGCACCACCACCGGGTGGGCTCGAAACTCCAACCTTTCGGTTAACAGCCGATCTCGCTTGCCAATTGCTCCACACAGACAGTCCTGCTCCACTCTCACCACCATCAGAATATATCTTCAAAGCTATCAGCCCAAAGAAATAAAAAGCGCCGCACTACCACCGGGTCGGCTCGAACCTCCAATCTTTCGGTTAACAGCCGAACGCGCTAGCCAATTGCGCCACGGAGACAGTCTGCTTCACTCTCATCACCATCAGAACATATCTTCAAAGCTATCAGCCCAAAGAAGAAAAAGCGCCGCACCACCATCGGGTGGGCTCGAAACTCCAACCTTTCGGTTAACAGCCGATCGCGCAATCCAATTGCGCCACGGCGACAGTCCTGCTCCTCTCTCACCACCATCAGTACATATCTTCAAAGCTATCAGCCCAAAAAAAAAGCGCCGCACTACCACCGGGTGGGCTCGAACCTCCAACATTTCGGTTAACAGCCGATCGCGCTAGCGAATTGCGCCACGGAGACAGCCGTGCTCCACTCTCATCACCATCAGAACATATCTTCAAAGCTATTAGCCCAAAGAAAAAAAAGCGCCGCACCACCACCGGGTGCGCTCGAAACTCCAGCCTTTCGGTTAACAGCCGATCACGCGAGCCAATTGCGCCACGGAGACAGTCCTGCTCCAATCTCACCACCATCAGAACATATCTTCAAAGCTATCAGCGCAAAGAAAAAAGCAACACACCACTCCCGGGAGGGCTCGAAACTCCAACCTTTCGGTTAACAGCCGATTCAACTTGTCCATTGCGCCACGGAGACAGTCTTGCTGCACTCTCACCACCATCAGAACATATCTTCAAAGCTATCAGCCCAAAGAAAAAAAAGCGCCGCACCACCACCGGGTGGGCTCAAACCTCCAAAACTTCGGTTAACAGCCGATCGCACTAGCCAATTGCGCCACGGAGACAGTCCTGCTCCACTCTCACCACCATCAGAACATATCTTCAAAGATATCAGCGCAAAAGAAAGCAACACACCACTCCCGGTAGGGCTCGAAACTCCAATTGTTCGGTTAACAGCCAAATGTGCTATCCCATTGCGCCACGGAGACAGTCGTGCTCCAATCTAACCACCGTCAGAACATTTCTCCAAAGCTATCAGCGCAAAGAAAAAGAAGCGCAGCGCCACCACCGGGTGGGCTCGAACCTCCAACCTTTCAGTTAACAGCCGATCGCGCTAGCCAATTGCGCCACGGAGACAGTCGTGCTCCACTCTCACCACCATCAGAACATATCTTCAAAGCTATCAGCGCAAAGAAAAAAGCAACACACCGCTCCCGGGAGGGCTCGAAACTCCAACTTTCGGTTAACAGCCGATCGCGCTAGCCAATTGCGCCACGGAGATAGTCCTGCTCCACTCTCACCACCATCAGAACATATCTTAATGGCTATCAGCCCAAAGAAAAAAAGCGCCGCACCACCACCGGGTGGGCTCGAAACTCCAACCTTTCGGTTAACAGTCGATCGCGCTAGCCAATTGCGCAACAGAGACAGTCATGCTCCACTCTCACCACCAACAGAACATATCTTCAAAGCTATCAGCTCAAAAAAAAGCGCCGCACCACCACCGGATGGGCTTTAACCTCCAACCTTTCGGTTAACAGCCGATCGCGCTAGCCAATCGCGCCACGGAGACAGTCATGCTGCACTCTCACCACCATCAGAACATATCTTCAAAGCTATCAGCCCAAAGAAAAAAAAGCGCGGCACCACCACCGGGAGGGCTCGAACCCCCAACCTTGCGGTTGACGGCCGAACGCGCTAGCCAATTGCACCACGGAGACAGTACTGCTCCACTCTCACCACCATCAGAACTTATCTTCAAAGCTATCAGCCCAAAGAATAAAAGTGCCGCACCACCACCGGGTGGGCTCGAACCTCCAACCTTTCGGTTAACAGCCGATCGCACTAGCCAATTGCGCCACGCAGACAGTCCTGCTCCACTCTCACCACCATCAGAACATATCTTCAAAGCTATCAGCCTAAAGAAAGAAAAGCGCCGCACCACCACCAGGTGGGCTCGAACCTCCAATCTTTCGGTTAACAGCCGATCGCGCTAGCCAATTGCGCCACGGAGACAGTCGTGCTCCACTCTCACCACCATCAGAACATATTTTCAAAGCTATCAGCGCAAAGAAAAAAAAGCGCCTCGTCACCACCGGGTGGGCTCGAACCTCCAACTTTTCGGTTAACAGCCGATCGCGCTAGACAATTGCGGCGCGGAGACAATCGTGCTCCACTCTCACCTCCGTCAGAACATTTCTTCAAAGCTATCAGCGCAAAGAAAAAAGCGGCACACCACTCCCGGGAGGGCTCGAAACTCCAATTTTTCGGTTAACAGCCGAACGTGCTAGCCAATTGCGCCACGGAGACGGTCGTGCTCCACTCTCACAACCATCAGAACATTTCTTCAAAGCTATCAGCGCAAAGAAAAAAGCAACACACTACTCTCGGGAGATCTCGAAACTCCAATTTTATGATTAACAGCCGAACGTGCTAGCCAATTGCGCCACGGAGACAGTCGTGCTCCTCTCTCACCACCGTCAGAACATTTCACCAAAGCTATGAGCGCAAAGAAAAAGAAGCGCCCCACCACCACCGGGTGGGCTCGAACCTCCAATCTTTCGGTTAACAGCCGATCGCGCTAGCCAATTGCGCCACGGAGACAGTCGTGCTCCACTCTCACCACCATCAGAACATATCTTCAAAGCTATCAGCGCAAAGAAAAAAGCAACACACCACTCCCGGGAGTGCTCAAAACTCGACCTTTCGGTTAACAGCCGATCGCGCTAGCCAATTGCGCCACGGAGACAGTCGTGCTCCACTCTCACCACCATCAGAACACATCTTCAAAGCTATCAGCGCAAAGAAAAAAGCAACACACCACTCCCGCGAGGGCTCGAAACTCCAACCTTTTGGTTAACAGCCGATCGCGCTAGCCGATTGCGCCACGGAGAGACCTGCTTCATTCTCATCCCCATCAGAACATATCTTCAAAGCTATCAGCCTAAAGAAAAAAAGCACCGCACCACCACTAGGCGGGCTCGAACCTCCAATCTTTTGGTTAACAGCAGATCGCGCCAGCCAATTGCGCCACAGAGACAGTCGTGCTCTACTCTCACCACCATCAGAACATATCTTCAAAGCTATCAGCGCAAAAAAAAGAAGCGCCGCATCACCACCGGGTGGGCTCGAGCCTCCAACCTTTCGGTTAACAGCCGATCGCGCTAGCCAATTGCGCCACGGAGACAGTCGTGCTCCACTTTCACCACCTTCAGAACATATCTTCAAAGCTATCAGCGCAAAGAAAAAAGCAACACACCACTCCCGGGAGGGCTCGAAACTCCAACCTTTCGGTTAACAGCCGATCTCGCTAGCCAATTGCGCCACACAGACAGTCCTGCTCCACTCTCACCATCATCAGAACATATCTTCAAAGCTATCAGCCCAAAGAAAAAAAAGCGCCGCACCACCACTGGGTGGGCTCGAAACTCCAACCTTTCGGTTAACAGCCGATCTCGCTTGCCAATCGCTCCACACAGACAGTCCTGCTCCACTCTCACCACCATCAGAATATATCTTCAAAGCTATCAGCCCAAAGAAATAAAAAGCGCCGCACTACCACTGGGTCGGCTCGAACCTCCAATCTTTCGGTTAACAGCCGATCGCGCTAGCCAATTGCGCCACGGAGACAGTCGTGCTCCACTCTCACCACCATCAGAACATGTCTTCAAAGCTATCAGCCCAAAGAAAAAAAAGCGCCGCACCACCACCGGGTGGGCTCGAAACTCCAACCTTTCGGTTAACAGCCGATCTCGCTTGCCAATTGCTCCACACAGACAGTCCTGCTCCACTCTCACCACCATCAGAATATATCTTCAAAGCTATCAGCCCAAAGAAATAAAAAGCGCCGCACTACCACCGGGTCGGCTCGAACCTCCAATCTTTCGGTTAACAGCCGAACGCGCTAGCCAATTGCGCCACGGAGACAGTCGTGCTCCACTCTCACCACCATCAGAACATATCTTCAAAGCTATCAGCCCAAAGAAAAAAAAGCGCCGCACCACCACCAAGTGGGCTCGAAACTCCAACCTTTCGGTTAACAGTCGATCGCGCTAGCCAATTGCGCAACAGAGACAGTCGTGCTCCACTCTCACCACCAACAGAACATATCTTCAAAGCTATCAGCCCAAAAAAAGCGCTGCACCACCACCGGATCGGCTGTAACCTCCAACCTTTCGGTTAACAGCCGATCGCGCTAGCCAATCGCGCCACGGAGACAGTCATGCTCCACTCTCACCCTCATCATAACATATCTTCAAAGCTATCAACCCAAAGAAAAAAAGCGCGGCACCACCACCGGGAGGGCTCGAACCCCCAACCTTTCGGTTGACGGCCGAACGCGCTAGCCAATTGCACCACGGCGACAGTCCTGCTCCACTCTCACCACCATCAGAACATATCTTCAAAGCTATCAGCCCAAAGAAAAAAAGTGCCGCACCAACACCGGGTGGGCTCGAACCTCCACCCTTTCGGTTAACAGCCGATCGCACTAGCCAATTGCGCCACGCAGACAGTCCTGCTCCACTCTCACCACCATCAGAACATATCTTCAAAGCTATCAGCCTAAAGAAAGAAAAGTGCCGCACCACCACCAGGTGGGCTCGAACCTCCAATCTTTCGGTTAACAGCCGATCGCGCTAGCCAATTGCGCCACGGAGACAGTCGTGCTGCACTCTCACCACCATCAGAACATATCTTGAAAGCTATCAGCGCAAAGAAAAAAAAGCTTCTCGTCACCACCGGGTGGGCTCGAACCTCCAAATTTTCGGTTAACAGCCGATCGCGCTAGACAATTGCGGCACGGAGACAGTCGTGCTCCACTCTCACCATCATCAGAACATAACTTCAAAGCTATCAGCGCAAAGAAAAAAGCAACACACTACTCCCGGGAGATCTCGAAACTCCAATTTTATGATTAACAGCCGAACGTGCTAGCCAATTGCGCCACGGAGACAGTCGTGCTCCTCTCTCACCACCGTCAGAACATTTCACCAAAGCTATCAGCTCAAAGAAAAAGAAGCGCCGCACCACCACCGGGTGGGCTCGAACCTCCAAACTTTCGGTTAACAGCCGATCACGCTAGCCAATTGCGCCACGGAGACAGTCGTGCTCCACTCTCACCATCATCAGAACATATCTTCAAAGCTATCAGCGCAAAGAAAAAAGCAACACACCACTCCCGGGAGGGCTCGAAACTCGAACTTTCGGTTAACAGCCGATCGCGCTAGCCAATTGTGCCACGGAGACAGTCGTGCTCCACTCTCACCACCGTCAGAACAATTCACCAAAGCTATCAGCGCAAAGAAAAAGAAGCGCCGCACTACCACCGGGTCGGCTCGAACCTGCAACCTTTCGGTTAACAGCCGATCGCGCTAGCCAATTGCGCCACGGAGACAGTCGTGCTCCACTCTCACCATCATCAGAACATATCTTCAAAGCTATCAGCCCAAAGAAAAAAAAGCGCCGCACCACCACTGGGTGGGCTCGAAACTCCAACCTTTCGGTTAACAGTCGATCGCGCTAGCCAGTTGCGCCACGGAGACAGTCGTGCTCCACTCTCACCACCAACAGAACATAACTTCAAAGCTATCAGCCCAAAAAAAAGCGCCGCACCACTACCGGACGGGCTGTAACCTCCAACCTTTCGGTTAACAGCCGATCGCGCTAGCCGATCGCGCCACGGAGACAGTCGTGCTGCACTCTCACCACCATCAGAACATATCTTCAAAGCTATCAGCGCAAAGAAAAAAAAGATTCTCGTCACCACCGGGTGGGCTCGAACCTCCAAATTTTCGGTTAACAGCCGATCGCGCTAGACAATTGCGGCACGGAGACAGTCGTGCTCCACTCTCACCATCATCAGAACATATCTTCAAAGCTATCAGCGCAAAGAAAAAAGCAACACACTACTCCCGGGAGATCTCGAAACTCCAATTTTATGATTAACAGCCGAACGTGCTAACCAATTGCGCCACGGAGACAGTCGTGCTCCACTCTCACCATCATCAGAACATATCTTCAAAGCTATCAGCGCAAAGAAAAAAGCAACACACCACTCCCGGGAGGGCTCGAAACTCGAACTTTCGGTTAACAGCCGATCGCGCTAGCCAATTGTGCCACGGAGACAGTCGTGCTCCACTCTCACCACCGTCAGAACAATTCACCAAAGCTATCAGCGCAAAGAAAAAGAAGCGCCGCACTACCACCGGGTCGGCTCGAACCTGCAACCTTTCGGTTAACAGCCGATCGCGCTAGCCAATTGCGCCACGGAGACAGCCGTGCTCCACTCTCATCACCATCAGAACATATCTTCAAAGCTATTAGCCCAAAGAAAAAAAAGCGCCGCACCACCACCGGGTGCGCTCGAAACTCCAGCCTTTCGGTTAACAGCCGATCACGCGAGCCAATTGCACCACGGAGACAGTCCTGCTCCAATCTCACCACCATCAGAACATATCTTCAAAGCTATCAGCGCAAAGAAAAAAGCAACACACCACTCCCGGGAGGGCTCGAAACTCCAACCTTTCGGTTAACAGCCGATTCAACTTGTCCATTGCGCCACGGAGACAGTCTTGCTGCACTCTCACCACCATCAGAACATATCTTCAAAGCTATCAGCCCAAAGAAAAAAAAGCGCCGCACCACCACCGGGTGGGCTCAAACCTCCAAAACTTCGGTTAACAGCCGATCGCACTAGCCAATTGCGCCACGGAGACAGTCCTGCTCCACTCTCACCACCATCAGAACATATCTTCAAAGATATCAGCGCAAAAGAAAGCAACACACCACTCCCGGTAGGGCTCGAAACTCCAATTGTTCGGTTAACAGCCAAATGTGCTATCCCATTGCGCCACGGAGACAGTCGTGCTCCAATCTAACCACCGTCAGAACATTTCTCCAAAGCTATCAGCGCAAAGAAAAAGAAGCGCAGCGCCACCACCGGGTGGGCTCGAACCTCCAACCTTTCAGTTAACAGCCGATCGCGCTAGCCAATTGCGCCACGGAGACAGTCGTGCTCCACTCTCACCACCATCAGAACATATCTTCAAAGCTATCAGCGCAAAGAAAAAAGCAACACACCGCTCCCGGGAGGGCTCGAAACTCCAACTTTCGGTTAACAGCCGATCGCGCTAGCCAATTGCGCCACGGAGATAGTCCTGCTCCACTCTCACCACCATCAGAACATATCTTAATGGCTATCAGCCCAAAGAAAAAAAGCGCCGCACCACCACCGGGTGGGCTCGAAACTCCAACCTTTCGGTTAACAGTCGATCGCGCTAGCCAATTGCGCAACAGAGACAGTCGTGCTCCACTCTCACCACCAACAGAACATATCTTCAAAGCTATCAGCTCAAAAAAAAGCGCCGCACCACCACCGGATGGGCTTTAACCTCCAACCTTTCGGTTAACAGCCGATCGCGCTAGCCAATCGCGCCACGGAGACAGTCATGCTGCACTCTCACCACCATCAGAACATATCTTCAAAGCTATCAGCCCAAAGAAAAAAAAGCGCGGCACCACCACCGGGAGGGCTCGAACCCCCAACCTTGCGGTTGACGGCCGAACGCGCTAGCCAATTGCACCACGGAGACAGTCCTGCTCCACTCTCACCACCATCAGAACTTATCTTCAAAGCTATCAGCCCAAAGAAAAAAAGTGCCGCACCACCACCGGGTGGGCTCGAACCTCCAACCTTTCGGTTAACAGCCGATCGCACTAGCCAATTGCGCCACGCAGACAGTCCTGCTCCACTCTCACCACCATCAGAACATATCTTCAAAGCTATCAGCCTAAAGAAAGAAAAGCGCCGCACCACCACCAGGTGGGCTCGAACCTCCAATCTTTCGGTTAACAGCCGATCGCGCTAGCCAATTGCGCCACGGAGACAGTCGTGCTCCACTCTCACCACCATCAGAACATATTTTCAAAGCTATCAGCGCAAAGAAAAAAAAAGCGCCTCGTCACCACCGGGTGGGCTCGAACCTCCAACTTTTCGGTTAACAGCCGATCGCGCTAGACAATTGCGGCGCGGAGACAATCGTGCTCCACTCTCACCTCCGTCAGAACATTTCTTCAAAGCTATCAGCGCAAAGAAAAAAGCGGCACACCACTCCCGGGAGGGCTCGAAACTCCAATTTTTCAGTTAACAGCCGAACGTGCTAGCCAATTGCGCCACGGAGACGGTCGTGCTCCACTCTCACAACCATCAGAACATTTCTTCAAAGCTATCAGCGCAAAGAAAAAAGCAACACACTACTCTCGGGAGATCTCGAAACTCCAATTTTATGATTAACAGCCGAACGTGCTAGCCAATTGCGCCACGGAGACAGTCGTGCTCCTCTCTCACCACCGTCAGAACATTTCACCAAAGCTATGAGCGCAAAGAAAAAGAAGCGCCCCACCACCACCGGGTGGGCTCGAACCTCCAATCTTTCGGTTAACAGCCGATCGCGCTAGCCAATTGCGCCACGGAGACAGTCGTGCTCCACTCTCACCACCATCAGAACATATCTTCAAAGCTATCAGCGCAAAGAAAAAAGCAACACACCACTCCCGGGAGGGCTCAAAACTCGACCTTTCGGTTAACAGCCGATCGCGCTAGCCAATTGCGCCACGGAGACAGTCGTGCTCCACTCTCACCACCATCAGAACCTATCTTCAAAGCTATCAGCGCAAAGAAAAAAGCAACACACCACTCCCGCGAGGGCTCGAAACTCCAACCTTTTGGTTAACAGCCGATCGCGCTAGCCGATTGCGCCACGGAGAGACCTGCTTCATTCTCATCCCCATCAGAACATATCTTCAAAGCTATCAGCCTAAAGAAAAAAAGCACCGCACCACCACTAGGTGGGCTCGAACCTCCAATCTTTTGGTTAACAGCAGATCGCGCCAGCCAATTGCGCCACAGAGACAGTCGTGCTCTACTCTCACCACCATCAGAACATATCTTCAAAGCTTTCAGCGCAAAAAAAAGAAGCGCCGCATCACCACCGGGTGGGCTCGAGCCTCCAACCTTTCGGTTAACAGCCGATCGCGCTAGCCAATTGCGCCACGGAGACAGTCGTGCTCCACTTTCACCACCTTCAGAACATATCTTCAAAGCTATCAGCGCAAAGAAAAAAGCAACACACCACTCCCGGGAGGGCTCGAAACTCCAACCTTTCGGTTAACAGCCGATCTCGCTAGCCAATTGCGCCACACAGACAGTCCTGCTCCACTCTCACCATCATCAGAACATATCTTCAAAGCTATCAGCCCAAAGAAAAAAAAGCGCCGCACCACCACTGGGTGGGCTCGAAACTCCAACCTTTCGGTTAACAGCCGATCTCGCTTGCCAATCGCTCCACACAGACAGTCCTGCTCCACTCTCACCACCATCAGAATATATCTTCAAAGCTATCAGCCCAAAGAAAAAAAGTGCCGCACCAACACCGGGTGGGCTCGAACCTCCACCCTTTCGGTTAACAGCCGATCGCACTAGCCAATTGCGCCACGCAGACAGTCCTGCTCCACTCTCACCACCATCAGAACATATCTTCAAAGCTATCAGCCTAAAGAAAGAAAAGTGCCGCACCACCACCAGGTGGGCTCGAACCTCCAATCTTTCGGTTAACAGCCGATCGCGCTAGCCAATTGCGCCACGGAGACAGTCGTGCTCCACTCTCACCATCATCAGAACATATCTTCAAAGCTATCAGCGCAAAGAAAAAAGCAACACACCACTCCCGGGAGGGCTCGAAACTCGAACTTTCGGTTAACAGCCGATCGCGCTAGCCAATTGCGCCACGGAGACAGTCGTGCTCCACTCTCACCACCGTCAGAACATTTCACCAAAGCTATCAGCGCAAAGAAAAAGAAGCGCCGCACTACCACCGGGTCGGCTCGAACCTGCAACCTTTCCGTTAACAGCCGATCGCGCTAGCCAAATGCGCCACGGAGACAGTCGTGCTCCACTCTCACCATCATCAGAACATATCTTCAAAGCTATCAGCCCAAAGAAAAAAAAGCGCCGCACCACCACTGGGTGGGCTCGAAACTCCAACCTTTCGGTTAACAGTCGATCTCGCTTGCCAATTGCTCCACACAGACAGTCCTGCTCCACTCTCACCACCATCAGAATATATCTTCAAAGCTATCAGCCCCAAGAAATAAAAAGCGCCGGACTACCACCGGGTCGGCTCGAACCTCCAATCTTTCGGTTAACAGCCGATCGCGCTAGCCAATTGCGCCACGGAGACAGTCGTGCTCCACTCTCACCACCATCAGAACATATCTTCAAAGCTATCAGCCCAAAGAAAAAAAAGCGCCGCACCACCACCGGGTGGGCTCGAAACTCCAACCTTTCGGTTAACAGCCGATCTCGCTTGCCAATTGCTCCACACAGACAGTCCTGCTCCACTCTCACCACCATCAGAATATATCTTCAAAGCTATCAGCCCAAAGAAATAAAAAGCGCCGCACTACCACCGGGTCGGCTCGAACCTCCAATCTTTCGGTTAACAGCCGAACGCGCTAGCCAATTGCGCCACGGAGACAGTCTGCTTCACTCTCATCACCATCAGAACATATCTTCAAAGCTATCAGCCCAAAGAAGAAAAAGCGCCGCACCACCATCGGGTGGGCTCGAAACTCCAACCTTTCGGTTAACAGCCGATCGCGCAATCCAATTGCGCCACGGCGACAGTCCTGCTCCTCTCTCACCACCATCAGAACATATCTTCAAAGCTATCAGCCCAAAAAAAAAGCGCCGCACTACCACCGGGTGGGCTCGAACCTCCAACATTTCGGTTAACAGCCGATCGCGCTAGCGAATTGCGCCACGGAGACAGCCGTGCTCCACTCTCATCACCATCAGAACATATCTTCAAAGCTATTAGCCCAAAGAAAAAAAAGCGCCGCACCACCACCGGGTGCGCTCGAAACTCCAGCCTTTCGGTTAACAGCCGATCACGCGAGCCAATTGCGCCACGGAGACAGTCCTGCTCCAATCTCACCACCATCAGAACTTATCTTCAAAGCTATCAGCGCAAAGAAAAAAGCAACACACCACTCCCGGGAGGGCTCGAAACTCCAACCTTTCGGTTAACAGCCGATTCAACTTGTCCATTGCGCCACGGAGACAGTCTTGCTGCACTCTCACCACCATCAGAACATATCTTCAAAGCTATCAGCCCAAAGAAAAAAAAGCGCCGCACCACCACCGGGTGGGCTCAAACCTCCAAAACTTCGGTTAACAGCCGATCGCACTAGCCAATTGCGCCACGGAGACAGTCCTGCTCCACTATCACCACCATCAGAACATATCTTCAAAGATATCAGCGCAAAAGACAGCAACACACCACTCCCGGTAGGGCTCGAAACTCCAATTGTTCGGTTAACAGCCAAATGTGCTATCCCATTGCGCCACGGAGACAGTCGTGCTCCAATCTAACCACCGTCAGAACATTTCTCCAAAGCTATCAGCGCAAAGAAAAAGAAGCGCAGCGCCACCACCGGGTGGGCTCGAACCTCCAACCTTTCAGTTAACAGCCGATCGCGCTAGCCAATTGCGCCACGGAGACAGTCGTGCTCCACTCTCACCACCATCAGAACATATCATCAAAGCTATCAGCGCAAAGAAAAAAGCAACACACCGCTCCCGGGAGGGCTCGAAACTCCAACTTTCGGTTAACAGCCGATCGCGCTAGCCAATTGCGCCACGGAGATAGTCCTGCTCCACTCTCACCACCATCAGAACATATCTTAATGGCTATCAGCCCAAAGAAAAAAAGCGCCGCACCACCACCGGGTGGGCTCGAAACTCCAACCTTTCGGTTAACAGTCGATCGCGCTAGCCAATTGCGCAACAGAGACAGTCGTGCTCCACTCTCACCACCAACAGAACATATCTTCAAAGCTATCAGCTCAAAAAAAAGCGCCGCACCACCACCGGATGGGCTTTAACCTCCAACCTTTCGGTTAACAGCCGATCGCGCTAGCCAATCGCGCCACGGAGACAGTCATGCTGCACTCTCACCACCATCAGAACATATCTTCAAAGCTATCAGCCCAAAGAAAAAAAAGCGCGGCACCACCACCGGGAGGGCTCGAACCCCCAACCTTGCGGTTGACGGCCGAACGCGCTAGCCAATTGCGCCACGGAGACAGTCTGCTTCACTCTCATCACCATCAGAACATATCTTCAAAGCTATCAGCCCAAAGAAGAAAAAGCGCCGCACCACCATCGGGTGGGCTCGAAACTCCAACCTTTCGGTTAACAGCCGATCGCGCAATCCAATTGCGCCACGGCGACAGTCCTGCTCCTCTCTCACCACCATCAGAACATATCTTCAAAGCTATCAGCCCAAAAAAAAAGCGCCGCACTACCACCGGGTGGGCTCGAACCTCCAACATTTCGGTTAACAGCCGATCGCGCTAGCGAATTGCGCCACGGAGACAGCCGTGCTCCACTCTCATCACCATCAGAACATATCTTCAAAGCTATTAGCCCAAAGAAAAAAAAGCACCGCACCACCACCGGGTGCGCTCGAAACTCCAGCCTTTCGGTTAACAGCCGATCACGCGAGCCAATTGCGCCACGGAGACAGTCCTGCTCCAATCTCACCACCATCAGAACTTATCTTCAAAGCTATCAGCGCAAAGAAAAAAGCAACACACCACTCCCGGGAGGGCTCGAAACTCCAACCTTTCGGTTAACAGCCGATTCAACTTGTCCATTGCGCCACGGAGACAGTCTTGCTGCACTCTCACCACCATCAGAACATATCTTCAAAGCTATCAGCCCAAAGAAAAAAAAGCGCCGCACCACCACCGGGTGGGCTCAAACCTCCAAAACTTCGGTTAACAGCCGATCGCACTAGCCAATTGCGCCACGGAGACAGTCCTGCTCCACTCTCACCACCATCAGAACATATCTTCAAAGATATCAGCGCAAAAGAAAGCAACACACCACTCCCGGTAGGGCTCGAAACTCCAATTGTTCGGTTAACAGCCAAATGTGCTATCCCATTGCGCCACGGAGACAGTCGTGCTCCAATCTAACCACCGTCAGAACATTTCTCCAAAGCTATCAGCGCAAAGAAAAAGAAGCGCAGCGCCACCACCGGGTGGGCTCGAACCTCCAACCTTTCAGTTAACAGCCGATCGCGCTAGCCAATTGCGCCACGGAGACAGTCGTGCTCCACTCTCACCACCATCAGAACATATCATCAAAGCTATCAGCGCAAAGAAAAAAGCAACACACCGCTCCCGGGAGGGCTCGAAACTCCAACTTTCGGTTAACAGCCGATCGCGCTAGCCAATTGCGCCACGGAGATAGTCCTGCTCCACTCTCACCACCATCAGAACATATCTTAATGGCTATCAGCCCAAAGAAAAAAAGCGCCGCACCACCACCGGGTGGGCTCGAAACTCCAACCTTTCGGTTAACAGTCGATCGCGCTAGCCAATTGCGCAACAGAGACAGTCGTGCTCCACTCTCACCACCAACAGAACATATCTTCAAAGCTATCAGCTCAAAAAAAGCGCCGCACCACCACCGGATGGGCTTTAACCTCCAACCTTTCGGTTAACAGCCGATCGCGCTAGCCAATCGCGCCACGGAGACAGTCATGCTGCACTCTCACCACCATCAGAACATATCTTCAAAGCTATCAGCCCAAAGAAAAAAAAGCGCGGCACCACCACCGGGAGGGCTCGAACCCCCAACCTTGCGGTTGACGGCCGAACGCGCTAGCCAATTGCACCACGGAGACAGTCCTGCTCCACTCTCACCACCATCAGAACTTATCTTCAAAGCTATCAGCCCAAAGAAAAAAAGTGCCGCACCACCACCGGGTGGGCTCGAACCTCCAACCTTTCGGTTAACAGCCGATCGCACTAGCCAATTGCGCCACGCAGACAGTCCTGCTCCACTCTCACCACCATCAGAACATATCTTCAAAGCTATCAGCCTAAAGAAAGAAAAGCGCCGCACCACCACCAGGTGGGCTCGAACCTCCAATCTTTCGGTTAACAGCCGATCGCGCTAGCCAATTGCGCCACGGAGACAGTCGTGCTCCACTCTCACCACCATCAGAACATATTTTCAAAGCTATCAGCGCAAAGAAAAAAAAGCGCCTCGTCACCACCGGGTGGGCTCGAACCTCCAACTTTTCGGTTAACAGCCGATCGCGCTAGACAATTGCGGCGCGGAGACAATCGTGCTCCACTCTCACCTCCGTCAGAACATTTCTTCAAAGCTATCAGCGCAAAGAAAAAAGCGGCACACCACTCCCGGGAGGGCTCGAAACTCCAATTTTTCGGTTAACAGCCGAACGTGCTAGCCAATTGCGCCACGGAGACGGTCGTGCTCCACTCTCACAACCATCAGAACATTTCTTCAAAGCTATCAGCGCAAAGAAAAAAGCAACACACTACTCTCGGGAGATCTCGAAACTCCAATTTTATGATTAACAGCCGAACGTGCTAGCCAATTGCGCCACGGAGACAGTCGTGCTCCTCTCTCACCACCGTCAGAACATTTCACCAAAGCTATGAGCGCAAAGAAAAAGAAGCGCCCCACCACCACCGGGTGGGCTCGAACCTCCAATCTTTCGGTTAACAGCCGATCGCGCTAGCCAATTGCGCCACGGAGACAGTCGTGCTCCACTCTCACCACCATCAGAACATATCTTCAAAGCTATCAGCGCAAAGAAAAAAGCAACACACCACTCCCGGGAGGGCTCAAAACTCGACCTTTCGGTTAACAGCCGATCGCGCTAGCCAATTGCGCCACGGAGACAGTCGTGCTCCACTCTCACCACCATCAGAACATATCTTCAAAGCTATCAGCGCAAAGAAAAAAGCAACACACCACTCCCGCGAGGGCTCGAAACTCCAACCTTTTGGTTAACAGCCGATCGCGCTAGCCGATTGCGCCACGGAGAGACCTGCTTCATTCTCATCCCCATCAGAACATATCTTCAAAGCTATCAGCCTAAAGAAAAAAAGCACCGCACCACCACTAGGTGGGCTCGAACCTCCAATCTTTTGGTTAACAGCAGATCGCGCCAGCCAATTGCGCCACAGAGACAGTCGTGCTCTACTCTCACCACCATCAGAACATATCTTCAAAGCTATCAGCGCAAAAAAAAGAAGCGCCGCATCACCACCGGGTGGGCTCGAGCCTCCAACCTTTCGGTTAACAGCCGATCGCGCTAGCCAATTGCGCCACGGAGACAGTCGTGCTCCACTTTCACCACCTTCAGAACATATCTTCAAAGCTATCAGCGCAAAGAAAAAAGCAACACACCACTCCCGGGAGGGCTCGAAACTCCAACCTTTCGGTTAACAGCCGATCTCGCTAGCCAATTGCGCCACACAGACAGTCCTGCTCCACTCTCACCATCATCAGAACATATCTTCAAAGCTATCAGCCCAAAGAAAAAAAAGCGCCGCACCACCACTGGGTGGGCTCGAAACTCCAACCTTTCGGTTAACAGCCGATCTCGCTTGCCAATCGCTCCACACAGACAGTCCTGCTCCACTCTCACCACCATCAGAATATATCTTCAAAGCTATCAGCCCAAAGAAATAAAAAGCGCCGCACTACCACTGGGTCGGCTCGAACCTCCAATCTTTCGGTTAACAGCCGATCGCGCTAGCCAATTGCGCCACGGAGACAGTCGTGCTCCACTCTCACCACCATCAGAACATATCTTCAAAGCTATCAGCCCAAAGAAAAAAAAGCGCCGCACCACCACCGGGTGGGCTCGAAACTCCAACCTTTCGGTTAACAGCCGATCTCGCTTGCCAATTGCTCCACACAGACAGTCCTGCTCCACTCTCACCACCATCAGAACATATCTTCAAAGCTATCAGCCTAAAGAAAGAAAAGTGCCGCACCACCACCAGGTGGGCTCGAACCTCCAATCTTTCGGTTAACAGCCGATTCAACTTGTCCATTGCGCCACGGAGACAGTCTTGCTGCACTCTCACCACCATCAGAACATATCTTCAAAGCTATCAGCCCAAAGAAAAAAAAGCGCCGCACCACCACCGGGTGGGCTCAAACCTCCAAAACTTCGGTTAACAGCCGATCGCACTAGCCAATTGCGCCACGGAGACAGTCCTGCTCCACTCTCACCACCATCAGAACATATCTTCAAAGATATCAGCGCAAAAGAAAGCAACACACCACTCCCGGTAGGGCTCGAAACTCCAATTGTTCGGTTAACAGCCAAATGTGCTATCCCATTGCGCCACGGAGACAGTCGTGCTCCAATCTAACCACCGTCAGAACATTTCTCCAAAGCTATCAGCGCAAAGAAAAAGAAGCGCAGCGCCACCACCGGGTGGGCTCGAACCTCCAACCTTTCAGTTAACAGCCGATCGCGCTAGCCAATTGCGCCACGGAGACAGTCGTGCTCCACTCTCACCACCATCAGAACATATCATCAAAGCTATCAGCGCAAAGAAAAAAGCAACACACCGCTCCCGGGAGGGCTCGAAACTCCAACTTTCGGTTAACAGCCGATCGCGCTAGCCAATTGCGCCACGGAGATAGTCCTGCTCCACTCTCACCACCATCAGAACATATCTTAATGGCTATCAGCCCAAAGAAAAAAAGCGCCGCACCACCACCGGGTGGGCTCGAAACTCCAACCTTTCGGTTAACAGTCGATCGCGCTAGCCAATTGCGCAACAGAGACAGTCGTGCTCCACTCTCACCACCAACAGAACATATCTTCAAAGCTATCAGCTCAAAAAAAGCGCCGCACCACCACCGGATGGGCTTTAACCTCCAACCTTTCGGTTAACAGCCGATCGCGCTAGCCAATCGCGCCACGGAGACAGTCATGCTGCACTCTCACCACCATCAGAACATATCTTCAAAGCTATCAGCCCAAAGAAAAAAAAGCGCGGCACCACCACCGGGAGGGCTCGAACCCCCAACCTTGCGGTTGACGGCCGAACGCGCTAGCCAATTGCACCACGGAGACAGTCCTGCTCCACTCTCACCACCATCAGAACTTATCTTCAAAGCTATCAGCCCAAAGAAAAAAAGTGCCGCACCACCACCGGGTGGGCTCGAACCTCCAACCTTTCGGTTAACAGCCGATCGCACTAGCCAATTGCGCCACGCAGACAGTCCTGCTCCACTCTCACCACCATCAGAACATATCTTCAAAGCTATCAGCCTAAAGAAAGAAAAGCGCCGCACCACCACCAGGTGGGCTCGAACCTCCAATCTTTCGGTTAACAGCCGATCGCGCTAGCCAATTGCGCCACGGAGACAGTCGTGCTCCACTCTCACCACCATCAGAACATATTTTCAAAGCTATCAGCGCAAAGAAAAAAAAGCGCCTCGTCACCACCGGGTGGGCTCGAACCTCCAACTTTTCGGTTAACAGCCGATCGCGCTAGACAATTGCGGCGCGGAGACAATCGTGCTCCACTCTCACCTCCGTCAGAACATTTCTTCAAAGCTATCAGCGCAAAGAAAAAAGCGGCACACCACTCCCGGGAGGGCTCGAAACTCCAATTTTTCGGTTAACAGCCGAACGTGCTAGCCGATTGCGCCACGGAGACGGTCGTGCTCCACTCTCACAACCATCAGAACATTTCTTCAAAGCTATCAGCGCAAAGAAAAAAGCAACACACTACTCTCGGGAGATCTCGAAACTCCAATTTTATGATTAACAGCCGAACGTGCTAGCCAATTGCGCCACGGAGACAGTCGTGCTCCTCTCTCACCACCGTCAGAACATTTCACCAAAGCTATGAGCGCAAAGAAAAAGAAGCGCCCCACCACCACCGGGTGGGCTCGAACCTCCAATCTTTCGGTTAACAGCCGATCGCGCTAGCCAATTGCGCCACGGAGACAGTCGTGCTCCACTCTCACCACCATCAGAACATATCTTCAAAGCTATCAGCGCAAAGAAAAAAGCAACACACCACTCCCGGGAGGGCTCAAAACTCGACCTTTCGGTTAACAGCCGATCGCGCTAGCCAATTGCGCCACGGAGACAGTCGTGCTCCACTCTCACCACCATCAGAACATATCTTCAAAGCTATCAGCGCAAAGAAAAAAGCAACACACCACTCCCGCGAGGGCTCGAAACTCCAACCTTTTGGTTAACAGCCGATCGCGCTAGCCGATTGCGCCACGGAGAGACCTGCTTCATTCTCATCCCCATCAGAACATATCTTCAAAGCTATCAGCCTAAAGAAAAAAAGCACCGCACCACCACTAGGTGGGCTCGAACCTCCAATCTTTTGGTTAACAGCAGATCGCGCCAGCCAATTGCGCCACAGAGACAGTCGTGCTCTACTCTCACCACCATCAGAACATATCTTCAAAGCTATCAGCGCAAAAAAAAGAAGCGCCGCATCACCACCGGGTGGGCTCGAGCCTCCAACCTTTCGGTTAACAGCCGATCGCGCTAGCCAATTGCGCCACGGAGACAGTCGTGCTCCACTTTCACCACCTTCAGAACATATCTTCAAAGCTATCAGCGCAAAGAAAAAAGCAACACACCACTCCCGGGAGGGCTCGAAACTCCAACCTTTCGGTTAACAGCCGATCTCGCTAGCCAATTGCGCCACACAGACAGTCCTGCTCCACTCTCACCATCATCAGAACATATCTTCAAAGCTATCAGCCCAAAGAAAAAAAAGCGCCGCACCACCACTGGGTGGGCTCGAAACTCCAACCTTTCGGTTAACAGCCGATCTCGCTTGCCAATCGCTCCACACAGACAGTCCTGCTCCACTCTCACCACCATCAGAATATATCTTCAAAGCTATCAGCCCAAAGAAATAAAAAGCGCCGCACTACCACTGGGTCGGCTCGAACCTCCAATCTTTCGGTTAACAGCCGATCGCGCTAGCCAATTGCGCCACGGAGACAGTCGTGCTCCACTCTCACCACCATCAGAACATATCTTCAAAGCTATCAGCCCAAAGAAAAAAAAGCGCCGCACCACCACCGGGTGGGCTCGAAACTCCAACCTTTCGGTTAACAGCCGATCTCGCTTGCCAATTGCTCCACACAGACAGTCCTGCTCCACTCTCACCACCATCAGAATATATCTTCAAAGCTATCAGCCCAAAGAAATAAAAAGCGCCGCACTACCACCGGGTCGGCTCGAACCTCCAATCTTTCGGTTAACAGCCGAACGCGCTAGCCAATTGCGCCACGGAGACAGTCGTGCTCTACTCTCACCACCATCAGAACATATCTTCAAAGCTATCAGCCCAAAGAAAAAAAAGCGCCGCACCACCACCAAGTGGGCTCGAAACTCCAACCTTTCGGTTAACAGTCGATCGCGCTAGCCAATTGCGCAACAGAGACAGTCGTGCTCCACTCTCACCACCAACAGAACATATCTTCAAAGCTATCAGCCCAAAAAAAAGCGCTGCACCACCACCGGATGGGCTGTAACCTCCAACCTTTCGGTTAACAGCCGATCGCGCTAGCCAATCGCGCCACGGAGACAGTCATGCTCCACTCTCACCCTCATCATAACATATCTTCAAAGCTATCAACCCAAAGAAAAAAAGCGCGGCACCACCACCGGGAGGGCTCGAACCCCCAACCTTTCGGTTGACGGCCGAACGCGCTAGCCAATTGCACCACGGCGACAGTCCTGCTCCACTCTCACCACCATCAGAACATATCTTCAAAGCTATCAGCCCAAAGAAAAAAAGTGCCGCACCACCACCGGGTGGGCTCGAACCTCCACCCTTTCGGTTAACAGCCGATCGCACTAGCCAATTGCGCCACGCAGACAGTCCTGCTCCACTCTCACCACCATCAGAACATATCTTCAAAGCTATCAGCCTAAAGAAAGAAAAGTGCCGCACCACCACCAGGTGGGCTCGAACCTCCAATCTTTCGGTTAACAGCCGATCGCGCTAGCCAATTGCGCCACGGAGACAGTCGTGCTGCACTCTCACCACCATCAGAACATATCTTGAAAGCTATCAGCGCAAAGAAAAAAAAGCTTCTCGTCACCACCGGGTGGGCTCGAACCTCCAAATTTTCGGTTAACAGCCGATCGCGCTAGACAATTGCGGCACGGAGACAGTCGTGCTCCACTCTCACCATCATCAGAACATAACTTCAAAGCTATCAGCGCAAAGAAAAAAGCAACACACTACTCCCGGGAGATCTCGAAACTCCAATTTTATGATTAACAGCCGAACGTGCTAGCCAATTGCGCCACGGAGACAGTCGTGCTCCTCTCTCACCACCGTCAGAACATTTCACCAAAGCTATCAGCGCAAAGAAAAAAGAGCGCCGCACCACCACCGGGTGGGCTCGAACCTCCAAACTTTCGGTTAACAGCCGATCACGCTAGCCAATTGCGCCACGGAGACAGTCGTGCTCCACTCTCACCATCATCAGAACATATCTTCAAAGCTATCAGCGCAAAGAAAAAAGCAACACACCACTCCCGGGAGGGCTCGAAACTCAAACTTTCGGGGTACAGCCGATCGCGCTAGCCAATTGTGCCACGGAGACAGTCGTGCTCCACTCTCACCACCGTCAGAACAATTCACCAAAGCTATCAGCGCAAAGAAAAAGAAGCGCCGCACTACCACCGGGTCGGCTCGAACCTGCAACCTTTCGGTTAACAGCCGATCGCGCTAGCCAATTGCGCCACGGAGACAGTCGTGCTCCACTCTCACCATCATCAGAACATATCTTCAAAGCTATCAGCCCAAAGAAAAAAAAGCGCCGCACCACCACTGGGTGGGCTCGAAACTCCAACCTTTCGGTTAACAGTCGATCGCGCCAGCCAGTTGCGCCACGGAGACAGTCGTGCTCCACTCTCACCACCAACAGAACATAACTTCAAAGCTATCAGCCCAAAAAAAAGCGCCGCACCACCACCGGACGGGCTGTAACCTCCAACCTTTCGGTTAACAGCCGATCGCGCTAGCCAATCGCGCCACGGAGACAGTCGTGCTGCACTCTCACCACCATCAGAACATATCTTCAAAGCTATCAGCGCAAAGAAAAAAAAGATTCTCGTCACCACCGGGTGGGCTCGAACCTCCAAATTTTCGGTTAACAGCCGATCGCGCTAGACAATTGCGGCACGGAGACAGTCGTGCTCCACTCTCACCATCATCAGAACATATCTTCAAAGCTATCAGCGCAAAAAAAAGCAACACACTACTCCCGGGAGATCTCGAAACTCCAATTTTATGATTAACAGCCGAACGTGCTAGCCAATTGCGCCACGGAGACAGTCGTGCTCCTCTCTCACCACCGTCAGAACATTTCACCAAAGCTATCAGCGCAAAGAAAAAGAAGCGCCGCACCACTTCCGGGTGGGCTCGAACCTCCAAACTTTCGGTTAACAGCCGATCGCGCTAGCCAATTGCGCCACGGAGACAGTCGTGCTCCACTCTCACCATCATTAGAACATATCTTCAAAGCTATCAGCGAAAGAAAAAAGCAACACACCACTCCCGGGAGGGCTCGAAACTCGAACTTTCGGTTAACAGCCGATCGCGCTAGCCAATTGCGCCACGGAGACAGTCGTGCTCCACTCTCACCACCGTCAGAACATTTCACCAAAGCTATCAGCGCAAAGAAAAAGAAGCGCCGCACTACCACCGGGTCGGCTCGAACCTGCAACCTTTCGGTTAACAGCCGATCGCGCTAGCCAATTGCGCCACGGAGACAGTCGTGCTCCACTCTCACCATCATCAGAACATATCTTCAAAGCTATCAGCCCAAAGAAAAAAAAGCGCCGCACCACCACTGGGTGGGCTCGAAACTCCAACCTTTCGGTTAACAGTCGATCTCGCTTGCCAATTGCTCCACACAGACAGTCCTGCTCCACTCTCACCACCATCAGAATATATCTTCAAAGCTATCAGCCCCAAGAAATAAAAAGCGCCGCACTACCACCGGGTCGGCTCGAACCTCCAATCTTTCGGTTAACAGCCGAACGCGCTAGCCAATTGCGCCACGGAGACAGTCGTGCTCCACTCTCACAATCATCAGAACATATCTTCAAAGCTATCAGCGCAAAGAAAAAAGCAACACACCACTCCCGGGAGGGCTCGAAACTCGAACTTTCGGTTAACAGCCGATCGCGCTAGCCAATTGCGCCACGGAGACAGTCGTGCTCCACTCTCACCACCGTCAGAACATTTCATCAAAGCTATCAGCGCAAAGAAAAAGAAGCGCCGCACTACCACCGGGTCGGCTCGAACCTGCAACCTTTCGGTTAACAGCCGATCGCGCTAGCCAATTGCGCCACGGAGACAGTCGTGCTCCACTCTCACCATCATCAGAACATATCTTCAAAGCTATCAGCCCAAAGAAAAAAAAGCGCCGCACCACCACTGGGTGGGCTCGAAACTCCAACTTTTCGGTTAACAGTCGATCTCGCTTGCCAATTGCTCCACACAGACAGTCCTGCTCCACTCTCACCACCATCAGAATATATCTTCAAAGCTATCAGCCCAAAAAAATAAAAAGCGCCGCACTACCACCGGGTCGGCTCGAACCTCCAATCTTTCGGTTAACAGCCGATCGCGCTAGCCAATTGCGCCACGGAGACAGTCGTGCTCCACTCTCACCACCATCAGAACATATCTTCAAAGCTATCAGCCCAAAGAAAAAAAGCGCCGCACCACCACCAAGTGGGCTCGAAACTCCAACCTTTCGGTTAACAGTCGATCGCGCTAGTCAATTGCGCAACAGAGACAGTCCTGCTCCACTCTCACCACCATCAGAACATATCTTCAAAGCTATCAGCCTAAAGAAAGAAAAGTGCCGCACCACCACCAGGTGGGCTCGAACCTCCAATCTTTCGGTTAACAGCCGATCGCGCTAGCCAATTGCGCCACGGAGAGTGTCGTGCTGCACTCTCACCACCATCAGAACATATCTTCAAAGCTATCAGCCTAAAGAAAGAAAAGCGCCGCACCACCACCAAGTAGGCTCGAAACTCCAACCTTTCGATTAACAGTCGATCGCGCTAGTCAATTGCGCAACAGAGACAGTCGTGCTCCACTCTCACCACCAACAGAACATATCTTCAAAGCTATCAGCCCAAAAAAAGCGCTGCATCACCACCGGATGGGCTGTAACCTCCAACCTTTCGGTTAACAGCCGATCGCGCTAGCCAATCGCGCCACGGAGACAGTCACGCTCCACTCTCACCCTCATCATAACATATCTTCAAAGCTATCAACCCAAAGAAAAAAAGCGCGGCACCACCACCGGGAGGGCTCGAACCCCCAACCTTTCGGTTGACGGCCGAACGTGCTAGCCCATTGCGCCACGGAGACAGTCGTGCTCCTCTCTCACCACCGTCAGAACATTTCACCAAAGCTATCAGCGCAAAGAAAAAGAAGCGCCGCACCACTTCCGGGTGGGCTCGAACCTCCAAACTTTCGGTTAACAGCCGATCGCGCTAGCCAATTGCGCCACGGAGACAGTCGTGCTCCACTCTCACCATCATCAGAACATATCTTCAAAGCTATCAGCGCAAAGAAAAAAGCAACACACCACTCCCGGGAGGGCTCGAAACTCGAACTTTCGGTTAACAGCCGATCGCGCTAGCCAATTGCGCCACGGAGACAGTCGTGCTCCACTCTCACCACCGTCAGAACATTTCACCAAAGCTATCAGCGCAAAGAAAAAGAAGCGCCGCACTACCACCGGGTCGGCTCGAACCTGCAACCTTTCGGTTAACAGCCGATCGCGCTAGCCAATTGCGCCACGGAGACAGTCGTGCTCCACTCTCACCATCATCAGAACATATCTTCAAAGCTATCAGCCCAAAGAAAAAAAAGCGCCGCACCACCACTGGGTGGGCTCGAAACTCCAACCTTTCGGTTAACAGTCGATCTCGCTTGCCAATTGCTCCACACAGACAGTCCTGCTCCACTCTCACCACCATCAGAATATATCTTCAAAGCTATCAGCCCAAAGAAATAAAAAGCGCCGCACTACCACCGGGTCGGCTCGAACCTCCAATCTTTCGGTTAACAGCCGATCGCGCTAGCCAATTGCGCCACGGAGACAGTCGTGCTCCACTCTCACCACCATCAGAACATATCTTCAAAGCTATCAGCCCAAAGAAAAAAAAGCGCCGCACCACCACCGGGTGGGCTCGAAACTCCAACCTTTCGGTTAACAGCCGATCTCGCTTGCCAATTGCTCCACACAGACAGTCCTGCTCCACTCTCACCACCATCAGAATATATCTTCAAAGCTATCAGCCCAAAGAAATAAAAAGCGCCGCACTACCACCGGGTCGGCTCGAACCTCCAATCTTTCGGTTAACAGCCGAACGCGCTAGCCAATTGCGCCACGGAGACAGTCGTGCTCCACTCTCACCACCATCAGAACATATCTTCAAAGCTATCAGCCCAAAGAAAAAAAAGCGCCGCACCACCACCAAGTGGGCTCCAATCTCCAACCTTTCGGTTAACAGTCGATCGCGCTAGCCAATTGCGCAACAGAGACAGTCGTGCTCCACTCTCACCACCAACAGAACATATCTTCAAAGCTATCAGCCCAAAAAAAAGCGCTGCACCACCACCGGATGGGCTGTAACCTCCAACCTTTCGGTTAACAGCCGATCGCGCTAGCCAATCGCGCCACGGAGACAGTCATGCTCCACTCTCACCCTCATCATAACATATCTTCAAAGCTATCAACCCAAAGAAAAAAATCGCGGCACCACCACCGGGAGGGCTCGAACCCCCAACCTTTCGGTTGACGGCCGAACGCGCTAGCCAATTGCACCACGGCGACAGTCCTGCTCCACTCTCACCACCATCAGAACATATCTTCAAAGCTATCAGCCCAAAGAAAAAAAGTGCCGCACCACCACCGGGTGGGCTCGAACCTCCACCCTTTCGGTTAACAGCCGATCGCACTAGCCAATTGCGCCACGCAGACAGTCCTGCTCCACTCTCACCACCATCAGAACATATCTTCAAAGCTATCAGCCTAAAGAAAGAAAAGTGCCGCACCACCACCAGGTGGGCTCGAACCTCCAATCTTTCGGTTACAGCCGATCGCGCTAGCCAATTGCGCCACGGAGACAGTCGTGCTGCACTCTCACCACCATCAGAACATATCTTGAAAGCTATCAGCGCAAAGAAAAAAAAGCTTCTCGTCACCACCGGGTGGGCTCGAACCTCCAAATTTTCGGTTAACAGCCGATCGCGCTAGACAATTGCGGCACGGAGACAGTCGTGCTCCACTCTCACCATCATCAGAACATATCTTCAAAGCTATCAGCGCAAAGAAAAAAGCAACACACCACTCCCGGGAGGGCTCGAAACTCGAACTTTCGGTTAACAGCCGATCGCGCTAGCCAATTGTGCCACGGAGACAGTCGTGCTCCACTCTCACCACCGTCAGAACATTTCACCAAAGCTATCAGCGCAAAGAAAAAGAAGCGCCGCACTACCACCGGGTCGGCTCGAACCTGCAACCTTTCGGTTAACAGCCGATCGCGCTAGCCAATTGCGCCACGGAGACAGTCGTGCTCCACTCTCACCATCATCAGAACATATCTTCAAATCTATCAGCCCAAAGAAAAAAAAGCGCCGCACCACCACTGGGTGGGCTCGAAACTCCAACCTTTCGGTGAACAGTCGATCGCGCTAGCCAGTTGCGCCACGGAGACAGTCGTGCTCCACTCTCACCACCAACAGAACATAACTTCAAAGCTATCAGCCCAAAAAAAGCGCCGCACCACCACCGGACGGGCTGTAACCTCCAACCTTTCGGTTAACAGCCGATCGCGCTAGCCAATCGCGCCACGGAGACAGTCGTGCTGCACTCTCACCACCATCAGAACATATCTTCAAAGCTATCAGCGCAAAGAAAAAAAAGATTCTCGTCACCACCGGGTGGGCTCGAACCTCCAAATTTTCGGTTAACAGCCGATCGCGCTAGACAATTGCGGCACGGAGACAGTCGTGCCCCACTCTCACCATCATCAAAACATATCTTCAAAGCTATCAGCGCCAAGAAAAAAGCAACACACTACTCCCGGGAGATCTCGAAACTCCAATTTTATGATTAACAGCCGAACGTGCTAGCCAATTGCGCCACGGAGACAGTCGTGCTCCTCTCTCACCACCGTCAGAACATTTCACCAAAGCTATCAGCGCAAAGAAAAAGAAGCGCCGCACCACTTCCGGGTGGGCTCGAACCTCCAAACTTTCGGTTAACAGCCGATCGCGCTAGCCAATTGCGCCACGGAGACAGTCGTGCTCCACTCTCACAATCATCAGAACATATCTTCAAAGCTATCAGCGCAAAGAAAAAAGCAACACACCACTCCCGGGAGGGCTCGAAACTCGAACTTTCGGTTAACAGCCGATCGCGCTAGCCAATTGCGCCACGGAGACAGTCGTGCTCCACTCTCACCACCGTCAGAACATTTCATCAAAGCTATCAGCGCAAAGAAAAAGAAGCGCCGCACTACCACCGGGTCGGCTCGAACCTGCAACCTTTCGGTTAACAGCCGATCGCGCTAGCCAATTGCGCCACGGAGACAGTCGTGCTCCACTCTCACCATCATCAGAACATATCTTCAAAGCTATCAGCCCAAAGAAAAAAAAGCGCCGCACCACCACTGGGTGGGCTCGAAACTCCAACTTTTCGGTTAACAGTCGATCTCGCTTGCCAATTGCTCCACACAGACAGTCCTGCTCCACTCTCACCACCATCAGAATATATCTTCAAAGCTATCAGCCCAAAGAAATAAAAAGCGCCGCACTACCACCGGGTCGGCTCGAACCTCCAATCTTTCGGTTAACAGCCGATCGCGCTAGCCAATTGCGCCACGGAGACAGTCGTGCTCCACTCTCACCACCATCAGAACATATCTTCAAAGCTATCAGCCCAAAGAAAAAAAAGCGCCGCACCACCACCGGGTGGGCTCGAAACTCCAACCTTTCGGTTAACAGCCGATCTCGCTTGCCAATTGCTCCACACAGACAGTCCTGCTCCACTCTCACCACCATCAGAATATATCTTCAAAGCTATCAGCCCAAAGAAATAAAAAGCGCCGCACTACCACCGGGTCGGCTCGAACCTCAATCTTTCGGTTAACAGCCGAACGCGCTAGCCAATTGCGCCACGGAGACAGTCGTGCTCCACTCTCACCACCATCAGAACATATCTTCAAAGCTATCAGCCCAAAGAAAAAAAAGCGCCGCACCACCACCAAGTGGGCTCGAAACTCCAACCTTTCGGTTAACAGTCGATCGCGCTAGTCAATTGCGCAACAGAGACAGTCGTGCTCCACTCTCACCACCAACAGAACATATCTTCAAAGCTATCAGCCCAAAAAAAAGCGCTGCACCACCACCGGATGGGCTGTAACCTCCAACCTTTCGGTTAACAGCCGATCGCGCTAGCCAATCGCGCCACGGAGACAGTCATGCTCCACTCTCACCCTCATCATAACATATCTTCAAAGCTATCAACCCAAAGAAAAAAAGCGCGGCACCACCACCGGGAGGGCTCGAACCCCCAACCTTTCGGTTGACGGCCGAACGCGCTAGCCAATTGCACCACGGCGACAGTCCTGCTCCACTCTCACCACCATCAGAACATATCTTCAAAGCTATCAGCCCAAAGAAAAAAAGTGCCGCACCACCACCGGGTGGGCTCGAACCTCCACCCTTTCGGTTAACAGCCGATCGCACTAGCCAATTGCGCCACGCAGACAGTCCTGCTTCACTCTCACCACCATCAGAACATATCTTCAAAGCTATCAGCCTAAAGAAATAAAAGTGCCGCACCACCACCAGGTGGGCTCGAACCTCCAATCTTTCGGTTAACAGCCGATCGCGCTAGCCAATTGCGCCACGGAGAGTGTCGTGCTGCACTCTCACCACCATCAGAACATATCTTGAAAGCTATCAGCGCAAAGAAAAAAAAGCTTCTCGTCACCACCGGGTGGGCTCGAACCTCCAAATTTTCGGTTAACAGCCGATCGCGCTAGACAATTGCGGCACGGAGACAGCCGTGCTCCACTCTCACCATCATCAGAACATATCTTCAAAGCTATCAGCGCAAAGAAAAAAGCAACACACTACTCCCGGGAGATCTCGAAACTCCAATTTTATGATTAACAGCCGAACGTGCTAGCCAATTGCGCCACGGAGACAGTCGTGCTCCTCTCTCACCACCGTCAGAACATTTCACCAAAGCTATCAGCGCAAAGAAAAAGAAGCGCCGCACCACCACCGGGTGGGCTCGAACCTCCAAACTTTCGGTTAACAGCCGATCGCACTAGCCAATTGCGCCACGCAGACAGTCCTGCTCCACTCTCACCACCATCAGAACATATCTTCAAAGCTATCAGCCTAAAGAAAGAAAAGTGCCGCACCACCACCAGGTGGGCTCGAACCTCCAATCTTTCGGTTACAGCCGATCGCGCTAGCCAATTGCGCCACGGAGACAGTCGTGCTGCACTCTCACCACCATCAGAACATATCTTGAAAGCTATCAGCGCAAAGAAAAAAAAGCTTCTCGTCACCACCGGGTGGGCTCGAACCTCCAAATTTTCGGTTAACAGCCGATCGCGCTAGACAATTGCGGCACGGAGACAGTCGTGCTCCACTCTCACCATCATCAGAACATATCTTCAAAGCTATCAGCGCAAAGAAAAAAGCAACACACCACTCCCGGGAGGGCTCGAAACTCGAACTTTCGGTTAACAGCCGATCGCGCTAGCCAATTGTGCCACGGAGACAGTCGTGCTCCACTCTCACCACCGTCAGAACATTTCACCAAAGCTATCAGCGCAAAGAAAAAGAAGCGCCGCACTACCACCGGGTCGGCTCGAACCTGCAACCTTTCGGTTAACAGCCGATCGCGCTAGCCAATTGCGCCACGGAGACAGTCGTGCTCCACTCTCACCATCATCAGAACATATCTTCAAAGCTATCAGCCCAAAGAAAAAAAAGCGCCGCACCACCACTGGGTGGGCTCGAAACTCCAACCTTTCGGTGAACAGTCGATCGCGCTAGCCAGTTGCGCCACGGAGACAGTCGTGCTCCACTCTCACCACCAACAGAACATAACTTCAAAGCTATCAGCCCAAAAAAAGCGCCGCACCACCACCGGACGGGCTGTAACCTCCAACCTTTCGGTTAACAGCCGATCGCGCTAGCCAATCGCGCCACGGAGACAGTCGTGCTGCACTCTCACCACCATCAGAACATATCTTCAAAGCTATCAGCGCAAAGAAAAAAAAGATTCTCGTCACCACCGGGTGGGCTCGAACCTCCAAATTTTCGGTTAACAGCCGATCGCGCTAGACAATTGCGGCACGGAGACAGTCGTGCCCCACTCTCACCATCATCAAAACATATCTTCAAAGCTATCAGCGCCAAGAAAAAAGCAACACACTACTCCCGGGAGATCTCGAAACTCCAATTTTATGATTAACAGCCGAACGTGCTAGCCAATTGCGCCACGGAGACAGTCGTGCTCCTCTCTCACCACCGTCAGAACATTTCACCAAAGCTATCAGCGCAAAGAAAAAGAAGCGCCGCACCACTTCCGGGTGGGCTCGAACCTCCAAACTTTCGGTTAACAGCCGATCGCGCTAGCCAATTGCGCCACGGAGACAGTCGTGCTCCACTCTCACAATCATCAGAACATATCTTCAAAGCTATCAGCGCAAAGAAAAAAGCAACACACCACTCCCGGGAGGGCTCGAAACTCGAACTTTCGGTTAACAGCCGATCGCGCTAGCCAATTGCGCCACGGAGACAGTCGTGCTCCACTCTCACCACCGTCAGAACATTTCATCAAAGCTATCAGCGCAAAGAAAAAGAAGCGCCGCACTACCACCGGGTCGGCTCGAACCTGCAACCTTTCGGTTAACAGCCGATCGCGCTAGCCAATTGCGCCACGGAGACAGTCGTGCTCCACTCTCACCATCATCAGAACATATCTTCAAAGCTATCAGCCCAAAGAAAAAAAAGCGCCGCACCACCACTGGGTGGGCTCGAAACTCCAACTTTTCGGTTAACAGTCGATCTCGCTTGCCAATTGCTCCACACAGACAGTCCTGCTCCACTCTCACCACCATCAGAATATATCTTCAAAGCTATCAGCCCAAAGAAATAAAAAGCGCCGCACTACCACCGGGTCGGCTCGAACCTCCAATCTTTCGGTTAACAGCCGATCGCGCTAGCCAATTGCGCCACGGAGACAGTCGTGCTCCACTCTCACCACCATCAGAACATATCTTCAAAGCTATCAGCCCAAAGAAAAAAAAGCGCCGCACCACCACCGGGTGGGCTCGAAACTCCAACCTTTCGGTTAACAGCCGATCTCGCTTGCCAATTGCTCCACACAGACAGTCCTGCTCCACTCTCACCACCATCAGAATATATCTTCAAAGCTATCAGCCCAAAGAAATAAAAAGCGCCGCACTACCACCGGGTCGGCTCGAACCTCAATCTTTCGGTTAACAGCCGAACGCGCTAGCCAATTGCGCCACGGAGACAGTCGTGCTCCACTCTCACCACCATCAGAACATATCTTCAAAGCTATCAGCCCAAAGAAAAAAAAGCGCCGCACCACCACCAAGTGGGCTCGAAACTCCAACCTTTCGGTTAACAGTCGATCGCGCTAGTCAATTGCGCAACAGAGACAGTCGTGCTCCACTCTCACCACCAACAGAACATATCTTCAAAGCTATCAGCCCAAAAAAAAGCGCTGCACCACCACCGGATGGGCTGTAACCTCCAACCTTTCGGTTAACAGCCGATCGCGCTAGCCAATCGCGCCACGGAGACAGTCATGCTCCACTCTCACCCTCATCATAACATATCTTCAAAGCTATCAACCCAAAGAAAAAAAGCGCGGCACCACCACCGGGAGGGCTCGAACCCCCAACCTTTCGGTTGACGGCCGAACGCGCTAGCCAATTGCACCACGGCGACAGTCCTGCTCCACTCTCACCACCATCAGAACATATCTTCAAAGCTATCAGCCCAAAGAAAAAAAGTGCCGCACCACCACCGGGTGGGCTCGAACCTCCACCCTTTCGGTTAACAGCCGATCGCACTAGCCAATTGCGCCACGCAGACAGTCCTGCTTCACTCTCACCACCATCAGAACATATCTTCAAAGCTATCAGCCTAAAGAAATAAAAGTGCCGCACCACCACCAGGTGGGCTCGAACCTCCAATCTTTCGGTTAACAGCCGATCGCGCTAGCCAATTGCGCCACGGAGAGTGTCGTGCTGCACTCTCACCACCATCAGAACATATCTTGAAAGCTATCAGCGCAAAGAAAAAAAAGCTTCTCGTCACCACCGGGTGGGCTCGAACCTCCAAATTTTCGGTTAACAGCCGATCGCGCTAGACAATTGCGGCACGGAGACAGCCGTGCTCCACTCTCACCATCATCAGAACATATCTTCAAAGCTATCAGCGCAAAGAAAAAAGCAACACACTACTCCCGGGAGATCTCGAAACTCCAATTTTATGATTAACAGCCGAACGTGCTAGCCAATTGCGCCACGGAGACAGTCGTGCTCCTCTCTCACCATCATCAGAACATATCTTCAAAGCTATCAGCCCAAAGAAAAAAAAGCGCCGCACCACCACTGGGTGGGCTCGAAACTCCAACTTTTCGGTTAACAGTCGATCTCGCTTGCCAATTGCTCCACACAGACAGTCCTGCTCCACTCTCACCACCATCAGAATATATCTTCAAAGCTATCAGCCCAAAGAAATAAAAAGCGCCGCACTACCACCGGGTCGGCTCGAACCTCCAATCTTTCGGTTAACAGCCGATCGCGCTAGCCAATTGCGCCACGGAGACAGTCGTGCTCCACTCTCACCACCATCAGAACATATCTTCAAAGCTATCAGCCCAAAGAAAAAAAAGCGCCGCACCACCACCGGGTGGGCTCGAAACTCCAACCTTTCGGTTAACAGCCGATCTCGCTTGCCAATTGCTCCACACAGACAGTCCTGCTCCACTCTCACCACCATCAGAATATATCTTCAAAGCTATCAGCCCAAAGAAATAAAAAGCGCCGCACTACCACCGGGTCGGCTCGAACCTCAATCTTTCGGTTAACAGCCGATCGCGCTAGCCAATTGCGCCACGGAGACAGTCGTGCTCCACTCTCACCATCATCAGAACATATCTTCAAAGCTATCAGCCCAAAGAAAAAAAAGCGCCGCACCACCACTGGGTGGGCTCGAAACTCCAACCTTTCGGTTAACAGTCGATCGCGCCAGCCAGTTGCGCCACGGAGACAGTCGTGCTCCACTCTCACCACCAACAGAACATAACTTCAAAGCTATCAGCCCAAAAAAAAGCGCCGCACCACCACCGGACGGGCTGTAACCTCCAACCTTTCGGTTAACAGCCGATCGCGCTAGCCAATCGCGCCACGGAGACAGTCGTGCTGCACTCTCACCACCATCAGAACATATCTTCAAAGCTATCAGCGCAAAGAAAAAAAAGATTCTCGTCACCACCGGGTGGGCTCGAACCTCCAAATTTTCGGTTAACAGCCGATCGCGCTAGACAATTGCGGCACGGAGACAGTCGTGCTCCACTCTCACCATCATCAGAACATATCTTCAAAGCTATCAGCGCAAAAAAAAAGCAACACACTACTCCCGGGAGATCTCGAAACTCCAATTTTATGATTAACAGCCGAACGTGCTAGCCAATTGCGCCACGGAGACAGTCGTGCTCCTCTCTCACCACCGTCAGAACATTTCACCAAAGCTATCAGCGCAAAGAAAAAGAAGTGCCGCACCACTTCCGGGTGGGCTCGAACCTCCAAACTTTCGGTTAACAGCCGATCGCGCTAGCCAATTGCGCCACGGAGACAGTCGTGCTCCACTCTCACCATCATTAGAACATATCTTCAAAGCTATCAGCGAAAGAAAAAAGCAACACACCACTCCCGGGAGGGCTCGAAACTCGAACTTTCGGTTAACAGCCGATCGCGCTAGCCAATTGCGCCACGGAGACAGTCGTGCTCCACTCTCACCACCGTCAGAACATTTCACCAAAGCTATCAGCGCAAAGAAAAAGAAGCGCCGCACTACCACCGGGTCGGCTCGAACCTGCAACCTTTCGGTTAACAGCCGATCGCGCTAGCCAATTGCGCCACGGAGACAGTCGTGCTCCACTCTCACCATCATCAGAACATATCTTCAAAGCTATCAGCCCAAAGAAAAAAAAGCGCCGCACCACCACTGGGTGGGCTCGAAACTCCAACCTTTCGGTTAACAGTCGATCTCGCTTGCCAATTGCTCCACACAGACAGTCCTGCTCCACTCTCACCACCATCAGAATATATCTTCAAAGCTATCAGCCCCAAGAAATAAAAAGCGCCGCACTACCACCGGGTCGGCTCGAACCTCCAATCTTTCGGTTAACAGCCGAACGCGCTAGCCAATTGCGCCACGGAGACAGTCGTGCTCCACTCTCACAATCATCAGAACATATCTTCAAAGCTATCAGCGCAAAGAAAAAAGCAACACACCACTCCCGGGAGGGCTCGAAACTCGAACTTTCGGTTAACAGCCGATCGCGCTAGCCAATTGCGCCACGGAGACAGTCGTGCTCCACTCTCACCACCGTCAGAACATTTCATCAAAGCTATCAGCGCAAAGAAAAAGAAGCGCCGCACTACCACCGGGTCGGCTCGAACCTGCAACCTTTCGGTTAACAGCCGATCGCGCTAGCCAATTGCGCCACGGAGACAGTCGTGCTCCACTCTCACCATCATCAGAACATATCTTCAAAGCTATCAGCCCAAAGAAAAAAAAGCGCCGCACCACCACTGGGTGGGCTCGAAACTCCAACTTTTCGGTTAACAGTCGATCTCGCTTGCCAATTGCTCCACACAGACAGTCCTGCTCCACTCTCACCACCATCAGAATATATCTTCAAAGCTATCAGCCCAAAAAAATAAAAAGCGCCGCACTACCACCGGGTCGGCTCGAACCTCCAATCTTTCGGTTAACAGCCGATCGCGCTAGCCAATTGCGCCACGGAGACAGTCGTGCTCCACTCTCACCACCATCAGAACATATCTTCAAAGCTATCAGCCCAAAGAAAAAAAGCGCCGCACCACCACCAAGTGGGCTCGAAACTCCAACCTTTCGGTTAACAGTCGATCGCGCTAGTCAATTGCGCAACAGAGACAGTCCTGCTCCACTCTCACCACCATCAGAACATATCTTCAAAGCTATCAGCCTAAAGAAAGAAAAGTGCCGCACCACCACCAGGTGGGCTCGAACCTCCAATCTTTCGGTTAACAGCCGATCGCGCTAGCCAATTGCGCCACGGAGAGTGTCGTGCTGCACTCTCACCACCATCAGAACATATCTTCAAAGCTATCAGCCTAAAGAAAGAAAAGCGCCGCACCACCACCAAGTAGGCTCGAAACTCCAACCTTTCGATTAACAGTCGATCGCGCTAGTCAATTGCGCAACAGAGACAGTCGTGCTCCACTCTCACCACCAACAGAACATATCTTCAAAGCTATCAGCCCAAAAAAAGCGCTGCATCACCACCGGATGGGCTGTAACCTCCAACCTTTCGGTTAACAGCCGATCGCGCTAGCCAATCGCGCCACGGAGACAGTCACGCTCCACTCTCACCCTCATCATAACATATCTTCAAAGCTATCAACCCAAAGAAAAAAAGCGCGGCACCACCACCGGGAGGGCTCGAACCCCCAACCTTTCGGTTGACGGCCGAACGTGCTAGCCCATTGCGCCACGGAGACAGTCGTGCTCCTCTCTCACCACCGTCAGAACATTTCACCAAAGCTATCAGCGCAAAGAAAAAGAAGCGCCGCACCACTTCCGGGTGGGCTCGAACCTCCAAACTTTCGGTTAACAGCCGATCGCGCTAGCCAATTGCGCCACGGAGACAGTCGTGCTCCACTCTCACCATCATCAGAACATATCTTCAAAGCTATCAGCGCAAAGAAAAAAGCAACACACCACTCCCGGGAGGGCTCGAAACTCGAACTTTCGGTTAACAGCCGATCGCGCTAGCCAATTGCGCCACGGAGACAGTCGTGCTCCACTCTCACCACCGTCAGAACATTTCACCAAAGCTATCAGCGCAAAGAAAAAGAAGCGCCGCACTACCACCGGGTCGGCTCGAACCTGCAACCTTTCGGTTAACAGCCGATCGCGCTAGCCAATTGCGCCACGGAGACAGTCGTGCTCCACTCTCACCATCATCAGAACATATCTTCAAAGCTATCAGCCCAAAGAAAAAAAAGCGCCGCACCACCACTGGGTGGGCTCGAAACTCCAACCTTTCGGTTAACAGTCGATCTCGCTTGCCAATTGCTCCACACAGACAGTCCTGCTCCACTCTCACCACCATCAGAATATATCTTCAAAGCTATCAGCCCAAAGAAATAAAAAGCGCCGCACTACCACCGGGTCGGCTCGAACCTCCAATCTTTCGGTTAACAGCCGATCGCGCTAGCCAATTGCGCCACGGAGACAGTCGTGCTCCACTCTCACCACCATCAGAACATATCTTCAAAGCTATCAGCCCAAAGAAAAAAAAGCGCCGCACCACCACCGGGTGGGCTCGAAACTCCAACCTTTCGGTTAACAGCCGATCTCGCTTGCCAATTGCTCCACACAGACAGTCCTGCTCCACTCTCACCACCATCAGAATATATCTTCAAAGCTATCAGCCCAAAGAAATAAAAAGCGCCGCACTACCACCGGGTCGGCTCGAACCTCCAATCTTTCGGTTAACAGCCGAACGCGCTAGCCAATTGCGCCACGGAGACAGTCGTGCTCCACTCTCACCACCATCAGAACATATCTTCAAAGCTATCAGCCCAAAGAAAAAAAAGCGCCGCACCACCACCAAGTGGGCTCCAATCTCCAACCTTTCGGTTAACAGTCGATCGCGCTAGCCAATTGCGCAACAGAGACAGTCGTGCTCCACTCTCACCACCAACAGAACATATCTTCAAAGCTATCAGCCCAAAAAAAAGCGCTGCACCACCACCGGATGGGCTGTAACCTCCAACCTTTCGGTTAACAGCCGATCGCGCTAGCCAATCGCGCCACGGAGACAGTCATGCTCCACTCTCACCCTCATCATAACATATCTTCAAAGCTATCAACCCAAAGAAAAAAATCGCGGCACCACCACCGGGAGGGCTCGAACCCCCAACCTTTCGGTTGACGGCCGAACGCGCTAGCCAATTGCACCACGGCGACAGTCCTGCTCCACTCTCACCACCATCAGAACATATCTTCAAAGCTATCAGCCCAAAGAAAAAAAGTGCCGCACCACCACCGGGTGGGCTCGAACCTCCACCCTTTCGGTTAACAGCCGATCGCACTAGCCAATTGCGCCACGCAGACAGTCCTGCTCCACTCTCACCACCATCAGAACATATCTTCAAAGCTATCAGCCTAAAGAAAGAAAAGTGCCGCACCACCACCAGGTGGGCTCGAACCTCCAATCTTTCGGTTACAGCCGATCGCGCTAGCCAATTGCGCCACGGAGACAGTCGTGCTGCACTCTCACCACCATCAGAACATATCTTGAAAGCTATCAGCGCAAAGAAAAAAAAGCTTCTCGTCACCACCGGGTGGGCTCGAACCTCCAAATTTTCGGTTAACAGCCGATCGCGCTAGACAATTGCGGCACGGAGACAGTCGTGCTCCACTCTCACCATCATCAGAACATATCTTCAAAGCTATCAGCGCAAAGAAAAAAGCAACACACCACTCCCGGGAGGGCTCGAAACTCGAACTTTCGGTTAACAGCCGATCGCGCTAGCCAATTGTGCCACGGAGACAGTCGTGCTCCACTCTCACCACCGTCAGAACATTTCACCAAAGCTATCAGCGCAAAGAAAAAGAAGCGCCGCACTACCACCGGGTCGGCTCGAACCTGCAACCTTTCGGTTAACAGCCGATCGCGCTAGCCAATTGCGCCACGGAGACAGTCGTGCTCCACTCTCACCATCATCAGAACATATCTTCAAATCTATCAGCCCAAAGAAAAAAAAGCGCCGCACCACCACTGGGTGGGCTCGAAACTCCAACCTTTCGGTGAACAGTCGATCGCGCTAGCCAGTTGCGCCACGGAGACAGTCGTGCTCCACTCTCACCACCAACAGAACATAACTTCAAAGCTATCAGCCCAAAAAAAGCGCCGCACCACCACCGGACGGGCTGTAACCTCCAACCTTTCGGTTAACAGCCGATCGCGCTAGCCAATCGCGCCACGGAGACAGTCGTGCTGCACTCTCACCACCATCAGAACATATCTTCAAAGCTATCAGCGCAAAGAAAAAAAAGATTCTCGTCACCACCGGGTGGGCTCGAACCTCCAAATTTTCGGTTAACAGCCGATCGCGCTAGACAATTGCGGCACGGAGACAGTCGTGCCCCACTCTCACCATCATCAAAACATATCTTCAAAGCTATCAGCGCCAAGAAAAAAGCAACACACTACTCCCGGGAGATCTCGAAACTCCAATTTTATGATTAACAGCCGAACGTGCTAGCCAATTGCGCCACGGAGACAGTCGTGCTCCTCTCTCACCACCGTCAGAACATTTCACCAAAGCTATCAGCGCAAAGAAAAAGAAGCGCCGCACCACTTCCGGGTGGGCTCGAACCTCCAAACTTTCGGTTAACAGCCGATCGCGCTAGCCAATTGCGCCACGGAGACAGTCGTGCTCCACTCTCACAATCATCAGAACATATCTTCAAAGCTATCAGCGCAAAGAAAAAAGCAACACACCACTCCCGGGAGGGCTCGAAACTCGAACTTTCGGTTAACAGCCGATCGCGCTAGCCAATTGCGCCACGGAGACAGTCGTGCTCCACTCTCACCACCGTCAGAACATTTCATCAAAGCTATCAGCGCAAAGAAAAAGAAGCGCCGCACTACCACCGGGTCGGCTCGAACCTGCAACCTTTCGGTTAACAGCCGATCGCGCTAGCCAATTGCGCCACGGAGACAGTCGTGCTCCACTCTCACCATCATCAGAACATATCTTCAAAGCTATCAGCCCAAAGAAAAAAAAGCGCCGCACCACCACTGGGTGGGCTCGAAACTCCAACTTTTCGGTTAACAGTCGATCTCGCTTGCCAATTGCTCCACACAGACAGTCCTGCTCCACTCTCACCACCATCAGAATATATCTTCAAAGCTATCAGCCCAAAGAAATAAAAAGCGCCGCACTACCACCGGGTCGGCTCGAACCTCCAATCTTTCGGTTAACAGCCGATCGCGCTAGCCAATTGCGCCACGGAGACAGTCGTGCTCCACTCTCACCACCATCAGAACATATCTTCAAAGCTATCAGCCCAAAGAAAAAAAAGCGCCGCACCACCACCGGGTGGGCTCGAAACTCCAACCTTTCGGTTAACAGCCGATCTCGCTTGCCAATTGCTCCACACAGACAGTCCTGCTCCACTCTCACCACCATCAGAATATATCTTCAAAGCTATCAGCCCAAAGAAATAAAAAGCGCCGCACTACCACCGGGTCGGCTCGAACCTCAATCTTTCGGTTAACAGCCGAACGCGCTAGCCAATTGCGCCACGGAGACAGTCGTGCTCCACTCTCACCACCATCAGAACATATCTTCAAAGCTATCAGCCCAAAGAAAAAAAAGCGCCGCACCACCACCAAGTGGGCTCGAAACTCCAACCTTTCGGTTAACAGTCGATCGCGCTAGTCAATTGCGCAACAGAGACAGTCGTGCTCCACTCTCACCACCAACAGAACATATCTTCAAAGCTATCAGCCCAAAAAAAAGCGCTGCACCACCACCGGATGGGCTGTAACCTCCAACCTTTCGGTTAACAGCCGATCGCGCTAGCCAATCGCGCCACGGAGACAGTCATGCTCCACTCTCACCCTCATCATAACATATCTTCAAAGCTATCAACCCAAAGAAAAAAAGCGCGGCACCACCACCGGGAGGGCTCGAACCCCCAACCTTTCGGTTGACGGCCGAACGCGCTAGCCAATTGCACCACGGCGACAGTCCTGCTCCACTCTCACCACCATCAGAACATATCTTCAAAGCTATCAGCCCAAAGAAAAAAAGTGCCGCACCACCACCGGGTGGGCTCGAACCTCCACCCTTTCGGTTAACAGCCGATCGCACTAGCCAATTGCGCCACGCAGACAGTCCTGCTTCACTCTCACCACCATCAGAACATATCTTCAAAGCTATCAGCCTAAAGAAATAAAAGTGCCGCACCACCACCAGGTGGGCTCGAACCTCCAATCTTTCGGTTAACAGCCGATCGCGCTAGCCAATTGCGCCACGGAGAGTGTCGTGCTGCACTCTCACCACCATCAGAACATATCTTGAAAGCTATCAGCGCAAAGAAAAAAAAGCTTCTCGTCACCACCGGGTGGGCTCGAACCTCCAAATTTTCGGTTAACAGCCGATCGCGCTAGACAATTGCGGCACGGAGACAGCCGTGCTCCACTCTCACCATCATCAGAACATATCTTCAAAGCTATCAGCGCAAAGAAAAAAGCAACACACTACTCCCGGGAGATCTCGAAACTCCAATTTTATGATTAACAGCCGAACGTGCTAGCCAATTGCGCCACGGAGACAGTCGTGCTCCTCTCTCACCACCGTCAGAACATTTCACCAAAGCTATCAGCGCAAAGAAAAAGAAGCGCCGCACCACCACCGGGTGGGCTCGAACCTCCAAACTTTCGGTTAACAGCCGATCGCACTAGCCAATTGCGCCACGCAGACAGTCCTGCTCCACTCTCACCACCATCAGAACATATCTTCAAAGCTATCAGCCTAAAGAAAGAAAAGTGCCGCACCACCACCAGGTGGGCTCGAACCTCCAATCTTTCGGTTACAGCCGATCGCGCTAGCCAATTGCGCCACGGAGACAGTCGTGCTGCACTCTCACCACCATCAGAACATATCTTGAAAGCTATCAGCGCAAAGAAAAAAAAGCTTCTCGTCACCACCGGGTGGGCTCGAACCTCCAAATTTTCGGTTAACAGCCGATCGCGCTAGACAATTGCGGCACGGAGACAGTCGTGCTCCACTCTCACCATCATCAGAACATATCTTCAAAGCTATCAGCGCAAAGAAAAAAGCAACACACCACTCCCGGGAGGGCTCGAAACTCGAACTTTCGGTTAACAGCCGATCGCGCTAGCCAATTGTGCCACGGAGACAGTCGTGCTCCACTCTCACCACCGTCAGAACATTTCACCAAAGCTATCAGCGCAAAGAAAAAGAAGCGCCGCACTACCACCGGGTCGGCTCGAACCTGCAACCTTTCGGTTAACAGCCGATCGCGCTAGCCAATTGCGCCACGGAGACAGTCGTGCTCCACTCTCACCATCATCAGAACATATCTTCAAAGCTATCAGCCCAAAGAAAAAAAAGCGCCGCACCACCACTGGGTGGGCTCGAAACTCCAACCTTTCGGTGAACAGTCGATCGCGCTAGCCAGTTGCGCCACGGAGACAGTCGTGCTCCACTCTCACCACCAACAGAACATAACTTCAAAGCTATCAGCCCAAAAAAAGCGCCGCACCACCACCGGACGGGCTGTAACCTCCAACCTTTCGGTTAACAGCCGATCGCGCTAGCCAATCGCGCCACGGAGACAGTCGTGCTGCACTCTCACCACCATCAGAACATATCTTCAAAGCTATCAGCGCAAAGAAAAAAAAGATTCTCGTCACCACCGGGTGGGCTCGAACCTCCAAATTTTCGGTTAACAGCCGATCGCGCTAGACAATTGCGGCACGGAGACAGTCGTGCCCCACTCTCACCATCATCAAAACATATCTTCAAAGCTATCAGCGCCAAGAAAAAAGCAACACACTACTCCCGGGAGATCTCGAAACTCCAATTTTATGATTAACAGCCGAACGTGCTAGCCAATTGCGCCACGGAGACAGTCGTGCTCCTCTCTCACCACCGTCAGAACATTTCACCAAAGCTATCAGCGCAAAGAAAAAGAAGCGCCGCACCACTTCCGGGTGGGCTCGAACCTCCAAACTTTCGGTTAACAGCCGATCGCGCTAGCCAATTGCGCCACGGAGACAGTCGTGCTCCACTCTCACAATCATCAGAACATATCTTCTAAGCTATCAGCGCAAAGAAAAAAGCAACACACCACTCCCGGGAGGGCTCGAAACTCGAACTTTCGGTTAACAGCCGATCGCGCTAGCCAATTGCGCCACGGAGACAGTCGTGCTCCACTCTCACCACCGTCAGAACATTTCATCAAAGCTATCAGCGCAAAGAAAAAGAAGCGCCGCACTACCACCGGGTCGGCTCGAACCTGCAACCTTTCGGTTAACAGCCGATCGCGCTAGCCAATTGCGCCACGGAGACAGTCGTGCTCCACTCTCACCATCATCAGAACATATCTTCAAAGCTATCAGCCCAAAGAAAAAAAAGCGCCGCACCACCACTGGGTGGGCTCGAAACTCCAACTTTTCGGTTAACAGTCGATCTCGCTTGCCAATTGCTCCACACAGACAGTCCTGCTCCACTCTCACCACCATCAGAATATATCTTCAAAGCTATCAGCCCAAAGAAATAAAAAGCGCCGCACTACCACCGGGTCGGCTCGAACCTCCAATCTTTCGGTTAACAGCCGATCGCGCTAGCCAATTGCGCCACGGAGACAGTCGTGCTCCACTCTCACCACCATCAGAACATATCTTCAAAGCTATCAGCCCAAAGAAAAAAAAGCGCCGCACCACCACCGGGTGGGCTCGAAACTCCAACCTTTCGGTTAACAGCCGATCTCGCTTGCCAATTGCTCCACACAGACAGTCCTGCTCCACTCTCACCACCATCAGAATATATCTTCAAAGCTATCAGCCCAAAGAAATAAAAAGCGCCGCACTACCACCGGGTCGGCTCGAACCTCAATCTTTCGGTTAACAGCCGAACGCGCTAGCCAATTGCGCCACGGAGACAGTCGTGCTCCACTCTCACCACCATCAGAACATATCTTCAAAGCTATCAGCCCAAAGAAAAAAAAGCGCCGCACCACCACCAAGTGGGCTCGAAACTCCAACCTTTCGGTTAACAGTCGATCGCGCTAGTCAATTGCGCAACAGAGACAGTCGTGCTCCACTCTCACCACCAACAGAACATATCTTCAAAGCTATCAGCCCAAAAAAAAGCGCTGCACCACCACCGGATGGGCTGTAACCTCCAACCTTTCGGTTAACAGCCGATCGCGCTAGCCAATCGCGCCACGGAGACAGTCATGCTCCACTCTCACCCTCATCATAACATATCTTCAAAGCTATCAACCCAAAGAAAAAAAGCGCGGCACCACCACCGGGAGGGCTCGAACCCCCAACCTTTCGGTTGACGGCCGAACGCGCTAGCCAATTGCACCACGGCGACAGTCCTGCTCCACTCTCACCACCATCAGAACATATCTTCAAAGCTATCAGCCCAAAGAAAAAAAGTGCCGCACCACCACCGGGTGGGCTCGAACCTCCACCCTTTCGGTTAACAGCCGATCGCACTAGCCAATTGCGCCACGCAGACAGTCCTGCTTCACTCTCACCACCATCAGAACATATCTTCAAAGCTATCAGCCTAAAGAAATAAAAGTGCCGCACCACCACCAGGTGGGCTCGAACCTCCAATCTTTCGGTTAACAGCCGATCGCGCTAGCCAATTGCGCCACGGAGAGTGTCGTGCTGCACTCTCACCACCATCAGAACATATCTTGAAAGCTATCAGCGCAAAGAAAAAAAAGCTTCTCGTCACCACCGGGTGGGCTCGAACCTCCAAATTTTCGGTTAACAGCCGATCGCGCTAGACAATTGCGGCACGGAGACAGCCGTGCTCCACTCTCACCATCATCAGAACATATCTTCAAAGCTATCAGCGCAAAGAAAAAAGCAACACACTACTCCCGGGAGATCTCGAAACTCCAATTTTATGATTAACAGCCGAACGTGCTAGCCAATTGCGCCACGGAGACAGTCGTGCTCCTCTCTCACCACCGTCAGAACATTTCACCAAAGCTATCAGCGCAAAGAAAAAGAAGCGCCGCACCACCACCGGGTGGGCTCGAACCTCCAAACTTTCGGTTAACAGCCGATCACGCTAGCCAATTGCGCCACGGAGACAGTCGTGCTCCACTCTCACCATCATCAGAACATATCTTCAAAGCTATCAGCGCAAAGAAAAAAGCAACACACCACTCCCGGGAGGGCTCGAAACTCGAACTTTCGGTTAACAGCCGATCGCGCTAGCCAATTGTGCCACGGAGACAGTCGTGCTCCACTCTCACCACCGTCAGAACATTTCACCAAAGCTATCAGCGCAAAGAAAAAGAAGCGCCGCACTACCACCGGGTCGGCTCGAACCTGCAACCTTTCGGTTAACAGCCGATCGCGCTAGCCAATTGCGCCACGGAGACAGTCGTGCTCTACTCTCACCATCATCAGAACATATCTTCAAAGCTATCAGCCCAAAGAAAAAAAAGCGCCGCACCACCACTGGGTGGGCTCGAAACTCCAACCTTTCGGTTAACAGTCGATCGCGCTAGCCAGTTGCGCCACGGAGACAGTCGTGCTCCACTCTCACCACCAACAGAACATAACTTCAAAGCTATCAGCCCAAAAAAAAGCGCCGCACCACCACCGGACGTTCTGTAACCTCCAACCTTTCGGTTAACAGCCGATCGCGCTAGCCAATCGCGCCACGGAGATAGTCGTGCTGCACTCTCACCACCATCAGAACATATCTTCAAAGCTATCAGCGCAAAGAAAAAAAAGCTTCTCGTCACCACCGGGTGGGCTCGAACCTCCAAATTTTCGGTTAACAGCCGATCGCGCTAGACAATTGCGGCACGGAGACAGTCGTGCTCCACTCTCACCATCATCAGAACATATCTTCAAAGCTATCAGCGCAAAGAAAAAAGCAACACACTACTCCCGGGAGATCTCGAAACTCCAATTTTATGATTAACAGCCGAACGTGCTAGCCAATTGCGCCACGGAGACAGTCGTGCTCCTCTCTCACCACCGTCAGAACATTTCACCAAAGCTATCAGCGCAAAGAAAAAGAAGCGCCGCACCACCACCGGGTGGGCTCGAACCTCCAAACTTTCGGTTAACAGCCGATCGCGCTAGCCAATTGCGCCACGGAGACAGTCGGCTCCACTCTCATCATCATCAGAACATATCTTCAAAGCTATCAGTGCAAAGAAAAAAGCAAAACACCACTCCCGGGAGGGCTCGAAACTCGAACTTTCGGTTAACAGCCGATCGCGCTAGCCAATTGCGCCACGGAGACAGTCGTGCTCCACTCTCACCACCGTCAGAACATTTCACCAAAGCTATCAGCGCAAAGAAAAAGAAGCGCCGCACTACCACCGGGTCGGCTCGAACCTGCAACCTTTCGGTTAACAGCCGATCGCTCTAGCCAATTGCGCCACGGAGACAGTCGTGCTCCACTCTCACCATCATCAGAACATATCTTCAAAGCTATCAGCCCAAAGAAAAAAAAGCGCCGCACCACCACTGGGTGGGCTCGAAACTCCAACCTTTCGGTTAACAGTCGATCGCGCTAGCCAGTTGCGCCACGGAGACAGTCGTGCTCCACTCTCACCACCAACAGAACATAACTTCAAAGCTATCAGCCCAAAAAAAAGCGCCGCACCACCACCGGACGGGCTGTAACCTCCAACCTTTGGGTTAACAGCCGATCGCGCTAGCCAATCGCGCCACGGAGGCAGTCATGCTCCACTCTCACCATCATCAGAACATATTGCCACGTTTCATTTCCCAAGCTTTTGTTATCGTCCCAAAACACCACACGATTCTCAGCGCAATCCGCGCCTGCAGTTTTCGAGAGGGTTCCGGACTGTAGTAGATCATTTCGATAAGATCACGCCCACTCTGCGAATGGTACAGATTGTTCTGGAACGTACGCCGCCGCCAGCGTTAGCGCTAGAACATTCGACGGCGGGAGTATAAATGCCGACGCGCTTCGCCGCTTGTCAGTTGTTGATCGAAGGCCGCATTCCGTTCGCCGCTATCAGTCCGAGACTGCTATCTGTGCGAGACTGCTGCTGTAATAAGACTTTCCGTTTACCGGGCACAGGTTCGCCCAAATAAACAGTTAAATCCCAACACGAAGTCTCCTGTCTTCGGCCACGTCACGACCCCGTGACATCTGGTGGAGGTGCTGCTTCGTTCATGTACCGCACGCCCCCGTCAAGCCGTGATCCCCGCCCACGTCGCAGAGAAGACACCGACGCCAACCAGGAGCAGCGAACAAGCCGCCGACAGCAAGGGCTACCACCGTAGTACGGGATTCTAGAAGACAAGGCGCGGAAGACCAAGGCCATGACCACGACTGCAGCGACAATGACAACCGCCGCATCCCTGCCCACGATGGTCATGCTTCAACCCAGGGAACCACCAATTTTCCATGGGTCATCGTTCGAAGACCCGGAGTCCTGGTTAGAAACATAGGACCGTGTGGCCGCCCTCAACCACTGGGAAAACGAAGAAAAGCTCCGGCGTGTGTACTTCTACCTGGAAGACACCGCAAGGACCTGGCTAGAAAATCGTGAGTCCACGCTCCGAACGTGGGATGTCTTTTGCGGCGCATTTCTGCAAACGTTCGCGAACGTCGCTCACAAAGAAAGGGCCGCTGCTCAACTAGAGACCCGGGTTCAGCTACCGAATGAGAAGGTTGGAATTTTCACAGAGGAGATGACCCGCCTATTTCGTCACGCTGACCCAGACATGGCTGAGGAGATGAAAGTTCGTTTCCTCATGCGAGGGGTCAAACAGGAGCTCTTCGCGGGACTAATGAGGAATCTACCGAACACCGTCCAAGAATTTGTATCCGAGGTGACCACCATCGAAAAAACCCTTGACAGGCGCAACAGACAGTATAATCGTCGCCTGACTCCAGAATGCGCTGCTGCTCAAACCAGTGACTCCGAATACCTGCGTGAAACGATCCGAGCGATCGTGCGGGAAGAGCTGCGCAAACTGTTGCCTTCGGCGCAACCTCAAGTGGATTCGATCGCCGACATTGTGCGAGAAGAAGTTCGGCAATCACTTCGAATTCCCCATACACCGCTGCCCGAGCCAGAAACTATGAGCTACGCCGCTGCAGTGCGCCACAACGCTCCTCCCCGTCCACGCCAAAACGCCGCCCCGTCGCACTTCCGTCGCCAGACACCACCGCCGCCACCACCCCCACCGACGACCTACCGTTCATCAGCGGGCCAGCGCAGTGCGCCGAGGAAAACCGACGTTTGGCGCACCCCTGACCACCGCCCACTGTGCTACCACTGCGGCGAGGCCGGGCACACTTACCGCCTTTGCCAGTACCGACAGATGGGACTGCGTGGCTTCGCCGTCGATGCACCACGTCCGCAGCCAGGAGAATGACCACGTGACATCGCCGACTACCTGACAGGAACTCGGTGGACACCACGAAGCTCTTCGCGTTCGCCGTCGCCCAGCCGCCGCACGTCACCGCACCACCGACAGTACTCTGGCCAAACTCGGGGCCGGTCTCCTAGCCCGTATCCGGGAAACTAAGGGCAGCAACCGGTGGAGGTGTGGTTGCTGTGCGACGAACTACCGAAGATCCTCCGACGACGTCGACGCCGCGACGGAGCTTTCCCTACACAACGCCAACCAGGCAAAGCCCTGACGGCGAAAGCTCACTTACTGAAGGTGGCCTGACGACGCAACATGGAGGCAGCGGAACAAGCCGACGCAGCCGTGACCCGACGCCACGCCCTAACTGTAATGCGAGACGGCGAACTAGCGACCTCGACGTTCTTATCGACGGCCACAGTGTGACCGCTCTCGTCGATACTGGAGCCGACTATTCTGTCATCAGTGGGTCGTTCGCCGCAAAGTTAAAGAAAGTTAGGACAGCTTGGAAAGGCCCTGAAATCCGCACAGCCGGAGGTCATCTCGTAACGCCTGCAGGAATCTGCACAGCGAGAGTCACCATTAACGGCCGTATTTATCCTACAGACTTCATAGTCCTACAGCGTTGCTCGAGAGATGTCATCCTTGGCATGGACTTCTTATGCCTCCATGGTGCTGTCATCAACCTAAAAACAAAGTCAATAACGTTATCCACAGAAGAAGCACTACCGCCGCGCACGCCGTCTGGACACCATGCCTTGAATGTGCTGGAAGAACAAGTCACCATTCCGCCTCGCTCAAGCGTCATTATTTCAGTCGGCGCTCCTGAATCACCTGACTTCAAAGGCGTCGTTGAAGGCAGTCAGCATCTGTTGGTCACCCGAAATATTTGCGTCGCAAGAAGAATTGCAGAGCTGCGGGGAGGCAGAGCAACGGTTATGCTCACGAATTTCAGCAATGAATACAAACATGTGAACAAAGGAACAACGGTCGCATACATCGAAGAAATTGTCGAAGCCACCAGTGCTTTCGCCCTCGCCGATTCTGCGGAACCTGCTCAGAGGAACCAAGCCCCTCCCATAGCTTTCGACGTCAATCCCAGACTTCCGAACGATAAGCAAGAATAGCTCAAGGCCCTGCTCCTGCAATACGAAGATTGCTTTTCGTCGTCATCGAAAATTCGGCAGACCCCAATCACGAAACATCGCATCATAACCGAAGAAAATGCCAGACCACTCCGGTAGAGTCCGTACAGGGTTTCGACGCGAGAACGTGAGGCCATGAAGAGACAAGTTGATGAAATGCTGCGGGATGACATTATCCAGCCGTCCAAGAGCCCATGGGCATCCCCCGTGGTGTTAGTGAAGAAAAAGAATGGGACCCTACGTATCTGCGTCGATTATCGCCGCCTGAACAAAATCACAAGAAAGAACGTGTATCCTCTCCCACGAATAAACGACGCACTTGATCGGCTCCATAACGCCAAGTACTTTTCGTCAATGGACCTCAAGACTGGCTATTGGCAAATCGAAGTTGACTAAAGAGACCGACAGAAGACAGCGTTTATAACACCGGACGGCCTCTTCGAGTTTAAGGTGATGCCCTTCGGCCTTTGCTCAGCGCCTGCAACTTTTCAACGCGTTATGGATACAGTACTGGCAGGATTGAAGTGGCTGACTTGCCTTGTGTACTTGGACGACGTCGTCGTGTTTTTCTCGAGTTTCGACGAGCATCTTCGGCACCTTGAAGCTGTACTTCAAGCCATCAAGACTTCCGGACTCACACTGAAGCCAGAAAAGTGCAGACTTGCGTATGAAGAGCTCTTGTTTCTGGGGCACGTTATCAGCAAGTCTGGAGTTCGTCCTGATCCACGGAAAACAGTCGCCATCGCCTACTTCCCGCCGCCCACTGACAAGAAAGCCGTGCGCCGATTTCTGGGCCTGTGCGCCTATTATAGGCGGTTCGTGAAAAACTTCGCCCGCATCGCCGATCCTCTCACTAACCTTACCAAGGCCGACGTGGAGTTCAAGTGGAAAACGCCACAGGAACACGCTTTCCAGGAGCTTAAACATCGCCTCCAGACGCCTCCGTTACTTGCCCATTTCGACGAATTCGCCAAGACAGAAATACATACTGACGCAAGCAGCGTAGGTCTTGGCGCCGTTTTTGTGCAGAGGGCTGACGGACTTGAAAGGGTTATTAGTTACGCCAGCCGATCGCTATCCAAAGCAGAAGCAAATTATTCCACAACAGAAAAGGAGTGCCTCGCCATCATCTGGGCTACGTCGAAATTTCGCCCATACCTCTACGGCAGGCCCTTCAAAGTTGTGAGCGACCACCACGCCCTGTGTTGGCTAGCCACTATGAAGGACCCTTCAGGTCGCCTCGCACGATGGAGCCTGAGACTTCAAGAATATGACATTACTGTCATTTACAAGTCCGGCAAAAAACACTCCGACGCCGAATGTCTCTCTCGTGCGCCTGTCGACCAGCCGCTACCCGACGACCCGGATGACGACTACTTCTTGGGAACGATCACTACCGACGACTTCGCTGAACGACAGCGGGCCGACCCGGAACTTAAGGCCCTAATAGAATACCTCGAAGGCAGGACCGCCGAAGTCCCGAAGGTATTCAAGCGCGCACTTGCGTCGTTTTTTCTACGAAACGGTCTTCTACAAAAGAAAAACTTTTCACCGCTTCGGGCTAAGTACCTCCTTGTGGTGCCTTCAGCTCTGCGACCAGAACTCCTACAGGCCCTGCACGACGATCCGACGGCAGGGCAACTCGGTGTTTCTCGCACGCTCGCGAGGATACAAGAAAGGTACTACTGGCCGCGTCTTACCACCGACGTCACTCGTTATGTGAGGACATGCCGGGACTGTCAGCGACGCAAGACACCGCCGACAAGGCCAGCGGGACTTCTGCAGCCAATAGATCCACCTTGCCGACCTTTCCAGCAGATTGGTATGAACCTACTGGGGCCGTTCCCGACGTCGGCTTTCGGAAACAAGTGGATCGTGGTAGCTACCGACTACCTCACCCGCTACGCCGAGACAAAAGCCCTGCCAAAAGGCAGTGCATCCGAGGTAGCTAAGTTCTTCATCGAAAATATCGTCCTACGTCACGGCGCCCCGGAGGTCCTTATCACCGACAGAGGAACAGCATTCACTGCCGACTTAACTCAAGCGATCTTCGCATACAGCCAAACAAACCACCGCCGGACGACAGAGTATCACCCACAGACCAACAGCCTCACCGAGCGGCTTAACAAGACGATCGCCGACATGCTGTCAATGTACGTCGATGTCGAACACAAGACGTGGGACGCCATTCTTCCGTATGTGATCTTCGCATACAACACTGCGGTGCAAGAGACGACGCATATATCTCCATACAAGTTGGTCTACAGAAGAAGCCCGACAACGACGCTCGATGCCATGTTACCCAACGTCACCGACGAAGAAAACCACGATGTGAGCGAGTACCTTCATCGCGCCGAAGAAGCCCGACAACTTGTGCGGCTCCGTATCAAGAATCAACAGACGACCGACAGCCACCGTTACAACCTTCGACGACGCTTCGTGGAATACCAGCCCGGTGAACGTGTTTGGGTGTGGACGCCGATACGCCGACGTGGACTAAGTGAAAAGCTTCTGCGACGGTACTTCGGACCGTACAGGGTGGTTCGACGTCTCGGCCCACTTGATTACGAGGATGTCCCCGACGGCATCACGAACTCTCAACGACGCCGATCGCGACCTGAAGTCGTCCATGTCGCACGCCTAAAGCCATTTCATGCGCGTTAACAAACTGAAACAGTGCTTTTTTGTATTATTGTTGTATTGTAATTTATTCATTGTACTTTCTTGCATTATTATTGTACCTTAATCTTTAGTTAAAGCATCGAGACGATGCCTTTTTTCAGAGGGGGGCAATGCCACGTTCCATTTCCCAAGCTTTTGTTATCGTCCCAAAACACCACACGCTTCTCAGCGCAAACCGCGCCTGCAGTTTTCGAGAGGGTTCCGGAGTGTAGTAGATCATTTCGATAAAATCACGCCCACTGTGCGAATGGTACAGATTGTTCTGGAACGTACGCCGCCGCCAGCGGTAGCGCTAGAACATTCGACGGCGGGAGTATAAATGCCGACGCGCTTCGCCGCTTGTCAGTTGTTGATCGAAGGCCGACGCTCCGTTCACCGCTATCAGTCCGAGACTGCTATCTGTGCCAGACTGCTGCTGTAATTGGACTTTCCGTTTACCGGGCACAGGTTCGCCCAAATAAACAGTTAAATCCCAACACGAAGTCTCCTGTCTTCGGCTACGTCACGACCCCGTGACAATATCTTCAAAGCTATCAACCCAAGGAAAAAAAAGCGCGGCACCACCACCGGGAGGGTTCGAACCCCCAACATTTCGGTTGACGGCCGAACGCGCTAGCCAATTGCACCACGGAGACAGTCCTGCTCCCCTCTCACCACCATCAGAACATATCTTCAAAGCTAACAGCCCAAAGAAAAAAAAGTGCCGCACCACCACTGGGTGGGCTCGAACCTCCAACCTTTCGGTTAACAGCCGATCGCACTAGCCAATTGCGCCACGCAGACAGTCCTGCTCCACTCTCACCACCATCAGAACATTACTTCAAAGCTATCAGCGCAAAAGAAAGCAACACACCACTCCCGGGAGTGCTCGAAACTCCAATTTTTTGGTTAACAGCCGATTGTGCTATCCAATTGCGCCACGGAGACTGTCGTGCTCAAATCTCACCACCGTCAGAACATTTCTCCAAAGCTATCAGCGCAAAGAAAAAGAAGCGTCGCACCACCACTGGGTGGGCTCGAACCTTTAACCTTTCGGTTAACAGCCGATCGCGCTAGCCAACTGCGCCACGGAGACAGTCGTGCTCCACTCTCAATATCATCAGAACATATCTTCAAAGCTATCAGCGCAAAGAAAAAAGCAACACACCACTCCCGCGAGGGCTCGAAACTTCAACCTTTTGGTTAACAGCCGATCGCGCTAGCCAATTGCGCCACGGAGACAGTCCTGCTCCACTCTCATCACCATGAGAACATATCTTCAAAGCTATCAGCCTAAAGGAAAAAAAGCGCCGCACCACCACCAGGTGGGCTCAAACCTCCAATCTTTCGGTTAACAGCCGATCGCGCTAGCCAATTGCGTCACGGAGGCAGTCGTGCTCCACTCTCACCACCATCAGAACATATCTGCAAAGCTATCAGCGCAAAGAAAAAAAGCAACACACCACTCCCGGGAAGGCTCAAACCTCCAAGTTTTCGGTTAACAGCCTCACGTGCTAGCCAATTGCGCCATGGAGACATTCTTGCTCCAATCTCACCACTGTCAAAATATATCTCCAAAGCTATCAGCGCAAAGAAAAAAAAAGCGACACACCGTCCCCGGGTGGTCTCAAACCTCCAACCTTTCGGTTAACAGCCGATCGCGCTAGCGAATTGCGCCACAGAGACAGTCGTGCTCCACTCTCACCATCATCACAACATATCTTCAAAGCTATCAGCGCAAAGAAAAAGCGACACACCACTCCCAAGAGGGCTCGAAACTTCACTTTTTCGGTTAACAGCCGATAGCGCTAGCCAATTGCGCCACGGAGACAGTCGTGCTCCACTCTCACCACCGTCAGAACATTTCTTCAGAGCTATCAGCCCAAAGAAAAAAAAGCGCCGCACCACCACCGGGTGGGTTCGAACCTCTAACCTTTCGGTTAACAGCCGATCGCTCTAGCCAATTGCGCCACGGAGACAGTCCTGCTCCCCTCTCACCACCATCAGAACATATCTTCAAAGCTTTCAGCCCGAAAAAAAAAACCGCCGCAGCACCACCAGGTGGGCTCGAACCTCCGACTTTTGGTTAACAGCCGATAGCGCTAGCCAATTGCGGCACGGAGACAGTCGTGCTCCACTCTCACCACCGTCAGAACATTTCTTCAGAGCTATCAGCCCAAAGAAAAAAAAAGCGCCGCACCACCACGGGGTGGGCTCGAAACTCCAACCTTTCGGTTAACAGTCGGTCGTGCCAGCCAATTGTGCCATGGAGACAGTCGTGCTCTACTCTCACCACCATCAGAACAAATCTTCAAAGCTATCAGCCTAAATAAAAAAAAGCGCAGCACCACCACCGGGTGGGCTCGAACCTCCAACTTTTCGGTTAACAGCCGAACGTGCTAGCCAATTGTGCCACGGAGACAGTCGTGCTTCTAACTCACCACCGTCAGAACATTTCTCCAAAGCTATCAGCGCAAAGAAAAAAAGCGCCGCGCCACCACCGGGTGGGCTCCAACCTCCAACTTTTCGGTTAACAGCCGATCGCGCTAGACAACTGCGCCATGGAGACAGTCGTGCTCCACTCTCACCACCGTCAGAACATATCTACAAAGCTATCAGCGCAAAGAAAAAAGCAACACACCACTCCCGGGAGATCTCGAAACTCCAATTTTTTGATTAACAGCTAATCGCGCTAGCCAATTGCGCCACAGAGACAGTCCTGCTCCCCTCTCACCACCATCAGAACATATCTTCAAAGCTATCAGCGCAAAGAAAAAAGCGACACACCACTCCCGGGAGGGCTCGAAACATCAATTTTTCGGTTAACAGCCGAACGTGCTAGCCAATTGCGCTACGGAGACAGTCGTGCTCCACTCTCACCACCGTCAGAACATTTCTTCAGAGTTATCAGCCCAAACAAAAAAAAGCGCCGCACCACCACCGGGTGGGCTCGAATCTCCAACCTTTCGGTTAACAGCCGATCGCGCTAGCCAATTGCGCCACGGAGACAGTCGTGCTGCACTCTCACCACCATCAGAACATATCTTCAAAGCTATCAGCGCAAAGAAAAAAAGCAACACACCACTCCCGGGAAGGCTCAAACCTCCAAGTTTTCGGTTAACAGCCTCACGTGCTAGCCAATTGCGCCATGGAGACATTCGTGCTCCAATCTCACCACTGTCAAAATATATCCCCAAAACTATCAGCGCAAAGAAAAAAAAGCGACACACCACTCCCAAGAGGGCTCGAAACTTCAATTTTTCGGTTAACAGCCGAACGTGCTAGCCAATCGTGCCACGGAGACAGTCGTGCTTCTATCTCACCACCGTCAGAACATTTCTCCAAAGCTATCAGCGCAAAGAAAAAAAGCGCCGCGCCACCACCGGGTGCGCTCGAACCTCCAACTTTTCGGTTAACAGCCGATCGCGCTAGACAATTGCGCCACGGAGACAGTCGTGCGCAACTCTCACCACCATCAGAAAATATCTTCAAAGCTATCAGCGCAAAGAAAAAAGCAACAAACCACTCATGGGAGATCTCGAAACTCCAATTTTTTTATCAACAGCCGAATGTGCTAGCCAATTGCGCCACGGAGACAGTCGTGCTCCTCTCTCACCACCGTCAGAACATTTCTTCAGAGCTATCAGCCTAAAGAAAAAAAAGCGCCGCACCACCACGGGGTGGGCTCGAAACTCCGACGTATCGGTTAACAGTCGGTCGTGCCAGCCAATTGTGCCACGGAGACAGTCGTGCTCTACTCTCACCACCATCAGAACAAATCTTCAAAGCTATCAGCCTAAAGAAAAAAAAAGCGCAGCACCACAATCGGGTGGGCTCGAACCTCCAACTTTTCGGTTAACAGCCGAACGTGCTAGCCAATTGTGCCACGGAGACAGTCGTGCTTCTAACTCACCACCGTCAGAACATTTCTCCAAAGCTATCAGCGCAAAGAAAAAAAGCGCCGCGCCACCACCGGGTGGGCTCCAACCTCCAACTTTTCGGTTAACAGCCGATCGCGCTAGACAACTGCGCCATGGAGACAGTCGTGCTCCACTCTCACCACCGTCAGAACATATCTACAAAGCTATCAGCGCAAAGAAAAAAGCAACACACCACTCCCGGGAGATCTCCAAACTCCAATTTTTTGATTAACAGCCGAACGTGCTAGCCAATTGCGCCATGGAGACAGTCGTGCTCCATTCTGACCACCGTCAGAACATTTCTCCAAAGCTATCAGCGCAAAGAAAAAAAAGCGACACACCATACCCGGGTGGGCTCAAACCTCCAACATTTCGGTTAACAGCTAATCGCGCTAGCCAATTGCGCCACAGAGACAGTCCTGCTCCACTCTCACCACCATCAGAACATATCTTCAAAGCTATCAGCGCAAAGAAAAAAGCGACACACCACTCCCGGGAGGGCTCGAAACATCAATTTTTCGGTTAACAGCCGAACGTGCTAGCCAATTGCGCTACGGAGACAGTCGTGCTCCACTCTCACCACCGTCAGAACATTTCTTCAGAGTTATCAGCCCAAACAAAAAAAAGCGCCGCACCACCACCGGGTGGGCTCGAATCTCCAACCTTTCGGTTAACAGCCGATCGCGCTAGCCAATTGCGCCACGGAGACAGTCGTGCTGCACTCTCACCACCATCAGAACATATCTTCAAAGCTATCAGCGCAAAGAAAAAAAAAGCAACACACCACTCCTGGGAAGGCTCAAACCTCCAAGTTTTCGGTTAACAGCCTCACGTGCTAGCCAATTGCGCCATGGAGACATTCGTGCTCCAATCTCACCACTGTCAAAATATATCTCCAAAACTATCAGCGCAAAGAAAAAAAAGCGACACACCACTCCCAAGAGGGCCCGAAACTTCAATTTTTCGGTTAACAGCCGAACGTGCTAGCCAATCGTGCCACGGAGACAGTCGTGCTTCTATCTCACCACCGTCAGAACATTTCTCCAAAGCTATCAGCGCAAAGAAAAAAAGCGCCGCGCCACCACCGGGTGCGCTCGAACCTCCAACTTTTCGGTTAACAGCCGATCGCGCTAGCCAATTGCGCCACGGAAACAGTCGTGCTGCACTCTCACCACCATCAGAACATATCTTCAAAGCTATCAGCGCAAAGAAAAAAAGCAACACACCACTCCCGGGAAGGCTCACACCTCCAAGTTTTCGGTTAACAGCCGATCGCGCTAGCCAATTGCGCCACGGAGACAGTCCTGCTTCACTCTCATCACCATCAGAACATATCTTCAAAGCTATCAGCGCAAAGAAAAAAAGCGCCGCGCCACCACCGGGTGCGCTCGAACCTCCAACTTTTCGGTTAACAGTCGGTCGTGCCAGCCAATTGCGCCATGGAGACATTCTTGCTCCAATCTCACCACTGTCAAAATATATCTCCAAAGCTATCAGCGCAAAGAAAAAAAAGCGACACACCGACCCCGGGTGGTCTCAAACCTCCAACCTTTCGGTTAAGAGCTAATCGCGCTAGCCAATTGCGCCACAGAGACAGTCCTGCTCCACTCTCGCCACCATCAGAACATATCTTCAAAGCTATCAGTCCAAAGAAAAAAAGCGCCGCCCCACCAACGGGTGGGCTCGAACCTCCAACTTTCGGTTAACAGCCAATCGCGCTAGCCAATTGCGCCACGGAGACAGTCGTGCTCCACTCTCTCCACCATCACAACATATCTTCAAAGCTATCAGCGCAAAGAAAAAAGCAACACACCACTTCCGCGAGGGCTCGAAACTCCAACCTTTTGCTTAACAGCCGATCGCGCTAGCCAATTGCGCCACGGAGACAGTCCTGCTTCACTCTCATCACCATCAGAACATATCTTCAAAGCTATCAGCCTAAAGAAAAAAAAGCGCCGCACCACCACCAGGTAGGCTCGAACCTCCAATCTTTCGGTTAACAGCCGATCGCGCTAGCGAATTGCGCCACAGAGACAGTCGTGCTCCACTCTCACCATCATCACAACATATCTTCAAAGCTATCAGCGCAAAGAAAAAGCGACACACCACTCCCAAGAGGGCTCGAAACTTCAATTTTTCGGTTAACAGCCGAACGTGCTAGCCAATCGTGCCACGGAGACAGTCGTGCTTCTATCTCACAACCGTCAGAACATTTCTCCAAAGCTATCAGCGCAAAGAAAAAAAGCGCTGCGCCACCGCCGGGTGCGCTCGAACCTCCAACTTTTCGGTTAACAGCCGATCGCGCTAGACAATTGCGCCACGGAGACAGTCGTGCGCAACTCTCACCACCATCAGAAAATATCTTCAAAGCTATCAGCGCAAAGAAAAAAGCAACAAACCACTCATGGGAGATCTCGAAACTCCACTTTTTTTATCAACAGCCGAATGTGCTAGCCAATTGCGCCACGGAGACAGTCGTGCTCCTCTCTCACCACCGTCAGAACATTTCTTCAGAGCTATCAGCCTAAAGAAAAAAAAGCGCCGCACCACCACGGGGTGGGCTCGAAACTCCGACGTATCGGTTAACAGCCGGTCGCGCCAGCCAATTGCGCCACGGAGACAGTCGTGCTGTACTCTCACCACCATCAGAACATATCTTCAAAGCTATCAGCCTAAAGAAAAAAAAGCGCCGCACCAACACCGGGTGGGCTCGAACCTCCAACTTTTCAGTTAACAGCCGATCGCGCTAGCCCATTGCGCCAGGAAAACAGTCGTGCTCCACTCTCACCACCATCACAACATATCTTCAAAGCTATCAGCGCAAAGAAAAAAAAGCGCCGCACCACCACCGCGTGGGTTCGAACCTCTAACCTTTCGGTTAACAGCCGATCGCGCTAGCCAATTGCGCCACGGAGACAGTCCTGCTCCACTCTCACCACCATCAGAACATATCTTCAAAGCTTTCAGCCCGAAGAAAAAAAACTGCCGCACCAACACCGGGTGACTCGAACCTCCAACTTTCGGTTAACAGCCGATAGCGCTAGCCAATTGCGCCACGGAGACAGTCGTGCTCCACTCTCACCACCGTCAGAACATTTCTTCAGAGCTATCAGCCCAAAGAAAAAAAAGCGCCGCACCACCACGGGGTGGGCTCGAAACTCCAACCTTTCGGTTAACAGCCGGTCATGCCAGCCAATTGTGCCACGGAGACAGTCGTGCTCTACTCTCACCACCATCAAAACATGTCTTCAAAGCTATCAGCCTAAAGAAAAAAAAGCGCCGCACCACCACCGGGTGGGCTCGAACCTCCAACTTTTCGGTTAACAGCCGATCGCGCTAGCCCATTGCGCCACGGAGACAGTCGTGCTCCACGCTCACCACCATCAGAACATATCTTCAAAGCTATCAGCGCAAAGAAAAAAAAGCGCCGCACCACCACCGGGTGGGCTCGAACCTCCAACCTTTCTGATAACAGCCGATCGCGCTAGCCAATTGCGCCACGGAGACAGTCCTGCTCCACTCTCAGCACCATCAGAACATATCTTCAAAGCTTTCAGCCCGAAGAAAAAAAAGCGCCGCACCACCATCGGATGGGCTCAAAACTCCAACCTTTCGGTTAAAGCCGATCGCGCTAGCCAATTACGCCAAGGAGACAGTCCTGTTCCACTTTCACCACCATCAGAACATATCTTCAAAGCTATCAGCCCGAAGAAAAAAAAAACCGCCGCAGCACCACCAGGTGGGCTCGAACCTCCAACTTTCGGTTAACAGCCGATAGCGCTAGCCAATTGCGCCACGGAGACAGTCGTGCTCCACTCTCACCACCGTCAGAACATTTCTTCAGAGCTATCAGCCCAAAGAAAAAAAAGCGCCGCACCACCACGGGGTGGGCTCGAAACTCCAACCTTTCGGTTAACAGTCGGTCGTGCCAGCCAATTGTGCCACGGAGACAGTCGTGCTCTACTCTCACCACCATCAGAACAAATCTTCAAAGCTATCAGCCTAAAGAAAAAAAAAAGCGCAGCACCACAATCGGGTGGGCTCGAACCTCCAACTTTTCGGTTAACAGCCGAACGTGCTAGCCAATTGTGCCACGGAGACAGTCGTGCTTCTAACTCACCACCGTCAGAACATTTCTCCAAAGCTATCAGCGCAAAGAAAAAAAGCGCCGCGCCACCACCGGGTGGGCTCCAACCTCCAACTTTTCGGTTAACAGCCGATCGCGCTAGACAACTGCGCCATGGAGACAGTCGTGCTCCACTCTCACCACCGTCAGAACATATCTACAAAGCTATCAGCGCAAAGAAAAAAGCAACACACCACTCCCGGGAGATCTCCAAACTCCAATTTTTTGATTAACAGCCGAACGTGCTAGCCAATTGCGCCATGGAGACAGTCGTGCTCCATTCTGACCACCGTCAGAACATTTCTCCAAAGCTATCAGCGCAAAGAAAAAAAAGCGACACACCATACCCGGGTGGGCTCAAACCTCCAACATTTCGGTTAACAGCTAATCGCGCTAGCCGATTGCGCCACAGAGACAGTCCTGCTCCACTCTCACCACCATCAGAACATATCTTCAAAGCTATCAGCGCAAAGAAAAAAGCGACACACCACTCCCGGGAGGGCTCGAAACATCAATTTTTCGGTTAACAGCCGAACGTGCTAGCCAATTGCGCTACGGAGACAGTCGTGCTCCACTCTCACCACCGTCAGAACATTTCTTCAGAGTTATCAGCCCAAACAAAAAAAAGCGCCGCACCACCACCGGGTGGGCTCGAATCTCCAACCTTTCGGTTAATAGCCGATCGCGCTAGCCAATTGCGCCACGGAGACAGTCGTGCTGCACTCTCACCACCATCAGAACATATCTTCAAAGCTATCAGCGCAAAGAAAAAAAAGCAACACACCACTCCCGGGAAGGCTCAAACCTCCAAGTTTTCGGTTAACAGCCTCACGTGCTAGCCAATTGCGCCATGGAGACATTCGTGCTCCAATCTCACCACTGTCAAAATATATCTCCAAAACTATCAGCGCAAAGAAAAAAAAGCGACACACCACTCCCAAGAGGGCCCGAAACTTCAATTTTTCGGTTAACAGCCGAACGTGCTAGCCAATCTTGCCACGGAGACAGTCGTGCTTCTATCTCACCACCGTCAGAACATTTCTCCAAAGCTATCAGCGCAAAGAAAAAAAGCGCCGCGCCACCACCGGGTGCGCTCGAACCTCAAACTTTTCGGTTAACAGCCGATCGCGCTAGCCAATTGCGCCACGGAAACAGTCGTGCTGCACTCTCACCACCATCAGAACATATCTTCAAAGCTATCAGCGCAAAGAAAAAAAGCAACACACCACTCCCGGGAAGGCTCAAACCTCCAAGTTTTCGGTTAACAGCCGATCGCGCTAGCCAATTGCGCCACGGAGACAGTCCTGCTTCACTCTCATCACCATCAGAACATATCTTCAAAGCTATCAGCGCAAAGAAAAAAAGCGCCGCGCCACCACCGGGTGCGCTCGAACCTCCAAATTTTCGGTTAACAGTCGGTCGTGCCAGCCAATTGCGCCATGGAGACATTCTTGCTCCAATCTCACCACTGTCAAAATATATCTCCAAAGCTATCAGCGCAAAGAAAAAAAAGCGACACACCGACCCCGGGTGGTCTCAAACCTCCAACCTTTCGGTTAAGAGCTAATCGCGCTAGCCAATTGCGCCACAGAGACAGTCCTGCTCCACTCTCGCCACCATCAGAACATATCTTCAAAGCTATCAGTCCAAAGAAAAAAAGCGCCGCCCCACCAACGGGTGGGCTCGAACCTCCAAATTTCGGTTAACAGCCAATCGCGCTAGCCAATTGCGCCACGGAGACAGTCGTGCTCCACTCTCTCCACCATCACAACATATCTTCAAAGCTATCAGCGCAAAGAAAAAAGCAACACACCACTTCCGCGAGGGCTCGAAACTCCAACCTTTTGCTTAACAGCCGATCGCGCTAGCCAATTGCGCCACGGAGACAGTCCTGCTTCACTCTCATCACCATCAGAACATATCTTCAAAGCTATCAGCCTAAAGAAAAAAAAGCGCCGCACCACCACCAGGTAGGCTCGAACCTCCAATCTTTCGGTTAACAGCCGATCGCGCTAGCGAATTGCGCCACAGAGACAGTCGTGCTCCACTCTCACCATCATCACAACATATCTTCAAAGCTATCAGCGCAAAGAAAAAGCGACACACCACTCCCAAGAGGGCTCGAAACTTCAATTTTTCGGTTAACAGCCGAACGTGCTAGCCAATCGTGCCACGGAGACAGTCGTGCTTCTATCTCACAACCGTCAGAACATTTCTCCAAAGCTATCAGCGCAAAGAAAAAAAGCGCTGCGCCACCGCCGGGTGCGCTCGAACCTCCAACTTTTCGGTTAACAGCCGATCGCGCTAGACAATTGCGCCACGGAGACAGTCGTGCGCAACTCTCACCACCATCAGAAAATATCTTCAAAGCTATCAGCGCAAAGAAAAAAGCAACAAACCACTCATGGGAGATCTCGAAACTCCAATTTTTTTATCAACAGCCGAATGTGCTAGCCAATTGCGCCACGGAGACAGTCGTGCTCCTCTCTCACCACCGTCAGAACATTTCTTCAGAGCTATCAGCCTAAAGAAAAAAAAGCGCCGCACCACCACGGGGTGGGCTCGAAACTCCGACGTATCGGTTAACAGCCGGTCGCGCCAGCCAATTGCGCCACGGAGACAGTCGTGCTGTACTCTCACCACCATCAGAACATATCTTCAAAGCTATCAGCCTAAAGAAAAAAAAGCGCCGCACCAACACCGGGTGGGCTCGAACCTCCAACTTTTCAGTTAACAGCCGATCGCGCTAGCCCATTGCGCCAGGAAAACAGTCGTGCTCCACTCTCACCACCATCAGAACATATCTTCAAAGCTATCAGCGCAAAGAAAAAAGCAACACACCACTCCCGGGAGGGCTCGAACCTCCAACTTTTCGGTTAACAGCCGATCGCGCTAGCCAATTGCGCCACGGAGAGAGTCTCTCTCCACTCTCACCACCATCAGAACATATCTTCAAAGCTATCAGCCCAAAGAATAAAAAGCGCCGCACCACCACCGGTTGGGCTCGAACCTCCAACCTTTCGGTTAAAAGCCGATCGCGCTATCCATTTGCGTCACGGAGACAGTAGTGCTGCTCTCTCACCAACATCGGAACATTTCTTCAGAGCTATCAGTCCCAAGAAAAAAAAAGCGCCGCACCACCACCGGGTGGGCTCGAAAACCTCTAACCTTTCGGTTAACAGCCGATCGCGCTAGCCAATTGCGCCACGGAGACAGTCCTGCTCCACTCTCACCACCATCAGAACATATCTTCAAAGCTCTCAGCCCGACAAAAAAAACCGCCGCACCACCACCGGGTGGGCTCGAACCTCCAACATTTCGGTTAATAGCCGATCGCGCTAGCCAATTGCGCCACGGAGACAGTCGTGCTCCACTCTCACCACCATCAGAACATATCTTCAAAGCTATCAGCGCAAAGAAAAAAGCAACACACCACTCCCGGGAGGGCTCGAACCTCCAACTTTTTGGTTAACAGCCGATCGCGCTAGCCACTTTAGCCACGGAGAGAGTCCTGCTCCACTCTCACCACAATCAGAACATATCTTCAAAGCTATCAGCCCACAGAATAAAAAGCGCCTCACCACCACCGTGTGGGCTCGAACCTCTAACCTTTCGGTTAACAGCCGCTTGCGCTAGCCAATTGCACCACGGAGACAGTCGTGCTCCACTTTCAACACCATCAGAACATATCTTCAAAGCTATCAGCGCAAAGAAAAAAGCAACACACCACTCCCGGTAGGGCTCGAAACTCCAACCTTTCGGTTAACAGCCGATCGCGCTGGCCAATTGCGCCACGGAGACAGTCCTGCTCCACTCTCACCACCATCAGAACATATCTTCAAAGCTCTCAGCCCGACAAAAAAAACCGCCGCACCACCACCGGGTGGGCTCGAACCTCCAACATTTCGGTTAATAGCCGATCGCGCTAGCCAATTGCGCCACGGAGACAGTCGTGCTCCACTCTCACCACCATCAGAACATATCTTCAAAGCTATCAGCGCAAAGAAAAAAAGGCGTCGCACCACCACCGGGTGGGCTCGAAACTCCAGCCTTTTGGTTAACAGCCGATCACGCTAGCCAATTGCGCCACGGAGACAGTCCTGCTACACTCTCACCACCATCAGAACATATCTTCAAAGCTATCAGCCCAAAGAAAAAAAAGCGCCGCACCACCACCGGGTGGGCTCGAACCTCCTACCTTTTGGTTAACAGCCGATCGCGCTAGACGATTGCGCCACGGAGACAGTCGTGCTCTACTCTCACCACCATCACAACATAACTACAAAGCTATCAGCGCAAAGAAAAAAGCAACACACCACTCTAGGGAGATCTCGAAACTCCAATTTTTGATTAACAGCCGAACGTGCTAGCCAATTGCGCCACGGCGACAGCCGTGCTCCTCTCTCACCACCATCAGAACATTTCTTCAGAGCTATCAGCCCAAAGAAAAAAAAGCGTCGCAACACCACAGTGTGCGCTCGAAACTGCAACATTTCGGTTAACAGCCAGTCGTGCCAGCCAATTGTGCCACGGAGACAGTCGTGCTCACCTCTCACCACCATCAGAACATATCTTCAAAGCTATCAGCCTAAAGAAAAAAAAAGCGCCGCACCACCAACGCGTGGGCTCGAACCTCCAACTTTTCGGTTAACAGCCGATCGCGCTAGCCCAGTGCGCCACGGAGACAGTCCTGCTCCACTCTCAGCACCATCAGAACATATCTTCAAAGCCTTCAGCCGGAAGAAAACAAAGCGCCGCACCACCACAGGGTGGGCTCGAACCTCCAACCTTTCGGTTAACAGCTGATCGCGCTAGCCAATTGCGCCACGGAGACAGTCATGCTCCACTCTCATCCTACCATCAGAACATATCTTCAAAGCTATCAGCGCAAAGAAAAAAGCAACACACCACTCCCGGGAGGGCTTTAAACTCGAACCTTTCGGTTAACCGCCGATCGCGCTAGCCAATTGCGCGACGGAGACAGTCCTGCTCCACTCTCACCACCATCAGAACATATCTTCAAAGCTATCAGCGCAAAGAAAAAAAGGCGCCGCACCACCACCGGGTGGGCTCGAAACTCCAGCCTTTCGGTTAACAGCCAATCACGCTAGCCAATTGCGCCACGGCGACAGTCCTGCTACACTCTCACCACCATCAGAACATATCTTCAAAGCTATCAGCCCGAAGAAAAAAAACCGCCGCACCACCACCGGGTGGGCTCGAACCTCCAACTTTCGGTTAACAGCCGATAGCGCTAGCCAATTGCGCCACCGAGACAGTCGTGCTCCACTCTAACCACCGTCAGAACATTTCTTCAGAGCTATCAGCCCAAAGAAAAAAAAAGCGCCGCACCACTACGGGGTGGGCTCGAAACTCCAACCTTTCGGTTACCAGCCGGTCGTGCCAGCCAATTGTGCCACGGAGACAGTCGTGCTCTACTCTCACCACCATCAGAACATATCTTCAAAGCTATCAGCCTAAAGAAAAAAAAAGCGCCGCACCACCACCGGGTGGGCTCGAACCTCCAACTTATCGGTTAACAGCCACTCGCGCTAGCCCATTGCGCCACGGAGAGAGTCGTGCTCCACGCTCACCACCATCAGAACATATCTTCAAAGCTATCAGCGCAAAGAAAAAAAAGAGCCGCACCACCACCGGGTGGGCTCGAACCTCCAACCTTTCTGTTAACAGCCGATCGCGCTAGCCAATTGCGCCACGGAGACAGTCCTGCTCCACTCTCAGCACCATGAGAACATATCTTCAAAGCTTTCAGCCCGAAGAAAAAAAGCGCCGCACCACCATCGGATGGGCTGGAAACTCCAACCTTTCGGATAACAGCCGATCACGCTAGCCAATTGCGCCAAGGAGACAGTCCTGCTCCACTCTCACCACCATCAGTACATATCTTCAAAGCTATCAGCCCAAAGAAAAAAAGCGCTGCACCACCACAGGGTGGGCTCGAACCTCCAACCTTTCGGTTAACAGCTGATCGCGTTAGCCAATTGCGCCACGGAGACAGTCGTGCTCCACTCTCATCCCACCATCAGAACATATCTTCAAAGCTATCAGCGCAAAGAAAAAAGCAACACACAACTCCCAGGAGGGCTCGAAACTCCAACCTTTCGGTTAACAGCCGATCGCGCTAGCCAATTGCGCCACGGAGACAGTCCTGCTCCACTCTAACCACCATCAGAACATATCTTCAAAGCTATCAGCGCAAAGAAAAAAAGGCGTCGCACCACCACCGGGTGGGCTCGAAACTCCAGCCTTTCGGTTAACAGCCGATCACGCTAGCCAATTGCGCCACGGAGACAGTCCTGCTACACTCTCACCACCATCAAAACATATCTTCAAAGCTATCAGCCCAGAGAAAAAAAAAGCACCGCATCACCACCGGGTGGGCTCGAACCTCCAACCTTTCGGTTAACAACTGATCGCGCTAGCCAATTGCGCCACGGAGACAGTCGTGCTCCACACTCACCACCATCAGAACATATCTTCAAAGCTATCAGCGTAACAAAAAAATCAACACACCACTCACGGGAGGGCTCGAAAACCTCTAACCTTTCGGTTAACAGCCGATCGCGCTAGCCAATTGCACCACGGAGACAGTCCTGCTCCACTCTCACCACCATCAGAACATATCTTCAAAGCTCTCAGCCCGACGAAAAAAAACCGCCGCACCACCACCGGGTGGGCTCGAACCTCCAACATTTCGGTTAATAGCCGATCGCGCTAGCCAATTGCGCCACGGAGACAGTCGTGCTCCACTCTCACCACCATCAGAACATATCTTCAAAGCTATCAGCGCAAAGAAAAAAGCAACACACCACTCCCGGGAGGGCTCGAACCTCCAACTTTTCGGTTAACAGCCGATCGCGCTAGCCACTTGCGCCACGGAGAGAGTCCTGCTCCACTCTCACCACAATCAGAACATATCTTCAAAGCTATCAGCCCAAAGAAAAAGAAGCGCCGCACCACCACCGGGTGGGCTCGAACCTCCAACCTTTCGGTTAACAGCCGAACGTGCTAGCCAATTTCGCCAGGGAGACAGTCGTGCTGCTCTCTCACTACCGTCAGAACATTTCTTCAGAGCTATCAGCCCAAAGAAATAAAAGCGCCGCACCACCACGGGGTGGGCTCGAAACTCCAACCTTTCGGTAAACAGCCGGTCGCGCCAGCCAATTGCGCCACGGAGACAGTCGTGCTCTACTCTCACCACCATCAGAACATATCTTCAAAGCTATCAGCCTAAAGAAAAAAAAGCGCCGCACCACCAACGGGTGAGCTCGAACCTCCAACTTTTCGGTTAACAGCCGATCGCGCTAGCCCATTGCGCCATGGAGACAGTCGTGCTCCACTCTCACCACCATCAGAACATATCTTCAAAGCTATCAGCCCAAAGAAAAAAAAGCGCCGCACCACCACCGGGTGGGCTCTAACCTCCAACCTTGCGGTCAACAGCTGATCGCGCTAGCCATTTGCGTCATGGAGACAGTCGTGCTCCACTTTCAACACCATCAGAACATATCTTCAAAGCTATCAGCCCAAAGGGAAAAAAGCGCCGCACCACCACTGGGTGGGCTCGAACCTCCAACTTTTCAGTTAACAGCCGATCGTGCTAGCCCATTGCGCCAGGAAAACAGTCGTGCTCCTCTCTCATCCCACCATCAGAACATATCTTCAAAGCTATCAATGCAAAGAAAAAAGCAACACACCACTCCCGGGAGGGCTCGAAACTCCAACCTTTCGGTTAACAGCTGATCGCGCTAGCCAATTGCGCCACGGAGACAGTCCTGCTCCACTCTCACCACCATCAGAACATATCTTCAAAGCTATCAGCCTAAAGAAAAAAAAGCGCCGCACCACCACCGGGTGGGTTCTAAACTCCAGCCTTTCGGTTAACGGCCGATCACGCTAGCCAATTGCGCCAAGGAGACAGTCCTGCTACACTCTCACCACCATCAGAACATATCTTCAAAGCTATCAGCCTAAAGAAAAAAAAGCACCGCGCCACCACCAGGTGGGCTCGAACCTCCAACATTTCGGTTAACAGCCGATCGCGCTAGCCAATTGCGCCACGGAGACAGTCGTGCTCCACTCTCACCACCATCAGAACATATCTTCAAAGCTATCAGCGCAAAGAAAAAAGCAACACACCACTCCCGGGAGGGCTCGAACCTCCAACTTTTCGGTTAACAGCCGATCGCGCTAGCCAATTGCGCCACGGAGAGAGTCTCTCTCCACTCTCACCACCATCAGAACATATCTTCAAAGCTATCAGCCCAAAGAATAAAAAGCGCCGCACCACCACCGGTTGGGCTCGAACCTCCAACCTTTCGGTTAACAGCCGATCGCGCTATCCATTTGCGTCACGGAGACAATAGTGCTGCTCTCTCACCAACATCGGAACATTTCTTCAGAGCTATCAGTCCCAAGAAAAAAAAAGCGCCGCACCACCACCGGGTGGGCTCGAAAACCTCGAACCTTTCGGTTAACAGCCGATCGCGCTAGCCAATTGCGCCATGGAGACAGTCCTGCTCCACTCTCACCACCATCAGAACATATCTTCAAAGCTCTCAGCCCGACAAAAAAAACCGCCGCACCACCACCGGGTGGGCTCGAACCTCCAACATTTCGGTTAATAGCCGATCGCGCTAGCCAATTGCGCCACGGAGACAGTCGTGCTCCACTCTCACCACCATCAGAACATATCTTCAAAGCTATCAGCGCAAAGAAAAAAGCAACACACCACTCCCGGGAGGGCTCGAACCTCCAACTTTTTGGTTAACAGCCGATCGCGCTAGCCACTTTAGCCACGGAGAGAGTCCTGCTCCACTCTCACCACAATCAGAACATATCTTCAAAGCTATCAGCCCACAGAATAAAAAGCGCCTCACCACCACCGTGTGGGCTCGAACCTCTAACCTTTCGGTTAACAGCCGCTTGCGCTAGCCAATTGCACCACGGAGACAGTCGTGCTCCACTTTCAACACCATCAGAACATATCTTCAAAGCTATCAGCGCAAAGAAAAAAGCAACACACCACTCCCGGTAGGGCTCGAAACTCCAACCTTTCGGTTAACAGCCGATCGCGCTGGCCAATTGCGCCACGGAGACAGTCCTGCTCCACTCTCACCACCATCAGAACATATCTTCAAAGCTATCAGCCCAAAGAAAAAAAAGCGCCGCACCACCACCGGACGGGCTCGAAACTCCAACATTTCGGTTAACAGCCGATCGCGCTCCCAATTGCGCCACGGAGACAGTCCTGCTCCCCTCTCACCACCACCAGAACATATCTTGAAAGCTATCAGCCCAAAGAAAAAGAAGCGCCGCACCACCACCGGGTGGGCTCGAACCTCCAACCTTTCGGTGAACAGCCCATCGCGCTAGCCGATTGCGCCACGGAGACACTCGTGCTCCACTCTCACCACCATCAGAACATATCTTCAAAGGTATCACCGCAAAGAAAAGAGAAACGCACCACTACCGGGAGGGCTCGAAACTCCAACCTTTTGGTTAAAAGCCGATTACGCTAGCCAATTGCACCACGGAGACAGTCCTCCTCCACTCTCAAAACCATCAGAACATATCTTCAAAGTTATCAGCGCAAAGAAAAAAGCAACGCACCACTCCCGGGAGGGCTCGAAACTCCAACCTTTCGGTTAACAGCCGAACGTGCTAGCCAATTTCGCCAGGGAGACAGTCGTGCTCCTCTCTCACCACCGTCAGAACATTTCTTCAGAGCTATCAGCCCAAAGAAATAAAAGCGCCGCACCACCACGGGGTGGGCTCGAAACTCCAACCTTTCGGTAAACAGCCGGTCGCGCCAGCCAATTGCGCCACGGAGACAGTCGTGCTCTACTCTCACCACCATCAGAACATATCTTCAAAGCTATCAGCCTAAAGAAAAAAAAGCGCCGCACCACCAACGGGTGAGCTCGAACCTCCAACTTTTCGGTTAACAGCCGATCGCGCTAGCCCATTGCGCCATGGAGACAGTCGTGCTCCACACTCACCACCATCAGAACATATCCCAAAGCTATCAGCGCAAAGAAAAAAAAGCGCCGCACCACTCTCGGGAGGGCTCGAAACTCCAACCTTTCGGTTAACAGCCGATCACGCTAGCCAATTGCACCACGGAGACAGTACTGCTCCACTCTCACCACCATCAGAACATATCTTCAAAGCTATCAGCCCAAAGAAAAAAAAGTGCCGCACCACCACCGGGTGGGCTCTAACCTCCAACCTTTCGGTCAACAGCTGATCGCGCTAGCCATTTGCGTCATGGAGACAGTCGTGCTTTACTTTCAACACCATCAGAACATATCTTCAAAGCTATCAGCCCAAAGGGAAAAAAGCGCCGCACCACCACCGGGTGGGCTCGAACCTCCAACTTTTCGGTTAACAGCTGATCGCGGTAGCCAATCGCGCCACGGAGACAGTCGTGCGCAACTCTCACCACCATCAGAAAATATCTTCAAAGCTATCAGCGCAAAGAAAAAAGCAACAAACCACTCACGGGAGATCTCGAAACTCCAATTTTTTGATTAACAGCCGAATGTGCTAGCCAATTGCGCCACGGAGACAGTCGTGCTCCTCTCTCACCACCGTCAGAACATTTCTTCAGAGCTATCAGCCCAAAGAAAAAAAAGCGCCGCACCACCACGGGGTGAGCTCGAAACTCCGACGTTTCGGTTAACAGCCGGTCGCGCCAGCCAATTGCGCCACGGAGACAGTCGTGCTGTACTCTCACCACCATCAGAACATATCTTCAAAGCTATCAGCCTAAAGAAAAAAAAGCGCCGCACCAACACCGGGTGGGCTCGAATCTCCAACTTTTCAGTTAACAGCCGATCGCGCTAGCCCATTGCGCCCGGAAAACAGTCATGCTCCTCTCATCCCACCATCAGAACATATCTTCAAAGCTATCAACGCAAAGAAAAAAGCAACACACCATTCCCGGGAGGGCTAGAAACTCCAACCTTTCGGTTAACAGCCGATCGCGCTAGCCAATTGCGCCACGGAGACAGTCCTGCTCCACTCTCACCACCATCAGAACATATCTTCAAAGCTATCAGCCTAAAGAAAAAAAAGCGCCGCACCACCACCGGGTGGGTTCGAAACTCCAGCCTTTCGGTTAACGGCCGATCACGCTAGCCAATTGCGCCAAGGAGACAGTCCTGCTACACTCTCACCACCATCAGAACATATCTTCAAAGCTATCGACCCAAAGAAAAAAAAGCGCCGCACCACCACCAGGTGGGCTCAAACCTCCAACCTTTCGGTTAACAGCCGATCGCCCTAGACAATTCCGCCACGTAGACAGTCATTCTTTACTCTCACCACCATCAGAACATATCTACAAAGCTATCAGCGCAAAGAAAAAAGCAACACACCACTCTTGGGAGATCTCGAAACTCCAGTTTTTTTATTAACAGCCGAACGTGCTAGCCAATTGCGCCACGGCGACAGCCGTGCTCCTCTCTCACCACCATCAGAACATTTCTTCAGAGCTATCAGCCCAAAGAAAAAAAAAGCGTCGCACCACCACGGGGTGGGCTCAAAACTCCAACATTTCGGTTAACAGCCGGTCGTGCCAGCCAATTGTGCCACGGAGACAGTCGTCCTCACCTCTCACCACCATCAGAACATATCTTCAAAGCTTTCAGCCTAAAGAAAAAAAGCGCCGCACCACCACCGGGTGGGCTCGAACCTCCAACCTTTCGGTTAACAGCCGATCGCGCTAGCCAATTGCGCCAAGGAGACAGTCCTGCTCCACTCTCAGCACCATCAGAACATATCTTCAAAGCTGTCAGCGCAAAGAAAAAAAAGGCGCCGCCCCACCACCGGGTGGGCTCGAAACTCCAGCCTTTCGGTTAACAGCCGATCACGCTAGCCAATTGCGCCACGGAGACAGTCCTGCTACACTCTCACCACCATCAAAACATATCTTCAAAGCTATCAGCCCAGAGAAAAAAAAGCACCGCAAATCCACCGGGTGGGCTCGAACCTCCAACCTTTCGGTTAACAGCTGATCGCGCTAGCCAATGGCGCCACGGAGACAGTCGTGCTCCACACTCACCACCATCAGAACATATCTTCAAAGCTATCAGCGCAACGAAAAAAGCAACACACCACTCACGGGAGGGCTCGAAACTCTAACCTTTCGGTTAACAGCCGATTCAGCTAGTCAATTGCGCCACGGAGACAGTCTTGCTCCACTCTCACCACCATCAGAACATATCTTCAAAGCTATCAGCCCAAAGAAAAAAAAGCACCGCACCACCACCAGGTGGGCTCGAACCTCCAACATTTCGGTTAACAGCCGATCGCGCTAGCCAATTGCGCCACGGAGACAGTCGTGCTCCACTCTCACCACCATCAGAACATATCTTCAAAGCTATCAGCGCAAAGAAAAAAGCAACACACCACTCCCGGGAGGGCTCGAACCTCCAACTTTTCGGTTACCAGCCGATCGCGCTAGCCAATTGCGCCACGGAGAGAGTCTCTCTCCACTCTCACCACCATCAGAACATATCTTCAAAGCTATCAGCCCAAAGAATAAAAAGCGCCACACCACCACCGGTTGGGCTTGAACCTCCAACCTTTCGGTTAACAGCCGACCGCGCTAGCCATTTGCGTCACGGAGACAGTAGTGCTGCTCTCTCACCAACATCGGAACATTTCTTCAGAGCTATCAGCCCCAAGAAAAAAAAGCGCCGCACCACCACCGGGTGGGCTCGAAAACCTCTAACCTTTCGGTTAACAGCCGATCGCGCTAGCCAATTGCGCCACGGAGACAGTCCTGCTCCACTCTCACCACCATCAGAACATATCTTCAAAGCTTTCAGCCCGACGAAAAAAAACCGCCGCACCACCACCGGGTGGGCTCGAAGCTCCAACTTTCGGTTAACAGCCGATAGCGCTAGCCAATTGCGCCACGGAGACAGTCGTGCTCCACTCTCACCACCGTCAGAACATTTCTTCAGAGCTATCAGCCCAAAGAAAAAAAAGCGCCGCACCACTACGGGGTGGGCTCGAAACTCCAACCTTTCGGTTAACAGCCGGTCGTGCCAGCATATTGTGCCACGGAGACAGTCGTGCTCTACTCTCACCACCATCAGAACATATCTTCAAAGCTATCAGCCTAAAGAAAAAAAAAGCGCCGCACCACCACCGGGCGGGCTCGAACCTCCAACTTTTCGGTTAACAGCCACTCGCGCTAGCCCATTGCGCCACGGAGAGAGTCGTGCTCCACGCTCACCACCATCAGAACATATCTTCAAAGCTATCAGCGCAAAGAAAAAAAAAGCGCCGCACCACCACCGGGTGGGCTCGAACCTCCAACCTTTCTGTTAACAGCCGATCGCGCTAGCCAATTGCGCCACGCAGACAGTCCTGCTCCACTCACAGCACCATCAGAACATATCTTCAAAGCTTTCAGCCCGAAGAAAAAAAGCGCCGCACCACCACCGGATGGGCTCGAAACTCCAACCTTTCGGTTAACAGCCGATCGCGCTAGCCAATCGCGCCAAGGAGACAGTCCTGCTCCACTCTCACCACCATCAGAACATATCTTCAAAGCTATCAGCCCAAAGAAAAAAAAGCGCTGCACCACCACAGGGTGGGCTCGAACCTCCAACCTTTCGGTTAACAGCTGATCGCGTTAGCCAATTGCGCCACGGAGACAGTCGTGCTCCACTCTCATCCCACCATCAGAACATATCTTCAAAGCTACCAGCGCAAAGAAAAAAGCAACACACAACTCCCGGGAGGGCTCGAAACTCCAACCTTTCGGTTAACAGCCGATCGCGCTAGCCAATTGCGCCACGGAGACAGTCCTGCTCCACTCTTACCACCATCAGAACATATCTTCAAAGCTATCAGCCTAAAGAAAAATAAGCGCCGCACCACCACCGGGTGGGCTCGAAACTCCAGCCTTTCGGTTAACAGCCGATCACGCTAGCCAATAGCGCCACGGAGACAGTCCTGCTACACTCTCACCACCATCAGAACATATCTTCAAAGCTATCAGCCCAAAGAAAAAAGAGCGCCGCACCACCACCGGGTGGGCTCGAACCTCCAACCTTTCGGTTAACAGCCGATCGCGCTAGACAATTGAGCCACGGAGACAGTCATGCTCTACTCTCACCACCATCAGAACATGTCTACAAAGCTATCAGCGCAAAGAAAAAAGCAACACACCACTCTCGGGAGATCTCGAAACTCCAATTTTTTGATTAACAGCCGAACGTGCTAGCCAATTGCGCCACGGCGACAGCCGTGCTCCTCTCTAACCACCATCAAAACATTTCTTCAGAGCTATCAGCCCAAAGAAAAAAAAGCGTCGCTCCACCACGGGGGGGGGGGGGGAGGGCTCAAAACTCCAACATTTCGGTTAACAGGCGGTCGTGCCAGCCAATTGTGCCACGGAGACAGTCGTCCTCACCTCTCACCACCATCAGAACATATCTTCAAAGCTATCACCCTAAAGAAAAAAAAGCGCCGCACCACCACCGCGTGGGCTCGAACCTCCACCTTCTCGGTTAACAGCCGATCACGCCAGCCCATTGCGCCACGGAGACAGTCGTGCTCCACGCTCACCACCATCAGAACATATCTTCAAAGCTATCAGCGCAAAGAAAAAAAAAGCGCCGCGCCACCACCGGGTGGGGGCTCGAACGTCCAACCTTTCGGTTAACAGCCGATCGCGCTAGCCAATTGCGCCAAGGAGACAGTCCTGCTCCACTCTCAGCACCATCAGGACATATCTTCAAAGCTTTCAGCCCGAAGAAAAAAAAGCGCCGCACCACCACCGGATGGGCTCGAAACTCCAACCTTTCGGTTAACAGCCGATAGCGCTAACCAATTGCGCCAAGGAGACAGTCCTGCTCTACTCTCACCACCATCAGAACATATCTTCAAAGCTATCAGCCCAAAGAAAAAAAAGCGCTGCACCACCACAGGGTGGGCTCGAACCTCCAACCTTTCGGTTATTAGCTGATCGCGCTAGCTAATTGCGCCACGGAGACAGTCGTGCTCCACTCTCATCCCACCATCAGAACATTTCTTCAGAGCTATCAGCCGAAAGAAATAAAAGCGCCGCACCACCACGGGGTGGGCTCGAAACTCCAACCTTTCGGTTAAGAGCCGGTCGCGCCAGCCCATTGCGCCATGGAGACAGTCGTGCTGCACACTCACCACCATCAGAACATATCCCAAAGCTATCAGCGCAAAGAAAAAAAAGCACCGCACCACTCTCGGGAGGGCTCGAAACTCCAACCTTTCGGTTAACAGCCGGTCACGCTAGCCAATTGCGCCACGGAGACTGTACTGCTCCACTCTCACCACCATCAGAACATATCTTCAAAGCTATCAGCCCGAAGAAAAAAAAGCGCCGCACCACCACCGGTGGGCTCGAACCTCCAACTTTCGGTTAACAGCCGATAGCGCTAGCCAATTGCGCCACGGAGACAGTCGTGCTCCACTCTCACCACCGTCAGAACATTTCTTCAGAGCTATCAGCCCAAAGAAAAAAAAAGCGCCGCACACTACGGGGTGGGCTCGAAACTCCAACCTTTCGGTTAACAGCCGATCGCGCTAGCCAATTGCGCCACGGAGACAGTCGTGCTCCACTCTCACCACCATCAGAACATATCTTCAAAGCTATCAGCCTAAAGAAAAAAAAAGCGCCGCACCACCACCGGGCGGGCTCGAACCTCCAACTTTTCGGTTAACAGCCACTCGCGCTAGCCCATTGCGCCACGGAGAGAGTCGTGCTCCACGCTCACCACCATCAGAACATATCTTCAAAGCTATCAGCCCAAAGAATAAAAAGCGCCACACCACCACCGGTTGGGCTTGAACCTCCAACCTTTCTGTTAACAGCCGATCGCGCTAGCCATTTGCGTCACGAAGACAGTAGTGCTGCTCTCTCACCAACATCGGAACATTTCTTCAGAGCTATCAGCCCCAAGAAAAAAAAGCGCCGCACCACCACCGGGTGGGCTCGAAAACCTCTAACCTTTCGGTTAACAGCCGATCGCGCTAGCCAATTGCGCCACGGAGACAGTCCTGCTCCACTCTCACCACCATCAGAACATATCTTCAAAGCTTTCAGCCCGACGAAAAAAAACCGCCGCACCACCACCGGGTGGGCTCGAACCTCCAACTTTCGGTTAACAGCCGATAGCGCTAGCCAATTGCGCCACGGAGACAGTCGTGCTCCACTCTCACCACCGTCAGAACATTTCTTCAGAGCTATCAGCCCAAAGAAAAAAAAGCGCCGCACCACTACGGGGTGGCCTCGAAACTCCAACCTTTCGGTAAACAGCCGGTCGCGCCAGCCAATTGCGCCACGGAGACAGTCGTGCTCTACTCTCACCACCATCAGAACATATCTTCAAAGCTATCAGCCTAAAGAAAAAAAAGCGCCGCACCACCAACGGGTGAGCTCGAACCTCCAACTTTTCGGTTAACAGCCGATCGCGCTAGCCCATTGCGCCATGGAGACAGTCGTGCTCCACACTCACCACCATCAGAACATATCCCAAAGCTATCAGCGCAAAGAAAAAAAAGCGCCGCACCACTCTCGGGAGGGCTCGAAACTCCAACCTTTCGGTTAACAGCCGATCACGCTAGCCAATTGCACCACGGAGACAGTACTGCTCCACTCTCACCACCATCAGAACATATCTTCAAAGCTATCAGCCCAAAGAAAAAAAAGTGCCGCACCACCACCGGGTGGGCTCTAACCTCCAACCTTTCGGTCAACAGCTGATCGCGCTAGCCATTTGCGTCATGGAGACAGTCGTGCTTTACTTTCAACACCATCAGAACATATCTTCAAAGCTATCAGCCCAAAGGGAAAAAAGCGCCGCACCACCACCGGGTGGGCTCGAACCTCCAACTTTTCGGTTAACAGCTGATCGCGGTAGCCAATCGCGCCACGGAGACAGTCGTGCGCAACTCTCACCACCATCAGAAAATATCTTCAAAGCTATCAGCGCAAAGAAAAAAGCAACAAACCACTCACGGGAGATCTCGAAACTCCAATTTTTTGATTAACAGCCGAATGTGCTAGCCAATTGCGCCACGGAGACAGTCGTGCTCCTCTCTCACCACCGTCAGAACATTTCTTCAGAGCTATCAGCCCAAAGAAAAAAAAGCGCCGCACCACCACGGGGTGAGCTCGAAACTCCGACGTTTCGGTTAACAGCCGGTCGCGCCAGCCAATTGCGCCACGGAGACAGTCGTGCTGTACTCTCACCACCATCAGAACATATCTTCAAAGCTATCAGCCTAAAGAAAAAAAAGCGCCGCACCAACACCGGGTGGGCTCGAATCTCCAACTTTTCAGTTAACAGCCGATCGCGCTAGCCCATTGCGCCCGGAAAACAGTCATGCTCCTCTCATCCCACCATCAGAACATATCTTCAAAGCTATCAACGCAAAGAAAAAAGCAACACACCATTCCCGGGAGGGCTAGAAACTCCAACCTTTCGGTTAACAGCCGATCGCGCTAGCCAATTGCGCCACGGAGACAGTCCTGCTCCACTCTCACCACCATCAGAACATATCTTCAAAGCTATCAGCCTAAAGAAAAAAAAGCGCCGCACCACCACCGGGTGGGTTCGAAACTCCAGCCTTTCGGTTAACGGCCGATCACGCTAGCCAATTGCGCCAAGGAGACAGTCCTGCTACACTCTCACCACCATCAGAACATATCTTCAAAGCTATCGACCCAAAGAAAAAAAAGCGCCGCACCACCACCAGGTGGGCTCAAACCTCCAACCTTTCGGTTAACAGCCGATCGCCCTAGACAATTCCGCCACGTAGACAGTCATTCTTTACTCTCACCACCATCAGAACATATCTACAAAGCTATCAGCGCAAAGAAAAAAGCAACACACCACTCTTGGGAGATCTCGAAACTCCAGTTTTTTTATTAACAGCCGAACGTGCTAGCCAATTGCGCCACGGCGACAGCCGTGCTCCTCTCTCACCACCATCAGAACATTTCTTCAGAGCTATCAGCCCAAAGAAAAAAAAAGCGTCGCACCACCACGGGGTGGGCTCAAAACTCCAACATTTCGGTTAACAGCCGGTCGTGCCAGCCAATTGTGCCACGGAGACAGTCGTCCTCACCTCTCACCACCATCAGAACATATCTTCAAAGCTTTCAGCCTAAAGAAAAAAAGCGCCGCACCACCACCGGGTGGGCTCGAACCTCCAACCTTTCGGTTAACAGCCGATCGCGCTAGCCAATTGCGCCAAGGAGACAGTCCTGCTCCACTCTCAGCACCATCAGAACATATCTTCAAAGCTGTCAGCGCAAAGAAAAAAAAGGCGCCGCCCCACCACCGGGTGGGCTCGAAACTCCAGCCTTTCGGTTAACAGCCGATCACGCTAGCCAATTGCGCCACGGAGACAGTCCTGCTACACTCTCACCACCATCAAAACATATCTTCAAAGCTATCAGCCCAGAGAAAAAAAAGCACCGCAAATCCACCGGGTGGGCTCGAACCTCCAACCTTTCGGTTAACAGCTGATCGCGCTAGCCAATGGCGCCACGGAGACAGTCGTGCTCCACACTCACCACCATCAGAACATATCTTCAAAGCTATCAGCGCAACGAAAAAAGCAACACACCACTCACGGGAGGGCTCGAAACTCTAACCTTTCGGTTAACAGCCGATTCAGCTAGTCAATTGCGCCACGGAGACAGTTGCTCCACTCTCACCACCATCAGAACATATCTTCAAAGCTATCAGCCCAAAGAAAAAAAAGCACCGCACCACCACCAGGTGGGCTCGAACCTCCAACATTTCGGTTAACAGCCGATCGCGCTAGCCAATTGCGCCACGGAGACAGTCGTGCTCCACTCTCACCACCATCAGAACATATCTTCAAAGCTATCAGCGCAAAGAAAAAAGCAACACACCACTCCCGGGAGGGCTCGAACCTCCAACTTTTCGGTTACCAGCCGATCGCGCTAGCCAATTGCGCCACGGAGAGAGTCTCTCTCCACTCTCACCACCATCAGAACATATCTTCAAAGCTATCAGCCCAAAGAATAAAAAGCGCCACACCACCACCGGTTGGGCTTGAACCTCCAACCTTTCGGTTAACAGCCGACCGCGCTAGCCATTTGCGTCACGGAGACAGTAGTGCTGCTCTCTCACCAACATCGGAACATTTCTTCAGAGCTATCAGCCCCAAGAAAAAAAAGCGCCGCACCACCACCGGGTGGGCTCGAAAACCTCTAACCTTTCGGTTAACAGCCGATCGCGCTAGCCAATTGCGCCACGGAGACAGTCCTGCTCCACTCTCACCACCATCAGAACATATCTTCAAAGCTTTCAGCCCGACGAAAAAAAACCGCCGCACCACCACCGGGTGGGCTCGAAGCTCCAACTTTCGGTTAACAGCCGATAGCGCTAGCCAATTGCGCCACGGAGACAGTCGTGCTCCACTCTCACCACCGTCAGAACATTTCTTCAGAGCTATCAGCCCAAAGAAAAAAAAGCGCCGCACCACTACGGGGTGGGCTCGAAACTCCAACCTTTCGGTTAACAGCCGGTCGTGCCAGCATATTGTGCCACGGAGACAGTCGTGCTCTACTCTCACCACCATCAGAACATATCTTCAAAGCTATCAGCCTAAAGAAAAAAAAAGCGCCGCACCACCACCGGGCGGGCTCGAACCTCCAACTTTTCGGTTAACAGCCACTCGCGCTAGCCCATTGCGCCACGGAGAGAGTCGTGCTCCACGCTCACCACCATCAGAACATATCTTCAAAGCTATCAGCGCAAAGAAAAAAAAAGCGCCGCACCACCACCGGGTGGGCTCGAACCTCCAACCTTTCTGTTAACAGCCGATCGCGCTAGCCAATTGCGCCACGCAGACAGTCCTGCTCCACTCACAGCACCATCAGAACATATCTTCAAAGCTTTCAGCCCGAAGAAAAAAAGCGCCGCACCACCACCGGATGGGCTCGAAACTCCAACCTTTCGGTTAACAGCCGATCGCGCTAGCCAATCGCGCCAAGGAGACAGTCCTGCTCCACTCTCACCACCATCAGAACATATCTTCAAAGCTATCAGCCCAAAGAAAAAAAAGCGCTGCACCACCACAGGGTGGGCTCGAACCTCCAACCTTTCGGTTAACAGCTGATCGCGTTAGCCAATTGCGCCACGGAGACAGTCGTGCTCCACTCTCATCCCACCATCAGAACATATCTTCAAAGCTACCAGCGCAAAGAAAAAAGCAACACACAACTCCCGGGAGGGCTCGAAACTCCAACCTTTCGGTTAACAGCCGATCGCGCTAGCCAATTGCGCCACGGAGACAGTCCTGCTCCACTCTTACCACCATCAGAACATATCTTCAAAGCTATCAGCCTAAAGAAAAATAAGCGCCGCACCACCACCGGGTGGGCTCGAAACTCCAGCCTTTCGGTTAACAGCCGATCACGCTAGCCAATAGCGCCACGGAGACAGTCCTGCTACACTCTCACCACCATCAGAACATATCTTCAAAGCTATCAGCCCAAAGAAAAAAGAGCGCCGCACCACCACCGGGTGGGCTCGAACCTCCAACCTTTCGGTTAACAGCCGATCGCGCTAGACAATTGAGCCACGGAGACAGTCATGCTCTACTCTCACCACCATCAGAACATGTCTACAAAGCTATCAGCGCAAAGAAAAAAGCAACACACCACTCTCGGGAGATCTCGAAACTCCAATTTTTTGATTAACAGCCGAACGTGCTAGCCAATTGCGCCACGGCGACAGCCGTGCTCCTCTCTAACCACCATCAAAACATTTCTTCAGAGCTATCAGCCCAAAGAAAAAAAAGCGTCGCTCCACCACGGGGGGGGGGGGGGAGGGCTCAAAACTCCAACATTTCGGTTAACAGGCGGTCGTGCCAGCCAATTGTGCCACGGAGACAGTCGTCCTCACCTCTCACCACCATCAGAACATATCTTCAAAGCTATCACCCTAAAGAAAAAAAAGCGCCGCACCACCACCGCGTGGGCTCGAACCTCCACCTTCTCGGTTAACAGCCGATCACGCCAGCCCATTGCGCCACGGAGACAGTCGTGCTCCACGCTCACCACCATCAGAACATATCTTCAAAGCTATCAGCGCAAAGAAAAAAAAAGCGCCGCGCCACCACCGGGTGGGGGCTCGAACGTCCAACCTTTCGGTTAACAGCCGATCGCGCTAGCCAATTGCGCCAAGGAGACAGTCCTGCTCCACTCTCAGCACCATCAGGACATATCTTCAAAGCTTTCAGCCCGAAGAAAAAAAAGCGCCGCACCACCACCGGATGGGCTCGAAACTCCAACCTTTCGGTTAACAGCCGATAGCGCTAACCAATTGCGCCAAGGAGACAGTCCTGCTCTACTCTCACCACCATCAGAACATATCTTCAAAGCTATCAGCCCAAAGAAAAAAAAGCGCTGCACCACCACAGGGTGGGCTCGAACCTCCAACCTTTCGGTTATTAGCTGATCGCGCTAGCTAATTGCGCCACGGAGACAGTCGTGCTCCACTCTCATCCCACCATCAGAACATTTCTTCAGAGCTATCAGCCGAAAGAAATAAAAGCGCCGCACCACCACGGGGTGGGCTCGAAACTCCAACCTTTCGGTTAAGAGCCGGTCGCGCCAGCCCATTGCGCCATGGAGACAGTCGTGCTGCACACTCACCACCATCAGAACATATCCCAAAGCTATCAGCGCAAAGAAAAAAAAGCACCGCACCACTCTCGGGAGGGCTCGAAACTCCAACCTTTCGGTTAACAGCCGGTCACGCTAGCCAATTGCGCCACGGAGACTGTACTGCTCCACTCTCACCACCATCAGAACATATCTTCAAAGCTATCAGCCCGAAGAAAAAAAAGCGCCGCACCACCACCGGTGGGCTCGAACCTCCAACTTTCGGTTAACAGCCGATAGCGCTAGCCAATTGCGCCACGGAGACAGTCGTGCTCCACTCTCACCACCGTCAGAACATTTCTTCAGAGCTATCAGCCCAAAGAAAAAAAAAGCGCCGCACACTACGGGGTGGGCTCGAAACTCCAACCTTTCGGTTAACAGCCGATCGCGCTAGCCAATTGCGCCACGGAGACAGTCGTGCTCCACTCTCACCACCATCAGAACATATCTTCAAAGCTATCAGCCTAAAGAAAAAAAAAGCGCCGCACCACCACCGGGCGGGCTCGAACCTCCAACTTTTCGGTTAACAGCCACTCGCGCTAGCCCATTGCGCCACGGAGAGAGTCGTGCTCCACGCTCACCACCATCAGAACATATCTTCAAAGCTATCAGCCCAAAGAATAAAAAGCGCCACACCACCACCGGTTGGGCTTGAACCTCCAACCTTTCTGTTAACAGCCGATCGCGCTAGCCATTTGCGTCACGAAGACAGTAGTGCTGCTCTCTCACCAACATCGGAACATTTCTTCAGAGCTATCAGCCCCAAGAAAAAAAAGCGCCGCACCACCACCGGGTGGGCTCGAAAACCTCTAACCTTTCGGTTAACAGCCGATCGCGCTAGCCAATTGCGCCACGGAGACAGTCCTGCTCCACTCTCACCACCATCAGAACATATCTTCAAAGCTTTCAGCCCGACGAAAAAAAACCGCCGCACCACCACCGGGTGGGCTCGAACCTCCAACTTTCGGTTAACAGCCGATAGCGCTAGCCAATTGCGCCACGGAGACAGTCGTGCTCCACTCTCACCACCGTCAGAACATTTCTTCAGAGCTATCAGCCCAAAGAAAAAAAAGCGCCGCACCACTACGGGGTGGCCTCGAAACTCCAACCTTTCGGTTAACAGCCGGTCGTGCCAGCCAATTGTGCCACGGAGACAGTCGTGCTCTACTCTCACCACCATCAGAACATATCTTCAAAGCTATCAGCCTAAAGAAAAAAAAAGCGCCGCACCACCACCGGGCGGGCTCGAACCTCCAACTTTTCGGTTAACAGCCACTCGCGCTAGCCCATTGCGCCACGGAGAGAGTCGTGCTCCACGCTCACCACCATCAGAACATATCTTCAAAGCTATCAGCGCAAAGAAAAAAAAAGCGCCGCACTACCACCGGGTGGGCTCGAACCTCCAACCTTTCTGTTAACAGCCGATCGCGCTAGCCAATTGCGCCACGGAGACAGTCCTGCTCCACTCACAGCACCATCAGAACATATCTTCAAAGCTTTCAGCCCGAAGAAAAAAAGCGCCGCACCACCACCGGATGGGCTCGAAACTCCAACCTTTCGGTTAACAGCCGATCGCGCTAGCCAATTGCGCCAAGGAGACAGTCCTGCTCCACTCTCACCACCATCGGAACATATCTTCAAAGCTATCAGCCCAAAGAAAAAAAAGCGCTGCACCACCACAGGGTGGGCTCGAACCTCCAACCTTTCGGTTAACAGCTGATCGCGTTAGCCAATTGCGCCACGGAGACAGTCGTGCTCCACTCTCATCCCACCATCAGAACATATCTTCAAAGCTACCAGCGCAAAGAAAAAAGCAACACACAACTCCCGGGAGGGCTCGAAACTCCAACCTTTCGGTTAACAGCCGATCGCGCTAGCCAATTGCGCCACGGAGACAGTCCTGCTCCACTCTTACCACCATCAGAACATATCTTCAAAGCTATCAGCCTAAAGAAAAAAAAGCGCCGCACCACCACCGGGTGGGCTCGAAACTCCAGCCTTTCGGTTAACAGCCGATCACGCTAGCCAATAGCGCCACGGAGACAGTCCTGCTACACTCTCACCACCATCAGAACATATTGTCACGTTAAAGAGACAGGAGACGTTTTTAAGGCGTCCTCACAAAAGTCCGAAGAGCGGTCGGCTCAGCGCAGCCAAAAAACAGAACAATGGCACGAGGGGAACTGCCACTTCGTCTGCCTCTTTTGCGCTGGCAGATCAAGCGCGCGGCACTGCCCCTCCTCCCTGAAGAGCATCGCCTCGATGCTAAACGAAGCGTGTATCGTAAAAAAAAAACATTGTCACAGTGTGTGGTACGGTTTTAACCGCACCACGTGCACAATCTCGGGTCGTAGCTGTCGGCGTCGGGGTGGTTGGCTTCCGTCCGGAAGGACTTCGTAATTGACGTCGCTCACTTGTCGTAGCACTTTGTACGGGCCAAAATACCGACTGAGAAGCTTCTCAGAGAGACCTTTGCAGCGCACAGGGGTCCAAACCAACACCTGGTCACCTGGTTTATAATCGACTTGTCTGTGGCAGCGGTTGTAGCGCTGTGCATCGACGCCTTGTTGTTTCTTGATGTTTACGCGGGCTAGTTGACGTGCTTCCTCGGCTCGTTGCACGAAACACTCAGCATCTTCGTCGAGATTCTCGATGTTGTCAATGTCGCATGGGAGCATTGCGTCCAACATCGTCTGAACGTCCCGACCGTATAGAAGACGAAACGGAGTGAATCGTGTGGTCTCTTGCGTAGCGGTATTATACGCGAATGTTACGTAAGGCAGTATTTCATCCCACGTCTTGTGCTGTACGTCTATGTACATAGACAGCATATCAGTCATCGTTTTGTTAAGCCGCTCGGTCAGTCCATTTGTCTGAGGGTGATACGCTGTTGTCTTGCGATGCGTGGAGTAACTTAACTGAAAAACTTGTTCAAGGAGCCTTGCTGTAAACGCTGTTCCTCGGTCTGTGATGACACAGGATGGAGCACCGTGGCGTAATACAATTCTCTCGATGAAAAACTGAGCAACTTCACAAGCCGTGCTTTTAGGAAGCGCCTTAGTTTCAGCATAGCGGGTTAGATAATCTGTAGCGACGATTATCCACTTGTTGCCGGAAGATGACAAGGGAAACGGACCCAGGAGGTCCATGCCGACTTGATCGAAGGGTGTTCTGGGTGGCTCGATAGGGTGAAGTAATCCCGCAGGCTTAACAGATGGGGATTTTCGGCGCTGGCATTCGCGGCAGGCTTGAACGTACTGTTTAACGCAAGCGGCAAGTTTCGGCCAGTAGTAAGACTTTCGTACCCTAGCGATGGTTCGGGTGATGCCCAGATGGCCCGATGGAGGCTCGTTGTGGCAGGCAAATAGAATTTCCTCACGCAGCTCTGCGGGGACGACCAACAGGTAAGTTTTGTTGCTGGCGGCTGCGTTCTTCTTGTACAACACGCCCTGTCGTAAGCAGAAGGATGACAATCCGCGAGTTATATGCTGGGGCAGTGATACGTTGCGGCCCTCTAGATGTTCAATGATAGGTCGCAATTGAGCATCTGCTCGCTGCCGTAAAGCCAAGTCTGTTACGCTTACGGAGCCAAGGAAAGGGCAGTCCTCTTCGAAGCTCTGAGCGGCAGGCTCAACTGGCGCGCGTGACAACGTGTCCGCATCTTCGTGTGCACGACCGGACTTGTACACGATAGTGACGTCGTACTCCTGCAGACGTAGGCTCCACCTTGCCAGTCGTCCGGAGGGGTCTCTGAGGTTCGCAAGCCAGCCCAGCGAGTGATGATCCGTCACTACTCTGAATGGACGGCCGTAAAGGTAAGGTCGAAACTTAGCAATTGCCCACACGACAGCAAGGCACTCCTTCTCCGTGGTACTGTAGTTTGACTCCGGGCGTGTTAGGGTTCGGCTTGCGTAGGCGATAACCTTTTCAATTCCCTCCTGCCGTTGGACGAGTACCGCGCCCAGACCGACGTTACTGGCGTCGGTATGAATTTCTGTTTCGGCTTCCTCGTCGAAATGTCCAAGAACAGGTGGTGATGCCAGGCGAAGCCGAAGCTCTGTGAATGCTGATTCTTGTTCAGCACTCCAAACGAACGGCGTATCGTCTCTAGTGAGTCTAGTTAATGGTTCGGCAATTTTCGAAAAATTGCCTATAAAGCGCCGGTAGTACGCGCATAGACCAAGAAACCGCCGCACACTTTTCTTATCGGCAGGAGTCGGGAAGGCTGCGACAGCGGCGGTTTTCTCAGGGTCAGGACGGACGCCTTCTGCGCTTACGACATGTCCAAGGAACTTTAGTTCTTCGTAACCGAAATGGCATTTTTGCGGCTTTAACGTAAGGTTAGCCGTCCGAATCGCCTCAAGTACTTGTCGTAGTCGCTTCAGATGTTCGGAGAAGCTGGTTGAAAACACGACCACATCATCCAAGTACACAAGGCAGCTTTGCCATTTTAAGTCAGTCAACACAGTGTCCATCATGCGTTGGAAGGTAGCTGGCGCAGAGCAGAGTCCGAACGGTAGCACCCGAAATTCGTAGAGGCCATCCGGCGTGACAAAGGCGGTTTTTTCGCGGTCGCGCTCATCAACCTCAATTTGCCAGTAGCCACTCTTTAAATCCAGGGAAGAAAAATACTTCGCTCGTCGTAGTCGGTCAAGCGAGTCATCAATACGCGGCAGCGGATAAACATCTTTTTTTGTGACGTTGTTGAGCTTTCTGTAATCTACACAGAAGCGAAGCGTACCGTCCTTCTTCTTAACCAGAACGACCGGTGAGGACCAGGGACTGTTCGAAGGCTGGATAACGCCGTCGTCGATCATTTCTTTCACTTGCTGCTTGATAGCTGCGCGTTCTGTCGGCGAGACGCGGTATGGCTGTTGGTGAATAGGTCTTGCGTCGTCGTAAGTGATTATCCTGTGCTGTGTAATTGGCGTCTGACTCACTTTAGACGACTGAGCAAAGCACGCCCTGAATTCAAACAATAGCTCTCGCAAGGCCCTCTGGTTCTCTTCTGGCAGTGCACTGTTCATGTCGACATCTATTACGGTTTGTCCATTGCGGCTACTGTCTTCACAGGCAAAACACTCAATGACGTCCTCCAAGGCTTCAGCGTAGGCGACCGCAGTGCCCCGGAAAAGGTGACGATGCTCATTGGTGAAATTTGTAATCATGACCTCGGCTGTACCGTTCCGAATGTCAATGATGCCTCGTGCCACAGAAATTCCAAGCGCCAGCAGCAGGGAGACGTTGCACTCTGCCACTGTTTCACCGTCACTGGTTCCTTCGGAAGTCACCTGAATTAGGATACTTGCACGAGGTGGTATTGTGACACTGTCGTCGGAAACACGGAGGGCGGTTGTACGGCGGTTGGAGTCCCTTGACGTAGCGTTGACTGTCGAAAAGGAAATGCAGCGTCGCCGTAGGTCGATTACGGCGCCATATTCCCGAAGAAAATCGAGGCCGAGAATTAATTCGCGGGAGCAGTCACGTAGCACGATGGAGCTGACCAAAAACGTGCAGCCTCGTATTTGTAGCCTGGACGTGCACAAACCAACCGGCGTTACAACATGTCCGCCAGCTGTACGTACATGCGATCCTGTCCAAGGCATTATCACTTTCTTCAAGGTACGTGCCAATTGTCCGCTAATAATCGAGTAGTCAGCACCAGTGTCTATTAAGGCAGTTAAATTGCGACCGTCGAGCAGCACAGGTATGTCCATTGAATAGTCGCTCAGCTGGGATACAGGCGCCGGCGTAGTCGAATTTCCGTTGGTCCGATGTCGCGTCGATTGGAGGGCGAGGTCTTCATCACGTCGAGAATCAGCGGCCTCGCCTCGAAAGGTCGCTGGCGTTAGTTTTCCAGGCGAGGGCTCGGAGACCGTCCTTGCGGCCTTCGATTTCCGTTGCCTGAATAAGAGGACGACCGCGGTGACGGTGAGCGCGACTGACGCCTGAGTGGGACGTTCTGCCGAGCGATAAAATCTTCAATTTCTGGTGGTCTCTGTCCAAACCGGGGGCGGGGTGAATTGGCAGGAAAACCCTGCAGCCCAAGTCGGCGGTACTGGCAGTCTCGGTAGAGGTGACCCGCTTCACCGCAGTGGTAGCAAAGCGGTCGTCGGTCGGGCATGCGCCATATGTCGGATTTACGCATGACGGGTCGAGTGTCTGCAAAATAAGGGACCACCTGTGCGGACTGCAGTGTGGCGTACGGGGTTGCGGCTGGTAGTGGGACTGGTGCAGGTGCGTTGTGTTCGAACGTGTCGGTATAAGTGGTGCGCTGGAAACCACTCACTGGGGATGGTGTCGTGGACGACGGAACGGTGCGTCTCAATACGTCTGCGTAGGTCACCCCTAGAGGTTCACTTGAAGTTGCGAACGCCTGAAGTGGTGCAGCAACCTGCGTTGGTGTCTCGCGGCGAGGTGTGCCGAGCGCATGCTGAACTTCGTCACGTATGATGGTGGCGATGCAATTCGTGGAAGGCTGCTGCTGCGCCTGGTTCAGCTGTTGCAGCTGTTGTAGCTCGTCGCGAACAACCGAACGTATCAGCTCGCGAAGCGCTCCCACGTCGGTCGGGAACGAGCCTAGCCCGGTGGTATAGGTAGCATTCACTTGCCGATCGTACTGGTTCCGCTGCTGCAGCGCCTTTTCCATGGCGACGGCTTCAGTGAGGAACTCCGCGACCGTTCTAGGCGGACTACGAATGAGTCCAGCGAAGAGCTGCTCTTTCACACCTCGCATCAAGTGTCGCAGCTTCTTGTCTTCCGGCATGGTTGGATCGGCGCGAGTGAACAGATGAACCATATCCTCCACGTATGTAGCCACACCTTCATTAGGCATCTGCATGCGGGACTGGAGGGCCCTTTCAGCGCGCTCTCGACGATCGAGACTCGAGTACGTTTCGCGGAGCCTGTGACAGAACTCATGCCACGACGTTAGGAGGCCCTTGCGGTTCTGGAACCATGTGCGAGCACCATCCAGAAGACTAAAGTACACATTCTTGAGCTTCGCTACTTCGTCCCACCCGTTGAAATCCGCTACGTACTCGTACTCAGCCAGCCAATCTTCCACATCTTCATAGAGGCCACCACGAAAGGGACTCGGAACACGTGGTTTTTGTAGCGTGTAATGAGTGGGTGCAGCTGCGGGTGCAGCGGTTGGAGCAGCGGCGGCTCCAGCGGTAGGGGAAGCGGTGACAGCAACAGTATTCTCCATACCAGTCGACGTACTTGTACTGTGAGGCACAAACTCGGGGGACAGTCCTCGAATCCTCCGACTGAAACGGTGTACCGGCGTAAGCTCTGGGTTTTGGGTCACGTTCCGGCTGCTAGAAGGAGTCTGTTGCATAGGTGAGGTTACCCAGCACCTCCACCATTAAAATGTCACGTTAAAGAGACAGGAGACGTTTTTAAGGCGTCCTCACAAAAGTCCGAAGAGCGGTCGGCTCAGCGCAGCCAAAAAACAGAACAATGGCACGAGGGGAACTGCCACTTCGTCTGCCTCTTTTGCGCTGGCAGATCAAGCGCGCGGCAATATCTTCAAAGCTATCAGCCCAAAGAAAAAAGAGCGCCGCACCACCACCGGGTGGGCTCGAACCTCCAACCTTTCGGTTAACAGCCGATCGCGCTAGACAATTGAGCCACGGAGACAGTCATGCTCTACTCTCACCACCATCAGAACATGTCTACAAAGCTATCAGCGCAAAGAAAAAAGCAACACACCACTCTCGGGAGATCTCGAAACCCCAATTTTTTGATTAACAGCCGAACGTGCTAGCCAATTGCGCCACGGCGACAGCCGTGCTCCTCTCTAACCACCATCAAAACATTTCTTCAGAGCTATCAGCCCAAAGAAAAAAAAGCGTCGCACCACCCCGGGGGGGGGGGGCTAAAAACTCCAACATTTCGGTTAACAGGCGGTCGTGCCAGCCAATTGTGCCACGGAGACAGTCGTCCTCACCTCTCACCACCATCAGAACATATCTTCAAAGCTATCAGCCTAAAGAAAAAAAAGCGCCGCACCACCACCGCGTGGGCTCGAACCTCCACCTTCTCGGTTAACAGCCGATCACGCTAGCCTATTGCGCCACGGAGACAGTCGTGCTCCACGCTCACCACCATCAGAACATATCTTCAAAGCTATCAGCGCAAAGAAAAAAAAAAGCGCCGCGCCACCACCGGGTGGGGGCTCGAACGTCCAACCTTTCGGTTAACAGCCGATCGCGCTAGCCAATTGCGCCAAGGAGACAGTCCTGCTCCACTCTCAGCACCATCAGGACATATCTTCAAAGCTTTCAGCCCGAAGAAAAAAAAGCGCCGCACCACCACCGGATGGGCTCGAAACTCCAACCTTTCGGTTAACAGCCGATAGCGCTAACCAATTGCGCCAAGGAGACAGTCCTGCTCTACTCTCACCACCATCAGAACATATCTTCAAAGCTATCAGCCCAAAGAAAAAAAAGCGCTGCACCACCACAGGGTGGGCTCGAACCTCCAACCTTTCGGTTATTAGCTGATCGCGCTAGCTAATTGCGCCACGGAGACAGTCGTGCTCCACTCTCATCCCACCATCAGAACATTTCTTCAGAGCTATCAGCCCAAAGAAATAAAAGCGCCGCACCACCACGGGGTGGGCTCGAAACTCCAACCTTTCGGTTAACAGCCGGTCGCGCCAGCCAATTGCGCCACGGAGACAGTCGTGCTCTACTCTCACCACCATCAGAACAGATCTTCAAAGCTATCAGCCTAAAGAAAAAAAGCGCCGCACCACCAACGGGTGGGCTCGAACCTCCAACTTTTCGGTTAACAGCCGATCGCGCTAGCCCATTGCGCCATGGAGACAGTCGTGCTGCACACTCACCACCATCAGAACATATCCCAAAGCTATCAGCGCAAAGAAAAAAAGCACCGCACCACTCTCGGGAGGGCTCGAAACTCCAACCTTTCGGTTAACAGCCGATCGCGCAAGCCAATTGCGCCACGGAGACAGTTCTGCTCCAATCTCACCACCATCAGAACATATCTTCAAAGCTATCAGCGCGAAGAAAAAGAAGCGCCGCACCACCACCGGGTGGGCTCGAACCTCCAACCTTTCGGTTAACCGCCGATCGCGCTAGCCCATTTGCGCCACTGAGACAGTCGTGCTCCATTCTCACCACCATCAGAACATATCTTCAAAGCTATCAGCCCAAACGAAAAAAAGCGCTGCACCACCACCGGGTGGGCTCGAACCTCCAACCTTTTGGTTAACAGCCGATCGTGCTAGCCGATTGCGCCAAGGAGACTCTCACCACCATCAGAACATATCTTCAAAGCTATCAGCGCAAAGAAAAAAGCAACACACCACTCCCGGGAGGGCTTGTAAGTCCAACCTTTTGATTAACAGCCGATTCAGCTAGTATATTTCGCCACGGAGACAGTCTTGCTCCACTCTCACCACCATCAGAACATATCTTCAAAGCTATCAGCCCAAAGAAAAACAAAGCGCCGCACCACCACCAGGCGAGCTTGATCCTCCAACCTTCCGGTTAACAGCCGATCGCGCTAGCCAATTGCGCCACTGAGACAATCGCGCTCCACTCTCACCACCATCAGAACATATCTTCAAAGCTATCAGCCCAAAGAAAAAAAAGCGCCGCACCACCACCGGGTGGGCTCGAACCTCCAACCTTTCGGTTAACCGCCGATCGCGCTAGCCCATTTGCGCCACTGAGACAGTCGTGCTCCATTCTCACCACCATCAGAACATATCTTCAAAGCTATCAGCCCAAACGAAAAAAAGCGCTGCACCACCACCGGGTGGGCTCGAACCTCCAACCTTTTGGTTAACAGCCGATCGTGCTAGCCGATTGCGCCAAGGAGACTCTCACCACCATCAGAACATATCTTCAAAGCTATCAGCGCAAAGAAAAAAGCAACACACCACTCCCGGGAGGGCTTGTAAGTCCAACCTTTTGATTAACAGCCGATTCAGCTAGTATATTTCGCCACGGAGACAGTCTTGCTCCACTCTCACCACCATCAGAACATATCTTCAAAGCTATCAGCCCAAAGAAAAACAAAGCGCCGCACCACCACCAGGTGAGCTTGATCCTCCAACCTTCCGGTTAACAGCCGATCGCGCTAGCCAATTGCGCCACTGAGACAATCGCGCTCCACTCTCACCACCATCAGAACATATCTTCAAAGCTATCAGCCCGAAGAAAAAGAAGCGCCGCACCACCACCGGGTGGGCTCGAACCTCCAACATTTCGGTTAACAGCCGATCGCGCTAGCCCATTTGCGCCACTGAGACAGTCGTGCTCCACTCTCACCACCACAGAACATATCTTCAAAGGTATCAGCGCAAAGAAAAAAGCAACGCACCACTCCTGGAAGGGCTCGAAACTCCAACCTTTTGGTTAACACCCGATCACGCTAGCCAATTGCGCCACGGAGACAGTCCTGCTCCACCCTCATCACCATCATAACATATCTTTAAAGCTATCAGCGCAAAGAAAAAAGCGACACACCACTCCCGGGAGGGCTTGAAACTTCAATTTTCCGGTTAACAGCCAAACGTGCTAGCCAATTGCACCACGAAGACAGTCATGCTCCAATCTCACCACCATCAGAACATATCTTCAAAGTTATCAACCCAAAGAAAAAAAGCGCCGCACCACCACCGCGTGGGCTCGAAACTCCCATTTTTCGGTTAACAGCTGATCGCGCTAGCCAATTGCGCCACGGAGACAGTCTTGCTCAACACTCACCACCATCAGAACATATCTTCAAAGCTATCAGCCCAAACAAAAAAAAGCGCTGCACCACCACCGGGTGGGCTCGAACCTCCAACCTTTTGGTTAACAGCCGATCGTGCTAGCCAATTGCGCCACGGAGACTCTCACCATCATCAGAACATATCTTCAAAGCTATCAGCGCAAAGAAAAAAGCAACACACCACTCCCGGGAGGGCTTGTAAGTCCAACCTTTTGATTAACAGCCAATTCAGCTAGTATAATTCGCCACGGAGACAGTCTTGCTCCACTCTCACCACCATCAGAACATATCTTCAAAGCTATCAGCCCAAAGAAAAACAAAGCGCCGCACCACCACCAGGTGAGCTTGATCCTCCAACCTTCCGGTTAACAGCCGATCGCGCTAGCCAATTGCGCCACTGAGACAATCGCGCTCCACTCTCACCAGCATCAGAACATATCTTCAAAGCTATCAGCGCAAAGAAAAAAGCAACACACCACTCCCGGTAGGGCTCGAAACTCCAACCTTTTGGTTAACAACCGATCGCGCTAGCCAATTGCGCCACGGAGACAGTCCTGCTCCACTCTCACCACCATCAGAACATATCTTCAAAGCTATCAGCCCAAAGAAAAAAAAGCGCCGCACCACCACCGCGTGGGCTCGAAACTCCAACCTTTCGGTTAACAGCCGATCGCGCTAGCCAATTGCGCCACGGAGACAGTCCTGGTCCACTCTCACCACCATCAGAACATATCTTCAAAGCTATCAGCCCGAAGAAAAAGAAGCGCCGCACCACCACCGGGTGGGCTCGAACCTCCAACCTTTCGGTTAACAGCCGATCGCGCTAGCCCATTAGCGCCACTGAGACAGTCGTGCTCCACTCTCACCACCATCAGAACATATCTTCAAAGGTATCAGCGCAAAGAAAAAAGCAATGCACCACTCCTGGAAGGGCTCGAAACTCCAACCTTTTGGCTAACACCCGATCATCCTAGCCAATTGCGCCACGGAGACAGTCCTGCTCCACCCTCATCACCATCACAACATATCTTTAAAGCTAACAGCGCAAAGAAAAAAGCGACACACCACTCCCGGGAGGGCTCGAAACTTCAATTTTCCGGTTAACAGCCGAACGTGCTAGCCAATTGCGCCACGAAGACAGTCATGCTCCAATCTCACCACCATCAGAACCTATCTTCAAAGTTATCAGCCCAAAGAAAAAAAAGCGCCGCACCACCACTGGGTGGGCTCGAACCTCCCATTTTTCGAATAAGAGCTGATCGCGCTAGCCAATTGCGCCACGGAGACAGTCTTGCTCAACACTCACCACCATCAGAACATATCTTCAAAGCTATCAGCCCAAACATAAAAAAAGCGCTGCACCACCACCGGGTGGGCTCGAAGCTCCAACCTTTTGGTTAACAGCAGATCGTGCTAGCCAATTGCGCCACGGAGACTCTCACCACCATCAGAACATAACTTCAAAGCTATCAGCGCAAAGAAAAAAGCAACACACCACTCCCGAGAGGGCTCGTAACTCCAAACTTTTGATTAACAGCCGATTCAGCTAGTCAATTTCGCCACGGAGACAGTCTTGCTCCACTCTCACCACCATCAGAACATATCTTCAAAGCTATCAGCCCAAAGAAAAAAAAGCGCCGCACCAACACCACGTGGGTTCGAACCTCCAACATTTCGAGTTAACAGCCGATCGCGCTAGCCAATTGCGCCACGCAGACAGTCGTGCTCCACACTCACCACCATCAGAACATATCTTCAAAGCTATCAGCGCAAAGAAAAAAGCAACACACCACTCACGGGATGGCTCGAAACTCCAAACTTTTGATTAACAGCCGATCGCGCAAGCCAATTGCGCCACGGAGACAGTCCTGCTCCACTCTCACCACCATCAGAACATAGCTTCAAAGCTATCAGCCCAAAGAAAAAAAAAGCGCCGCACAAACACCGGGTGGGCTCGAACCTCCAACTTTACGGTTAACAGCCGATCGCGTTAGCCAATTGCGCCACGCAGACAGTCGTGCTTCACACTCACCACAATCAGAACATATCTTCAAAGCTATCAGCGCAAAGAAAAAAGCAACACACCACTCACGGGATGGCTCGAAACTCCAACCTTTTGATTAACAGCCGATTCAGCTAGTCAATTTTGCCACGGAGACAGTCTTGCTCCACTCTCACCACCATCAGAACATATCTTCAAAGCTATCAGCCCAAAGAAAAAAAAAGCGCCGCACCAACACCAGGTGGGCTCGAACCTCCAAAATTTCGAGTTAACAGCCGATCGCGCCAGCAATTGCGCCACGCAGACAGTCGTGCTCCACACTCACCACCATCAGAACATATCTTCAAAGCTATCAGCGCAAAGAAAAAAGCAACACACCACTCACGGGATGGCTCGAAACTCCAAACTTTTGATTAACAGCCGATCGCGCAAGCCAATTGCGCCACGGAGACAGTCCTGCTCCACTCTCACCACCATCAGAACATATCTTCAAAGCTATCAGCCCAAAGAAAAAAAAAGCGCCGCACCAACACCGGGTGGGCTCGAACCTCCAACTTTTCGGTTAACAGCTGATCGCGCTAGCCATTTGCGTCACGGAGACAGTCGTGCTCCACTCTCACAACCGTAACAACATTTCTTAAGAGCTATCAGCACAAAGAAAAAAGCAACACACAACTTCCGGGAGGGCTCGAAACTCATACCTTTTGGTTAACAGCCGATCGCGCTAGCCTATTGCGCCACGGAGACTGTCCTGCTCCACTCTCACCACCATCAGAACATATCTTCAAAGCTATCAGCCCAAAGAAAAAAAAGCGCCGCACCTCCACCGGGTGGGTTCGAACCTCCAACCGTTCGGTTAACAGCCGATCGCGCGAGCCATTTGCGTCACGGAGACAGTCGTGCTCCACTCTCACCACCATCAGAACATTTCTTCAGAGCTATCAGCCCAAAAAAAAAAAAAGCGCCGCACCACCACCGGGTGGGCTTGAAAACCTCCAACCTTTCGGTTAACAGCCTATCGCGATAGCCAATTGCGCCACGGAGACAGTCGTGCTCCACTTTCACCAGCATCAGAACATATCTTCAAAGCTATCAGCGGAAAGACAAAAGCAACACACCATTCTCGGTAGGGGTCGAAACTCCAACCTTTCTGATAACAACCGATCGCGCTAGCCAATTGCGCCACGGAGACATCCTGCTCCACTCTCACCACCATCAGAACATATCTTCAAAGCTATCAGCCCAAAGAAAAAAAAGCGCCGCACCACCACCGCGTGGGCTCGAAACTCCAACCTTTCGGTTAACAGCCGATCGCGCTAGCCAATTGCGCCACGGAGACAGTCCTGCTCCACTCTCACCACCATCAGAACATATCTTCAAAGTTATCAGCCCAAAGAAAAAAAAGCGCCGCACCACCACCGGGTGGGCTCGAACCTCCCATTTTTCGAATAACAGCTGATCGCGCTAGCCAATTGCGCCACGGAGACAGTCTTGCTCAACACTCACCACCATCAGAACATATCTTCAAAGCTATCAGCCCAAACATAAAAAAAGCGCTGCACCACCACCGGGTGGGCTCGAAGCTCCAACCTTTTGGTTAACAGCAGATCGTGCTAGCCAATTGCGCCACGGAGACTCTCACCACCATCAGAACATAACTTCAAAGCTATCAGCGCAAAGAAAAAAGCAACACACCACTCCCGAGAGGGCTCGTAACTCCAAACTTTTGATTAACAGCCGATTCAGCTAGTCAATTTCGCCACGGAGACAGTCTTGCTCCACTCTCACCACCATCAGAACATATCTTCAAAGCTATCAGCCCAAAGAAAAAAAAGCGCCGCACCAACACCACGTGGGTTCGAACCTCCAACATTTCGAGTTACCAGCCGATCGCGCTAGCCAATTGCGCCACGCAGACAGTCGTGCTCCACACTCACCACCATCAGAACATATCTTCAAAGCTATCACCGCAAAGAAAAAAGCAACACACCACTCACGGGATGGCTCGAAACTCCAAACTTTTGATTAACAGCCGATCGCGCAAGCCAATTGCGCCACGGAGACAGTCCTGCTCCACTCTCACCACCATCAGAACATATCTTCAAAGCTATCAGCCCAAAGAAAAAAAAAGCGCCGCACCAACACCGGGTGGGCTCGAACCTCCAACTTTACGGTTAACAGCCGATCGCGCTAGCCAATTGCGCCACGCAGACAGTCGTGCTTCACACTCACCACAATCAGAACATATCTTCAAAGCTATCAGCGCAAAGAAAAAAGCAACACACCACTCACGGGATGGCTCGAAACTCCAACCTTTTGATTAACAGCCGATTCAGCTAGTCAATTTTGCCACGGAGACAGTCTTGCTCCACTCTCACCACCATCAGAACATATCTTCAAAGCTATCAGCCCAAAGAAAAAAAAAGCGCCGAACCAACACCAGGTGGGCTCGAACCTCCAAAATTTCGAGTTAACAGCCGATCGCGCCAGCAATTGCGCCACGCAGACAGTCGTGCTCCACACTCACCACCATCAGAACATATCTTCAAAGCTATCAGCGCAAAGAAAAAAGCAACGCACCACTCCTGGAAGGGCTCGAAACTCCAACCTTTTGGTTAACACCCGATCAGCCTAGCCAATTGCGCCACGGAGACAGTCCTGCTCCACTCTCACCACCATAAGAACATGTCTTCAAAGCTATCAGCCCAAAGAAAAAAAAGCGCCGCACCACCACCGGGTGGGCTCGAACCTCCAACTTTTCGGTTAACAGCTGATCGCGCTAGCCATTTGCGTCACGGAGACAGTCGTGCTCCACTCTCACCACCGTAACAACATTCCTTAAGAGCTATCAGCACAAAGAAAAAAGCAACACACAACTTCCGGGAGGGCTCGAAACTCATACCTTTTGGTTAACAGCCGATCGCGCTAGCCTATTGCGCCACGGAGACTGTCCTGCTCCACTCTCACCACCATCAGAACATATCTTCAAAGCTATCAGCCCAAAGAAAAAAAAGCGCCGCACCTCCACCGGGTGGGCTCGAACCTCCAACCGTTCGGTTAACAGCCGATCGCGCGAGCCATTTGCGTCACGGAGACAGTCGTGCTCCACTCTCACCACCATCAGAACATTTCTTCAGAGCTATCAGCCCAAAGAAAAAAAAGCGCCGCACCACCACCGGGTGGGCTTGAAAACCTCCAACCTTTCGGTTAACAGCCTATCGCGATAGCCAATTGCGCCACGGAGACAGTCGTGCTCCACCTTCACCAGCATCAGAACATATCTTCAAAGCTATCAGCGGAAAGACAAAAGCAACACACCATTCTCGGTAGGGCTCGAAACTCCAACCTTTCTGATAACAACCGATCGCGCTAGCCAATTGCGCCACGGAGACATCCTGCTCCACTCTCACCACCATCAGAACATATCTTCAAAGCTATCAGCCCAAAAAAAAAGCGCCGCACCACCACCGGGTGGGCTCGAAACTCCAACCTTTCGGTTAACAGCCGATCGCGCTAGCCAATTGCGCCACGGAGACAGTCCTGCTCCAATCTCACCACCATCAGAACATATCTTCAAAGCTATCAGCCCGAAGAAAAAGAAGCGCCGCACCACCACCGGGTGGGCTCGAACCTCCAACCTTTCGGTTAACCGCCGATCGCGCTAGCCCATTTGCGCCACTGAGACAGTCGTGCTCTACTCTCACCACCATCAGAACATATCTTCAAAGGTATCAGCGCAAAGAAAAAAGCAACGCACCACTCCCGGAAGGGCTCGAAACTCCAACCTTTTGGTTAACACCCGATCACGCTAGCCAATTGCGCCACGGAGACAGTCCTGCTCCACCCTCATCACCATCACAACATATCTTTAAAGCTATCAGCGCAAAAAAAAGCGACACACCACTCCCGGGAGGGCTCGAAACTTCAATTTTCAGGTTAACAGCCGAACGTGCTAGCCAATTGCGCCACGAAGACAGTCATGCTCCAATCTCACCACCATCAGAACATATCTTCAAAGTTATCAACCCAAAGAAAAAAAGCGCCGCACCACGACCGGGTGGCTCGAACCTCCCATTTTTCGGTTAACAGCTGATCGCGCTAGCCAATTGCGCCACGGAGCCAGTCTTGCTCAACACTCACCACCATCAGAACATATCTTCAAAGCTATCAGCCCAAACAAAAAAAAGCGCTGCACCACCACCGGGTGGGCTCGAACCTCCAACCTTTTGGTTAACAGCCGATCGTGCTAGCCAATTGCGCCACGGAGACTCTCTCCACCATCAGAACATATCTTCAAAGCTATCAGCGCAAACAAAAAAGCAACACACCACTCCCGGGAGGGCTTGTAAGTCCAACCTTTTGATTAACAGCCGATTCAGCTAGTATATTTCGCCACGGAGACAGTCTTGCTCCACTCTCACCACCATCAGAACATATCTTCAAAGCTATCAGCCCAAAGAAAAACAAAGCGCCGCACCACCACCAGGTGAGCTCGAACCTCAAACTTTTCGGTTAACAGCCGATCGCGCTAGCCATTTGCGTCACGGAGACAGCCGTGCTCCACTCTCACCACCGTAAGAACATATCTTCAAAGCTATCAGCACAAAGAAAAAAGCAACACACCACTCCCGGGAGGGCTCGTAACTCCAACCTTTCGGTTAACAGCCGATCGCGCTAGCCGATTGCGCCACGGAGACAGTCCTGCTCCACTCTTACCACCATCAGAACATATCTTCAAAGCTATCAGCCCAAAGAAAAAAAAGCGCTGCACCAACACCGGGTGGGCTCGAACCTCCAACCTTTCGGGTTAACAGCCGATCGCGCTAGCCAATTGCGCCACGGAGACAGTCGTGCTCCACACTCACCACCATCAGAACATATCTTCAAAGCTATCAGCGCAAAGAAAAAAGCAACACACCACTCACGGGAGGGCTCGAAACTCCAACCTTTTGATTAACAGCCGATTCAGCTAGTCAATTTTGCCACGGAGACAGTCTTGCTCCACTCTCACCACCATCAGAACATATCTTCAAAGCTATCAGCCCAAAGAAAAAAAAAGCGCCGCACCACCACCAGGTGGGCTCGAACATCCAAACTTTCGGGTAAGAGCCGATTGCGCTAGCCAATTGCGCCACGGAGACAGTCCTGCTCCACTCTCACCACCGTAAGAACATATCTTCAAAGCTATCAGCACAAAGAAAAAAGCAACACACCACTCCCGGGAGGGCTCGAACCTCCAACATTTCGGGTTTACAGCCGATCGCGCTAGCCAATTGCGCCACGCAGACAGTCGTGCTTCACACTCACCACCATTAGAACATATCTTCAAAGCTATCAGCGCAAAGAAAAAAGCAACACACCACTCACGGGATGGCTCGAAACTCCAACCTTTTGATTAACAGCCGATTCAGCTAGTCAATTTCGCCACGGAGATAGTCTCGCTCCACTCTCACCACCATCAGAACATATCTTCAAAGCTATCAGCCCAAAGAAAAAAAAGCGCCGCACCAACACCAGGTGGGCTCGAACCTCCAACATTTCGAGTTAACAGCCGATCGCGCTAGCCAATTGCGCCACGCACACAGTCGTGCTTCACACTCACCACCATCAGAACATATCTTCAAAGCTATCAGCGCAAAGAAAAAAGCAACACACCACTCACGGGATGGCTCGAAACTCCAAACTTTTGATTAACAGCCGATCGCGCTAGCCAATTGCGCCACGGAGACAGTCCTGCTCCACTCTCACCACCATCAGAACATATCTTCAAAGCTATCAGCCCAAAGAAAAAAAAGCGCCGCACCAACACCGGGTGGGCTCGAACCTCCAACTTTACGGTTAACAGCCGATCGCGCTAGCCAATTGCGCCACGCAGACAGTCGTGCTTCACACTCACCACCATCAGAACATATCTTCAAAGCTATCAGCGCAAAGAAAAAAGCAACACACCACTCACGGGATGGCTCGAAACTCCAACCTTTTGATTAACAGCCGATTCAGCTAGTCAATTTTGCCACGGAGACAGTCTTGCTCTACTCTCACCACCATCAGAACATAACTTCAAAGCTATCAGCCCAAAGAAAAAAAAGCGCCGCACCACCACCGCGTGGGCTCGAACGTCCAACCTTTCGGTTAACAGCCGATCACGCTAGCCAATTGCGCCACGGACACAGTCCTGCTCAACTCTCATCACCATCAGAACATATCTTCAAAGCTATCAGCCTAAAGAAAAAAAGCGCCGCCCCAGCACCAGGTGGGCTCGAACCTCCAACCTTTCAGTTAACAGCCGATCGCGCTAGCCCATTGCGCCACGGAGACTGTCGTGCTCCACACTCACCACCATCAGAACATATCTTCAAAGCTATCAGCGCAAAAAAAAGGCAACACACCACTCCCGGGAGGGCTCGAACCTCCAACCTTTCGGTTAACAACCGATCGCGCTAGGCAATTGCGCCACGGAGACAGTCCTGCTCCACTCTCACCACCATCAGAACATATCTTCAAAGCTTTCAGCCCGAAGAAAAAAAAGCAACACACCACTCCCGGGGGGGCTCGAAACTTCAAATTTTCGGTTAACAGCCGAACGTTCTATCCAACTGCGCCACGGAGACAGTCTTGCTCCAATCTCACCACCGTCAGAACATTTCTCCAAAGCTAGCAGCGCAAAGAAAAAGAAGTGCCGCACCACCACCGAGTGGGCTCGAAACTCCAACTTTTCGGTTAACAGCCGATCGCGCCAGCCAACTGCGCCACAAAGACAGTCGCGCTCTACTCTCACCACCATCAGAACATATCTTCAAAGCTATCAGCCTAAAGAAAAAAAGCGCCGCACCACCACCGGGTGGGCTCGAAACTCCAACATTTCGGTTAACAGCTGATCGCGCTAGCCAATTGCGCCACGGAGACAGTCCTCTCCACTCTCACCACCATCAGAACTTATCTTCAAAGCTATCAGCCCAAAGAAAAAAAGCGCCGCACCACCACCGAGTGGGCTCGAACCTCCAACTTTTCGGTTAACAGCCGATCGCGCTAGCCAATTGCGCCACGGAGACAGTCGTGCTCCACTCTCACTACCGTCAGAACATTTCTCCAATGCTATCAGCGCAAAGAAAAAAAAACGACACACCGTCCCCGGGTGGGCTCGAAACTCCAACCTTTTGGTGAACAGCCGATCGCGCTAGCCAATTGCGCCACGGAGACTGTCCTGCTCCACTCTTACCACCATCAGAACATATTTTCAAAGCTATCAGCACAAAGAAAAAAGCAACACACCACTCCCGGCAGGGCTCGTAACTCCAACCTTTCGGTTAACAGCCGATCGCGCTAGCCAATTGCGCCACGGAGACAGTCCTGCTCCACTCTCACCACCATCAGAACATATCTTTAAAGCTATCAGCCCAAAGAAAAAAAAGCGCCGCACCAACACCGGGTGGGCTCGAACCTCCAACCTTTCGGGTTAACAGCCGGTCGCGCTAGCCAATTGCGCCACAGAGACAGTCGTGCTCCACACTCACCACCATCAGAACATATCTTCAAAGCTATCAGCGCAAAGAAAAAAGCAACACACCACTCACGGGAGCGCTCGAAACTCCAACATTTTGATTAACAGCCGATTCAGCTAGTCCATTTCGCCACGGAGACAGTCTTGCTCCACTCTCACCACCATCAGAACATATCTTCAAAGCTATCAGTCCCAAAAAAAAGCGCCGCACCACCACCAGGTGGGCTCGAACCTCCAACTTTCCGGTTAACAGCAGATTGCGCTAGCCAATTGCGCCACGGAGACAGTCCTGCTCCACTCTCACCACCATCAGAACATATCTTCAAAGCTATCAGCCCAAAGAAAAAAAAGCGCCGCACCAACACCGGGTGGGCTCGAACCTTCAACATTTCGGGTTAACAGCCGATCGCGCTAGCCAATTGCGCCACGCAGACAGTCGTGCTCCACACTCACCACCATCAGAACATATCTTCAAAGCTATCAGCGCAAAGAAAAAAGCAACACACCACTCACGGGATGGCTCGAAACTCCGACCTTTTGATTAACAGCCGATTCAGCTAGTCAATTTCGCCAAGGAGACAGTTTTGCTCCACTCTCACCACCATCAGAACATACCTTCAAAGCTATCAACGCAAAGAAAAAGGCAACACACCACTCCCGGGAGGGCTCGAACCTCCAACCGTTTGGTTAATAGCCGATCGCGCTAGCCAATTGCGCCACGGAGACAGTCCTGCTCCACTCCCACCACCATCAGAACATATCTTCAAAGCTTTCAGCCCGAAGAAAAAAAGCAACACACCACTCCCGGGGGGCTCGAAACTTCAAACTTTCGGTAACAGCCGAACGTGCTATCCAACTGCGCCACGGAGATAGTCCTGCTCCACTCTCACCACCATCTGAACTTATCTTCAAAGCTATCAGCCCAAAGAAAAAAAAGCGCCGCAACACCACCGGGTGGGCTCTAACCTCCAACATTTCGGTTAACAGCCGATCGCGCTAGCCGATTTCGCCACCGAGACAGTCGTGCTCCACTCTCACCACCATCAGAACATATCTTCAAAGGTATCAGCGCAAAGAAAAAAACAATGCACCACTCCTGGGAGGGCTCGAAACTCCAACCTTTTGGTTAAAAGCTGATCACGCTAGCCAACTGCGCCACGGAGACAGTCTTGCTCCAATCTCACCACCGTCAGAACATTTCTCCAAAGCTATCAGCGCAAAGAAAAAAAGCGCCGCACCACCACCGGGTGGGCTCGAAACTCCAACATTTCGGTTAACAGCCGATCGTGCTAGCCAATTGCGCCACGGAGACAGTCCTCTCCACTCTCACCACCATCAGAACTTATCTTCAAAGCTATCAGCCCAAAGAAAAAAAGCGCCGCACCACCACCGAGTGGGCTCGAACCTCCAACTTTTCGGTTAACAGCCGATCGCGCTAGCCAATTGCGCCACGGAGACAGTCGTGCTCCACTCTCACTACCGTCAGAACATTTCTCCAATGCTATCAGCGCAAAGAAAAAAAAACGACACACCGTCCCCGGGTGGGCTCAAACCTCCAACCTTTTGGTTAACAGCTAATCACGCTAGCCAATTGCGCCACGGAGATAGTCCTGCTCCACTCTCACTACCATCAGAACATTTCTTCAGAGCTATCAGCCCAAACAAAAAAAGCGCCGCACCACCACCAGGTGGGCTCGAAACTCCAACCTTTTGGTGAACAGCCGATCGCGCTAGCCAATTGCGCCACGGAGACTGTCCTGCTCCACTCTCACCACCATCAGAACATATTTTCAAAGCTATTAGCGCAAAGAAAAAAGCAACACACCACTCCCGGGAGGGCTCGAAACTCCAAGTTTTTGATAAACAGCCGAACGTGCTACCCAATTGCGCCACGGAGACAGTCGTGCTCCACTCTCACCACCGTCAGAACATATCTTCAAAGTTATCAGCCCAAAGAAAAAAAAGCGCCGCACCACCACCAGGTGGGCTCGAACCTCCCATTTTTCGGTTAACAGCTGATCGCGCTGGCCAATTGCTCCGCGGAGACAGTCCTGCTCAGCACTCACCACCATCAGAACATATCTTCAAAGCTATCAGCCCAAACAAAAAAAGCGCTGCACCACCACCGTGTGGGCTCGAACCTCCATCCTTTCGGGTAACAGCCGATCGCGCTAGCCAATTGCGCCACGGAGACTCTCACCACCATCAGAACATATCTTCAAAGCTATCAGCACAAAGAAAAAAAGCAACACACCACTCCCGGCAGGGCTCGTAACTCCAACCTTTCGGTTAACAGCCGATCGCGCTAGCCAATTGCGCCACGGAGACAGTCCTGCTCCACTCTCACCACCATCAGAACATATCTTTAAAGCTATCAGCCCAAAGAAAAAAAAGCGCCGCACCAACACCGGGTGGGCTCGAACCTCCAACCTTTCGGGTTAACAGCCGGTCGCGCTAGCCTATTGCGCCACGGAGACAGTCGTGCTCCACACTCACCACCATCAGAACATATCTTCAAAGCTATCAGCGCAAAGAAAAAAGCAACACACCACTCACGGGAGGGCTCGAAACTCCAACATTTTGATTAACAGCCGATTCAGCTAGTCAATTGCGCCACGGAGACAGTCCTGCTCCACTCTCACCACCATCAGAACATATCTTCAAAGCTATCAGCCCAAAGAAAAAAAAGCGCCGCACCAACACCGGGTGGGCTCGAACCTTCAACATTTCGGGTTAACAGCCGATCGCGCTAGCCAATTGCGCCACGCAGACAGTCGTGCTCCACACTCACCACCATCAGAACATATCTTCAAAGCTATCAGCGCAAAGAAAAAAACAACACACCACTCACGGGATGGCTCGAAACTCCAACCTTTTGATTAACAGCCGATTCAGCTAGTCAATTTCGCCAAGGAGACAGTTTTGCTCCACTCTCACCACCATCAGAACATATCTTCAAAGCTATCAACGCAAAGAAAAAGGCAACACTCCACTCCCGGGAGGGCTCGAACCTCCAACCGTTTGGTTAATAGCCGATCGCGCTAGCCAATTGCGCCACGGAGACAGTCCTGCTCCACTCCCACCACCATCAGAACATATCTTCAAAGCTTTCAGCCCGAAGAAAAAAAGCAACACACCACTCCCGGGGGGCTCGAAACTTCAAACTTTCGGTAACAGCCGAACGTGCTATCCAACTGCGCCACGGAGATAGTCCTGCTCCACTCTCACCACCATCTGAACTTATCTTCAAAGCTATCAGCCCAAAGAAAAAAAAGCGCCGCAACACCACCGGGTGGGCTCTAACCTCCAACATTTCGGTTAACAGCCGATCGCGCTAGCCGATTTCGCCACCGAGACAGTCGTGCTCCACTCTCACCACCATCAGAACATATCTTCAAAGGTATCAGCGCAAAGAAAAAAACAATGCACCACTCCTGGGAGGGCTCGAAACTCCAACCTTTTGGTTAAAAGCTGATCACGCTAGCCAACTGCGCCACGGAGACAGTCTTGCTCCAATCTCACCACCGTCAGAACATTTCTCCAAAGCTATCAGCGCAAAGAAAAAAAGCGCCGCACCACCACCGGGTGGGCTCGAAACTCCAACATTTCGGTTAACAGCCGATCGTGCTAGCCAATTGCGCCACGGAGACAGTCCTCTCCACTCTCACCACCATCAGAACTTATCTTCAAAGCTATCAGCCCAAAGAAAAAAAGCGCCGCACCACCACCGAGTGGGCTCGAACCTCCAACTTTTCGGTTAACAGCCGATCGCGCTAGCCAATTGCGCCACGGAGACAGTCGTGCTCCACTCTCACTACCGTCAGAACATTTCTCCAATGCTATCAGCGCAAAGAAAAAAAAAACGACACACCGTCCCCGGGTGGGCTCAAACCTCCAACCTTTTGGTTAACAGCTAATCACGCTAGCCAATTGCGCCACGGAGATACTCCTGCTCCACTCTCACTACCATCAGAACATTTCTTCAGAGCTATCAGCCCAAACAAAAAAAGCGCCGCACCACCACCAGGTGGGCTCGAAACTCCAACCTTTTGATAAACAGCCGAACGTGCTACCCAATTGCGCCACGGAGACAGTCGTGCTCCACTCTCACCACCGTCAGAACATATCTTCAAAGTTATCAGCCCAAAGAAAAAAAAGCGCCGCACCACCACCAGGTGGGCTCGAACCTCCCATTTTTCGGTTAACAGCTGATCGCGCTGGCCAATTGCTCCGCGGAGACAGTCCTGCTCAGCACTCACCACCATCAGAACATATCTTCAAAGCTATCAGCCCAAACAAAAAAAGCGCTGCACCACCACCGTGTGGGCTCGAACCTCCATCCTTTCGGGTAACAGCCGATCGCGCTAGCCAATTGCGCCACGGAGACTCTCACCACCATCAGAACATATCTTCAAAGCTATCAGCACAAAGAAAAAAAGCAACACACCACTCCCGGCAGGGCTCGTAACTCCAACCTTTCGGTTAACAGCCGATCGCGCTAGCCAATTGCGCCACGGAGACAGTCCTGCTCCACTCTCACCACCATCAGAACATATCTTTAAAGCTATCAGCCCAAAGAAAAAAAAGCGCCGCACCAACACCGGGTGGGCTCGAACCTCCAACCTTTCGGGTTAACAGCCGGTCGCGCTAGCCTATTGCGCCACGCAGACAGTCGTGCTCCACACTCACCACCATCAGAACATATCTTCAAAGCTATCAGCGCAAAGAAAAAAACAACACACCACTCACGGGATGGCTCGAAACTCCAACCTTTTGATTAACAGCCGATTCAGCTAGTCAATTTCGCCAAGGAGACAGTTTTGCTCCACTCTCACCACCATCAGAACATATCTTCAAAGCTATCAACGCAAAGAAAAAGGCAACACTCCACTCCCGGGAGGGCTCGAACCTCCAACCGTTTGGTTAATAGCCGATCGCGCTAGCCAATTGCGCCACAGAGACAGTCGTGCTCCACTCTCACCACCATCAGAACATATCTTCAAAGCTATCAGCGCAAAAAAAGGCAACACACCACTCCCGGGAGGGCTCGAACCTCCAACCTTTCGGTTAACAACCGATCGCGCTAGGCAATTGCGCCACGGAGACAGTCCTGCTCCACTCTCACCACCATCAGAACATATCTTCAAAGCTTTCAGCCCGAAGAAAAAAAAGCAACACACCACTCCCGGGGGGGGGCTCGAAACTTCAAATTTTCGGTTAACAGCCGAACGTTCTATCCAACTGCGCCACGGAGACAGTCTTGCTCCAATCTCACCACCGTCAGAACATTTCTCCAAAGCTATCAGCGCAAAGAAAAAGAAGCGCCGCACCACCACCGGGTGGGCTCGAAACTCCAACTTTTCGGTTAACAGCCGATCGCGCCAGCCAACTGCGCCACGGAGACAGTCGTGCTCTACTCTCACCACCATCAGAACATATCTTCAAAGCTATCAGCCTAAAGAAAAAAAGCGCCGCACCACCAACGGGTGGGCTCGAAACTCCAACAATTCGGTTAACAGCCGATCGCGCTAGCCAATTGCGCCACGGAGACAGTCCTCTCCACTCTCACCACCATCAGAACTTATCTTCAAAGCTATCAGCCCAAAGAAAAAAAGCGCCGCACCACCACCGAGTGGGCTCGAACCTCCAACTTTTCGGTTAACAGCCGATCGCGCTAGCCAATTGCGCCACGGAGACAGTCGTGCTCCACTCTCACTACCGTGAGAACATTTCTCCAATGCTATCAGCGCAAAGAAAAAAAAACGACACACCGTCCCCGGGTGGGCTCAAACCTCCAACCTTTTGGTTAACAGCTAATCACGCTAGCCAATTGCGCCACGGAGATAGTCCTGCTCCACTCTCACTACCATCAGAACATTTCTTCAGAGCTATCAGCCAAAACAAAAAAAGCGCCGCACCACCACCAGGTGGGCTCGAAACTCCAACCTTTTGGTGAACAGCCGATCGCGCTAGCCAATTGCGCCACGGAGACTGTCCTGCTCCACTCTCACCACCATCAGAACATATTTTCAAAGCTATTAGCGCAAAGAAAAAAGCAACACACCACTCCCGGGAGGGCTCGAAACTCCAAGTTTTTGATAAACAGCCGAACGTGCTACCCAATTGCGCCACGGAGACAGTCGTGCTCCACTCTCACCACCATCAGAACATATCTTCAAAGCTATCAGCCCAAACAAAAAAAGCGCTGCACCACCACCGGGTGGGCTCGAACCTCCATCCTTTCGGGTAACAGCCGATCGCGCTAGCCAATTGCGCCACGGAGACTCTCACCACCATCAGAACATATCTTCAAAGCTATCAGCACAAAGAAAAAAAGCAACACACCACTCCCGGCAGGGCTCGTAACTCCAACCTTTCGGTTAACAGCCGATCGCGCTAGCCAATTGCGCCACGGAGACAGTCCTGCTCCACTCTCACCACCATCAGAACATATCTTTAAAGCTATCAGCCCAAAGAAAAAAAAGCGCCGCACCAACACCGGGTGGGCTCTAACCTCCAAAATTTCGAGTTAACAGCCGATCGCGCCAGCAATTGCGCCACGCAGACAGTCGTGCTCCACACTCACCACCATCAGAACATATCTTCAAAGCTATCAGCGCAAAGAAAAAAGCAACGCACCACTCCTGGAAGGGCTCGAAACTCCAACCTTTTGGTTAACACCCGATCAGCCTAGCCAATTGCGCCACGGAGACAGTCCTGCTCCACTCTCACCACCATAAGAACATATCTTCAAAGCTTTCAGCCCAAAGAAAAAAAAGCGCCGCACCACCACCGGGTGGGCTCGAACTTTCAACTTTTCGGTTAACAGCTGATCGCGCTAGCCATTTGCGTCACGGAGACAGTCGTGCTCCACTCTCACCACCGTAACAACATTTCTTAAGAGCTATCAGCACAAAGAAAAAAGCAACACACAACTTCCGGGAGGGCTCGAAACTCATACCTTTTGGTTAACAGCCGATCGCGCTAGCCTATTGCGCCACGGAGACTGTCCTGCTCCACTCTCACCACCATCAGAACATATCTTCAAAGCTATCAGCCCAAAGGAAAAAAAGCGCCGCACCTCCACCGGGTGGGCTCGAACCTCCAACCGTTCGGTTAACAGCCGATCGCGCGAGCCATTTGCGTCACGGAGACAGTCGTGCTCCACTCTCACCACCATCAGAACATTTCTTCAGAGCTATCAGCCCAAAGAAAAAAAAGCGCCGCACCACCACCGGGTGGGCTTGAAAACCTCCAACCTTTCGGTTAACAGCCTATCGCGATAGCCAATTGCGCCACGGAGACAGTCGTGCTCCACTGTCACCAGCATCAGAACATATCTTCAAAGCTATCAGCGGAAAGACAAAAGCAACGCACCATTCTCGGTAGGGCTCGAAACTCCAATCTTTCTGATAACAACCGATCGCGCTAGCCAATTGCGCCACGGAGACATCCTGCTCCACTCTCACCACCATCAGAACATATCTTCAAAGCTATCAGCCCAAAAAAAAGCGCCGCACCACCACCGGGTGGGCTCGAAACTCCAACCTTTCGGTTAACAGCCGATCGCGCTAGCCAATTGCGCCACGGAGACAGTCCTGCTCCAATCTCACCACCATCAGAACATATCTTCAAAGCTATCAGCCAGAAGAAAAAGAAGCGCCGCACCACCACCGGGTGGGCTCGAACCTCCAACCTTTCGGTTAACCACCGATCGCGCTAGCCCATTTGCGCCACTGAGACAGTCGTGCTCCACTCTCACCACCATCAGAACATATCTTCAAAGGTATCAGCGCAAAGAAAAAAGCAACGCACCACTCCCGGAAGGGCTCGAAACTCCAACCTTTTGGTTAACACCCGATCACGCTAGCCAATTGCGCCACGGAGACTCTCTCCACCATCAGAACATATCTTCAAAGCTATCAGCGCAAACAAAAAAGCAACACACCACTCCCGGGAGGGCTTGTAAGTCCAACCTTTTGATTAACAGCCGATTAAGCTAGTATATTTCGCCACGGAGACAGTCTTGCTCCACTCTCACCACCATCAGAACATATCTTCAAAGCTATCAGCCCAAAGAAAAACAAAGCGCCGCACCACCACCAGGTGAGCTCGAACCTCAAACTTTTCGGTTAACAGCCGATCGCGCTAGCCATTTGCGTCACGGAGACAGCCGTGCTCCACTCTCACCACCGTAAGAACATATCTTCAAAGCTATCAGCACAAAGAAAAAAGCAACACACCACTCCCGGGAGGGCTCGTAACTCCCACCTTTCGGTTAACAGCCGATCGCGCTAGCCGATTGCGCCACGGAGACAGTCCTGCTCCACTCTTACCACCATCAGAACATATCTTCAAAGCTATCAGCCCAAAGAAAAAAAAGGGCTGCACCAACACCGGGTGGGCTCGAACCTCCAACCTTTCGGGTTAACAGCCGATCGCGCTAGCCAATTGCGCCACGGAGACAGTCGTGCTCCACACTCACCACCATCAGAACATATCTTCAAAGCTATCAGCGCAAAGAAAAGGGCAACACACCACTCACGGGAGGGCTCGAAACTCCAACCTTTTGATTAACAGCCGATTCAGCTCGTCAATTTTGCCACGGAGACAGTCTTGCTCCACTCTCACCACCATCATAACATATCTTCAAAGCTATCAGCCCAAAGAAAAAAAAGCGCCGCACCACCACCAGGTGGGCTCGAACCTCCAAACTTTCGGGTAAGAGCCGATTGCGCTAGCCAATTGCGCCACGGAGACAGTCCTGCTCCACTCTCACCACCGTAAGAACATATCTTCAAAGCTATCAGCACAAAGAAAAAAGCAACACACCACTCCCGGGAGGGCTCGAACCTCCAACATTTCGGGTTTACAGCCGATCGCGCTAGCCAATTGCGCCACGCAGACAGTCGTGCTTCACACTCACCACCATCAGAACATATCTTCAAAGCTATCAGCGCAAAGAAAAAAGCAACACACCACTCACGGGATGGCTCGAAACTCCAACCTTTTGATTAACAGCCGATTCAGCTAGTCAATTTCGCCACGGAGACAGTCTTGCTCCACTCTCACCACCATCAGAACATATCTTCAAAGCTATCAGCCCAAAGAAAAAAAAGCGCCGCACCAACACCAGGTGGGCTCGAACCTCCAACATTTCGAGTTAACAGCCGATCGCGCTAGCCAATTGCGCCACGCAGACAGTCGTGCTCCACACTCACCACCATCAGAACATATCTTCAAAGCTATCAGCGCAAAGAAAAAAGCAACACACCACTCACGGGATGGCTCAAAACTCCAAACTTTTGATTAACAGCCGATCGCGCTAGCCAATTGCGCCACGGAGACAGTCCTGCTCCACTCTCACCACCATCAGAACATATCTTCAAAGCTATCAGCCCAAAGAAAAAAAAAGCGCGCACCAACACCGGGTGTGCTCGAACCTCCAAATTTACGGTTAAAAGCCGATCGCGCTAGCCAATTGCGCCACGCAGACAGTCGTGCTTCACACTCACCACCATCAGAACATATCTTCAAAGCTATCAGCGCAAAGAAAAAAGCAACACACCACTCACGGGATGGCTCGAAACTCCAACCTTTTGAATAACAGCCGATTCAGCTAGTCAATTTCGCCACGGAGACAGTCTTGCTCCACTCTCACCACCATCAGAACATATCTTCAAAGCTATCAGCCCAAAGAAAAAGAAGCGCCGCACCACCACCGGGTGGGCTCGAACCTCCAACCTTTCGGTTAACAGCCGATCGCGCTAGCTGATTGCGCCACGGAGACAGTCGTGCTACACTCTCACCACCATCAGAACATATATTCAAAGGTATCAGCGCAAAGAAAAAAGCAACACACCAATCCCGGGAGGGCTCGAAACTCCACCATTTTGTCTAACAGCCGATCACGCTAGCCAATTGCGCCACGGAGACAGTCCTGCTCCACTCTCATCACCATCAGAACATATCTTCAAAGCTATCAGCCTAAAGAAAAAAAGCGCCGCCCCAGCACCAGGTGGGCTCGAACCTCCAACCTTTCAGTTAACAGCCGATCGCGCTAGCCCATTGCGCCAAGGAGACTGTCGTGCTCCACTCTCACCACCATCAGAACATATCTTCAAAGCTATCAGCGCAAAAAAAAGGCAACACACCACTCCCGGGAGGGCTCGAACCTTCAACTTTTCGGTTAACAACCGATCGCGCTAGGCAATTGCGCCACGGAGACAGTCCTGCTCCACTCTCACCACCATCAGAACATATCTTCAAAGCTTTCAGCCCGAAGAAAAAAAAGCAACACACCACTCCCGGGGGGGGCTCGAAACTTCAAAGTTTCGGTTAAAAGCCGAACGTTCTATCCAACTGCGCCACGGAGACAGTCTTGCTCCAATCTCACCACCGTCAGAACATTTCTCCAAAGCTAGCAGCGCAAAGAAAAAGAAGCGCCGCACCACCACCGAGTGGGCTCGAAACTCCAACTTTTCGGTTAACAGCCGATCGCGCCAGCCAACTGCGCCACAAAGACAGTCGCGCTCTACTCTCACCACCATCAGAACATATCTTCAAAGCTATCAGCCTAAAGAAAAAAAGCGCCGCACCAACACCGGGTGGGCTCGAAACTTCAACATTTCGGTTAACAGCCGATCGCGCTAGCCAATTGCGCCACGGAGACAGTCCTCTCCACTCTCACCACCATCAGAACTTATCTTCAAAGCTATCAGCCCAAAGAAAAAAAGCGCCGCACCACCACCGAGTGGGCTCGAACCTCCAACTTTTCGGTTAACAGCCGATCGCGCTAGCCAATTGCGCCACGGAGACAGTCGTGCTCCACTCTCACTACCGTCAGAACATTTCTCCAATGCTATCAGCGCAAAGAAAAAAAAAACGACACACCGTCCCCGGGTGGGCTCGAAACTCCAACCTTTTGGTGAACAGCCGATCGCGCTAGCCAATTGCGCAACGGAGACTGTCCTGCTCCACTCTTACCACCATCAGAACATATTTTCAAAGCTATTAGCGCAAAGAAAAAAGCAACACACCACTCCCGGGAGGGCTCGAAACTCCAAGTTTTTGATAAACAGCCGAACGTGCTACCCAATTGCGCCACGGAGACAGTCGTGCTCCACTCTCACCACCGTCAGGACATATCTTCAAAGTTATGAGCCCAAAGAAAAAAAGCGCCGCACCACCACCAGGTGGGCTCGAACCTCCCATTTTTCGGTTAACAGCTGATCGCGCTGGCCAATTGCTCCACGGAGACAGCCCTGCTCAACACTCACCACCATCAGAACATATCTTCAAAGCTATCAGCCCAAACAAAAAAAGCGCTGCACCACCACCGGGTGGGCTCGAACCTCCATCCTTTCGGGTAACAGCCGATCGCGCTAGCCAATTGCGCCACGGAGACTCTCACCACCATCAGAACATATCTTCAAAGCTATCAGCACAAAGAAAAAAGCAACACACCACTCCCGGCAGGGCTCGTAACTCCAACCTTTCGGTTAACAGCCGATCGCGCTAGCCATTTGCGCCACGGAGACAGTCCTGCTCCACTCTCACCACCATCAGAACATATCTTTAAAGCTATCAGCCCAAAGAAAAAAAAGCGCCGCACCAACACCGCGTGGGCTCGAACCTCCAACCTTTCGGGTTAACAGCCGGTCGCGCTAGCCAATTGCGCCACGGAGACAGTCGTGCTCCACACTCACCACCATCAGAACATATCTTCAAAGCTATCAGCGCAAAGAAAAAAGCAACACACCACTCACGGGAGGGCTCGAAACTCCAACATTTTGATTAACAGCCGATTCAGCTAGTCCATTTCGCCACGGAGACAGTCTTGCTCCACTCTCACCACCATCAGAACATATCTTCAAAGCTATCAGCCCCAAAAAAAAGCGCCGCACCACCACCAGGTGGGCTCGAACCTCCAACTTTCCGGTTAACAGCAGATTGCGCTAGCCAATTGCGCCACGGAGACAGTCCTGCTCCACTCTCACCACCATCAGAACATATCTTCAAAGCTATCAGCCCAAAGAAAAAAAAGCGCCGCACCAACACCGGGTGGGCTCGAACCTTCAACATTTCGGGTTAACAGCCGATCGCGCTAGCCAATTGCGCCACGCAGACAGTCGTGCTCCACACTCACCACCATCAGAACATATCTTCAAAGCTATCAGCGCAAAGAAAAAAGCAACACACCACTCACGGGATGGCTCGAAACTCCGACCTTTTGATTAACAGCCGATTCAGCTAGTCAATTTCGCCAAGGAGACAGTTTTGCTCCACTCTCACCACCATCAGAACATACCTTCAAAGCTATCAACGCAAAGAAAAAGGCAACACACCACTCCCGGGAGGGCTCGATCCTCCAACCGTTTGGTTAATAGCCGATCGCGCTAGCCAATTGCGCCACGGAGACAGTCCTGCTCCACTCCCACCACCATCAGAACATATCTTCAAAGCTTTCAGCCCGAAGAAAAAAAGCAACACACCACTCCCGGGGGGCTCGAAACTTCAAACTTTCGGTAACAGCCGTACGTGCTATCCAACTGCGCCACGGAGACAGTCTTGCTCCAATCTCACCACCGTCAGAACATTTCTCCGAAGCTATCAGCGCAAAGAAAAAGAAGCGCCGGACCACCACCGGGTGGGCTCAAACCTCAACCTTTTCGGTTAACAGCCGATCGCGCTAGCCAATTGCGCCACGGAGATAGTCCTGCTCCACTCTCACCACCATCAGAACTTATCTTCAAAGCTATGAGCCCAAAGAAAAAAAAGCGCCGCAACACCACCGGGTGGGCTCTAACCTCCAACATTTCGGTTAACAGCTGATCGCGCTAGCCGATTTCGCCACCGAGACAGTCGTGCTCCACTCTCACCACCACCAGAACATATGTTCAAAGGTATCAGCGCAAAGAAAAAAACAATGCACCACTCCTGGGAGGGCTCGAAACTCCAACCTTTTGGTTAAAAGCTGATCACGCTAGCCAACTGCGCCACGGAGACAGTCTTGCTCCAATCTCACCACCGTCAGAACATTTCTCCAAAGCTATCAGCGCAAAGAAAAAGAAGCGCCGCACCACCACCGGGTGGGCTCGAAACTCCAACTTTTCGGTTAACAGCCGATCGCGCCAGCCAACTGCGCCACGGAGACAGTCGTGCTCTACTCTCACCACCATCAGAACATATCTTCAAAGCTATCAGCCTAAAGAAAAAAAGCGCCGCACCACCACCGGGTGGGCTCGAAACTCCAACATTTCGGTTAACAGCCGATCGTGCTAGCCAATTGCGCCACGGAGACAGTCCTCTCCACTCTCACCACCATCAGAACTTATCTTCAAAGCTATCAGCCCAAAGAAAAAAAGCGCCGCACCACCACCGAGTGGGCTCGAACCTCCAACTTTTCGGTTAACAGCCGATCGCGCTAGCCAATTGCGCCACGGAGACAGTCGTGCTCCACTCTCACTACCGTCAGAACATTTCTCCAATGCTATCAGCGCAAAGAAAAAAAACGACACACCGTCCCCGGGTGGGCTCAAACCTCCAACCTTTTGGTTAACAGCTAATCACGCTAGCCAATTGCGCCACGGAGATAGTCCTGCTCCACTCTCACTACCATCAGAACATTTCTTCAGAGCTATCAGCCCAAACAAAAAAAGCGCCGCACCACCACCAGGTGGGCTCGAAACTCCAACCTTTTGGTGAACAGCCGATCGCGCTAGCCAATTGCGCCACGGAGACTGTCCTGCTCCACTCTCACCACCATCAGAACATATTTTCAAAGCTATTAGCGCAAAGAAAAAAGCAACACACCACTCCCGGGAGGGCTCGAAACTCCAAGTTTTTGATAAACAGCCGAACGTGCTACCCAATTGCGCCACGGAGACAGTCGTGCTCCACTCTCACCACCGTCAGAACATATCTTCAAAGTTATCAGCCCAAAGAAAAAAAAGCGCCGCACCACCACCAGGTGGGCTCGAACCTCCCATTTTTCGGTTAACAGCTGATCGCGCTGGCCAATTGCTCCACGGAGACAGTCCTGCTCAGCACTCACCACCATCAGAACATATCTTCAAAGCTATCAGCCCAAACAAAAAAAGCGCTGCACCACCACCGGGTGGGCTCGAACCTCCATCCTTTCGGGTAACAGCCGATCGCGCTAGCCAATTGCGCCACGGATTCTCTCACCACCATCAGAACATATCTTCAAAGCTATCAGCACAAAGAAAAAAAGCAACACACCACTCCCGGCAGGGCTCGTAACTCCAACCTTTCGGTTAACAGCCGATCGCGCTAGCCAATTGCGCCACGGAGACAGTCCTGCTCCACTCTCACCACCATCAGAACATATCTTTAAAGCTATCAGCCCAAAGAAAAAAAAGCGCCGCACCAACACCGGGTGGGCTCGAACCTCCAACCTTTCGGGTTAACAGCCGGTCGCGCTAGCCAATTGCGCCACGGAGACAGTCGTGCTCAGCACTCACCACCATCAGAACATATCTTCAAAGCTATCAGCCCAAACAAAAAAAGCGCTGCACCACCACCGGGTGGGCTCGAACCTCCATCCTTTCGGGTAACAGCCGATCGCGCTAGCCAATTGCGCCACGGATTCTCTCACCACCATCAGAACATATCTTCAAAGCTATCAGCACAAAGAAAAAAAGCAACACACCACTCCCGGCAGGGCTCGTAACTCCAACCTTTCGGTTAACAGCCGATCGCGCTAGTCAATTGCGCCACGGAGACAGTCCTGCTCCACTCTCACCACCATCAGAACATATTTTCAAAGCTATTAGCGCAAAGAAAAAAGCAACACACCACTCCCGGGAGGGCTCGAAACTCCAAGTTTTTGATAAACAGCCGAACGTGCTACCCAATTGCGCCACGGAGACAGTCGTGCTCCACTCTCACCACCGTCAGAACATATCTTCAAAGTTATCAGCCCAAAGAAAAAAAAGCGCCGCACCACCACCAGGTGGGCTCGAACCTCCCATTTTTCGGTTAACAGCTGATCGCGCTGGCCAATTGCTCCACGGAGACAGTCCTGCTCAGCACTCACCACCATCAGAACATATCTTCAAAGCTATCAGCCCAAACAAAAAAAGCGCTGCACCACCACCGGGTGGGCTCGAACCTCCATCCTTTCGGGTAACAGCCGATCGCGCTAGCCAATTGCGCCACGGATTCTCTCACCACCATCAGAACATATCTTCAAAGCTATCAGCACAAAGAAAAAAAGCAACACACCACTCCCGGCAGGGCTCGTAACTCCAACCTTTCGGTTAACAGCCGATCGCGCTAGCCAATTGCGCCACGGAGACAGTCCTGCTCCACTCTCACCACCATCAGAACATATCTTTAAAGCTATCAGCCCAAAGAAAAAAAAGCGCCGCACCAACACCGGGTGGGCTCGAACCTCCAACCTTTCGGGTTAACAGCCGGTCGCGCTAGCCAATTGCGCCACGGAGACAGTCGTGCTCAGCACTCACCACCATCAGAACATATCTTCAAAGCTATCAGCCCAAACAAAAAAAGCGCTGCACCACCACCGGGTGGGCTCGAACCTCCATCCTTTCGGGTAACAGCCGATCGCGCTAGCCAATTGCGCCACGGATTCTCTCACCACCATCAGAACATATCTTCAAAGCTATCAGCACAAAGAAAAAAAGCAACACACCACTCCCGGCAGGGCTCGTAACTCCAACCTTTCGGTTAACAGCCGATCGCGCTAGTCAATTGCGCCACGGAGACAGTCCTGCTCCACTCTCACCACCATCAGAACATATCTTCAAAGCTATCAGCCCAAAGAAAAAAAAGCGCCGCACCAACACCGGGTGGGCTCGAACCTTCAACATTTCGGGTTAACAGCCGATCGCGCTAGCCAATTGCGCCACGCAGACAGTCGTGCTCCACTCTCACCACCATCAGAACATATCTTCAAAGCTATCAGCGCAAAGAAAAAAACAACACACCACTCACGGGATGGCTCGAAACTCCAACCTTTTGATTAACAGCCGATTCAGCTAGTCAATTTCGCCAAGGAGACAGTTTTGCTCCACTCTCACCACCATCAGAACATATCTTCAAAGCTATCAGCGCAAAAAAAGGCAACACACCACTCCCGGGAGGGCTCGAACCTCCAACCTTTCGGTTAACAACCGATCGCGCTAGGCAATTGCGCCACGAAGACAGTCCTGCTCCACTCTCACCACCATCAGAACATATCTTCAAAGCTTTCAGCCCAAAGAAAAAAAAGCAACACACCACTCCCGGGGGGGGGGGGCTCGAAACTTCAAATTTTCGGTTAACAGCCGAACGTTCTATCCAACTGCGCCACGGAGACAGTCTTGCTCCAATCTCACCACCGTCAGAACATTTCTCCAAAGCTATCAGCGCAAAGAAAAAGAAGCGCCGCACCACCACCGGGTGGGCTCGAAACTCCAACTTTTCGGTTAACAGCCGATCGCGCCAGCCAACTGCGCCACGGAGACAGTCGTGCTCTACTCTCACCACCATCAGAACATATCTTCAAAGCTATCAGCCTAAAGAAAAAAAGCGCCGCACCACCACCGGGTGGGCTCGAAACTCCAACAATTCGGTTAACAGCCGATCGCGCTAGCCAATTGCGCCACGGAGACAGTCCTCTCCACTCTCACCACCATCAGAACTTATCTTCAAAGCTATCAGCCCAAAGAAAAAAAGCGCCGCACCACCACCGAGTGGGCTCGAACCTCCAACTTTTCGGTTAACAGCCGATCGCGCTAGCCAATTGCGCCACGGAGACAGTCGTGCTCCACTCTCACTACCGTCAGAACATTTCTCCAATGCTATCAGCGCAAAGAAAAAAAAACGACACACCGTCCCCGGGTGGGCTCAAACCTCCAACCTTTTGGTGAACAGCTAATCACGCTAGCCAATTGCGCCACGGAGATAGTCCTGCTCCACTCTCACTACCATCAGAACATTTCTTCAGAGCTATCAGCCCAAACAAAAAAAGCGCCGCACCACCACCAGGTGGGCTCGAAACTCCAACCTTTTGGTGAACAGCCGATCGCGCTAGCCAATTGCGCCACGGAGACTGTCCTGCTCCACTCTCACCACCATCAGAACATATTTTCAAAGCTATTAGCGCAAAGAAAAAAGCAACACACCACTCCCGGGAGGGCTCGAAACTCCAAGTTTTTGATAAACAGCCGAACGTGCTACCCAATTGCGCCACGGAGACAGTCGTGCTCCACTCTCACCACCGTCAGAACATATCTTCAAAGTTATCAGCCCAAAGAAAAAAAAGCGCCGCACCACCACCAGGTGGGCTCGAACCTCCCATTTTTCGGTTAACAGCTGATCGCGCTGGCCAATTGCTCCACGGAGATAGTCCTGCTCAACACCCACCACCATCAGAACATATCTTCAAAGCTATCAGCCCAAACAAAAAAAGCGCTGCACCACCACCGGGTGGGCTCGAACCTCCATCCTTTCGGGTAACAGCCGATCGCGCTAGCCAATTGCGCCACGGAGACTCTCACCACCATCAGAACATATCTTCAAAGCTATCAGCACAAAGAAAAAAAGCAACACACCACTCCCGGCAGGGCTCGTAACTCCAACCTTTCGGTTAACAGCCGATCGCGCTAGCCAATTGCGCCACGGAGACAGTCCTGCTCCACTCTCACCACCATCAGAACATATCTTTAAAGCTATCAGCCCAAAGAAAAAAAAGCGCCGCACCAACACCGGGTGGGCTCGAACCTGTAACCTTTCGGGTTAACAGCCGGTCGCGCTAGCCAATTGCGCCACGGAGACAGTCGTGCTCCACACTCACCACCATCAGAACATATCTTCAAAGCTATCAGCGCAAAGAAAAAAGCAACACACCACTCACGGGAGGGCTCGAAACTCCAACATTTTGATTAACAGCCGATTCAGCTAGTCAATTGCGCCACGGAGACAGTCCTGCTCCACTCTCACCACCATCAGAACATATCTTTAAAGCTATCAGCCCAAAGAAAAAAAAGCGCCGCACCAACACCGGGTGGGCTCGAACCTGTAACCTTTCGGGTTAACAGCCGGTCGCGCTAGCCAATTGCGCCACGCAGACAGTCGTGCTCCACACTCACCACCATCAGAACATATCTTCAAAGCTATCAGCGCAAAGAAAAAAACAACACACCACTCACGGGATGGCTCGAAACTCCTACCTTTTGATTAACAGCCGATTCAGCTAGTCAATTTCGCCAAGGACACAGTTTTGCTCCACTCTCACCACCATCAGAACATATCTTCAAAGCTATCAACGCAAAGAAAAAGGCAACACACCACTCCCGAGAGGGCTCGAACCTTCTACCGTTTGGTTAATAGCCGATCGCGCTAGCCAATTGCGCCACGGAGACAGTCCTGCTCCACTCTCACCACCATCAGAACATATCTTCAAAGCTTTCAGCCCGAAGAAAAAAAGCAACACACCACTCCCGGGGGGCTCGAAACTTCAAACTTTCGGTAACAGCCGAACGTGCTATCCAACTGCGCCACGGAGACAGTCTTGCTCCAATCTCACCACCGTCAGAACATTTCTCCGAAGCTATCAGCGCAAAGAAAAAGAAGCGCCGGACCACCACCGGGTGGGCTCAAACCTCAACCTTTTCGGTTAACAGCCGATCGCGCAAGCCAATTGCGCCACGGAGATAGTCCTGCTCCACTCTCACCACCATCAGAACTTATCTTCAAAGCTATCAGCCCAAAGAAAAAAAAGCGCCGCAACACCACCGGGTGGGCTCTAACCTCCAACATTTCGGTTAACAGCCGATCGCGCTAGCCGATTGCGCCACCGAGACAGTCGTGCTCCACTCTCACCACCATCAGAACATATCTTCAAAGGTATCAGCGCAAAGAAAAAAAACAACGCACCACTCCTGGGAGGGCTCGAAACTCCAACCTTTTGGTTAAAAGCCGATCACGCTAGCCAATTGCGCCACGGAGACAGTCCTGCTCCACTCTCATCACCATCAGAACATATCTTCAAAGCTATCAGCGCAAAGAAAAAAGCAACACACCACTCCCGGGGGGGCTCGAAACTCCAACCTTTCGGTTAACAGCCGATCGCGCTAGCCAGTGTCGCCACGGAGACAGTCCTGCTCTACTCTCACCACCATGAGAACATATCTTCAAAGCTATCAGCGCAAAGGAAAAAGCAACACACCACCACCGGATGGGCTAGAAACTGCAACCCTTCGGTTAGCAGCCGATCGCGCTAGCCAATTGCGCCACGGAGACAGTCCTGCTCCACTCTCACCACCATCAGAACATATCTTCAAAGCTATCAGCCCAAAGAAAAAAAAGCGCTGCACCACCACCGGGTGGGCTCGAACCTCCAACCTTTCGGTTAACAGTCGATCGCGCTAGCCAATTGCGCCACGGAGACAGTCCTGCTCCACTCTCACCACCATCAGAACATATTTTCAAAGCTATCAGCCCAAAGAAAAAAAAGCGCCGCACCACCACCGGTTGGGCTCGAACCTCCAACCTTTCGGTTAACATTCGATCGCGCTAGCCAATTGCGCCACGGAGACAGTCGTGCTCCACTCTCACCACTATCAGAACATATCTTCAAAGCTATCAGCGCAAAGAAAAAAGCAACACACCACTCATGGCAGGGCTCGAAACTCCAAACTTTCGGTTAACAACCGATTCAGCTAGTCAATTGCGCCACGGAGACAGTCGTGCTCCACTCTCACCACCATCAGAACATATCTTCAAAGCTATCAGCCCAAAGAAAAAAAAAGCGCCGCACCACCACCGGGTGGGCTCGAACCTCCAACCTTTCGGTTAACAGCCGATCGCGCGAGCCATTTGCGTCACGGAGACAGTCGTGCTCCACTCTCACCACCATCAGAACATTTCTTCAGAGCTAACAGCCCAAAGAAAAAAAGCGCCGCACCACCACCGGGTGGGCTCGAAAACCTCCAACCTTTCGGTTAACAGCCGATCGCGCTAGCCAAGTGTGCCACGGAGACAGTCGTGCTTCACTTTCACCAGCACCAGAACATATCTTCAAAGCTATCAGCGCAAAGAAAAAAGCAACACACCACACCCGGTAGGGCTCGAAACTCCAACCTTTCGGTTAACAGCCGATCGCGCTAGCCAATTGCGCCACGGAGACAGTTCTGCTCCAATCTCGCCACCATCAGAACATATCTTCAAAGCTATCAGCGCGAAGAAAAAGAAACGCCGCACCACCACCGGGTGGGCTCGAACCTCCAACCTTTCGGTTAACAGTCGATCGCGCTAGCCAATTGCGCCACGGAGACAGTCCTGCTCCACTCTCACCACCATCAGAACATATTTTCAAAGCTATCAGCCCAAAGAAAAAAAGCGCCGCACCACCACCGGTTGGGCTCGAACCTCCAACCTTTCGGTTAACATTCGATCGCGCTAGCCAATTGCGCCACGGAGACAGTCGTGCTCCACACTCACCACCATCAGAACATATCTTCAAAGCTATCAGCGCAAAGAAAAAAGCAACACACCACTCATGGCAGGGCTCGAAACTCCAAACTTTCGGTTAACAACCGATTCAGCTAGTCAATTGCGCCACGGAGACAGTCGTGCTCCTCTCTCACCACCATCAGAACATATCTTCAAAGCTATCAGCCCAAAGAAAAAAAAGCGCCGCACCACCACCGGGTGGGCTCGAACCTCCAACCTTTCGGTTAACAGCCGATCGCGCGAGCCATTTGCGTCACGGAGACAGTCGTGCTCCACTCTCACCACCATCAGAACATTTCTTCAGAGCTAACAGCCCAAAGAAAAAAATCGCCGCACCACCACCGGGTGGGCTCGAAAACCTCCAACCTTTCGGTTAAAAGCCGATCGCGCTAGCCAAGTGTGCCACGGAGACAGTCGTGCTTCACTTTCACCAGCATCAGAACATATCTTCAAAGCTATCAGCGCAAAGAAAAAAGCAACACACCACACCCGGTAGGGCTCGAAACTCCAACCTTTCGGTTAACAGCCGATCGCGCTAGCCAATTGCGCCACGGAGACAGTTCTGCTCCAATCTCGCCACCATCAGAACATATCTTCAAAGCTATCAGCGCGAAGAAAAAGAAGCGCCGCACCACCACTGGGTGGGCTCGAACCTCCAACCGTTCGGTTAACCGCCGATCGCGCTAGCCAATTGCGCCACGGAGACAGTTCTGCTCCAATCTCGCCACCATCAGAACATATCTTCAAAGCTATCAGCGCGAAGAAAAAGAAGCGCCGCACCACCACCGGGTGGGCACGAACCTCCAACCTTTCGGTTAACCGCCGATCGCGCTAGCTCATTTGCGCCACTGAGACAGTCGTGCTCCACTCTCACCACCATCAGAACATATCTTCAAAGATATCAGCGCAAAGAAAAAAGCAACGCACCACTCCCGGAAGGGCTCGAAACTCCAACCTTTTGGTTAACACCCGATCACGCTAGCCGATTGCGCCACGGAGACAGTCCTGCTCCACCCTCATCACCATCACAACATATCTTTAAAGCTATCAGCGCAAAAAAAAAGCGACACACCACCACCGGGTGGGCTCGAACCTCCCATTTTTCGGTTAACAGCTGGTCGCGCTAGCCAATTGCGCCACGGAGACAGTCTTGCTCAACACTCACCACCATCAGAACATATCTTCAAAGCTATCAGCCCAAACAAAAAAAAGCGCTGCACCACCACCGGGTGGGCTCGAACCTCCAACATTTTGGTTAACAGCCGATCGTGCTAGCCAATTGCGCCACGGAGACTCTCACCACCATCAGAACATATCTTCAAAGCTATCAGCGCAAAGAAAAAAGCAACACACCACTCCTGGGAGGGCTTGTAAGTCCAACCTTTTGATTAACAGCCGATTAAGCTAGTATATTTCGCCACGGAGACAGTCTTGCTCCACTCTCACCACCATCAGAACATATCTTCAAAGCTATCAGCCCAAAGAAAAACAAAGCGCCGCACCACCTCCAGGTGAAATTGATCCTCCAACCTTCCGGTTAACAGCCGATCGCGCTAGCCAATTGCGCCACTGAGACAATCGCGCTCCACTCTCACCAGCATCAGAACATATCTTCAAAGCTATCAGCGCAAAGAAAAAAGCAACACACCACTCCCGGTAGGGCTCAAAACTCCAAGCTTTCGGTTAACAACCTATCGCGCTAGCCAATTGCGCCACGGAGACAGTCCTGCTCTACTCTCACCACCATGAGAACATATCTTCAAAGCTATCAGCGCAAAGGAAAAAGCAACACACCACCACCGGATGGGCTAGAAACTGCAACCCTTCGGTTAGCAGCCGATCGTGCTAGCCAATTGCGCCACGGAGACAGTCCTGCTCCACTCTCACCACCATCAGAACATATCTTCAAAGCTATCAGCCCAAAGAAAAAAAAGCGCTGCACCACCACCCGGTGGGCTCGAACCTCCAACCTTTCGGTTAACAGTCGATCGCGCTAGCCAATTGCGCCACGGAGACAGTCGTGCTCCACTCTCACCACCATCAGAACATATCTTCAAAGCTATCAGCGCAAAGAAAAAAGCAACGCACCACTAATGGCAGGGCTCGAAACTCCAAACTTTCGGTTAACAACCGATTCAGCTAGTCAATTGCGCCACGGAGACAGTCGTGCTCCACTCTCACCACCATCAGAACATATCTTCAAAGCTATCAGCCCAAAGAAAAAAAAGCGCCGCACCACCACCCGGTGGGCTCGAACCTCCAACCTTTCGGTTAACAGCCGATCGCGCGAGCCATTTGCGTCACGGAGACAGTCGTGCTCCACTCTCACCACCATCAGAACATTTCTTCAGAGCTATCAGCCCAAAGAAAAAAAGCGCCGCACCACCACCGGGTGGGCTCGAAAACCTCCAACCTTTCGGTTAACAGCCGATCGCGCTAGCCAAGTGTGCCACGGAGACAGTCGTGCTCCACTTTCACCAGCATCAGAACATATCTTCAAAGCTATCAGCGCAAAGAAAAAAGCAACACACCACACCCGGTAGGGCTCGAAACTCCAACCTTTCGGTTAACAGCCGATCGCGCTAGCCAATTGCGCCACGGAGACAGTTCTGCTCCAATCTCACCACCATCAGAACATATCTTCAAAGCTATCAGCGCGAAGAAAAAGAAGCGCCGCACCACCACCGGGTGGGCTCGAACCTCCAACCTTTCGGTTAACCGCCGATCGCGCTAGCCCATTTGCGCCACTGAGACAGTCGTGCTCCACTCTCACCATCATCAGAACATATCTTCAAAGATATCAGCGCAAAGAAAAAAGCAACGCACCACTCCCGGAAGGGCTCGAAACTCCAACCTTTTGGTTAACACCCGATCACGCTAGCCGATTGCGCCACGGAGACAGTCCTGCTCCACCCTCATCACCATCACAACATATCTTTAAAGCTATCAGCGCAAAAAAAAAAGCGACACACCACTCCCGGGAGGGCTCAAAACTCCAACCTTTCGGTTAACAGCCGATCGCGCTAGCCAATTGCGCCACGGAGACAGTCCTGCTCATCTCTCACCACCATCAGAACATATCTTCAAAGCTATCAGCCCGAAGAAAAAGAAGCGCCGCACCACCTCCGGGTGGGCTCGAACCTCCAACCTTTCGGTTAACAGCCGATCGCGCTAGCCCATTTGCGCCACTGAGACAGTCGTGCTCCACTCTCACCACCATCAGAACATATCTTCAAAGGTATCAGCGCAAAGAAAAAAGCAACGCACCACTCCTGGAAGGGCTCGAAACTCCAACCTTTTGGTTAACACCCGCTCACGCTAGCCAATTGCGCCACGGAGACAGTCCTGCTCCACCCTCATCACCATCACAACATAGCTTTAAAGCTATCAGCGCAAAGAAAAAAGCGACACACCCCTCCCGGGAGGGCTCGAAACTTCAATTTTCCGGTTAACAGCCGAACGTGCTAGCCAATTGCACCACGAAGACAGTCATGCTCCAAACTCACCACCATCAGAACATATCTTCAAAGTTATCAACCCAAAGAAAAAAAGCGCCGCACCACCACCGGGTGGGCTCGAACCTCCCATTTTTCGATTAACAGCTGATCGCGCTAGCCAATTGCGCCACGGAGACAGTCTTGCTCAACACTCACCACCATCAGAACGTATCTTCAAAGCTATCAGCCCAAACAAAAAAAAGCGCTGCACCACCACCGGGTGGGCTCGAACCTCCAACCTTTTGGTTAACAGCCGATCGTGCTAGCCAATTGCGCCACGGAGACTCTCACCACCATCAGAACAAATCTTCAAAGCTATCAGCGCAAAGAAATAAGCAACACACCACTCCCGGGAGGGCTTGTAAGTCCAACCTTTTGATTAACAGCCGATTCAGCTAGTATATTTCGCCACAGAGACAGTCTTGCTCCACTCTCACCACCATCAGAACATATCTTCAAAGCTATCAGCGCAAAGAAAAACAAAGCGCCGCACCACCACCAGGTGAGCTTGATCCTCCAACCTTCCGGTTAACAGCCGATCGCGCTAGCCAATTGCGCCACTGAGACAATCGCGCTCCACTCTCACCAGCATCAGAACATATCTTCAAAGCTATCAGCGCAAAGAAAAAAGCAGCACACCACTCCCGGTAGGGCTCGAAACTCCAACCTTTCGGTTAACAACCGATCGCGCTAGCCAATTGCGCCACGGAGACAGTCCTGCTCCACTCTCACCACCATCAGAACATATCTTCAAAGCTATCAGCCCAAAGAAAAAAAAGCGCCGCACCACCACCGCGTGGGCTCGAAACTCCAACCTTTCGGTTAACAGCCGATCGCGCTAGCCAATTGCGCCACGGAGACAGTCCTGCTCCACTCTCAGCACCATCAGAACATATCTTCAAAGCTATCAGCCCGAAGAAAAAGAAGCGCCGCACCACCACCGGGTGGGCTCGAACCTCCCATTTTTCGGTTAACAGCAGATCGTGCTAGCTAATATCGCCACGGAGACTCTCACCACCATCAGAACATAACTTCCAAGCTATCAGCGCAAAGAAAAACAAAGCGCCGCACCACCACCAGGTGAGCTCGAACCTCAAACTTTTCGGTTAACAGCCGATCGCGCTAGCCATTTGCGTCACGGAGACAGTCGTGCTCCACTCTCACCACCGTAAGAACATAACTTCCAAGCTATCAGCGCAAAGAAAAAAGCAACACACCACTCCCGAGAGGGCTCGTAACTCCAAACTTTTGATTAACAGCCGATTCAGCTAGTATATTTCGCCACGGAGACAGTCTTGCTCCACTCTCACCACCATCAGAACATATCTTCAAAGCTATCAGCCCAAAGAAAAACAAAGCGCCGCACCACCACCAGGTGAGCTCGAACCTCAAACTTTTCGGTTAACAGCCGATCGCGCTAGCCATTTGCGTCACGGAGACAGTCGTGCTCCACACTCACCACCATCAGAACATATCTTCAAAGCTATCAGCGCAAAGAAAAAAGCAACACACCACTCACGGGAGGGCTCGAAACTCCAACCTTTTGATTAACAGCCGATTCAGCTAGTCAATTTTGCCACGGAGACAGTCTTGCTGCACTCTCACCACCATCAGAACATATCTTCAAAGCTATCAGCCCAAAGAAAAAAAAAGCGCCGTACCACCACCGGGTGGGCTCGAAACTCCAACCTTTCGGTTAACAGCCGATCGCGCTAGCCAATTGCGCCACGGAGACAGTCCTGCTCCACTCTCACCACCATCAGAACATATCTTCAAAGCTATCAGCCCGAAGAAAAAGAAGCGCCGCACCACCTCCGGGTGGGCTCGAACCTCCAACCTTTCGGTTAACAGCCGATCGCGCTAGCCCATTTGCGCCACTGAGACAGTCGTGCTCCACTCTCACCACCATCAGAACATATCTTCAAAGGTATCAGCGCAAAGAAAAAAGCAACGCACCACTCCCGGAACTGCTCGAAACTCCAACCTTTTGGTTAACACCCGCTCACGCTAGCCGATTGCGCCACGGAGACAGTCCTGCTCCACCCTCATCACCATCACAACATATCTTTAAAGCTATCAGCGCAAAGAAAAAAGCGACACACCCCTCCCGGGAGGGCTCGAAACTTCAATTTTCCGGTTAACAGCCGAACGTGCTAGCCAATTGCACCACGAAGACAGTCATGCTCCAATCTCACCACCATCAGCGCATATCTTCAAAGTTATCAACCCAAAGAAAAAAAGCGCCGCACCACCACCGGGTGGGCTCGAACCTCCCATTTTTCGGTTAACAGCTGATCGCGCTAGCCAATTGCGCCACGGAGACAGTCTTGCTCAACACTCACCACCATCAGAACATATCTTCAAAGCTATCAGCCCAAACAAAAAAAAGCGCTGCACCACCACCGGGTGGGCTCGAACCTCCAACCTTTTGGTTAACAGCCGATCGTGCTAGCCAATTGCGCCACGGAGACTCTCACCACCATCAGAACAAATCTTCAAAGCTATCAGCGCAAAGAAAAAAGCAACACACCACTCCCGGGAGGGCTTGTAAGTCCAACCTTTTGATTAACAGCCGATTCAGCTAGTATATTTCGCCACGGAGACAGTCTTGCTCCACTCTCACCACCATCAGAACATATCTTCAAAGCTATCAGCGCAAAGAAAAACAAAGCGCCGCACCACCACCAGGTGAGCTTGATCCTCCAACCTTCCGGTTAACAGCCGATCGCGCTAGCCAATTGCGCCACTGAGACAATCGCGCTCCACTCTCACCAGCATCAGAACATATCTTCAAAGCTATCAGCGCAAAGAAAAAAGCAACACACCACTCCCGGTAGGGCTCGAAACTCCAACCTTTCGGTTAACAACCGATCGCGCTAGCCAATTGCGCCACGGAGACAGTCCTGCTCCACTCTCACCACCATCAGAACATATCTTCAAAGCTATCAGCCCAAAGAAAAAAAAGCGCCGCACCACCACCGCGTGGGCTCGAAACTCCAACCTTTCGGTTAACAGCCGATCGCGCTAGCCAATTGCGCCACGGAGACAGTCCTGCTCCACTCTCAGCACCATCAGAACATATCTTCAAAGCTATCAGCCCGAAGAAAAAGAAGCGACGCACCACCACCGGGTGGGCTCGAACCTCCCATTTTTCGGTTAACAGCTGATCGCGCTAGCCAATTGCGCCACGGAGACAGTCTTGCTCAACACTCACCACCATCAGAACATATCTTCAAAGCTATCAGCCCAAACATAAAAAAGCGCTGCACCACCACCGGGTGGGCTCGAAGCTCCAACCTTTTGGTTAACAGAAGATCGTGCTAGCCAATTGCGCCACGGAGACTCTCACCACCATCAGAACATAACTTCAAAGCTATCAGCGCAAAGAAAAAAGCAACACACCACTCCCGAGAGGGCTCGTAACTCCAAACTTTTGATTACCAGCCGATTCAGCTAGTATATTTCGCCACGGAGACAGTCTTGCTCCACTCTCACCACCATCAGAACATATCTTCAAAGCTATCAGCCCAAAGAAAAACAAAGCGCCGCACCACCACCAGGTGAGCTCGAACCTCAAACTTTTCGGTTAACAGCCGATCGCGCTAGCCATTTGCGTCACGGAGACAGTCGTGCTCCACTCTCACCACCGTAAGAACATATCTTCAAAGCTATCAGCATAAAGAAAAAAGCAACACACCACTCCCGGGAGGGCTCGTAACTCCAACCTTTCGGTTAACAGCCGATCGCGCTAGCCGATTGCGCTACGGAGACAGTCCTGCTCCACTCTCACCACCATCAGAAGATATCTTCAAAGCTATCAGCCCAAAGAAAAAAAAGCGCCGCACCAACACCAGGTGGGCTCGAACCTCCAACCTTTCGGGTTAACAGCCGATCGCGCTAGCCAATTGCGCCACGGAGACAGTCGTGCTCCACAATCACCACCATCAGAACATATCTTCAAAGCTATCAGCGCAAAGAAAAAAGCAACACACCACTCACGGGAGGGCTCGAAACTCCAACCTTTTGATTAACAGCCGATTCAGCTAGTCAATTTTGCCACGGAGACAGTCTTGCTCCACTCTCACCACCATCAGAACATATCTTCAAAGCTATCAGCCCAAAGAAAAAAAAGCGCCCCACCACCACCAGGTGGGCTCGAACCTCCAAACTTCCGGTTAAGAGCCGATTGCGCTAGCCAATTGCGCCACGGAGACAGTCCTGCTCCACTCTCACCACCGTAAGAACATATCTTCAAAGCTATCAGCACAAAGAAAAAAGCAACACACCACTCCCGGGAGGGCTCGTAACTCCAACCTTTCGGTTAACAGCCGATCGCGCTAGCCGATTGCGCCACGGAGACAGTCCTGCTCCACTCTCACCACCATCAGAACATATCTTCAAAGCTATCAGCCCAAAGAAAAAAAAAGCGCCGCACCAACACCGGGTGGGCTCGAACCTCCAACATTTCGGGTTTACAGCCGATCGCGCTAGCCAATTGCGCCACGCAGACAGTCGTGCTTCACACTCACCACCATCAGAACATATCTTCAAAGCTATCAGCGCAAAGAAAAAAGCAACACACCACTCACGGGATGGCTCGAAACTCCAACCTTTTGATTAACAGCCGATTCAGCTAGTCAATTTCGCAACGGAGACAGTCTTGCTCCACTCTCACCACCATCAGAACATATCTTCCAAGCTATCAGCCCAAAAAAAAGCGCCGCACCAACACCAGGTGGGCTCGAACCTCCAACATTTCGAGTTAACAGCCGATCGCGCTAGCCAATTGCGCCACGCAGACAGTCGTGCTCCACACTCACCACCATCAGAACATATCTTCAAAGCTATCAGCGCAAAGAAAAAAGCAACACACCACTCACGGGATGGCTCGAAACTCCAAACTTTTGATTAACAGCCGATCGCGCTAGCCAATTGCGCCACGGAGACAGTCCTGCTCCACTCTCACCACCATCAGAACATATCTTCAAAGCTATCAGCCCAAAGAAAAAAAAAGCGCCGCACCAACACTGGGTGGGCTCGAATCTCCAACTTTACGGTTAACAGCCGATCCCGCTAGCCAATTGCGCCACGCAGACAGTCGTGCTTCACACTCACCACCATCAGAACATATCTTCAAAGCTATCAGCGCAAAGAAAAAAGCAACACACCACTCACGGGATGGCTCGAAACTCCAACCTTTTGATTAACAGCCGATTCAGCTAGTCAATGTCTCCACGGAGACAGTCTTGCTCCATTCTCACCACCATCACAACATATCTTCAAAGCTATCAGCCCAAAGAAAAAAAAGCGCCGCACCAACACCAGGTGGGCTCGAACCTCCAACATTTCGAGTTAACAGCCGATCGCGCTAGCGAATTGCGCCACGCAGACAGTCGTGCTCCACATTCACCACCATCAGAACATATCTTCAAAGCTATCAGCGCAAAGAAAAAAGCAACACACCAGTCCCGGGAGGGTTCGAACCTCCAACTTTACAGTTAACAGCCGATCGCGCTAGCCAATTGCGCCACGGAGACAGTCCTGCTCCACTCTCACTACCATCAGAACATATCTTCAAAGCTATCAGCCCAAAGAAAAAAAAGCGCCGCACCACCACCGGGTGGGCTCCAACCTCCAACTTTTCGGTTAACAGCCGATCGCGCTAGCCATTTGCGTCACGGAGACAGTCGTGCTCCAATCTTACCACCGTCAGAACATTTCTTCAGAGCTATCAGCCCAAAGAAAAAAAAGCGCCGCACCACCACCGGGTGGGCTCAAAACCTCCAACCTTTCGGTTAACAGCCGATCGCGCTAGCCAATTGCGCCACGGAGACAGCCCTGCTCCACTCTCACCACCATGAGAACATATCTTCAAAGCTATCAGCCCAAAGAAAAAGAAGCGCCGCACCACCACCGGGTGGGCTCGAACCTCCAACCTTTCGGTTAACAGCCGATCGCGCTAGCTGATTGCGCCACGGAGACAGTCGTGCTACACTCTCACCACCATCAGAACATATATTCAAAGGTATCAGCGCAAAGAAAAAAGCAACACACCAATCCCGGGAGGGCTCGAAACTCCAACATTTTGTCTAACAGCCGATCACGCTAGCCAATTTCGCCACGGAGACAGTCCTGCTCCACTCTCATCACCATCAGAACATATCTTCAAAGCTATCAGCCTAAAGAAAAAAAAGCGCCGGCCCAGCACCAGGTGGGCTCGAACCTCCAACCTTTCGGTTAACAGTCGATCGCGCTAGCCAATTGCGCCACGGAGACAGTCGTGCTCCACTCTCACCACCATCAGAACATATCTTCAAAGCTATCAGCGCAAAGAAAAAAGCAACACACCACTCATGGCAGGGCTCGAAACTCCAAATTTTCGGTTAACAACCGATTCAGCTAGTCAATTGCGCCACGGAGACAGTCGTGCTCCACTCTCACCACCATCAGAACATATCTTCAAAGCTATCAGCCCAAAGAAAAAAAAGTGCCGCACCACCACCGGGTGGGCTCGAACCTCCAACCTTTCGGTTAACAGCCGATCGCGCGAGCCATTTGCGTCACGGAGACAGTCGTGCTCCACTCTCACCACCATCAGAACATTTCTTCGGAGCTATCAGCCCAAAGAAAAAAAGCGCCGCACCACCACCGGGTGGGCTCGAACCTCCAACCTTTCGGTTAACCGCCGATCGCGCTAGCCATTTGCGTCACGGAGACAGTCGTGCTCCACTCTCACCACCGTAAGAACATATCTTCAAAGCTATCAGCATAAAGAAAAAAGCAACACACCACTCCCGGGAGGGCTCGTAACTCCAACCTTTCGGTTAACAGCCGATCGCGCTAGCCGATTGCGCTACGGAGACAGTCCTGCTCCACTCTCACCACCATCAGAACATATCTTCAAAGCTATCAGCCCAAAGAAAAAAAAGCGCCGCACCAACACCAGGTGGGCTCGAACCTCCAACCTTTCGGGTTAACAGCCGATCGCGCTAGCCAATTGCGCCACGGAGACAGTCGTGCTCCAATCTCACCAGCATCAGAACATATCTTCAAAGCTATCAGCCCAAACAAAAAAAAGCGCTGCACCACCACCGGGTGGGCTCGAACCTCCAACCTTTTGGTTAACAGCCGATCGTGCTAGCCAATTGCGCCACGGAGACAGTTCTGCTCCAATCTCGCCACCATCAGAACATATCTTCAAAGCTATCAGCGCGAAGAAAAAGAAGTGTCGCACCACCACCGGGTGGGCTCGAACCTCCAACCTTTCGGTTAACCGCCGATCGCGCTAGCCCATTTGCGCCACTGAGACAGTCGTGCTCCACTCTCACCACCATCAGAACATATCTTCAAAGATATCAGCGCAAAGAAAAAAGCAACGCACCACTCCCGGAAGGGCTCGAAACTCCAACCTTTTGGTTAACACCCGATCACGCTAGCCGATTGCGCCACGGAGACAGTCCTGCTCCACCCTCATCACCATCACAACATATCTTTAAAGCTATCAGCGCAAAAAAAAGCGACACACCACCACCGGGTGGGCTCGAACCTCCCATTTTTCGGTTAACAGCTGATCGCGCTAGCCAATTGCGCCACGGAGACAGTCTTGCTCAACACTCACCACCATCAGAACATATCTTCAAAGCTATCAGCCCAAACAAAAAAAAAGCGCTGCACCACCACCGGGTGGGCTCGAACCTCCAACCTTTTGGTTAACAACCGATCGTGCTAGCCAATTGCGCCACGGAGACTCTCACCACCATCAGAACATATCTTCAAAGCTATCTGCGCAAAGAAAAAAGCAACACACCACTCCTGGGAGGGCTTGTAAGTCCAACCTTTTGATTAACAGCCGATTCAGCTAGTATATTTCGCCACGGAGACAGTCTTGCTCCACTCTCACCACCATCAGAACATATCTTCAAAGCTATCAGCCCAAAGAAAAACAAAGCGCCGCACCACCACCAGGTGAGCTTGATCCTTCAACCTTCCGGTTAACAGCCGATCGCGCTAGCCAATTGCGCCACTGAGACAATCGCGCTCCACTCTCACCAGCATCAGAACATATCTTCAAAGCTATCAGCGCAAAGAAAAAAGCAACACAGCTCTCCCGGTAGGGCTCGAAACTCCAACCTTTCGGTTAACAACCTATCGCGCTAGCCAATTGCGCCATGGAGACAGTCCTGCTCCACTCTCACCACCATCAGAACATATCTTCAAAGCTATCAGCCCAAAGAAAAAAAAGCGCCGCACCACCACCGGGTAGGCTCGAAACTCCAACCTTTCGGTTAACAGCCGATCGCGCTAGCCAATTGCGCCACGGAGACAGTCCTGCTCCACTCTCACCACCATCAGAACATATCTTCAAAGCTATCAGCCCGAAGAAAAAGAAGCGCCGCACCACCACCGGGTGGGCTCGAACCTCCAACCTTTCGGTTAACAGCCGATCGCGCTAGCCAATTTGCGCCACTGAGACAGTCGTGCTCCACTCTCACCACCATCAGAACATATCTTCAAAGGTATCAGCGCAAAGAAAAAAGCAACGCACCACTCCTGGAAGGGCTCGAAACTCCAACCTTTTGGTTAACACCCGATCACGCTAGCCAATTGCGCCACGGAGACAGTCCTGCTCCACCCTCATCACCATCACAACATATCTTTAAAGCTATCAGCGCAAAGAAAAAAGCGACACACCACTCCCAGGAGGGCTCGAAACTTCAATTTTCCGGTTACCAGCCGAACGTGCTAGCCTATTGCGCCACGGAGACAGTCCTGCTCTACTCTCACCACCATGAGAACATATCTTCAAAGCTATCAGCGCAAAGGAAAAAGCAACACACCACCACCGGATGGGCTAGAAACTGCAACCCTTCGGTTAGCAGCCGATCGCGCTAGCCAATTGCGCCACGGAGACAGTCCTGCTCCACTCTCACCACCATCAGAACATATCTTCAAAGCTATCAGCCCAAAGAAAAATAGCGCTGCACCACCACCCGGTGGGCTCGAACCTCCAACCTTTCGGTTAACAGTCGATCGCGCTAGCCAATTGCGCCACGGAGACAGTCCTGCTCCACTCTCACCACCATCAGAACATATTTTCAAAGGTATCAGCCCAAAGAAAAAAAAGCGCCGCACCACCACCGGTTGGGCTCGAACCTCCAACCTTTCGGTTAACAGTCGATCGCGCTAGCCAATTGCGCCACGGAGACAGTCGTGCTCCACTCTCACCACCATCAGAACATATCTTCAAAGCTATCAGCGCAAAGAAAAAAGCAACACACCATTCATGGCAGGGCTCGAAACTCCAAACTTTCGGTTAACAACCGATTCAGCTAGTCAATTGCGCCACGGAGACAGTCGTGCTCCACTCTCACCACCATCAGAACATATCTTCAAAGCTATCAGCCCAAAGAAAAAAAGCGCCGCACCACCACCCGGTGGGCTCGAACCTCCAACCTTTCGGTTAACGGCCGATCGCGCGAGCCATTTGCGTCACGGAGACAGTCGTGCTCCACTCTCACCACCATCAGAACATTTCTTCAGAGCTATCAGCCCAAAGAAAAAAAGCGCCGCACCACCACCGGGTGGGCTCGAAAACCTCCAACCTTTCGGTTAACAGCCGATCGCGCTAGCCAAGTGTGCCACGGAGACAGTCGTGCTCCACTTTCACCAGCATCAGAACATATCTTCAAAGCTATCAGCGCAAAGAAAAAAGCAACGCACCACTCCCGGAAGGGCTCGAAACTCCAACCTTTTGGTTAACACCCGATCACGCTAGCCGATTGCGCCACGGAGACAGTCCTGCTCCACCCTCATCACCATCACAACATATCTTTAAAGCTATCAGCGCAAAAAAAAGCGACACACCACTCCCGGGAGGGCTCGAAACTTCAATTTTCCGGTTAACAGCCGAACGTGCTAGCCAATTGCGCCACGAAGACAGTCATGCTCCAATCTCACCACCATCAGAACATATCTTCAAAGCTATCAGCCCAAACAAAAAAAAGCGCTGCACCACCACCGGGTGGGCTCGAACCTCCAACCTTTTGGTTAACAGCCGATCGTGCTAGCCAATTGCGCCAGGGAGACAGTTCTGCTCCAATCTCGCCATCATCAGAACATATCTTCAAAGCTATCAGCGCGAAGAAAAAGAAGTGTCGCACCACCACCGGGTGGGCTCGAACCTCCAACCTTTCGGTTAACCGCCGATCGCGCTAGCCCATTTGCGCCACTGAGACAGTCGTACTCCACTCTCACCACCATCAGAACATATCTTCAAAGATATCAGCGCAAAGAAAAAAGCAACGCACCACTCCCGGAAGGGCTCGAAACTCCAACCTTTTGGTTAACACCCGATCACGCTAGCCGATTGCGCCACGGAGACAGTCCTGCTCCACCCTCATCACCATCACAACATATCTTTAAAGCTATCAGCGCAAAAAAAAGCGACACACCACCACCGGGTGGGCTTGAACCTCCCATTTTTCGGTTAACAGCTGATCGCGCTAGCCAATTGCGCCACGGAGACAGTCTTGCTCAACACTCACCACCATCAGAACATATCTTCAAAGCTATCAGCCCAAACAAAAAAAAGCGCTGCACCACCACCGGGTGGGCTCGAACCTCCAACCTTTTGGTTAACAGCCGATCGTGCTAGCCAATTGCGCCACGGAGACTCTCACCACCATCAGAACATATCTTCAAAGCTATCTGCGCAAAGAAAAAAGCAACACACCACTCCTGGGAGGGCTTGTAAGTCCAACCTTTTGATTAACAGCCGATTCAGCTAGTATATTTCGCCACGGAGACAGTCTTGCTCCACTCTCACCACCATCAGAACATATCTTCAAAGCTATCAGCCCAAAGAAAAACAAAGCGCCGCACCACCACCAGGTGAGCTTGATCCTTCAACCTTCCGGTTAACAGCCGATCGCGCTAGCCAATTGCGCCACTGAGACAATCGCGCTCCACTCTCACCAGCATCAGAACATATCTTCAAAGCTATCAGCGCAAAGAAAAAAGCAACACAGCTCTCCCGGTAGGGCTCGAAACTCCAACCTTTCGGTTAACAACCTATCGCGCTAGCCAATTGCGCCACGGAGACAGTCCTGCTCCACTCTCACCACCATCAGAACATATCTTCAAAGCTATCAGCCCAAAGAAAAAAAAGCGCCGCACCACCACCGGGTGGGCTTGAAACTCCAACCTTTCGGTTAACAGCCGATCGCGCTAGCCAATTGCGCCACGGAGACAGTCCTGCTCCACTCTCACCACCATCAGAACATATCTTCAAAGCTATCAGCCCGAAGAAAAAGAAGCGCCGCACCACCACCGGGTGGGCTCGAACCTCCAACCTTTCGGTTAACAGCCGATCGCGCTAGCCCATTTGCGCCACTGAGACAGTCGTGCTCCACTCTCACCACCATCAGAACATATCTTCAAAGGTATCAGCGCAAAGAAAAAAGCAACGCACCACTCCTGGAAGGGCTCGAAACTCCAACCTTTTGGTTAACACCCGATCACGCTAGCCGATTGCGCCACGGAGACAGTCCTGCTCCACCCTCATCACCATCACAACATATCTTTAAAGCTATCAGCGCAAAGAAAAAAGCGACACACCACTCCCGGGAGGGCTCGAAACTTCAATTTTCCGGTTAACAGACGAACGTGCTAGCCAATTGCGCCACGGAGACAGTCCTGCTCTACTCTCACCACCATGAGAACATATCTTCAAAGCTATCAGCGCAAAGGAAAAAGCAACACACCACCACCGGATGGGCTAGAAACTGCAACCCTTCGGTTAGCAGCCGATCGCGCTAGCCAATTGCGCCACGGAGACAGTCCTGCTCCACTCTCACCACCATCAGAACATATCTTCAAAGCTATCAGCCCAAAGAAAAATAGCGCTGCACCACCACCCGGTGGGCTCGAACCTCCAACCTTTCGGTTAACAGTCGATCGCGCTAGCCAATTGCGCCACGGAGACAGTCGTGCTCCACTCTCACCACCATCAGAACATATCTTCAAAGCTATCAGCGCAAAGAAAAAAGCAACACATCATTCATGGCAGGGCTCGAAACTCCAAACTTTCGGTTAACAACCGATTCAGCTAGTCAATTGCGCCACGGAGACAGTCGTGCTCCACTCTCACCACCATCAGAACATATCTTCAAAGCTATCAGCCCAAAGAAAAAAAGCGCCGCACCACCACCCGGTGGGCTCGAACCTCCAACCTTTCGGTTAACGGCCGATCGCGCGAGCCATTTGCGTCACGGAGACAGTCGTGCTCCACTCTCACCACCATCAGAACATTTCTTCAGAGCTATCAGCCCAAAGAAAAAAAGCGCCGCACCACCACCGGGTGGGCTCGAAAACCTCCAACCTTTCGGTTAACAGCCGATCGCGCTAGCCAAGTGTGCCACGGAGACAGTCGTGCTCCACTTTCACCAGCATCAGAACATATCTTCAAAGCTATCAGCGCAAAGAAAAAAGCAACACACCACACCCGGTAGGGCTCGAAACTCCAACCTTTCGGTTAACAGCCGATCGCGCTAGCCAATTGCGCCACGGAGACAGTTCTGCTCCAATCTCACCATAATCAGAACATATCTTCAAAGCTATCAGCGCGAAGAAAAAGAAGCGCCGCACCACCACCGGGTGGGCTCGAACCTCCAACCTTTCGGTTAACCGCCGATCGCGCTAGCCCATTTGCGCCACTGAGACAGTCGTGCTCCACTCTCACCACCATCAGAACATATCTTCAAAGATATCAGCGCAAAAAAAAAGCAACGCACCACTCCTGGAAGGGCTCGAAACTCCAACCTTTTGGTTAACACCCGATCACGCTTGCCGATTGCGCCACGGAGACAGTCCTGCTCCACCCTCATCACCATCACAACATATCTTTAAAGCTATCAGCGCAAAAAAAAGCGACACACCACTCCCGGGAGGGCTCAAAACTTCAATTTTCCGGTTAACAGCCGAACGTGCTAGCCAATTGCGCCACGAAGACAGTCATGCTCCAATCTCACCACCATCAGAACATATCTTCAAAGTTATCAACCCAAAGAAAAAAAGCGCCGCACCACCACCGGGTGGGCTCCAACCTCTCATTTTTCGGTTAACAGCTGATCGCGCTAGCCAATTGCGCCACGGAGACAGTCTTGCTCAACACTCACCACCATCAGAACATATCTTCAAAGCTATCAGCCCAAACAAAAAAAAAGCGCTGCACCACCACCGGGTGGGCTCGAACCTCCAACCTTTTGGTTAACAGCCGATCGTGCTAGCCAATTGCGCCACGGAGACTCTCACCACCATCAGAACATATCTTCAAAGCTATCACCGCAAAGAAAAAAGCAACACACCACTCCCGGGAGGGCTTGTAAGTCCAACCTTTTGATTAACAGCCGATTCAGCTAGTATATTTCGCCACGGAGACAGTCTTGCTCCACTCTCACCACCATCAGAACATATCTTCAAAGCTATCAGCGCAAAGAAAAACAAAGCGCCGCACCACCACCAGGTGAGCTTGATCCTCCAACCTTCCGGTTAACAGCCGATCGCGCTAGCCAATTGCGCCACTGAGACAATCGCGCTCCACTCTCACCAGCATCAGAACATATCTTCAAAGCTATCACCGCAAAGAAAAAGCAACACACCACTCCCGGTAGGGTTCGAAACTCCAACCTTTCGGTTAACAACCGATCGCGCTAGCCAATTGCGCTACGGAGACAGTCCTGCTCCACTCTCACCACCATCAGAACATATCTTCAAAGCTATCAGCCCAAAGAAAAAAAGCGCCGCACCACCACCGCGTGGGCTCGAAACTCCAACCTTTCGGTTAACAGCCGATCGCGCTAGCCAATTGCGCCACGGAGACAGTCCTGCTCCACTCTCACCACCATCAGAACATATCTTCAAAGCTATCAGCCCGAAGAAAAAGAAGCGCCGCACCACCACCGGGTGGGCTCGAACCTCCAACCTTTCGGTTAACAGCCGATCGCGCTAGCCCATTTGCGCCACTGAGACAGTCGTGCTCCACTCTCACCACCATCAGAACATATCTTCAAAGGTATCAGCGCAAAGAAAAAAGCAACGCACCACTCCTGGAAGGGCTCGAAACTCCAACCTTTTGGTTAACACCCGATCACCCTAGCCAATTGCGCCACGGAGACAGTCCTGCTCCACCCTCATCACCATCACAACATATCTTTAAAGCTATCAGCGCAAAGAAAAAAGCGACACACCCCTCCCGGGAGGGCTCGAAACTTGAATTTTCCGGTTAACAGCCGAACGTGCTAGCCAATTGCACCACGAAGGCAGTCATGCTCCAATCTCACCACCATCAGAACATATCTTAAAAGTTATCAACCCAAAGAAAAAAAGCGCCGCACCACCACCGGGTGGGCTCGAACCTCCCATTTTTCGGTTAACAGCTGATCGCGCTAGCCAATTGCGCCACGGAGACAGTCTTGCTCAACACTCACCACCATCAGAACATATCTTCAAAGCTATCAGCCAAAACAAAAAAAAGCGCTGCACCACCACCGGGTGGGCTCGAACCTCCAACCTTTTGGTTAACAGCCGATCGTGCTAGCCAATTGCGCCACGGAGACTCTCACCACCATCAGAACATATCTTCAAAGCTATCAGCGCAAAGAAAAAAGCAACACACCACTCCCGGGAGGGCTTGTAAGTCCAACCTTTTGATTAACAGCCGATTCAGCTAGTATATTTCGCCACGGAGACAGTCTTGCTCCACTCTCACCACCATCAGAACATATCTTCAAAGCTATCAGCGCAAAGAAAAACAAAGCGCCGCACCACCACCAGGTGAGCTTGATCCTCCAACCTTCCGGTTAACAGCCGATCGCGCTAGCCAATTGCGCCACTGAGACAATCGCGCTCCCCTCTCACCAGCATCAGAACATAGCTTCAAAGCTATCAGCGCAAAAAAAAGCAACACACCACTCCCGGTAGGGCTCGAAACTCCAACCTTTCGGTTAACAACCGATCGCGCTAGCCAATTGCGCCACGGAGACAGTCCTGCTCCACTCTCACCACCATCAGAACATATCTTCAAAGCTATCAGCCCAAAGAAAAAAAAGCGCCGCACCAACACCAGGTGGGCTCGAACCTCCAACCTTTCGGGTTAACAGCCGATCGCGCTAGCCAATTGCGCCACGGAGACAGTCGTGCTCCACACTCACCACCATCAGAACATATCTTCAAAGCTATCGGCGCAAAGAAAAAAGCAACACACCACTCACGGGAGGGCTCGAAACTCCAACCTTTTGATTAACAGCCGATTCAGCTAGTCAATTTTGCCACGGAGACAGTCTTGCTCCACTCTCACCACCATCAGAACATATCTTCAAAGCTATCAGCCCAAAGAAAAAAAAAGCGCCGCACCACCACCAGGTGGGCTCGAACCTCCAAACTTCCGGTTAAGAGCCGATTGCGCTAGCCAATTGCGCCACGGAGACAGTCCTGCTCCACTCTCACCACCGTAAGAACATATCTTCAAAGCTATCAGCACAAAGAAAAAAGCAACACACCACTCCCGGGAGGGCTTGTAACTCCAACCTTTCGGTTAACAGCCGATCGCGCTAGCCGATTGCGCCACGGAGACAGTCCTGCTCCACTCTCACCACCATCAGAACATATCTTCAAAGCTATCAGCCCAAAGAAAAAAAAATCGCCGCACCAACACCGGGTGGGCTCGAACCTCCAACATTTCGAGTTAACAGCCGATCGCGCTAGCCAATTGCGCCACGCAGACAGTCGTGCTCCACACTCACCACCATCAGAACATATCTTCAAAGCTATCAGCGCAAAGAAAAAAGCAACACACCACTCCCGGTAGGGCTCGAAACTCCAACCTTTCGGTTAACAACCGATCGCGCTAGCCAATTGCGCCACGGAGACAGTCCTGCTCCACTCTCACCACCATCAGAACATATCTTCAAAGCTATCAGCCCAAAGAAAAAAAAGCGCCGCACCACCACCGCGTGGGCTCGAAACTCCAACCTTTCGGTTAACAGCCGATCGCGCTAGCCAATTGCGCCACGGAGACAGTCCTGCTCCACTCTCACCACCATCAGAACATATCTTCAAAGCTATCAGCCCGAAGAAAAAGAAGCGCCGCACCACCACCGGGTGGGCTCGAACCTCCAACCTTTCGGTTAACAGCCGATCGCGCTAGCGCATTTGCGCCACTGAGACAGTCGTGCTCCACTCTCACCACCATCAGAACATATCTTCAAAGGTATCAGCGCAAAGAAAAAAGCAACGCACCACTCCTGGAAGGGCTCGAAACTCCAACCTCTTGGTTAACACCCGATCACCCTAGCCAATGTCACCACGGAGACAGTCCTGCTCCACCCTCATCACCATCGCAACATATCTTTAAAGCTATCAGCGCAAAGAAAAAAGCGACACACCACTCCCGGGAGGGCTCGAAACTTCAATTTTCCGGTTAACAGCCGAACGTGCTAGCCAATTGCGCCACGAAGACAGTCATGCTCCAATCTCACCACCATCAGAACCTATCTTCAAAGTTATCAGCCCAAAGAAAAAAAAGCGCCGCACCACCACCGGGTGGGCTCGAACCTCCCATTTTTCGGTTAACAGCTGATCGCGCTAGCCAATTGCGCCACGGAGACAGTCTTGCTCAACACTCACCACCATCAGAACATATCTTCAAAGCTATCAGCCCAAACATAAAAAAAGCGCTGCACCACCACCGGGTGGGCTCGAAGCTCCAACCTTTTGGTTAACAGCAGATCGTGCTAGCCAATTGCGCCACGGAGACTCTCACCACCATCAGAACATAACTTCAAAGCTATCAGCGCAAAGAAAAAAGCAACACACCACTCCCGAGAGGGCTCGAAACTCCAACCTTTTGATTAACAGCCGATTCAGCTAGTCAATTTTGCCATGGAGACAGTCTTGCTCCACTCTCACCACCATCAGAACATATCTTCAAAGCTATCAGTCATAGAAAAAAAAGGCGCCGCACCACCACCAGGTGGGCTCGAACCTCCAAACTTCCGGTTAAGAGCCGATTGCGCTAGCCAATTGCGCCACGGAGACAGTCCTGTTCCACTCTCACCACCGTAAGAACATATCTTCAAAGCTATCAGCACAAAGAAAAAAGCAACACACCACTCCCGGGAGGCCTCGTAACTCCAACCTTTTGGTTAACAGCCGATCGCGCTAGCCGATTGCGCCACGGAGACAGTCCTGCTCCACTCTCACCACCATCAGAACATATCTTCAAAGCTATCAGCCCAAAGAAAAAAAAAAGCGCCGCACCAACACCGGGTGGGCTCGAACCTCCAACATTTCGGGTTTACAGCCGATCGCGCTAGCCAATTGCGCCACGCAGACAGTCGTGCTTCACACTCACCACCATCAGAACATATCTTCAAAGCTATCAGCGCAAAGAAAAAAGCAACACACCACTCACGGGATGGCTCGAAACTCCAACCTTTTGATTAACAGCCGATCGCGCTAGCCAATTGCGCCACGGAGACAGTCCTGCTCCACTCTCACCACCATCAGAACATAACTTCAAAGCTATCAGCCCAAAGAAAAAAAAGCGCCGCACCAACACTGGGTGGGCTCGAACCTCCAACTTTACGGTTAACAGCCGATCGCGCTAGCCAATTGCGCCACGCAGACAGTCGTGCTTCACACTCACCACCATCAGAACATATCTTCAAAGCTATCAGCGCAAAGGAAAAAGCAACACACCTCTCACGGGATGGCTCGAAACTCCAACCTTTTGATTAACAGCCGATTCAGCTAGTCAATTTCGCCACGGAGACAGCCTTGCTCCACTCTCACCACCATCACAACATATCTTCAAAGCTATCAGCCCAAAGAAAAAAAAGCGCCGCACCAACACCAGGTGGGCTCGAACCTCCAACATTTCGAGTTAACAGCCGATCGCGCTAGCGAATTGCGCCACGCAGACAGTCGTGCTCCACACTCACCACCATCAGAACATATCTTCAAAGCTATCAGCGCAAAGAAAAAAACAACACACCAGGCCCGGGAGGGTTCGAACCTCCAACTTTACAGTTAACAGCCGATCGCGCTAGCCAATTGCGCCACGGAGACAGTCCTGCTCCACACTCACTACCATCAGAACATATCTTCAAAGCTATCAGCCCAAAGAAAAAAAAGCGCCGCACCACCACCGGGTGGGCTCGAACCTCCAACTTTTCGGTTAACAGCCGATCGCGCTAGCCATTTGCGTCACGGAGACAGTCGTGCTCCACTCTTACCACCGTCAGAACATTTCTTCAGAGCTATCAGCCCAAAGAAAAAAAAAGCGCCGCACCACCACCGGGTGGGCTCAAAACCTCCAACCTTTCGGTTAACAGCCGATCGCGCTAGCCAATTGCGCCACGGAGACAGCCCTGATCCACTCTCACCACCATGAGAACATATCTTCAAAGCTATCAGCCCAAAGGAAAAGCAGCGCCGCACCACCACCGGGTGGGCTCGAACCTCCAACCTTTCGGTTAACAGCCGATCGCGCTAGCTGATTGCGCCACGGAGACAGTCGTGCTACACTCTCACCACCATCAGAACATATATTCAAAGGCATCAGCGCAAAGAAAAAAGCAACACACCAATCCCGGGAGGGCTCGAAACTCCAACATTTTGTCTAACAGCCGATCACGCTTGCCAATTGCGCCACGGAGACAGTCCTGCTCCACTCTCATCACCATCAGAACATATCTTCAAAGCTATCAGCCTAAAGAAAAAAAAGCGCCGGCCCAGCACCAGGTGGGCTCGAACCTCCAACCTTTCAGTTAAAAGCCGATCGCGCTAGCCAATTGCGCCACGGAGACAGTCCTGCTCCACTCTCACCACCGTAAGAACATATCTTCAAAGCTATCAGCACAAAGAAAAAAGCAACACACCACTCCCGGGAGGGCTCGTAACTCCAACCTTTCGGTTAACAGCCGATCGCGCTAGCCGATTGCGCCACGGAGACAGTCCTGCTCCACTCTCACCACCATCAGAACATATCTTCAAAGCTATCAGCCCAAAGAAAAAAAAGCGCTGCACCAACACCGGGTGGGCTCGAACCTCCAACATTTCGGGTTTACAGCCGATCGCGCTAGCCAATTGCGCCACGCAGACAGTCGTGCTTCACACTCACCACCATCAGAACATATCTTCAAAGCTATCAGCGCAAAGAAAAAAGCAACACACCACTCACGGGATGGCTCGAAACTCCAACCTTTTGATTAACAGCCGATTCAGCTAGTCAATTTCGCAACGGAGACAGTCTTGCTCCACTCTCACCACCATCAGAACATATCTTCAAAGCTATCAGCCCAAAGAAAAAAAGCGCCGCACCAACACCAGGTGGGCTCGAACCTCCAACATTTCGAGTTAACAGCCGATCGCGCTAGCCAATTGCGCCAGGCAGACAGTCGTGCTCCACACTCACCACCATCAGAACATATCTTCAAAGCTATCAGCGCAAAGAAAAAAGCAACACACCACTCACGGGATGGCTCGAAACTATAAACTTTTTATTAACAGCCGATCGCGCTAGCCAATTGCGCCACGGAGACAGTCCTGCTCCACTCTCACCACCATCAGAACATATCTTCAAAGCTATCAGCCCAAAGAAAAAAAAAGCGCCGCACCAACACCGGGTGGGCTCGAACCTCCAACTTTACGGTTAACAGCCGATCGCGCTAGCCAATTGCGCCACGCAGACAGTCGTGCTTCACACTCACCACCATCAGAACATATCTTCAAAGCAATCAGCGCAAAGAAAAAAGCAACACACCACTCACGGGATGGCTCGAAACTCCAACCTTTTGATTAACAGCCGATTCAGCTAGTCAATTTCGCCACGGAGACAGTCTTGCTCCACTCTCATCACCATCACAACATATCTTCAAAGCTATCAGCCCAAAGAAAAAAAAGCGCCGCCCCAACACTAGGTGGGCTCGAACCTCCAACATTTCGAGTTAACAGCCGATCGCGCTAGCGAATTGCGCCACGGAGACAGTCCTGCTCCACTCTCACCACCATCAGAACATATCTTCAAAGCTTTCAGCCCGAAGAAAAAAAAGCAACACACCACTCCCGGGGGGGCTCGAAACTTCAAATTTTCGGTTAACAGCCGAACGTTCTATCCAACTGCGCCACGGAGACAGTCTTGCTCCAATCTCACCACCGTCAGAACATTTCTCCAAAGCTATCAGCGCAAAGAAAAAGAAGCGCCGCACCACCACCGGGTGGGCTCGAAACTTCAAATTTTCGGTTAACAGCCGAACGTTCTATCCAACTGCGCCACGGAGACAGTCTTGCTCCACTCTCACTACCATCAGAACATTTCTTCAGAGCTATCAGCCTAAACAAAAAAAAGCGCCGCACCACCACCAGGTGGGCTCGAAACTCCAACCTTTTGGTTAACAGACGATCGCGCTAGCCAATTGCGCCACGGAGACAGTCCTGCTCCACTCTCACCACCATCAGAACATAACTTCAAAGCTATCAGCCCAAAGAAAAAAAAAGCGCCGCACCAACACTGGGTGGGCTCGAACCTCCAACTTTACGGTTAACAGCCGATCGCGCTAGCCAATTGCGCCACGCAGACAGTCGTGCTTCACACTCACCACCATCAGAACATATCTTCAAAGCTATCAGCGCAAAGAAAAAAGCAACACACCTCTCACGGGATGGCTCGAAACTCCAACCTTTTGATTAACAGCCGATTCAGCTTGTCAATTTCGCCACGGAGACAGTCTTGCTCCACTCTCACCACCATCGCAACATATCTTCAAAGCTATCAGCCCAAAGAAAAAAAAGCGCCGCAACAACACCAGGTGGGCTCGAACCTCCAACATTTCGAGTTAACAGCCGATCGCGCTAGCGAATTGCGCCACGCAGACAGTCGTGCTCCACACTCACCACCATCAGAACATATCTTCAAAGCTATCAGCGCAAAGAAAAAAGCAACACACCAGTCCCGGGAGGGTTCGAACCTCCAACTTTACAGTTAACAGCCGATCGCGCTAGCCAATTGCGCCACGGAGACAGTCCTGCTCCACTCTCACTACCATCAGAACATATCTTCAAACCTATCAGCCCAAAGAAAAAAAAGCGCCGCACCACCACCGGGTGGGCTCGAACCTCCAACTTTTCGGTTAACAGCCGATCGCGCTAGCCATTTGCGTCACGGAGACAGTCGTGCTCCACTCTTACCACCGTCAGAACATTTCTTCAGAGCTATCAGCCCAAAGAAAAAAATGCGCCGCACCACCACCGGGTGGGCTCAAAACCTCCAACCTTTCGGTTAACAGCCGATCGCGCTAGCCAATTGCGCCACGGAGACAGCCCTGCTCCACTCTCACCACCATGAGAACATATCTTCAAAGCTATCAGCCCAAAGAAAAAGAAGCGCCGCACCACCACCGGGTGGGCTCGAACCTCCAACCTTTCGGTTAACAGCCGATCGCGCTAGCTGATTGCGCCACGGAGGCAGTCGTGCTACACTCTCACCACCATCAGAACATATATTCAAAGGTATCAGCGCAAAGAAAAAAGCAACACACCAATCCCGGGAGGGCTCGAAACTCCAACATTTTGTGTAACAGCCGATCACGCTAGCCAATTGCGCCACGGAGACAGTCCTGCTCCACTCTCATCACCATCAGAACATATCTTCAAAGCTATCAGCCTAAAGAAAAAAAAGCGCCGACCCAGCAGCAGGTGGGCTCGAACCTCCAACCTTTCAGTTAAAAGCCGATCGCGCTAGCCAATTGCGCCACGGAGACAGTCCTGCTCCACTCTCACCACCGTAAGAACATATCTTCAAAGCTATCAGCACAAAGAAAAAAGCAACACACCACTCACGGGAGGGCTCGTAACTCCAACCTTTCGGTTAACAGCCGATCGCGCTAGCCGATTGCGCCACGGAGACAGTCCTGCTCCACTCTCACCACCATCAGAACATATCTTCAAAGCTATCAGCCCAAAGAAAAAAAAAGCGCCGCACCAACACGGGTGGGCTCGAACCTCCAACATTTCGGGTTTACAGCCGATCGCGCTAGCCAATTGCGCCACGCAGACAGTCGTGCTTCACACTCACCACCATCAGAACATATCTTCAAAGCTATCAGCGCAAAGAAAAAAGCAACACACCACTCACGGGATGGCTCGAAACTCCAACCTTTTGATTAACAGCCGATTCAGCTAGTCAATTTCGCAACGGAGACAGTCTTGCTCCACTCTCACCACCATCAGAACATATCTTCAAAGCTATCAACCCAAAGAAAAAAAAGCGCCGCACCAACACCAGGTGGGCTCGAACCTCCAACATTTCGAGTTAACAGCCGATCGCGCTAGCCGATTGCGCCACGCAGACAGTCGTGCTCCACACTCACCACCATCAGAACATATCTTCAAAGCTATCAGCGCAAAGAAAAAAGCAACACACCACTCACGGGATGGCTCGAAACTCCAAACTTTTGATTAACAGCCGATCGCGCTAGCCAATTGCGCCACGGAGACAGTCCTGCTCCACTCTCACCACCATCAGAACATATCTTCAAAGCTATCAGCCCAAAGAAAAAAAAAGCGCCGCACCAACACCGGGTGGGCTCGAACCTCCAACTTTACGGTTAACAGCCGATCGCGCTAGCCAATTGCGCCACGCAGACAGTCGTGCTTCACACTCACCACCATCAGAACATATCTTCAAAGCTATCAGCGCAAAGAAAAAAGCAACACACCACTCACGGGATGGCTCGAAACTCCAACCTTTCGGTTAACAGCCGATCGCGCTAGCCAATTGGGCCACGGTGACAGTCCTGCTCCTCTCTCACCACCATCAGAACATATCTTCAAAGCTATCAGCCCAAAAAAAAAGCAACACACCACTCACGGGAGGGCTCGAAACTCCAACATTTTGATTAACAGCCGATTCAGTTAGTCAATTTCGCCATGGAGACAGTCTTGCTCCACTCTCACCACCATGAGAACATATCTTCAAAGCTATCAGCCCAAAAAAAAAGCGCCGCACCACCACCAGGTGGGCTCGAACCTCCAACTTTCCTGTTAACAGCCGATTGCGCTAGCCAATTGCGCCACGGAGACAGTCCTGCTCCACTCTCACCACCATCAGAACATATCTTCAAAGCTATCAGCGCAAAGAAAAAAAAGCGCCGCACCAACACCGGGTGGGCTCGAACCTTCAACATTTCGGGTTAACAGCCCATCGCGCTAGCCAATTGCGCCACGCAGACAGTCGTGCTCCACACTCACCACCATCAGAACATATCTTCAAAGCTATCAGCGCAATGAAAAAAGCAACACACCACTCACGGGATGGCTCGAAACTCCAACCTTTTGATTAACAGCCGATTCAGCTAGTCAATTTCGCCAAGGAGACAGTCTTGCTCCACTCTCACCACCGTCAGAACATATCTTCAAAGCTATCAGCCCAAAGAAAAAAAAGCGGCGCGCCAACACCGGGTGGGCTCAAACCTCCAACATTTTGGCTTAACAGCCGATCGCGCTAGCCAATTGCGCCACGCAGACAGTCGTGCTCCACACTTACCACCATCAGAACATATCTTCAAAGCTATCAGCGCAAAGAAAAAAGCAACACACCACTCACGGGATGGCTCGAAATTCCAACCTTTTGATTAACAGACGATCGCGCTAGCCAATTGCGCCACGGAGACAGTCGTGCTCCACTCTCACCACCATCAGAACATATCTTCAAAGCTATCAGCCCAACGAAAAAAGCAACACACCACTCCCGGGAGGGCTCGAAACTCCAACATTTTGTCTAACAGCCGATCACGCTAGCCAATTGCGCCACGGAGACAGTCCTGCTCCACTCTCATCACCATCAGAACGTATCTTCAAAGCTATCAGCCTAAAGAAAAAAAAGCGCCGCCCCACCACCAGGTGGGCTCGAACCTCCAACCTTTCAGTTAACATCCGATCGCGCTAGCCAATTGCGCCATGGAGACAGTCGTGCTCCACTCTCACCACCATCAGAACATAGCTTCAAAGCTTTCAGCCCAAAGAAAAAAAGCAACACACCACTCCCGGGGGGCTCGAAACTTCAAACTTTCGGTAACAGCCGAACGTGCTATCCAACTGCGCCACGGAGACAGTCTTGCTCCAATCTCACCATCGTCAGAACATTTCTTCAAAGCTATCAGCGCAAAGAAAAAGAAGCGCCGGACCACCACCGGGTGGGCTCGAAACTCCAACATTTCGGTTACCAGCCGATCGCGCCAGCCAACTGCGCCACGGAGACAGTCGTGCTCTACTCTCACCACCATCAGAACATATCTTCTAAGCTATCAGCCTAAAGAAAAAAAGCGCCGCACCACTACCGGGTGGGCTCGAACCTCCAACTTTTCGGTTAACAACTGATCGCGCTAGCCAATTGCGCCACGGGGATAGTCCTGCTCCACTCTCACCACCATCAGAACATTTCTTCAAAGCTATCAGCGGAAAGAAAAAAGCAACACACCACTCCCGGGAGGGCTCAAACCTCAACCTTTTCGGTTAACAGCCGATCGCGCTAGCCAATTGCGCCACGGAGACAGTCCTGCTCCACTCTCACCACCATCAGAACTTATCTTCAAAGCTATCAGCCCAAAGAAAAAAAAGCGCCGCAACACCACCGGGTGGGCTCTAACCTCCAACATTTCGGTTAACAGCCGATCGCGCTAGCCGATTGCGCCACTGAGACAGTCGTGCTCCACTCTCACCACCATCAGAACATATCTTCAAAGGTATCAGCGCAAAGAAAAAAACAACGCACCACTCCTGGGAGGGCTCGAAACTCCAACTTTTTTGTTAAAAGCCGATCACGCTAGCCAATTGCGCCACGGAGCCAGTCCTGCTCCACTCTCATCACCATCAGAACATATCTTCAAAGCTATCAGCGCAAAGAAAAAAGCAACACACCACTCCCGGGGGGGCTCGAAACTCCAACCTTTCGGTTAACAGCCGATCGCGCTAGCCAGTTGCGCCACGGAGACAGTCCTTCTCTACTCTCACCACCATGAGAACATATCTTCAAAGCTATCAGCGTAAAGGAAAAAGCAACACACCACCACCGGATGGGCTAGAAACTGCAACCCTTCGGTTAGCAGCCGATCGCGCTAGCCAATTGCGCCACGGAAACAGTCCTGCTCCACTCTCACCACCATCAGAACTTATCTTCAAAGCTATCAGCCCAAAGAAAAAAAAGCGCCGCAAGACCACCGGGTGGGCTCTAACCTCCAACATTTGGGTTAACAGCCGATCGCGCTAGCCGATTGCGCCACCGAGACAGTCGTGCTCCACTCTCACCACCATCAGAACATATCTTCAAAGGTATCAGCGCAAAGAAAAAAACAACGCACCACTTCTGGGAGGGCTCGAAACTCCAAGTTTTTGGTTAAAAGCCGATCACACTATCCAATTGCGCCACGGAGACAGTCCTGCTCCACTCTCATCACCATCAGAACATATCTTCAAAGCTATCAGCGCAAAGAAAAAAGCAACACACCACTCCCGGGGGGGCTCGAAACTCCAACCTTTCGGTTAACAGCCGATCGCGCTAGCCAGTTGCGCCACGGAGACAGTCCTGCTCTACTCTCACCACCATGAGAACATATCTTCAAAGCTATCAGCGCAAAGGAAAAAGCAACACACCACCACCGGATGGGCTAGAAACTGCAACCCTTCGATTAGCAGCCGATCGCGCTAGCCAATTGCGCCACGGAAACAGTCCTGCTCCACTCTCACCACCATCAGAACATATCTTCAAAGCTATCAGCACAAAGAAAAAAAAGCGCTGCACCACCAACGGGTGGGCTCGAACCTCCAACCTTTCGGTTAACAGTCGATCGCGCTGGCCAATTGCGCCACGGAGACAGTCCTGCTCCACTCTCACCACCATCAGAACATATTTTCAAAGCTATCAGCCCAAAGAAAAAAAAAGCGCCGCACCACCACCGGTTGGGCTCGAACCTCCAACCTTTCGGTTAACAGTCGATCGCGCTAGCCAATTGCGCCACGGAGACAGTCGTGCTCCACTCTCACCAGCATCAGAACATATCTTCAAAGCTATCAGCGCAAAGAAAAAAGCAACACACCACTCATGGCAGGGCTCGAAACTCCAAACTTTCGGTTAACAACCAATTCAGCTAGTCAATTGCGCCACGGAGACAGTCGTGCTCCACTCTCACCACCATCAGAACATATCTTCAAAGCTATCAGCCCAACGAAAAAAGCAACACACCACTCCCGGGAGGGCTCGAAACTCCAACATTTTGTCTAACAGCCGATCACGCTAGCCAATTGCGCCACGGAGACAGTCCTGCTCCACTCTCATCACCATCAGAACGTATCTTCAAAGCTATCAGCCTAAAGAAAAAAAAGCGCCGCCCCACCACCAGGTGGGCTCGAACCTCCAACCTTTCAGTTAACATCCGATCGCGCTAGCCAATTGCGCCATGGAGACAGTCGTGCTCCACTCTCACCACCATCAGAACATATCTTCAAAGCTTTCAGCCCAAAGAAAAAATGCAACACACAACTCCCGGGGGGCTCGAAACTTCAAACTTTCGGTAACAGCCGAACGTGCTATCCAACTGCGCCACGGAGACAGTCCTGCTCCACTCTCACCACCATCAGAACATATCTTCAAAGCTATCAGCGGAAAGAAAAAAGCAACACACCACTCCCGGGAGGGCTCAAACCTCAACCTTTTCGGTTAACAGCCGATCGCGCTAGCCAATTGCGCCACGGAGACAGTCCTGCTCCACTCTCACCACCATCAGAACTTATCTTCAAAGCTATCAGCCCAAAGAAAAAAAAGCGCCGCAACACCACCGGGTGGGCTCTAACCTCCAACATTTCGGTTAACAGCCGATCGCGCTAGCCGATTGCGCCACTGAGACAGTCGTGCTCCACTCTCACCACCATCAGAACATATCTTCAAAGGTATCAGCGCAAAGAAAAAAACAACGCACCACTCCTGGGAGGGCTCGAAACTCCAACTTTTTGGTTAAAAGCCGATCACGCTAGCCAATTGCGCCACGGAGACAGTCCTGCTCCACTCTCATCACCATCAGAACATATCTTCAAAGCTATCAGCGCAAAGAAAAAAGCAACACACCACTCCCGGGGGGGCTCGAAACTCCAACCTTTCGGATAACAGCCGATCGCGCTAGCCAGTTGCGCCACGGAGACAGTCCTGCTCTACTCTCACCACCATGAGAACATATCTTCAAAGCTATCAGCGCAAAGGAAAAAGCAACACACCACCACCGGATGGGCTAGAAACTGCAACCCTTCGGTTAGCAGCCGATCGCGCTAGCCAATTGCGCCACGGAAACAGTCCTGCTCCACTCTCACCACCATCAGAACTTATCTTCAAAGCTATCAGCCCAAAGAAAAAAAAGCGCCGCAACACCACCGGGTGGGCTCTAACCTCCAACATTTGGGTTAACAGCCGATCGCGCTAGCCGATTGCGCCACCGAGACAGTCGTGCTCCACTCTCACCACCATCAGAACATATCTTCAAAGGTATCAGCGCAAAGAAAAAAACAACGCACCACTCCTGGGAGGGCTCGAAACTCCAACTTTTTGGTTAAAAGCCGATCACGCTAGCCAATTGCGCCACGGAGACAGTCCTGCTCCACTCTCATCACCATCAGAACATATCTTCAAAGCTATCAGCGCGAAGAAAAAAGCAACACACCACTCCCGGGGGGGCTCGAAACTCCAACCTTTCGGTTAACAGCCGATCGCGCTAGCCAGTTGCGCCACGGAGACAGTCCTGCTCTACTCTCACCACCATGAGAACATATCTTCAAAGCTATCAGCCCAAAGAGAAAAAGCGCCGCAACACCACCGGGTGGGCTCTAACCTCCAACATTTCGGTTAACAGCCGATCGCGCTAGCCGATTGCGCCACCGAGACAGTCGTGCTCCACTCTCACCACCATCAGAACATATCTTCAAAGGTATCAGCGCAAAGAAAAAAACAACGCACCACTCCTGGGAGGGCTCGAAACTCCAACTTTTTGGTTAAAAGCCGATCACGCTAGCCAATTGCGCCACGGAGACAGTCCTGCTCCACTCTCATCACCATCAGAACATATCTTCAAAGCTATCAGCGCAAAGAAAAAAGCAACACACCACTCCCGGGGGGGCTCGAAACTCCAACCTTTCGGTTAACAGCCGATCGCGCTAGCCAGTTGCGCCACGGAGACAGTCCTGCTCTACTCTCACCACCATGAGAACATATCTTCAAAGCTATCAGCGCAAAGGAAAAAGCAACACACCACCACCGGATGGGCTAGAAACTGCAACCCTTCGGTTAGCAGCCGATCGCGCTAGCAGATTGCGCCACGGAAACAGTCCTGCTCCACTCTCACCACCATCAGAACATATCTTCAAAGCTATCAGCCCAAAGAAAAAAAAGCGCTGCACCACCACCGGGTGGGCTCGAACCTCCAACCTTTCGGTTAACAGTCGATCGCGCTGGCCAATTGCGCCACGGAGACAGTCCTGCTCCACTCTCACCACCATCAGAACATATTTTCAAAGCTATCAGCCCAAAGAAAAAAAAGCGCCGCACCACCACCGGTTGGGCTCGAACCTCCAACCTTACGGTTAACAGTCGATCGCGCTAGCCAATTGCGCCACGGAGACAGTCGTGCTCCACTCTCACCAGCATCAGAACATATCTTCAAAGCTATCAGCGCAAAGAAAAAAGCAACACACCACTCATGGCAGGGCTCGAAACTCCAAACTTTCGGTTAACAACCAATTCAGCTAGTCAATTGCGCCACGGAGACAGTCGTGCTCCACTCTCACCACCATCAGAACATATCTTCAAAGCTATCAGCCCAAAGAAAAAAAAGCGCCGCACCACCACCGGGTGGGCTCGAACCTCCAACCTTTCGGTTAACAGCCGATCGCGCGAGCCATTTGCGTCACGGAGACAGTCGTGCTCCACTCTCACCACCATCAGAACATTTCTTCAGAGCTATCAGCCCAAAGAAAAAAAGCGCCGCACCACCACCGGGTGGGCTCGAAAACCTCCAACCTTTCGGTTAACAGCCCATCGCGCTAGCCAAGTGTGCCACGGAGACAGTCGTGCTCCACTTTCACCAGCATCAGAACATATCTTCAAAGCTATCAGCGCAAAGAAAAAAGCAACACACCACTCCCGGTAGGGCTCGAAACTCCAACCTTTCGGTTAACAGCCGATCGCGCTAGCCAATTGCGCCACGGAGACAGTCCTGCTCCACTCTCACCACCATCAGAACATATCTTCAATGCTATCAGCCCGAAAAAAAAGAAGCGCCGCACCACCACCGGGTGGGCTCGAACCTCCAACCTTTCGGTTAACAGCCGATCGCGGTAGCCCATTTGCGCCACTGAGACAGTCGTGCTTCACTCTCACCACCATCAGAACATATCTTCAAAGGTATCAGGGCAAAGAAACAAGCAACGCACCAATCCCGGAAGGGCTCGAATCTCCAACCTTTTGGTTAACACCCGATCACGCTAGCCGATTGCGCCACAGAGACAGTCCTGCTCCACCCTCATCCCCATCACAACATATCTTTAAAGCTATCAGCGCAAAGAAAAAAGCGACACACCACTCCCGGGAGGGCTCGAAACTTCAATTTTCCGGTTAACAGCCGAACGTGCTAGCCAATTGCGCCACGAAGACAGTCATGCTCCAATCTCACCACCATCAGAACATATCTTCAAAGTTATCAGCCCAAAGAAAAAGAAGCGCCGCACCACCACCGGGTGGGCTCGAACCTCCCATTTTTCGGTTAACAGCTGATCGCGCTAGCCAATTGCGCCACGGAGACAGTCCTGCTCCACTCTCACCACCATCAGAACATATCTTCAAAGCTATCAGCCCAAAGAAAAAAAAGCGCCGCACCACCACCAGTTGGGCTCGAACCTCCAACCTTTCGGTTAACAGCAGATCGCGCTAGCCAATTGCGCCACGGAGACAGTCGTGCTCCACTCTCACCACCATCAGAACATATCTTCAAAGCTATCAGCGCAAAGAAAAAAGCAACACACCACTCATGGCAGGGCTCGAAACTCCAAACTTTCGGTTAACAACCGATTCAGCTATTCAATTGCGCCACGGAGACAGTCGTACTCCACTCTCACCACCATCATAACATATCTTCAAAGCTATCAGCGCAAAGAAAAAAGCAACACACCACTCCCGGTAGAGCTCGAACCTCAAACTTTTCGGTTAGCAGCCGATCGCGCTAGCCATTTGCGCCACGGAGACAGTCCTGCTGCACTCTCACCACCATCAGAACATATCTTCAAAGCCATCAGCCCAAAGAAAAAAAAAGCGCCGCCCCACCACCGGGTGGGCTCGAAACTCAAACGTTTCGGTTAACAGCCGATCGCGCTAGCCCATTTGCGCCACTGAGACAGTCGTGCTTCACTCTCACCACCATCAGAACATATCTTCAAAGGTATCAGCGCAAAGAAACAAGCAACGCACCACTCCCGGAAGGGCTCGAAACTCCAACCTTTTGGTTAACACCCGATCACGCTAGCCAATTGCGCCACGGAGACAGTCCTGCTCCACCTTCATCACCATCACAACATATCTTTAAAGCTATCAGCGCAAAAAAAAAGCGACACACCACTCCCGGGAGGGCTCGAAACTTCAATTTTCCGGTTAACAGCCGAACGTGCTAGCCAATTGCGCCACGAAGACAGTCATGCTCCAATATCACCACCATCAGAACATATCTTCAAAGTTGTCAGCCCAAAGAAAAAAAAGCGACGCACCACCACCGGGTGGGCTCGAACCTCCCATTTTTCGGTTAACAGCTGATCGCGCTAGCCAATTCCGCCACGGAGACAGTCCTGCTCCACTCTCACCACAATCAGAACATATATTCAAAGCTATCAGCCCAAAGAAAAAAAAGCGCCGCACCACCACCGGTTGGGCTCGAACCTCCAACCTTTCGGTTAACAGCCGATCACGCTAGCCAATTGCGCCACGGAGACAGTCGTGCTCCACTCTCACCAGCATCAGAACATATATTCAAAGCTATCAGCGCAAAGAAAAAAGCAACACACCACTCATGGCAGGGCTCGAAACTCCAAACTTTCGGTTAACAACCGATGCAGCTATTCAATTGCGCCACGGAGACAGTCGTGCTCCACTCTCACCACCATCAGAACATATCTTCAAAGCTATCAGCGCAAACAAAAAAGCAACACACCACTCCCAGTATAGCTCGAACCTCCAACTTTTCGGTTAACAGCCGATCGCGCTAGCCAATTGCGCCACATAGACAGTCGTGCTCCACACTCACCAACATCAGAACATATCTTCAAATCTATCAGCGCAAAGAAAAAAGCAACACACCACTTATAGGAGGGCTCGAACCTCCAACCTTTCGGTTAACAGCCGATTCAGCTAGTCAATTGCGCCAAGGAGATAGTCTTGCTCCACTCTAACCACCATCAGAACATATCTTCAAAGTTATCAGCCCAAAGAAAAAAAAGCGCCGCAACACCACCGGGTGGGCTCTAACCTCCAACCTTTCGGTTAACAGCCGATCGCTCTACCCAATTGCGCCACGGAGACAGTCCTGCTCCACTCTCACCACCATCAGAACATATTTTCAAAGCTATCAGCCCAAAGAAAAAAAAGCGCCGCACCACCACCGGTTGGGCTCGAACCTCCAACCTTTCGGTTAACAGTCGATCGCGCTAGCCAATTGCGCCACGGAGACAGTCGTGCTCCACTCTCACCAGCATCAGAACATATCTTCAAAGCTATCAGCGCAAAGAAAAAAGCAACACACCACTCATGGCAGGGCTCGAAACTCCAAACTTTCGGTTAACAACCAATTCAGCTAGTCAATTGCGCCACGGAGACAGTCGTGCTCCACTCTCACCACCATCAGAACATATCTTCAAAGCTATCAGCCCAAAGAAAAAAAAGCGCCGCACCACCACCGGGTGGGCTCGAACCTCCAACCTTTCGGTTAACAGCCGATCGCGCGAGCCATTTGCGTCACGGAGACAGTCGTGCTCCACTCTCACCACCATCAGAACATTTCTTCAGAGCTATCAGCCCAAAGAAAAAAAGCGCCGCACCACCACCGGGTGGGCTCGAAAACCTCCAACCTTTCGGTTAACAGCCGATCGCGCTAGCCAAGTGTGCCACGGAGACAGTCGTGCTCCACTTTCACCAGCATCAGAACATATCTTCAAAGCTATCAGCGCAAAGAAAAAAGCAACACACCACTCCCGGTAGGGCTCGAAACTCCAACCTTTCGGTTAACAGCCGATCGCGCTACCCAATTGCGCCACGGAGACAGTCCTGCTCCACTCTCACCACCATCAGAACATATCTTCAATGCTATCAGCCCGAAGAAAAAGAAGCGCCGCACCACCACCGGGTGGGCTCGAACGTCCAACCTTTCGGTTAACAGCCGATCGCGGTAGCCCATTTGCGCCACTGAGACAGTCGTGCTTCACTCTCACCACCATCAGAACATATCTTCAAAGGTATCAGCGCAAAGAAACAAGCAACGCACCAATCCCGGAAGGGCTCGAAACTCCAACCTTTTGGTTAACACCCGATCACGCTAGCCGATTGCGCCACAGAGACAGTCCTGCTCCACCCTCATCACCATCAGAACATATCTTTAAAGCTATCAGCGCAAAGAAAAAAGCGACACACCACTCCCGGGAGGGCTCGAAACTTCAATTTTCCGGTTAACAGCCGAACGTGCTAGCCAATTGCGCCACGAAGACAGTCATGCTCCAATCTCACCACCATCAGAACATATCTTCAAAGTTATCAGCCCAAAGAAAAAGAAGCGCCGCACCACCACCGGGTGGGCTCGAACGTCCCATTTTTCGGTTAACAGCTGATCGCGCTAGCCAATTGCGCCACGGAGACAGTCCTGCTCCACTCTCACCACCATCAGAACATATCTTCAAAGCTATCAGCCCAAAGAAAAAAAAAGCGCCGCACCACCACCAGTTGGGCTCGAACCTCCAACCTTTCGGTTAACAGCAGATCGCGCTAGCCAATTGCGCCACGGAGACAGTCGTGCTCCACTCTCACCACCATCAGAACATATCTTCAAAGCTATCAGCGCAAAGAAAAAAGCAACACACCACTCATGGCAGGGCTCGAAACTCCAAACTTTCGGTTAACAACCGATTCAGCTATTCAATTGCGCCACGGAGACAGTCGTACTCCATTCTCACCACCATCATAACATATCTTCAAAGCTATCAGCGCAAAGAAAAAAGCAACACACCACTCCCGGTAGAGCTCGAACCTCAAACTTTTCGGTTAACAGCCGATCGCGCTAGCCATTTGCGCCACGGAGACAGTCCTGCTGCACTCTCACCACCATCAGAACATATCTTCAAAGCCATCAGCCCAAAGAAAAAAAAGCGCCGCACCACCACCGGGTGGGCTCGAAACTCAAACGTTTCGGTTAACAGCCGATCGCGCTAGCCCATTTGCGCCACTGAGACAGTCGAGCTTCACTCTCACCACCATCAGAACATATCTTCAAAGGTATCAGCGCAAAGAAACAAGCAACGCACCACTCCCAGTATAGCTCGAACCTCCAACTTTTCGGTTAACAGCCGATCGCGCTAGCCAATTGCGCCACATAGACAGTCGTGCTCCACACTCACCAACATCAGAACATATCTTCAAATCTATCAGCGCAAAGAAAAAAGCAACACACCACTTATAGGAGGGCTCGAACCTCCAACCTTTCGGTTAACAGCCGATTCAGCTAGTCAATTGCGCCAAGGAGATAGTCTTGCTCCACTCTAACCACCATCAGAACATATCTTCAAAGTTATCAGCCCAAAGAAAAAAAAGCGCCGCAACACCACCGGGTGGGCTCTAACCTCCAACCTTTCGGTTAACAGCCGATCGCTCTAGCCAATTGCGCCACGGAGACAGTCCTGCTCCACTCTCACCACCATCAGAACATATTTTCAAAGCTATCAGCCCAAAGAAAAAAAAGCGCCGCACCACCACCGGTTGGGCTCGAACCTCCAACCTTTCGGTTAACAGTCGATCGCGCTAGCCAATTGCGCCACGGAGACAGTCGTGCTCCACTCTCACCAGCATCAGAACATATCTTCAAAGCTATCAGCGCAAAGAAAAAAGCAACACACCACTCATGGCAGGGCTCGAAACTCCAAACTTTCGGTTAACAACCAATTCAGCTAGTCAATTGCGCCACGGAGACAGTCGTGCTCCACTCTCACCACCATCAGAACATATCTTCAAAGCTATCAGCCCAAAGAAAAAAAAGCGCCGCACCACCACCGGGTGGGCTCGAACCTCCAACCTTTCGGTTAACAGCCGATCGCGCGAGCCATTTGCGTCACGGAGACAGTCGTGCTCCACTCTCACCACCATCAGAACATTTCTTCAGAGCTATCAGCCCAAAGAAAAAAAGCGCCGCACCACCACCGGGTGGGCTCGAAAACCTCCAACCTTTCGGTTAACAGCCGATCGCGCTAGCCAAGTGTGCCACGGAGACAGTCGTGCTCCACTTTCACCAGCATCAGAACATATCTTCAAAGCTATCAGCGCAAAGAAAAAAGCAACAAGCCACTTATAGGAGGGCTCGAACCTCCAACCTTTCGGATAACAGCTGATTCAGCTAGTCAATTGCGCCAAGGAGACAGTCTTGCTCCACTCTAACCACCATCAGAACATATCTTCAAAGTTATCAGCCCAAAGAAAAAAAAGCGCCGCAACACCACCGGGTGGGCTCGAAACTCCAACCTCTTGGTTAACAGCCGATCGCGCTAGCCAATTGCGCCACGGAGACTGTCCTGCTCCACTCTCACCACCATCAGAACATATTTTCAAAGCTATTAGCGCAAAGAAAAAAGCAACACACCACTCCCGGGAGGGTTCGAAACTCCAAGTTTTTGATAAACAGCCGAACGTGCTACCCAATTGCGCCACGGAGACAGTCGTGCTCCACTCTCACCACCGTCAGAACATATCTTCAAAGATATCAGCCCAAAGAAAAAAAAGCGACGCACCACCACCGGGTGGGCTCGAACCTCCCATTTTTCGGTTAACAGCTGATCGCGCTAGCCAATTGCGCCACGGAGACAGTCCTGCTCCACTCTCACCACAATCAGAACATATATTCAAAGCTATCAGCCCAAAGAAAAAAAAGCGCCGCACCACCACCGGTTGGGCTCGAACCTCCAACATTTCGGTTAACAGCCGATCACGCTAGCCAATTGCGCCACGGAGACAGTCGTGCTCCACTCTCACCAGCATCAGAACATATATTCAAAGCTATCAGCGCAAAGAAAAAAGCAACACACCACTCATGGCAGGGCTCGAAACTCCAAACTTTCGGTTAACAACCGATGCAGCTATTCAATTGCGCCACGGAGACAGTCGTGCTCCACTCTCACCACCATCAGAACATATCTTCAAAGCTATCAGCGCAAAGAAAAAAGCAACACACCACTCCCAGTATAGCTCGAACCTCCAACTTTTCGGTTAACAGCCGATCGCGCTAGCCAATTGCGCCACATAGACAGTCGTGCTCCACACTCACCAACATCAGAACATATCTTCAAATCTATCAGCGCAAAGAAAAAAGCAACACACCACTTATAGGAGGGCTCGAACCTCCAACCTTTCGGTTAACAGCCGATTCAGCTAGTCAATTGCGCCAAGGAGATAGTCTTGCTCCACTCTAACCACCATCAGAACATATCTTCAAAGTTATCAGCCCAAAGAAAAAAAAGCGCCGCAACACCACCGGGTGGGCTCTAACCTCCAACCTTTCGGTTAACAGCCGATCGCTCTAGCCAATTGCGCCACGGAGACAGTCCTGCTCCACTCTCACCACCATCAGAACATATTTTCAAAGCTATCAGCCCAAAGAAAAAAAAGCGCCGCACCACCACCGGTTGGGCTCGAACCTCCAACCTTTCGGTTAACAGTCGATCGCGCTAGCCAATTGCGCCACGGAGACAGTCGTGCTCCACTCTCACCAGCATCAGAACATATCTTCAAAGCTATCAGCGCAAAGAAAAAAGCAACACACCACTCATGGCAGGGCTCGAAACTCCAAACTTTCGGTTAACAACCAATTCAGCTAGTCAATTGCGCCACGGAGACAGTCGTGCTCCACTCTCACCACCATCAGAACATATCTTCAAAGCTATCAGCCCAAAGAAAAAAAAGCGCCGCACCACCACCGGGTGGGCTCGAACCTCCAACCTTTCGGTTAACAGCCGATCGCGCGAGCCATTTGCGTCACGGAGACAGTCGTGCTCCACTCTCACCACCATCAGAACATTTCTTCAGAGCTATCAGCCCAAAGAAAAAAAGCGCCGCACCACCACCGGGTGGGCTCGAAAACCTCCAACCTTTCGGTTAACAGCCGATCGCGCTAGCCAAGTGTGCCACGGAGACAGTCGTGCTCCACTTTCACCAGCATCAGAACATATCTTCAAAGCTATCAGCGCAAAGAAAAAAGCAACACACCACTCCCGGTAGGGCTCGAAACTCCAACCTTTCGGTTAACAGCCGATCGCGCTACCCAATTGCGCCACGGAGACAGTCCTGCTCCACTCTCACCACCATCAGAACATATCTTCAATGCTATCAGCCCGAAGAAAAAGAAGCGCCGCACCACCACCGGGTGGGCTCGAACGTCCAACCTTTCGGTTAACAGCCGATCGCGGTAGCCCATTTGCGCCACTGAGACAGTCGTGCTTCACTCTCACCACCATCAGAACATATCTTCAAAGGTATGAGCGCAAAGAAACAAGCAACGCACCAATCCCGGAAGGGCTCGAAACTCCAACCTTTTGGTTAACACCCGATCACGCTAGCCGATTGCGCCACAGAGACAGTCCTGCTCCACCCTCATCACCATCACAACATATCTTTAAAGCTATCAGCGCAAAGAAAAAAGCGACACACCACTCCCGGGAGGGCTCGAAACTTCAATTTTCCGGTTAACAGCCGAACGTGCTAGCCAATTGCGCCACGAAGACAGTCATGCTCCAATCTCACCACCATCAGAACATATCTTCAAAGTTATCAGCCCAAAGAAAAAGAAGCGCCGCACCACCACCGGGTGGGCTCGAACCTCCCATTTTTCGGTTAACAGCTGATCGCGCTAGCCAATTGCGCCACGGAGACAGTCCTGCTCCACTCTCACCACCATCAGAACATATCTTCAAAGCTATAAGCCCAAAGAAAAAAAAAGCGCCGCACCACCACCAGTTGGGCTCGAACCTCCAACCTTTCGGTTAACAGCAGATCGCGCTAGCCAATTGCGCCACGGAGACAGTCGTGCTCCACTCTCACCACCATCAGAACATATCTTCAAAGCTATCAGCGCAAAGAAAAAAGCAACACACCACTCATGGCAGGGCTCGAAACTCCAAACTTTCGGTTAACAACCGATTCAGCTATTCAATTGCGCCACGGAGACAGTCGTACTCCATTCTCACCACCATCATAACATATCTTCAAAGCTATCAGCGCAAAGAAAAAAGCAACACACCACTCCCGGTAGAGCTCGAACCTCAAACTTTTCGGTTAACAGCCGATCGCGCTAGCCATTTGCGCCACGGAGACAGTCCTGCTGCACTCTCACCACCATCAGAACATATCTTCAAAGCCATCAGCCCAAAGAAAAAAAAGCGCCGCACCACCACCGGGTGGGCTCGAAACTCAAACGTTTCGGTTAACAGCCGATCGCGCTAGCCCATTTGCGCCACTGAGACAGTCGAGCTTCACTCTCACCACCATCAGAACATATCTTCAAAGGTATCAGCGCAAAGAAACAAGCAACGCACCACTCCCGGAAGGGCTCAAAACTCCAACCTTTTGGTTAACACCCGATCACGCTAGCCAATTGCGCCACGGAGACAGTCCTGCTCCACCCACATCACCATCACAACATATCTTTAAAGCTATCAGCGCAAAGAAAAAAGCGACACACCACTCCCGGGAGGGCTCGAAACTTCAATTTTCCGGTTAACAGCCGAACGTGCTAGCCAATTGCGCCACGAAGACAGTCATGCTCCAATATCACCACCATCAGAACATATCTTCAAAGTTGTCAGCCCAAAGAAAAAAAAGCACCGCACCACCACCGGGTGGGCTCGAACCTCCCATTTTTCGGTTAACAGCTGATCGCGCTAGCCAATTGCGCCACGGAGACAGTCCTGCTCTACTCTCACCACCATCAGAACATATATTCAAAGCTATCAGCCCAAAGAAAAAAAAGCGCCGCACCACCACCGGTTGGGCTCGAACCTCCAACCTTTCGGTTAACAGCCGATCACGCTAGCCAATTACGCCACGGAGAGAGTCGTGCTCCACTCTCACCAGCATCAGAACATATCTTCAAAGCTATCAGCGCAAAGAAAAAAGCAACACACCACTCATGGCAGGGCTCGAAACTCCAAACTTTCGGTTAACAACCGATTCAGCTATTCGATTGCGCCACGGAGACAGTCGTGCTCCACTCTCACCACCATCAGAACATATCTTCAAAGCTATCAGCGCAAAGAAAAAAGCAACAAGCCACTTATAGGAGGGCTCGAACCTCCAACCTTTCGGATAACAGCTGATTCAGCTAGTCAATTGCGCCAAGGAGACAGTCTTGCTCCACTCTAACCACCATCAGAACATATCTTCAAAGTTATCAGCCCAAAGAAAAAAAAGCGCCGCAACACCACCGGGTGGGCTCGAAACTCCAACCTCTTGGTTAACAGCCGATCGCGCTAGCCAATTGCGCCACGGAGACTGTCCTGCTCCACTCTCACCACCATCAGAACATATTTTCAAAGCTATTAGCGCAAAGAAAAAAGCAACACACCACTCCCGGGAGGGTTCGAAACTCCAAGTTTTTCATAAACAGCCGAACGTGCGACCCAATTGCGCCACGGAGACAGTCGTGCTCCACTCTCACCACCGTCAGAACATATCTTCAAAGATATCAGCCCAAAGAAAAAAAAGCGCCGCACCACCACCAGGTGGGCTCGAACCTCCCATTTTTCGATTAACAGCTGATCGCGCTGGCCAATTGCTCCACGGAGACAGTCCTGCTCAACACTCAACACCATCAGAACATATCTTCAAAGCTATCAGCCTAAAGAAAAAAAAGCGCCGCCCCACCACCAGGAGGGCTCGAACCTCCAACCTTTCAGTTAACAGCCGATCTCGCTAGCCAATTGCGCCACGGAGACAGTCGTGCTCCACTCTCACCACCATCAGAACATATCTTCAAAGCTTTCAGCCCGAAGAAAAAAAAGCAACACACCACTCCCGGGGGGGCTCGAAACTTCAAATTTTCGGTTAACAGCCGAACGTTCTATCCAACTGCGCCACGGAGACAGTCTTGCTCCAATCTCACCACCGTCAGAACATTTCTCCAAAGCTATCAGCGCAAAGAAAAAGAAGCGCCGCACCACCACCGGGTGGGCTCGAAACTCCAACTTTTTGGTTAACAGCCGATCGCGCCAGCCAACTGCGCCACGGAGACAGTCGTGCTCTACTCTCACCACCATCAGAACATATCTTCAAAGCTATCAGCCTAAAGAAAAAAAGCGCCGCACCACCACCGGGTGGGCTCGAAACTCCAACATTTCGGTTAACAGCCGTTCGCGCTAGCCAATTGCGCCACGGAGACAGTCGTGCTCCACTCTCACTACCGTCAGAACATTTCTCCAATGCTATCAGCGCAAAGAAAAAAAAACGACACACCGTCCCCGGGTGGGCTCAAACCTCCAACCTTTTGGTTAACAGCTAATCACGCTAGCCATTTGCGCCGCGGAGATAGTCCTGCTCCACTCTCACTACCATCAGAACATTCCTTCAGAGCTATCAGCCAAAACAAAAAAAAAGCGCCGCACCACCACCGGGTGGGCTCAAAACTCCAACCTTTCAGTTAACAGCCGATCGCGCTAGCCAATTGCGCCACGGAGACTGTCCTGCTCCACTCTCACCACCATCAGAACATATTTTCAAAGCTATTAGCGCAAAGAAAAAAGCAACACACCCCTCCCGGGAGGGTTCGAAACTCCAAGTTTTTGATAAACAGCCGAACGTGCTACCCAATTGCGCCACGGAGACAGTCGTGCTCCACTCTCACCACCGTCAGAACATATCTTCAAAGTTATCAGCCCAAAGAAAAAACAGCGCCGCACCACCACCAGGTGGGCTCGAACCTCCCGTTTTTCGGTTAACAGCTGATCGCGCTGGCCAATTGCTCCACGGAGACAGTCCTGCTCAACACTCACCACCATCACAACATATCTTCAAAGCTATCAGCCCAAACAAAAAAAGCGCTGCACCACCACCGGGTGGGCTCGAACCTCCATCCTTTCGGGTAACAGCCGATCGCGCTAGCCAATTGCGCCACGGAGACTCTCACCACCATCAGAACATATCTTCAAAGCTATCAGCACAAAGAAAAAAGCAACACACCACTCCCGGCAGGGCTCGTAACTCCAACCTTTCGGTTAACAGCCCATCGCGCTAGCCAATTGCGCCACGGAGACAGTCCTGCTCCACTCTCACCACCATCAGAACATATCTTCAAAGCTATCAGCCCAAAGAAAAAAAAGCGCCGCACCAACACCGGGTGGGCTCGAACCTCCAACCTTTCGGGTTAACAGCCGGTCGCGCTAGCCAATTGCGCCACGGAGACAGTCGTGCTCCACACTCACCACCATCAGAACATATCTTCAAAGCTATCAGCGCAACAAAAAAAGCAACACACCACTCACGGGAGGGCTCGAAACTCTAACATTTTTATTAACAGCCAATTCAGCTAGTCAATTTCGCCACGGAGACAGTCTTGCTCCACTCTCACCACCATCAGAACATATCTTCAAAGCTATCAGCCCCCCAAAAAAAAAGCGCCGCACCACCACCAAGTGGGCTCGAACCTCCAACTTTCCGGTTAACAGCCAATTGCGCTAGCCAATTGCGCCACGGAGACAGTCCTGCTCCACTCTCACCACCATCAGAACATATCTTCAAAGCTATCAGCCCAAAGAAAAAAAAGCGCCGCACCAACACCGGGTGAGCTCGAACCTTCAACATTTCGGGTTAACAGCCGATCGCGCTAGCCAATTGCGCCACGCAGACAGTCGTGCTCCACACTCACCACCATCAGAACATATCTTCAAAGCTATCAGCGCAAAGAAAAAAGCAACACACCACTCACGGGATGGCTCGAAACTCCAACCTTTTGATTAACAGCCGATTCAGCTAGTCAATTTCGCCAAGGAGACAGTCTTGCTCCACTCTCACCACCATCAGAACATATCTTCAAAGCTATCAGCCCAAAGAAAAAAAGCGGCGCACCAACACCGGGTGGGCTCAAACCTCCAACATTTTGGGTTAACAGCCGATCGCGCTAGCCAATTGCGCCACGCAGACAGTCGTGCTCCACACTTACCACCATCAGAACATATCTTCAAAGCTATCAGCGCAAAGAAAAAAGCAACACACCACTCACGGGATGGCTCGAAATTCCAACTTTTCGGTTAACAGCCGATCGCGCTAGCCAATTGTTCCATGGAGACAGTCCTGCTCCACTCTCACCTCCATCAGAACATATCTTCAAAGCTATCAGCCCAAAGAAAAAAAAAGCGCCGCACCACCACCGGGTGGGCTCGAACCTCCAACTTTTCGGTTTACAGCCGATCGCGCTAGCCATTTGCGTCACGGAGACAGTCGTGCTCCACTCTTACCACCGTCAGAACATTTCTTCAGAGCTATCAGCCCAAAGAAAAAAGCAACACACCACTCCCGGGAGGGCTCGAAACTCCAACATTTTGTCTAACAGCCGATCACGCTAGCCAATCGCGCCACGGAGACAGTCCTGCTCCTCTCTCATCACCATCAGAACGTATCTTCAAAGCTATCAGCCTAAAGAAAAAAAAGCGCCGCCCCACCACCAGGTGGGCTCGAACCTCCAACCTTTCAGTTAACATCCGATCGCGCTAGCCAATTGCGCCATAGAGACAGTCGTGCTCCACTCTCACCACCATCAGAACATATCTTCAAAGCTATCAACGCAAAGAAAAAGGCAACACACCACTCCCGGGAGGGCTCGAACCTCCAACCGTTTGGTTAATAGCCGATCGCGCTAGCCAATTGCGCCACGGAGACAGTCCTGCTCCACTCTCACCACCATCAGAACATATCTTCAAAGCTTTCAGCCCGAAGAAAAAAAGCAACACACCACTCCCGGGGGGCTCGAAACTTCAAACTTTCGGTAACAGCCGAACGTGCTATCCAACTGCGCCACGGAGACAGTCTTGCTCCAATCTCACCACCGTCAGAACATTTCTCCAAAGCTATCAGCGCAAAGAAAAAGAAGCGCCGGACCACCACCGGGTGGGCTCGAAACTCCAACATTTCGGTTAACAGCCGATCACGCCAGCCAACTGCGCCACGGAGACAGTCGTGCTCTACTCTCACCACCATCAGAACATATCTTCAAAGCTATCAGCCTAAAGAAAAAAAGCGCCGCACCACCACCGGGTGGGCTCGAAACTCCAACCATTCGGTTAACAACCGATCGCGCTAGCCAATTGCGCCGCGGAGACAGTCCTCTCCACTCTCACCACCATCAGAACTTCAAAGCTATCAGCCCAAAGAAAAAAAGCGCCGCACCACCACCGAGTGGGCTCGAACCTCCAGCCTTTCAGTTAACAGCCGATCGCGCTAGCCAATTGCGCCACGGAGACAGTCGTGCTCCACTCTCACTACCGTCAAAACATTTCTCCAATGCTATCAGCGCAAAGAAAAAAAAACGACACACCGTCCCCGGGTGGGCTCAAACCTCCAACCTTTTGGTTAACAGCTAATCACGCTAGCCAATTGCGCCACGCAGATAGTCCTGCTCCACTCTCACTACCATCAGAACATATCTCCAAAGCTATCAGCCCAAAGAAAAAAAACGCCGCACCACCACCAGGTGGACTCGAATCTCCACCTTTCGGTTAACAGCCGATCGCGCTAGCCAATTGTGCCACGGAGACAGTCCTGCTCCACTCTCACCCACGTCAGAACATATCTTCAAAGTTATCAGCCCAAAGAAAAAAAAGCGCCGCACCACCACCGGGTGGGCTCCAACCTCCCATTTTTCGGTTAAAAGCTGATCGCGCTAGCCAATTGCTCCACGGAGACAGTCCTGCTCCACTCTCACCACCATCACAACATATCTTCAAAGCTATTAGCGCAAAGAAAACAAAAGCGCCGCACCACCACCGGGTGGGCTCGAAACTCCAACCTTTCGGTTAACAGCCGATCGCGCTAGCCAATTGCGCCACAAAGACAGTCGTGCTCTACTCTCACCACCATCAGAACATATCTTCAAATCTATCAGACCAAAGAAAAAAAGCGCCGCACCACCACCGGGTGGGCTCGAAACTCCAACCTTTCGGTTAACAGCCAATCGCGCTAGCCAATTGCGCCAAGCAGACAGTCCTGCTCCACCTCTCACCACCATCAGAACATATCTACAAAGCTATCAGCGCAAAGAAAAAAGCAACACACCACTCCCGGGAGGGCTTGAACCTCCAACTTTTCGGTTAACAGCCGATCGCGCTAACCAATTGCGCCACGGAGACACTCCTGCTCCACTCTCACCACCATCAGAACATATCTTCAAAGCTATCAGCCCAAAGAAAAAAAAGCGCCGCACCACCACCGGGTGGGCTCGAACCTCCAACCTTTTGGTTAACAGCCGATCGCGCTCGCCATTTGCGCCACGGATACAGCCGTGCTCCACTCTCACCACCGTCAGAACATTTCTTCAGAGCTATCAGCCCAAAGAAAAAAAACGCCACACCACCATCGGGTGGGCTCGAACCTCCAACCTTTCGGTTAACAGCCGATCGCGCTAGCCAATTGCGCCGCGGAGACAGTCGTGCCCCACTTTCACCACCATCAGAACATATCTTCAAAGCTATCAGAGCAAAGAAAAAAGCAACGAACCACTCCCGGGAGGGCTCGAAACTCTAAACTTTCGGTTAACAGCCGATCGCGCTAGCCAATTGCGCCACGGTGACAGTCCTGCTACACTCTCACCACCACCAGAACATATCTTCAAAGCTATCAGCCCAAAGACAAAAAGCTCCGCACCACCACCGGGTGGGCTCGAAACTCCAACCTTTCGGTTAACAGCCGATCGCGCTAGCCAATCGCGCCAACAAGACAGTCCTGCTCCACTCTCACCACCATCAGAACATAATTCCAAAGCTATCAGCCCAATGAAAAAAAGCGCCGCACCACCACCGCGTGGGCTCGAACCTCCAACCTTTCGGTTAACAGCCGATCGCGCTAGCCAATTGCGCCAGGGAGACAGTCCTGCTCCACTCTCACCACCATCAGAACATATCCCCAAAGCTATCAGCCCAAAGAAAAAAGCAACACACCACTACAGGGAGGGCTCGAACCTCCAACCTTTTGGTTAACAGCCGATCGCGCTCGCCATTTGCGCCACGGATACAGCCGTGCTCCACTCTCACCACCGTCAGAACATTTCTTCAGAGCTATCAGCCCAAAGAAAAAAAACGCCGCACCACCATCGGGTGGGCTCGAACCTCCAAGCTTTCGGTTAACAGCCGATCGCGCTAGCCAATGGCGCCGCGGAGACAGTCGTGCCCCACTTTCACCACCATCAGAACATATCTTCAAAGCTATCAGAGCAAAGAAAAAAGCAACACACCACTCCCGGGAGGGCTCGAAACTCTAACCTTTCGGTTAACAGCCGATCGCGCTAGCCAATTGCGCCACGGTGACAGTCCTGCTCCACTCTCACCACCATCAGAACATATCTTCAAAGCTATCAGCCCAAAGAAAAAAAGCTCCCCACCACCACCGGGTGGGCTCGAAACTCCAAACTTTCGGTTAACAGCCGATCACGCTAGCCAATTGCGCCAAGGAGACAGTCCTGCTCCACTCTCACCACCATCAGAACATAATTTCAAAGCTATGAGCCCAAAGAAAAAAAGCGCCGCACCACCACCGCGTGGGCTCGAAACTCCAACTTTTCGGTTAACAGCCGATCGCGCTAGCCAATTGCGCCACGGAGACAGTCCTGCTCCACTCTCACCACCATCAGAACATATCTTCAAAGCTATCAGCCCAATAAAAAAAATCGCCGCACCCACACTGGGTGGGCTCGACCCTTCAACTTTTCGTTTAACAGCCGATCGCGCTAGCCAATTGCGCCACGGAGACAGTCATGCTCCACTCTCACCACCATCACAACATATCTTCAAAGCTATCAGCCCAAAGAAAAAAAACGCCGCACCACCATCGGGTGGGCTCGAACCTCCAAGCTTTCGGTTAACAGCCGATCGCGCTAGCCAATGGCGCCGCGGAGACAGTCGTGCCCCACTCTCACCACCATCAGAACATATCTTCAAAGCTATCAGCCCAAAGAAAAAAAAGCGCCGCACCAACACCAGGTGGGCTCGAACCTCCAACATTTCGAGTTAACAGCCGATCGCGCTAGCCAATTGCGCCACGCAGACAGTCGTGCTCCACACTCACCACCATCAGAACATATCTTCAAAGCTATCAGCGCAAAGAAAAAAGCAACACACCACTCACGGGATGGCTCGAAACTCCAAACTTTTGATTAACAGCCGATCGCGCTAGCCAATTGCGCCACGGAGACAGTCCTGCTCCACTCTCACCACCATCAGAACATATCTTCAAAGCTATCAGCCCAAAGAAAAAAAAAGCGCCGCACCAACACCGGGTGGGCTCGAACCTCCAACTTTTCGGTTAACAGCCGATCGCGCTAGCCATTTGCGTCACGGAGACAGTCGTGCTCCACTCTTAACACTGTCAGAACATTTCTTCAGAGCTATCAGCCCAAAGAAAAAGAAAGCTCCGCACCACCACCGGGTGGGCTCAAAACCTCCAACCTTTCGGTTAACAGCCGATCGCGCTAGCCAATTGCGCCACGGAGACAGCCCTGCTCCACTCTCACCACCATGAGAACATATCTTCAAAGCTATCAGCCCAAAGAAAAAGAAGCGCCGCACCACCACCGGGTGTGCTCGAACCTCCAACCTTTCGGTTAACAGCCGATCGCGCTAGCTGATTGCGCCACGGAGACAGTCGTGCTCCACTCTCACCACCATCAGAACATATATTCAAAGGTATCAGCGCAAAGAAAAAAGCAACACACCAATCCCGGGAGGGCTCGAAACTCCAACATTTTGTCTAACAGCCGATCACGCTAGCCAATTGCGCCACGAAGACAGTCCTGCTCCACTCTCATCACCATCAGAACATATCTTCAAAGCTATCAGCCCAAAGAAAAAAAGTGGCGCACCAACACCGGGTGGGCTCAAACCTCCAACATTTTGGGTTAACAGCCGATCGCGCTAGCCAATTGCGCCACGCAGACAGTCGTGCTCCACACTTACCACCATCAGAACATATCTTCAAAGCTATCAGCGCAAAGAAAAAGGCAACACACCACTCCCGGGAGGGCTCGAACCTCCAACCTTTCGGTTAACAACCGATCGCGCTAGGCAATTGCGCCACGGAGACAGTCCTGCTCCACTCTCACCACCATCAGAACATATCTTCAAAGCTTTCAGCCCGAAGAAAAAAAAGCAACACACCACTCCCGGGGGGGCTCGAAACTTCAAATTTTCGGTTAACAGCCGAACGTTCTATCCAACTGCGCCACGGAGACAGTCTTGCTCCAATCTCACCACCGTCAGAACATTTCTCCAAAGCTATCAGCGCAAAGAAAAAGAAGCGCCGCACCACCACCCGGGTGGGCTCGAAACTCCAACTTTTCGGTTAACAGCCGATCGCTCCAGCCAACTGCGCCACGGAGACAGTCGTGCTCTACTCTCACCACCATCAGAACATATCTTCAAAGCTATCAGCCTAAAGAAAAAAAGCGCCGCACCACCACCGGGTGGGCTCGAAACTCCAACATTTCGGTTAACAGCCGATCGCGCTAGCCAATTGCGGCACGGAGACAGTCCTCTCCACTCTCACCACCATCAGAACTTATCTTTAAAGCTATCAGCCCAAAGAAAAAAAGCGCCGCACCACCACCGAGTGGGCTCGAACCTCCAACTTTTCAGTTAACAACCGATCGCGCTTGCCAATTGCGCCACGGGGATAGTCCTGCTCCACTCTCACCACCATCAGAACATATCTTCAAAGCTAAACCCCCAAAGAAAAAAAAGCGCCTCACCACCAACAGGTGGGCTTGAACCTCCAGCCTTTCAGTTAACAGCCGATCGCGCTAGCCAATTGCGCCACGGAGACAGTCGTGCTCCACTCTCACTACCGTCAGAACATTTCTCCAATGCTATCAGCGCAAAGAAAAAAAAACGACACACCGTCCCCGGGTGGGCTCAAACCTCCAACCTTTTGGTTAACAGCTAATCACGCTAGCCATTTGCGCCACGGAGATAGTCCTGCTCCACTCTCACTACCATCAGAACATTCCTTCAGAGCTATCAGCCAAAACAAAAAAAAGCGCCGCACCACCACCGGGTGAGCTCGAAACTCCAACCTTTTGGTTAACAGCCGATCGCGCTAGCCAATTGCGCCACGGAGACTGTCCTGCTCCACTCTCACCACCATCAGAACATATTTTCAAAGCTATTAGCGCAAAGAAAAAAGCAACACACCACTCCCGGGAGGGTTCGAAACTCCAAGTTTTTGATGAACAGCCGAACGTGCTACCCAATTGCGCCACGGAGACAGTCGTGCTCCACTCTCACCACCGTCAGAACATATCTTCAAAGTTATCAGCCCAAACAAAAAAAGCGCTGCACCACCACCGGGTGGGCTCGAACCTCCATCCTTTCGGGTAACAGCCGATCGCGCTAGCCAATTGCGCCACGGAGACTCTCACCACCATCAGAACATATCTTCAAAGCTATCAGCACAAAGAAAAAAGCAACACACCACTCCCGGCAGGGCTCGTAACTCCAACCTTTCGGTTAACAGCCGATCGCGCTAGCCAATTGCGCCACGGAGACAGTCCTGCTCCACTCTCACCACCATCAGAACATATCTTCAAAGCTATCAGTCCAAAGAAAAAAAAGCGCCGCACCAACACCGGGTGGGGTCGAACCTCCAACCTTTCGGGTTAACAGCCGGTCGCGCTAGCCATTTGCGGCACGGAGACAGTCGTGCTCCACACTCACCACCATCAGAACATATCTTCAAAGCTATCAGCGCAACAAAAAAAGCAACACACCACTCACGGGAGGGCTCGAAACTCTAACATTTTTATTAACAGCCGATTCAGCTAGTCAATTTCGCCACGGAGACAGTCTTGCTCCACTCTCACCACCATCAGAACATATCTTCAAAGCTATTAGCCCAAAGAAAAAAAAAGCGCCGCACCACCACCAAGTGGGCTCGAACCTCCAACTTTCCGGTTAACAGCCAATTGCGCTAGCCAATTTCGCCACGGAGACAGTCCTGTTTCACTCTCACCACCATCAGAACATATCTTCAAAGCTATCAGCCCAAAGAAAAAAAAGCGCCGCACCAACACCGGGTGGGCTCGAACCTTCAACATTTCGGGTTAACAGCCGATCGCGCTAGCCAATTGCGCCACGCAGACAGTCATGCTCCACACTCACCACCATCAGAACATATCTTCAAAGCTATCAGCGCAAAGAAAAAAGCAACACACCACTCACGGGATGGCTCGAAACTCCAACCTTTTGATTAACAGCCGATTCAGCTAGTCAATTTCGCCAAGGAGACAGTCTTGCTCCACTATCACCACCATCAGAACATATCTTCAAAGCTATCAGCCCAAAGAAAAAAAGCGGCGCACCAACACCGGGTGGGCTCAAACCTCCAACATTTTGGGTTAACAGCCGATCGCGCTAGCCAATTGCGCCACGCAGACAGTCGTGCTCCACTCTCGCCACCATCAGAACATATCTTCAAAGCTATCAGCGCAAAGAAAAAAGCAACACACCACTCCCGGGAGGGTTCGAACCTCACACTTTTCGGTTAACAGCCGATCGCGCTAGCCAATTGTTCCACGGAGACAGTCCTGCTCGACTCTCACCTCCATCAGAACATATCTTCAAAGCTATCAGCCCAAAGAAAAAAAAAGCGCCGCACCACCACCGGGTGGGCTCGAACCTCCAACTTTTCGGTTTACAGCCGATCGCGCTAGCCATTTGCGTCACGGAGACAGTCGTGCTCCACTCTTACCACCGTCAGAACATTTCTTCAGAGCTATCAGCCCAAAGAAAAAAGCAACACACCACTCCCGGGAGGGCTCGAAACTCCAACATTTTGTCTAACAGCCGATCACGCTAGCCAATCGCGCCACGGAGACAGTCCTGCTCCACTCTCATCACCATCAGAACGTATCTTCAAAGCTATCAGCCTAAAGAAAAAAAAGCGCCGCCCCACCACCAGGTGGGCTCGAACCTCCAACCTTTCAGTTAACATCCGATTGCGCTAGCCAATTGCGCCATAGAGACAGTCGTGCTCCACTCTCACCACCATCAGAACATATCTTCAAAGCTATCAAGGCAAAGAAAAAGGCAACACACCACTCCCGGGAGGGCTCGAACCTACAACCGTTTGGTTAATAGCCGATCGCGCTAGCCAATTGCGCCACGGAGACAGTCCTGCTCCACTCTCACTACCATCAGAACATATCTTCAAAGCTTTCAGCCCGAAGAAAAAAAGCAACACACCACTCCCGGGGGGCTCGAAACTTCAAACTTTCGGTAACAGCCGAACGTGCTATCCAACTGCGCCACGGAGACAGTCTTGCTCCAATCTCACCACCGTCAGAACATTTCTCCAAAGCTATCAGCACAAAGAAAAAGAAGCGCCGGACCACCACCGGGTGGGCTCGAAACTCCAACATTTCGGTTAACAGCCGATCGCGCCAGCCAACTGCGCCACGGAGACCGTCGTGCTCTACTCTCACCACCATCAGAACATATCTTCAGAGCTATCAGCCCAAAGAAAAAGAAAGCTCCGCACCACCACCGGGTGGGCTCAAAACCTCCAACCTTTCGGTTAACAGCCGATCGCGCTAGCCAATTGCGCCACGGAGACAGCCCTGCTCCACTCTCACCACCATGAGAACTTATCTTCAAAGCTATCAGCCCAAAGAAAAAGAAGCGCCGCACCACCACCGGGTGTGCTCGAACCTCCAACCTTTCGGTTAACAGCCGATCGCGCTAGCTGATTGCGCCACGGAGACAGTCGTGCTCCACTCTCACCACCATCAGAACATATATTCAAAGGTATCAGCGCAAAGAAAAAAGCAACACACCAATCCCGGGAGGGCTCGAAACTCCAACATTTTGTCTAACAGCCGATCACGCTAGCCAATTGCGCCACGGAGACAGTCCTGCTCCACTCTCATCACCATCAGACCATATCTTCAAAGCTATCAGCCTAAAGAAAAAAAAGCGCCGCCCCACCACCAGGTGGGCTCGAACCTCCAACCTTTCAGTTAACAGCCGATCGCGCTAGCCAATTGCGCCACGGAGACAGTCGTGCTCCACTCTCACCACCATCAGAACATATCTTCAAAGCTATCAGCGCAAAGAAAAAGGCAACACACCACTCCCGGGAGGGCTCGAACCTCCAACCTTTCGGTTAACAACCGATCGCGCTAGGCAATTGCGCCACGGAGACAGTCCTGCTCCACTCTCACCACCATCAGAACATATCTTCAAAGCTTTCAGCCCGGAGAAAAAAAAAGCAACACACCACTCCCGGGGACGCTCGAAACTTCAAATTTTCGGTTAACAGCCGAACGTTCTATCCAACTGCGCCACGGAGACAGTCTTGCTCCAATCTCACCACCGTCAGAACATTTCTCCAAAGCTATCAGCGCGGAAAAAAATGAAGCGCCGCACCACCACCGGGTGGGCTCGAAACTCCAACTTTTCGGTTAACAGCCGATCGCTCCAGCCAACTGCGCCACGGAGACAGTCGTGCTCTACTCTCACCACCATCAGAACATATCTTCAAAGCTATCAGCCTAAAGAAAAAAAGCGCCGCACCACCACCGGGTGGGCTCGAAACTCCAACATTTCGGTTAACAGCCGATCGCGCTAGCCAATTGCGGCACGGAGACAGTTCTCTCCACTCTCACCACCATCAGAACTTATCTTTAAAGCTATCAGCCCAAAGAAAAAAAGCGCCGCACCACCACCGAGTGGGCTCGAACCTCCAACTTTTCAGTTAACAACCGATCGCGCTTGCCAATTGCGCCACGGGGATAGTCCTGCTCCACTCTCACCACCATCAGAACATATCTTCAAAGCTAAACGCCCAAAGAAAAAAAAGCGCCGCACCACCAACAGGTGGGCTTGAACCTCCAGCCTTTCAGTTAACAGCCGATCGCGCTAGCCAATTGCGCCACGGAGACAGTCGTGCTCCACTCTCGCCACCATCAGAACATATCTTCAAAGCTATCAGCGCAAAGAAAAAAGCAACACACCACTCCCGGGAGGGTTCGAACCTCCAACTTTTCGGTTAACAGCCGATCGCGCTAGCCAATTGTTCCACGGAGACAGTCCTGCTCGACTCTCACCTCCATCAGAACATATCTTCAAAGCTATCAGCCCAAAGAAAAAAAAAGCGCCGCACCACCACCGGGTGGGCTCGAACCTCCAACCTTTCAGTTAACATCCGATCGCGCTAGCCAATTGCGCCATAGAGACAGTCGTGCTCCACTCTCACCACCATCAGAACATATCTTCAAAGCTATCAACGCAAAGAAAAAGGCAACACACCACTCCCGGGAGGGCTCGAACCTCCAACCGTTTGGTTAATAGCCGATCGCGCTAGCCAATTGCGCCACGGAGACAGTCCTGCTCCACTCTCACCACCATCAGAACATATCTTCAAAGCTTTCAGCCCGAAGAAAAAAAGCAACACACCACTCCCGGGGGGCTCGAAACTTCAAACTTTCGGTAACAGCCGAACGTGCTATCCAACTGCGCCACGGAGACAGTCTTGCTCCAATCTCACCACCGTCAGAACATTTCTCCAAAGCTATCAGCACAAAGAAAAAGAAGCGCCGGACCACCACCGGGTGGGCTCGAAACTCCAACATTTCGGTTAACAGCCGATCGCGCCAGCCAACTGCGCCACGGAGACAGTCGTGCTCTACTCTCACCACCATCAGAACATATCTTCAGAGCTATCAGCCCAAAGAAAAAGAAAGCTCCGCACCACCACCGGGTGGGCTCAAAACCTCCAACCTTTCGGTTAACAGCCGATCGCGCTAGCCGATTGCGCCACGGAGACAGCCCTGCTCCACTCTCACCACCATGAGAACTTATCTTCAAAGCTATCAGCCCAAAGAAAAAGAAGCGCCGCACCACCACCGGGTGTGCTCGAAACTCCAACCTTTCGGTTAACAGCCGATCGCGCTAGCTGATTGCGCCACGGAGACAGTCGTGCTCCACTCTCACCACCATCAGAACATATATTCAAAGGTATCAGCGCAAAGAAAAAAGCAACACACCAATCCCGGGAGGGCTCGAAACTCCAACATTTTGTCTAACAGCCGATCACGCTAGCCAATTGCGCAACGGAGACAGTCCTGCTCCACTCTCATCACCATCAGACCATATCTTCAAAGGTATCAGCCTAAAGAAAAAAAAGCGCCGCCCCACCACCAGGTGGGCTCGAACCTCCAACCTTTCAGTTAACAGCCGATCGCGCTAGCCAATTGCGCCACGGAGACAGTCGTGCTCCACTCTCACCACCATCAGAACATATCTTCAAAGCTATCAGTGCAAAGAAAAAGGCAACACACCACTCCCGGGAGGGCTCGAACCTCCAACCTTTCGGTTAACAACCGATCGCGCTAGGCAATTGCGCCACGGAGACAGTCCTGCTCCACTCTCACCACCATCAGAACATATCTTCAAAGCTTTCAGTCCGAAGAAAAAAAAGCTCCGCACCACCACCGGGTGGGCTCAAAACCTCCAACCTTTCGGTTAACAGCCGATCGCGCTAGCCAATTGCGCCACGGAGACAGCCCTGCTCCACTCTCACCACCATGAGAACTTATCTTCAAAGCTATCAGCCCAAAGAAAAAGAAGCGCCGCACCACCACCGGGTGTGCTCGAAACTCCAACCTTTCGGTTAACAGCCGATCGCGCTAGCTGATTGCGCCACGGAGACAGTCGTGCTCTACTCTCACCACCATCAGAACATATCTTCAAAGCTATCAGACCAAAGAAAAAAAAGCGCCGCACCACCACCGGGTGGGCTCGAAACTCCAACTTTTCGGTTAACAGCCGATCGCTCCAGCCAACTGCGCCACGGAGACAGTCGTGCTCTACTCTCACCACCATCAGAACATATCTTCAAAGCTGTCAGCCTAAAGAAAAAAAGCGCCGCACCACCACCGGGTGGGCTCGAAACTCCAACATTTCGGTTAACAGCCGATCGCGCTAGCCAATTGCGGCACGGAGACAGTCCTCTCCACTCTCACCACCATCAGAACTTATCTTTAAAGCTATCAGCCCAAAGAAAAAAAGCGCCGCACCACCACCGAGTGGGCTCGAACCTCCAACTTTTCAGTTAACAACCGATCGCGCTTGCCAATTGCGCCACGGGGATAGTCCTGCTCCACTCTCACCACCATCAGAACATATCTTCAAAGCTAAACGCCCAAAGAAAAAAAAGCGCCGCACCACCAACAGGTGGGCTTGAACCTCCAGCCTTTCAGTTAACAGCCGATCGCGCTAGCCAATTGCGCCACGGAGACAGTCGTGCTCCACTCTCACTACCGTCAGAACATTTCTCCAATGCTATCAGCGCAAAGAAAAAAAAACGACACACCGTCCCCGGGTGGGCTCAAACCTCCAACCTTTTGGTTAACAGCTAATCACGCTAGCCATTTGCGCCACGGAGATAGTCCTGCTAAACTCTCACTACCATCAGAACATTCCTTCAGAGCTATCAGCCAAAACAAAAAAAAGCGCCGCACCACCACCGGGTGAGCTCGAAACTCCAACCTTTTGGTTAACAGCCGATCGCTCTAGCCAATTGCGCCACGGAGACTGTCCTGCTCCACTCTCACCACCATCAGAACATATTTTCAAAGCTATTAGCGCAAAGAAAAAAGCAACACACCACTCCCGGGAGGGTTCGAAACTCCAAGTTTTTGATGAACAGCCGAACGTGCTACCCAATTGCGCCACGGAGACAGTCGTGCTCCACTCTCACCACCGTCAGAACATATCTTCAAAGTTATCAGCCCAAAGAAAAAAAAGCGCCGCACCACCACCAGGTGGGCTCGAACCTCCCATTTTTCGGTTAACAGCTGATCGCGCTGGCCAATTGCTCCACAGAGACAGTCCTGCTCAACACTCACCACCATCAGAACATATCTTCAAAGCTATCAGCCCAAACAAAAAAAGCGCTGCACCACCACCGGGTGGGCTCGAACCTCCATACTTTCGGGTAACAGCCGATCGCGCTAGCCAATTGCGCCACGGAGACTCTCACCACCATCAGAACATATCTTCAAAGCTATCAGCACAAAGAAAAAAGCAACACACCACTCCCGGCAGGGCTCGTAACTCCAACCTTTCGGTTAACAGCCGATCGCGCTAGCCAATTGCGCCACGGAGACAGTCCTGCTCCACTCTCACCACCATCAGAACATATCTTCAAAGCTATCAGCCCAAAGAAAAAAAAGCGCCGCACCAACACCGGGTGGGCTCGAACCTCCAACCTTTCGGGTTAACAGCCGGTCGCGCTAGCCATTTGCGCCACGGAGACAGTCGTGCTCCACACTCACCACCATCAGAACATATCTTCAAAGCTATCAGCGCAAAGAAAAAAGCAACACACCACTCACGGGATGGCTCGAAATTCCAAACTTTTGACTAACAGACGATCGCGCTAGCCAATTGCGCCACGGAGACAGTCGTGCTCCACTCTCGCCACCATCAGAACATATCTTCAAAGCTATCAGCGCAAAGAAAAAAGCAACACACCACTCCCGGGAGGGTTCGAACCTCCAACTTTTCGGTTAACAGCCGATCGCGCTAGCCAATTCTTCCACGGAGACAGTCCTGCTCGACTCTCACCTCCATCAGAACATATCTTCAAAGCTATCAGCCCAAAGAAAAAAAAGCGCCGCACCACCACCGGGTGGGCTCGAACCTCCAACTTTTCGGTTTACAGCCGATCGCGCTAGCCATTTGCGTCACGGAGACAGTCGTGCTCCACTCTTACCACCGTCAGAACATTTCTTCAGAGCTATCAGCCCAAAGAAAAAAGCAACACACCACTCCCGGGAGGGCTCGAAACTCCAACATTTTGTCTAACAGCCGATCACGCTAGCCAATCGCGCCAGGGAGACAGTCCTGCTCCACTCTCATCACCATCAGAACGTATCTTCAAAGCTATCAGCCTAAAGAAAAAAAAGCGCCGCCCCACCACCAGGTGGGCTCGAACCTCCAACCTTTCAGTTAACTTCCGATCGCGCTAGCCAATTGCGCCATAGAGACAGTCGTGCTCCACTCTCACCACCATCAGAACATATCTTCAAAGTTATCAGCCCAAAGAAAAAAAAGCGCCGCACCACCACCAGGTGGGCTCGAACCTCCCATTTTTCGGTTAACAGCTGATCGCGCTGGCCAATTGCTCCACAGAGACAGTCCTGCTCAACACTCACCACCATCAGAACATATCTTCAAAGCTATCAGCCCAAACAAAAAAAGCGCTGCACCACCACCGGGTGGGCTCGAACCTCCATACTTTCGGGTAACAGCCGATCGCGCTAGCCAATTGCGCCACGGAGACTCTCACCACCATCAGAACATATCTTCAAAGCTATCAGCACAAAGAAAAAAGCAACACACCACTCCCGGCAGGGCTCGTAACTCCAACCTTTCGGTTAACAGCCGATCGCGCTAGCCAATTGCGCCACGGAGACAGTCCTGCTCCACTCTCACCACCATCAGAACATATCTTCAAAGCTATCAGCCCAAAGAAAAAAAAGCGCCGCACCAACACCGGGTGGGCTCGAACCTCCAACCTTTCGGGTTAACAGCCGGTCGCGCTAGCCATTTGCGCCACGGAGACAGTCGTGCTCCACACTCACCACCATCAGAACATATCTTCAAAGCTATCAGCGCAAAGAAAAAAGCAACACACCACTCACGGGATGGCTCGAAATTCCAAACTTTTGACTAACAGACGATCGCGCTAGCCAATTGCGCCACGGAGACAGTCGTGCTCCACTCTCGCCACCATCAGAACATATCTTCAAAGCTATCAGCGCAAAGAAAAAAGCAACACACCACTCCCGGGAGGGTTCGAACCTCCAACTTTTCGGTTAACAGCCGATCGCGCTAGCCAATTCTTCCACGGAGACAGTCCTGCTCGACTCTCACCTCCATCAGAACATATCTTCAAAGCTATCAGCCCAAAGAAAAAAAAGCGCCGCACCACCACCGGGTGGGCTCGAACCTCCAACTTTTCGGTTTACAGCCGATCGCGCTAGCCATTTGCGTCACGGAGACAGTCGTGCTCCACTCTTACCACCGTCAGAACATTTCTTCAGAGCTATCAGCCCAAAGAAAAAAGCAACACACCACTCCCGGGAGGGCTCGAAACTCCAACATTTTGTCTAACAGCCGATCACGCTAGCCAATCGCGCCAGGGAGACAGTCCTGCTCCACTCTCATCACCATCAGAACGTATCTTCAAAGCTATCAGCCTAAAGAAAAAAAAGCGCCGCCCCACCACCAGGTGGGCTCGAACCTCCAACCTTTCAGTTAACTTCCGATCGCGCTAGCCAATTGCGCCATAGAGACAGTCGTGCTCCACTCTCACCACCATCAGAACATATCTTCAAAGCTATCAACGCAAAGAAAAAGGCAACACACCACTCCCGGGAGGGCTCGAACCTCCAACCGTTTGGTTAATAGCCGATCGCGCTAGCCAATTGCGCCACGGAGACAGTCCTGCTCCACTCTCACCACCATCAGAACATATCTTCAAAGCTTTCAGCCCGAAGAAAAAAAGCAACACACCACTCCCTAGGGGCTCGAAACTTCAAACTTTCGGTAACAGCCGAACGTGCTATCCAACTGCGCCACGGAGACAGTCTTGCTCTAATCTCACCACCGTCAGAACATTTCTCCAAAGCTATCAGCCCAAAGAAAAAGTAAGCTCCGCACCACCACCGGGTGGGCTCAAAACCTCCAACCTTTCGGTTAACAGCCGATCGCGCTAGCCAATTGCGCCACGGAGACAGCCCTGCTCCACTCTCACCACCATGAGAACTTATCTTCAAAGCTATCAGCCCAAAGAAAAAGAAGCGCCGCACCACCACCGGGTGTGCTCGAACCTCCAACCTTTCGGTTAACAGCCGATCGCGCTAGCTGATTGCGCCACGGAGACAGTCGTGCTCCACTCTCACCACCATCAGAACATATATTCAAAGGTATCAGCGCAAAGAAAAAAGCAACACACCAATCCCGGGAGGGCTCGAAACTCCAACATTTTGTCTAACAGCCGATCACGCTAGCCAATTGCGCCACGGAGACAGTCCTGCTCCACTCTCATCACCATCAGACCATATCTTCAAAGCTATCAGCCTAAAGAAAAAAAAGCGCCGCCCCACCACCAGGTGGGCTCGAACCTCCAACCTTTCAGTTAACAGCCGATCGCGCTAGCCAATTGCGCCACGGAGACAGTCGTGCTCCACTCTCACCACCATCAGAACATATCTTCAAAGCTATCAGCGCAAAGAAAAAGGCAACACACCACTCCCGGGAGGGCTCGAACCTCCAACCTTTCGGTTAACAACCGATCGCGCTAGGCAATTGCGCCACGGAGACAGTCCTGCTCCACTCTCACAACCATCAGAACATATCTTCAAAGCTTTCAGCCCGAAGAAAAAAAAGCAACACACCACTCCCGGGGGGGCTCGAAACTTCAAATTTTCGGTTAACAGCCGAACGTTCTATCCAACTGCGCCACGGAGACAGTCTTGCTCCAATCTCACCACCGTCAGAACATTTCTCCAAAGCTATCAGCGCAAAGAAAAAGAAGCGCCGCACCACCACCGGGTGGGCTCGAAACTCCAACTTTTCGGTTAACAGCCGATCGCTCCAGCCAACTGCGCCACGGAGACAGTCGTGCTCTACTCTCACCACCATCAGAACATATCTTCAAAGCTATCAGCCTAAAGAAAAAAAGCGCCGCACCACCACCGGGTGGGCTCGAAACTCCAACATTTCGGTTAACAGCCGATCGCGCTAGCCAATTGCGGCACGGAGACAGTCCTCTCCACTCTCACCACCATCAGAACTTATCTTTAAAGCTATCAGCCCAAAGAAAAAAAGCGCCGCACCACCACCGAGTGGGCTCGAACCTCCAACTTTTCAGTTAACAACCGATCGCGCTTGCCAATTGCGCCACGGGGATAGTCCTGCTCCACTCTCACCACCATCAGAACATATCTTCAAAGCTAAACGCCCAAAGAAAAAAAAGCGCCGCACCACCAACAGGTGGGCTTGAACCTCCAGCCTTTCAGTTAACAGCCGATCGCGCTAGCCAATTGCGCCACGGAGACAGTCGTGCTCCACTCTCACTACCGTCAGAACATTTCTCCAATGCTATCAGCGCAAAGAAAAAAAAACGACACACCGTCCCCGGGTGGGCTCAAACCTCCAACCTTTTGGTTAACAGCTAATCACGCTAGCCATTTGCGCCACGGAGATAGTCCTGCTCCACTCTCACTACCATCAGAACATTCCTTCAGAGCTATCAGCCAAAACAAAAAAAAAGCGCCGCACCACCACCGGGTGAGCTCGGAACTCCAACCTTTTGGTTAACAGCCGATCGCGCTAGCCAATTGCGCCACGGAGACTGTCCTGCTCCACTCTCACCACCATCAGAACATATCTTCAAAGCTATTAGCGCAAAGAAAAAAGCAACACACCACCACCAGGTGGGCTCGAACCTCCCATTTTTCGGTTACCAGCTGATCGCGCTGGCCGATTGCTCCACAGAGACAGTCCTGCTCAACACTCACCACCATCAGAACATATCTTCAAAGCTATCAGCCCAAACAAAAAAAGCGCCGCCCCACCACCAGGTGGGCTCGAACCTCCAACCTTTCAGTTAACAGCCGATCGCGCTAGCCAATTGCGCCACGGAGACAGTCGTGCTCCACTCTCACCACCATCAGAACATATCTTCAAAGCTATCAGTGCAAAGAAAAAGGCAACACACCACTCCCGGGAGGGCTCGAACCTCCAACCTTTCGGTTAACAACCGATCGCGCTAGGCAATTGCGCCACGGAGACAGTCCTGCTCCACTCTCACCACCATCAGAACATATCTTCAAAGCTTTCAGTCCGAAGAAAAAAAAGCTCCGCACCACCACCGGGTGGGCTCAAAACCTCCAACCTTTCGGTTAACAGCCGATCGCGCTAGCCAATTGCGCCACGGAGACAGCCCTGCTCCACTCTCACCACCATGAGAACTTATCTTCAAAGCTATCAGCCCAAAGAAAAAGAAGCGCCGCACCACCACCGGGTGTGCTCGAAACTCCAACCTTTCGGTTAACAGCCGATCGCGCTAGCTGATTGCGCCACGGAGACAGTCGTGCTCTACTCTCACCACCATCAGAACATATCTTCAAAGCTATCAGACCAAAGAAAAAAAAGCGCCGCACCACCACCGGGTGGGCTCGAAACTCCAACTTTTCGGTTAACAGCCGATCGCTCCAGCCAACTGCGCCACGGAGACAGTCGTGCTCTACTCTCACCACCATCAGAACATATCTTCAAAGCTGTCAGCCTAAAGAAAAAAAGCGCCGCACCACCACCGGGTGGGCTCGAAACTCCAACATTTCGGTTAACAGCCGATCGCGCTAGCCAATTGCGGCACGGAGACAGTCCTCTCCACTCTCACCACCATCAGAACTTATCTTTAAAGCTATCAGCCCAAAGAAAAAAAGCGCCGCACCACCACCGAGTGGGCTCGAACCTCCAACTTTTCAGTTAACAACCGATCGCGCTTGCCAATTGCGCCACGGGGATAGTCCTGCTCCACTCTCACCACCATCAGAACATATCTTCAAAGCTAAACGCCCAAAGAAAAAAAAGCGCCGCACCACCAACAGGTGGGCTTGAACCTCCAGCCTTTCAGTTAACAGCCGATCGCGCTAGCCAATTGCGCCACGGAGACAGTCGTGCTCCACTCTCACTACCGTCAGAACATTTCTCCAATGCTATCAGCGCAAAGAAAAAAAACGACACACCGTCCCCGGGTGGGCTCAAACCTCCAACCTTTTGGTTAACAGCTAATCACGCTAGCCATTTGCGCCACGGAGATAGTCCTGCTAAACTCTCACTACCATCAGAACATTCCTTCAGAGCTATCAGCCAAAACAAAAAAAAGCGCCGCACCACCACCGGGTGAGCTCGAAACTCCAACCTTTTGGTTAACAGCCGATCGCTCTAGCCAATTGCGCCACGGAGACTGTCCTGCTCCACTCTCACCACCATCAGAACATATTTTCAAAGCTATTAGCGCAAAGAAAAAAGCAACACACCACTCCCGGGAGGGTTCGAAACTCCAAGTTTTTGATGAACAGCCGAACGTGCTACCCAATTGCGCAACGGAGACAGTCGTGCTCCACTCTCACCACCGTCAGAACATATCTTCAAAGTTATCAGCCCAAAGAAAAAAAAGCGCCGCACCACCACCAGGTGGGCTCGAACCTCCCATTTTTCGGTTAACAGCTGATCGCGCTGGCCAATTGCTCCACAGAGACAGTCCTGCTCAACACTCACCACCATCAGAACATATCTTCAAAGCTATCAGCCCAAACAAAAAAAGCGCTGCACCACCACCGGGTGGGCTCGAACCTCCATACTTTCAGTTAACTTCCGATCGCGCTAGCCAATTGCGCCATAGAGACAGTCGTGCTCCACTCTCACCACCATCAGAACATATCTTCAAAGCTATCAACGCAAAGAAAAAGGCAACACACCACTCCCGGGAGGGCTCGAACCTCCAACCGTTTGGTTAATAGCCGATCGCGCTAGCCAATTGCGCCACGGAGACAGTCCTGCTCCACTCTCACCACCATCAGAACATATCTTCAAAGCTTTCAGCCCGAAGAAAAAAAGCAACACACCACTCCCTAGGGGCTCGAAACTTCAAACTTTCGGTAACAGCCGAACGTGCTATCCAACTGCGCCACGGAGACAGTCTTGCTCTAATCTCACCACCGTCAGAACATTTCTCCAAAGCTATCAGCCCAAAGAAAAAGTAAGCTCCGCACCACCACCGGGTGGGCTCAAAACCTCCAACCTTTCGGTTAACAGCCGATCGCGCTAGCCAATTGCGCCACGGAGACAGCCCTGCTCCACTCTCACCACCATGAGAACTTATCTTCAAAGCTATCAGCCCAAAGAAAAAGAAGCGCCGCACCACCACCGGGTGTGCTCGAACCTCCAACCTTTCGGTTAACAGCCGATCGCGCTAGCTGATTGCGCCACGGAGACAGTCGTGCTCCACTCTCACCACCATCAGAACATATATTCAAAGGTATCAGCGCAAAGAAAAAAGCAACACACCAATCCCGGGAGGGCTCGAAACTCCAACATTTTGTCTAACAGCCGATCACGCTAGCCAATTGCGCCACGGAGACAGTCCTGCTCCACTCTCATCACCATCAGACCATATCTTCAAAGCTATCAGCCTAAAGAAAAAAAAGCGCCGCCCCACCACCAGGTGGGCTCGAACCTCCAACCTTTCAGTTAACAGCCGATCGCGCTAGCCAATTGCGCCACGGAGACAGTCGTGCTCCACTCTCACCACCATCAGAACATATCTTCAAAGCTATCAGCGCAAAGAAAAAGGCAACACACCACTCCCGGGAGGGCTCGAACCTCCAACCTTTCGGTTAACAACCGATCGCGCTAGGCAATTGCGCCACGGAGACAGTCCTGCTCCACTCTCACAACCATCAGAACATATCTTCAAAGCTTTCAGCCCGAAGAAAAAAAAGCAACACACCACTCCCGGGGGGGCTCGAAACTTCAAATTTTCGGTTAACAGCCGAACGTTCTATCCAACTGCGCCACGGAGACAGTCTTGCTCCAATCTCACCACCGTCAGAACATTTCTCCAAAGCTATCAGCGCAAAGAAAAAGAAGCGCCGCACCACCACCGGGTGGGCTCGAAACTCCAACTTTTCGGTTAACAGCCGATCGCTCCAGCCAACTGCGCCACGGAGACAGTAGTGCTCTACTCTCACCACCATCAGAACATATCTTCAAAGCTATCAGCCTAAAGAAAAAAAGCGCCGCACCACCACCGGGTGGGCTCGAAACTCCAACATTTCGGTTAACAGCCGATCGCGCTAGCCAATTGCGGCACGGAGACAGTCCTCTCCACTCTCACCACCATCAGAACTTATCTTTAAAGCTATCAGCCCAAAGAAAAAAAGCGCCGCACCACCACCGAGTGGGCTCGAACCTCCAACTTTTCAGTTAACAACCGATCGCGCTTGCCAATTGCGCCACGGGGATAGTCCTGCTCCACTCTCACCACCATCAGAACATATCTTCAAAGCTAAACGCCCAAAGAAAAAAAAGCGCCGCACCACCAACAGGTGGGCTTGAACCTCCAGCCTTTCAGTTAACAGCCGATCGCGCTAGCCAATTGCGCCACGGAGACAGTCGTGCTCCACTCTCACTACCGTCAGAACATTTCTCCAATGCTATCAGCGCAAAGAAAAAAAAACGACACACCGTCCCCGGGTGGGCTCAAACCTCCAACCTTTTGGTTAACAGCTAATCACGCTAGCCATTTGCGCCACGGAGATAGTCCTGCTCCACTCTCACTACCATCAGAACATTCCTTCAGAGCTATCAGCCAAAACAAAAAAAAAGCGCCGCACCACCACCGGGTGAGCTCGGAACTCCAACCTTTTGGTTAACAGCCGATCGCGCTAGCCAATTGCGCCACGGAGACTGTCCTGCTCCACTCTCACCACCATCAGAACATATCTTCAAAGCTATTAGCGCAAAGAAAAAAGCAACACACCACCACCAGGTGGGCTCGAACCTCCCATTTTTCGGTTACCAGCTGATCGCGCTGGCCGATTGCTCCACAGAGACAGTCCTGCTCAACACTCACCACCATCAGAACATATCTTCAAAGCTATCAGCCCAAACAAAAAAAGCACCGCCCCACCACCAGGTGGGCTCGAACCTCCAACCTTTCAGTTAACAGCCGATCGCGCTAGCCAATTGCGCCACGGAGACAGTCGTGCTCCACTCTCACCACCATCAGAACATATCTTCAAAGCTATCAGTGCAAAGAAAAAGGCAACACACCACTCCCGGGAGGGCTCGAACCTCCAACCTTTCGGTTAACAACCGATCGCGCTAGGCAATTGCGCCACGGAGACAGTCCTGCTCCACTCTCACCACCATCAGAACATATCTTCAAAGCTTTCAGTCCGAAGAAAAAAAAGCTCCGCACCACCACCGGGTGGGCTCAAAACCTCCAACCTTTCGGTTAACAGCCGATCGCGCTAGCCAATTGCGCCACGGAGACAGCCCTGCTCCACTCTCACCACCATGAGAACTTATCTTCAAAGCTATCAGCCCAAAGAAAAAGAAGCGCCGCACCACCACCGGGTGTGCTCGAAACTCCAACCTTTCTGTTAACAGCCGATCGCGCTAGCTGATTGCGCCACGGAGACAGTCGTGCTCTACTCTCACCACCATCAGAACATATCTTCAAAGCTATCAGACCAAAGAAAAAAAAGCGCCGCACCACCACCGGGTGGGCTCGAAACTCCAACTTTTCGGTTAACAGCCGATCGCTCCAGCCAACTGCGCCACGGAGACAGTCGTGCTCTACTCTCACCACCATCAGAACATATCTTCAAAGCTGTCAGCCTAAAGAAAAAAAGCGCCGCACCACCACCGGGTGGGCTCGAAACTCCAACATTTCGGTTAACAGCCGATCGCGCTAGCCAATTGCGGCACGGAGACAGTCCTCTCCACTCTCACCACCATCAGAACTTATCTTTAAAGCTATCAGCCCAAAGAAAAAAAGCGCCGCACCACCACCGAGTGGGCTCGAACCTCCAACTTTTCAGTTAACAACCGATCGCGCTTGCCAATTGCGCCACGGGGATAGTCCTGCTCCACTCTCACCACCATCAGAACATATCTTCAAAGCTAAACGCCCAAAGAAAAAAAAGCGCCGCACCACCAACAGGTGGGCTTGAACCTCCAGCCTTTCAGTTAACAGCCGATCGCGCTAGCCAATTGCGCCACGGAGACAGTCGTGCTCCACTCTCACTACCGTCAGAACATTTCTCCAATGCTATCAGCGCAAAGAAAAAAAAACGACACACCGTCCCCGGGTGGGCTCAAACCTCCAACCTTTTGGTTAACAGCTAATCACGCTAGCCATTTGCGCCACGGAGATAGTCCTGCTAAACTCTCACTACCATCAGAACATTCCTTCAGAGCTATCAGCCAAAACAAAAAAAAGCGCCGCACCACCACCGGGTGAGCTCGAAACTCCAACCTTTTGGTTAACAGCCGATCGCTCTAGCCAATTGCGCCACGGAGACTGTCCTGCTCCACTCTCACCACCATCAGAACATATTTTCAAAGCTATTAGCGCAAAGAAAAAAGCAACACACCACTCCCGGGAGGGTTCGAAACTCCAAGTTTTTGATGAACAGCCGAACGTGCTACCCAATTGCGCAACGGAGACAGTCGTGCTCCACTCTCACCACCGTCAGAACATATCTTCAAAGTTATCAGCCCAAAGAAAAAAAAGCGCCGCACCACCACCAGGTGGGCTCGAACCTCCCATTTTTCGGTTAACAGCTGATCGCGCTGGCCAATTGCTCCACAGAGACAGTCCTGCTCAACACTCACCACCATCAGAACATATCTTCAAAGCTATCAGCTCAAACAAAAAAAGCGCTGCACCACCACCGGGTGGGCTCGAACCTCCATACTTTCGGGTAACAGCCGATCGCGCTAGCCAATTGCGCCACGGAGACTCTCACCACCATCAGAACATATCTTCAAAGCTATCAGCACAAAGAAAAAAGCAACACACCACTCCCGGCAGGGCTCGTAACTCCAACCTTTCGGTTAACAGCCGATCGCGCTAGCCAATTGCGCCACGGAGACAGTCCTGCTCCACTCTCACCACCATCAGAACATATCTTCAAAGCTATCAGCCCAAAGAAAAAAAAGCGCCGCACCAACACCGGGTGGGCTCGAACCTCCAACCTTTCGGGTTAACAGCCGGTCGCGCTAGCCATTTGCGCCACGGAGACAGTCGTGCTCCACACTCACCACCATCAGAACATATCTTCAAAGCTATCAGCGCAACAAAAAAAGCAACACACCACTCACGGGAGGGCTCGAAACTCTAACATTTTTATTAACAGCCGATTCAGCTAGTCAATTTCGCCACGAAGACAGTCTTGCTCCACTCTCACCACCATCAGAACATATCTTCAAAGCTATCAGCCCAAAGAAAAAAAAGCGCCGCACCAACACCGGGTGGGCTTGAACCGTCAACATTTCGGGTTAACAGCCGATCGCGCTAGCCAATTGCGCCACGCAGACAGTCGTGCTCCACACTCACCACCATCAGAACATATCTTCAAAGCTATCAGCGCAAAGAAAAAAGCAACACACCACTCACGGGATGGCTCGAAATTCCAAACTTTTGACTAACAGACGATCGCGCTAGCCAATTGCGCCACGGAGACAGTCGTGCTCCACTCTCGCCACCATCAGAACATATCTTCAAAGCTATCAGCGCAAAGAAAAAAGCAACACACCACTCCCGGGAGGGTTCGAACCTCCAACTTTTCGGTTAACAGCCGATCGCGCTAGCCAATTCTTCCACGGAGACAGTCCTGCTCGACTCTCACCTCCATCAGAACATATCTTCAAAGCTATCAGCCCAAAGAAAAAAAAGCGCCGCACCACCACCGGGTGGGCTCGAACCTCCAACTTTTCGGTTTACAGCCGATCGCGCTAGCCATTTGCGTCACGGAGACAGTCGTGCTCCACTCTTACCACCGTCAGAACATTTCTTCAGAGCTATCAGCCCAAAGAAAAAAGCAACACACCACTCCCGGGAGGGCTCGAAACTCCAACATTTTGTCTAACAGCCGATCACGCTAGCCAATCGCGCCAGGGAGACAGTCCTGCTCCACTCTCATCACCATCAGAACGTATCTTCAAAGCTATCAGCCTAAAGAAAAAAAAGCGCCGCCCCACCACCAGGTGGGCTCGAACCTCCAACCTTTCAGTTAACTTCCGATCGCGCTAGCCAATTGCGCCATAGAGACAGTCGTGCTCCACTCTCACCACCATCAGAACATATCTTCAAAGCTATCAACGCAAAGAAAAAGGCAACACACCACTCCCGGGAGGGCTCGAACCTCCAACCGTTTGGTTAATAGCCGATCGCGCTAGCCAATTGCGCCACGGAGACAGTCCTGCTCCACTCTCACCACCATCAGAACATATCTTCAAAGCTTTCAGCCCGAAGAAAAAAAGCAACACACCACTCCCTAGGGGCTCGAAACTTCAAACTTTCGGTAACAGCCGAACGTGCTATCCAACTGCGCCACGGAGACAGTCTTGCTCTAATCTCACCACCGTCAGAACATTTCTCCAAAGCTATCAGCCCAAAGAAAAAGTAAGCTCCGCACCACCACCGGGTGGGCTCAAAACCTCCAACCTTTCGGTTAACAGCCGATCGCGCTAGCCAATTGCGCCACGGAGACAGCCCTGCTCCACTCTCACCACCATGAGAACTTATCTTCAAAGCTATCAGCCCAAAGAAAAAGAAGCGCCGCACCACCACCGGGTGTGCTCGAACCTCCAACCTTTCGGTTAACAGCCGATCGCGCTAGCTGATTGCGCCACGGAGACAGTCGTGCTTCACTCTCACCACCATCAGAACATATATTCAAAGGTATCAGCGCAAAGAAAAAAGCAACACACCAATCCCGGGAGGGCTCGAAACTCCAACATTTTGTCTAACAGCCGATCACGCTAGCCAATTGCGCCACGGAGACAGTCCTGCTCCACTCTCATCACCATCAGACCATATCTTCAAAGCTATCAGCCTAAAGAAAAAAAAGCGCCGCCCCACCACCAGGTGGGCTCGAACCTCCAACCTTTCAGTTAACAGCCGATCGCGCTAGCCAATTGCGCCACGGAGACAGTCGTGCTCCACTCTCACCACCATCAGAACATATCTTCAAAGCTATCAGCGCAAAGAAAAAGGCAACACACCACTCCCGGGAGGGCTCGAACCTCCAACCTTTCGGTTAACAACCGATCGCGCTAGGCAATTGCGCCACGGAGACAGTCCTGCTCCACTCTCACAACCATCAGAACATATCTTCAAAGCTTTCAGCCCGAAGAAAAAAAAGCAACACACCACTCCCGGTGGGGCTCGAAACTTCAAATTTTCGGTTAACAGCCGAACGTTCTATCCAACTGCGCCACGGAGACAGTCTTGCTCCAATCTCACCACCGTCAGAACATTTCTCCAAAGCTATCAGCGCAAAGAAAAAGAAGCGCCGCACCACCACCGGGTGGGCTCGAAACTCCAACTTTTCGGTTAACAGCCGATCGCTCCAGCCAACTGCGCCACGGAGACAGTCGTGCTCTACTCTCACCACCATCAGAACATATCTTCAAAGCTATCAGCCTAAAGAAAAAAAGCGCCGCACCACCACCGGGTGGGCTCGAAACTCCAACATTTCGGTTAACAGCCGATCGCGCTAGCCAATTGCGGCACGGAGACAGTCCTCTCCACTCTCACCACCATCAGAACTTATCTTTAAAGCTATCAGCCCAAAGAAAAAAAGCGCCGCACCACCACCGAGTGGGCTCGAACCTCCAACTTTTCAGTTAACAACCGATCGCGCTTGCCAATTGCGCCACGGGGATAGTCCTGCTCCACTCTCACCACCATCAGAACATATCTTCAAAGCTAAACGCCCAAAGAAAAAAAAGCGCCGCACCACCAACAGGTGGGCTTGAACCTCCAGCCTTTCAGTTAACAGCCGATCGCGCTAGCCAATTGCGCCACGGAGACAGTCGTGCTCCACTCTCACTACCGTCAGAACATTTCTCCAATGCTATCAGCGCAAAGAAAAAAAAACGACACACCGTCCCCGGGTGGGCTCAAACCTCCAACCTTTTGGTTAACAGCTAATCACGCTAGCCATTTGCGCCACGGAGATAGTCCTGCTCCACTCTCACTACCATCAGAACATTCCTTCAGAGCTATCAGCCAAAACAAAAAAAAAGCGCCGCACCACCACCGGGTGAGCTCGGAACTCCAACCTTTTGGTTAACAGCCGATCGCGCTAGCCAATTGCGCCACGGAGACTGTCCTGCTCCACTCTCACCACCATCAGAACATATCTTCAAAGCTATTAGCGCAAAGAAAAAAGCAACACACCACCACCAGGTGGGCTCGAACCTCCCATTTTTCGGTTACCAGCTGATCGCGCTGGCCGATTGCTCCACAGAGACAGTCCTGCTCAACACTCACCACCATCAGAACATATCTTCAAAGCTATCAGCCCAAACAAAAAAAGCGCTGCACCACCACCGGGTGGGCTCGAACCTCCATCCTTTCGGGTAACAGCCGATCGCGCTAGCCAATTGCGCCACGCAGACTCTCACCACCATCAGAACATATCTTCAAAGCTATCAGCACAAAGAAAAAAGCAACACACCACTCCCGGCAGGGCTCGTAACTCTAACCTTTCGGTTAACAGCCGATCGCGCTAGCCAATTGCGCCACGGAGACAGTCCTGCTCCACTCTCACCACCATCAGAACATATCTTCAAAGCTATCAGCCCAAAGAAAAAAAAGCGCCGCACCAACACCGGGTGGGCTCGAACCTCCAACCTTTCCGGTTAACAGTCGGTCGCGCTAGCCATTTGCGCCACGGAGACAGTCGTGCTCCACACTCACCACCATCAGAACATATCTTCAAAGCTATCAGCGCAACAAAAAAAGCAACACACCACTCACGGGAGGGCTCGAAACTCTAACATTTTTATTAACAGCCGATTCAGCTAGTCAATTTCGCCACGGAGACAGTCTTGCTCCACTCTCACCACCATCAGAACATATCTTCAAAGCTATTAGCCCAAAGAAAAAAAAAGCGCCGCACCACCACCAAGTGGGCTCGAACCTCCAACTTTCCGGTTAACAGCCAATTGCGCTAGCCAATTTCGCCACGGAGACAGTCCTGTTTCACTCTCACCACCATCAGAACATATCTTCAAAGCTATCAGCCCAAAGAAAAAAAAGCGCCGCACCAACACCGGGTGGGCTCGAACCTTCAACATTTCGGGTTAACAGCCGATCGCGCTAGCCAATTGCGCCACGCAGACAGTCGTGCTCCACACTCACCACCATCAGAACATATCTTCAAAGCTATCAGCGCAAAGAAAAAAGCAACACACCACTCACGGGATGGCTCGAAACTCCAACCTTTTGATTAACAGCCGATTCAGCTAGTCAATTTCGCCAAGGAGACAGTCTTGCTCCACTCTCACCACCATCAGAACATATCTTCAAAGCTATCAGCCCAAAGAAAAAAAGCGGCGCACCAACACCGGGTGGGCTCAAACCTCCAACATTTTGGGTTAACAGCCGATCGCGCTAGCCAATTGCGCCACGCAGACAGTCGTGCTCCACACTTAGCACCATCAGAACATATCTTCAAAGCTATCAGCGCAAAGAAAAAAGCCACACACCACTCACGGGATGGCTCGAAATTCCAAACTTTTGACTAACAGACGATCGCGCTAGCCAATTGCGCCACGGAGACAGTCGTGCTCCACTCTCGCCACCATCAGAACATATCTTCAAAGCTATCAGCGCAAAGAAAAAAGCAACACACCACTCCCGGGAGGGTTCGAACCTCCAACTTTTCGGTTAACAGCCGATCGCGCTAGCCAATTGTTCCACGGAGACAGTCCTGCTCGACTCTCACCTCCATCAGAACATATCTTCAAAGCTATCAGCCCAAAGAAAAAAAAAGCGCCGCACCACCACCGGGTGGGCTCGAACCTCCAACTTTTTGGTTTACAGCCGATCGCGCTAGCCATTTGCGTCACGGAGACAGTCGTGCTCCAATCTTACCACCGTCAGAACATTTCTTCAGAGCTATCAGCCCAAAGAAAAAAGCAACACACCACTCCCGGGAGGGCTCGAAACTCCAACATTTTGTCTAACAGCCAATCACGCTAGCCAATCGCGCCACGGAGACAGTCCTGCTCCACTCTCATCACCATCAGAACGTATCTTCAAAGCTATCAGCCTAAAGAAAAAAAAAGCGCCGCCCCACCACCAGGTGGGCTCGAACCTCCAACCTTTCAGTTAACATCCGATCGCGCTAGCCAATTGCGCCATAGAGACAGTCGTGCTCCACTCTCACCACCATCAGAACATATCTTCAAAGCTATCAACGCAAAGAAAAAGGCAACACACCACTCCCGGGAGGGCTCGAACCTCCAACCGTTTGGTTAATAGCCGATCGCGCTAGCCAATTGCGCCACGGAGACAGTCCTGCTCCACTCTCACCACCATCAGAACATATCTTCAAAGCTTTCAGCCCGAAGAAAAAAAGCAACACACCACTCCCGGGGGGCTCGAAACTTCAAACTTTCGGTAACAGCCGAACGTGCTATCCAACTGCGCCACGGAGACAGTCTTGCTCCAATCTCACCACCGTCAGAACATTTCTCCAAAGCTATCAGCACAAAGAAAAAGAAGCGCCGGACCACCACCGGGTGGGCTCGAAACTCCAACCTTTCGGTTAACAGCCGATCGCGCTAGCCAATCGCTCCAAGGAGACAGTCGTGCTCCACTTTCACCACCATGAGAACATATCTTCAAAGCTATCAGCGCAAAGAAAAAAAGCGCCGCACCACTCCCGGGAGGGCTCGAAACTCCAACCTATCGGTTAACAGCCGATCGCGCTAGCCAATTGCGCCGCGGAGACAGTCCTCTCCACTCTCACCACCATAAGAACTTCAAAGCTATCAGCCCAAAGAAAAAAAGGGCCGCACCACCACCGAGTGGGCTCGAACCTCCAGCCTTTCAGTTAACAGCCGATCGCGCTAGCCAATTGCGCCACGGAGACAGTCGTGCTCCACTCTCACTACCGTCAAAACATTTCTCCAATGCTATCAGCGCAAAGAAAAAAAAACGACACACCGTCCCCGGGTGGGCGTAAACCTCCAACCTTTTGGTTAACAGCTAATCACGCTAGCCAATTGCGCCACGGAGATAGTCCTGCTCCACTCTCACTACCATCAGAACATATGTCCAAAGCTATCAGCCCAAAGAAAAAAAAACGCCGCACCACCACCAGGTGGACTCGAATCTCCACCTTTCGGTTAACAGCCGATCGCGCTAGCCAATTGTGCCACGGAGACAGTCCTGCTCCACTCTCACCCACGTCAGAACATATCTTCAAAGTTATCAGCCCAAAGAAAAAAAAGCGCCGCACCACCACCGGGTGGGCTCCAACCTCCCATTTTTCGGTTAAAAGCTGATCGCGCTAGCCAATTGCGCCAAGCAGACAGTCCTGCTCCACCTCTCACCACCATCAGAACATATCTACAAAGCTATCAGCGCAAAGAAAAAAGCAACACACCACTCCCGGGAGGGCTTGAACCTCCAACTTTTCGGTTAACAGCCGATCGCGCTAACCAATTGCGCCACGGAGACACTCCTGCTCCACTCTCACCACCATAAGAACATATCTTCAAAGCTATCAGCCCAAAGAAAAAAAAGCGCCGCACCACAACCGGGTGGGCTCGAACCTCCAACCTTTTGGTTAACAGCCGATCGCGCTCGCCATTTGCGCCACGGATACAGCCGTGCTCCACTCTCACCACCGTCAGAACATTTCTTCAGAGCTATCAGCCCAAAGAAAAAGGCAACACACCACTCCCGGGAGGGCTCGAACCTCCAACCGTTTGGTTAATAGCCGATCGCGCTAGCCAATTGCGCCACGGAGACAGTCCTGCTCCACTCTCACCACCATCAGAACATATCTTCAAAGCTTTCAGCCCGAAGAAAAAAAGCAACACACCACTCCCTAGGGGCTCGAAACTTCAAACTTTCGGTAACAGCCGAACGTGCTATCCAACTGCGCCACGGAGACAGTCTTGCTCTAATCTCACCACCGTCAGAACATTTCTCCAAAGCTATCAGCACAAAGAAAAAGAAGCGCCGGACCACCACCGGGTGGGCTCGAAACTCCAACATTTCGGTTAACAGCCGATCGCGCCAGCCAACTGCGCCACGGAGACAGTCGTGCTCTACTCTCACCACCATCAGAACATATCTTCAGAGCTATCAACCCAAAGAAAAAGTAAGCTCCGCACCACCACCGGGTGGGCTCAAAACCTCCAACCTTTCGGTTAACAGCCGATCGCGCTAGCCAATTGCGCCACGGAGACAGCCCTGCTCCACTCTCACCACCATGAGAACTTATCTTCAAAGCTATCAGCCCAAAGAAAAAGAAGCGCCGCACCACCACCGGGTGTGCTCGAACCTCCAACCTTTCGGTTAACAGCCGATCGCGCTAGCTGATTGCGCCACGGAGACAGTCGTGCTCCACTCTCACCACCATCAGAACATATATTCAAAGGTATCAGCGCAAAGAAAAAAGCAACACACCAATCCCGGGAGGGCTCGAAACTCCAACATTTTGTCTAACAGCCGATCACGCTAGCCAATTGCGCCACGGAGACAGTCCTGCTCCACTCTCATCACCATCAGACCATATCTTCAAAGCTATCAGCCTAAAGAAAAAAAAGCGCCGCCCCACCACCAGGTGGGCTCGAACCTCCAACCTTTCAGTTAACAGCCGATCGCGCTAGCCAATTGCGCCACGGAGACAGTCGTGCTCCACTCTCACCACCATCAGAACATATCTTCAAAGCTATCAGCGCAAAGAAAAAGGCAACACACCACTCCCGGGAGGGCTCGAACCTCCAACCTTTCGGTTAACAACCGATCGCGCTAGGCAATTGCGCCACGGAGACAGTCCTGCTCCACTCTCACAACCATCAGAACATATCTTCAAAGCTTTCAGCCCGAAGAAAAAAAAGCAACACACCACTCCCGGGGGGGCTCGAAACTTCAAATTTTCGGTTAACAGCCGAACGTTCTATCCAACTGCGCCACGGAGACAGTCTTGCTCCAATCTCACCACCGTCAGAACATTTCTCCAAAGCTATCAGCGCAACGAAAAAGAAGCGCCGCACCACCACCGGGTGGGCTCGAAACTCCAACTTTTCGGTTAACAGCCGATCGCTCCAGCCAACTGCGCCACGGAGACAGTCGTGCTCTACTCTCACCACCATCAGAACATATCTTCAAAGCTATCAGCCTAAAGAAAAAAAGCGCCGCACCACCACCGGGTGGGCTCGAAACTCCAACATTTCGGTTAACAGCCGATCGCGCTAGCCAATTGCGGCACGGAGACAGTCCTCTCCACTCTCACCACCATCAGAACTTATCTTTAAAGCTATCAGCCCAAAGAAAAAAAGCGCCGCACCACCACCGAGTGGGCTCGAACCTCCAACTTTTCAGTTAACAACCGATCGCGCTTGCCAATTGCGCCACGGGGATAGTCCTGCTCCACTCTCACCACCATCAGAACATATCTTCAAAGCTAAACGCCCAAAGAAAAAAAAGCGCCGCACCACCAACAGGTGGGCTTGAACCTCCAGCCTTTCAGTTAACAGCCGATCGCGCTAGCCAATTGCGCCACGGAGACAGTCGTGCTCCACTCTCACTACCGTCAGAACATTTCTCCAATGCTATCAGCGCAAAGAAAAAAAAACGACACACTGTCCCCGGGTGGGCTCAAACCTCCAACCTTTTGGTTAACAGCTAATCACGCTAGCCATTTGCGCCACGGAGATAGTCCTGCTCCACTCTCACTACCATCAGAACATTCCTTCAGAGCTATAAGCCAAAACAAAAAAAAAGCGCCGCACCACCACCGGGTGAGCTCGGAACTCCAACCTTTTGGTTAACAGCCGATCGCGCTAGCCAATTGCGCCACGGAGACTGTCCTGCTCCACTCTCACCACCATCAGAACATATCTTCAAAGCTATTAGCGCAAAGAAAAAAGCAACACACCACCACCAGGTGGGCTCGAACCTCCCATTTTTCGGTTACCAGCTGATCGCGCTGGCCGATTGCTCCACAGAGACAGTCCTGCTCAACACTCACCACCATCAGAACATATCTTCAAAGCTATCAGCCCAAACAAAAAAAGCGCTGCACCACCACCGGGTGGGCTCGAACCTCCATCCTTTCGGGTAACAGCCGATCGCGCTAGCCAATTGCGCCACGCAGACTCTCACCACCATCAGAACATATCTTCAAAGCTATCAGCACAAAGAAAAAAGCAACACACCACTCCCGGCAGGGCTCGTAACTCTAACCTTTCGGTTAACAGCCGATCGCGCTAGCCAATTGCGCCACGGAGACAGTCCTGCTCCACTCTCACCACCATCAGAACATATCTTCAAAGCTATCAGCCCAAAGAAAAAAAAGCGCCGCACCAACACCGGGTGGGCTCGAACCTCCAACCTTTCGGGTTAACAGCCGGTCGCGCTAGCCATTTGCGCCACGGAGACAGTCGTGCTCCACACTCACCACCATCAGAACATATCTTCAAAGCTATCAGCGCAAAGAAAAAAGCAACACACCACTCACGGGATGGCTCGAAACTCCAACCTTTTGATTAACAGCCGATTCAGCTAGTCAATTTCGCCAAGGAGACAGTCTTGCTCCACTCTCACCACCATCAGAACATATCTTCAAAGCTATCAGCCCAAAGAAAAAAAGCGGCGCACCAACACCGGGTGGGCTCAAACCTCCAACATTTTGGGTTAACAGCCGATCGCGCTAGCCAATTGCGCCACGCAGACAGTCGTGCTCCACACTTAGCACCATCAGAACATATCTTCAAAGCTATCAGCGCAAAGAAAAAAGCCACACACCACTCACGGGATGGCTCGAAATTCCAAACTTTTGACTAACAGACGATCGCGCTAGCCAATTGCGCCACGGAGACAGTCGTGCTCCACTCTCGCCACCATCAGAACATATCTTCAAAGCTATCAGCGCAAAGAAAAAAGCAACACACCACTCCCGGGAGGGTTCGAACCTCCAACTTTTCGGTTAACAGCCGATCGCGCTAGCCAATTGTTCCACGGAGACAGTCCTGCTCGACTCTCACCTCCATCAGAACATATCTTCAAAGCTATCAGCCCAAAGAAAAAAAAAGCGCCGCACCACCACCGGGTGGGCTCGAACCTCCAACTTTTTGGTTTACAGCCGATCGCGCTAGCCATTTGCGTCACGGAGACAGTCGTGCTCCAATCTTACCACCGTCAGAACATATCTTCAAAGCTATCAACGCAAAGAAAAAGGCAACACACCACTCCCGGGAGAGCTCGAACCTCCAACCGTTTGGTTAATAGCCGATCGCGCTAGCCAATTGCGCCACGGAGACAGTCCTGCTCCACTCTCACCACCATCAGAACATATCTTCAAAGCTTTCAGCCCGAAGAAAAAAAGCAACACACCACTCCCGGGGGGCTCGAAACTTCAAACTTTCGGTAACAGCCGAACGTGCTATCCAACTGCGCCACGGAGACAGTCTTGCTCCAATCTCACCACCGTCAGAACATTTCTCCAAAGCTATCAGCACAAAGAAAAAGAAGCGCCGGACCACCACCGGGTGGGCTCGAAACTCCAACATTTCGGTTAACAGCCGATCGCGCCAGCCAACTGCGCCACGGAGACAGTCGTGCTCTACTCTCACCACCATCAGAACATATCTTCAAAGCTATCAGCCTAAAGAAAAAAAGCGCCGCACCACCACCGGGTGGGCTCGAAACTCCAACCTTTCGGTTAACAGCCGATCGCGCTAGCCAATTGCGCCGCGGAGACAGTCCTCTCCACTCTCACCACCATAAGAACTTCAAAGCTATCAGCCCAAAGAAAAAAAGGGCCGCACCACCACCGAGTGGGCTCGAACCTCCAGCCTTTCAGTTAACAGCCGATCGCGCTAGCCAATTGCGCCACGGAGACAGTCGTGCTCCACTCTCACTACCGTCAAAACATTTCTCCAATGCTATCAGCGCAAAGAAAAAAAAACGACACACCGTCCCCGGGTGGGCGTAAACCTCCAACCTTTTGGTTAACAGCTAATCACGCTAGCCAATTGCGCCACGGAGATAGTCCTGCTCCACTCTCACTACCATCAGAACATATGTCCAAAGCTATCAGCCCAAAGAAAAAAAAACGCCGCACCACCACCAGGTGGACTCGAATCTCCACCTTTCGGTTAACAGCCGATCGCGCTAGCCAATTGTGCCACGGAGACAGTCCTGCTCCACTCTCACCCACGTCAGAACATATCTTCAAAGTTATCAGCCCAAAGAAAAAAAAGCGCCGCACCACCACCGGGTGGGCTCCAACCTCCCATTTTTCGGTTAAAAGCTGATCGCGCTAGCCAATTGCGCCTAGCAGACAGTCCTGCTCCACCTCTCACCACCATCAGAACATATCTACAAAGCTATCAGCGCAAAGAAAAAAGCAACACACCACTCCCGGGAGGGCTTGAACCTCCAACTTTTCGGTTAACAGCCGATCGCGCTAACCAATTGCGCCACGGAGACACTCCTGCTCCACTCTCACCACCATAAGAACATATCTTCAAAGCTATCAGCCCAAAGAAAAAAAAGCGCCGCACCACAACCGGGTGGGCTCGAACCTCCAACCTTTTGGTTAACAGCCGATCGCGCTCGCCATTTGCGCCACGGATACAGCCGTGCTCCACTCTCACCACCGTCAGAACATTTCTTCAGAGCTATCAGCCCAAAGAAAAAAAACGCCACACCACCATCGGGTGGGCTCGAACCTCCAACCTTTCGGTTAACAGCCGATCGCGCTAGCCAATTGCGCCGCGGAGACAGTCGTGCCCCACTTTCACCACCATCAGTACATATCTTCAAAGCTATCAGAGCAAAGAAAAAAGCAACACACCACTCCCGGGAGGGCTCGAAACTCTAAATTTTCGGTTAGCAGCCGATCGCGCTAGCCAATTGCGCCACGGTGACAGTCCTGCTACACTCTCACCACCACCAGAACATATCTTCAAAGCTATCAGCCCAAAGAAAAAAAGCTCCGCACCACCACCGGGTTGGCTCGAAACTCCAACCTTTCGGTTAACAGCCGATCGCGCTAGCCAATCGCGCCAACAAGACAGTCCTGCTCCACTCTCACCATCATCAGAACATAATTCCAAAGCTATCAGCCCAATGAAAAAAAGCGCCGCACCACCACCGCGTGGGCTCGAACCTCCAACCTTTCGGTTAACAGCCGATCGCGCTAGCCAATTGCGCCAGGGAGACAGTCCTGCTCCACTCTCACCACCATCAGAACATATCCCCAAAGCTATCAGCCCAAAGAAAAAAAAGCGCCGCACCACTACCGGGTGGACTCGAACCTGCAACCTATCGTTTAACAGCCGAGCGCGCCAGCCAATTGCGCCACGGAGACAGTCCTGCTCCACTCTCACCACCATCACAACATATCTTCAAAGATATTAGCGCATGAAAACAAAAGCGCCGCACCACCACCGGGTGGGCTCGAAACTCCAACCTTTCGGTTAACAGCCAATCGCGCTAGCCAATTGCGCCAAGCAGATAGTCCTGCTCCACCTCTCACCACCATCAGAACATATCTTCAAAGCTATCAGCGCAAAGAAAAAAAAGCACCGCACCACCACCGGGTGGGTTCGAACCTCCAACCTTTTGGTTAACAGCCGATCGCGCTCGCCATTTGCGCCACGGATACAGCCGTACTCCACTCTCACCACCGTCAGAACATTTCTTCAGAGCTATCAGCTCAAAGAAAAAAAACGCCGCACCACCATCGGGTGGGCTCGAACCTCCAAGCTTTCGGTTAACAGCCGATCGCGCTAGCCAATGGCGCCGCGGAGACAGTCGTGCCCCACTTTCACCACCATCAGAACATATCTTCAAAGCTATCAGAGCAAAGAAAAAAGCAACACACCACTCCCGGGAGGGCTCGAAACTCTAACCTTTCGGTTAACAGCCGATCGCGCTAGCCAATTGCGCCACGGGGACAGTCCTGCTCCACTCTCACCACCATCAGAACATATCTTCAAAGCTATCAGCCGAAAGAAAAAAAGCTCCGCACCACCACCGAGTGGGCTCGAAACTCCAAACTTTCGGTTAACAGCCGATCACGCTAGCCAATTGCGCCAAGGAGACAGTCCTGCTCCACTCTCACCACCATCAGAACATAATTTCAAAGCTATCAGCCCAAAGAAAAAAAGCGCCGCACCACCACCGCGTGGGCTCGAAACTCCAACTTTTCGGTTAACAGCCGATCGCGCTAGCCAATTGCGCCACGGAGACAGTCCTGCTCCACTCTCACCACCATCAGAACATATCTTCAAAGCTATCAGCCCAATAAAAAAATCGCCGCACCAACACTGGGTGGGCTCGAACCTTCAACTTTTCGGTTAACAGCCGATCGCGCTAGCCAATTGCGCCACGGAGACAGTCATGCTCCACTCTCACCACCATCACAACATATCTTCAAAGCTATTAGCGCAAAGAAAAAAAAGCGCCACACCACCACCGGGTGGGCTCGAACCTCCAACCTTTTGGTTAACAGCTAATCACGCTAGCCAATTGCGCCACGGAGATAGTCCTGCTCCACTCTCACTACCATCAGAACATATGTCCAAAGCTATCAGCCCAAAGAAAAAAAAACGCCGCACCACCACCAGGTGGACTCGAATCTCCACCTTTCGGTTAACAGCCGATCGCGCTAGCCAATTGCGCCACGGAGACAGTCGTGCCCCACTCTCACCACCATCAGAACATATCTTCAAAGCTATCAGCGCAAAGACAAAAGCAACACACCACTCCCGGGAGGGCTCGAAACTCCATCCTTTCGGTTAACAGCCGATCGCGCTAGCCAATTGCGCCAGGGAGACAGTCGTGCTTAACTCTTACCACCGTAGAACATTCCTTCAGAGATATCAGCCCAAAAAAAAGCGCCGCACCACCACCGGGTGGGCTCAAACCTCCAACCTTTCGGTTAACAGCCGATCGCGCTAGCCAATTGCGCCACGGAGACAGTCATGCCCCACTTTCACCACCATCAGAACATATCTTCAAAGCTCGCAGCGCAAAGAAAAAAGCAACACACCACTCCCGGGAGCGCTCGAAACTCCAACCTTTCGGTTAACAGCCGATCGCGCAAGCCAATTGCGCCACAGAGACAGTCCACCTCCACTCTCACCACCATTAGAACATATCTTCAAAGCTATCAGCCCAAAGAAAAAAAAGCGCTGCACCATCACCGGGTGGGCTCGAACCTCCAACCTTTCGGTTAACAGCCGATCGCTCTAGCCAATTGCGCCACGGAGACAGTCCTGCTCCACTCTCACCACCATCAGAACATATCTTTAAAGCTATCAGCCCAAAGAAAAACAAGCGCTGCACCACCACCGGGTGGGCACGAACCTTCAATTTTTCGGTTAACAGCCGATCGCGCTAGCCAATTGCGCCACGGAGACAGTCGTGCTCCACTCTCACTACCGTCAAAACATTTCTCCAATGCTATCAGCGCAAAGAAAAAAAAACGACACACCGTCCCCGGGTGGGCTCAAACCTCCAACCTTTTGGTTAACAGCTAATCACAGTAGCCAATCGCGCCACGGAGATAGTCCTGCTCCACTCTCACTACCATCAGAACATATCTCCAAAGCTATCAGCCCAAAGAAAAAAAACGCCGCACCACCACCAGGTGGACTCGAATCTCCACCTTTAGGTTAAGAGCCGATCGCGCTAGCCAATTGTGCCACGGAGACAGTCCTGCTCCACTCTCACCCACGTCAGAACATATCTTCAAAGTTATCAGCCCAAAGGAAAAAAAGCGCCGCACCACCAACGGGTGGGCTCCAACCTCCCATTTTTTGGTTAAAAGCTGATCGCGCTAGCCAATTGCTCCACGGAGACAGTCCTGCTCAACACTCACCTCCATCAGAACATATCTTCAAAGCTATTAGCCCAAACAAAAAAAGCGCTGCACCACCACCGGGTGGGCTCGAACCTCCAACCTTTCGGGTAACAGCCGATCGCGCTAGCCAATTGCGCCACGAAGACAGTCGTGCTTCACTCTCACCACCATCAGAACATATCTTCAAAGCTATCAGCGCAAAGAAAAAAGCAACACACCACTCCCGAAGGGCTCGAAACTCCAACCTATCGATTAACAGCCGAGCGCACTAGCCAATTGCGCCACGGAGACAGTACTGCTCCACTCTCACCACCATCACAACATATCTTCAAAGCTATTAGCGCAAAGAAAACAAAAGCGCCGCACCACCACCGGGTGGGCTCGAAACTCCAACCTTTCGGTTAACAGCCGATCGCGCTAGCCAATTGCGCCACAAAGACAGTCGTGCTCTACTCTCACCACCATCAGAACATATCTTCAAAGCTATCAGACCAAAGAAAAAAAAGCGCCGCACCACCACCGGGTGGGCTCGAAACTCCAACCTTTCGGTTAACAGCCAATCGCGCTAGCCAATTGCGCCAAGCGGACAGTCATGCTCCACCTCTCACCACCATCAGAACATATCTACAAAGCTATCAGCGCAAATAAAAAAGCAACACACCACTCCCGGGAGGGCTTGAACCTCCAACTTTTCGGTTAACAGCCGATCGCGCTAACCAATTGCGCCACGGAGACAGTCCTGCTCCACTCTCACCACCATCAGAACATATCTTCAAAGCTATCAGCCCAAAGAAAAAAAAAGCGCCGCACCACCACCGGGTGGGCTTGAACCTCCAACCTTTTGGTTAACAGCCGATCGCTTTCGCCATTTGCGCCACGGATACAGCCGTGCTCCACTCTCACCACCGTCAGAACATTTCTTCAGAGCTATCAGCCCAAAGAAAAAAAACGCCACACCACCATCGGGTGGGCTCGAACCTCCAACCTTTCGGTTAACAGCCGATCGCGCTAGCCAATTGCGCCGCGGAGACAGTCGTGCCCCACTTTCACCACCATCAGAACATATCTTCAAAGCTATCAGAGCAAAGAAAAAAGCAACACACCACTCCCGGGAGGGCTCGAAACTCTAAACTTTCGGTTAACAGCCGATCGCGCTAGCCAATTGCGCCACGGAGACAGTCATGCCCCACTTTCACCACCATCAGAACATATCTTCAAAGCTCGCAGCGCAAAGAAAAAAGCAACACACCACTTCCGGGAGCGCTCGAAACTCCAACCTTTCGGTTAACAGCCGATCGCGCAAGCCAATTGCGCCACAGAGACAGTCCACCTCCACTCTCACCACCATTAGAACATATCTTCAAAGCAATCAGCCCAAAGAAAAAAAGCGCCGCACCACCACAGCGTGGGCTCGAACCTCCAACCTTTCGGTTAACAGCCGATCGCGCTAGCCAATCGCGCCAAGGAGACAGTCGTGCTCCACTTTCACCACCATCAGAACATATCTTCAAAGCTATCAGCGCAAAGAAAAAAGCAACACAGCACTCCCGGGAGGGCTCGAAACTCCAACCTATCGGTTAACAGCCGATCGCGCTACCCAATTGCGCCACGGAGACAGTCCTGCTCCGCTCTCACCACCATCAGAACATATCTTCAAAGCTATCAGCCCAAAGAAAAAAAATCTCCGCCCCACCACCAGGTGGGCTCGAACCTTCAACTTTTCGGTTAACAGCCGATCACGCTAGCCAATTGCGCCACGGAGACAGTCCTGCTCCACTCTCACCACCATCAGAACATATCTTCAAAGCTATCAGCCCAAAGAAAAAAAAGCGCTGCACCACCACCGGGTGGGCTCGAACCTCCAACGTTTTGGTTAACAGCCGATCGCTCTAGCCAATTGCGCCACGGAGACAGTCCTGCTCCACTCTCACCACCATCAGAACATATCTTTAAAGCTATCAGCCCAAAGAAAAAAAAGCGCTGCACCACCACCGGGTGGGCTCGAACCTTCAATTTTTCGGTTAACAGCCGATGGCGCTAGCCAATTGCGCCACGGAGACAGTCGTGCTCCTATCTCACTACCGTCAAAACATTTCTCCAATGCTATCAGCGCAAAGAAAAAAAAACGACACACCGTCCCCGGGTGGGCTCAAACCTCCAACCTTTTGGTTAACAGCTAATCACGCTAGCCAATTGCGCCACGGAGATAGTCCTGCTCCACTCTCACTACCATCAGAACATATCTCCAAAGCTATCAGCCCAAAGAAAAAAAAACGCCGCACCACCACCAGGTGGACTCGAATCTCCACCTTTCGGTTAAGAGCCGATCGCGCTAGCCAATTGTGCCACGGAGACAGTCCTGCTCCACTCTCACCCACGTCAGAACATATCTTCAAAGTTATCAGCGCAAAGAAAAAAAAAGCGCCGTACCACCACCGGGTGGGCTCGAACCTCCAACCTTTCGGTTAACAGCCGATCGCACTAGCCAATTGCGCCACGGAAACAGTCCTGCTCCACTCTCACCACCATCAGAACATATCTTCAAAGCTATCAGCCCAAAGAAAAAAAGCGCCGCACCACCACCGGGTGGGCTCGAACCTTCAATTTTTCGGTTAACAGCCGATCGCGCTAGCCAATTGCGCCACGGAGACAGTCGTGCCCCACTTTCACCACCATCAGAACATATCTTCAAAGCTCGCAGCGCAAAGAAAAAAAGCGCCGCACCACCACCGGGTGGGCTCGAAACTCCAACCTATCGATTAACAGCCGAGCGCGCTAGCCAATTGCGCCACGGAGACAGTCCTGCTCCACTCTCACCAACATCACAACATATCTTCAAAGCTATTAGCGCAAAGAAAACAAAAGCGCCGCACCACCACCGGGTGGGCTCGAAACTCCAACCTTTCGGTTAACAGCCGATCGCGCTAGCCAATTGCGCCACAAAACAGTCGTGCTCTACTCTCACCACCATCAGAACATATCTTCAAAGCTATCAGACCAAAGAAAAAAAAGCGCCGCACCACCACCGGGTGGGCTCGAAACTCCAACCTTTCGGTTAACAGCCAATCGCGCTAGCCAATTGCGCCAAGCAGACAGTCCTGCTCCACCTCTCACCACCATCAGAACATATCTACAAAGCTATCAGCGCAAAGAAAAAAGCAACACACCACTCCCGGGAGGGCTTGAACCTCCAACTTTTCGGTTAACAGCCGATCGCGCTAACCAATTGCCCCACGGAGACAGTCCTGCTCCACTCTCACCACCATCAGGACATATCTTCAAAGCTATCAGCCCAAAGAAAAAAAAGCGCCGCACCACCACCGGGTGGGCTCGAACCTCCAACCTTTTGGTTAACAGCCGATCGCGCTCGCCATTTGCGCCACGGATACAGCCGTGCTCCACTCTCACCACCGTCAGAACATTTCTTCAGAGCTATCAGCCCAAAAGTAAAAAACGCCACACCACCATCGGGTGGGCTCGAACCTCAAACCTTTCGGTTAACAGCCGATCGCGCTAGCCAATTGCGCCGCGGAGACAGTCGTGCCCCACTTTCACCACCATCAGAACATATCTTCAAAGCTATCAGAGCAAAGAAAAAAGCAACACACCACTCCCGGGAGGGCTCGAAACTCTGAACTTTCGGTTAACAGCCGATCGCGCTAGCCAATTGCGCCACGGTGACAGTCCTGCTCCACTCTCACCACCACCAGAACATATCTTCAAAGCTATCAGCCCAAAGAAAAAAAGCTCCGCACCACCACCGGGTGGGCTCGAAACTCCAACCTTTCGGTTAACAGCCGATTGCGCTAGCCAATCGCGCCAACAAGACAGTCCTGCTCCACTCTCACCACCATCAGAACATAATTCCAAAGCTATCAGCCCAAAGAAAAAAAAGCGCCGCACCACCACCGCGTGGGCTTGAACCTCCAACCTTTCGGTTAACAGCCGATCGCGCTAGCCAATTGCGCCAGGGAGACAGTCCTGCTCCACTCTCACCACCATCAGAACATATCTTCAAAGCTATCAGCCCAAAGAAAAAAAACCCCGCACCACCACCGGGTGGGCTCGAAACTCCAAACTTTCGGTTAACAGCCGATCACGCTAGCCAATTGCGCCAAGGAGACAGTCCTGCTCCACTCTCACCACCATCAGAACATAATTTCAAAGCTATCAGCTCAAAGAAAAAAAGCGCCGCACCACCACCGGGTGGGCTCGAACCTTCAATTTTTCGGTTAACAGCCGATCGCGCTAGCCAATTGCGCCACGGAGACAGTCGTGCCCCACTTTCACCACCATCAGAACATATCTTCAAAGCTCGCAGCGCAAAGAAAAAAAAGCGCCTCACCACCACCGGGTGGGCTCGAACCTCCAACCTTTCGGTTAACAGCCGATCGCGCTAGCCAATTGCGCCACGGAGACAGTCCTGCTCCACTCTCACCACCATCAGAACATATCTTCAAAGCTATCAGTCCAAAGGGAAAAAAGCGCCGCACCACCACCGGGTGGGCTCGAACCTCCAACTTTTCGGTTAACAGCTGATCGCGGTAGCCAATCGCGCCACGAAGACAGTCGTGCTCCACTCTCACCACCATCAGAACATATCTTCAAAGCTATCAGCGCAAAGACAAAAGCAACACACCACTCCCGGGAGGGCTCGAAACTCCAACCTTTCGGTTAACAGCTGATCGCGCTAGCCAATTGCGCCAGGGAGACAGTCGTGCTTGACTCTCACCACCGTCAGAACATTCCTTCAGAGCTATCAGCCCAAAAAAAGCGCCGCACCACCACCGGGTGGGCTCGAACCTCCAACCTTTCGGTTAACAGCCGATCGCGCTAGCCAATTGCGCCACGGAGACAGTCATGCCCCACTTTCACCACCATCAGAACATATCTTCAAAGCTCGCAGCGCAAAGAAAAAAGCAACACACCACTCGCGGGAGCGCTCGAAACTCCAACCTTTCGGTTAACAGCCGATCGCGCAAGCCAATTGCGCCACAGAGACAGTCCACCTCCACTCTCACCACCATTAGAACATATCTTCAAAGCAATCATCCCAAAGAAAAAAAGCGCCGCACCACCACAGCGTGGGCTCGAACCTCCAACCTTTCGGTTAACAGCCGATCGCGCTAGCCAATCGCGCCAAGGAGACAGTCGTGCTCCACTTTCACCACCATCAGAACATATCTTCAAAGCTATCAGCGCAAAGAAAAAAGAAACACACCACTCCCGGGAGGGCTCGAAACTCCAACCTATCGGTTAACAGCCGATCGCGCTAGCCAATTGTGCCACGGAGACAGTCCTGCTCCGCTCTCACCACCATCAGAACATATCTTCAAAGCTATGAGCCCAAAGAAAAAAAAATCGCCGCACCACCACCAGGTGGGCTCGAACCTTCAACTTTTCGGTTAACAGCCGATCACGCTAGCCAATTGCGCCACGGAGACAGTCATGCTCCACTCTCACCACCATCCCAACATATCTTCAAAGCTATTAGCGCAAAGAAAAAAAGCGCCGCACCACCACCGGGTGGGCTCGAACCTCCAACCTTTCGGTTAACAGCCGATCATTCTAGCCAATTGCGCCATGGAGACAGTCCTGCTCCACTCTCACCACCATCAGAACATATCTTCAAAGCTATCAGCCCAAAGAAAAAAACGCGCTGCACCACCACCGGGTGGGCTCGAACCTCCAACCTTTCTGTTAACAGCCGATCGCTCTAGCCAATTGCGCCACGGAGACAGTCCTGCTCCACTCTCACCACCATCAGAACATATCTCTAAAGCTATCAGCCCAAAGAAAAAAAAGCGCTGCACCACCACCGGGTGGGCTCGAACCTTCAATTTTTCGGTTAACAGCCGATTGCGCTAGCCAATTGCGCCACGGAGACAGTCGTGCTCCGCTCTCACCACCGTCAGAACATTTCTTCAGAGCTATCAACCCAAAAGAAAAAAAAGCACCGCACCACCACCGGGTGGGCTCGAACCTCCAAATTTTCGGTTAACAGCCGATCGCGCTAACCAATCGCGCCACGGAGACAGTCCTCCTCCACTCTCACCACCATCAGAACATATCTTCAAAGCTATCAGCCCAAAGAAAAAAAAGCGCCGCACCACCACCGGTCGGGCTCGAACTTCCAACCTTTCGGTGAACAGCCGATCGCGCTAGCCATTTGCGCCACGGAGACAGTCATGCTCCACTCTCACCACCATTTGAACATATCTTCAAAGCTATTAGCGGAAAGAAAAAAAAGCGCCGCACCACCACCGGGTGGTCTCGAACTTCCAACCTTTCGGTTAACAGCCGCTCGCGCTAGCCGATTGCGCCACGGAGACAGTCCTCCTACATTCTCACCACCATCAGAACATATCTTCAAAGCTATCAGCCCAAAGAAAAAAAAGCGCCGCACCGCCACCGGATGGGCTCGAACCTCCAATTTTTCGGTTAACAGCCGATCGTGCTAGCCTATTGCGCCACGGAGACAAACCTGCTCCACTCTCACCACCATCAGAATATATCTTCAAAGCTATCAGCCCAAAGAAAAAAAAGCGCCACACCACCGCCGGGTGGGCTCGAAACTCCAAACTTTCGGTTAACAGCCGATCGCGTTAGCCCATTGCGCTACAAAGACAGTCGAGCTCCACTCTCACCACCATCTGAGCATATCTTCAAAGCTATCAGCCCAAAGAAAAAAAGCGCCGCACCACCACCGGGTGGGCTCGAAAATCCAACCTTTCGGTTACCAGCCGATCACGCTAGCCAATTTCGCCACGTTGACAGTCCTGCTCCACTCTCACCACCATCAGAACATAACTTCAAAGCTATCAGCCCAAAGAAAAAAAGCGCCACACCACCACCGCGTGGGCTCGAACCTCCAACCTTTCGGTTAACAGCCGATCGCGCTAGCCAATCGCGCCACGGAGACAGTCGTGCTCCACTCTCACCAACATCAGAACATAACTTCAAAGCTATCAGCGCAATGAAAAAAGCAACAAACCACTCCCGGGAGGGCTCGAAACTCCTACCTATCGGTTAACAGCCGATCGCGCTAGCCAATTGCGCCACGAAGAGAGTCCTGCTCCACTATCACCACCATCAGAACATATATTCAAAGCAATCAGCCCAAAGAAAAAAATGCGCCGCACCACCACCGGGTGGGCTTGAAACTCCAACGTTTCGGTTAACAGCCGATCGCGCTAGCCAATCGCGCCCCGGAGACAGTCCTGCTCCACTCTCACCACCATCAGAACATATCTTTAAAGCTATCAGGCAAAGAAAAAAAAGCGCCGCACCACCACCGGGTGGACTCGAACCTCCAACCTTTCCGTTAACAGCCGATCGCGCTAGCCAATTGCGCCACGGAGACAGTCGTGCTCCACTCTCACCACCATCAGAACATATCTTCAAAGCTATCAGTCCAATAAAAAAAATCGCCGCACCAACACTGGGTGGGCTCGAACCTTCAACTTTTCGGTTAACAGCCGATCGCGCTAGCCAATTGCGCCACGGAGACAGTCATGCTCCACTCTCACCACCATCACAACATATCTTCAAAGCTATTAGCGCAAAGAAAAAAAAGCGCCGTACCACCACCGGGTGGGCTCGAACCTCCAACCTTTCGGTTAACAGCAGATCGCACTAGCCAATTGCGCCACGGAAACAGTCCTGCTCCACTCTCACCACCATCAGAACATATCTTCAAAGCTATCAGCCCAAAGAAAAAAAGCGCCGCACCACCACCGAGTGGGCTCGAACCTTCAATTTTTCGGTTAACAGCCGATCGCGCTAGCCAATTGCGCCACGGAGACAGTCGTGCCCCACTTTCACCACCATCAGAACATATCTTCAAAGCTCGCAGCGCAAAGAAAAAAAAGCGCCGCACCACCACCGGGTGGGCTCGAACCTCCAACCTTTCGGTTAACAGCCGATCGCGCTAGCCAATTGCGCCACGGAGACAGTCCTGCTCCACTCTCACCACCATCCGAACATATCTTCAAAGCTATCAGCCCAAAGGGAAAAAAGCGCCGCACCACCACCGGGTGGGCTCGAACCTCCAACTTTTCGGTTAACAGCTGATCGTGGTAGCCAATCGCGCCACGAAGACAGTCGTGCTCCACTCTCACCACCATCAGAACATAACTTCAAAGCTATCAGCGCAAAGACAAAAGCAACACACCACTCCCGGGAGGGCTCGAAACTCCAACCTTTCGGTTAACAGCCGATCGCGCTAGCCAATTGCGCCAGGGAGACAGTCGTGCTTAACTCTCACCACCGTCAGAACATTCCTTCAGAGCTATCCGCCCAAAAAAAGCGCCGCACCACCACCGGGTGGGCTCGAACCTCCAACCTTTCGGTTAACAGCCGATCGCGCTAGCCAATTGCGCCACGGAGACAGTCATGCCCCACTTTCACCACCATCAGAACATATCTTCAAAGCTCGCAGCGCAAAGAAAAAAGCAACACACCACTCCCGGGAGCGCTCGAAACTCCAACCTTTCGGTTAACAGCCGATCGCGCAAGCCAATTGCGCCACGGAGACAGTCCACCTCCACTCTCACCACCATTAGAACATAACTTCAAAGCAATCAGCCCAAAGAAAAAAAGCGCCGCACCACCACAGCGTGGGCTCGAATCTCCAACCTTTCGGTTAACAGCCGATCGCGCTAGCCAATCGCGCCAAGGAGACAGTCGTGCTCCACTTTCACCACCATCAGAACATATCTTCAGAGCTATCAGCGCAAAGAAAAAAGCAACACACCACTCCCGGGAGGGCTCGAAACTCCAACCTATCGGTTAACAGCCGATCGCGCTAGCCAATTGCGCCACGGAGACAGTCCTGCTCCGCTCTCACCACCATCAGAACATATCTTCAAAGCTATCAGCCCAAAGAAAAAAAATCGCCGCACCACCACCAGGTGGGCTCGAACCTTCAACTTTTCGGTTAACAGCCGATCACGCTAGCCAATTGCGCCACGGAGACAGTCATGCTCCACTCTCACCACCATCCCAACATATCTTCAAAGCTATTAGCGCAAAGAAAAAAAGCGCCGCACCACCACCGGGTGGGCTCGAACCTCCAACCTTTCGGTTAACAGCCGATCATTCTAGCCAATTGCGCCACGGAGACAGTCCTGCTCCACTCTCACCACCATCAGAACATATCTTCAAAGCTATCAGCCCAAAGAAAAAAAAAAGCGCTGCACCACCACCGGGTGGGCTCGAACCTCCAACCTTTCGGTTAACAGCCGATCGCTCTAGCCAATTGCGCCACGGAGACAGTCCTGCTCCACTCTCACCACCATCAGAACATATCTTTAAAGCTATCAGCCCAAAGAAAAAAAAGCGCTGCACCACCACCGGGTGGGCTCGAACCTTCCATTTTTCGGTTAACAGCCGATCGCGCTAGCCAATTGCGCCACGGAGACAGTCGTGCTCCGCTCTCACCACCGTCGGAACATTTCTTCAGAGCTATCAACCCAAAAGAAAAAAAAGCACCGCACCACCACCGGGTGGGCTCGAACCTCCAAATTTTCGGTTAACAGCCGATCGCGCTAACCAATCGCGCCACGGAGACAGTCCTCCTCCACTCTCACCACCATCAGAACATATCTTCAAAGCTATCAGCCCAAAGAAAAAAAAGCGCCGCACCACCACCGGTCGGGCTCGAACTTCCAACCTTTCGGTGAACAGCCGATCGCGCTAGCCATTTGCGCCACGGAGACAGTCATGCCCCACTTTCACCACCATCAGAACATATCTTCAAAGCTCGCAGCGCAAAGAAAAAAGCAACACACCACTCCCGGGAGCGCTCGAAACTCCAACCTTTCGGTTAACAGCCGATCGCGCAAGCCAATTGCGCCACGGACACAGTCCACCTCCACTCTCACCACCATTAGAACATATCTTCAAAGCAATCAGCCCAAAGAAAAAAAGCGCCGCACCACCACAGCGTGGGCTCGAATCTCCAACCTTTCGGTTAACAGCCGATCGCGCTAGCCAATCGCGCCAAGGAGACAGTCGTGCTCCACTTTCACCACCATCAGAACATATCTTCAAAGCTATCAGCGCAAAGAAAAAAGCAACACACCACTCCCGGGAGGGCTCGAAACTCCAACCTATCGGTTAACAGCCGATCGCGCTAGCCAATTGCGCCACGGAGACAGTCCTGCTCCGCTCTCACCACCATCAGAACATATCTTCAAAGCTATCAGCCCAAAGAAAAAAATCGCCGCACCACCACCAGGTGGGCTCGAACCTTCAACTTTTCGGTTAACAGCCGATCACGCTAGCCAATTGCGCCACGGAGACAGTCATGCTCTACTCTCACCACCATCAGAACATATCTTTAAAGCTATCAGCCCAAAGAAAAAAAAGCGCTGCACCACCACCGGGTGGGCTCGAACCTTCAATTTTTCGGTTAACAGCCGATCGCGCTAGCCAATTGCGCCACGGAGACAGTCGTGCTCCGCTCTCACCACCGTCGGAACATTTCTTCAGAGCTATCAACCCAAAAGAAAAAAAGCACCGCACCACCACCGGGTGGGCTCGAACCTCCAAATTTTCGGTTAACAGCCGATCGCGCTAACCAATCGCGCCACGGAGACAGTCCTCCTCCACTCTCACCACCATCAGAACATATCTTCAAAGCTATCAGCCCAAAGAAAAAAAAGCGCCGCACCACCAACGGTCGGGCTCGAACTTCCAACCTTTCGGTTAACAGCCGATCGTGCTAGCCTATTGCGCCACGGAGACAAACCTGCTCCACTCTCACCACCATCAGAATATATCTTCAAAGCTATCAGCCCAAAGAAAAAAAAGCGCCACACCACCGCCGGGTGGGCTCGAAACTCCAACCTTTCGGTTAACAGCCGATCGCGTTAGCCCATTGCGCTACAAAGACAGTCGAGCTCCACTCTCACCACCATCTGAACATATCTTCAAAGCTATCAGCCCAAAGAAAAAAAGCGCCGCACCACCACCGGGTGGGCTCGAAAATCCAACCTTTCGGTTACCAGCCGATCACGCTAGCCAATTTCGCCACGGAGACAGTCCTGCTCCACACTCACCACCATCAGAACATATCTTCAAAGCCATCAGTCCAAAGAAAAAAAAGCACCGCACCACAACCGGGTGGGCTCGAACCTCAAAGTTTTTGGTTAACAGCCGATCGCGCTATCCAATTGCGCCACGGAGACAGTCCTGCTCCACTCTCACCACCATCAGAACATAACTTCAAAGCTATCAGCCCAAAGAAAAAAGCGCCACACCACCACCGCGTGGGCTCGAACCTCCAACCTTTCGGTTAACAGCCGATCGCGCTAGCCAATCGCGCCACGGAGACAGTCGTGCTCCACTCTAACCAACATCAGAACATAACTTCAAAGCTATCAGCGCAATGAAAAAAGCAACACACCACTCCCGGGAGGGCTCGAAACTCCTACCTATCGGTTAACAGCCGATCGCGCTAGCCAATTGCGCCACGAAGAGAGTCCTGCTCCACTATCACCACCATCAGAACATATATTCAAAGCAATCAGCCCAAACAAAAAAAAGGGGCCGCACCACCACCGGGTGGGCTCAAAACTCCAACGTTTCGGTTAACAGCCGATCGCGCTAGCCAATTGCGCCCCGGAGACAGTCCTGCTCCACTCTCACCACCATCAGAACATATCTTCAAAGCTATCAGGCAAAGAAGAAAAAGCGCCGCACCACCACCGGGTGGACTCGAACCTCCAACCTTTCCGTTAACAGCCGATCGCGCTAGCCAATTGCGCCACGGAGACAGTCGTGCTCCACTCTCACCACCATCAGAACATATCTTCAAAGCTATCAGCCCAAAGAAAAAAAAGCGCCGCACCACCACCGGGTGGGCTCGAACCTCCAATTTTTCGGTTAACAGCCGATCGCGCTAGCCAATTGCGCCACGGAGACAGTCCTGCTCCACTCTCACCACCATCAGAACATATCTTCAAAGCTATCAGCCCGAAGAAAAAAAAGCGCCGCACCACCACCGGGTGGGCTCGATACTCCAACCTTTCGGTTAACAGCCGATCGCGCTAGCCAATTGCGCCACAAAGATAGACGTGCTCCACTCTCACCACCATCAGAACGTATCTTTAAAGCTATCAGCGCAAAAAAAAGCGACACACCGTCCCCGGGTGGGCTCCAACCTCCAACCTTTCGGTTAACAGCCGATCGCGCTAGCCTATTGCGCCACGGAGATAGTCCTGCTCCACTCTCACCACCATCAGAACATATCTTCAAAGTATTCAGCCCATAGAATGAAAAGCAACACACCACTCCCGGGAGGGCTCGAACCACCAACCTTTCAGTTAACAGCCGATCGCGCTAGCCAATTGCGCCAAGGAGACAGTCGTGCTCCACTCTCACCACTATCAGAACATATCTTAAAAGCCATCAGCCTAAAGACAAAAAAGCGCCGCACCACCACCGGGTGGGCTCGAACCTCCAACATTTCGGTTAACAGCTGATTGCGCTAGCCAATCGCGCCACGAAGACAGTCGTGCTCCACTCTCACCACCATCAGAACATATGTTCAAAGCTATCAGCCCAAAGAATGAAAAGCAACACACCACTCCCGGGAGGGCTCGAACCTCCAACGTTTCAGTTAACAGCCGATTGCGCTAGCCAATTGCGCCAAGGAGACAGTCATGCTCCACTCTCACCACCATCAGAACACATCTTCAAAGCTATCAGCCCAAAGAAAAAAAAGCGCCGCACCACCACCGGTTCGGCTCGAAACTCCAACCTTTCGGTTAACAGGCGATCGCGCTAGCCAATTGCGCCACGGAGACAGTCGTGCTCCACTCTCACCACCGTCATAACATTTCTTCAGAGCTATCAGCCCAAAGGGAAAAAAGCGCCGCACCACCACCGGGTGGGCTCGAACCTCCAACTTTTCGGTTAACAGCCGATCGCGCTAACCAATTGCGCCACGGAGACAGTCCTTCTCAACTCTCACCACCATCAGAACATATCTTCAAAGCTATCAGCCCAAAGAATGAAAAGCAACACACCACACCCGGGAGGGCTCGAACTTCCAACCTTTCAGTTAACAGCCGATCGTGCTAGCCAATTGCGCCACGGAGACAGTCGTGCTCCACTCTCACCACCGTCAGAACATTCCTTCAGAGCTATCAGCCCAAAAAAAAAGCGCCACACCACCACCGGGTGGGCTCGAACCTCCAACCTTTCGGTTAACAGCCGATCGCGCTAGCCAATTGCGCCACGAAGACAGTCATGCCCCACTTTCACCACCATCAGAACATATCTTCAAAGCTCACAGCGCAAAGAAAAAAGCAACACACCACTCCCGGGAGCGCTGGAAACTCCAACCTTTCGGTTAACAGTCGATCGCGCAAGCCAATTGCGCCACAGAGACAGTCCACCTCCACTCTCACCACCATTAGAACATATCTTCAAAGCAATCAGCCCAAAGAAAAAAAGCGCCGCACCACCACAGCGTGGGCTCGAACCTCCAACCTTTCGGTTAACAGCCGATCGTGCTAGCCAATCGCGCCAAGGAGACAGTCGTGCTCCACTTTCACCACCATCAGAACATATCTTCAAAGCTATCAGCGCAAAGAAAAAAGCAACACACCACTCCCGGGTGGGCTCGAACCTCCAACGTTTCAGTTAACAGCCGATTGCGCTAGCCAATTGCGCCACGGAGACAGTCATGCTCCACTCTCACCACCATCAGAACACATCTTCAAAGCTATCAGCCCAAAGAAAAAAAAGCGCCGCACCACCACCGATTGGGCTCCAAACTCCAACCTTTTGGTTAACAGCCGATCGCGCTAGCCAATTGCGCCACGGAGAGAGTCGTGCTCCTTTCTCACCCCCAACAGAACATATCTCCAAAGCTATCAGCCCAAAGAAAAAAAAGCGCTGCACCACCACCGGGTGGGCTCGAACCTTCCATTTTTCGGTTAACAGCCGATCGCGCTAGCCAATTGCGCCACGGAGACAGTCGTGCTCCGCTCTCACCACCGTCGGAACATTTCTTCAGAGCTATCAACCCAAAAGAAAAAAAAGCACCGCACCACCACCGGGTGGGCTCGAACCTCCAAATTTTCGGTTAACAGCCGATCGCGCTAACCAATCGCGCCACGGAGACAGTCCTCCTCCACTCTCACCACCATCAGAACATATCTTCAAAGCTATCAGCCCAAAGAAAAAAAAGCGCCGCACCACCACCGGTCGGGCTCGAACTTCCAACCTTTCGGTGAACAGCCGATCGCGCTAGCCATTTGCGCCACGGAGACAGTCATGCCCCACTTTCACCACCATCAGAACATATCTTCAAAGCTCGCAGCGCAAAGAAAAAAGCAACACACCACTCCCGGGAGCGCTCGAAACTCCAACCTTTCGGTTAACAGCCGATCGCGCAAGCCAATTGCGCCACGGACACAGTCCACCTCCACTCTCACCACCATTAGAACATATCTTCAAAGCAATCAGCCCAAAGAAAAAAAGCGCCGCACCACCACAGCGTGGGCTCGAATCTCCAACCTTTCGGTTAACAGCCGATCGCGCTAGCCAATCGCGCCAAGGAGACAGTCGTGCTCCACTTTCACCACCATCAGAACATATCTTCAAAGCTATCAGCGCAAAGAAAAAAGCAACACACCACTCCCGGGAGGGCTCGAAACTCCAACCTATCGGTTAACAGCCGATCGCGCTAGCCAATTGCGCCACGGAGACAGTCCTGCTCCGCTCTCACCACCATCAGAACATATCTTCAAAGCTATCAGCCCAAAGAAAAAAATCGCCGCACCACCACCAGGTGGGCTCGAACCTTCAACTTTTCGGTTAACAGCCGATCACGCTAGCCAATTGCGCCACGGAGACAGTCATGCTCCACTCTCACCACCATCAGAACATATCTTTAAAGCTATCAGCCCAAAGAAAAAAAAGCGCTGCACCACCACCGGGTGGGCTCGAACCTTCAATTTTTCGGTTAACAGCCGATCGCGCTAGCCAATTGCGCCACGGAGACAGTCGTGCTCCGCTCTCACCACCGTCGGAACATTTCTTCAGAGCTATCAACCCAAAAGAAAAAAAGCACCGCACCACCACCGGGTGGGCTCGAACCTCCAAATTTTTGGTTAACAGCCGATCGCGCTAACCAATCGCGCCACGGAGACAGTCCTCCTCCACTCTCACCACCATCAGAACATATCTTCAAAGCTATCAGCCCAAAGAAAAAAAAGCGCCGCACCACCAACGGTCGGGCTCGAACTTCCAACCTTTCGGTGAACAGCCGATCGCGCTAGCCATTTGCGCCACGGAGACAGTCGTGCTCCACTCTCACCACCATTAGAACATATCTTCAAAGCTATTAGCGCAAAGAAAAAAAAGCGCCGCACCACCACCGGGTGGTCTCGAACTTCCAACCTTTCGGTTAACAGCCGCTCGCGCTAGCCGATTGCGCCACGGAGACAGTCCTCCTACATTCTCACCACCATCAGAACATATCTTCAAAGCTATCAGCCCAAAGAAAAAAAAGCGCCGCACCGCCACCGGGTGGGCTCGAACCTCCAATTTTTCGGTTAACAGCCGATCGTGCTAGCCTATTGCGCCACGGAGACAAACCTGCTCCACTCTCACCACCATCAGAATATATCTTCAAAGCTATCAGCCCAAAGAAAAAAAAGCGCCACACCACCGCCGGGTGGGCTCGAAACTCCAACCTTTCGGTTAACAGCCGATCGCGTTAGCCCATTGCGCTACAAAGACAGTCGAGCTCCACTCTCACCACCATCTGAACATATCTTCAAAGCTATCAGCCCAAAGAAAAAAAGCGCCGCACCACCACCGGGTGGGCTCGAAAATCCAACCTTTCGGTTACCAGCCGATCACGCTAGCCAATTTCGCCACGGAGACAGTCCTGCTCCACACTCACCACCATCAGAACATATCTTCAAAGCCATCAGTCCAAAGAAAAAAAAGCACCGCACCACAACCGGGTGGGCTCGAACCTCAAAGTTTTTGGTTAACAGCCGATCGCGCTATCCAATTGCGCCACGGAGACAGTCCTGCTCCACTCTCACCACCATCAGAACATAACTTCAAAGCTATCAGCCCAAAGAAAAAAGCGCCACACCACCACCGCGTGGGCTCGAACCTCCAACCTTTCGGTTAACAGCCGATCGCGCTAGCCAATCGCGCCACGGAGACAGTCGTGCTCCACTCTCACCAACATCAGAACATAACTTCAAAGCTATCAGCGCAATGAAAAAAGCAACACACCACTCCCGGGAGGGCTCGAAACTCCTACCTATCGGTTAACAGCCGATCGCGCTAGCCAATTGCGCCACGAAGAGAGTCCTGCTCCACTATCACCACCATCAGAACATATATTCAAAGCAATCAGCCCAAACAAAAAAAAGGGGCCGCACCACCACCGGGTGGGCTCAAAACTCCAACGTTTCGGTTAACAGCCGATCGCGCTAGCCAATTGCGCCCCGGAGACAGTCCTGCTCCACTCTCACCACCATCAGAACATATCTTCAAAGCTATCAGGCAAAGAAGAAAAAGCGCCGCACCACCACCGGGTGGACTCGAACCTCCAACCTTTCCGTTAACAGCCGATCGCGCTAGCCAATTGCGCCACGGAGACAGTCGTGCTCCACTCTCACCACCATCAGAACATATCTTCAAAGCTATCAGCCCAAAGAAAAAAAAGCGCCGCACCACCACCGGGTGGGCTCGAACCTCCAATTTTTCGGTTAACAGCCGATCGCGCTAGCCAATTGCGCCACGGAGACAGTCCTGCTCCACTCTCACCACCATCAGAACATATCTTCAAAGCTATCAGCCCAAAGAAAAAAAAGCGCCGCACCACCACCGGGTGGGCTCGATACTCCAACCTTTCGGTTAACAGCCGATCGCGCTAGCCAATTGCGCCACAAAGACAGACGTGCTCCACTCTCACCACCATCAGAACGTATCTTTAAAGCTATCAGCGCAAAAAAAAGCGACACACCGTCCCCGGGTGGGCTCCAACCTCCAACCTTTCGGTTAACAGCCGATCGCGCTAGCCTATTGCGCCACGGAGATAGTCCTGCTCCACTCTCACCACCATCAGAACATATCTTCAAAGTATTCAGCCCATAGAATGAAAAGCAACACACCACTCCCGGGAGGGCTCGAACCACCAACCTTTCAGTTAACAGCCGATCGCGCTAGCCAATTGCGCCAAGGAGACAGTCGTGCTCCACTCTCACCACTATCAGAACATATCTTAAAAGCCATCAGCCTAAAGACAAAAAAGCGCCGCACCACCACCGGGTGGGCTCGAACCTCCAACATTTCGGTTAACAGCTGATTGCGCTAGCCAATCGCGCCGCGAAGACAGTCGTGCTCCACTCTCACCACCATCAGAACATATGTTCAAAGCTATCAGCCCAAAGAATGAAAAGCAACACACCACTCCCGGGAGGGCTCGAACCTCCAACGTTTCAGTTAACAGCCGATTGCGCTAGCCAATTGCGCCACGGAGACAGTCATGCTCCACTCTCACCACCATCAGAACACATCTTCAAAGCTATCAGCCCAAAGAAAAAAAAGCGCCGCACCACCACCGGTTCGGCTCGAAACTCCAACCTTTCGGTTAACAGGCGATCGCGCTAGCCAATTGCGCCACGGAGACAGTCGTGCTCCACTCTCACCACCGTCATAACATTTCTTCAGAGCTATCAGCCCAAAGGGAAAAAAGCGCCGCACCACCACCGGGTGGGCTCGAACCTCCAACTTTTCGGTTAACAGCCGATCGCGCTAACCAATTGCGCCACGGAGACAGTCCTTCTCCACTCTCACCACCATCAGAACATATCTTCAAAGCTATCAGCCCAAAGAATGAAAAGCAACACACCACACCCGGGAGGGCTCGAACTTCCAACCTTTCAGTTAACAGCCGATCGTGCTAGCCAATTGCGCCACGGAGACAGTCGTGCTCCACTCTCACCACCGTCAGAACATTCCTTCAGAGCTATCAGCCCAAAAAAAAGCGCCACACCACCACCGGGTGGGCTCGAACCTCCAACCTTTCGGTTAACAGCCGATCGCGCTAGCCAATTGCGCCACGAAGACAGTCATGTCCCACTTTCACCACCATCAGAACATATCTTCAAAGCTCACAGCGCAAAGAAAAAAGCAACACACCACTCCCGGGAGCGCTGGAAACTCCAACCTTTCGGTTAACAGTCGATTGCGCAAGCCAATTGCGCCACAGAGACAGTCCACCTCCACTCTCACCACCATTAGAACATATCTTCAAAGCAATCAGCCCAAAGAAAAAAAGCGCCGCACCACCACAGCGTGGGCTCGAACCTCCAACCTTTCGGTTAACAGCCGATCGTGCTAGCCAATCGCGCCAAGGAGACAGTCGTGCTCCACTTTCACCACCATCAGAACATATCTTCAAAGCTATCAGCGCAAAGAAAAAAGCAACACACCACTCCCGGGTGGGCTCGAACCTCCAACGTTTCAGTTAACAGCCGATTGCGCTAGCCAATTGCGCCACGGAGACAGTCATGCTCCACTCTCACCACCATCAGAACACATCTTCAAAGCTATCAGCCCAAAGAAAAAAAAGCGCCGCACCACCACCGATTGGGCTCCAAACTCCAACCTTTCGGTTAACAGGCGATCGCGCTAGCCAATTGCGCCACGGAGACAGTCGTGCTCCACTCTCACCACCGTCACAACATTTCTTCAGAGCTATCAGCCTAAAGGGAAAAAAGCGCCGCACCACCACCGGGTGGGCTCGAACCTCCAACTTTTCGGTTAACAGCCGATCGCGCTAACCAATTGCGCCACGGAGACAGTCCTGCTCCACTCTCACCACCATCAGAACATATCTTCAAAGTATTCAGCCCACAGAATGAAAAGCAACACACAACTCCCGGGAGGGCTCGAACCACCAACCTTTCAGTTAACAGCCGATCGCGCTAGCCAATTGCGCCACGGAGACAGTCATGCTCCACTCTCACCACCATCAGAACACATCTTCAAAGCTATCAGCCCAAAGAAAAAAAAGCGCCGCACCACCACCGATTGGGCTCCAAACTCCAACCTTTCGGTTAACAGGCGATCGCGCTAGCCAATTGCGCCACGGAGACAGTCGTGCTCCACTCTCACCACCGTCACAACATTTCTTCAGAGCTATCAGCCTAAAGGGAAAAAAGCGCCGCACCACCACCGGGTGGGCTCGAACCTCCAACTTTTCGGTTAACAGCCGATCGCGCTAACCAATTGCGCCACGGAGACAGTCCTGCTCCACTCTCACCACCATCAGAACATATCTTCAAAGTATTCAGCCCACAGAATGAAAAGCAACACACAACTCCCGGGAGGGCTCGAACCACCAACCTTTCAGTTAACAGCCGATCGCGTTAGCCCATTGCGCTACAAAGACAGTCGAGCTCCACTCTCACCACCATCTGAACATATCTTCAAAGCTATCAGCCCAAAGAAAAAAAGCGCCGCACCACCACCGGGTGGGCTCGAAAATCCAACCTTTCGGTTACCAGCCGATCACGCTAGCCAATTTCGCCACGGAGACAGTCCTGCTCCACACTCACCACCATCAGAACATATCTTCAAAGCCATCAGTCCAAAGAAAAAAAAGCACCGCACCACAACCGGGTGGGCTCGAACCTCAAAGTTTTTGGTTAACAGCCGATCGCGCTATCCAATTGCGCCACGGAGACAGTCCTGCTCCACTCTCACCACCATCAGAACATAACTTCAAAGCTATCAGCCCAAAGAAAAAAGCGCCACACCACCACCGCGTGGGCTCGAACCTCCAACCTTTCGGTTAACAGCCGATCGCGCTAGCCAATCGCGCCACGGAGACAGTCGTGCTCCACTCTCACCAACATCAGAACATAACTTCAAAGCTATCAGCGCAATGAAAAAAGCAACACACCACTCCCGGGAGGGCTCGAAACTCCTACCTATCGGTTAACAGCCGATCGCGCTAGCCAATTGCGCCACGAAGAGAGTCCTGCTCCACTATCACCACCATCAGAACATATATTCAAAGCAATCAGCCCAAACAAAAAAAAGGGGCCGCACCACCACCGGGTGGGCTCAAAACTCCAACGTTTCGGTTAACAGCCGATCGCGCTAGCCAATTGCGCCCCGGAGACAGTCCTGCTCCACTCTCACCACCATCAGAACATATCTTCAAAGCTATCAGGCAAAGAAGAAAAAGCGCCGCACCACCACCGGGTGGACTCGAACCTCCAACCTTTCCGTTAACAGCCGATCGCGCTAGCCAATTGCGCCACGGAGACAGTCGTGCTCCACTCTCACCACCATCAGAACATATCTTCAAAGCTATCAGCCCAAAGAAAAAAAAGCGCCGCACCACCACCGGGTGGGCTCGAACCTCCAATTTTTCGGTTAACAGCCGATCGCGCTAGCCAATTGCGCCACGGAGACAGTCCTGCTCCACTCTCACCACCATCAGAACATATCTTCAAAGCTATCAGCCCAAAGAAAAAAAAGCGCCGCACCACCACCGGGTGGGCTCGATACTCCAACCTTTCGGTTAACAGCCGATCGCGCTAGCCAATTGCGCCACAAAGACAGACGTGCTCCACTCTCACCACCATCAGAACGTATCTTTAAAGCTATCAGCGCAAAAAAAAGCGACACACCGTCCCCGGGTGGGCTCCAACCTCCAACCTTTCGGTTAACAGCCGATCGCGCTAGCCTATTGCGCCACGGAGATAGTCCTGCTCCACTCTCACCACCATCAGAACATATCTTCAAAGTATTCAGCCCATAGAATGAAAAGCAACACACCACTCCCGGGAGGGCTCGAACCACCAACCTTTCAGTTAACAGCCGATCGCGCTAGCCAATTGCGCCAAGGAGACAGTCGTGCTCCACTCTCACCACTATCAGAACATATCTTAAAAGCCATCAGCCTAAAGACAAAAAAGCGCCGCACCACCACCGGGTGGGCTCGAACCTCCAACATTTCGGTTAACAGCTGATTGCGCTAGCCAATCGCGCCGCGAAGACAGTCGTGCTCCACTCTCACCACCATCAGAACATATGTTCAAAGCTATCAGCCCAAAGAATGAAAAGCAACACACCACTCCCGGGAGGGCTCGAACCTCCAACGTTTCAGTTAACAGCCGATTGCGCTAGCCAATTGCGCCACGGAGACAGTCATGCTCCACTCTCACCACCATCAGAACACATCTTCAAAGCTATCAGCCCAAAGAAAAAAAAGCGCCGCACCACCACCGGTTCGGCTCGAAACTCCAACCTTTCGGTTAACAGGCGATCGCGCTAGCCAATTGCGCCACGGAGACAGTCGTGCTCCACTCTCACCACCGTCATAACATTTCTTCAGAGCTATCAGCCCAAAGGGAAAAAAGCGCCGCACCACCACCGGGTGGGCTCGAACCTCCAACTTTTCGGTTAACAGCCGATCGCGCTAACCAATTGCGCCACGGAGACAGTCCTTCTCCACTCTCACCACCATCAGAACATATCTTCAAAGCTATCAGCCCAAAGAATGAAAAGCAACACACCACACCCGGGAGGGCTCGAACTTCCAACCTTTCAGTTAACAGCCGATCGTGCTAGCCAATTGCGCCACGGAGACAGTCGTGCTCCACTCTCACCACCGTCAGAACATTCCTTCAGAGCTATCAGCCCAAAAAAAAGCGCCACACCACCACCGGGTGGGCTCGAACCTCCAACCTTTCGGTTAACAGCCGATCGCGCTAGCCAATTGCGCCACGAAGACAGTCATGTCCCACTTTCACCACCATCAGAACATATCTTCAAAGCTCACAGCGCAAAGAAAAAAGCAACACACCACTCCCGGGAGCGCTGGAAACTCCAACCTTTCGGTTAACAGTCGATTGCGCAAGCCAATTGCGCCACAGAGACAGTCCACCTCCACTCTCACCACCATTAGAACATATCTTCAAAGCAATCAGCCCAAAGAAAAAAAGCGCCGCACCACCACAGCGTGGGCTCGAACCTCCAACCTTTCGGTTAACAGCCGATCGTGCTAGCCAATCGCGCCAAGGAGACAGTCGTGCTCCACTTTCACCACCATCAGAACATATCTTCAAAGCTATCAGCGCAAAGAAAAAAGCAACACACCACTCCCGGGTGGGCTCGAACCTCCAACGTTTCAGTTAACAGCCGATTGCGCTAGCCAATTGCGCCACGGAGACAGTCATGCTCCACTCTCACCACCATCAGAACACATCTTCAAAGCTATCAGCCCAAAGAAAAAAAAGCGCCGCACCACCACCGATTGGGCTCCAAACTCCAACCTTTCGGTTAACAGGCGATCGCGCTAGCCAATTGCGCCACGGAGACAGTCGTGCTCCACTCTCACCACCGTCACAACATTTCTTCAGAGCTATCAGCCTAAAGGGAAAAAAGCGCCGCACCACCACCGGGTGGGCTCGAACCTCCAACTTTTCGGTTAACAGCCGATCGCGCTAACCAATTGCGCCACGGAGACAGTCCTGCTCCACTCTCACCACCATCAGAACATATCTTCAAAGTATTCAGCCCACAGAATGAAAAGCAACACACAACTCCCGGGAGGGCTCGAACCACCAACCTTTCAGTTAACAGCCGATCGCGCTAGCCAATTGCGCCAAGGAGACAGTCGTGCTCCACTCTCACCACCATCAGAACATATCTTAAAAGCTATCAGCCTAAAGAAAAAAAAGCGCCGCACCACCAACGGGTGGGCTCGAACCTCCAACATTTCGGTTAACAGCTGATCGCGCTAGCCAATCGCGCCACGAAGACAGTCGTGCTCCACTCTCACCACCATACGAACATATGTTCAAAGCTATCAGCCCAAAGAATGAAAAGCAACACACCACTCCCGGGAGGGCTCGAACCTCCAACGTTTCAGTAAACAGCCGATTGCGCTAGCCAATTGCGCCACGGAGACAGTCATGCTCCACTCTCACCACCATCAGAACACATCTTCAAAGCTATCAGCCCAAAGAAAAAAAAAGCGCCGCACCACCCCCGGTTGGGCTCGAAACTCTAACCTATCGGTTAACAGCCGATCGCGCTAGCCAATTGCGCCACGGAGACAGTCTTGCTCCACTCTCACCACCATCAGAACATATCTTCAAAGCAATCAGCCCAAAGAAAAAAAGCGCCGCACCACCACAGCGTGGGCTCGAACCTCCAACCTTCCGGTTAACAGCCGATCGTGCTACCCAATCGCGCCAAGGAGACAGTCGTGCTCCACTTTCACCACCATCAGAACATATCTTCAAAGCTATCAGCGCAAAGAAAAAAGCAACACACCACTCCCGGGAGGGCTCGAAACTCCAACCGATCGGTTAACAGCCAAACGCGCAAGCCAATTGCGCCACGGAGACAGTCCTGCTCCACTCTCACCACCATCAGAACATATCTTCAAAGCTATCAGCCCAAAGAAAAAAATTCGCCGCACCACCACCGGGTGGGCTCGAACCTCCAACCTTTCGGTTAACAGCCGATCGCGCTAGCCAATCGCGCCAAGGAGACAGTCGTGCTCCACTTTCACCACCATCAGAACATATCTTCAAAGCTATCAGCGCAAAGAAAAAAGCAACACACCACTCCCGGGAGGGCTCGAAACTCCAACCTATCGGTTAACAGCCGATCGCGCTAGCCAATTGCGCCACGGAGACAGTCCTGCTCCACTCTGGCTTGGTGTCTGTGCCACTGCACGGAGGTGGGCTTGGTGTCTGTGCCACTGCACGGATCACTAATCAATTCGCTCCCGCTATGCAGATGGTCCGTTACGTCATCGCTCATCTGCTGCTACCTGCGCTTGCGCATGCGGTAGCGCCGGCGGAACATGGCTTCAGCTGTCCTGGAAGCGACGAAGGCAGCGCATGCCCTCTGCCTATCGTCAAATGCCTGGCTCGACCAGAAGAGGGACTCTGGGCAGCTGAGCTCAACCAAGCCTGGACGGTTGCATCATCATCGACATCCACGAGCCCGACACCTATAAAAGAACAAGGACCTTCAACGGAGCGCTGTGGGCTTGGTGTCTGTGCCACTGCACGGATCACTAATCAATTCGCTCCCGCTATGCAGATGGTCCGTTACGTCATCGCTCATCTGCTGCTACCTGCGCTTGCGCATGCGGTAGCGCCGGCGGAACATGGCTTCAGCTGTCCTGGAAGCGACGAAGGCAGCGCATGCCCTCTGCCTATCGTCAAATGCCTGGCTCGACCAGAAGAGGGACTCTGGGCAGCTGAGCTCAACCAAGCCTGGACGGTTGCATCATCATCGACATCCACGAGCCCGACACCTATAAAAGAACAAGGACCTTCAACGGAGCGCTGTGGGCTTGGTGTCTGTGCCACTGCACGGATCACTAATCAATTCGCTCCCGCTATGCAGGTTGGTGAGCCCTACGTTGTCTTTTCGAAAAGATCTGGTAATTACTTTCTGGTACAGCTGCCAAGCCCGCATTGCTGTATGGTTATTATTGCCGAGTGTGTCCATGTAATTCGTGCACTACTAATTCTAGCTGGAGATGTTGAAACTAACCCTGGCCCTTCAAATATCTCTGAGAACCTTCTTGCTGAATTGCGTAAGCTGTCTACAGGTCAAACACAACTAATTGCAGAAGTACAGGGCTTGAAGTCTCAGCTCGGTAACACCGATAAAACAATTGGCGAACTGAACAAAAGATTATCAGACCTTGAAAGTCATTATCAGTCTCTGGTACCACTTCGAAAAGAAATAGAAGTCCTGCGCGTTAACACGGAGCAGACCTCCTGCAGAATCTTTGCACTAGAAGCCCGTATTGATGACGCTGAAAATCGCTCAAGGCGAAACAACCTAATATTTTACGGTATCCCGGACCCTTCCGCATCTGAAACATTTTCTGAATCGGAGCGGCTGGTAATGAATCTTTGCCGGGACAACCTACAGGTTCACTTAGAACCAAGAGATATCGAACGCGCGCATCGTCTCGGTCGACATTCACCTGAACGCTCCCGGCCCATAATCGTGAAGATTGCTCTGCACAAGACAAAAACTGCAATATTATCGAATGGTCGCAAGCTTAAGGGGACAAGTTACGGCATAGGTGAAGACTTCTCACGCTCAGTCCAAAATGCTAGAAAACAACTAATTGCTTTTGCGAGAAGTAACAACAAGCCATTTTCAATGCACTTCAAAACACTGCACATGAATCAGAAGCGCTACATTTTCGACGCCGAATCAAACACCGTCAAAGAACTATCGTAGCAATCAAGCCACCGGGAAAAAAAAACGACCGCTGTTGCGGTTACTAGCAAAACTCTTTCACTTTCTGTTATTTACACTAACATTCGCAGTTTCCTACCCAAACGGGAACTTATATCTAGCACTGTATCATCCTCTGAAAGCAATGTGCTATTACTTACCGAAACGTGGTTAACTGATGACATCCGTGATGACGAAGTTCTGTCAGAATTACCAAACTTCCAGTTGTACAGGAATAACCGCGCATCTACTCGTGGTGGCGGTGTACTCATTGCTGTTCACGAGCAATTATCTTGCTCAGTCGTACATATTAAAACAGAGCTAGAAATGCTCTGGGTACTTATTAAGGCACATCCTCAGTCCGTTGTATTGGGCGTTTGCTACCGACCACCCCGTGCTAGTTCCAATTTTAGCAACCAACTTAATCAGGCCATGTGCCAGCTCACGTCTGCTCATCCAAACGCGCACGTACTTTTATTCGGTGATTTTAATTTCCCACAAATAGAATGGCGCACCAGCAATGTGCATTCATCTACGGGTGTAGGTGAAGCTAATGCGTTTCTTGATATTTGCCTAAACTTCAACATGACCCAACTAGTCACAGAGCCAACACGTGTATCGCAAGATACAGCCAGTGTCCTGGATCTGATACTAACCAACAATCCTGAAAGCCTGTCACGCATTCACTATCTACCCGAAATCAGTGACCATAAGACAATTCACGCCACTTTTTCTTTTCAACCGCTTAAACGAGAAACCTACAAAAAAACGATCCATCTATATGACAGAGGGGATTACGAAACAATAAACGAAGCTCTTAGCGCATTCTTCCACACTTTCCAAGCAACTTTACATCAACACACAGTAGATACGAATTGGACCCGCTTCATCGGTAAACTGACGGAGCTAACCGATAAATTCATACCTAAAGTCAGCTTCACAAGCACCTGCAACAAACCCTGGTTTACTAAAAATCTAAAACGCCTTGAAAATAAAAAGAAACGTTTATTCCGATCTGCCAAACGTGCAGGTCAACCGAGTGTATGGGATAGGTACTATGAGGCTGACCGCAATTATCTTTTAGCCCTGCGCAAAGCAAAAAACTTCTTCTATAACACAGACCTACCCAAGCTACTGCAGACTAATCCCAGACAGTTCTGGAAAACACTTAAGGCTGACAAACCGCGTGACACTGTACTAACCCTTGAATCTGGTGAAGCTATTACTGACGGGGAATGTGCGAATCTATTCAACGCTTCTTTTGCTACAGTTTTTACTGATGAACCAAGCATACACTCCCGCATACCTTCACTTGGCTTTAATTGTAATCATGACATGCCAGCAATCAATTTCTGCGCAAATGGAATATTGTCTATAATAGAAAAAATGAAATTGTCATCCTCTGCGGGCATGGATGGTATCAATTCCAAAATTCTAAAAAATGTTAAAGAGAGTGCTTCGCTCTTTCTTGCTCTAATATTTTCCCAGTCCCTTTCCTCAGGAATCATCCCATGTGACTGGAAGATAGGGAAGGTCGTTCCGGTCTTCAAATCAGGCGATAGAAACTCTCCACTTAACTATCGCCCCATCTCCCTAACAAGCGTCCCCTGCAAGATCATGGAGCATGTCATCTACTCCCACATAATGAATTTTCTCGACAGCAATAATTTTTTTCACCCTTCACAACACGGCTTCCGCAAGGGGTTGTCGTGTGAAACACAGCTGGCAGCCTTCTTGCATGACATTCATACTAACCTCGACGTTAACGTACAAACTGATGCCGTTTTTCTTGATTATGCTAAAGCATTCGATAAGGTGCCTCATCAACGATTGTTCGCTAAACTTTCCCAACTAAATTTACATCCCACCGTCATAAAATGGATAATAGAGTTCCTTACTAATCGATCACAACGCGTCGCTGTAAATAACCACCTGTCTACTGCCATCCCAGTAACATCAGGTGTCCCTCAAGGCTCCGTCCTTGGCCCGCTACTATTTTTAATCTATATTAACGACTTACCTTTGCATGTAACCAGTAATATACGTATGTTCGCAGATGACTGCGTTGTCTACCGCACAATACTAAACACCTCTGACCAGTTAACCTTAGAGAACGATCTTACTAACGTTTCGAAATGGTGTACCACTTGGTTAATGACACTAAACGTAAATAAATGCAAAACTATGTCATTTACGCGTAGCAATAATCCGCTCATGTTTCCGTACACAATCAACAGCTTACCCCTAGAACTGACTAACTCTTATAAATACCTAGGTGTCACCGTGACTAGCGATCTGATCTGGCGTACGCATGTCCAAAACATCATTTCATCGTCTAACAAAACCTTAGGCTTTTTAAAACGTCACCTCAAAAGTGCTCCAATGCAAGTAAGATTACTTGCCTACACATCACTAGTGCGACCGAAATTGGAATACGCATCCGCCATCTGGGACCCGCACCAAGCATACCTCATCTGCGCTCTAGAATCAGTTCAAAACCGTGCAGCTCGCTTCATTCATTCTTCGTATTCATACGACATCAGCGTCACATCACTAAAATTACTATCCAATCTTCCATCGCTCGCTCTTCGTCGGCGCATTTCTTCTCTCTGTCTTTACCATAAATTTTTTCACAGTTCAATCCTGCATCAACCATCTTACATCAAACCCGCAACACGCATATCAGCCAGGACAAGCCACACGCAGCAGGTTTCATTATAGCGCGCTCGAACATCAACATTTCTCGCGTCATTTTTTTCCCGCACAGCAAAAGACTGGAACGACCTCCCTTTTTCCATTGTCGACATAATATGTCCATCTTCTTTTGCACAACATGTCACTGACCATCTTCTAACAAATAACCTTTAAGTGCTTTTTTGAATTACATGTTGGTTACGTGTGTTATTTATTGTACATGCATATTTCCTTGTAATATGAAGAAATGTATATAGTTGAAACCCATGTATTGATTACGTTTGTTAAATATTATTCCCACCCCTTATGTAATACCCCCATTGGGGGTCTTTAAGGAAAATAAACTGACTGACTGACTGACTGACTGACTCTCACCACCATCAGAACATATCTTCAAAGCTATCAGCCCAAAGAAAAAAATTCGCCGCACCACCACCGGGTGGGCTCGAACCTTCAACTTTTCGGTTAACAGCCGATCACGCTAGCCAATTGCGCCACGGAGACAGTCATGCTCCACTCTCACCACCATCCCAACATATCTTCAAACCTATTAGCACAAAGAAAAAAAAGCGCCGCACCACCACCGGGTGGGCTCGAACCTCCAACCTTTCGGTTAACAGCCGATGATTCTAGCCAATTGCGCCACGGAGACAGTCCTGCTCCACTCTCACCACCATCAGAACATATCTTCAAAGCTATCAGCCCAAAGAAAAAAAAAGCGCTGCACCACCACCGGGTGGGCTCGAACCTCTAACCTTTCGGTTAACAGCCGATCGCTCTAGCCAATTGCGCCACGGAGACAGTCCTGCTCCACTCTCACCACTATCAGAACATATCTTTAAAGCTATCAGCCCAAAGAAAATAAAGCGCTGCACCACCACCGGGTGGGCTTGAACCTTCAATTTTTCGGTTAACAGCCGCTCGCGCTAGCCAATTGCGCCACGGAGACAGTCCTCCTACATTCTCACCACCATCAGAACATATCTTCAAAGCTATCAGCCCAAAGAAAAAAAAGCGCCGCACCACCACCGGGTGGGCTCGAACCTCCAATTTTTCGGTTAACAGCCGATCGTGCTAGCCAATTGCGCCACGGAGACAAACCTGCTCCACTCTCACCACCATCAGAATATATCTTCAAAGCTATCAGCCCAAAGAAAAAAAAGCGCCACACCACCCCCGGGAGGGCTCGAACCTCCAACGTTTCAGTTAACAGCCGATTGCGCTAGCCAATTGCGCCACGGAGACAGTCATGCTCCACTCTCACCACCATCAGAACACATCTTCAAAGCAATCAGCCCAAAGAAAAAAAAGCGCCGCACCACCACCGGTTGGGCTCGAAACTCCAACCTATCGGTTAACAGCCGATCGCGCCAGCCAATTGCGCCACGGAGACAGTCCTGCTCCACTCTCACCACCATCAGAACATATCTTCAAAGCAATCAGCCCAAAGAAAAAAAGCGCCGCACCACCACAGCGTGTGCTCGAACCTCCAACCTTCCGGTTAACAGCCGATCGCGCTAGCCAATCGCGCCAAGGAGACAGTCGTGCTCCACTTTCACCACCATCAGAACATATCTTCAAAGCTATCAGCGCAAAGAAAAAAGCAACACACCACTCCCGGGAGGGCTCGAAACTCCAACCTATCGGTTAACAGCCAATCGCGCTAGCCAATTGCGCCACGGAGACAGTCCTGCTCCACTCTCACCACCATCAGAACATATCTTCAAAGCTATCAGCCCAAAGAAAAAAATTCGCCGCACCACCACCGGGTGGGCTCGAACCTCCAACCTTTCGGTTAACAGCCGATCGCGCTAGCCAATCGCGCCAAGGAGACAGTCGTGCTCCACTTTCACCACCATCAGAACATATCTTCAAAGCTATCAGCGCAAAGAAAAAAACAACACACCACTCCCGGGAGGGCTCGAAACTCCAACCTATCGGTTAACAGCCGATCGCGCTAGCCAATAGCCCCACGGAGACAGTCCTGCTCCACTCTCACAACCATCAGAACATATCTTCAAAGCTATCAGCCCAAAGAAAAAAATTCGCCGCACCACCACCGGGTGGGCTCGAGCCTTCAACTTTTCGGTTAACAGCCGATCACGCTAGCCAATTGCGCCACGGAGACAGTCATGCTCCACTCTCACCACCATCCCAACATATCTTCAAAGCTATTAGCGCAAAGAAAAAAAAGCGCCGCACCACCACCGGGTGGACTCGAACCTCCAACCTTTCGGTTAACAGCCGATGATTCTAGCCAATTGCGCCACGGAGACAGTGCTGCTCCACTCTCACCACCATCAGAACATATCTTCAAAGCTATCAGCCCAAAGAAAAAAAAGCGCTGCACCACCACAGGGTGGGCTCGAACCTCCAACCTTTCGGTTAACAGCCGATCGCTCTAGCCAATTGCGCCACGGAGACAGTCCTGCTCCACTCTCACCACCATCAGAACATATCTTTAAAGCTATCAGCCCAAAGAAAATAAAGCGCTGCACCACCACCGGGTGGGCTCGAACCTTCAATTTTTCGGTTAACAGCCGATCGCGCTAGCCAATTGCGCCACGGAGACAGTCGTGCTCCACTCTCACCACCGTCAGAACATTTCTTCAGAGCTATCAGCCCAAAAGAAAAAAAAGCACCGCACCACCACCGGGTGGGCTCCAACCTCAAAATTTTCGGTTAACAGCCGATCGCGCTAACCAATCGCGCCACGGAGACAGTCCTGCTCCACTCTCACCACCATCAGAACATATCTTCAAAGCTCTCAGCCCAAAGAATAAAAAGCAACACACCACTCCCGGGAGGGCTCGAACCTCAAACTTTTCAGTTAACAGCCGATCGCGCTAGCCAATTGCGCCACGGAGACAGTCATGCTCCACTCTCACCACCATCAGAACATATCTTCAAAGCTATCAGCCCAAAGAAAAAAAAGCGCCGCACCACCACCGGTTGGGCTCGAACTTACAACCTTTCGGTGAACAGCCGATCGCGCTAGCCATTTGCGCCACGGAGACAGTCGTGCTCCACTCTCACCACCATTAGAACATATCTTCAAAGCTATTAGCGCAAAGAAAAAAAAGCGCCGCACCACCACCGGGTGGTCTCGAACTTCCAACCTTTCGGTTAACAGCCGCTCGCGCTAGCCAATTGCGCCACGGAGACAGTCCTCCTACATTCTCACCACCATCAGAACATATCTTCAAAGCTATCAGCCCAAAGAAAAAAAAGCGCCGCACCACCACCGGGTGGGCTCGAACCTCCAATTTTTCGGTTAACAGCCGATCGTGCTAGCCAATTGCGCCACGGAGACAAACCTGCTCCACTCTCACCACCATCAGAATATATCTTCAAAGCTATCAGCCCAAAGAAAAAAAAGCGCCACACCACCCCCGGGAGGGCTCGAACCTCCAACGTTTCAGTTAACAGCCGATTGCGCTAGCCAATTGCGCCACGGAGACAGTCATGCTCCACTCTCACCACCATCAGAACACATCTTCAAAGCAATAAGCCCAAAGAAAAAAAAGCGCCGCACCACCACCGGTTGGGCTCGAAACTCCAACCTATCGGTTAACAGCCGATCGCGCCAGCCACTTGCGCCACGGAGACAGTCCTGCTCCACTCTCACCACCATCAGAACATATCTTCAAAGCAATCAGCCCAAAGAAAAAAAGCGCCGCACCACCACAGCGTGTGCTCGAACCTCCAACCTTCCGGTTAACAGCCGATCGCGCTAGCCAATCGCGCCAAGGAGACAGTCGTGCTCCACTTTCACCACCATCAGAACATATCTTCAAAGCTATCAGCGCAAAGAAAAAAGCAACACACCACTCCCGGGAGGGCTCGAAACTCCAACCTATCGGTTAACAGCCAATCGCGCTAGCCAATTGCGCCACGGAGACAGTCCTGCTCCACTCTCACCACCATCAGAACATATCTTCAAAGCTATCAGCCCAAAGAAAAAAATTCGCCGCACCACCACCGGGTGGGCTCGAACCTCCAACCTTTCGGTTAACAGCCGATGATTCTAGCCAATTGCGCCACGGAGACAGTCGTGCTCCACTCTCACCACCATTAGAACATATCTTCAAAGCTATTAGCGCAAAGAAAAAAAAGCGCCGCACCACCACCGGGTGGTCTCGAACTTCCAACCTTTCGGTTAACAGCCGCTCGCGCTAGCCAATTGCGCCACGGAGACAGTCGTGCTCCACTTTCACCACCATCAGAACATATCTTCAAAGCTATCAGCGCAAAGAAAAAAACAACACACCACTCCCGGGAGGGCTCGAAACTCCAACCTATCGGTTAACAGCCGATCGCGCTAGCCAATAGCCCCACGGAGACAGTCCTGCTCCACTCTCACAACCATCAGAACATATCTTCAAAGCTATCAGCCCAAAGAAAAAAATTCGCCGCACCACCCCCGGGAGGGCTCGAACCTCCAACGTTTCAGTTAATAGCCGATTGCGCTAGCCAATTGCGCCACGGAGACAGTCATGCTCCACTCTCACCACCATCAGAACACATCTTCAAAGCAATCAGCCCAAAGAAAAAAAAGCGCCGCACCACCACCGGTTGGGCTCGAAACTCCAACCTATCGGTTAACAGCCGATCGCGCCAGCCAATTGCGCCACGGAGACAGTCCTGCTCCACTCTCACCACCATCAGAACATATCTTCAAAGCAATCAGCCCAAAGAAAAAAAGCGCCGCACCACCACAGCGTGTGCTCGAACCTCCAACCTTCCGGTTAACAGCCGATCGCGCTAGCCAATCGCGCCAAGGAGACAGTCGTGCTCCACTTTCACCACCATCAGAACATATCTTCAAAGCTATCAGCGCAAAGAAAAAAGCAACACACCACTCCCGGGAGGGCTCGAAACTCCAACCTATCGGTTAACAGCCAATCGCGTTAGCCAATTGCGCCACGGAGACAGTCCTGCTCCACTCTCACCACCATCAGAACATATCTTCAAAGCTATCAGCCCAAAGAAAAAAATTCGCCGCACCACCACCGGGTGGGCTCGAACCTCCAACCTTTCGGTTAACAGCCGATGATTCTAGCCAATTGCGCCACGGAGACAGTCGTGCTCCACTCTCACCACCATTAGAACATATCTTCAAAGCTATTAGCGCAAAGAAAAAAAAGCGCCGCACCACCACCGGGTGGTCTCGAACTTCCAACCTTTCGGTTAACAGCCGCTCGCGCTAGCCAATTGCGCCACGGAGACAGTCGTGCTCCACTTTCACCACCATCAGAACATATCTTCAAAGCTATCAGCGCAAAGAAAAAAACAACACACCACTCCCGGGAGGGCTCGAAACTCCAACCTATCGGTTAACAGCCGATCGCGCCAGCCAATTGCGCCACGGAGACAGTCCTGCTCCACTCTCACCACCATCAGAACATATCTTCAAAGCAATCAGCCCAAAGAAAAAATTCGCCACACCACCACCGGGTGGGCTCGAGCCTTCAACTTTTCGGTTAACAGCCGATCACGCTAGCCAATTGCGCCACGGAGACAGTCATGCTCCACTCTCACCACCATCCCAACATATCTTCAAAGCTATTAGCGCAAAGAAAAAAAAGCGCCGCACCACCACCGGGTGGACTCGAACCTCCAACCTTTCGGTTAACAGCCGATGATTCTAGCCAATTGCGCCACGGAGACAGTGCTGCTCCACTCTCACCACCATCAGAACATATCTTCAAAGCTATCAGCCCAAAGAAAAAAAAGCGCTGCACCACCACAGGGTGGGCTCGAACCTCCAACCTTTCGGTTAACAGCCGATCGCTCTAGCCAATTGCGCCACGGAGACAGTCCTGCTCCACTCTCACCACAATCAGAACATATCTTTAAAGCTATCAGCCCAAAGAAAATAAAGCGCTGCACCACCACCGGGTGGGCTCGAACCTTCAATTTTTCGGTTAACAGCCGATCGCGCTAGCCAATTGCGCCACGGAGACAGTCGTGCTCCACTCTCACCACCGTCAGAACATTTCTTCAGAGCTATCAGCCCAAAAGAAAAAAAAGCACCGCACCACCACCGGGTGGGCTCGAACCTCAAAATTTTCGGTTAACAGCCGATCGCGCTAACCAATCGCGCCACGGAGACAGTCCTGCTCCACTCTCACCACCATCAGAACATATCTTCAAAGCTCTCAGCCCAAAGAATAAAAAGCAACACACCACTCCCGGGAGGGCTCGAACCTCAAACTTTTCAGTTAACAGCCGATCGTGCTAGCCAATTGCGCCACGGAGACAGTCATGCTCCACTCTCACCACCATCAGAACATATCTTCAAAGCTATCAGCCCAAAGAAAAAAAAGCGCCGCACCACCACCGGTTGGGCTCGAACTTACAACCTATCGGTGAACAGCCGATCGCGCTAGCCATTTGCGCCACGGAGACAGTCGTGCTCCACTCTCACCACCATTAGAACATATCTTCAAAGCTATTAGCGCAAAGAAAAAAAAGCGCCGCACCACCACCGGGTGGTCTCGGACTTCCAACCTTTCGGGTAACAGCCGCTCGCGCCAGCCAATTGCGCCACGGAGACAGTCCTCCTACATTCTTACCACCATCAGAACATATCTTCAAAGCTATCAGCCCAAAGAAAAAAAAGCGCCGCACCACCACCGGCTGGGCTCGAACCTCCAATTTTTCGGTTAACAGCCGATCGTGCTAGCCAATTGCGCCACGGAGACAAACCTGCTCCACTCTCACCACCATCAGAATATATCTTCAAAGCTATCAGCCCAAAGAAAAAAAAGCGCCACACCACCGCCGGGTGGGCTCGAAACTCCGACCTTTCGGTTAACAGCCGATCATTCTAGCCAATTGCGCCACGGAGACAGTCCTGCTCCACTCTCACCACCATCAGAACATATCTTCAAAGCTATCAGCCCAAAGAAAAAAAAGCGCTGAACCACCACCGGGTGGGCTCGAACCTCCAACCTTTCGGTTAACAGCCGATCGCTCTAGCCAATTGCGCCACGGAGACAGTCCTGCTCCACTCTCACCACCATCAGAACATATCTTTAAAGCTATCAGCCCAAAGAAAAAAAAGCGCTGCACCACCACCGGGTGGGAGCGAACCTTCAATTTTTCGGTTAACAGCCGATCGCGCTAGCCAATTGCGCCACGGAGACAGTCGTGCTCCACTCTCACCACCGTCAGAACATTTTTTCAGAGCTATCAGCCCAAAAGAAAAAAAAGCACCGCACCACCACCGGGTGGGCTCGAACCTCCAAATTTTCGGTTAACAGCCGATCGCGCTAACCAATCGCGCCACGGAGACAGTCCTGCTCCATTCTCACCACCATCAGAACATATCTTCAAAGCTATCAGCCCAAAGAATAAAAAGCAACACACCACTCCCGGGAGGGCTCGAACCTCAAACTTTTCAGTTAACAGCCGATCGCGCTAGCCAATTGCGCCACGGAGACAGTCATGCTCCACTCTCACCACCATCAGAACATATCTTCAAAGCTATCAGCCCAAAGAAAAAAAAGTGCCGCACCACCACCGGTCGGGCTCGAACTTCCAACCTTTCGGTGAACAGCCGATCGCGCTAGCCATTTGCTCTACGGAGACAGTCGTGCTCCACTCTCACCATCATTAGAACATATCTTCAAAGCTATTAGCGCAAAGAAAAAAAATCGCCGCACCACCACCGGTCGGGCTCGAACTTCCAACCTTTCGGTGAACAGCCGATCGCGCTAGCCATTTGCGCCACGGAGACAGTCGTGCTCCACTCTCACCACCATTAGAACATATCTTCAAAGCTATTAGCGCAAAGAAAAAAAAGCGCCGCACCACCACCGGGTGGTATCGAACTTCCAACCTTTCGGTTAACAGCCGCTCGCGCTAGCCAATTGCGCCACGGAGACAGTCATCCTACATTCTCACCACCATCAGAACATAACTTAAAAGCTATCAGCCCAAAAAAAAGCGCCGCACCACCACCGGGTGGGCTCGAACCTCCAATTTTTCGGTTAACAGCCGATCGTGCTAGCCAATTGCGCCACGGAGACAAACCTGCTCCACTCTCACCACCATCAGAATATATCTTCAAAGCTATCAGCCCAAAGAAAAAAAAGCGCCACACCACCGCCGGTTGGGCTCGAAACTCCAACCTTTCGGTTAACAGCCGATCGCGTTAGCCCATTGCGCTACAAAGACAGTCGAGCTCCACTCTCACCACCATCTGAACATATCTTCAAAGCTATCAGCCCAAAGAAAAAAAGCGCCGCACCACCACCGGGTGGGCTCGAAAATCCAACCTTTCGGTTAACAGCCGATCACGCTAGCCAATTTCGCCACGGAGACAGTCCTGCTCCACACTCACCACCATCAGAACATATCTTCAAAGCCATCAGTCCAAAGAAAAAAAAGCACCACACCACAACCGGGTGGGCTCGAACCTCAAATTTTTTGGTTAACAGCCGATCGCGCTAGCCAATTGCGCCACGGAGACAGTCCTGCTCCACTCTCACCACCATCAGAACATATCTTCAAAGCTATCAGCCCAAAGAAAAAAAAGCGCCGCACCACCACCGGGTGGGCTCGAAACTCCAACCTTTCGGTTAACAGCCGATCGCGCTAACAAATTGCGCCACGGAGACAGTCCTTCTCCACTCTCACCACCATCAGAACATATCTTAAAAGCTATCAGCATAAAGAAAAAAAGCGCCCCACCACCACCGGGTGGACTCGAACCTCCAACATTTCGGTTAACAGCTGATCGCGGTAGCCAATCGCGCCACGAAGACAGTCGTGCTCCACTCTCACCACCATCAGAACATATCTTCAAAGCTATCAGCGCAAAGACAAAAGCAACGCACCACTCCCGGGAGGGCGCGAAACTCCAACCTTTCGGTTAACAGCCGATCGCGCTAGCCAATTGCGCCACGGAGACAGTCGTGCTCGACTCTCACCACCGTCAGAACATTCCTTCAGAGCTATCAGCCCAAAAAAAGCGCCGCACCACCACCGGGTGGGCTCGAACCTCCAACCTTTCGGTTAAGAGCCGATCGCGCTAGCCGATTGCGCCACGGAGACAGTCATGCCCCACTTTCACCACCATCAGAACATATCTGCAAAGCTCGCAGCGCAAAGAAAAAAGCAACACACCACTCCCGGGAGCGCTCGAAACTCCAACCTTTCGGTTAACAGCCGATCGCGCAAGCCAATTGCGCCACAGAGACAGTCCACCTCCACTCTCACCACCATTAGAACAATTCTTCAAAGCAATCATCCCAAAGAAAAAAAGCGCCGCACCACCACAGGGTGGGCTCGAACCTTCAACTTTTCGGTTAACAGCCGATCACGCTAGCCAATTGCGCCACGGAGACAGTCATGCTCCACTCTCACCACCATCCCAACATATCTTCAAAGCTATTAGCGCAAAGAAAAAAAGCGCCGAACAACCACCGGGTGGGCTCGAACCACCAACCTTTCGGTTAACAGCCGATCATTCCAGCAAATTGCGCCACGGAGACAGTGCTGCTCCACTCTCACCACCATCAGAACACATCTTCAAAGCTATCAGCCCAAAGAAAAAAAAGCGCTGCACCACCACCGGGTGGGCTCGAACCTCCAACCTTTCGGTTAACAGCCGATCGCTCTAGCCAATTGCGCCACGGAGACAGTCCTGCTCCACTCTCACCACCATCAGAACATATCTTTAAAGCTATCAGCCCAAAGAAAAAAAAGCGCTGCACCACCACCGGGTGGGCTCGAACCTCCAAATTTTCGGTTAACAGCCGATCGCGCTAACCAATCGCGCCACGGAGACAGTCCTGCTCCATTCTCACCACCATCAGAACATATCTTCAAAGCTATCAGCCCAAAGAATAAAAAGCAACACACCACTCCCGGGAGGGCTCGAACCTCAAACGTTTCAGTTAACAGCCGATCGCGCTAGCCAATTGCGCCACGGAGACAGTCACGCTCCACTCTCACCACCATCAGAACATATCTTCAAAGCTATTAGCGCAAAGAAAAAAAAGCGCCGCACCACCACCGGGTGGTCTCGGACTTCCAACCTTTCGGTTAACAGCCGCTCGCGCCAGCCAATTGCGCCACGGAGACAGTCCTCCTACATTCTCACCACCATCAGAACATATCTTCAAAGCTATCAGCCCAAAGAAAAAAAAGCGCCGCACCACCACCGGCTGGGCTCGAACCTCCAATTTTTCGGTTAACAGCCGATCGTGCTAGCCAATTGCGCCACGGAGACAAACCTGCTCCACTCTCACCACCATCAGAACATATCTTCAAAGCTATCAGCCCAAAGAAAAAAAAGCGCTGAACCACCACCGGGTGGGCTCGAACCTCCAACCTTTCGGTTAACAGCCGATCGCTCTAGCCAATTGCGCCACGGAGACAGTCCTGCTCCACTCTCACCACCATCAGAACATATCTTTAAAGCTATCAGCCCAAAGAAAAAAAAGCGCTGCACCACCACCGGGTGGGAGCGAACCTTCAATTTTTCGGTTAACAGCCGATCGCGCTAGCCAATTGCGCCACGGAGACAGACGAGCTCCACTCTCACCACCATCAGAACATATCTTCAAAGCTATCAGCCCAAAGAAAAAAAAGCGCCGCACCACCACCGGTTGGGCTCGAACTTCCAACCTTTCGGTTAACAGCCGCTCGCGATAGCCAATTGCGCCACGGAGACAGTCCTCCTACATTCTCACCACCATCAGAACATATCTTCAAAGCTATCAGCCCAAAAAAAAGCGCCGCACCACCACCGGGTGGGCTCGAACCTCCAATTTTTCGGTTAACAGCCGATCGTGCTAGCCAATTGCGCCACGGGGACAAACCTGCTCCACTCTCACCACCATCAGAATATATCTTCAAAGCTATCAGCCCAAAGAAAAAAAAGCGCCACACCACCGCCGGGTGGGCTCGAAACTCCAACCTTTCGGTTAACACCGATCGCGTTAGCCCATTGCGCTACAAAGACAGTCGAGCTCCACTCTCACCACCATCTGAACATATCTTCAAAGCTATCAGCCCAAAGAAAAAAAGCGCCGCACCACCACCGGGTGGGCTCGAAAATCCAACCTTTTGGTTAACAGCCGATCACGCTAGCCAATTTCGCCACGGAGACAGTCCTGCTCCACACTCACCACCATCAGAACATATCTTCAAAGCCATCAGTCCAAAGAAAAAAAAAGCACCGCACCACAACCGGGTGGGCTCGAACCTCAAATTTTTTGGTTAACAGCCGATCGCGCTAGCCAATTGCGCCACGGAGACAGTCCTGCTCCACTCTCACCACCATCAGAACATATCTTCAAAGCTATCAGCCCAAAGAAAAAAAAGCGCCGCACCACCACCGGGTGGGCTCTAAACTCCAACCTTTCGGTTAACAGCCGATCGCGCTAACAAATTACGCCACAGAGACAGTCCTTCTCCACTCTCACCACCATCAGAACATATCTTCAATGCTATCAGCCCAAAGAATGAAAAGCAACACACCATTCCCGGGAGGGCTCGAACTTCCAACCTTTCAGTTAACAGCCGATCGTGCTAGCCAATTGCGCCACGGAGACAGTCGTGCTCCACTCTAACCACCATCAGAACATATCTTAAAAGCTATCAGCATAAAGAAAAAAAAGCGCCGCACCACCACCGGGTGGGCTCGAACCTCCAACATTTCGGTTAACAGCTGATCGCGGTAGCCAATCGCGCCACGAAGACAGTCGTGCTCCACTCTCACCACCATCAGAACATATCTTCAAAGCTATCACCGCAAAGACAAAAGCAACGCACCACTCCCGGGAGGGCGCGAAACTCCCACCTTTCGGTTAACAGCCGATCGCGCTAGCCAATTGCGCCACGGAGACAGTCGTGCTCAACTCTCACCACCGTCAGAACATTCCTTCAGAGCTGTCAGCCCCAAAAAAAGCGCCGCACCACCACCGGGTGGGCTCGAACCACCAACCTTTCGGTTAACAGCCGATCGCGCTAGCCAATTGCGCCACGGAGACAGTCATGCCCCACTTTCACCACCATCAGAACATATCTTCAAAGCTCGCAGCGCAAAGAAAAAAGCAACACACCACTCCCGGGAGCGCTCGAAACTCCAACCTTTCGGTTAACAGCCGATCGCGCAAGCCAATTGCGCCACAGAGACAGTCCACCTCCACTCTCACCACCATTAGAACATATCTTCAAAGCAATCAGCCCAAAGAAAAAAAGCGCCGCCCCACCACAGCGTGGGCTCGAACCTCCAACCTTTCGGTTAACAGCCGATCGCGCTAGCCAATCGCGCCAAGGAGACAGTCGTGCTCCACTTTCACCACCATCAGAACATATCTTGAAAGCTATCAGCGCAAAGAAAAAAGCAACACACCACTCCCGGGAGGGCTCGAAACTCCAACCTATCGGTTAACAGCCGATCGCGCTAGCCAATTGCGCCACGGAGACAGTCCTGCTCCACTCTTACCACCATCAGAACATATCTTCAAAGCTATCAGCCTAAAGAAAAATAAGCGCCGCACCACCACCGGGTGGGCTCGAAACTCCAGCCTTTCGGTTAACAGCCGATCACGCTAGCCAATAGCGCCACGGAGACAGTCCTGCTACACTCTCACCACCATCAGAACATATCTTCAAAGCTATCAGCCCAAAGAAAAAAGAGCGCCGCACCACCACCGGGTGGGCTCGAACCTCCAACCTTTCGGTTAACAGCCGATCGCGCTAGACAATTGAGCCACGGAGACAAACCTGCTCCACTCTCACCACCATCAGAACATATCTTCAAAGCTATCAGCCCAAAGAAAAAAAAGCGCTGAACCACCACCGGGTGGGCTCGAACCTCCAACCTTTCGGTTAACAGCCGATCGCTCTAGCCAATTGCGCCACGGAGACAGTCCTGCTCCACTCTCACCACCATCAGAACATATCTTTAAAGCTATCAGCCCAAAGAAAAAAAAGCGCTGCACCACCACCGGGTGGGAGCGAACCTTCAATTTTTCGGTTAACAGCCGATCGCGCTAGCCAATTGCGCCACGGAGACAGACGAGCTCCACTCTCACCACCATCAGAACATATCTTCAAAGCTATCAGCCCAAAGAAAAAAAAGCGCCGCACCACCACCGGTTGGGCTCGAACTTCCAACCTTTCGGTTAACAGCCGCTCGCGATAGCCAATTGCGCCACGGAGACAGTCCTCCTACATTCTCACCACCATCAGAACATATCTTCAAAGCTATCAGCCCAAAAAAAAGCGCCGCACCACCACCGGGTGGGCTCGAACCTCCAACCTTTCGGTTAACAGCCGATCGCTCTAGCCAATTGCGCCACGGAGACAGTCCTGCTCCACTCTCACCACCATCAGAACATATCTTTAAAGCTATCAGCCCAAAGAAAAAAAAGCGCTGCACCACCACCGGGTGGGCTCGAACCTCCAAATTTTCGGTTAACAGCCGATCGCGCTAACCAATCGCGCCACGGAGACAGTCCTGCTCCATTCTCACCACCATCAGAACATATCTTCAAAGCTATCAGCCCAAAGAATAAAAAGCAACACACCACTCCCGGGAGGGCTCGAACCTCAAACGTTTCAGTTAACAGCCGATCGCGCTAGCCAATTGCGCCACGGAGACAGTCACGCTCCACTCTCACCACCATCAGAACATATTTTCAAAGCTATCAGCCCAAAGAAAAAAAAGCGCCGCACCACCACCGGTCGGGCTAGAACTTCCAACCTTTCGATGAACAGCCGATCGCGCTAGCCATTTCCGCCACGGAGACAGTCGTGCTCCACTCTCACCACCATTAGAACATATCTTCAAAGCTATTAGCGCAAAGAAAAAAAAGCGCCGCACCACCACCGGGTGGTCTCGGACTTCCAACCTTTCGGTTAACAGCCGCTCGCGCCAGCCAATTGCGCCACGGAGACAGTCCTCCTACATTCTCACCACCATCAGAACATATCTTCAAAGCTATCAGCCCAAAGAAAAAAAAGCGCCGCACCACCACCGGCTGGGCTCGAACCTCCAATTTTTCGGTTAACAGCCGATCGTGCTAGCCAATTGCGCCACGGAGACAAACCTGCTCCACTCTCACCACCATCAGAACATATCTTCAAAGCTATCAGCCCAAAGAAAAAAAAGCGCTGAACCACCACCGGGTGGGCTCGAACCTCCAACCTTTCGGTTAACAGCCGATCGCTCTAGCCAATTGCGCCACGGAGACAGTCCTGCTCCACTCTCACCACCATCAGAACATATCTTTAAAGCTATCAGCCCAAAGAAAAAAAAGCGCTGCACCACCACCGGGTGGGAGCGAACCTTCAATTTTTCGGTTAACAGCCGATCGCGCTAGCCAATTGCGCCACGGAGACAGACGAGCTCCACTCTCACCACCATCAGAACATATCTTCAAAGCTATCAGCCCAAAGAAAAAAAAGCGCCGCACCACCACCGGTTGGGCTCGAACTTCCAACCTTTCGGTTAACAGCCGCTCGCGATAGCCAATTGCGCCACGGAGACAGTCCTCCTACATTCTCACCACCATCAGAACATATCTTCAAAGCTATCAGCCCAAAAAAAAGCGCCGCACCACCACCGGGTGGGCTCGAACCTGCAATTTTTCGGTTAACAGCCGATCGTGCTAGCCAATTGCGCCACGGGGACAAACCTGCTCCACTCTCACCACCATCAGAATATATCTTCAAAGCTATCAGCCCAAAGAAAAAAAAGCGCCACACCACCGCCGGGTGGGCTCGAAACTCCAACCTTTCGGTTAACACCGATCGCGTTAGCCCATTGCGCTACAAAGACAGTCGAGCTCCACTCTCACCACCATCTGAACATATCTTCAAAGCTATCAGCCCAAAGAAAAAAAGCGCCGCACCACCACCGGGTGGGCTCGAAAATCCAACCTTTTGGTTAACAGCCGATCACGCTAGCCAATTTCGCCACGGAGACAGTCCTGCTCCACACTCACCACCATCAGAACATATCTTCAAAGCCATCAGTCCAAAGAAAAAAAAAGCACCGCACCACAACCGGGTGGGCTCGAACCTCAAATTTTTTGGTTAACAGCCGATCGCGCTAGCCAATTGCGCCACGGAGACAGTCCTGCTCCACTCTCACCACCATCAGAACATATCTTCAAAGCTATCAGCCCAAAGAAAAAAAAGCGCCGCACCACCACCGGGTGGGCTCTAAACTCCAACCTTTCGGTTAACAGCCGATCGCGCTAACAAATTACGCCACAGAGACAGTCCTTCTCCACTCTCACCACCATCAGAACATATCTTCAATGCTATCAGCCCAAAGAATGAAAAGCAACACACCATTCCCGGGAGGGCTCGAACTTCCAACCTTTCAGTTAACAGCCGATCGTGCTAGCCAATTGCGCCACGGAGACAGTCGTGCTCCACTCTAACCACCATCAGAACATATCTTAAAAGCTATCAGCATAAAGAAAAAAAAGCGCCGCACCACCACCGGGTGGGCTCGAACCTCCAACATTTCGGTTAACAGCTGATCGCGGTAGCCAATCGCGCCACGAAGACAGTCGTGCTCCACTCTCACCACCATCAGAACATATCTTCAAAGCTATCACCGCAAAGACAAAAGCAACGCACCACTCCCGGGAGGGCGCGAAACTCCCACCTTTCGGTTAACAGCCGATCGCGCTAGCCAATTGCGCCACGGAGACAGTCGTGCTCAACTCTCACCACCGTCAGAACATTCCTTCAGAGCTATCAGCCCCAAAAAAAGCGCCGCACCACCACCGGGTGGGCTCGAACCACCAACCTTTCGGTTAACAGCCGATCGCGCTAGCCAATTGCGCCACGGAGACAGTCATGCCCCACTTTCACCACCATCAGAACATATCTTCAAAGCTCGCAGCGCAAAGAAAAAAGCAACACACCACTCCCGGGAGCGCTCGAAACTCCAACCTTTCGGTTAACAGCCGATCGCGCAAGCCAATTGCGCCACAGAGACAGTCCACCTCCACTCTCACCACCATTAGAACATATCTTCAAAGCAATCAGCCCAAAGAAAAAAAGCGCCGCCCCACCACAGCGTGGGCTCGAACCTCCAACCTTTCGGTTAACAGCCGATCGCGCTAGCCAATCGCGCCAAGGAGACAGTCGTGCTCCACTTTCACCACCATCAGAACATATCTTGAAAGCTATCAGCGCAAAGAAAAAAGCAACACACCACTCCCGGGAGGGCTCGAAACTCCAACCTATCGGTTAACAGCCGATCGCGCTAGCCAATTGCGCCACGGAGACAGTCCTGCTCCACTCTCACCACCATCAGAACATATCTTCAAAGCTATCAGCCCAAAGAAAAAAAATCGCCGCACCACCACCGGGTGGGCTCGAACCTTCAACTTTTCGGTTAACAGCCGATCACGCTAGCCAATTGCGCCACGGAGACAGTCATGCTCCACTCTCACCACCATCCCAACATATCTTCAAAGCTATTAGCGCAAAGAAAAAAAAGCGCCGCACCACCACCGGGTGGGCTCGAACCTCCAACCTTTCGGTTAACAGCCGATCATTCTAGCCAATTGCGCCACGGAGACAGTCCTGCTCCACTCTCACCACCATCAGAACATATCTTCAAAGCTATCAGCCTAAAGAAAAAAAAGCGCTGCACCACCACCGGGTGGGCTCGAACCTCCAACCTTTCGGTTAACAGCCGATCGCTCTAGCCAATTGCGCCACGGAGACAGTCCTGCTCCACTCTCACCACCATCAGAACATATCTTTAAAGCTATCAGCCCAAAGAAAAAAAAGCGCTGCACCACCACCGGGTGGGCTCGAACCTTCAATTTTTCGGTTAACAGCCGATCGCGCTAGCCAATTGCGCCACGGAGACATTCGTGCTCCACTCTCACCACCGTCAGAACATTTCTTCAGAGCAATCAGCCCAAAAGAAAAAAAAGCACCGCACCACCACCGGGTGGGCTCGAACCTCCAAATTTTCGGTTAACAGCCGATCGCGCTAACCATACGCGCCACGGAGACAGTCCTGCTCCATTCTCACCACCATCAGAACATATCTTCAAAGCTATCAGCCCAAAGAATAAAAAGCAACACACCACTCCCGGGAGGGCTCGAACCTCAAACTTTTCAGTTAACAGCCGATGGCGCTAGCCAATTGCGCCACGGAGACAGTCATGCTCCACTCTCACCACCATCAGAACATATCTTCAAAGCTATCAGCCCAAAGAAAAAAAAGCGCCGCACCACCACCGGTCGGGCTCGAACTTCCAACCTTTCGGTGAACAGCCGATCGCGCTAGCCATTTGCGCCACGGAGACAGTCGTGCTCCACTCACACCACCATTAGAACATATCTTCAAAGCTATTAGCGCAAAGAAAAAAAGCGCCGCACCACCACCGGGTGGTATCGAACTTCCAACCTTTCGGTTAACAGCCGCTCGCGCTAGCCAATTGCGCCACGGAGACAGTCCTCCTACATTCTCACCACCATCAGAACATATCTTCAAAGCTATCAGCCCAAAAAAAAGCGCCGCACCACCACCGGGTGGGCTCGAACCTCCAATTTTTCGGTTAACAGCCGATCGTGCTAGTCAATTGCGCCACGGAGACAAACCTGCTCCACTCTCACCACCATCAGAATATATCTTCAAAGCTATCAGCCCAAAGAAAAAAAAGCGCCACACCACCGCCGGGTGGGCTCGAAACTCCAACCTTTCGGTTAACAGCCGATCGCGTTAGCCCATTGCGCTACAAAGACAGTCGAGCTCCATTCTCACCACCATCTGAACATATCTTCAAAGCTATCAGCCCAAAGAAAAAAAGCGCCGCACCACCACCGGGTGGGCTCGAAAATCCAACCTTTCGGTTAACAGCCGATCACGCTAGCCAATTTCGCCACGGAGACAGTCCTGCTCTACACTCATCACCATCAGAACATATCTTCAAAGCCATCAGTCCAAAGAAAAAAAAGCACCGCACCACAACCGGGTGGGCTCGAACCTCAAATTTTTTGGTTAACAGCCGATCGCGCTCGCCAATTGCGCCACGGAGACAGTCCTGCTCCACTCTCACCACCATCAGAACATAACTTCAAAGCTATCAGCCCAAAGAAAAAAAAGCGCCACACCACCACCGCGTGGGCTCGAACGTCCAACCTTTCGGTTAACAGCCGATCGCGCTAGCCAATCGCGCCACGGAGACAGTCGTGCTCCACTCTCACCAACATCAGAACATAACTTTAAAGCTATCAGCGCAAAGAAAAAAGCAACACACCACTCCCGGGAGGGCTCGAAACTCCTACCTATCGGTTAACAGCCGATCGCGCTAGCCAATTGCGCCACGAAGAGAGTCCTGCTCCACTATCACCACCATCAGAACATATATTCAAAGCAATCAGCCCAAAGACAAAAATGCGCCTCACCACCACCGGGTGGGCTCGAATCTCCAACGTGTCGGTTAACAGCCGATCGCGCTAGCCAATTGCGCCACGGAGACAGTCCTGCTCCACTCTCACCACCATCAGAACATATCTTCAAAGCTATCAGCCCCAAAAAAAAGCGCCGCACCACCACCGGGTGGGCTCGAACCTCCAATTTTTCGGTTAACAGCCGATCGCGCTAGCCAATTGCGCCACGGAGACAGTCCTGCTCCACTCTCACCACCATCAGAACATATCTTCAAAGCTATCAGCGGAAAAAAAGCGAAACACCGTCCCCATGTGGGCTCCAACCTCCAACCTTTCGGTTAACAGCCGATCGCGCTAGCCAATTGCGCCACGGAGATAGTCCTGCTCCACTCTCACCACCATCAGAACATATCTTCAAAGCATTCAGCCCATAGAATGAAAAGCAACACACCACTCCCGGGATGGTTCGAACCACCAACCTTTCAGTTAACAGCCGATCGCGCTAGCCAATTGCGCCAAGGAGACAGTCGTGCTCCACTCTCACCACCATCAGAACATATCTTAAAAGCTATCAGCCTAAAGAAAAAAAAAGCGCCGCACCACCACCGGGTGGGCTCTAACCTCCAACATTTCGGTTAACAGCTGATCGCGCTAGCCAATCGCGCCACGGAGACAGTCCTCCTACATTCTCACCACCATCAGAACATATCTTCAAAGCTATCAGCCCAAAAAAAAGCGCCGCACCACCACCGGGTGGGCTCGAACCTCCAATTTTTCGGTTAACAGCCGATCGTGCTAGTCAATTGCGCCACGGAGACAAACCTGCTCCACTCTCACCACCATCAGAATATATCTTCAAAGCTATCAGCCCAAAGAAAAAAAAGCGCCACACCACCGCCGGGTGGGCTCGAAACTCCAACCTTTCGGTTAACAGCCGATCGCGTTAGCCCATTGCGCTACAAAGACAGTCGAGCTCCATTCTCACCACCATCTGAACATATCTTCAAAGCTATCAGCCCAAAGAAAAAAAGCGCCGCACCACCACCGGGTGGGCTCGAAAATCCAACCTTTCGGTTAACAGCCGATCACGCTAGCCAATTTCGCCACGGAGACAGTCCTGCTCTACACTCATCACCATCAGAACATATATTCAAAGCCATCAGTCCAAAGAAAAAAAAGCACCGCACCACAACCGGGTGGGCTCGAACCTCAAATTTTTTGGTTAACAGCCGATCGCGCTCGCCAATTGCGCCACGGAGACAGTCCTGCTCCACTCTCACCACCATCAGAACATAACTTCAAAGCTATCAGCCCAAAGAAAAAAAAGCGCCACACCACCACCGCGTGGGCTCGAACGTCCAACCTTTCGGTTAACAGCCGATCGCGCTAGCCAATCGCGCCACGGAGACAGTCGTGCTCCACTCTCACCAACATCAGAACATAACTTTAAAGCTATCAGCGCAAAGAAAAAAGCAACACACCACTCCCGGGAGGGCTCGAAACTCCTACCTATCGGTTAACAGCCGATCGCGCTAGCCAATTGCGCCACGAAGAGAGTCCTGCTCCACTATCACCACCATCAGAACATATATTCAAAGCAATCAGCCCAAAGACAAAAATGCGCCTCACCACCACCGGGTGGGCTCGAATCTCCAACGTGTCGGTTAACAGCCGATCGCGCTAGCCAATTGCGCCACGGAGACAGTCCTGCTCCACTCTCACCACCATCAGAACATATCTTCAAAGCTATCAGCCCCAAAAAAAAGCGCCGCACCACCACCGGGTGGGCTCGAACCTCCAGTTTTTCGGTTAACAGCCGATCGCGCTAGCCAATTGCGCCACGGAGACAGTCCTGCTCCACTCTCACCACCATCAGAACATATCTTCAAAGCTATCAGCCCAAAGAAAAAAAAGCGCCGCACCACCACCGGGTGGGCTCGAAACTCCAACCTTTCGGTTAACAGCCGATCGCGCTAGCCAATTGCGCCACAAAGACAGACGTGCTCCACTCTCACCACCATCAAAACATATCTTCAAAGCTATCAGCGCAAAAAAAGCGAAACACCGTCCCCATGTGGGCTCCAACCTCCAACCTTTCGGTTAACAGCCGATCGCGCTAGCCAATTGCGCCACGGAGATAGTCCTGCTCCACTCTCACCACCATCAGAACATATCTTCAAAGCATTCAGCCCATAGAATGAAAAGCAACACACCACTCCCGGGAGGGTTCGAACCACCAACCTTTCAGTTAACAGCCGATCGCGCTAGCCAATTGCGCCAAGGAGACAGTCGTGCTCCACTCTCACCACCATCAGAACATATCTTAAAAGCTATCAGCCTAAAGAAGATAAAAGCGCCGCACCACCACCGGGTGGGCTCTAACCTCCAACATTTCGGTTAACAGCTGATCGCGCTAGCCAATCGCGCCACGAAGACAGTTGTGCTCCACTCTCACCACCATCAGAACATATGTTCAAAGCTATCAGCCCAAAGAATGAAAAGCAACACACCACTCCCGGGAGGGCTCGAACCTCCAACGATTCAGTTAACAGCCGATTGCGCTAGCCAATTGCGCCACGGAGACAGTCATGCTCCACTCTCACCACCATCTCAACACATCTTCAAAGCTATCAGCCCAAAGAAAAAAAAGCGCGGCACCACCACCGGTTGTGCTCGAACCTCCAACTTTTCGGTTAACAGCCGATCGCGCTAGCCAATCGCGCCACGGAGACAGTCGTGCTCCACTCTCACCACCATCAGAACATATCTTCAAAGCTATTAGCGCAAAGAAAAAAAAGCGCCGCACCACCACCGGGAGGGCTCGAACTTCCAACCTTTCGGTTAACAGCCGATCGCGCTAGCCAATTGCGCCACGGAGACAGTCCTGCTCCACTCTCACCACCATCAGAACATATCTTCAAAGCTATGAGTCGAAATAAAAAGCGCCGCAGCACCACCGGGTGGGCTCGAACCTCCAACTTTTCGGTTAACAGCCGATCGCCCTAGCCAATTGCGCCACGGAGACAGTCGTGCTCCACTCTCACCACCATCAGAACATATCTTCAAAGCTATCAGCCCAAAGAAAAAAAGCGCTGCACCACCACCGGGTCCGTCTTTTTTGTGCGCCACTTTTCTTTGAATATGAATACGCACCAACTCGCCCAACTTTCTATTCTGTTACAATATATTTCTTGTACACAGGGCTCTTTTACTTGTTCTAAGAAAAAAAGAAAAAAAAAGCAGCGCTGTGTGTGGTTCTCTTTTTTGTCTCCATGTTTTTTGTGCGCCGCTTTTCTTTGAATATGAACACGCACCAACTCGCCCAACTTTCTATTCTACCACCGGGTGGGCTCGAACCTCCAACCTTTCGGTTAACAGCCGATCGCGCTAGCCAATTGCGCCACAAAGACAGACGAGCTCCACTCTCACCACCATCAGAGCATATCTTCAAAGGTATCAGCGCAAAGAAAAAAAAGCGACACACCGTCCCTGGGTGGGATCAAACCTCCAACCTTTCGGTTAACAGACGATCGCGCTAGCCAATTGCGCCACGGAGACAGTCCTGCTCCACTCTCACCACCATCAGAACATATCTTCAGAGCTATCAGCCTATAGAATGAAAAGCAACACACCACTCCCGGGAGGGCTCGAACCTCCAACCTTTCAGTTAACAGCCGATCGCGCTAGCCAATTGCGCCACGGAGACAGTCATGCTCCACTCTCACCACCATCAGAACATATCTTAAAAGCTATCAGCCTAAAGAAAAAAAAGCGCCGCACCACCACCGGGTGCGCTCGAACCTCCAACATTTCGGTTAACAGCTGATCGCGCTAGCCAATCGCGCCACGGAGACAGTCGTGCTTCACTCTCACCACCGTCAGAACATTTCTTCAGAGCTATCAGCCCAAAGGAAAAAAAAGCGCCGCACCACCACCGGGTGGGCTCGAACCTCCAACTTTTCGGTTAACAGCCGATCGCGCTAGCCAATTGCGCCACGGAGACAGTCCTGCTCCACTCTCACCACCATCAGAACATATCTTCAAAGCTATCAGCCCAAAGAAAAAAAAGCGCCGCACCACCACCGGGTGGGCTCGAACCTCCAACCTTTCGGTTAACAGCCGATCGCTCTAGCCAATTGCGCCACAAAGACAGACGAGCTCCACTCTCACCACCATCAGAACTTATGTTCAAAGCTATCAGCCCAAAGAATGAAAAGCAACACACCACTCCCGGGAGGGCTCGAACCTCCAACGTTTCAGTTAACAGCCGATTGCGCTAGCCAATTGCGCCACGGAGACAGTCATGCTCCACTCTCACCACCATCAGAACACATCTTCAAAGCTATCAGCCCAAAGAAAAAAAGCGCCGCACCACCACCGGTTGGACTCGAACCTCCAACTTTTCGGTTAACAGCCGATCGCGCTAGCCAATTGCGCCACGGAGACAGTCGTGCTCCACTCTCACCACCATCAGAACATATCTTCAAAGCTATTAGCGCAAAGAAAAAAAAAGCGCCGCACCACCGCCGGGAGGGCTCGAACTTCCAACCTTTCGGTTAACAGCCGATCGCGCTAGCCAATTGCGCCACGGAGACAGTCCTGCTCCATTCTCACCACCATCAGAACATATCTTCAAAGCTATGAGCCTAAATAAAAAGCGCCGCACCACCACCGGGTGGGCAGGAACCTCCAACTTTTCGGTTAACAGCCGATCGCCCTAGCCAATTGCGCCACGGAGACAGTCGTGCTCCACTCTCACCACCATCACAACATATCTTAAAGCTAACAGCCCAAAGAAAAAAAAGCGCCGCACCACCACCGGGTGGGCTCAAACTCCAGCCTTTCGGTTAACAGCCGATCGCGCTAGCCCATTGCGCCACGGAGACAGTCGTGCTTCACTCTCACCACCGTCAGAACATTTCTTCAGAGCTATCAGCCCAAAGAAAAAAAAGCGCCGCACCACCATCGGGTGGGCTCAAACCTCCAACTTTCCGGTTAACAGCCGATCGCGCTAGCCAATTGCGCCACGGAGACAGTCCTGCGCCACTCTCACCACCATCAACACATATCTTCAAAGCCATCAGTCTAAAGAAAAAAAAGCACCGCACCACAACCGGGTGGGCTCGAACCTCAAATTTTTTGGTTAACAGCCGATCACGCTAGCCAATTGCGCTACAAAGACAGTTGAGCTCCACTCTCACCACCATCTGAACATATCTTCAAAGCTATCAGCCCAAAGAGAAAAAGCGCCGCACCACCACCGGGTGAGCTCGAAAATCCAACCTTTCGGTTAACAGCCGATCACGCTAGCCAATTTCGCCACGGAGACAGTCCTGCTCCACACTCACAACCATCAGAACATATCTTCAAAGCCATCAGTCCAAAGAAAAAAAAGCACCGCACCACAACCGGGTGGGCTCGAACCTCAAATTTTTTGGTTAACAGCCGATCGCGCTAGCCAATTGCGCCACGGAGACAGTCCTGCTCCACTCTCACCACCATCAGAACATAACTTCAAAGCTATCAGCCCAAAGAAAAAAAGCGCCACACCACCACCGCGTGGGCTCGAACCTCCAACCTTTCGGTTAACAGCCGATCGCGCTAGCCAATCGCGCCACGGAGACAGTCGTGCTCCACTCTCACCAACATCAGAACATAACTTCAAAGCTATCAGCGCAAAGAAAAAAGCAACACACCACTCCCGGGAGGGCTCGAAACTCCTACCTATCGGTTAACAGCCGATCGCGCTAGCCAATTGCGCCACGAAGAGAGTCCTGCTCCACTATCAACACCATCAGAACATATATTCAAAGCAATCAGCCCAAAGAAAAAATGCGCCGCACCACCACCGGGTGGGCTCGAAACTCCAACGTTTCGGTTAACAGCCGATCATGCTAGCCAATTGCGCCACGGGGACAAACCTGCTCCACTCTCACCACCATCAGAATATATCTTCAAAGCTATCAGCCCAAAGAAAAAAAAGCGCCACACCACCGCCGGGTGGGCTCGAAACTCCAACCTTTCGGTTAACACCGATCGCGTTAGCCCATTGCGCTACAAAGACAGTCGAGCTCCACTCTCACCACCATCTGAACATATCTTCAAAGCTATCAGCCCAAAGAAAAAAAGCGCCGCACCACCACCGGGTGGGCTCGAAAATCCAACCTTTTGGTTAACAGCCGATCACGCTAGCCAATTTCGCCACGGAGACAGTCCTGCTCCACACTCACCACCATCAGAACATATCTTCAAAGCCATCAGTCCAAAGAAAAAAAAAGCACCGCACCACAACCGGGTGGGCTCGAACCTCAAATTTTTTGGTTAACAGCCGATCGCGCTAGCCAATTGCGCCACGGAGACAGTCCTGCTCCACTCTCACCACCATCAGAACATATCTTCAAAGCTATCAGCCCAAAGAAAAAAAAGCGCCGCACCACCACCGGGTGGGCTCTAAACTCCAACCTTTCGGTTAACAGCCGATCGCGCTAACAAATTACGCCACGGAGACAGTCCTTCTCCACTCTCACCACCATCAGAACATATCTTCAATGCTATCAGCCCAAAGAATGAAAAGCAACACACCATTCCCGGGAGGGCTCGAACTTCCAACCTTTCAGTTAACAGGCGATTGTGCTAGCCAATTGCGCCACGGAGACAGTCGTGCTCCACTCTAACCACCATCAGAACATATCTTAAAAGCTATCAGCATAAAGAAAAAAAAGCGCCGCACCACCACCGGGTGGGCTCGAACCTCCAACATTTCGGTTAACAGCTGATCGCGGTAGCCAATCGCGCCACGAAGACAGTCGTGCTCCACTCTCACCACCATCAGAACATATCTTCAAAGCTATCAGCGCAAAGACAAAAGCAACGCACCACTCCCGGGAGGGCGCGAAACTCCAACCTTTCGGTTAACAGCCGATCGCGCTAGCCAATTGCGCCACGGAGACAGTCGTGCTCAACTCTCACCACCGTCAGAACATTCCTTCAGAGCTATCAGCCCCAAAAAAAGCGCCGCACCACCACCGGGTGGGCTCGAACCACCAACCTTTCGGTTAACAGCCGATCGCGCTAGCCAATTGCGCCACGGAGACAGTCATGCCCCACTTTCACCACCATCAGAACATATCTTCAAAGCTCGCAGCGCAAAGAAAAAAGCAACACACCACTCCCGGGAGCGCTCGAAACTCCAACCTTTCGGTTAACAGCCGATCGCGCAAGCCAATTGCGCCACAGAGACAGTCCACCTCCACTCTCACCACCATTAGAACATATCTTCAAAGCAATCAGCCCAAAGAAAAAAAGCGCCGCCCCACCACAGCGTGGGCTCGAACCTCCAACCTTTCGGTTAACAGCCGATCGCGCTAGCCAATCGCGCCAAGGAGACAGTCGTGCTCCACTTTCACCACCATCAGAACATATCTTGAAAGCTATCAGCGCAAAGAAAAAAGCAACACACCACTCCCGGGAGGGCTCGAAACTCCAACCTATCGGTTAACAGCCGATCGCGCTAGCCAATTGCGCCACGGAGACAGTCCTGCTCCACTCTCACCACCATCAGAACATATCTTCAAAGCTATCAGCCCAAAGAAAAAAAATCGCCGCACCACCACCGGGTGGGCTCGAACCTTCAACTTTTCGGTTAACAGCCGATCACGCTAGCCAATTGCGCCACGGAGACAGTCATGCTCCACTCTCACCACCATCCCAACATATCTTCAAAGCTATTAGCGCAAAGAAAAAAAAGCGCCGCACCACCACCGGGTGGGCTCGAACCTCCAACCTTTCGGTTAACAGCCGATCATTCTAGCCAATTGCGCCACGGAGACAGTCCTGCTCCACTTTCACCACCATCAGAACATATCTTCAAAGCTATCAGCCTAAAGAAAAAAAAGCGCTGCACCACCACCGGGTGGGCTCGAACCTCCAACCTTTCGGTTAACAGCCGATCGCTCTAGCCAATTGCGCCACGGAGACAGTCCTGCTCCACTCTCACCACCATCAGAACATATCTTTAAAGCTATCAGCCCAAAGAAAAAAAAGCGCTGCACCACCACCGGGTGGGCTCGAACCTTCAATTTTTCGGTTAACAGCCGATCGCGCTAGCCAATTGCGCCACGGAGACAGTCGTGCTCCACTCTCACCACCGTCAGAACATTTCTTCAGAGCAATCAGCCCAAAAGAAAAAAAAGCACCGCACCACCACCGGGTGGGCTCGAACCTCCAAATTTTCGGTTAACAGCCGATCGCGCTAACCATACGCGCCACGGAGACAGTCCTGCTCCATTCTCACCACCATCAGAACATATCTTCAAAGCTATCAGCCCAAAGAATAAAAAGCAACACACCACCACCGGGTGGGCTCGAACCTCCAATTTTTCGGTTAACAGCCGATCGTGCTAGTCAATTGCGCCACGGAGACAAACCTGCTCCACTCTCACCACCATCAGAATATATCTTCAAAGCTATCAGCCCAAAGAAAAAAAAGCGCCACACCACCGCCGGGTGGGCTCGAAACTCCAACCTTTCGGTTAACAGCCGATCGCGTTAGCCCATTGCGCTACAAAGACAGTCGAGCTCCATTCTCACCACCATCTGAACATATCTTCAAAGCTATCAGCCCAAAGAAAAAAAGCGCCGCACCACCACCGGGTGGGCTCGAAAATCCAACCTTTCGGTTAACAGCCGATCACGCTAGCCAATTTCGCCACGGAGACAGTCCTGCTCTACACTCATCACCATCAGAACATATCTTCAAAGCCATCAGTCCAAAGAAAAAAAAGCACCGCACCACAACCGGGTGGGCTCGAACCTCAAATTTTTTGGTTAACAGCCGATCGCGCTCGCCAATTGCGCCACGGAGACAGTCCTGCTCCACTCTCACCACCATCAGAACATAACTTCAAAGCTATCAGCCCAAAGAAAAAAAAGCGCCACACCACCACCGCGTGGGCTCGAACGTCCAACCTTTCGGTTAACAGCCGATCGCGCTAGCCAATCGCGCCACGGAGACAGTCGTGCTCCACTCTCACCAACATCAGAACATAACTTTAAAGCTATCAGCGCAAAGAAAAAAGCAACACACCACTCCCGGGAGGGCTCGAAACTCCTACCTATCGGTTAACAGCCGATCGCGCTAGCCAATTGCGCCACGAAGAGAGTCCTGCTCCACTATCACCACCATCAGAACATATATTCAAAGCTATCAGCCCAAAGAAAAAAAAGCGCCACACCACCACCGCGTGGGCTCGAACGTCCAACCTTTCGGTTAACAGCCGATCGCGCTAGCCAATCGCGCCACGGAGACAGTCGTGCTCCACTCTCACCAACATCAGAACATAACTTTAAAGCTATCAGCGCAAAGAAAAAAGCAACACACCACTCCCGGGAGGGCTCGAAACTCCTACCTATCGGTTAACAGCCGATCGCGCTAGCCAATTGCGCCACGAAGAGAGTCCTGCTCCACTATCACCACCATCAGAACATATATTCAAAGCAATCAGCCCAAAGACAAAAATGCGCCTCACCACCACCGGGTGGGCTCGAATCTCCAACGTGTCGGTTAACAGCCGATCGCGCTAGCCAATTGCGCCACGGAGACAGTCCTGCTCCACTCTCACCACCATCAGAACATATCTTCAAAGCTATCAGCCCCAAAAAAAAGCGCCGCACCACCACCGGGTGGGCTCGAACCTCCAATTTTTCGGTTAACAGCCGATCGCGCTAGCCAATTGCGCCACGGAGACAGTCCTGCTCCACTCTCACCACCATCAGAACATATCTTCAAAGCTATCAGCCCAAAGAAAAAAAAGCGCCGCACCACCACCGGGTGGGCTCGAAACTCCAACCTTTCGGTTAACAGCCGATCGCGCTAGCCAATTGCGCCACAAAGACAGACGTGCTCCACTCTCACCACCATCAAAACATATCTTCAAAGCTATCAGCGGAAAAAAAGCGAAACACCGTCCCCATGTGGGCTCCAACCTCCAACCTTTCGGTTAACAGCCGATCGCGCTAGCCAATTGCGCCACGGAGATAGTCCTGCTCCACTCTCACCACCATCAGAACATATCTTCAAAGCATTCAGCCCATAGAATGAAAAGCAACACACCACTCCCGGGATGGTTCGAACCACCAACCTTTCAGTTAACAGCCGATCGCGCTAGCCAATTGCGCCAAGGAGACAGTCGTGCTCCACTCTCACCACCATCAGAACATATCTTAAAAGCTATCAGCCTAAAGAAAAAAAAAGCGCCGCACCACCACCGGGTGGGCTCTAACCTCCAACATTTCGGTTAACAGCTGATCGCGCTAGCCAATCGCGCCACGGAGACAGTCCTCCTACATTCTCACCACCATCAGAACATATCTTCAAAGCTATCAGCCCAAAAAAAAGCGCCGCACCACCACCGGGTGGGCTCGAACCTCCAATTTTTCGGTTAACAGCCGATCGTGCTAGTCAATTGCGCCACGGAGACAAACCTGCTCCACTCTCACCACCATCAGAATATATCTTCAAAGCTATCAGCCCAAAGAAAAAAAAGCGCCACACCACCGCCGGGTGGGCTCGAAACTCCAACCTTTCGGTTAACAGCCGATCGCGTTAGCCCATTGCGCTACAAAGACAGTCGAGCTCCATTCTCACCACCATCTGAACATATCTTCAAAGCTATCAGCCCAAAGAAAAAAAGCGCCGCACCACCACCGGGTGGGCTCGAAAATCCAACCTTTCGGTTAACAGCCGATCACGCTAGCCAATTTCGCCACGGAGACAGTCCTGCTCTACACTCATCACCATCAGAACATATCTTCAAAGCCATCAGTCCAAAGAAAAAAAAGCACCGCACCACAACCGGGTGGGCTCGAACCTCAAATTTTTTGGTTAACAGCCGATCGCGCTCGCCAATTGCGCCACGGAGACAGTCCTGCTCCACTCTCACCACCATCAGAACATAACTTCAAAGCTATCAGCCCAAAGAAAAAAAAGCGCCACACCACCACCGCGTGGGCTCGAACGTCCAACCTTTCGGTTAACAGCCGATCGCGCTAGCCAATCGCGCCACGGAGACAGTCGTGCTCCACTCTCACCAACATCAGAACATAACTTTAAAGCTATCAGCACAAAGAAAAAAGCAACACACCACTCCCGGGAGGGCTCGAAACTCCTACCTATCGGTTAACAGCCGATCGCGCTAGCCAATTGCGCCACGAAGAGAGTCCTGCTCCACTATCACCACCATCAGAACATATATTCAAAGCAATCAGCCCAAAGACAAAAATGCGCCTCACCACCACCGGGTGGGCTCGAATCTCCAACGTGTCGGTTAATAGCCGATCGCGCTAGCCAATTGCGCCACGGAGACAGTCCTGCTCCACTCTCACCACCATCAGAACATATCTTCAAAGCTATCAGCCCCAAAAAAAAGCGCCGCACCACCACCGGGTGGGCTCGAACCTCCAATTTTTCGGTTAACAGCCGATCGCGCTAGCCAATTGCGCCACGGAGACAGTCCTGCTCCACTCTCACCACCATCAGAACATATCTTCAAAGCTATCAGCCCAAAGAAAAAAAAGCGCCGCACCACCACCGGGTGGGCTCGAAACTCCAACCTTTCGGTTAACAGCCGATCGCGCTAGCCAATTGCGCCACAAAGACAGACGTGCTCCACTCTCACCACCATCAAAACATATCTTCAAAGCTATCAGCGCAAAAAAAGCGAAACACCGTCCCCATGTGGGCTCCAACCTCCAACCTTTCGGTTAACAGCCGATCGCGCTAGCCAATTGCGCCACGGAGATAGTCCTGCTCCACTCTCACCACCATCAGAACATATCTTCAAAGCATTCAGCCCATAGAATGAAAAGCAACACACCACTCCCGGGAGGGTTCGAACCACCAACCTTTCAGTTAACAGCCGATCGCGCTAGCCAATTGCGCCAAGGAGACAGTCGTGCTCCACTCTCACCACCATCAGAACATATCTTAAAAGCTATCAGCCTAAAGAAAATAAAAGCGCCGCACCACCACCGGGTGGGCTCTAACCTCCAACATTTCGGTTAACAGCTGATCGCGCTAGCCAATCGCGCCACGAAGACAGTTGTGCTCCACTCTCACCACCATCAGAACATATGTTCAAAGCTATCAGCCCAAAGAATGAAAAGCAACACACCACTCCCGGGAGGGCTCGAACCTCCAACGATTCAGTTAACAGCCGATTGCGCTAGCCAATTGCGCCACGGAGACAGTCATGCTCCACTCTCACCACCATCTCAACACATCTTCAAAGCTATCAGCCCAAAGAAAAAAAAGCGCGGCACCACCACCGGTTGTGCTCGAACCTCCAACTTTTCGGTTAACAGCCGATCGCGCTAGCCAATCGCGCCACGGAGACAGTCGTGCTCCACTCTCACCACCATCAGAACATATCTTCAAAGCTATTAGCGCAAAGAAAAAAAAGCGCCGCACCACCACCGGGAGGGCTCGAACTTCCAACCTTTCGGTTAACAGCCGATCGCGCTAGCCAATTGCGCCACGGAGACAGTCCTGCTCCACTCTCACCACCATCAGAACATATCTTCAAAGCTATGAGTCGAAATAAAAAGCGCCGCAGCACCACCGGGTGGGCTCGAACCTCCAACTTTTCGGTTAACAGCCGATCGCCCTAGCCAATTGCGCCACGGAGACAGTCGTGCTCCACTCTCACCACCATCACAACATATCTTAAAGCTATCAGCCCAAAGAATAAAAAGCGCCGCACCACCACCGGGTGGGCTCGAAACTCCAGCCTTTCGGTTAACAGCCGATCGCGCTAGCCCATTGCGCCACGGAGACAGTCCTGCTCCACTCTCACCACCATCAGAACATATCTTCAAAGCTATCAGCCCAAAGAAAAAAAGCGCTGCACCACCACCGGGTCCGTCTTTTTTGTGCGCCACTTTTCTTTGAATATGAATACGCACCAACTCGCCCAACTTTCTATTCTGTTACAATATATTTCTTGTACACAGGGCTCTTTTACTTGTTCTAAGAAAAAAAGAAAAAAAAAAGGAGCGCTGTGTGTGGTTCTCTTTTTTGTCTCCATGTTTTTTGTGCGCCGCTTTTCTTTGAATATAAACACGCACCAACTCGCCCAACTTTCTATTCTACCACCGGGTGGGCTCGAACCTCCAACCTTTCGGTTAACAGCCGATCGCGCTAGCCAATTGCGCCACAAAGACAGACGAGCTCCACTCTCACCACCATCAGAGCATATCTTCAAAGGTATCAGCGCAAAGAAAAAAAAGCGACACACCGTCCCTGGGTGGGATCAAACCTCCAACCTTTCGGTTAACAGACGATCGCGCTAGCCAATTGCGCCACGGAGACAGTCCTGCTCCACTCTCACCACCATCAGAACATATCTTCAGAGCTATCAGCCTATAGAATGAAAAGCAACACACCACTCCCGGGAGGGCTCGAACCTCCAACCTTTCAGTTAACAGCCGATCGCGCTAGCCAATTGCGCCACGGAGACAGTCATGCTCCACTCTCACCACCATCAGAACATATCTTAAAAGCTATCAGCCTAAAGAAAAAAAAGCGCCGCACCACCACCGGGTGCGCTCGAACCTCCAACATTTCGGTTAACAGCTGATCGCGCTAGCCAATCGCGCCACGGAGACAGTCGTGCTTCACTCTCACCACCGTCAGAACATTTCTTCAGAGCTATCAGCCCAAAGGAAAAAAAAGCGCCGCACCACCACCGGGTGGGCTCGAACCTCCAACTTTTCGGTTAACAGCCGATCGCGCTAGCCAATTGCGCCACGGAGACAGTCCTGCTCCACTCTCACCACCATCAGAACATATCTTCAAAGCTATCAGCCCAAAGAAAAAAAAGCGCCGCACCACCACCGGGTGGGCTCGAACCTCCAACCTTTCGGTTAACAGCCGATCGCTCTAGCCAATTGCGCCACAAAGACAGACGAGCTCCACTCTCACCACCATCAGAACTTATGTTCAAAGCATTCAGCCCATAGAATGAAAAGCAACACACCACTCCCGGGATGGTTCGAACCACCAACCTTTCAGTTAACAGCCGATCGCGCTAGCCAATTGCGCCAAGGAGACAGTCGTGCTCCACTCTCACCACCATCAGAACATATCTTAAAAGCTATCAGCCTAAAGAAAAAAAAAGCGCCGCACCACCACCGGGTGGGCTCTAACCTCCAACATTTCGGTTAACAGCTGATCGCGCTAGCCAATCGCGCCACGGAGACAGTCCTCCTACATTCTCACCACCATCAGAACATATCTTCAAAGCTATCAGCCCAAAAAAAGCGCCGCACCACCACCGGGTGGGCTCGAACCTCCAATTTTTCGGTTAACAGCCGATCGTGCTAGTCAATTGCGCCACGGAGACAAACCTGCTCCACTCTCACCACCATCAGAATATATCTTCAAAGCTATCAGCCCAAAGAAAAAAAAGCGCCACACCACCGCCGGGTGGGCTCGAAACTCCAACCTTTCGGTTAACAGCCGATCGCGTTAGCCCATTGCGCTACAAAGACAGTCGAGCTCCATTCTCACCACCATCTGAACATATCTTCAAAGCTATCAGCCCAAAGAAAAAAAGCGCCGCACCACCACCGGGTGGGCTCGAAAATCCAACCTTTCGGTTAACAGCCGATCACGCTAGCCAATTTCGCCACGGAGACAGTCCTGCTCTACACTCATCACCATCAGAACATATCTTCAAAGCCATCAGTCCAAAGAAAAAAAAGCACCGCACCACAACCGGGTGGGCTCGAACCTCAAATTTTTTGGTTAACAGCCGATCGCGCTCGCCAATTGCGCCACGGAGACAGTCCTGCTCCACTCTCACCACCATCAGAACATAACTTCAAAGCTATCAGCCCAAAGAAAAAAAAGCGCCACACCACCACCGCGTGGGCTCGAACGTCCAACCTTTCGGTTAACAGCCGATCGCGCTAGCCAATCGCGCCACGGAGACAGTCGTGCTCCACTCTCACCAACATCAGAACATAACTTTAAAGCTATCAGCGCAAAGAAAAAAGCAACACACCACTCCCGGGAGGGCTCGAAACTCCTACCTATCGGTTAACAGCCGATCGCGCTAGCCAATTGCGCCACGAAGAGAGTCCTGCTCCACTATCACCACCATCAGAACATATATTCAAAGCAATCAGCCCAAAGACAAAAATGCGCCTCACCACCACCGGGTGGGCTCGAATCTCCAACGTGTCGGTTAACAGCCGATCGCGCTAGCCAATTGCGCCACGGAGACAGTCCTGCTCCACTCTCACCACCATCAGAACATATCTTCAAAGCTATCAGCCCCCAAAAAAAGCGCCGCACCACCACCGGGTGGGCTCGAACCTCCAATTTTTCGGTTAACAGCCGATCGCGCTAGCCAATTGCGCCACGGAGACAGTCCTGCTCCACTCTCACCACCATCAGAACATATCTTCAAAGCTATCAGCCCAAAGAAAAAAAAGCGCCGCACCACCACCGGGTGGGCTCGAAACTCCAACCTTTCGGTTAACAGCCGATCGCGCTAGCCAATTGCGCCACAAAGACAGACGTGCTCCACTCTCACCACCATCAAAACATATCTTCAAAGCTATCAGCGCAAAAAAAGCGAAACACCGTCCCCATGTGGGCTCCAACCTCCAACCTTTCGGTTAACAGCCGATCGCGCTAGCCAATTGCGCCACGGAGATAGTCCTGCTCCACTCTCACCACCATCAGAACATATCTTCAAAGCATTCAGCCCATAGAATGAAAAGCAACACACCACTCCCGGGAGGGTTCGAACCACCAACCTTTCAGTTAACAGCCGATCGCGCTAGCCAATTGCGCCAAGGAGACAGTCGTGCTCCACTCTCACCACCATCAGAACATATCTTAAAAGCTATCAGCCTAAAGAAAATAAAAGCGCCGCACCACCACCGGGTGGGCTCTAACCTCCAACATTTCGGTTAACAGCTGATCGCGCTAGCCAATCGCGCCACGAAGACAGTTGTGCTCCACTCTCACCACCATCAGAACATATGTTCAAAGCTATCAGCCCAAAGAATGAAAAGCAACACACCACTCCCGGGAGGGCTCGAACCTCCAACGATTCAGTTAACAGCCGATTGCGCTAGCCAATTGCGCCACGGAGACAGTCATGCTCCACTCTCACCACCATCTCAACACATCTTCAAAGCTATCAGCCCAAAGAAAAAAAAGCGCGGCACCACCACCGGTTGTGCTCGAACCTCCAACTTTTCGGTTAACAGCCGATCGCGCTAGCCAATCGCGCCACGGAGACAGTCGTGCTCCACTCTCACCACCATCAGAACATATCTTCAAAGCTATTAGCGCAAAGAAAAAAAAGCGCCGCACCACCACCGGGAGGGCTCGAACTTCCAACCTTTCGGTTAACAGCCGATCGCGCTAGCCAATTGCGCCACGGAGACAGTCCTGCTCCACTCTCACCACCATCAGAACATATCTTCAAAGCTATGAGTCGAAATAAAAAGCGCCGCAGCACCACCGGGTGGGCTCGAACCTCCAACTTTTCGGTTAACAGCCGATCGCCCTAGCCAATTGCGCCACGGAGACAGTCGTGCTCCACTCTCACCACCATCACAACATATCTTAAAGCTATCAGCCCAAAGAATAAAAAGCGCCGCACCACCACCGGGTGGGCTCGAAACTCCAGCCTTTCGGTTAACAGCCGATCGCGCTTGCCCATTGCGCCACGGAGACAGTCCTGCTCCACTCTCACCACCATCAGAACATATCTTCAAAGCTATCAGCCCAAAGAAAAAAAGCGCTGCACCACCACCGGGTCCGTCTTTTTTGTGCGCCACTTTTCTTTGAATATGAATACGCACCAACTCGCCCAACTTTCTATTCTGTTACAATATATTTCTTGTACACAGGGCTCTTTTACTTGTTCTAAGAAAAAAAGAAAAAAAAAGCAGCGCTGTGTGTGGTTCTCTTTTTTGTCTCCATGTTTTTTGTGCGCCGCTTTTCTTTGAATATGAACACGCACCAACTCGCCCAACTTTCTATTCTACCACCGGGTGGGCTCGAACCTCCAACCTTTCGGTTAACAGCCGATCGCGCTAGCCAATTGCGCCACAAAGACAGACGAGCTCCACTCTCACCACCATCAGAGCATATCTTCAAAGGTATCAGCGCAAAGAAAAAAAAGCGACACACCGTCCCTGGGTGGGATCAAACCTCCAACCTTTCGGTTAACAGACGATCGCGCTAGCCAATTGCGCCACGGAGACAGTCCTGCTCCACTCTCACCACCATCAGAACATATCTTCAGAGCTATCAGCCTATAGAATGAAAAGCAACACACCACTCCCGGGAGGGCTCGAACCTCCAACCTTTCAGTTAACAGCCGATCGCGCTAGCCAATTGCGCCACGGAGACAGTCATGCTCCACTCTCACCACCATCAGAACATATCTTAAAAGCTATCAGCCTAAAGAAAAAAAAGCGCCGCACCACCACCGGGTGCGCTCGAACCTCCAACATTTCGGTTAACAGCTGATCGCGCTAGCCAATCGCGCCACGGAGACAGTCGTGCTTCACTCTCACCACCGTCAGAACATTTCTTCAGAGCTATCAGCCCAAAGGAAAAAAAAGCGCCGCACCACCACCGGGTGGGCTCGAACCTCCAACTTTTCGGTTAACAGCCGATCGCGCTAGCCAATTGCGCCACGGAGACAGTCCTGCTCCACTCTCACCACCATCAGAACATATCTTCAAAGCTATCAGCCCAAAGAAAAAAAAGCGCCGCACCACCACCGGGTGGGCTCGAACCTCCAACCTTTCGGTTAACAGCCGATCGCTCTAGCCAATTGCGCCACAAAGACAGACGAGCTCCACTCTCACCACCATCAGAACTTATGTTCAAAGCTATCAGCCCAAAGAATGAAAAGCAACACACCACTCCCGGGAGGGCTCGAACCTCCAACGTTTCAGTTAACAGCCGATTGCGCTAGCCAATTGCGCCACGGAGACAGTCATGCTCCACTCTCACCACCATCAGAACACATCTTCAAAGCTATCAGCCCAAAGAAAAAAAGCGCCGCACCACCACCGGTTGGACTCGAACCTCCAACTTTTCGGTTAACAGCCGATCGCGCTAGCCAATTGCGCCACGGAGACAGTCGTGCTCCACTCTCACCACCATCAGAACATATCTTCAAAGCTATTAGCGAAAAGAAAAAAAAAGCCCCGCACCACCGCCGGGAGGGCTCGAACTTCCAACCTTTCGGTTAACAGCCGATCGCGCTAGCCAATTGCGCCACGGAGACAGTCCTGCTCCATTCTCACCACCATCAGAACATATCTTCAAAGCTATGAGCCTAAATAAAAAGCGCCGCACCACCACCGGGTGGGCAGGAACCTCCAACTTTTCGGTTAACAGCCGATCGCCCTAGCCAATTGCGCCACGGAGACAGTCGTGCTCCACTCTCACCACCATCACAACATATCTTAAAGCTAACAGCCCAAAGAAAAAAAAGCGCCGCACCACCACCGGGTGGGCTCGAAACTCCAGCCTTTCGGTTAACAGCCGATCGCGCTAGCCCATTGCGCCACGGAGACAGTCGTGCTTCACTCTCACCACCGTCAGAACATTTCTTCAGAGCTATCAGCCCAAAGAAAAAAAAGCGCCGCACCACCATCGGGTGGGCTCAAACCTCCAACTTTCCGGTTAACAGCCGATCGCGCTAGCCAATTGCGCCACGGAGACAGTCCTGCGCCACTCTCACCACCATCAACACATATCTTCAAAGCCATCAGTCTAAAGAAAAAAAAGCACCGCACCACAACCGGGTGGGCTCGAACCTCAAATTTTTTGGTTAACAGCCGATCACGCTAGCCAATTGCGCTACAAAGACAGTTGAGCTCCACTCTCACCACCATCTGAACATATCTTCAAAGCTATCAGCCCAAAGAGAAAAAGCGCCGCACCACCACCGGGTGAGCTCGAAAATCCAACCTTTCGGTTAACAGCCGATCACGCTAGCCAATTTCGCCACGGAGACAGTCCTGCTCCACACTCACAACCATCAGAACATATCTTCAAAGCCATCAGTCCAAAGAAAAAAAAGCACCGCACCACAACCGGGTGGGCTCGAACCTCAAATTTTTTGGTTAACAGCCGATCGCGCTAGCCAATTGCGCCACGGAGACAGTCCTGCTCCACTCTCACCACCATCAGAACATAACTTCAAAGCTATCAGCCCAAAGAAAAAAAGCGCCACACCACCACCGCGTGGGCTCGAACCTCCAACCTTTCGGTTAACAGCCGATCGCGCTAGCCAATCGCGCCACGGAGACAGTCGTGCTCCACTCTCACCAACATCAGAACATAACTTCAAAGCTATCAGCGCAAAGAAAAAAGCAACACACCACTCCCGGGTGGGCTCGAAACTCCTACCTATCGGTTAACAGCCGATCGCGCTAGCCAATTGCGCCACGAAGAGAGTCCTGCTCCACTATCAACACCATCAGAACATATATTCAAAGCAATCAGCCCAAAGAAAAAATGCGCCGCACCACCACCGGGTGGGCTCGAAACTCCAACGTTTCGGTTAACAGCCGATCGCGCTAGCCAATTGCGCCACGGAGACAGTCCTGGTCCACTCTCACCACCATCAGAACATATCTTCAAAGCTATCAGGCAAAGAAAAAAAAGCGCCGCACCACCACCGGGTGGACTCGAACCTCCAACCTTTCCGTTAACAGCCGATCGCGCTAGCCAATTGCGCCACGGAGACAGTCGTGCTCCACTCTCATCACCATCAGAACATATCTTGAAAGCTATCAGCCGAAAGAAAAAAAAGCGCCGCACCACCACCAGGTGGGCTCGAACCTCCAATTTTTCGGTTAACAGCCGATCGCGCTAGCCAATTGCGCCACGGAGACAGTCCTGCTCCACTCTCACCACCATCAGAACATATCTTCAAAGCTATCAGCCCAAAGAAAAAAAAGCGCCGCACCACCACCGGGTGGGCTCGAAACTCCAACCTTTCGGTTAACAGCCGATCGCGCTAGCCAATTGCGCCACAAAGACAGACGTGCTCCAATCTCACCACCATCAGAACATATCTTCAAAGCTATCAGCGCAAAAAAAAGCGACACACCGTCCCCGGGTGGGCTCCAACCTCCAACCTTTCGGTTAACAGCCGATCGCGCTAGCCAATTGCGCCACGGAGGTAGTCCTGCTCCACTCTCACCACCATCAGAACATATCTTCAAAGTATTCAGCCCATAGAATGAAAAGCAACACACCACTCCCGGGAGGGCTCGAACCACCAACCTTTCAGTTAACAGCCGATCGCGCTAGCCCATTGCGCCAAGGAGACAGTCGTGCTCCACTCTCACCACCATCAGAACATATCTTAAAAGCTATCAGCCTAAAGAAAAAAAAGCGCCGCACCACCACCGGGTGGGCTCGAACCTCCAACATTTCGGTTAACAGCTGATCGCGCTAGCCAATCGCGCCACGAAGACAGTCGTGCTCCACTCTCACCACCATCAGAACATATGTTCAAAGCTATCAGCCCAAAGAATGAAAAGCAACAAACCACTCCCGGGAGGGCTCTAACCTCCAACGTTTCAGTTAACAGCCGATTGCGCTAGCCAATTGCGCCACGGAGACAGTCATGCTCCACTCTCACCACCATCAGAACACATCTTCAAAGCTATCAGCCCAAAGAAAAAAAAGCGCCGCACCACCACCGGTTGGGCTCGAACCTCCAACTTTTCGGCTAACAGCCGATCGCGCTAGCCAATTGCGCCACGGAGACAGTCGTGCTCCACTCTCACCACCATCAGAACATATCTTCAAAGCTATTAGCGCAAAGAAAAAAAAAGCGCCGCACCACCACCGGGAGGGCTCGAACTTTCAACCTTTCGGTTAACAGCCGATCGCGCTAGCCAATTGCCCCACGGAGACAGTCCTGCTCCACTCTCACCACCATCAGAACATATCTTCAAAGCTATGAGCCGAAATAAAAAGCGCCGCACCACCACCGGGTGGGCTCGAACCTCCAACCTTTCGGTTAACAGCCGATCGCGCTAGCCAATTGCGCCACAAAGACCGACGAGCTCCACTCTCACCACCATCAGAATATATCTTCAAAGCTATCAGCGCAAAGAAAAAAAAGCGACACACCGTCCCCGGGTGGGATCAAACCTCCAACCTTTCGGTTAACAGACGATCGCGCTAGCCAATTGCGCCACGAAGACAGTCCTGCTCCACTCTCACCACCATCTGAACATATCTTCAGAGCTATCAGCCCATAGAATGAAAAGCAACACACCACTCCCGGGAGGGCTCGAACCTCCAACCTTTCAGTCAACAGCCGATCGCGCTAGCCAATTGCGCCACGGAGACAGTCATGCTCCACTCTCACCACCATCAGAACATATCTTAAAAGCTATCAGCCTAAAGAAAAAAAAGCGCCGCACCACCACCGGGTGCGCTCGAACCTCCAACATTTCGGTTAACAGCTAATCGCGCTAGCCAATCGCACCACGGAGACAGTCGTGCTTCACTCTCACCACCGTCAGAACATTTCTTCAGAGCTATCAGCCCAAAGTAAAAAAAGCGTCGCACCACCACCGGGCGGGCTCGAACCTCCAACTTTTCGGTTAACAGCCGATCGCGCTAGCCAATTGCGCCACGGAGACAGTCCTGCTCCACTCTCACCACCATCAGAACATATCTTCAAAGCTATCAGCCCAAAGAAAAAAAAGCGCCGCACCACCACCGGGTGGGCTCGAACTTCCAGCTTTCCGGTTAACAGCCGATCGCACTAGCCAATTGCGCCACGGAGACAGTCCTGCTCCACTCTCACCACCATCAAAACATATCTTCAAAGCTATCAGCCCAAAGAAAAAAAAGCGCCGCACCACCACCGGGTGGGCTCGAACCTCCAACCTTTCGGTTAACAGCCGATCGCGCTAGCCAATTGCGCCACAAAGACCGACGAGCTCCACTCTCACCACCATCAGAACATATCTTCAAAGCTATCAGCGCAAAGAAAAAAAAGTGACACACCGTCCCCGGGTGGAATCAAACCTCCAACCTTTCGGTTAACAGACGATCGCGCTAGCCAATTGTGCCACGGAGACAGTCCTGCTCCACTCTCACCACCATCAGAACATATCTTCAGAGCTATCAGCCCATAGAATGAAAAGCAACACACCACTCCCGGGAGGGCTCGAACCTCCAACCTTTCAGTTAACAGCCGATCGCGCTAGCCAATTGCGCCACGGAGACAGTCATGCTCCACTCTCACCACCATCAGAACATATCTTAAAAGCTATCAGCCTAAAGAAAAAAAAGCGCCGCACCACCACCGGGTGCGCTCGAACCTCCAACATTTCGGTTAACAGCTGATCGCGCTAGCCAATCACGCCACGGAGAAAGTCGTGCTTCACTCTCACCACCGTCAGAACAATTCTTCAGAGCTATCAGCCCAAAGGAAAAAAAGCGCCGCACCACCACCGGGTGGGCTCGAACCTCCAACTTTTCGGTTAACAGCCGATCGCGCTAGCCAATTGCGCCACGGAGACAGTCCTGCTCCACTCTCACTACCATCAGACCATATCTTCAAAGCTATCAGCTCAAAGAAAAAAAAAGCGCCGCACCACCACCGGGTGGGCTCGAACCTCCAACCCTTCGGTTAACAGCCGATCGCGCTAGCCAATTGCGCCACAAAGACAGACGAGCTCCACTCTCACCACCATCAGAACATATGTTCAAAGCTATCAGCCCAAAGAATGAAAAGCAACACACCACTCCCGGGAGGGCTCGAACCTCCAACGTTTCTGTTAACAGCCGATTGCGCTAGCCAATTGCGCCACGGAGACAGTCATGCTCCACTCTCACCACCATCAGAACACATCTTCAAAGCTATCAGCTCAAAGTAAAAAAAGCGCCGCACCACCAACGGTTGGGCTCGAACCTCCAAATTTTCGGTTAACAGCCGATCGCGCTAGCCAATTGCGCCACGGAGACAGTCGTGCTCCACTCTCACCACCATCAGAACATATCTTCAAAGCTATTAGCGCAAAGAAAAAAAAAGCGCCGCACCACCACCGGGCGGGCTCGAACTTCCAACCTTTCGGTTAACAGCCGATCGCGCTAGCCAATTGCGCCACAGAGACAGTCCTGCTCCACTCTCACCACCATCAGAACATATCTTCAAAGCTATGAGCCGAAATAAAAAGCGCCGCACCACCACAGGGTGGGCTCGAACCTCCAACTTTTCGGTTAACAGCCGATCGCCCTAGCCAATTGCGCCACGGAGACAGTCGTGCTCCACTCTCACCACCATCACAACATATCTTAAAGCTATCAGCCATAAGAAAAAAAAGCGCCGCACCACCAACGGGTGGGCTCGAAACTCCAGCCTTTCGGTTAACAGCCGATCGCGCTAGCCCATTGCGCCACGGAGACAGTCGTGCTTCACTCTCACCACCGTCAGAACATTTCTTCAGAGCTATCACCCCAAAGGAAAAAATGCGCCGCACCACCACCGGGTGGGCTCAAACCTCCAACTTTCCGGTTAACAGGCGATCGCGCTAGCCAATTGTGCCACGGAGACAGTCCTGCTCCACTCTCACCACCGTCAGAACATATCTTCAAAGCTATCAGCGCAAAAAAAAAGCGACACACCGTCCCCGGGTGGGATCAAACCTCCAACCTCTCGGTTAACAGACGATCGCGCTAGCCAATTGCGCCACGGAGACAGTCCTGCTCCACTCTCACCACCATCAGAACATATCTTCAGAGCTATCAGCCCATAGATTGAAAAGCAACACACCACTCCCGGGAGGGCTCGAACCTCCAACCTTTCAGTTAACAGCCGATCGCGCTAGCCAATTGCGCCACGGAGACAGTCATGCTCCACTCTCACCACCATCAGAACATATCTTAAAAGCTATCAGCATAAAGAAAAAAAAGCGCCGCACCACCACCGGGTGCGCTCGAACCTCCAACATTTCGGTTAACAGCTGATCGCGCTAGCCAATCGCGCCACGAAGACAGTCGTGCTCCACTGTCACCACCATCAGAACATATCTTTAGAGCTATCAGCCCAAAGAATGAAAAGCAACACACCACTCCCGGGAAGGCTCGAACCTCCAACATTTCAATTAACAGCCGATCGCGCTAGCCAATTGCGCCACGGAGACAGTCATGCTCCACTCTCACCACCATCAGAACATATCTTCAAAGCTATCAGCCCAAAGAAAAAAAAGCGCCGCACCACCACCGGGTGGGCTGGAACCTCCAACTTTTCGGTTAACAGCCGATCGCGCTAGCCAATTGCGCCACGGAGACAGTCGTGCTTCTTTCTCACCACCATCAGAACATATCTTCAAAGCTATTAACACAAAGAAAAAAAAGCGCCGCACCACCACCGGGAGGGCTCGAACTTCCAACCTTTCGGTTAACAGCCGATCGCGCTAGCCAATTGCGCCACGGAGACAGTCGTGCTTCACTCTCACCACCGTCAGAACATTCCTTTAGAGCTATCAGCCCAAAGAAAAAAAAGCGCCGCACCAACACCGGGTGGGCTCGAACCTCCAACTTTTCGGTTAACAGCCGATCGCGCTAGCCAATTGCGCCACGGAGACAGTCGTGCCCCACATTCACCACCATCAGAACATATATTCAAAGCTCGCAGCGCAAAGAAAAAAGCAACACACCACTCCCGGGAGCGCTCGAAACTGCAACCTTTCGGTTAACAACCGATCGCGCTAGCCAATTGCGCCACGGAGACAGTCCACCTCCACTCTCACCACCATTAGAACATATCTTCAAAGCTATCAGCCCAAAGAAAAAAAGCGCCGCACCACCACAGCGTGGGCTCGAACCACCAACCTTTCGGTTAACAGCCGATCGCGCTAGCCAATCACGCCAAGGAGACAGTCGTGCTCCACTTTCACCACCATCAGAACATATCTTCAAAGCTATCAGCGCAAAGAAAAAAGCAACACACCACTCCCGGGAGGGCTCGAAACTCCAACCTATCGGTTAACAGCCGATCGCGCTAGCCAATTGCGCCACGGAGACAGTCCTGCTCCACTATCACCACCATCAGAACATATCTTCAAAGCTATCAGCCCAAAGAAAAAAAAGCGCCGCACCACCACCGGGTGGGCTCGAAACTCCCACTTTTCGGTTAACAGCCGATCGCACTAGCCAATTCCGCCACGGAGACAGTCCTGCTCCACTCTCACCACCATCAGAACATATCTTCAAAGCTATCAGCCCAAAGAAAAAAATCGCCGCACCACCACCGGGTGGGCTCGAGCCTTCAACTTTTCGGTTAACAGCCGATCGCGCTAGCCAATTGCGCCACGAAGACAGTCATGCTCCACTCTCACCACCATCCCAACATATCTTCAAAGCTATTAGCGCAAAGAAAAAAAAGCGCCGCACCACCACCGGGTGGGCTCGAACCTCCAACCTTTCGGTTAACAGCCGATTGCTCTAGCCAATTGCGCCATGGAGACAGTCCTGCTCCGCTCTCACCACCATCAGAACATATCTTCAAAGCTATCAGCCCAAAGAAAAAAAAGCGCTGCACCACCACCGGGTGGGCTCGAACCTCCAACTTTTCGGTTAACAGCCGATCGCGCTAGCCAATTGCGCCACGGAGACAGTCGTGCCCCACATTCACCACCATCAGAACATATATTCAAAGCTCGCAGCGCAAAGAAAAAAGCAACACACCACTCCCGGGAGCGCTCGAAACTGCAACCTTTCGGTTAACAACCGATCGCGCTAGCCAATTGCGCCACGGAGACAGTCCACCTCCACTCTCACCACCATTAGAACATATCTTCAAAGCTATCAGCCCAAAGAAAAAAAGCGCCGCACCACCACAGCGTGGGCTCGAACCACCAACCTTTCGGTTAACAGCCGATCGCGCTAGCCAATCACGCCAAGGAGACAGTCGTGCTCCACTTTCACCACCATCAGAACATATCTTCAAAGCTATCAGCGCAAAGAAAAAAGCAACACACCACTCCCGGGAGGGCTCGAAACTCCAACCTATCGGTTAACAGCCGATCGCGCTAGCCAATTGCGCCACGGAGACAGTCCTGCTCCACTATCACCACCATCAGAACATATCTTCAAAGCTATCAGCCCAAAGAAAAAAAAGCGCCGCACCACCACCGGGTGGGCTCGAAACTCCCACTTTTCGGTTAACAGCCGATCGCACTAGCCAATTCCGCCACGGAGACAGTCCTGCTCCACTCTCACCACCATCAGAACATATCTTCAAAGCTATCAGCCCAAAGAAAAAAAATCGCCGCACCACCACCGGGTGGGCTCGAGCCTTCAACTTTTCGGTTAACAGCCGATCGCGCTAGCCAATTGCGCCACGAAGACAGTCATGCTCCACTCTCACCACCATCCCAACATATCTTCAAAGCTATTAGCGCAAAGAAAAAAAAGCGCCGCACCACCACCGGGTTGGCTCGAACCTCCAACCTTTCGGTTAACAGCCGATTGCTCTAGCCAATTGCGCCATGGAGACAGTCCTGCTCCGCTCTCACCACCATCAGAACATATCTTCAAAGCTATCAGCCCAAAGAAAAAAAAGCGCTGCACCACCACCGGGTGGGCTCGAACCTTCAATTTTTCGGTTAACAGCCGATCGCGCTAGCCAATTGCGCCACGGAGACAGTCCGGCTCCACTCTCACCACCATCAGAACATATCTTCAAAGCTATCAGCCCAAAGAAAAAAAGTGCCGCACCACCACCGGGTGGGCTCGAAACTCCAACCTTTCGGTTAAGAGGCGATCGCGCAAGCCAATTGCGCCACGGAGACAGTCGTGCTCCACTCTCACCACCGTCAGAACATTTCTTCAAAGCTATCAGCCCAAAGAAAAAAAAGCGCCGCACCACCACCGGCTGGGCTCGAACCTCCAACTTTTCGGTTAACAGCCGATCGCGATAACCAATTGCGCCACGGAGACAGTCCTGCTCCACTCTCACCACCATCAGAACATATCTTCAAAGCTATCAGCCCAAAGAATAAAAAGCAACACACCACTCCCGGGAGGGCTTGAACCTCAAACTTTTCAGTTAACAGCCGATCGCGCTAGCCAATTGCGCCACGGAGACACTCATGCTCCACTCTCACCACCATCAGAACATATCTTTAGAGCTATCAGCCCAAAGAATGAAAAGCAACACACCACTCCCGGGAAGGCTCGAACCTCCAACGTTTCAATTAACAGCCGATCGCGCTAGCCAATTGCGCCACGGAGACAGTCATGCTCCACTCTCACCACCATCAGAACATATCTTCAAAGCTATCAGCCCAAAGAAAAAAAAGCGCCGCACCACCACCGGGTGGGCTGGAACCTCCAACTTTTCGGTTAACAGCCGATCGCGCTAGCCAATTGCGCCACGGAGACAGTCGTGCTTCTTTCTCACCACCATCAGAACATATCTTCAAAGCTATTAACACAAAGAAAAAAAAGCGCCGCACCACCACCTGGAGGGCTCGAACTTCCAACCTTTCGGTTAACAGCCGATCGCGCTAGCCAATTGCGCCACGGAGACAGTCGTGCTCCACTCTCACCACCGTCAGAACATTCCTTTAGAGCTATCAGCCCAAAGAAACAAAAGCGCCGCACCAACACCGGGTGGGCTCGAACCTCCAACTTTTCGGTTAACAGCCGATCGCGCTAGCCAATTGCGCCACGGAGACAGTCGTGCCCCACATTCACCACCATCAGAACATATATTCAAAGCTCGCAGCGCAAAGAAAAAAGCAACACACCACTCCCGGGAGCGCTCGAAACTGCAACCTTTCGGTTAACAGCCGATCGCGCTAGCCAATTGCGCCACGGAGACAGTCCACCTCCACTCTCACCACCATTAGAACATATCTTCAAAGCTATCAGCCCAAAGAAAAAAAGCGCCGCACCACCACAGCGTGGGCTCGAACCACCAACCTTTCGGTTAACAGCCGATCGCGCTAGCCAATCACGCCAAGGAGACAGTCGTGCTCCACTTTCACCACCATCAGAACATATCTTCAAAGCTATCAGCGCAAAGAAAAAAGCAACACACCACTCCCGGGAGGGCTCGAAACTCCAACCTATCGGTTAACAGCCGATCGCGCTAGCCAATTGCGCCACGGAGACAGTCCTGCTCCACTATCACCACCATCAGAACATATCTTCAAAGCTATCAGCCCAAAGAAAAAAAATCGCCGCACCACCACCGGGTGGGCTCGAGCCTTCAACTTTTCGGTTAACAGCCGATCGCGCTAGCCAATTGCGCCACGAAGACAGTCATGCTCCACTCTCACCACCATCCCAACATATCTTCAAAGCTATTAGCGCAAAGAAAAAAAAGCGCCGCACCACCACCGGGTGGGCTCGAACCTCCAACCTTTCGGTTAACAGCCGATTGCTCTAGCCAATTGCGCCATGGAGACAGTCCTGCTCCGCTCTCACCACCATCAGAACATATCTTCAAAGCTATCAGCCCAAAGAAAAAAAAGCGCTGCACCACCACCGGGTGGGCTCGAACCTTCAATTTTTCGGTTAACAGCCGATCGCGCTAGCCAATTGCGCCACGGAGACAGTCCTGCTCCACTCTCACCACCATCAGAACATATCTTCAAAGCTATCAGCCCAAAGAAAAAAAGTGCCGCACCACCACCGGGTGGGCTCGAAACTCCAACCTTTCGGTTAAGAGACGATCGCGCAAGCCAATTGCGCCACGGAGACAGTCGTGCTCCACTCTCACCACCGTCAGAACATTTCTTCAAAGCTATCAGCCCAAAAAAAAAAAGCGCCGCACCACCACCGGCTGGGCTCGAACCTCCAACTTTTCGGTTAACAGCCGATCGCGATAACCAATTGCGCCACGGAGACAGTCCTGCTCCACTCTCACCACCATCAGAACATATCTTCAAAGCTATAAGCCCAAAGAATAAAAAGCAACACACCACTCCCGGGAGGGCTTGAACCTCAAACTTTTCAGTTAACAGCCGATCGCGCTAGCCAATTGCGCCACGGAGACACTCATGCTCCACTCTCACCACCATCAGAACATATCTTCAATGCTATCAGCCCAAAGAAAAAAAAGCGCCGCACCATCACCGGTTGGGCTCGTACTTCCAACCTTTCGGTGAACAGCCGATCGCGCTAGCCATTTGCGCCACGGAGACAGTCGTGCTCCACTCTCACCACCATAAGAACATATCTTCAAAGCTATTAGCGCAAAAAAAGCACCGCACCACCACCGGGTAGTCTCGAACTTCCAACCTTTCGGTTAACAGCCGATCGCGTTAGCCAGTTTCGCCACGGAGACATACCTGCTCCACTCTCACCACCATCAGAATATATCTTCAAAGCTATCAGCCCAAAGAAAAAAAAGCACCACACCACCACTGGGTGGGCTCGAAACTCCAACCTTTCGGTTAACAGCCAATCGCGTTAGCCCATTGCGCTACAAAGACAGTCGAGCTCCACTCTCACCACCATCTGAACATATCTTCAATGCTATCAGCCCAAAGAAAAAAAGCGCCGCACCACCACCGGGTGGGCTCAAAAATCCAACCTTTCGGTTAACAGCCGATCACGCTAGCCAAATTCGCCACGGAGACAGTCCTGCTTCACACTCACCACCATCAGAACATATCTTGAAAGTCATCAGCCCAAAAAAAAGCGCCGCACCACAACGGGGTGGGCTCGAACCTCAAATTTTTTGGTTAACAGCCGATCGCGCTAGCCAGTTGCGCCACGAAGAGAGTCCTGCTCCACTATCACCACCATCAGAACATATCTTCAAAGCTATCAGCCCAAAGAAAAAAAAGCGCCGCACCACCACCGGGTGGGCTCGAACCTCCAAATTTTTGGTTAACAGCCGATCGCGCTAGCCCATTGCGCCACGGAGACAGTCCTGCTCCACTCTCACCACCATCAGAACATATCTTCAAAGCTATCAGCCCAAAGAAAAAAAAGCGCCGCACCACCACCGGGTGGGCTCGAAACTCCAACCTTTCGGTTAACAGCCGATCGCGCTAGCCAATTGCGCCACAAAGACAGACGTGCTCCACTCTCACCATCCTCAAAACATATCTTCAAAGCTATCAGCGCAAAGAAAAAAAAGCGACACACCGTCCCCGGGTGGGCTCAAACCTCCAACCTTTCGGTTAACAGCCGATCGCGCTGGCCAATCGCGCCACGGAGACAGTCCTGCTCCACTCTCACCACCATCAGAACATATCTTCAAAGTATTCAGCCCAAAGAAAAAAAAGCGCCGCACCACCACCGGGTGGGCTCGAAACTCCAACCTTTCGGATAACAGCCGATCGCGCTAGCCATTTGCGCCACGGAGACAGTCCTGCTCCACTCTCACCACCATAAGAACATATCTTCAAAGCTATCAGCCCAAAGAAAAAAAAGCGCCGCAACACGACCGAGTGGGCTGGAACCTCCAACTTTTCGGTTAACAGCCGATCGCGCTAGCCAATTGCGCCACGGAGACAGTCGTGCTTCTTTCTCACCACCATCAGAACATATCTTCAAAGCTATTAACACAAAGAAAAAAAAGCGCCGCACCACCACCGGGAGGGCTCGAACTTCCAACCTTTCGGTTAACAGCCGATCGCGCTAGCCAATTGCGCCACGGAGACAGTCGTGCTTCACTCTCACCACCGTCAGAACATTCCTTTAGAGCTATCAGCCCAAAGAAAAAAAAGCGCCGCACCAACACCGGGTGGGCTCGAACCTCCAACTTTTCGGTTAACAGCCGATCGCGCTAGCCAATTGCGCCACGGAGACAGTCATGCCCCACATTCACCACCATCAGAACATATATTCAAAGCTCGCAGCGCAAAGAAAAAAGCAACACACCACTCCCGGGAGCGCTCGAAACTGCAACCTTTCGGTTAACAACCGATCGCGCTAGCCAATTGCGCCACGGAGACAGTCCACCTCCACTCTCACCACCATTAGAACATATCTTCAAAGCTATCAGCCCAAAGAAAAAAAGCGCCGCACCACCACAGCGTGGGCTCGAACCACCAACCTTTCGGTTAACAGCCGATCGCGCTAGCCAATCACGCCAAGGAGACAGTCGTGCTCCACTTTCACCACCATCAGAACATATCTTCAAAGCTATCAGCGCAAAGAAAAAAGCAACACACCACTCCCGGGAGGGCTCGAAACTCCAACCTATCGGTTAACAGCCGATCGCGCTAGCCAATTGCGCCACGGAGACAGTCCTGCTCCACTATCACCACCATCAGAACATATCTTCAAAGCTATCAGCCCAAAGAAAAAAAAGCGCCGCACCACCACCGGGTGGGCTCGAAACTCCCACTTTTCGGTTAACAGCCGATCGCACTAGCCAATTCCGCCACGGAGACAGTCCTGCTCCACTCTCACCACCATCAGAACATATCTTCAAAGCTATCAGCCCAAAGAAAAAAATCGCCGCACCACCACCGGGTGGGCTCGAGCCTTCAACTTTTCGGTTAACAGCCGATCGCGCTAGCCAATTGCGCCACGAAGACAGTCATGCTCCACTCTCACCACCATCCCAACATATCTTCAAAGCTATTAGCGCAAAGAAAAAAAAGCGCCGCACCACCACCGGGTGGGCTCGAACCTCCAACCTTTCGGTTAACAGCCGATTGCTCTAGCCAATTGCGCCATGGAGACAGTCCTGCTCCGCTCTCACCACCATCAGAACATATCTTCAAAGCTATCAGCCCAAAGAAAAAAAAGCGCTGCACCACCACCGGGTGGGCTCGAACCTCCAACTTTTCGGTTAACAGCCGATCGCGCTAGCCAATTGCGCCACGGAGACAGTCGTGCCCCACATTCACCACCATCAGAACATATATTCAAAGCTCGCAGCGGAAAGAAAAAAGCAACACACCACTCCCGGGAGCGCTCGAAACTGCAACCTTTCGGTTAACAACCGATCGCGCTAGCCAATTGCGCCACGGAGACAGTCCACCTCCACTCTCACCACCATTAGAACATATCTTCAAAGCTATCAGCCCAAAGAAAAAAAGCGCCGCACCACCACAGCGTGGGCTCGAACCACCAACCTTTCGGTTAACAGCCGATCGCGCTAGCCAATCACGCCAAGGAGACAGTCGTGCTCCACTTTCACCACCATCAGAACATATCTTCAAAGCTATCAGCGCAAAGAAAAAAGCAACACACCACTCCCGGGAGGGCTCGAAACTCCAACCTATCGGTTAACAGCCGATCGCGCTAGCCAATTGCGCCACGGAGACAGTCCTGCTCCACTATCACCACCATCAGAACATATCTTCAAAGCTATCAGCCCAAAGAAAAAAAAGCGCCGCACCACCACCGGGTGGGCTCGAAACTCCCACTTTTCGGTTAACAGCCGATCGCACTAGCCAATTCCGCCACGGAGACAGTCCTGCTCCACTCTCACCACCATCAGAACATATCTTCAAAGCTATCAGCCCAAAGAAAAAAAATCGCCGCACCACCACCGGGTGGGCTCGAGCCTTCAACTTTTCGGTTAACAGCCGATCGCGCTAGCCAATTGCGCCACGAAGACAGTCATGCTCCACTCTCACCACCATCCCAACATATCTTCAAAGCTATTAGCGCAAAGAAAAAAAAGCGCCGCACCACCACCGGGTGGGCTCGAACCTCCAACCTTTCGGTTAACAGCCGATTGCTCTAGCCAATTGCGCCATGGAGACAGTCCTGCTCCGCTCTCACCACCATCAGAACATATCTTCAAAGTTATCAGCCCAAAGAAAAAAAAGCGCTGCACCACCACCGGGTGGGCTCGAACCTTCAATTTTTCGGTTAACAGCCGATCGCGCTAGCCAATTGCGCCACGGAGACAGTCCTGCTCCACTCTCACCACCATCAGAACATATCTTCAAAGCTATCAGCCCAAAGAAAAAAAGTGCCGCACCACCACCGGGTGGGCTCGAAACTCCAACCTTTCGGTTAAGAGGCGATCGCGCAAGCCAACTGCGCCACGGAGACAGTCGTGCTCCACTCTCACCACCGTCAGAACATTTCTTCAAAGCTATCAGCCCAAAGAAAAAAAAGCGCCGCACCACCACCGGCTGGGCTCGAACCTCCAACTTTTCGGTTAACAGCCGATCGCGATAACCAATTGCGCCACGGAGACAGTCCTGCTCCACTCTCACCACCATCAGAACATATCTTCAAAGCTATCAGCCCAAAGAATAAAAAGCAACACACCACTCCCGGGAGGGCTTGAACCTCAAACTTTTCAGTTAACAGCCGATCGCGCTAGCCAATTGCGCCACGGAGACACTCATGCTCCACTCTCACCACCATCAGAACATATCTTTAGAGCTATCAGCCCAAAGAATGAAAAGCAACACACCACTACCGGGAAGGCTCGAACCTCCAACGTTTCAATTAACAGCCGATCGCGCTAGCCAATTGCGCCACGGAGACAGTCATGCTCCACTCTCACCACCATCAGAACATATCTTCAAAGCTATCAGCCCAAAGAAAAAAAAGCGCCGCACCACCACCGGGTGGGCTGGAACCTCCAACTTTTCGGTTAACAGCCGATCGCGCTAGCCAATTGCGCCACGGAGACAGTCGTGCTTCTTTCTCACCACCATCAGAACATATCTTCAAAGCTATTAACACAAAGAAAAAAAAGCGCCGCACCACCACCGGGAGGGCTCGAACTTCCAACCTTTCGGTTAACAGCCGATCGCGCTAGCCAATTGCGCCACGGAGACAGTCGTGCTCCACTCTCACCACCGTCAGAACATTCCTTTAGAGCTATCAGCCCAAAGAAAAAAAAGCGCCGCACCAACACCGGGTGGGCTCGAACCTCCAACTTTTCGGTTAACAGCCGATCGCGCTAGCCAATTGCGCCACGGAGACAGTCGTGCCCCACATTCACCACCATCAGAACATATATTCAAAGCTCGCAGCGCAAAGAAAAAAGCAACACACCACTCCCGGGAGCGCTCGAAACTGCAACCTTTCGGTTAACAGCCGATCGCGCTAGCCAATTGCGCCACGGAGACAGTCCACCTCCACTCTCACCACCATTAGAACATATCTTCAAAGCTATCAGCCCAAAGAAAAAAAGCGCCGCACCACCACAGCGTGGGCTCGAACCACCAACCTTTCGGTTAACAGCCGATCGCGCTAGCCAAACACGCCAAGGAGACAGTCGTGCTCCACTTTCACCACCATCAGAACATATCTTCAAAGCTATCAGCGCAAAGAAAAAAGCAACACACCACTCCCGGGAGGGCTCGAAACTCCAACCTATCGGTTAACAGCCGATCGCGCTAGCCAATTGCGCCACGGAGACAGTCCTGCTCCACTATCACCACCATCAGAACATATCTTCAAAGCTATCAGCCCAAAGAAAAAAAATCGCCGCACCACCACCGGGTGGGCTCGAGCCTTCAACTTTTCGGTTAACAGCCGATCGCGCTAGCCAATTGCGCCACGAAGACAGTCATGCTCCACTCTCACCACCATCCCAACATATCTTCAAAGCTATTAGCGCAAAGAAAAAAAAGCGCCGCACCACCACCGGGTGGGCTCGAACCTCCAACCTTTCGGTTAACAGCCGATTGCTCTAGCCAATTGCGCCATGGAGACAGTCCTGCTCCGCTCTCACCACCATCAGAACATATCTTCAAAGCTATCAGCCCAAAGAAAAAAAAGCGCTGCACCACCACCGGGTGGGCTCGAACCTTCAATTTTTCGGTTAACAGCCGATCGCGCTAGCCAATTGCGCCACGGAGACAGTCCTGCTCCACTCTCACCACCATCAGAACATATCTTCAAAGCTATCAGCCCAAAGAAAAAAAGTGCCGCACCACCACCGGGTGGGCTCGAAACTCCAACCTTTCGGTTAAGAGGCGATCGCGCAAGCCAATTGCGCCACGGAGACAGTCGTGCTCCACTCTCACCACCGTCAGAACATTTCTTCAAAGCTATCAGCCCAAAAAAAAAAGCGCCGCACCACCACCGGCTGGGCTCGAACCTCCAACTTTTCGGTTAACAGCCGATCGCGATAACCAATTGCGCCACGGAGACAGTCCTGCTCCACTCTCACCACCATCAGAACATATCTTCAAAGCTATAAGCCCAAAGAATAAAAAGCAACACACCACTCCCGGGAGGGCTTGAACCTCAAACTTTTCAGTTAACAGCCGATCGCGCTAGCCAATTGCGCCACGGAGACACTCATGCTCCACTCTCACCACCATCAGAACATATCTTCAATGCTATCAGCCCAAAGAAAAAAAAGCGCCGCACCACCACCGGTTGGGCTCGTACTTCCAAACTTTCGGTGAACAGCCGATCGCGCTAGCCATTTGCGCCACGGAGACAGTCGTGCTCCACTCTCACCACCATAAGAACATATCTTCAAAGCTATTAGCGCAAAAAAAGCACCGCACCACCACCGGGTAGTCTCGAACTTCCAACCTTTCGGTTAACAGCCGATCGCGTTAGCCAGTTTCGCCACGGAGACATACCTGCTCCACTCTCACCACCATCAGAATATATCTTCAAAGCTATCAGCCCAAAGAAAAAAAAGCGCCACACCACCACTGGGTGGGCTCGAAACTCCAACCTTTCGGTTAACAGCCAATCGCGTTAGCCCATTGCGCTACAAAGACAGTCGAGCTCCACTCTCACCACCATCTGAACATATCTTCAATGCTATCAGCCCAAAGAAAAAAAGCGCCGCACCACCACCGGGTGGGCTCAAAAATCCAACCTTTCGGTTAACAGCCGATCACGCTAGCCAAATTCGCCACGGAGACAGTCCTGCTTCACACTCACCACCATCAGAACATATCTTGAAAGTCATCAGCCCAAAAAAAAGCGCCGCACCACAACGGGGTGGGCTCGAACCTCAAATTTTTTGGTTAACAGCCGATCGCGCTAGCCAGTTGCGCCACGAAGAGAGTCCTGCTCCACTATCACCACCATCAGAACATATCTTCAAAGCTATCAGCCCAAAGAAAAAAAAGCGCCGCACCACCACCGGGTGGGCTCGAACCTCCAAATTTTTGGTTAACAGCCGATCGCGCTAGCCCATTGCGCCACGGAGACAGTCCTGCTCCACTCTCACCACCATCAGAACATATCTTCAAAGCTATCAGCCCAAAGAAAAAAAAGCGCCGCACCACCACCGGGTGGGCTCGAAACTCCAACCTTTCGGTTAACAGCCGATCGCGCTAGCCAATTGCGCCACAAAGACAGACGTGCTCCACTCTCACCATCCTCAAAACATATCTTCAAAGCTATCAGCGCAAAGAAAAAAAAGCGACACACCGTCCTCGGGTGGGCTCAAACCTCCAACCTTTCGGTTAACAGCCGATCGCGCTGGCCAATCGCGCCACGGAGACAGTCCTGCTCCACTCTCACCACCATCAGAACATATCTTCAAAGTATTCAGCCCAAAGAAAAAAAAGCGCCGCACCACCACCGGGTGGGCTCGAAACTCCAACCTTTCGGATAACAGCCGATCGCGCTAGCCATTTGCGCCACGGAGACAGTCCTGCTCCACTCTCACCACCATAAGAACATATCTTCAAAGCTATCAGCCCAAAGAAAAAAAAGCGCCGCAACACGACCGAGTGGGCTGGAACCTCCAACTTTTCGGTTAACAGCCGATCGCGCTAGCCAATTGCGCCACGGAGGCAGTCGTGCTCCTTTCTCACCACCATCAGAACATATCTTCAAAGCTATTAGCGCAAAAAAAAGCGCCGCACCACCACCGGGAGGGCTCGAACTTCCAACCTTTCGGTTAACAGCCGATCGCGCTAGCCAATTGCGCCACGGAGACAGCCCTGCTCCACTCTCACCACCATCAGAACATATCTTCAAAGCTATCAGCCCAAAGAAAAAAAAGCGCCGCACCACCACCGGGTGGGCTCGAACCTCCAATTTTTCGGTTAACAGCCGATCGCGTTAGCCAATTGCGCCACGGAGACAGTTCCTGCTCCACTCTCACCACCATCAGAACATATCTTCAAAGCTATCAGCCCAAAGAAAAAAAAGCGCCGCACCACCACCGGGTGGGCTCGAAACTCCAACCTTGCGGTTAACAGCCGATCGCGCTAGCCAATTGCGCCACAAAGACAGACGTGCTCCACTCTCACCATCCTCAGAACATATCTTCAAAGCGATCAGCGCAAAGAAAAAAAAGCGACACACCGTCCCCGGGTGGGCTCAAACCTCCAACCTTTCGGTTAACAGCCGATCGCGCTAGCCAATGGCGCCACGGAGACAGTCCTGCTCCACTCTCACCACCATCAGAACATATCTTCAAAGTATTCAGCCCATAGAATGAAAAGCAACACACCACTCCTGGGAGGGCTCGAACCTCCAACCTTTCAGTTAACAGCCGATCGCGCTAGCCAATTGCGCCACGGAGACAGTCGTGCTCCACTCTCACCACCATCAGAACTTATCTTAAAAGCTATCAGCCTAAAGAAAAAAAAGCGCCGCACCACCACCGGGTGGGCTCGAACCTCCAACATTTCGGTTAACAGCTGATCGCGCTAGCCAATCGCGCCATGAAGGCAGTCGCGCTCCACTCTCACCACCATCAGAACATATGTTCAAAGCTATCAGCCCAAAGAATGAAAAGCAACACACCACTCCCGGGAGGGCTCGAACCTCCAACGTTTCAGTTAACAGCCGATTGCGCTAGCCAATTGCGCCATGGAGGCAGTCATGCTCCACTCTCACCACCATCAGAACATATCTTCAAAGCTATCAGCCCAAAGAAAAAAAAGCGCCGCACCACCACCGGGCGGGCTCGAACCTCCAACTTTTCGGTTAACAGCCGATCGCGCTAGCCAATTGCGCCACGGAGACAGTCGTGCTCCACTCTCACCACCATCAGAACATATCTTTAAAGCTATTAGCGCAAAGAAAAAAAAAGCGCCGCACCACCACCGGGAGGGCTCGAACTTCCAACCTTTCGGTTAACAGCCGATCGCGCTAGCCAATTGCGCCACGGAGACAGTCCTGCTCCACTCTAACCATCATCTGAACATAACTTCAAAGCTATGAGCCGAAATAAAAAGCGCCGCACCACCACCGGGTGGGCTCGAACCTCCAACTTTTCGGTTAACAGCCGATCGCCCTAGCCAATTGCGCCACGGAGACAGTCGTGCTTCACTCTCACCACCGTCAGAACATTTCTTCAGAGCTATCAGCCCAAAGGAAAAAAAGCGCCGCACCACCACCGGGTGGTCTCGAACCTCCAACTTTTCGGTTAACAGCCGATCGCGCTAGCCAATTGCGCCACGGAGACAGTCGTGCTTCACTCTCACCACCGTCAGAACATTTCTTCAGAGCTATCAGCCCAAAGGAAAAAAAGCGCCGCACCACCACCGGGTGGGCTCGAACCTCCAACCTTACGGTTAACAGCTGATCGCGCTAGCCAATTGCGCCACAAAGACAGACGTGCTCCACTCTCACCACCATCAGAACATATCTTCAAAGCTATCAGCGCAAAGAAAAAAAAGCGACACACCGTCCCCGGGTGGGATCAAACCTCCAACCTTTCGGTTAACAGACGATCGCGCTAGCCAATTGCGCCACGGAGACAGTCCTGCTCCACTCTCACCACCATCGGAACATATCTTCAGAGCTATCAGCCCATAGAATGAAAAGCAACACACCACTCCTGGGGGGCTCGAACCTCCAACCTTTCAGTTAACAGCCGATCGCGCTAGCCAATTGCGCCACGGAGACAGTCGTGCTCCACTCTCAGCACCATCAGAACATATCCTAAAAGCTATCAGCCTAAAGAAAAAAAAGCGCCGCACCACCACCGCGTGCGCGCGAACCTTTACCAGTTCGGTTAACAGCTGATCGCGCTAGCCAATCGCGCCACGAAGACAGTCGTGCTCCACTCTCACCACCATCAGAACATATCTTCAAAGCTATCAGCTCAAAGAATGAAAAGCAACACACCACTCCCGGGAGGGCTCGAACCTCCAACGTTTCAATTAACAGCCGATCGCGCTAGCCAATTGCGCCACGCAGACAGTCGTGCTCCACTCTCACCACCAATTGAACATATCTTCAAAGCTATCAGCCCAAAGAAAAAAAGCGCCACACCACCACCGGGTGGGCTGGAGCCTCCAACCTTTCGGTTAACAGCCGATCGCGCTAGCCAATCGCGCAACGGAGACAGTCGTGCTTCACTCTCACCACCGTCAGAACATTTCTTCAGAGCTATCAGTCCAAAGAAAAAAAAAGCGCCGCACCACCACCGGGTGAGGTCGCACCTCCAACCTTTCAGTTAACAGCCGATCGCGCTAGACAATTGCGCCACGGAGACAGTCGTGCTCCACTCTCACCACCATCAGAACATATCTTAAAAGCTATAAGCCTAAAGAAAAAAAAGCGCCACACCACCACCGGGTGAGCTCGAACCTCCAATATTTCGATTAACAGCTGATCGCGCTAGCCAATCGCGCCACGAAGACAGTCGTGCTCCACTCTCCCCACCATCAGAACATATCTTCAAAGCTATCAGCCGAAAGAATGAAAAGCAACACACCACTCCAGGGAGGGCTCAAACCTCCAACCTTTCAGTTAACAGCCGATCGCGCTAGCCAATTGCGCCACGGAGACAGCCCTGCTCCACTCTCACCACTATCAGAACATATCTTCAAAGCTATCAGCCCAAAGAAAAAAAAGCGCCGCACCACCACCAGGTGGGCTCGAACCTCCAACTTTTCGGTTAACACCCGATCGCGCTAGCCAATTGCGCCACGGAGACAGTCGTGCTCCACTCTCACCACCATCAGAACATATCTTAAAAGGTATCAGCCTAAAGAAAAAAAAGCGCCGCACCACAACCGGGTGGACTCGAACCTCTAACATATCGGTTAACAGCTGATCGCGCTAGCCAATCGCGCCACGAAGACAGTCGTGCTCCACTCTCATCACCATCAGAACATATCCTAAAAGCTATCAGCCTAAAGAAAAAAAAGCGCCGCACCACCACCGGGTGGACTCGAACCTCCAACCTTTCAGTTAACAGCCGATCGCGCTAGCCGATGGCGCCACGGAGACAGTCCTGCTCCACTTTCACCACGATTAGAACATATCTTCAAAGCTATCAGCCCAAAGAAAAAAAAGCACCGCAACCCCACCGGGTGTGCTCGAAACTCCAACCTTTCGGTTAACAGCCGATCACGCAAGCCAATTGCGCCACGGAGACAGTCCTGCTCCACACTCACCACCATCAGAACATATCTTCAAAGCTATCAGCCCAAAGGAAAAAAAGCTCCGCACCACCACCGGGTGGGCTTGAACCTCTAATTTTTTGGTTAACAGCCGATCGCGCTAGCCAATTGCGCCACGGAGATAGTCCTGCTCCACTCTCACCACCATCAGAACATAACTTCAAAGCTATCAGCCCAAAGAAAAAAAAGCGCCGCACCACCACCGCGTGGGCTCGAACATCCAACCTTTCGGTTAACAGCCGATCGCGTTAGCCAATTGCGCCACGGAGACAGTCGTGCTTCACTCTCACCACCATCAGAACATATCTTCAAAGCTATCAGCGGAAAGAAAAAAGCAACACACCACACCCGGGAGGGCTCGAAACTCCAACCTATCGATTAACAGCCGAGGGCGCTAGCCAATTGCGCCACGGAGACAGTCCTGCTCCACTCGCACCACCATCACAACATATCTTCAAAGCTATTAGCGTAAAGAAAAAAAAAAGCGCCGCACCACCACCGAGTGGGCTCGAAACTCCAACGTTTCGGTTAACAGCCGATCACGCTAGCCAATTTCGCCACGGAGACAGTCCTGCTCCACACTCACCACCATCAGAACATATCTTCAAAGCCATCAGCCCAAAGAAAAAAAAGCGCCGCACCACAACCGGGTGGGCTCGAACCTCAAATTTTTTGGTTAACAGCCGATCGCGCTAGCCAATTGCGCCACGAAGAGAGTCCTGCTCCATTATCACCACCATCAGAAAATATCTTCAAAGCTATCAGCCTAAAGAAAAAAAAGCGCCGCACCACCACCGGGTGGGCTCGAACCTCCAACATTTCGGTTAACAGCTGATCGCGCTAGCCAATCGCGCCACGAAGACAGTCGCGCTCCACTCTCACCACCATCAGAACACATGTTCAAAGCTATCAACCCAAAGAATGAAAAGCAACACACCACTCCCGGGAGGGCTCGAACCTCCAACGTTTCAGTTAACAGCCGATTGCGCTAGCCAATTGCGCCACGGAGACAGTCATGCTCCACTCTCACCACCATCAGAACATATTGTCACGGGCTAAGTTTCCCCGTAACAATATCTTCAAAGCTATCAGCCCAAAGAAAAAAAAGCGCCGCACCACCACCGGGAGGGCTCGAACTTCCAACCTTTCGGTTAACAGCCGACCGCGCTAGCCAATTGCGCCGCGGAGACAGTCCTGCTCCACTCTCACCATCATCAGAACATATCTTCAAAGCTATGAGCCGAAATAAAAAGCGCCGCACCACCACCGGGTGGGCTCGAACCTCCAACTTTTCGGTTAACAGCCGATCGCCCTAGCCAATTGCGCCACGGAGACAGTCGTGATTCACTCTCACCACCGTCAGAACATTTCTTCAGAGCTATCAGCCCAAAGGAAAAAAAGCGCCGCACCACCACCGGGTGGTCTCGAACCTCCAACTTTTCGGTTAACAGCCGATCGCGCTAGCCAATTGCGCCACGGAGACAGTCCTGCTCCACTCTCACCACCATCAGAACATATCTTCAAAGCTATCAGCCCAGAAAAAAAAAGCGCCGCACCTCCACCGGGTGGACTCGAACCTCCAACCTTTCAGTTAACAGCCGATCGCGCTAGCCGATGGCGCCACGGAGACAGTCCTGCTCCACTTTCACCACGATTAGAACATATCTTCAAAGCTATCAGCCCAAAGAAAAAAAAGCGCCGCACCACCACCAGGTGGGCTCGAACCTCCAACTTTTCGGCTAACACCCGATCGCGCTAGCCAATTGCGCCACGGAGACAGTCGTTCTCCACTCTCACCACCATCAGAACATAACTTAAAAGCTATCAGCCTAAAGAAAAAAAAGCGCCGCACCACAACCGGGAGGACTCGAACCTATAACATATCGGTTAACAGCTGATCGCGCTAGCCAATCGCGCCACGAAGACAGTCCTGCTCCACTCTCACCACCATCAGAACATAACTTCAAAGCTATCAGCGCAAAGAAAAAAAGCGCCGCACCACCACCGCGTGGGCTCGAACCTCCAACCTTTCGGTTAACAGCCGATCGCGTTAGCCAATTGCTCCACGGAGACAGTCGTGCTTCACTCTCACCACCATCAGAACATATCTTCAAAGCTATCAGCGGAAAGAAAAAAGCAACACACCACTCCCGGGAGGGCTCGAAACTCCAACCTATCGATTAACAGCCGAGCGCGCTAGCCAATTGCGCCACGGAGACAGTCCTGCTCCACTCGCACCACCATCACAACATATCTTCAAAGCTATTAGCGTAAAGAAAAAAAAAGCGCCGCACCACCACCGGGTGGACTCGAACCTCCAACCTTTCCGTTAACAGCCGATCGCGCTAGCCAATTGCGCCACGGAGACAGTCGTGCTCCACTCTCACCACCATCAGAACATATCTTCAAAGCTATCAGCCCAAAGAAAAAAAAGCGCCGCACCACCACCGGGTGGGCTCGAACCTCCAATTTTTCGGTTAACAGCCGATCGCGCTAGCCAATTGCGCCACGGAGACAGTCCTGCTCCACTCTCACCACCATCAGAACATATCTTCAAAGCTATCAGCCCAAAGAAAAAAAAGCGCCGCACCACCACCGGGTGGGCTCGAACCTCCAACATTTTGGTTAACAGCTGATCGCGCTAGCCAATCGCGCCACGAAGACAGTCGCGCTCAACTCTCTCCACCATCAGAACACATGTTCAAAGCTATCAGCCCAAAGAATGAAAAGCAACACACCACTTCCGGGAGGGCTCGAACCTCCAACGTTTCAGTTAACAGCCGATTGCGCTAGACAATTGCGCCACGGAGACAGTCATGCTCCACTCTCACCACCATCAGAACATATTGTCACGGGCTAAGTTTCCCCGTAACAATATCTTCAAAGCTATCAGCCCAAAGAGAAAAAAAGCGCCGCACCACCACCGGGTGGGCTCGAACCTCCAACTTTTCGGTTAACAGCCGATCCCCCTAGCCAATTGCGCCACGGAGACAGTCGTGCTTCACTCTCACCACCGTCAGAACATTTCTTCAGAGCTATCAGCCCAAAGGAAAAAAAGCGCCGCACCACCACCGGGTGGTCTCGAACCTCCAACTTTTCGGTTAACAGCCGATCGCGCTAGCCAATTGCGCCACGGAGACAGTCCTGCTCCACTCTCACCACCATCAGAACATATCTTCAAAGCTATCAGCCCAGAGAAAAAAAAGCGCCGCACCTCCACCGGGTGGACCCGAACCTCCAACCTTTCAGTTAACAGCCGATCGCGTTAGCCGATGGCGCCACGGAGAAAGTCCTGCTCCACTTTCACCACGATTAGAACATATCTTCAAAGCTATCAGCCCAAAGAAAAAAAAGCGCCGCACCACCACCAGGTGGGCTCGAACCTCCAACTTTTCGGTTAACACCCGATCGCGCTAGCCAATTGCGCCACGGAGACAGTCGTGCTCCACTCTCACCACCATCAGAACATAACTTAAAAGCTATCAGCCTAAAGAAAAAAAAGCGCCGCACCACAACCGGGTGGACTCGAACCTATAACATATCGGTTAACAGCTGATCGCGCTAGCCAATCGCGCCACGAAGACAGTCGTGCTCCACTCTCATCACCATCAGAACATATCTTAAAAGCTATCAGCCTAAAGAAAAAAAAGCGCCGCACCACCACCGGGTGGACTCGAACCTCCAACCTTTCAGTTAACAGCCGATCGCGCTAGCCGATGGCGCCACGGAGACAGTCCTGCTCCACTTTCACCACGATTAAAACATATCTTTAAAGCTATCAGCCCAAAGAAAAAAAAGCACCTCACCCCCACCCGGTGTGCTCGAAACTCCAACCTTTCGGTTAACAGCCGATCACGCAAGCCAATTGCGCCACGGAGACAGTCCTGCTCCACACTCACCACCATCAGAACATATCTTCAAAGCTATCAGCCCAAAGGAAAAAAAGCGCCGCACCACCACCGGGTGGGCTTGAACCTCTAATTTGTTGGTTAACAGTCGATTGCGCTAGCCAATTGCGCCACGGAGACAGTCCTGCTCCACTCTCACCACCATCAGAACATATCTTCAAAGCTATCAGGCAAAGAAAAAAAAGCGCCGCACCACCACCGGGTGGACTCGAACCTCCAACCTTTCCGTTAACAGCTGATCGCGCTAGCCAATTGCGCCACGGAGACAGTCGTGCTCCACTCTCACCACCATCAGAACATATCTTCAAAGCTATCAGCCCAAAGAAAAAAAAGCGCCGCACCACCACCGGGTGGGCTCGAACCTCCAATTGTTCGGTTAACAGCCGATCGCGCTAGCCAATTGCGCCACGGAGACAGTCCTGCTCCATTCTCACCACCATCAGAACATATCTTCAAAGCTATCAGCCCAAAAAAAAGCGCCGCACCTCCACCGGGTGGGCACGAAACTCCAGCCTTTCGGTTAACAGCCGATCGCGCTAGCCCATTGCACCACGGAGACAGTCGTGCTTCACTCTCACCACCGTCAGAACATTTCTTCAGAGCTATCAGCCCAAAGGAAAAAAAGCGCCGCACCACCACCGGGTGGGCTCGAACCTCCAACCTTTCGGTTAACAGCTGATCGCGCTAGCCAATTGCGCCACAAAGACAGACGTGCTCCACTCTCACCACCATCAGAACATATCTTCAAAGCTATCAGCGCAAAGAAAAAAAAGCGACACACCGTCCCCGGGTGGGATCAAACCTCCAACCTTTCGGTTAACAGACGATCGCGCTAGCCAATTGCGCCACGGAGACAGTCCTGCTCCACTCTCACCACCATCAGAACATATCTTCAGAGCTATCAGCCCATAGATTGAAAAGCAACACACCACTCCTGGGAGGGCTCGAACCTCCAACCTTTCGGTTAACAGACGATCGCGCTAGCCAATTGCGCCACGGAGACAGTCCTGCTCCACTCTCACCACCATCAGAACATATCTTCAGAGCTATCAGCCCATAGAATGAAAAGCAACACACCACTCCTGGGAGGGCTCGAACCTCCAACCTTTCAGTTAACAGCCGATCGCGCTAGCCAATTGTGCCACGGAGACAGTCCTGCTCCACTCTCACCACCAATAGAACATATCTTCAAAGCTATCAGCCCAAAGAAAAAAAGCGCCACACCACCACCGGGTGGGCTCGAGCCTCCAACCTTTCGGTTAACAGCCGATCGCGCTAGCCAATCGCGCAACGGAGACAGTCGTGCTCCACTCTCACCACCATCAGAATATATCTTGAAAGCTATGAGCGCAAATAAAAAAGCAACACACCCATCCCGGGAGGGCTCGAACCTCCAACTTTTCGGTTAACAGCCGATCGCGCTAGCCCATTGCGCCACGGAGACAGTCGTGCTTCACTCTCACCACAGTCAGAACATTTCTTCAGAGCTATCAGTCCAAAGAAAAAAAAAGCGCCGCACCACCACCGGGTGACCTCGCACCTCCAACCTTTCAGTTAACAGCCGATCGCGCTAGACAATTGCGCCACGGAGACAGTCGTGCTCCACTCTCACCACCATCAGAACATATCTTAAAAGCTATAAGCCTAAAGAATGAAAAGCAACACACCACTCCCGGGAGGGCTCAAACCTCCAACCTTTCACTTAACAGCCGATCGCGCTAGCCAATTGCGCCACGGAGACAGCCCTGCTCCACTCTCACCACTATCAGAACATATCTTCAAAGCTATCAGCCCAAAGAAAAAAAAGCGCCGCACCACCACCAGGTGGGCTCGAACCTCCAACTTTTCGGTTAACACCCGATCGCGCTAGCCAATTGCGCCACGGAGACAGTCGTGCTCCACTCTCACCACCATCAGAACATATCTTAAAAGCTATCAGCCTAAAGAAAAACAAGCGCCGCACCACCACCGGGTGGGCTCGAACCTCCAACATTTTGGTTAACAGCTGATCGCGCTAGCCAATCGCGCCACGAAGACAGTCGCGCTCAACTCTCTCCACCATCAGAACACATGTTCAAAGCTATCAGCCCAAAGAATGAAAAGCAACACACCACTTCCGGGAGAGCTCGAACCTCCAACGTTTCAGTTAACAGCCGATTGCGCTAGCCAATTGCGCCACGGAGACAGTCATGCTCCACTCTCACCACCATCAGAACATATTGTCACGGGCTAAGTTTCCCCGTAACAATATCTTCAAAGCTATCAGCCCAAAGAAAAAAAAAGCGCCGCACCACCACCGGGTGGGCTCGAACCTCCAACTTTTCGGTTAACAGCCGATCGCGCTAGCCAATTGCGCCACGGAGACAGTCGTGCTCCACTCTCACCACCATCAGAACATATCTTCAAAGCTATTAGCGCAAAGAAAAAAAAAGCGCCGCACCACCACCGGGAGGGCTCGAACTTCCAACCTTTCGGTTAACAGCCGATCGCGCTAGCCAATTGCGCCGCGGAGACAGTCCTGCTCCACTCTCACCATCATCAGAACATATCTTCAAAGCTATGAGCCGAAATAAAAAGCGCCGCACCACCACCGGGTGGGCTCGAACCTCCAACTTTTCGGTTAACAGCCGATCCCCCTAGCCAATTGCGCCACGGAGACAGTCGTGCTTCACTCTCACCACCGTCAGAACATTTCTTCAGAGCTATCAGCCCAAAGGAAAAAAAGCGCCGCACCACCACCGGGTGGTCTCGAACCTCCAACTTTTCGGTTAACAGCCGATCGCGCTAGCCAATTGCGCCACGGAGACAGTCCTGCTCCACTCTCACCACCATCAGAACATATCCTCAAAGCTTTCAGCCCAGAGAAAAAAAAGCGCCGCACCTCCACCGGGTGGACTCGAACCTCCAACCTTTCAGTTAACAGCCGATCGCGTTAGCCGATGGCGCCACGGAGACAGTCCTGCTCCACTTTCACCACGATTAGAACATATCTTCAAAGCTATCAGCCCAAAGAAAAAAAAGCGCCGCACCACCACCAGGTGGGCTCGAACCTCCAACTTTTCGGTTAACACCCGATCGCGCTAGCCAATTGCGCCACGGAGACAGTCGTGCTCCACTCTCACCACCATCAGAACATAACTTAAAAGCTATCAGCCCAAAGAAAAAAAAGCGCCGCACCACAACCGGGTGGACTCGAACCTCTAACATATCGGTTAACAGCTGATCGCGCTAGCCAATCGCGCCACGAAGACAGTCGTGCTCCACTCTCATCACCATCAGAACATATCTTAAAAGCTATCAGCCTAAAGAAAAAAAAGCGCCGCACCACCACCGGGTGGACTCGAACCTCCAACCTTTCAGTTAACAGCCGATCGCGCTAGCCGATGGCGCCACGGAGACAGTCCTGCTCCACTTTCACCACGATTAAAACATATCTTTAAAGCTATCAGCCCAAAGAAAAAAAAGCACCTCACCCCCACCGGGTGTGCTCGAAACTCCAACCTTTCGGTTAACAGCCGATCACGCAAGCCAATTGCGCCACGGAGACAGTCCTGCTCCACACTCACCACCATCAGAACATATCTTCAAAGCTATCAGCCCAAAGGAAAAAAAGCGCCGCACCACCACCGGGTGGGCTTGAACCTCTAATTTGTTGGTTAACAGTCGATTGCGCTAGCCAATTGCGCCAAGGAGACAGTCCTGCTCCACTCTCACCACCATCAGAACATATCCTCAAAGCTATCAGGCAAAGAAAAAAAAGCGCCGCACCACCACCGGGTGGACTCGAACCTCCAACCTTTCCGTTAACAGCTGATCGCGCTAGCCAATTGCGCCACGGAGACAGTCGTGCTCCACTCTCACCACCATCAGAACATATCTTCAAAGCTATCAGCCCAAAGAAAAAAAAGCGCCGCACCACCACCGGGTGGGCTCGAACCTCCAATTGTTCGGTTAACAGCCGATCGCGCTAGCCAATTGCGCCACGGAGACAGTCCTGCTCCATTCTCACCACCATCAGAACATATCTTCAAAGCTATCAGCCCCAAAAAAAAAGCGCCGCACCTCCACCGGGTGGGCACGAAACTCCAGCCTTTCGGTTAACAGCCGATCGCGCTAGCCCATTGCGCCACGGAGACAGTCGTGCTTCACTCTCACCACCGTCAGAACATTTCTTCAGAGCTATCAGCCCAAAGGAAAAAAAGCGCCGCACCACCACCGGGTGGGCTCGAACCTCCAACCTTTCGGTTAACAGCTGATCGCGCTAGCCAATTGCGCCACAAAGACAGACGTGCTCCACTCTCACCACCATCAGAACATATCTTCAAAGCTATCAGCGCAAAGAAAAAAAAGCGACACACCGTCCCCGGGTGGGATCAAACCTCCAACCTTTCGGTTAACAGACGATCGCGCTAGCCAATTGCGCCACGGAGACAGTCCTGCTCCACTCTCACCACCATCAGAACATATCTTCAGAGCTATCAGCCCATAGATTGAAAAGCAACACACCACTCCTGGGAGGGCTCGAACCTCCAACCTTTCGGTTAACAGACGATCGCGCTAGCCAATTGCGCCACGGAGACAGTCCTGCTCCACTCTCACCACCATCAGAACATATCTTCAGAGCTATCAGCCCATAGAATGAAAAGCAACACACCACTCCTGGGAGGGCTCGAACCTCCAACCTTTCAGTTAACAGCCGATCGCGCTAGCCAATTGTGCCACGGAGACAGTCCTGCTCCACTCTCACCACCAATAGAACATATCTTCAAAGCTATCAGCCCAAAGAAAAAAAGCGCCACACCACCACCGGGTAGGCTCGAGCCTCCAACCTTTCGGTTAACAGCCGATCGCGCTAGCCAATCGCGCAACGGAGACAGTCGTGCTCCACTCTCACCACCATCAGAATATATCTTGAAAGCTATGAGCGCAAATAAAAAAGCAACACACCCATCCCGGGAGGGCTCGAACCTCCAACTTTTCGGTTAACAGCCGATCGCGCTAGCCCATTGCGCCACGGAGACAGTCGTGCTTCATTCTCACCACAGTCAGAACATTTCTTCAGAGCTATCAGCCTAAAGAAAAAAAAGCGCCGCACCACAACCGGGTGGACTCGAACCTCTAACATATCGGTTAACAGCTGATCGCGCTAGCCAATCGCGCCACGAAGACAGTCGTGCTCCACTCTCATCACCATCAGAACATATCTTAAAAGCTATCAGCCTAAAGAAAAAAAAGCGCCGCACCACCACCGGGTGGACTCGAACCTCCAATCTTTCAGTTAACAGCCGATCGCGCTAGCCGATGGCGCCACGGAGACAGTCCTGCTCCACTTTCACCACGATTAGAACATATCTTCAAAGCTATCAGCCCAAAGAAAAAAAGCACCGCACCCCCACCGCGTGGGCTCGAACCTCCAACCTTTCGGTTAACAGCCGATCGCGCTAGCCAATTGCGCCACGGAGACAGTCGTGCTTCACTCTCACCACCATCAGAAAATATCTTCAAAGCTATCAGCGGAAAGAAAAAAGCAACACACCACTCCCGGGAGTGCTCGAAACTCCAACCTATCGATTAACAGCCGAGTGCGCTAGCCAATTGCGCCACGGAGACAGTCCTGCTCCACTCGCACCACCATCACAACATATCTTGAAACCTATTAGCGTAAAGAAAAAAAAGCGCCGCACCACAACCGGGTGGGCTCGAAACTCCAACCTTTCGGTTAACAGCCGATCACGCTAGCCAATTTCGCCACGCAGACAGTCCTGCTCCACACTCACCACCATCAGAACATATCTTCAAAGCCATCAGCCCAAAGAAAAAAAAGCGCCGCACCACAACCGGGTGGGCTCGAACCTCAAATTTTTTTGGTTAACAGCCGATCGCGCTAGCCAATTGCGCCACGAAGAGAGTCCTGCTCCATTATCACCACCATCAGAACATATTTTCAAAGCTATCAGCCTAAAGAAAAAAAAGCGCCGCAACACCACCGGGTGGGCTCGAACCTCCAACATTTCGGTTAACAGCTGATCGCGCTAGCCAATCGCGCCACGAAGACAGTCGCGCTCCACTCTCACCACCATCAGAACACATGTTCAAAGCTATCAGCCCAAAGAATGAAAAGCAACACACCACTCCCGGGAGGGCTCGAACCTCCAACGTTTCAGTTAACAGCCGATTGCGCTAGCCAATTGCGCCACAGAGACAGTCATGCTCCACTCTCACCACCATCAGAACATATCTTCAAAGCTATCAGCCCAAAGAAAAAAAAGCGCCGCACCACCACCGGGTGGGCTCGAACCTCCAACTTTTCGGTTAACAGCCGATCGCGCTAGCCAATTGCGCCACAGAGACAGTCGTGCTCCACTCTCACCACCATCAGAACATATCTTCAAAGCTATTAGCGCAAAGAAAAAAAAAGCGCCGCACCACCACCGGGTGGGCTCAAACCTCCAACTTTTCGGTTAACAGCCGATCGCTCTAGCCAATTGCGCCACGGAGACAGTCGTGCTTCACTCTCACCACCGTCAGAACATTTCTTCAGAGCTATCAGCCCAAAGGAAAAAAAGCGCCGCACCACCACCGGGTGGTCTCGAACCTCCAACTTTTCGGTTAACAGCCGATCGCGCTAGCCAATTGCGCCACGGAGACAGTCCTGCTCCACTCTCACCACCATCAGAACATATCTTCAAAGCTATCAGCCCAAAGAAAAAAAAGCGCCGCACCTCCACCGGGTGGACTCGAACCTCCAACCTTTCAGTTAACAGCCGATCGCGCTAGCCGATGGCGCCACGGAGACAGTCCTGCTTAACTTTCACCACGATTAGAACATATCTTCAAAGCTATCAGCCCAAAGAAAAAAAAGCGCCGCACCACCACCAGGTGGGCTCGAACCTCCAACTTTTCGGTTAACACCCGATCGCGCTAGCCAATTGCGCCACGGAGACAGTCCTGCTCCACTCTCACCACCATCAGAACATATCTTCAAAGCTATCAGCCCAAAGAAAAAAAAGCGCCGCACCTCCACCGGGTGGACTCGAACCTCCAACCTTTCAGTTAACAGCCGATCGCGCTAGCCGATGGCGCCACGGAGACAGTCCTGCTCCACTTTCACCACGATTAGAACATATCTTCAAAGCTATCAGCCCAAAGAAAAAAAAGCGCCGCACCACCACCAGGTGGGCGCGAACCTCCAACTTTTCGGTTAACACCCGATCGCGCTAGCCAATTGCGCCACGGAGACAGTCGTGCTCCACTCTCACCACCATCAGAACATATCTTAAAAGCTATCAGCCTAAAGAAAAAAAAGCGCCGCACCTCCACCGGGTGGACTCGAACCTCCAACCTTTCAGTTAACAGCTGATCGCGCTAGCCAATTGCGCCACGGAGACAGTCGTGCTCCACTCTCACCACCATCAGAACATATCTTAAAAGCTATCAGCCTAAAGAAAAAAAAGCGCCGCACCACCACCGCGTGGACTCGAACCTCCAACCTTTCAGTTAACAGCCGATCGCGCTAGCCGATGGCGCCACGGAGACAGTCCTGCTCACTTTCACCACGATTAGAACATATCTTTAAAGCTATCAGCCCAAAGAAAAAAAGCACCGCACCCCCACCGGGTGTGCTCGAAACTCCAACCTTTCGGTTAACAGCCGATCACGCAAGCCAATTGCGCCACGGAGACAGTCCTGCTCCACACTCACCACCATCAGAACATATCTTCAAAGCTATCAGCCCAAAGGAAAAAAAGCGCCGCACCGCCACCGGGTGGGCTTGAACCTCTAATTTTTTGGTTAACAGTCGATTGCGCTAGCCAATTGCGCCACGGAGACAGTCCTGCTCCACTCTCACCACCATCAGAACATATCTTCAAAGCTATCAGGCAAAGAAAAAAAAGCGCCGCACCACCACCGGGTGGACTCGAACCTCCAACCTTTCCGTTAAAAGCTGATCGCGCTAGCCAATTGCGCCAGGGAGACAGTCGTGCTCCACTCTCACCACCATCAGAACATATCTTCAAAGCTATCAGCCCAAAGAAAAAAAAGCGCCGCACCACCACCGGGTGGGCTCGAACCTCCAATTTTTCGGTTAACAGCCGATCGCGCTAGCCAATTGCGCCACGGAGACAGTCCTGCTCCACTCTCACCACCATCAGAACATATCTTCAAAGCTATCAGCCCAAAAAAAAAAGCGCCGCACCTCCACCGGGTGGGCACGAAACTCCAGCATTTCGGTTATCAGCCGATCGCGCTAGCCCATTGCGCCACGGAGACAGTCGTGCTTCACTCTCACCACCGTCAGAACATTTCTTCAGAGCTATCAGCCCAAAGGAAAAAAAGCGCCGCACCACCACCGGGTGGGCTCGAACTTCCAACCTTTCGGTTAACAGCTGATCGCGCTAGCCAATTGCGCCACAAAGACAGACGTGCTCCACTCTCACCACCATCAGAACATATCTTCAAAGCTATCAGCGCAAAGAAAAAAAAGCGACACACCGTCCCCGGGTGGGATCAAAACTCCAACCTTTCGGTTAACAGACGATCGCGCTAGCCAATTGCGCCACGGAGACAGTCCTGCTCCACTCTCACCACCATCAGAACATATCTTCAGAGCTATCAGCCCATAGAATGAAAAGCAACACACCACTCCTGGGAGGGCTCGAACCTCCAACCTTTCGGTTAACAGACGATCGCGCTAGCCAATTGCGCCACGGAGACAGTCCTGCTCCACTCTCACCACCATCAGAACATATCTTCAGAGCTATCAGCCCATAGAATGAAAAGCAACACACCACTCCTGGGAGGGCTCGAACCTCCAACCTTTCAGTTAACAGCCGATCGCGCTAGCCAATTGTGCCACGGAGACAGTCCTGCTCCACTCTCACCACCAATAGAACATATCTTCAAAGCTATCAGCCCAAAGAAAAAAAGCGCCACACCACCACCGGGTGGGCTCGAGCCTCCAACCTTTCGGTTAACAGCCGATCGCGCTAGCCAATCGCGCAACGGAGACAGTTGTGCTCCACTCTCACCACCATCAGAATATATCTTGAAAGCTATGAGCGCAAATAAAAAAGCAACACACCCATCCCGGGAGGGCTCGAACCTCCAACTTTTCGGTTAACAGCCGATCGCGCTAGCCCATTGCGCCACGGAGACAGTCGTGCTTCACTCTCACCACAGTCAGAACATTTCTTCAGAGCTATCAGTCCAAAGAAAAAAAAGCGCCGCACCACCACCGGGTGACCTCGCACCTCCAACCTTTCAGTTAACAGCCGATCGCGCTAGACAATTGCGCCACGGAGACAGTCGTGCTCCACTCTCACCACCATCAGAACATATCTTAAAAGCTATAAGCCTAAAGAAAAAAAAGCGCCGCACCACCACCGAGTGAGCTCGAACCTCCAACATTTCGGTTAACAGCTGATCGCGCTAGCCAATCGCGCCACGAAGACAGTCGTGCTCCACTCTCCCCACCATCAGAACATATCTTCAAAGCTATCAGCCGAAAGAATGAAAAGCAACACACCACTCCCGGGAGGGCTCAAACCTCCAACCTTTCACTTAACAGCCGATCGCGCTAGCCAATTGCGCCACGGAGACAGCCCTGCTCCACTCTCACCACTATCAGAACATATCTTCAAAGCTATCAGCCCAAAGAAAAAAAAGCGCCGCACCACCACCAGGTGGGCTCGAACCTCCAACTTTTCGGTTAACACCCGATCGCGCTAGCCAATTGCGCCACGGAGACAGTCGTGCTCCACTCTCACCACCATCAGAACATATCTTAAAAGCTATCAGCCTAAAGAAAAAAAAGCGCCGCACCACAACCGGGTGGACTCGAACCTCTAACATATCGGTTAACAGCTGATCGCGCTAGCCAATCGCGCCACGAAGACAGTCGTGCGCCACTCTCATCACCATCAGAACATATCTTAAAAGCTATCAGCCTAAAGAAAAAAAAGCGCCGCACCACCACCGGGTGGACTCGAACCTCCAATCTTTCAGTTAACAGCCGATCGCGCTAGCCGATGGCGCCACGGAGACAGTCCTGCTCCACTCGCACCACCATCACAACATATCTTCAAACCTATTAGCGTAAAGAAAAAAAAAGCGCCGCACCACAACCGGGTGGGCTCGAAACTCCAACCTTTCGGTTAACAGCCGATCACGCTAGCCAATTTCGCCAGGCAGACAGTCCTGCTCCACACTCACCACCATCAGAACATATCTTCAAAGCCATCAGCCCAAAGAAAAAAAGCGCCGCACCACAACCGGGTGGGCTCGAACCTCAAATTTTTTTGGTTAACAGCCGATCGCGCTAGCCAATTGCGCCACGAAGAGAGTCCTGCTCCATTATCACCACCATCAGAACATATCTTCAAAGCTATCAGCCTAAAGAAAAAAAAGCGCCGCAACACCACCGGGTGGGCTCGAACCTCCAACATTTCGGTTAACAGCTGATCGCGCTAGCCAATCGCGCCACGAAGACAGTCGCGCTCCACTCTCACCACCATCAGAACACATGTTCAAATCTATCAGCCCAAAGAATGAAAAGCAACACACCACTCCCGGGAGGGCTCGAACCTCCAACGTTTCAGTTAACAGCCGATTGCGCTAGCCAATTGCGCCACGGAGACAGTCATGCTCCACTCTCACCACCATCAGAACATATCTTCAAAGCTATCAGCCCAAAGAAAAAAAAGCGCCGCACCACCACCGGGTGGGCTCGAACCTCCAACTTTTCGGTTAACAGCCGATCGCGCTAGCCAATTGCGCCACGGAGACAGTCGTGCTCCACTCTCACCACCATCAGAACATATCTTCAAAGCTATTAGCGCAAAGAAAAAAAAAGCGCCGCACCACCACCGGGAGGGCTCGAACTTCCAACCTTTCGGTTAACAGCCGATCGCGCTAGCCAATTGCGCCGCGGAGACAGTCCTGCTCCACTCTCACCATCATCAGAACATATCTTCAAAGCTATGAGCCGAAATAAAAAGCGCCGCACCACCACCGGGTGGGCTCGAACCTCCAACTTTTCGGTTAACAGCCGATCGCCCTAGCCAATTGCGCCACGGAGACAGTCGTGCTTCACTCTCACCACCGTCAGAACATTTCTTCAGAGCTATCAGCCCAAAGGAAAAAAAGCGCCGCACCACCACCGGGTGGTCTCGAACCTCCAACTTTTCGGTTAACAGCCGATCGCGCTAGCCAATCGCGCCACGGAGACAGTCGTGCTCCACTCTCACCACCATCAGAATATATCTTGAAAGCTAAGAGCGCAAATAAAAAAGCAACACACCCATCCCGGGAGGGCTCGAACCTCCAACTTTTCGGTTAACAGCCGATCGCGCTAGCCCATTGCGCCACGGAGACAGTCGTGCCTCACTCTCACCACCGTCAGAACATTTCTTCAGAGCTATCAGTCCAAAGAAAAAAAAAGCGCCGCACCACCACCGGGTGAGCTCGCACCTCCAACCTTTCAGTTAACAGCCGATCGCGCTAGACAATTGCGCCACGGAGACAGTCGTGCTCCTCTCTCACCACCATCAGAACATATCTTAAAAGCTATAAGCCTAAAGAAAAAAAGCGCCGCACCACCACCGGGTGAGCTCGAACCTCCAACATTTCGGTTAACAGCTGATCGCGCTAGCCAATCGCGCCACGAAGACAGTCGTGCTCCACTCTCCCCACCATCAGAACATATCTTCAAAGCTATCAGCCGAAAGAATGAAAAGCAACACACCACTCCCGGGAGGGCTCAAACCTCCAACCTTTCAGTTAACAGCCGATCGCGCTAGCCAATTGCGCCACGGAGACAGCCCTGCTTCACTCTCACCACTATCAGAACATATCTTCAAAGCTATCAGCCCAAAGAAAAAAAAGCGCCGCACCACCACCAGGTGGGCTCGAACTTCCAACCTTTCGGTTAACAGCCGATCGCGCTAGCCGATTGCGCCGCGGAGACAGTCCTGCTCCACTCTCACCATCATCAGAACATATCTTCAAAGCTATGAGCCGAAATAAAAAGCGCCGCACCACCACCGGGTGGGCTCGAACCTCCAACTTTTCGGTTAACAGCCGATCGCCCTAGCCAATTGCGCCACGGAGACAGTCGTGCTTCACTCTCACCACCGTCAGAACATTTCTTCAGAGCTATCAGCCCAAAGGAAAAAAAGCGCCGCACCTCCACCGGGTGGACTCGAACCTACAACCTTTCAGTTAACACCCGATCGCGCTAGCCAATTGCGCCACGGAGACAGTCCTGCTCCACTATCACCACCATCAGAACATATCTTCAAAGCTATCAGCCCAAAGAAAAAAAAGCGCCGCACCTCCACCGGGTGGACTCGAACCTCCAACCTTTCAGTTAACAGCCGATCGCGCTAGCCGATGGCGCCACGGAGACAGTCCTGCTCCACTTTCACCACGATTAGAACATATCTTCAAAGCTATCAGCCCAAAGAAAAAAAAGCGCCGCACCACCACCAGGTGGGCTCGAACCTCCAACTTTTCGGTTAACACCCGATCGCGCTAGCCAATTGCGCCACGGAGACAGTCGTGCTCCACTCTCACCACCATCAGAACATATCTTAAAAGCTATCAGCCTAAAGAAAAAAAAGCGCCGCACCTCCACCGGGTGGACTCGAACCTCCAACCTTTCAGTTAACAGCTGATCGCGCTAGCCAATTGCGCCACGGAGACAGTCGTGCTCCACTCTCACCACCATCAGAACATATCTTCAAAGCTATCAGCCCAAAGAAAAAAAAGAGCCGAACCACCACCGGGTGGGCTCGAACCTCCAATTTTTCGGTTAACAGCCGATCGCGCTAGCCAATCGCGCCACGGAGACAGTCCTGGTCCACTCTCACCACCATCAAAACATATCTTCAAAGCTATCAGCCCAAAGAAAAAAAAGCGCCGCACCTCCACCGGGTGGGCACGAAACTTCAGCCTTTCGGTTAACAGCCGATCGCGCTAGCCCATTGCGCCACGGAGACAGTCGTGCTTCACTCTCACCACCGTCAGAATATTTCTTCAGAGCTATCAGCCCAAAGGAAAAAAAGCGCCGCACCACCACCGGGTGGGCTCGAACCTCCAACCTTTCGGTTAACAGCTGATCGCGCTAGCCAATTGCGCCACAAACACAGACGTGCTCCACTCTCACCACCATCAGAACATATCTTCAAAGCTATCAGCGCAAAGAAAAAAAAGCGACACACCGTCCCCGGGTGGGATCAAACCTCCAACCTTTCGGTTAACAGCTGATCGCGCTAGCCAATCGCGCCACGAAGACAGTCGCGCTCCACTCTCACCACCATCAGAACATATGTTCAAAGCTATCAGCCCAAAGAATGAAAAGCAACACACCACTCCCGGGAGGGCTCGAACCTCCAACGTTTCAGTTAACAGCCGATTGGGCTAGCCAATTGCGCCACGGAGACAGTCATGCTCCACTCTCACCACCATCAGAACATATCTTCAAAGCTATGAGCCGAAATAAAAAGCGCCGCACCACCACCGGGTGGGCTCGAACCTCCAACTTTTCGGTTAACAGCCGATCGCCCTAGCCAATTGCGCCACCCAGACAGTCGTGCTTCACTCTCACCACCGTCAGAACATTTCTTCAGAGCTATCAGCCCAAAGGAAAAAAAGCGCCGCACCACCACCGGGTGGTCTCGAACCTCCAACTTTTCGGTTAACAGCCGATCGCGCTAGCCAATTGCGCCACGGAGACAGTCCTGCGCCACTCTCACCACCATCAGAACATATCTTCAAAGCTATCAGGCAAAGAAAAAAAAGCGCCGCACCACCACCGGGTGGACTCGAACCTCCAACCTTTCCGTTAACAGCTGATCGCGCTAGCCAATTGCGCCACGGAGACAGTCGTGCTCCACTCTCACCACCATCAGAACATATCTTCAAAGCTATCAGCCCAAAGAAAAAAAAGCGCCGCACCACCACCGGGTGGGCTCGAACCTCCAATTTTTCGGTTAACAGCCGATCGCGCTAGCCAATTGCGCCACGGAGACAGTCCTGCTCCACTCTCACCAGCATCAGAACATATCTTCAAAGCTATCAGCCCAAAGAAAAAAAAGCGCCGCACCTCCACCGGGTGGGCTCGAAACTCCAGCCTTTCGGTTAACAGCCGATCGCGCTAGCCAATTGCGCCACAAAGACAGACGTGCTCCACTCTCACCACCATCAGAACATGTCTTCAATGCAATCAGCGCAAAGAAAAAAATGCGACACACCGTCCCCGGGTGGGATCAAACCTCCAACCTTTCGGTTAACAGACAATCGCGCTAGCCAATTGCGCCACGGAGACAGTCCTGCTCCACTCTCACCACCATCACAACATATCTTCAGAACTATCAGCCCATAGAATGAAAAGCAACACACCACTCCTGGGAGGGCTCGAACCTCCAACCTTTCAGTTAACAGCCGATCGCGCTAGCCAATTGCGCCACGGAGACAGTCGTGCTCCACTCTCACCACCATCAGAACATATCTTAAAAGCTATCAGCCTAAAGAAAAAAAAGCGCCGCACCACCACCGGGTGCGCTCGAACCTTTACCATTTCGGTTAACAGCTGATCGCGCTAGCCAATCGCGCCACGAAGACAGTCGTGCTCCACTCTCACCACCATCAGAACATATCTTCAAAGCTATCAGCTCAAAGAATGAAAAGCAACACACCACTCCCGGGAGGGCTCGAACCTCCAATTTTTCGGTTAACAGCCGATCGCGCTAGCCAATCGCGCCACGGAGACAGTCCTGGTCCACTCTCACCACCATCATAACATATCTTCAAAGCTATCAGCCCAAAGAAAAAAAAGCGCCGCACCTCCACCGGGTGGGCACGAAACTTCAGCCTTTCGGTTAACAGCCGATCGCGCTAGCCCATTGCGCCACGGAGACAGTCGTGCTTCACTCTCACCACCGTCAGAATATTTCTTCAGAGCTATCAGCCCAAAGGAAAAAAAGCGCCGCACCACCACCGGGTGGGCTCGAACCTCCAACCTTTCGGTTAACAGCTGATCGCGCTAGCCAATTGCGCCACAAAGACAGACGTGCTCCACTCTCACCACCATCAGAACATATCTTCAAAGCTATCAGCGCAAAGAAGAAAAAGCGACACACCGTCCCCGGGTGGGATCAAACCTCCAACCTTTCGGTTAACAGACGATCGCGCTAGCCAATTGCGCCACGGACACAGTCCTGCTCCACTCTCACCACCATCAGAACATATCTTCAGAGCTATCAGCCCATAGAATGAAAAGCAACACACCACTCCTGGGAGGGCTCGAACCTCCAACCTTTCAGTTAACAGCCGATCGCGCTAGCCAATTGTGCCACGGAGACAGTCGTGCTCCACTCTCACCACCATCAGAACATATCCTAAAAGCTATCAGCCTAAAGAAAAAAAAGCGCCGCACCACCACCGGGTGCGCTCGAACCTTTACCATTTCGGTTAACAGCTGATCGCGCTAGCCAATCGCGCCACGAAGACAGTCGTGCTCCACTCTCACCACCATCAGAACATATCTTCAAAGCTATCAGCTCAAAGAATGAAAAGCAACACACCACTCCCGGGAGGGCTCGAACCTCCAACGTTTCAATTAACAGCCGATCGCGCTAGCCAATTGCGCCACGGAGACAGTCGTGCTCCATTCTCACCACCATCAGAACACATCTTAAAAGCTATCAGCCTAAAGAAAAAAAAGCGCCGCACCAACCGGGTGGACTCGAACCTCCAACACTTCGGTTAACAGCTGATCGCGCTAGCCAATCGCGCCACATAGACAGTCGTGCTCCACTCTCACCACCATTAGTACATATCTTCAAAGCTATCAGCCCAAAGAATGAAAAGCAACACACCACCCCCGAGAGGGCTCGTACCTCCAACCTTTCAGTTAACAGCCGATCGCGCTAGCCAAATGCGCCACGGAGACAGTCCTGCTCCACCCTCACCACCAATAGAACATATCTTCAAAGCTATCAGCCCAAAGAAAAAAAGCGCCACACCACCACCGGGTGGGCTCGAGCCTCCAACCTTTCGGTTAACAGCCGATCGCGCTAGCCAATCGCGCCACGGAGACAGTCGTGCTCCACTCTCACCACCATCAAAATATATCTTGAAAGCTAAGAGCGCAAATAAACAAGCAACACACCCATCCCGGGAGGGCTCGAACCTCCAACTTTTCGGTTAACAGCCGATCGCGCTAGCCCATTGCGCCACGGAGACAGTCGTGCTTCACTCTCATCACCGTCAGAACATTTCTTCAGAGCTATCAGTCCAAAGAAAAAAAAAGCGCCGCACCACCACCGGGTGAGCTCGCACCTCCAACCTTTCAGTTAACAGCCGATCGCGCTAGACAATTGCGCCACGGAGACAGTCGTGCTCCACTCTCACCACCATCAGAACATATCTTAAAAGCTATAAGCCTAAAGAAAAAAAAGCGCCGCACCACCACCGAGTGAGCTCGAACCTCCAACATTTCGGTTAACAGCTGATCGCGCTAGCCAATCGCGCCACGAAGACAGTCGTGCTCCACTCTCCCCACCATCAGAACATATCTTCAAAGCTATCAGCCGAAAGAATGAAAAGCAACACACCACTCCCGGGAGGGCTCAAACCTCCAACCTTTCACTTAACAGCCGATCGCGCTAGCCAATTGCGCCACGGAGACAGCCCTGCTCCACTCTCACCACTATCAGAACATATCTTCAAAGCTATCAGCCCAAAGAAAAAAAAGCGCCGCACCACCACCAGGTGGGCTCGAACCTCCAACTTTTCGGTTAACACCCGATAGCGCTAGCCAATTGCGCCACGGAGACAGTCGTGCTCCACTCTCACCACCATCAGAACATATCTTAAAAGCTATCAGCCTAAAGAAAAAAAAGCGCCGCACCACAACCGGGTGGACTCGAACCTCTAACATATCGGTTAACAGCTGATCGCGCTAGCCAATCGCGCCACGAAGACAGTCGTGCTCCACTCTCATCACCATCAGAACATATCTTAAAAGCTATCAGCCTAAAGAAAAAAAAGCGCCGCACCACCACCGGGTGGACTCGAACCTCCAATCTTTCAGTTAACAGCCGATCGCGCTAGCCGATGGCGCCACGGAGACAGTCCTGCTCCACTTTCACCACGATTAGAACATATCTTCAAAGCTATCAGCCCAAAGAAAAAAAGCACCGCACCCCACCGCGTGGGCTCGAACCTCCAACCTTTCGGTTAACAGCCGATCGCGCTAGCCAATTGCGCCACGGAGACAGTCGTGCTTCACTCTCACCACCATCAGAACATATCTTCAAAGCTATCAGCGGAAAGAAAAAAGCAACACACCACTCCCGGGAGTGCTCGAAACTCCAACCTATCGATTAACAGCCGAGCGCGCTAGCCAATTGCGCCACGGAGACAGTCCTGCTCCATTCGCACCACCATCACAACATATCTTCAAACCTATTAGCGTAAAGAAAAAAAAGCGCCGCACCACAACCGGGTGGGCTCGAAACTCCAACCTTTCGGTTAACAGCCGATCACGCTAGCCAATTTCGCCACGCAGACAGTCCTGCTCCACACTCACCACCATCAGAACATATCTTCAAAGCCATCAGCCCAAAGAAAAAAAAGCGCCGCACCACAACCGGGTGGGCTCGAACCTCAAATTTTTTTGGTTAACAGCCGATCGCGCTAGCCAATTGCGCCACGAAGAGAGTCCTGCTCCATTATCACCACCATCAGAACATATCTTCAAAGCTATCAGCCTAAAGAAAAAAAAGCGCCGCAACACCACCGGGTGGGCTCGAACCTCCAACATTTCGGTTAACAGCTGATCGCGCTAGCCAATCGCGCCACGAAGACAGTCGCGCTCCACTCTCACCACCATCAGAACACATGTTCAAAGCTATCAGCCCAAAGAATGAAAAGCAACCCACCACTCCCGGGAGGGCTCGAACCTCCAACGTTTCAGTTAACAGCCGATTGCGCTAGCCAATTGCGCCACGGAGACAGTCGTGCTTCACTCTCACCACAGTCAGAACATTTCTTCAGAGCTATCAGTCCAAAGAAAAAAAAAGCGCCGCACCACCACCGGGTGACCTCGCACCTCCAACCTTTCAGTTAACAGCCGATCGCGCTAGACAATTGCGCCACGGAGACAGTCGTGCTCCACTCTCACCACCATCAGAACATATCTTAAAAGCTATAAGCCTAAAGAAAAAAAAGCGCCGCACCACCACCGAGTGAGCTCGAACCTCCAACATTTCGGTTAACAGCTGATCGCGCTAGCCAATCGCGCCACGAAGACAGTCGTGCTCCACTCTCCCCACCATCAGAACATATCTTCAAAGCTATCAGCCGAAAGAATGAAAAGCAACACACCACTCCCGGGAGGGCTCAAACCTCCAACCTTTCAGTTAACAGCCGATCGCGCTAGCCAATTGCGCCACGGAGACAGCCCTGCTCCACTCTCACCACTATCAGAACATATCTTCAAAGCTATCAGCCCAAAGAAAAAAAAGCGCCGCACCACCACCAGGTGGGCTCGAACCTCCAACTTTTCGGTTAACACCCGATCGCGCTAGCCAATTGCGCCACGGAGACAGTCGTGCTCCACTCTCACCACCATCAGAACATATCTTAAAAGCTATCAGCCTAAAGAAAAAAAAGCGCCGCACCACAACCGGGTGGACTCGAACCTCTAACATATCGGTTAACAGCCGATCGCGCTAGCCGATGGCGCCACGGAGACAGTCCTGCTCCACTTTCACCACGATTAGAACATATCTTCAAAGCTATCAGCCCAAAGAAAAAAAGCACCGCACCCCCACCGCGTGGGCTCGAACCTCCAACCTTTCGGTTAACAGCCGATCGCGCTAGCCAATTGCGCCACGGAGACAGTCGTGCTTCACTCTCACCACCATCAGAACATATCTTCAAAGCTATCAGCGGAAAGAAAAAAGCAACACACCACTCCCGGGAGTGCTCGAAACTCCAACCTATCGATTAACAGCCGAGTGCGCTAGCCAATTGCGCCACGGAGACAGTCCTGCTCCACTCGCACCACCATCACAACATATCTTCAAACCTATTAGCGTAAAGAAAAAAAAAGCGCCGCACCACAACCGTGTGGGCTCGAAACTCCAACCTTTCGGTTAACAGCCGATCACGCTAGCCAATTTCGCCACGCAGACAGTCCTGCTCCACACTCACCACCATCAGAACATATCTTCAAAGCCATCAGCCCAAAGAAAAAAAAGCGCCGCACCACAACCGGGTGGGCTCGAACCTCAAATTTTTTTGGTTAACAGCCGATCGCGCTAGCCAATTGCGCCACGAAGAGAGTCCTGCTTCATTATCACCACCATCAGAACATATCTTCAAAGCTATCAGCCTAAAGAAAAAAAAGCGCCGCAACACCACCGGGTGGGCTCGAACCTCCAACATTTCGGTTAACAGCTGATCGCGCTAGCCAATCGCGCCACGAAGACAGTCGCGCTCCACTCTCACCACCATCAGAACACATGTTCAAAGCTATCAGCCGAAAGAATGAAAAGCAACACACCACTCCCGGGAGGGCTCAAACCTCCAACCTTTCACTTAACAGCCGATCGCGCTAGCCAATTGCGCCACGGAGACAGCCCTGCTCCACTCTCACCAGTATCAGAACATATCTTCAAAGCTATCAGCCCAAAGAAAAAAAAGCGCCGCACCACCACCAGGTGGGCTCGAACCTCCAACTTTTCGGTTAACACCCCATAGCGCTAGCCAATTGCGCCACGGAGACAGTCGTGCTCCACTCTCACCACCATCAGAACATATCTTAAAAGCTATCAGCCTAAAGAAAAAAAAGCGCCGCACCACAACCGGGTGGACTCGAACCTCTAACATATCGGTTAACAGCTGATCGCGCTAGCCAATCGCGCCACGAAGACAGTCGTGCTCCACTCTCATCACCATCAGAACATATCTTAAAAGCTATCAGCCTAAAGAAAAAAAAGCGCCGCACCACCACCGGGTGGACTCGAACCTCCAATCTTTCAGTTAACAGCCGATCGCGCTAGCCGATGGCGCCACGGAGACAGTCCTGCTCCACTTTCACCACGATTAGAACATATCTTCAAAGCTATCAGCCCAAAGAAAAAAAGCACCGCACCCCCACCGCGTGGGCTCGAACCTCCAACCTTTCGGTTAACAGCCGATCGTGCTAGCCAATCGCGCCACGGAGACAGTCGTGCTTCACTCTCACCACCATCAGAACATATCTTCAAAGCTATCAGCGGAAAGAAAAAAGCAACACACCACTCCCGGGAGTGCTCGAAACTCCAACCTATCGATTAACAGCTGAGCGCGCTAGCCAATTGCGCCACGGAGACAGTCCTGCTCCACTCGCACCACCATCACAACATATCTTCAAACCTATTAGCGTAAAGAAAAAAAAAGCGCCGCACCACAACCGGGTGGGCTCGAAACTCCAACCTTTCGGTTAACAGCCGATCACGCTAGCCAATTTCGCCACGCAGACAGTCCTGCTCCACACTCACCACCATCAGAACATATCTTCAAAGCCATCAGCCCAAAGAAAAAAAAGCGCCGCACCACAACCGGGTGGGCTCGAACCTCAAATTTTTTTGGTTAACAGCCGATCGCGCTAGCCAATTGCGCCACGAAGAGAGTCCTGCTCCATTATCACCACCATCACAACATATCTTCAAAGCTATCAGCCTAAAGAAAAAAAAGCGCCGCAACACCACCGGGTGGGCTCGAACCTCCAACATTTCGGTTAACAGCTGATCGCGCTAGCCAATCGCGCCACGAAGACAGTCGCGCTCCACTCTCACCACCATCAGAACACATGTTCAAAGCTATCAGCCCAAAGAATGAAAAGCAACACACCACTCCCGGGAGGGCTCGAACCTCCAACGTTTCAGTTAACAGCCGATTGCGCTAGCCAATTGCGCCACGGAGACAGTCATGCTCCACTCTCACCACCATCAGAACATATCTTCAAAGCTATCAGCCCAAAGAAAAAAAAGCGCCGCACCACCACCGGGTGGGCTCGAACCTCCAACTTTTCGGTTAACAGCCGATCGCGCTAGCCAATTGCGCCACGGAGACAGTCGTGCTCCACTCTCTCCACCATCAGAACATATCTTCAAAGCTATTAGCGCAAAGAAAAAAAAAGCGCCGCACCACCACCGGGAGGGCTCGAACTTCCAACCTTTCGGTTAACAGCCGATCGCGCTAGCCAATTGCGCCGCGGAGACAGTCCTGCTCCACTCTCACCATCATCAGAACATATCTTCAAAGCTATGAGCCGAAATAAAAAGCGCCGCACCACCACCGGGTGGGCTCGAACCTCCAACTTTTCGGTTAACAGCCGATCGCCCTAGCCAATTGCGCCACGGAGACAGTCGTGCTTCACTCTCACCACCGTCAGAACATTTCTTCAGAGCTATCAGCCCAAAGGAAAAAAAGCGCCGCACCACCACAGGGTGGTCTCGAACCTCCAACTTTTCGGTTAACAGCCGATCGCGCTAGCCAATCGCGCCACGGAGACAGTCGTGCTCCACTCTCACCACCATCAGAATATATCTTGAAAGCTAAGAGCGCAAATAAAAAAGCAACACACCCATCCCGGGAGGGCTCGAACCTCCAACTTTTCGGTTAACAGCCGATCGCGCTAGCCCATTGCGCCACGGAGACAGTCGTGCCTCACTCTCACCACCGTCAGAACATTTCTTCAGAGCTATCAGTCCAAAGAAAAAAAAAGCGCCGCACCACCACCGGGTGAGCTCGCACCTCCAACCTTTCAGTCAACAGCCGATCGCGCTAGACAATTGCGCCACGGAGACAGTCGTGCTCCTCTCTCACCACCATCAGAACATATCTTAAAAGCTATAAGCCTAAAGAAAAAAAGCGCCGCACCACCACCGGGTGAGCTCGAACCTCCAACATTTTGGTTAACAGCTGATCGCGCTAGCCAATCGCGCCGCGAAGACAGTCGTGCTCCACTCTCCCCTCCATCAGAACATATCTTCAAAGCTATCAGCCGAAAGAATGAAAAGCAACACACCACTCCCGGGAGGGCTCAAACCTCCAACCTTTCAGTTAACAGCCGATCGCGCTAGCCAATTGCGCCACGGAGACAGCCCTGCTTCACTCTCACCACTATCAGAACATATCTTCAAAGCTATCAGCCCAAAGAAAAAAAAGCGCCGCACCACCACCAGGTGGGCTCGAACTTCCAACCTTTCGGTTAACAGCCGATCGCGCTAGCCAATTGCGCCGCGGAGACAGTCCTGCTCCACTCTCACCATCATCAGAACATATCTTCAAAGCTATGAGCCGAAATAAAAAGCGCCGCACCACCACCGGGTGGGCTCGAACCTCCAACTTTTCGGTTAACAGCCGATCGCCCTAGCCAATTGCGCCACGGAGACAGTCGTGCTTCACTCTCACCACCGTCAGAACATTTCTTCAGAGCTATCAGCCCAAAGGAAAAAAAGCGCCGCACCACCACCGGGTGGTCTCGAACCTCCAACTTTTCGGTTAACAGCCGATCGCGCTAGCCAATTGCGCCACGGAGACAGTCCTGCTCCACTCTCACCACCATCAGAACATATCTTCAAAGCTATCAGCCCAAAGAAAAAAAAGCGCCGCACCTCCACCGGGTGGACTCGAACCTCCAACCTTTCAGTTAACAGCCGATCGCGCTAGCCGATGGCGCCACGGAGACAGTCCTGCTCCACTTTCACCACGATTAGAACATATCTTGAAAGCTATCAGCCCAAAGAAAAAAAAGCGCCGCACCACCACCAGGTGGGCTCGAACCTCCAACTTTTCGGTTAACACCTGATCGCGCTAGCCAATTGCGCCACGGAGACAGTCCTGCTCCACTCTCACCACCATCAGAACATATCTTCAAAGCTATCAGCCCAAAGAAAAAAAAGCGCCGCACCTCCACCGGGTGGACTCGAACCTCCAACCTTTCAGTTAACAGCCGATCGCGCTAGCCGATGGCGCCACGGAGACAGTCCTGCTCCACTTTCACCACGATTAGAACATATCTTCAAAGCTATCAGCCCAAAGAAAAAAAAGCGCCGCACCACCACCAGGTGGGCTCGAACCTCCAACTTTTCGGTTAACACCCGATCGCGCTAGCCAATTGCGCCACGGAGACAGTCGTGCTCTACTCTCACCACCATCAGAACATATCTTAAAAGCTATCAGCCTAAAGAAAAAAAAGCGCCGCACCTCCACCGGGTGGACTCGAACCTCCAACCTTTCAGTTAACAGCTGATCGCGCTAGCCAATTGCGCCACGGAGACAGTCGTGCTCCACTCTCACCACCATCAGAACATATCTTCAAAGCTATCAGCCCAAAGAAAAAAAAGCGCCGAACCACCACCGGGTGGGCTCGAACCTCCAATTTTTCGGTTAACAGCCGATCGCGCTAGCCAATCGCGCCACGGAGACAGTCCTGGTCCACTCTCACCACCATCAAAACATATCTTCAAAGCTATCAGCCCAAAGAAAAAAAAGCGCCGCACCTCCACCGGGTGGGCACGAAACTTCAGCCTTTCGGTTAACAGCCGATTGCGCTAGCCCATTGCGCCACGGAGACAGTCGTGCTTCACTCTCACCACCGTCAGAATATTTCTTCAGAGCTATCAGCCCAAAGGAAAAAAAGCGCCGCACCACCACCGGGTGGGCTCGAACCTTCAACCTTTCGGTTAACAGCTGATCGCGCTAGCCAATTGCGCCACAAAGACAGACGTGCTCCACTCTCACCACCATCAGAACACCATCAGAACCACCATCAGAACAAATGTAAACGCGCGAAGTCTTGTGAACAAGGCAGAACAATTTGAAGCTGTTTTATTGGCCCAAAAACCTGATATTGTTACTGTGAGTGAAACGTGGCTACATTCAAATATATATGACCATGAAATTGTGCCACCGAGCTACACAATTGTCCGCAAAGATAGGGACACTAGAGGCGGAGGAGTAGCAATTGTTTTACGGCAGGGAATCGCTTACACGGTCATGCCAGAGGTGAACAGTGTCGAAGCGGTTTGGTGTAAGCTTCTTCTGAAAGACGGCTACGTGTATGTTGGCGCCGTTTATAGGCCCCCGAACGCCGATGCGTCGTACCTAAACCCCCTTCTGGATTATATGAATTTACATATGCTCGGTGGCAGGATTATCATGGCAGGTGACTTCAACCTACCTGATGTAAATTGGTCCTCATTAAGTCCAGGTCCCCTGTCGAATAATATAGTCATCGACTTCTTATTTGCTTTTAACCTAACTCAGCTTGTTGTCGAAAATACACGAACACAAGGACAGTCGCACTCAGTGTTAGACCTTGTATTTGCAAGTGATCACTTTTCCACCGACAGTGCAAGTGTTGAAACAATTAATGGCATATCGGATCATAAAATAGTTTTGTGTACTTTGCCTTTAGCAACTCCAATACGGCAATCTGGCCCAGTGCAATATGTGCCCTCCTTCAATAAAGCTAATGATGCGGCGATAATGAGTTACCTGTCGCACGAGTATCCCGAGTTTTCTGAGCTATGTGCAGATAACACGAGCATAGATGAAGTGTGGGCACAGTTTAAGCATCATATCATGCATTGTATTTCTAACTTTATTCCCAAACGAAAACTGGTTACAAGAAAGCACAACCCATGGGTTACCCGCGACATAATTCACCTTAAGCGCAAAATCAAGCGTGTAAGGAAGGCAAAAAAACGCTAGGAAGTGCTAGCTCACAAATAGCAACGCTGACATCGACCTTAAAAGGAAAGATACGAGACGCAAAACGGCATTTTTATGGACACACCCTACAAAGGTTTATTAAAAGCGCACCCGATAAATTCTGGCGCTACATAAGTGTAAAACGGTCGACATTATCGGTGTTTCCAGCTGACGAGGGCAAGAAAAAGGCGAATAATTTCAATTCTTACTTTCACTCTGTTTTTAGCACTGATAACCTCCGAAAGATTACACCGGGTTCCCGTCACGATGACCAAGGCAGATCACTTCCGTCGTTAAATATGACAGTACCTGGCATTCTTTCACTGCTATTAGACCTTGATGAAAAGAAAAGTAGTGGCCCAGACGAAATACCAAACACCTTCCTTAAACGCTATGCTGAACCCATTAGCAAGTACCTCCATCTCATATTTACAAAGTCAATTAGCGATTGCCGTCTTCCGGCGGAGTGGAAAATCGCGAAAGTTGTGCCAGTGCACAAATCTGGTGATACTTCTATCCCAACGAACTACCGGCCAATTTCTTTAACTTGCACTAGTTGCGAAATTCTCGAGCACATTATCTTAAAGTTATTAACCAAGCATGTAGAAGAAAACAACCTCATCTCTCTTTCTCAGCATGGGTTCAGAAGTGGGCTATCTACTGTCACTCAACTTGCAGAGGCTATACATGACTTCGGGCTGGCAATAAATGAACAATCACAAATCGATGTAATTTTTTTAGATTTCTCTAAGGCCTTCGACCGCGTGTCCCACTCTAAACTCATCACTAAACTCATAGACAAACTAGGCAATGGTCCAATAGTTGAATGGATTAGTGATTACCTTTCAGACCGCTACCAGTTTGTGCACTATAATGGACAAAATTCTGACACTGTTAAAGTTCTTTCGGGCGTTCCGCAGGGATCCGTTCTCGCTCCGCTCTTGTTCCTGTTATTCATAGATGACATTGTTGAATCAGTAAACGTTAAAATTAGACTGTTTGCAGATGACTGCATGATTTACAGTGAAATCAAACACATTGACGATCAGGTTGCCCTTAACGATTCCCTAAACAACGTAGCCCAGTGGTGCCATGATTGGCAGATGGTTATTAATTCCGAAAAAACGGTCGTGATGAACATAAGCAGAAAGAAAAACAAACTATTATTTTTCATACTCACTTAATGGTGTCACCCTTCGCACAGCAACTCAGTATAAATATTTAGGGCTTCTAATATCATCTGACCTCAAATGGACTGCGCATATACATCAGGTGACGAAAAAGGCAATAAACAAGTTGATTTTTCTAAAACGGACCCTACGCTACGCTACCACAGATACCAAGCGCTTATCTTACATTTCCTTTATAAGACCTATGCTAGAATATGCGAATATAGTGTGGTTTCCTTCAACAAATACTGACATAGCTTTGCTCGAGAGCGTACAGCGCAAGGCGGTAAGATTTATCTTTAACCGCTATAGGCGAACGGATTCCCCTTCCGAGCTTCTGCTCCGAGCGGAGCTACCTACGCTTCACGATAGAGCAAAAATACATCGGTTGAAGTTCTTTTATCAACTGTTGCACGGCCACTTTAAAACTAATGCCTCCGTCTTCACTACTATAAAAGAAAAAGGGAAAGTGCGCCAAAAACACGACCTCATCTTCAAAGAATATTTCTGCAGTAACAATACCTTCAGGTTTTCATTTTTCCCTCGCGTAATAAGAGAATGGAATGCGCTTGATCCAGATACTGTAGCACAGCCAACACTTCAAAAATTTTTAAAAAGCGTTGAAAAACTCATGTCTGTGCTCCCAAGTTCCAGGTGTTAACCTAATTGCGTTCGGGAGAAAGCATCCACACTCTAACATTTTATTTTATTTTCTTCATCATTTGGTTCAAGGCAACTATGCCTGTATGATGTATACATTACTTATTATCATGATCGCGCGTTTCTTATGTACTCTTCTTGTATTGCCACTATATTGCCTTGCTTGTATAATGTTTGCATCCTTTCCACTCCTGTAATAACCCTCAAGGAGGGTTGACAGTATTTTGTAAATAAAATAAATAAATAAATAAATATCTTCAAAGCTATCAGCGCAAAGAAAAAAAAGCGACACACCGTCCCCGGGTGGGATCAAACCTCCAACCTTTCGGTTAACAGACGATCGCGCTAGCCAATTGCGCCACGGAGACAGTCCTGCTCCACTCTCACCACCATCAGAACATATCTTCAGAGCTATCAGCCCATAGAATGAAAAGCAACACACCACTCCTGGGAGGGCTCGAACCTCCAACCTTTCAGTTAACAGCCGATCGCGCTAGCCAATTGTGCCACGGAGACAGTCGTGCTCCACTCTCACCACCATCAGAACATATCCTAAAAGCTATCAGCCTAAAGAAAAAAAAGCGCCGCACCACCACCGGGTGCGCTCGAACCTTTACCATTTCGGTTAACAGCTGATCGCGCTAGCCAATCGCGCCACGAAGACAGCCGTGCTCCACTCTCACCACCATCAGAACATATCTTCAAAGCTATCAGCTCAAAGAATGAAAAGCAACACACCACTCCCGGGAGGGCTCGAACCTCCAACGTTTCAATTAACAGCCGATCGCGCTAGCCAATTGCGCCACGGAGACAGTCGTGCTCCATTCTCACCACCATCAGAACACATCTTAAAAGCTATCAGCCTAAAGAAAAAAAAGCGCCGCACCAACCGGTGGACTCGAACCTCCAACACTTCGGTTAACAGCTGATCGCGCTAGCCAATCGCGCCACATAGACAGTCGTGCTCCACTCTCACCACCATTAGTACATATCTTCAAAGCTATCAGCCCAAAGAATGAAAAGCAACACACCACCCCCGAGAGGGCTCGTACCTCCAACCTTTCAGTTAACAGCCGATCGCGCTAGCCAAATGCGCCACGGAGACAGTCCTGCTCCACTCTCACCACCAATAGAACATATCTTCAAAGCTATCAGCCCAAAGAAAAAAAGCGCCACATCACCAACGGGTGGGCTCGAGCCTCCAACCTTTCGGTTAACAGCCGATCGCGCTAGCCAATCGCGCCACGGAGACAGCCGTGCTCCACTCTCACCACCATCAGAATATATCTTGAAAGCTAAGAGCGCAAATAAAAAAGCAACACACCCATCCCGGGAGGGCTCGAACCTCCAACCTTTCAGTTAACAGCCGATCGCGCTAGCAAATCGCGCCACGAAGACAGTCGCGCTCCACTCTCACCACCATCAGAACATATGTTCAAAGCTATCAGCCCAAAGAATGAAAAGCAACACACCACTCCCGGGAGGGCTCGAACCTCCAACGTTTCAGTTAACAGCCGATTGCGCTAGCCAATTGCGCCACGGAGACAGTCATGCTCCACTCTCACCACCATCAGAACATATCTTCAAAGCTATGAGCCGAAATAAAAAGCGCCGCACCACCACCGGGTGGGCTCGAACCTCCAACTTTTCGGTTAACAGCCGATCGCCCTAGCCAATTGCGCCACCCAGACAGTCGTGCTTCACTCTCACCACCGTCAGAACATTTCTTCAGAGCTATCAGCCCAAAGGAAAAAAAGCGCCGCACCACCACCGGGTGGTCTCGAACCTCCAAATTTTCGGTTAACAGCCGATCGCGCTAGCCAATTGCGCCACGGAGACAGTCCTGCGCCACTCTCACCACCATCAGAACATATCTTCAAAGCTATCAGGCAAAGAAAAAAAGCGCCGCACCACCACCGGGTGGACTCGAACCTCCAACCTTTCCGTTAACAGCTGATCGCGCTAGCCAATTGCGCCACGGAGACAGTCGTGCTCCACTCTCACCACCATCAGAACATATCTTCAAAGCTATCAGCCCAAAGAAAAAAAAGCGCCGCACCACCACCGGGTGGGCTCGAACCTCCAATTTTTCGGTTAACAGCCGATCGCGCTAGCCAATTGCGCCACGGAGACAGTCCTGCTCCACTCTCACCAGCATCAGAACATATCTTCAAAGCTATCAGCCCAAAGAAAAAAAAGCGCCGCACCTCCACCGGGTGGGCTCGAAACTCCAGCCTTTCGGTTAACAGCCGATCGCGCTAGCCAATTGCGCCACAAAGACAGACGTGCTCCACTCTCACCACCATCAGAACATATCTTCAAAGCTATCAGCGCAAAGAAAAAAAAGCGACACACCATCCCCGGGTGGGATCAAACCTCCAACCTTTCGGTTAACAGACGATCGCGCTAGCCAATTGCGCCACGGACACAGTCCTGCTCCACTCTCACCACCATCAGAACATATCTTCAGAGCTATCAGCCCATAGAATGAAAAGCAACACACCACTCCTGGGAGGGCTCGAACCTCCAACCTTTCAGTTAACAGCCGATCGCGCTAGCCAATTGTGCCACGGAGACAGTCGTGCTCCACTCTCACCACCATCAGAACATATCCTAAAAGCTATCAGCCTAAAGAAAAAAAAGCGCCGCACCACCACCGGGTGCGCTCGAACCTTTACCATTTCGGTTAACAGCTGATCGCGCTAGCCAATCGCGCCACGAAGACAGTCGTGCTCCACTCTCACCACCATCAGAACATATCTTCAAAGCTATCAGCTCAAAGAATGAAAAGCAACACACCACTCCCGGGAGGGCTCAAACCTCCAACGTTTCAATTAACAGCCGATCGCGCTAGCCAATTGCGCCACGGAGACAGTCGTGCTCCATTCTCACCACCATCAGAACACATCTTAAAAGCTATCAGCCTAAAGAAAAAAAAGCGCCGCACCAACCGGGTGGACTCGAACCTCCAACACTTCGGTTAACAGCTGATCGCGCTAGCCAATCGCGCCACATAGACAGTCGTGCTCCACTCTCACCACCATTAGTACATATCTTCAAAGCTATCAGCCCAAAGAATGAAAAGCAACACACCACCCCCGAGAGGGCTCGTACCTCCAACCTTTCAGTTAACAGCCGATCGCGCTAGCCAATCGCGCCACGGAGACAGTCGTGCTCCACTCTCACCACCATCAGAATATATCTTGAAAGCTAAGAGCGCAAATAAAAAAGCAACACACCCATCCCGGGAGGGCTCGAACCTCCAACTTTTCGGTTAACAGCCGATCGCGCTAGCCCATTGCGCCACGGAGACAGTCGTGCTTCACTCTCACCACCGTCAGAACATTTCTTCAGAGCTATCAGTCCAAAGAAAAAAAAAGCGCCGCACCACCACCGGGTGAGCTCGCACCTCCAACCTTTCAGTTAACAGATGATCGCGCTAGACAATTGCGCCACGGAGACAGTCGTGCTCCACTCTCACCACCATCAGAACATATCTTCAAAGCTATCAGCCCAAAGAAAAAAAAGCGCCGCACCCCCACCGGGTGGGCTCGAACCTCCAACTTTTCGATTAACAGCCGATCGCCCTAGCCAATTGCGCCACGGAGACAGTCCTGCTCCACTCTCACCATCATCAGAACATATCTTCAAAGCTATGAGCCGAAATAAAAAGCGCCGCACCACCACCGGGTGGGCTCGAACCTCCAACTTTTCGGTTAACAGCCGATCGCCCTAGCCAATTGCGCCACGGAGACAGTCGTGCTTCACTCTCACCACCGTCAGAACATTTCTTCAGAGCTATCAGCCCAAAGGAAAAAAAGCGCCGCACCACCACCGGGTGGTCTCGAACCTCCAACTTTTCGGTTAACAGCCGATCGCGCTAGCCAATTGCGCCACGGAGACAGTCCTGCGCCACTCTCACCACCATCAGAACATATCTTCAAAGCTATCAGGCAAAGAAAAAAAAGCGCCGCACCACCACCGGGTGGACTCGAACCTCCAACCTTTCCGTTAACAGCTGATCGCGCTAGCCAATTGCGCCACGGAGACAGTCGTGCTCCACTCGCACCACCATCAGAACATATCTTCAAAGCTATCAGCCCAAAGAAAAAAAAGCGCCGCACCACCACCGGGTGGGCTCGAAACTCCAATTTTTCGGTTAACAGCCGATCGCGCTAGCCAATTGCGCCACGGAGACAGTCCTGCTCCACTCTCACCAGCATCAGAACATATCTTCAAAGCTATCAGCCCAAAGAAAAAAAAGCGCCGCACCTCCACCGGGTGGGCTCGAAACTCCAGCCTTTCGGTTAACAGCCGATCGCGCTAGCCAATTGCGCCACAAAGACAGACGTGCTCCACTCTCACCACCATCAGAACATGTCTTCAATGCAATCAGCGCAAAGAAAAAAATGCGACACACCGTCCCCGGGTGGGATCAAACCTCCAACCTTTCGGTTAACAGACAATCGCGCTAGCCAATTGCGCCACGGAGACAGTCCTGCTCCACTCTCACCACCATCAGAACATATCTTCAGAACTATCAGCCCATAGAATGAAAAGCAACACACCATTCCTGGGAGTGCTCGAACCTCCAACCTTTCAGTTAACAGCCGATCGCGCTAGCCAATTGCGCCACGGAGACAGTCGTGCTCCACTCTCACCACCATCAGAACATATCTTAAAAGCTATCAGCCTAAAGAAAAAAAAGCGCCGCACCACCACCGGGTGCGCTCGAACCTTTACCATTTCGGTTAACAGCTGATCGCGCTAGCCAATCGCGCCACAGAGACAGTCGTGCTCTACTCTCACCACCAACAGAACATATCTTCAAAGCTATCAGCCGAAAGAAAAAAAAGCGCCGCACCCCCACCGGGTGGGCTCGAACCTCCAACTTTTCGGTTAACAGCCGATCGCCCTAGCCAATTGCGCCACGGAGACAGTCCTGCTCCACTCTCACCATCATCAGAACATATCTTCAAAGCTATGAGCCGAAATAAAAAGCGCCGCACCACCACCGGGTGGGCTCGAACCTCCAACTTTTCGGTTAACAGCCGATCGCCCTAGCCAATTGCGCCACGGAGACATTCGTGCTTCACTCTCACCACCGTCAGAACATTTCTTCAGAGCTATCAGCCCAAAGGAAAAAAAGCGCCGCACCACCACCGGGTGGTCTCGAACCTCCAACTTTTCGGTTAACAGCCGATCGCGCTAGCCAATTGCGCCACGGAGACAGTCCTGCGCCACTCTCACCACCATCAGAACATATCTTCAAAGCTATCAGGCAAAGAAAAAAAAGCGCCGCACCACCACCGGGTGGACTCGAACCTCCAACCTTTCCGTTAACAGCTGATCGCGCTAGCCAAATGCGCCACGGAGACAGTCGTGCTCCACTCTCACCACCATCAGAACATATCTTCAAAGCTATCAGCCCAAAGAAAAAAAAGCGCCGCACCACCACCGGGTGGGCTCGAACCTCCAATTTTTCGGTTAACAGCCGATCGCGCTAGCCAATTGCGCCACGGAGACCGTCCTGCTCCACTCTCACCAGCATCAGAACATATCTTCAAAGCTATCAGCCCAAAGAAAAAAAAAGTGCCGCACCTCCACCGGGTGGGCTCGAAACTCCAGCCTTTCGGTTAACAGCCGATCGCGCTAGCCAATTGCTCCACAAAGACAGACGTGCTCCACTCTCACCACCATCAGAACATGTCTTCAATGCAATCAGCGCAAAGAAAAAAATGCGACACACCGTCCCCGGGTGGGATCAAACCTCCAACCTTTCGGTTAACAGACGATCGCGCTAGCCAATTGCGCCACGGAGACAGTCCTGCTCCACTCTCACCACCATCAGAACATATCTTCAGAACTATCAGCCCATAGAATGAAAAGCAACACACCACTCCTGGGAGGGCTCGAACCTCCAACCTTTCAGTTAACAGTGATCGCGCTAGCCAATTGCGCCACGGAGACAGTCGTGCTCCACTCTCACCACCATCAGAACATATCTTAAAAGCTATCAGCCTAAAGAAAAAAAAGCGCCGCACCACCACCGGGTGCGCTCGAACCTTTACCATTTCGGTTAACAGCTGATCGCGCTAGCCAATCGCGCCACGAAGACAGTCGTGCTCCACTCTCACCACCATCAGAACATATCTTCAAAGCTATCAGCTCAAAGAATGAAAAGCAACACATCACTCCCGGGAGGGCTCGAACCTCCAATTTTTCGGTTAACAGCCAATCACGCTAGCCAATCGCGCCACGTAGACAGTCCTGGTCCACTCTCACCACCATCAGAACATATCTTCAAAGCTATCAGCCCAAAGAAAAAAAAGCGCCGCACCTCCACCGGGTGGGCACGAAACTTCAGCCTTTCGGTTAACAGCCGATCGCGCTAGCCCATTGCGCCACGGAGACAGTCGTGCTTCACTCTCACCACCGTCAGAATATTTCTTCAGAGCTATCAGCCCAAAGGAAAAAAAGCGCCGCACCACCACCGGGTGGGCTCGAACCTCCAACCTTTCGGTTAACAGCTGATCGCGCTAGCCAATTGCGCCACAAAGACAGACGTGCTCCACTCTCACCACCATCAGAACATATCTTCAAAGCTATCAGCGCAAAGAAAAAAAGCGACACACCGTCCCCTGGTGGGATCAAACCTCCAACCTTTCGGTTAACAGACGATCGCGCTAGCCAATTGCGCCACGGAGAGAGTCCTGCTCCACTCTCACCACCATCAGAACATATCTTCAGAGCTATCAGCCCATAGAATGAAAAGCAACACACCACTCCTGGGAGGGCTCGAACCTCCAACCTTTCAGTTAACAGCCGATCGCGCTAGCCAATTGTGCCACGGAGACAGTCGTGCTCCACTCTCACCACCATCAGAACATATCTTCAAAGCTATCAGCCCAAAGAAAAAAAAGTGCCGCACCACCACCGGGTGGGCTCGAAACTCCAACCTTTCGGTTAACAGCCGATCGTGCTAACCAATTGCGCCACAAAGACAGACGTGCTCCACTCTCACCATCCTCAGAACATATCTTCAAAGCTATCAGCACAAAGAAAAAAAAGCGACACACCGTCCCAGGGTGGGCTCAAACCTCCAACCTTTCGGTTAACAGCCGATCGCGCTAGCCAATTGCGCCACGGAGACAGTCGTGCTCCATTCTCACCACCATCAGAACACATCTTAAAAGCTATCAGCCTAAAGAAAAAAAAGCGCCGCACCAACCGGGTGGACTCGAACTTCCAACACTTCGGTTAACAGCTGATCGCGCTAGCCAATCGCGCCACATAGACAGTCGTGCTCCACTCTCACCACCATTAGTACATATCTTCAAAGCTATCAGCCCAAAGAATGAAAAGCAACACACCACCCCCGAGAGGGCTCGTACCTCCAACCTTTCAGTTAACAGCCGATCGCGCTAGCCAAATGCGCCACGGAGACAGTCCTGCTCCACTCTCACCACCAATAGAACATATCTTCAAAGCTATCAGCCCAAAGAAAAAAAGCGCCACACCACCACCGGGTGGGCTCGAGCCTCCAACCTTTCGGTTAACAGCCGATCGCGCTAGCCAATCGCGCCACGGAGACAGCCGTGCTCCACTCTCACCACCATCAGAATATATCTTGAAAGCTAAGAGCGCAAATAAAAAAGCAACACACCCATCCCGGGAGGGCTCGAACCTCCAACTTTTCGGTTAACAGCCGATCGCGCTAGCCCATTGCGCCACGGAGACAGTCGTGCTTCACTCTCACCACCGTCAGAACATTTCTTCAGAGCTATCAGTCCAAAGAAAAAAAAAGCGCCGCACCACCACCGGGTGAGCTCGCACCTCCAACCTTTCGGTTAACAGCCGATCGTGCTAACCAATTGCACCACAAAGACAGACGTGCTCCACTCTCACCATCCTCAGAACATATCTTCAAAGCTATCAGCACAAAGAAAAAAAAGCGTCACACCGTCCCAGGGTGGGCTCAAACCTCCAACCTTTCGGTTAACAGCCGATCGCGCTAGCCAATTGCGCCACGGAGACAGTCGTGCTCCATTCTCACCACCATCAGAACACATCTTAAAAGCTATCAGCCTAAAGAAAAAAAGCGCCGCACCAACCGGGTGGACTCGAACTTCCAACACTTCGGTTAACAGCTGATCGCGCTAGCCAATGGCGCCACATAGACAGTCGTGCTCCACTCTCACCACCATTAGTACATATCTTCAAAGCTATCAGCCCAAAGAATGAAAAGCAACACACCACCCCCGAGAGGGCTCGTACCTCCAACCTTTCAGTTAACAGCCGATCGCGCTAGCCAAATGCGCCACGGAGACAGTCCTGCTCCACTCTCACCACCAATAGAACATATCTTCAAAGCTATCAGCCCAAAGAAAAAAAGCGCCACACCACCACCGGGTGGGCTCGAGCCTCCAACCTTTCGGTTAACAGCCGATCGCGCTAGCCAATCGCGCCACGGAGACAGTCGTGCTCCATTCTCACCACCATCAGAATATATCTTGAAAGCTAAGAGCGCAAATAAAAAAGCAACACACCCATCCCGGGAGGGCTCGAACCTCCAACTTTTCGGTTAACAGCCGATCGCGCTAGCCCATTGCGCCACGGAGACAGTCGTGCTTCACTCTCACCACCGTCAGAACATTTCTTCAGAGCTATCAGTCCAAAGAAAAAAAAAGCGCCGCACCACCACCGGGTGAGCTCGCACCTCCAACCTTTCAGTTAACAGCCGATCGCGCTAGACAATTGCGCCACGGAGACAGTCATGCTCCACTCTCACCACCATCAGAACATATCTTCAAAGCTATCAGCCCAAAGAAAAAAAAGCGCCGCACCTTCACCGGGTGGGCTCGAACCTCCAACTTTTCGGTTAACAGCCGATCGCCCTAGCCAATTGCGCCACGGAGACAGTCCTGCTCCACTCTCACCATCATCAGAACATATCTTCAAAGCTATGAGCCGAAATAAAAAGCGCCGCACCACCACCGGGTGGGCTCGAACCTCCAACTTTTCGGTTAACAGCCGATCGCCCTAGCCAATTGCGCCACGGAGACAGTCGTGCTTCACTCTCACCACCGTCAGAACATTTCTTCAGAGCTATCAGCCCAAAGGAAAAAAAGCGCCGCACCACCACCGGGTGGTCTCGAACCTCCAACTTTTCGGTTAACAGCCGATCGCGCTAGCCAATTGCGCCACGGAGACAGTCCTGCGCCACTCTCACCACCATCAGAACATATCTTCAAAGCTATCAGGCAAAGAAAAAAAAAGCGCCGCACCACCACCGGGTGGACTCGAACCTCCAACCTTTCCGTTAACAGCTGATCGCGCTAGCCAATTGCGCCACGGAGACAGTCGTGCTCCAATCGCACCACCATCAGAACATATCTTCAAAGCTATCAGCCCAAAGAAAAAAAAAGCGCCGCACCACCACCGGCTGGGCTCGAACCTCCAATTTTTCGGTTAACAGCCGATCGCGCTAGCCAATTGCGCCACGGAGACAGTCCTGCTCCACTCTCACCAGCATCAGAACATATCTTCAAAGCTATCAGCCCAAAGAAAAAAAAGCGCCGCACCTCCACCGGGTGGGCTCGAAACTCCAGCCTTTCGGTTAACAGCCGATCGCGCTAGCCAATTGCGCCACAAAGACAGACGTGCTCCACTCTCACCACCATCAGAACATGTCTTCAATGCAATCAGCGCAAAGAAAAAAATGCGACACACCGTCCCCGGGTGGGATCAAACCTCCAACCTTTCGGTTAACAGACAATCGCGCTAGCCAATTGCGCCACGGAGACAGTCCTGCTCCACTCTCACCACCATCAGAACATATCTTCAGAACTATCAGCCCATAGAATGAAAAGCAACACACCACTCCTGGGAGGGCTCGAACCTCCAACCTTTCAGTTAACAGCCGATCGCGCTAGCCAATTGCGCCACGGAGACAGTCGTGCTCCACTCTCACCACCATCAGAACATATCTTAAAAGCTATCAGCCTAAAGAAAAAAAAAGCGCCGCACCACCACCGGGTGCGCTCGAACCTTTACCATTTCGGTTAACAGCTGATCGCGCTAGCCAATCGCGCCACAGAGACAGTCGTGCTCCACTCGCACCACCATCAGAACATATCTTCAAAGCTATCAGCCGAAAGAAAAAAAAGCGCCGCACCCCCACCGGGTGGGCTCGAACCTCCAACTTTTCGGTTAACAGCCGATCGCCCTAGCCAATTGCGCCACGGAGACAGTCCTGCTCCACTCTCACCATCATCAGAACATATCTTCAAAGCTATGAGCCGAAATAAAAAGCGCCGCACCACCACCGGGTGGGCTCGAACCTCCAACTTTTCGGTTAACAGCCGATCGCCCTAGCCAATTGCGCCACGGAGACAGTCGTGCTTCACTCTCACCACCGTCAGAACATTTCTTCAGAGCTATCAGCCCAAAGGAAAAAAAGCGCCGCACCACCACCGGGTGGGCTCGAAACTCAAGCCTTTCGGTTAACAGACAATCGCGCTAGCCAATTGCGCCACGGAGACAGTCCTGCTCCACTCTCACCACCATCAGAACATATCTTCAGAACTATCAGCCCATAGAATGAAAAGCAACACACCACTCCTGGGAGGGCTCGAACCTCCAACCTTTCAGTTAACAGCCGATCGCGCTAGCCAATTGCGCCACGGAGACAGTCGTGCTCCACTCTCACCACCATCAGAACATATCTTAAAAGCTATCAGCCTAAAGAAAAAAAAGCGCCGCACCACCACCGGGTGGTCTCGAACCTCCAACTTTTCGGTTAACAGCCGATCGCGCTAGCCAATTGCGCCACGGAGACAGTCCTGCTCCACTCTCACCACCATCAGAACATATCTTCAGAACTATCAGCCCATAGAATGAAAAGCAACACACCACTCCTGGGAGGGCTCGAACCTCCAACCTTTCAGTTAACAGCCGATCGCGCTAGCCAATTGCGCCACGGAGACAGTCGTGCTCCACTCTCACCACCATCAGAACATATCTTAAAAGCTATCAGCCTAAAGAAAAAAAAAGCGCCGCACCACCACCGGGTGCGCTCGAACCTTTACCATTTCGGTTAACAGCTGATCGCGCTAGCCAATCGCGCCACGAAGACAGTCGTGCTCCACTCTCACCACCATCAGAACATATCTTCAAAGCTATCAGCTCAAAGAATGAAAAGCAACACACCACTCCCGGGAGGGCTCGAACCTCCAATTTTTCGGTTAACAGCCAATCACGCTAGCCAATCGCGCCACGTAGACAGTCCTGGTCCACTCTCACCACCATCAGAACATATCTTCAAAGCTATCAGCCCAAAGAAAAAAAAGCGCCGCACCTCCACCGGGTGGGCACGAAACTTCAGCCTTTCGGTTAACAGCCGATCGCGCTAGCCCATTGCGCCACGGAGACAGTCGTGCTTCACTCTCACCACCGTCAGAATATTTCTTCAGAGCTATCAGCCCAAAGGAAAAAAAGCGCCGCACCACCACCGGGTGGGCTCGAACCTCCAACCTTTCGGTTAACAGCTGATCGCGCTAGCCAATTGCGCCACAAAGACAGACGTGCTCCACTCTCACCACCATCAGAACATATCTTCAAAGCTATCAGCGCAAAGAAAAAAAGCGACACACCGTCCCCTGGTGGGATCAAACCTCCAACCTTTCGGTTAACAGACGATCGCGCTAGCCAATTGCGCCACGGAGAGAGTGCTGCTCCACTCTCACCACCATCAGAACATATCTTCAGAGCTATCAGCCCATAGAATGAAAAGCAACACACCACTCCTGGGAGGGCTCGAACCTCCAACCTTTCAGTTAACAGCCGATCGCGCTAGCCAATTGTGCCACGGAGACAGTCGTGCTCCACTCTCACCACCATCAGAACATATCTTCAAAGCTATCAGCCCAAAGAAAAAAAAGTGCCGCACCACCACCGGGTGGGCTCGAAACTCCAACCTTTCGGTTAACAGCCGATCGTGCTAACCAATTGCGCCACAAAGACAGACGTGCTCCACTCTCACCATCCTCAGAACATATCTTCAAAGCTATCAGCACAAAGAAAAAAAGCGACACACCGTCCCAGGGTGGGCTCAAACCTCCAACCTTTCGGTTAACAGCCGATCGCGCTAGCCAATTGCGCCACGGAGACAGTCGTGCTCCATTCTCACCACCATCAGAACACATCTTAAAAGCTATCAGCCTAAAGAAAAAAAAGCGCCGCACCAACCGGGTGGACTCGAACTTCCAACACTTCGGTTAACAGCTGATCGCGCTAGCCAATCGCGCCACATAGACAGTCGTGCTCCACTCTCACCACCATTAGTACATATCTTCAAAGCTATCAGCCCAAAGAATGAAAAGCAACACACCACCCCCGAGAGGGCTCGTACCTCCAACCTTTCAGTTAACAGCCGATCGCGCTAGCCAAATGCGCCACGGAGACAGTCCTGCTCCACTCTCACCACCAATAGAACATATCTTCAAAGCTATCAGCCCAAAGAAAAAAAGCGCCACACCACCACCGGGTGGGCTCGAGCCTCCAACCTTTCGGTTAACAGCCGATCGCGCTAGCCAATCGCGCCACGGAGACAGCCGTGCTCCACTCTCACCACCATCAGAATATATCTTGAAAGCTAAGAGCGCAAATAAAAAAGCAACACACCCATCCCGGGAGGGCTCGAACCTCCAACTTTTCGGTTAACAGCCGATCGCGCTAGCCCATTGCGCCACGGAGACAGTCGTGCTTCACTCTCACCACCGTCAGAACATTTCTTCAGAGCTATCAGTCCAAAGAAAAAAAAAGCGCCGCACCACCACCGGGTGAGCTCGCACCTCCAACCTTTCGGTTAACAGCCGATCGTGCTAACCAATTGCACCACAAAGACAGACGTGCTCCACTCTCACCATCCTCAGAACATATCTTCAAAGCTATCAGCACAAAGAAAAAAAAGCGACACACCGTCCCAGGGTGGGCTCAAACCTCCAACCTTTCGGTTAACAGCCGATCGCGCTAGCCAATTGCGCCACGGAGACAGTCGTGCTCCATTCTCACCACCATCAGAACACATCTTAAAAGCTATCAGCCTAAAGAAAAAAAAGCGCCGCACCAACCGGGTGGACTCGAACTTCCAACACTTCGGTTAACAGCTGATCGCGCTAGCCAATGGCGCCACATAGACAGTCGTGCTCCACTCTCACCACCATTAGTACATATCTTCAAAGCTATCAGCCCAAAGAATGAAAAGCAACACACCACCCCGAGAGGGCTCGTACCTCCAACCTTTCAGTTAACAGCCGATCGCGCTAGCCAAATGCGCCACGGAGACAGTCCTGCTCCAATCTCACCACCAATAGAACATATCTTCAAAGCTATCAGCCCAAAGAAAAAAAGCGCCACACCACCACCGGGTGGGCTCGAGCCTCCAACCTTTCGGTTAACAGCCGATCGCGCTAGCCAATCGCGCCACGGAGACAGTCGTGCTCCATTCTCACCACCATCAGAATATATCTTGAAAGCTAAGAGCGCAAATAAAAAAGCAACACACCCATCCCGGGAGGGCTCGAACCTCCAACTTTTCGGTTAACAGCCGATCGCGCTAGCCCATTGCGCCACGGAGACAGTCGTGCTTCACTCTCACCACCGTCAGAACATTTCTTCAGAGCTATCAGTCCAAAGAAAAAAAAAGCGCCGCACCACCACCGGGTGAGCTCGCACCTCCAACCTTTCAGTTAACAGCCGATCGCGCTAGACAATTGCGCCACGGAGACAGTCATGCTCCACTCTCACCACCATCAGAACATATCTTCAAAGCTATCAGCCCAAAGAAAAAAAAGCGCCGCACCTTCACCGGGTGGGCTCGAACCTCCAACTTTTCGGTTAACAGCCGATCGCCCTAGCCAATTGCGCCACGGAGACAGTCCTGCTCCACTCTCACCATCATCAGAACATATCTTCAAAGCTATGAGCCGAAATAAAAAGCGCCGCACCACCACCTGGTGGGCTCGAACCTCCAACTTTTCGGTTAACAGCCGATCGCCCTAGCCAATTGCGCCACGGAGACAGTCGTGCTTCACTCTCACCACCGTCAGAACATTTCTTCAGAGCTATCAGCCCAAAGGAAAAAAAGCGCCGCACCACCACCGGGTGGTCTCGAACCTCCAACTTTTCGGTTAACAGCCGATCGCGCTAGCCAATTGCGCCACGGAGACAGTCCTGCGCCACTCTCACCACCATCAGAACATATCTTCAAAGCTATCAGGCAAAGAAAAAAAAAGCGCCGCACCACCACCGGGTGGACTCGAACCTCCAACCTTTTTGTTAACAGCTGATCGCGCTAGCCAATTGCGCCACGGAGACAGTCGTGCTCCAATCGCACCACCATCAGAACATATCTTCAAAGCTATCAGCCCAAAGAAAAAAAAGCGCCGCACCACCACCGGCTGGGCTCGAACCTCCAATTTTTCGGTTAACAGCCGATCGCTCTAGCCAATTGCGCCACGGAGACAGTCCTGCTCCACTCTCACCAGCATCAGAACATATCTTCAAAGCTATCAGCCCAAAGAAAAAAAAGCGCCGCACCTCCACCGGGTGGGCTCGAAACTCCAGCCTTTCGGTTAACAGCCGATCGCGCTAGCCAATTGCGCCACAAAGACAGACGTGCTCCACTCTCACCACCATCAGAACATGTCTTCAATGCAATCAGCGCAAAGAAAAAAATGCGACACACCGTCCCCGGGTGGGATCAAACCTCCAACCTTTCGGTTAACAGACAATCGCGCTAGCCAATTGCGCCACGGAGACAGTCCTGCTCCACTCTCACCACCATCAGAACATATCTTCAGAACTATCAGCCCATAGAATGAAAAGCAACACACCACTCCTGGGAGGGCTCGAACCTCCAACCTTTCAGTTAACAGCCGATCGCGCTAGCCAATTGCGCCACGGAGACAGTCGTGCTCCACTCTCACCACCATCAGAACATATCTTAAAAGCTATCAGCCTAAAGAAAAAAAAAGCGCCGCACCACCACCGGGTGCGCTCGAACCTTTACCATTTCGGTTAACAGCTGATCGCGCTAGCCAATCGCGCCACAGAGACAGTCGTGCTCCACTCGCACCACCATCAGAACATATCTTCAAAGCTATCAGCCGAAAGAAAAAAAAGCGCCGCACCCCCACCGGGTGGGCTCGAACCTCCAACTTTTCGGTTAACAGCCGATCGCCCTAGCCAATTGCGCCACGGAGACAGTCCTGCTCCACTCTCACCATCATCAGAACATATCTTCAAAGCTATGAGCCGAAATAAAAAGCGCCGCACCACCACCGGGTGGGCTCGAACCTCCAACTTTTCGGTTAACAGCCGATCGCCCTAGCCAATTGCGCCACGGAGACAGTCGTGCTTCACTCTCACCACCGTCAGAACATTTCTTCAGAGCTATCAGCCCAAAGGAAAAAAAGCGCCGCACCACCACCGGGTGGGCTCGAAACTCAAGCCTTTCGGTTAACAGACAATCGCGCTAGCCAATTGCGCCACGGAGACAGTCCTGCTCCACTCTCACCACCATCAGAACATATCTTCAGAACTATCAGCCCATAGAATGAAAAGCAACACACCACTCCTGGGAGGGCTCGAACCTCCAACCTTTCAGTTAACAGCCGATCGCGCTAGCCAATTGCGCCACGGAGACAGTCGTGCTCCACTCTCACCACCATCAGAACATATCTTAAAAGCTATCAGCCTAAAGAAAAAAAAGCGCCGCACCACCACCGGGTGCGCTCGAACCTTTACCATTTCAGTTAACAGCTGATCGCGCTAGCCAATCGCGCCACAGAGACAGTCGTGCTCTACTCTCACCACCATCAGAACATATCTTAAAAGCTATCAGCCTAAAGAAAAAAAAAGCGCCGCACCACCACCGGGTGCGCTCGAACCTTTACCATTTCGGTTAACAGCTGATCGCGCTAGCCAATCGCGCCACAGAGACAGTCGTGCTCTACTCTCACCACCGTCAGAACATTTCTTCAGAGCTATCAGCCCAAAGGAAAAAAAGCGCCGCACCCCCACCGGGTGGGCTCGAACCTCCAACTTTTCGGTTAACAGCCGATCGCCCTAGCCAATTGCGCCACGGAGACAGTCCTGCTCCACTCTCACCATCATCAGAACATATCTTCAAAGCTATGAGCCGAAATAAAAAGCGCCGCACCACCACCGGGTGGGCTCGAACCTCCAACTTTTCGGTTAACAGCCGATCGCCCTAGCCAATTGCGCCACGGAGACAGTCGTGCTTCACTCTCACCACCGTCAGAACATTTCTTCAGAGCTATCAGCCCAAAGGAAAAAAAGCGCCGCACCACCACCGGGTGGTCTCGAACCTCCAACTTTTCGGTTAACAGCCGATCGCGCTAGCCAATTGCGCCACGGAGACAGTCCTGCGCCACTCTCACCACCATCAGAACATATCTTCAAAGCTATCAGGCAAAGAAAAAAAAGCGCCGCACCACCACCGGGTGGACTCGAACCTCCAACCTTTCCGTTAACAGCTGATCGCGCTAGCCAATTGCGCCACGGAGACAGTCGTGCTCCAATCGCACCACCATCAGAACATATCTTCAAAGCTATCAGCCCAAAGAAAAAAAAAGCGCCGCACCACCACCGGCTGGGCTCGAACCTCCAATTTTTTGGTTAACAGCCGATCGCTCTAGCCAATTGCGCCACGGAGACAGTCCTGCTCCACTCTCACCAGCATCAGAACATATCTTCAAAGCTATCAGCCCAAAGAAAAAAAAGCGCCGCACCTCCACCGGGTGGGCTCGAAACTCCAGCCTTTCGGTTAACAGCCGATCGCGCTAGCCAATTGCGCCACAAAGACAGACGTGCTCCACTCTCACCACCATCAGAACATGTCTTCAATGCAATCAGCGCAAAGAAAAAAATGCGACACACCGTCCCCGGGTGGGATCAAACCTCCAACCTTTCGGTTAACAGACAATCGCGCTAGCCAATTGCGCCACGGAGACAGTCCTGCTCCACTCTCACCACCATCAGAACTTATCTTCAGAACTATCAGCCCATAGAATGAAAAGCAACACACCACTCCTGGGAGGGCTCGAACCTCCAACCTTTCAGTTAACAGCCGATCGCGCTAGCCAATTGCGCCACGGAGACAGTCGTGCTCCACTCTCACCACCATCAGAACATATCTTAAAAGCTATCAGCCTAAAGAAAAAAAAAGCGCCGCACCACCACCGGGTGCGCTCGAACCTTTACCATTTCGGTTAACAGCTGATCGCGCTAGCCAATCGCGCCACAGAGACAGTCGTGCTCCACTCGCACCACCATCAGAACATATCTTCAAAGCTATCAGCCGAAAGAAAAAAAAGCGCCGCACCCCCACCGGGTGGGCTCGAACCTCCAACTTTTCGGTTAACAGCCGATCGCCCTAGCCAATTGCGCCACGGAGACAGTCCTGCTCCACTCTCACCATCATCAGAACATATCTTCAAAGCTATGAGCCGAAATAAAAAGCGCCGCACCACCACCGGGTGGGCTCGAACCTCCAACTTTTCGGTTAACAGCCGATCGCCCTAGCCAATTGCGCCACGGAGACAGTCGTGCTTCACTCTCACCACCGTCAGAACATTTCTTCAGAGCTATCAGCCCAAAGGAAAAAAAGCGCCGCACCACCACCGGGTGGGCTCGAAACTCAAGCCTTTCGGTTAACAGACAATCGCGCTAGCCAATTGCGCCACGGAGACAGTCGTGCTCTACTCTCACCACCATCAGAACATATCTTCAGAACTATCAGCCCATAGAATGAAAAGCAACACACCACTCCTGGGAGGGCTCGAACCTCCAACCTTTCAGTTAACAGTGATCGCGCTAGCCAATTGCGCCACGGAGACAGTCGTGCTCCACTCTCACCACCATCAGAACATATCTTAAAAGCTATCAGCCTAAAGAAAAAAAAGCGCCGCACCACCACCGGGTGCGCTCGAACCTTTACCATTTCAGTTAACAGCTGATCGCGCTAGCCAATCGCGCCACAGAGACAGTCGTGCTCCACTCTCACCACCATCAGAACATATCTTCAAAGCTATCAGCTCAAAGAATGAAAAGCAACACATCACTCCCGGGAGGGCTCGAACCTCCAATTTTTCGGTTAACAGCCAATCACGCTAGCCAATCGCGCCACGTAGACAGTCCTGGTCCACTCTCACCACCATCAGAACATATCTTCAAAGCTATCAGCCCAAAGAAAAAAAAGCGCCGCACCTCCACCGGGTGGGCACGAAACTTCAGCCTTTCGGTTAACAGCCGATCGCGCTAGCCCATTGCGCCACGGAGACAGTCGTGCTTCACTCTCACCACCGTCAGAATATTTCTTCAGAGCTATCAGCCCAAAGGAAAAAAAGCGCCGCACCACCACCGGGTGGGCTCGAACCTCCAACCTTTCGGTTAACAGCTGATCGCGCTAGCCAATTGCGCCACAAAGACAGACGTGCTCCACTCTCACCACCATCAGAACATATCTTCAAAGCTATCAGCGCAAAGAAAAAAAGCGACACACCGTCCCCTGGTGGGATCAAACCTCCAACCTTTCGGTTAACAGACGATCGCGCTAGCCAATTGCGCCACGGAGAGAGTCCTGCTCCACTCTCACCACCATCAGAACATATCTTCAGAGCTATCAGCCCATAGAATGAAAAGCAACACACCACTCCTGGGAGGGCTCGAACCTCCAACCTTTCAGTTAACAGCCGATCGCGCTAGCCAATTGTGCCACGGAGACAGTCGTGCTCCACTCTCACCACCATCAGAACATATCTTCAAAGCTATCAGCCCAAAGAAAAAAAAGTGCCGCACCACCACCGGGTGGGCTCGAAACTCCAACCTTTCGGTTAACAGCCGATCGTGCTAACCAATTGCGCCACAAAGACAGACGTGCTCCACTCTCACCATCCTCAGAACATATCTTCAAAGCTATCAGCACAAAGAAAAAAAAGCGACACACCGTCCCAGGGTGGGCTCAAACCTCCAACCTTTCGGTTAACAGCCGATCGCGCTAGCCAATTGCGCCACGGAGACAGTCGTGCTCCATTCTCACCACCATCAGAACACATCTTAAAAGCTATCAGCCTAAAGAAAAAAAAGCGCCGCACCAACCGGGTGGACTCGAACTTCCAACACTTCGGTTAACAGCTGATCGCGCTAGCCAATCGCGCCACATAGACAGTCGTGCTCCACTCTCACCACCATTAGTACATATCTTCAAAGCTATCAGCCCAAAGAATGAAAAGCAACACACCACCCCCGAGAGGGCTCGTACCTCCAACCTTTCAGTTAACAGCCGATCGCGCTAGCCAAATGCGCCACGGAGACAGTCCTGCTCCACTCTCACCACCAATAGAACATATCTTCAAAGCTATCAGCCCAAAGAAAAAAAGCGCCACACCACCACCGGGTGGGCTCGAGCCTCCAACCTTTCGGTTAACAGCCGATCGCGCTAGCCAATCGCGCCACGGAGACAGCCGTGCTCCACTCTCACCACCATCAGAATATATCTTGAAAGCTAAGAGCGCAAATAAAAAAGCAACACACCCATCCCGGGAGGGCTCGAACCTCCAACTTTTCGGTTAACAGCCGATCGCGCTAGCCCATTGCGCCACGGAGACAGTCGTGCTTCACTCTCACCACCGTCAGAACATTTCTTCAGAGCTATCAGTCCAAAGAAAAAAAAAGCGCCGCACCACCACCGGGTGAGCTCGCACCTCCAACCTTTCGGTTAACAGCCGATCGTGCTAACCAATTGCACCACAAAGACAGACGTGCTCCACTCTCACCATCCTCAGAACATATCTTCAAAGCTATCAGCACAAAGAAAAAAAAGCGTCACACCGTCCCAGGGTGGGCTCAAACCTCCAACCTTTCGGTTAACAGCCGATCGCGCTAGCCAATTGCGCCACGGAGACAGTCGTGCTCCATTCTCACCACCATCAGAACACATCTTAAAAGCTATCAGCCTAAAGAAAAAAAGCGCCGCACCAACCGGGTGGACTCGAACTTCCAACACTTCGGTTAACAGCTGATCGCGCTAGCCAATGGCGCCACATAGACAGTCGTGCTCCACTCTCACCACCATTAGTACATATCTTCAAAGCTATCAGCCCAAAGAATGAAAAGCAACACACCACCCCCGAGAGGGCTCGTACCTCCAACCTTTCAGTTAACAGCCGATCGCGCTAGCCAAATGCGCCACGGAGACAGTCCTGCTCCACTCTCACCACCAATAGAACATATCTTCAAAGCTATCAGCCCAAAGAAAAAAAGCGCCACACCACCACCGGGTGGGCTCGAGCCTCCAACCTTTCGGTTAACAGCCGATCGCGCTAGCCAATCGCGCCACGGAGACAGTCGTGCTCCATTCTCACCACCATCAGAATATATCTTGAAAGCTAAGAGCGCAAATAAAAAAGCAACACACCCATCCCGGGAGGGCTCGAACCTCCAACTTTTCGGTTAACAGCCGATCGCGCTAGCCCATTGCGCCACGGAGACAGTCGTGCTTCACTCTCACCACCGTCAGAACATTTCTTCAGAGCTATCAGTCCAAAGAAAAAAAAAGCGCCGCACCACCACCGGGTGAGCTCGCACCTCCAACCTTTCAGTTAACAGCCGATCGCGCTAGACAATTGCGCCACGGAGACAGTCATGCTCCACTCTCACCACCATCAGAACATATCTTCAAAGCTATCAGCCCAAAGAAAAAAAAGCGCCGCACCTTCACCGGGTGGGCTCGAACCTCCAACTTTTCGGTTAACAGCCGATCGCCCTAGCCAATTGCGCCACGGAGACAGTCCTGCTCCACTCTCACCATCATCAGAACATATCTTCAAAGCTATGAGCCGAAATAAAAAGCGCCGCACCACCACCGGGTGGGCTCGAACCTCCAACTTTTCGGTTAACAGCCGATCGCCCTAGCCAATTGCGCCACGGAGACAGTCGTGCTTCACTCTCACCACCGTCAGAACATTTCTTCAGAGCTATCAGCCCAAAGGAAAAAAAGCGCCGCACCACCACCGGGTGGTCTCGAACCTCCAACTTTTCGGTTAACAGCCGATCGCGCTAGCCAATTGCGCCACGGAGACAGTCCTGCGCCACTCTCACCACCATCAGAACATATCTTCAAAGCTATCAGGCAAAGAAAAAAAAAGCGCCGCACCACCACCGGGTGGACTCGAACCTCCAACCTTTCCGTTAACAGCTGATCGCGCTAGCCAATTGCGCCACGGAGACAGTCGTGCTCCAATCGCACCACCATCAGAACATATCTTCAAAGCTATCAGCCCAAAGAAAAAAAAAGCGCCGCACCACCACCGGCTGGGCTCGAACCTCCAATTTTTCGGTTAACAGCCGATCGCGCTAGCCAATTGCGCCACGGAGACAGTCCTGCTCCACTCTCACCAGCATCAGAACATATCTTCAAAGCTATCAGCCCAAAGAAAAAAAAGCGCCGCACCTCCACCGGGTGGGCTCGAAACTCCAGCCTTTCGGTTAACAGCCGATCGCGCTAGCCAATTGCGCCACAAAGACAGACGTGCTCCACTCTCACCACCATCAGAACATGTCTTCAATGCAATCAGCGCAAAGAAAAAAATGCGACACACCGTCCCCGGGTGGGATCAAACCTCCAACCTTTCGGTTAACAGACAATCGCGCTAGCCAATTGCGCCACGGAGACAGTCCTGCTCCACTCTCACCACCATCAGAACATATCTTCAGAACTATCAGCCCATAGAATGAAAAGCAACACACCACTCCTGGGAGGGCTCGAACCTCCAACCTTTCAGTTAACAGCCGATCGCGCTAGCCAATTGCGCCACGGAGACAGTCGTGCTCCACTCTCACCACCATCAGAACATATCTTAAAAGCTATCAGCCTAAAGAAAAAAAAAGCGCCGCACCACCACCGGGTGCGCTCGAACCTTTACCATTTCGGTTAACAGCTGATCGCGCTAGCCAATCGCGCCACAGAGACAGTCGTGCTCCACTCGCACCACCATCAGAACATATCTTCAAAGCTATCAGCCGAAAGAAAAAAAAGCGCCGCACCCCCACCGGGTGGGCTCGAACCTCCAACTTTTCGGTTAACAGCCGATCGCCCTAGCCAATTGCGCCACGGAGACAGTCCTGCTCCACTCTCACCATCATCAGAACATATCTTCAAAGCTATGAGCCGAAATAAAAAGCGCCGCACCACCACCGGGTGGGCTCGAACCTCCAACTTTTCGGTTAACAGCCGATCGCCCTAGCCAATTGCGCCACGGAGACAGTCGTGCTTCACTCTCACCACCGTCAGAACATTTCTTCAGAGCTATCAGCCCAAAGGAAAAAAAGCGCCGCACCACCACCGGGTGGGCTCGAAACTCAAGCCTTTCGGTTAACAGACAATCGCGCTAGCCAATTGCGCCACGGAGACAGTCCTGCTCCACTCTCACCACCATCAGAACATATCTTCAGAACTATCAGCCCATAGAATGAAAAGCAACACACCACTCCTGGGAGGGCTCGAACCTCCAACCTTTCAGTTAACAGCCGATCGCGCTAGCCAATTGCGCCACGGAGACAGTCGTGCTCCACTCTCACCACCATCAGAACATATCTTAAAAGCTATCAGCCTAAAGAAAAAAAAGCGCCGCACCACCACCGGGTGGTCTCGAACCTCCAACTTTTCGGTTAACAGCCGATCGCGCTAGCCAATTGCGCCACGGAGACAGTCCTGCTCCACTCTCACCACCATCAGAACATATCTTCAGAACTATCAGCCCATAGAATGAAAAGCAACACACCACTCCTGGGAGGGCTCGAACCTCCAACCTTTCAGTTAACAGCCGATCGCGCTAGCCAATTGCGCCACGGAGACAGTCGTGCTCCACTCTCACCACCATCAGAACATATCTTAAAAGCTATCAGCCTAAAGAAAAAAAAAGCGCCGCACCACCACCGGGTGCGCTCGAACCTTTACCATTTCGGTTAACAGCTGATCGCGCTAGCCAATCGCGCCACGAAGACAGTCGTGCTCCACTCTCACCACCATCAGAACATATCTTCAAAGCTATCAGCTCAAAGAATGAAAAGCAACACACCACTCCCGGGAGGGCTCGAACCTCCAATTTTTCGGTTAACAGCCAATCACGCTAGCCAATCGCGCCACGTAGACAGTCCTGGTCCACTCTCACCACCATCAGAACATATCTTCAAAGCTATCAGCCCAAAGAAAAAAAAGCGCCGCACCTCCACCGGGTGGGCACGAAACTTCAGCCTTTCGGTTAACAGCCGATCGCGCTAGCCCATTGCGCCACGGAGACAGTCGTGCTTCACTCTCACCACCGTCAGAATATTTCTTCAGAGCTATCAGCCCAAAGGAAAAAAAGCGCCGCACCACCACCGGGTGGGCTCGAACCTCCAACCTTTCGGTTAACAGCTGATCGCGCTAGCCAATTGCGCCACAAAGACAGACGTGCTCCACTCTCACCACCATCAGAACATATCTTCAAAGCTATCAGCGCAAAGAAAAAAAGCGACACACCGTCCCCTGGTGGGATCAAACCTCCAACCTTTCGGTTAACAGACGATCGCGCTAGCCAATTGCGCCACGGAGAGAGTGCTGCTCCACTCTCACCACCATCAGAACATATCTTCAGAGCTATCAGCCCATAGAATGAAAAGCAACACACCACTCCTGGGAGGGCTCGAACCTCCAACCTTTCAGTTAACAGCCGATCGCGCTAGCCAATTGTGCCACGGAGACAGTCGTGCTCCACTCTCACCACCATCAGAACATATCTTCAAAGCTATCAGCCCAAAGAAAAAAAAGTGCCGCACCACCACCGGGTGGGCTCGAAACTCCAACCTTTCGGTTAACAGCCGATCGTGCTAACCAATTGCGCCACAAAGACAGACGTGCTCCACTCTCACCATCCTCAGAACATATCTTCAAAGCTATCAGCACAAAGAAAAAAAGCGACACACCGTCCCAGGGTGGGCTCAAACCTCCAACCTTTCGGTTAACAGCCGATCGCGCTAGCCAATTGCGCCACGGAGACAGTCGTGCTCCATTCTCACCACCATCAGAACACATCTTAAAAGCTATCAGCCTAAAGAAAAAAAAGCGCCGCACCAACCGGGTGGACTCGAACTTCCAACACTTCGGTTAACAGCTGATCGCGCTAGCCAATCGCGCCACATAGACAGTCGTGCTCCACTCTCACCACCATTAGTACATATCTTCAAAGCTATCAGCCCAAAGAATGAAAAGCAACACACCACCCCCGAGAGGGCTCGTACCTCCAACCTTTCAGTTAACAGCCGATCGCGCTAGCCAAATGCGCCACGGAGACAGTCCTGCTCCACTCTCACCACCAATAGAACATATCTTCAAAGCTATCAGCCCAAAGAAAAAAAGCGCCACACCACCACCGGGTGGGCTCTAGCCTCCAACCTTTCGGTTAACAGCCGATCGCGCTAGCCAATCGCGCCACGGAGACAGCCGTGCTCCACTCTCACCACCATCAGAATATATCTTGAAAGCTAAGAGCGCAAATAAAAAAGCAACACACCCATCCCGGGAGGGCTCGAACCTCCAACTTTTCGGTTAACAGCCGATCGCGCTAGCCCATTGCGCCACGGAGACAGTCGTGCTTCACTCTCACCACCGTCAGAACATTTCTTCAGAGCTATCAGTCCAAAGAAAAAAAAAGCGCCGCACCACCACCGGGTGAGCTCGCACCTCCAACCTTTCGGTTAACAGCCGATCGTGCTAACCAATTGCACCACAAAGACAGACGTGCTCCACTCTCACCATCCTCAGAACATATCTTCAAAGCTATCAGCACAAAGAAAAAAAAGCGACACACCGTCCCAGGGTGGGCTCAAACCTCCAACCTTTCGGTTAACAGCCGATCGCGCTAGCCAATTGCGCCACGGAGACAGTCGTGCTCCATTCTCACCACCATCAGAACACATCTTAAAAGCTATCAGCCTAAAGAAAAAAAAGCGCCGCACCAACCGGGTGGACTCGAACTTCCAACACTTCGGTTAACAGCTGATCGCGCTAGCCAATGGCGCCACATAGACAGTCGTGCTCCACTCTCACCACCATTAGTACATATCTTCAAAGCTATCAGCCCAAAGAATGAAAAGCAACACACCACCCCGAGAGGGCTCGTACCTCCAACCTTTCAGTTAACAGCCGATCGCGCTAGCCAAATGCGCCACGGAGACAGTCCTGCTCCAATCTCACCACCAATAGAACATATCTTCAAAGCTATCAGCCCAAAGAAAAAAAGCGCCACACCACCACCGGGTGGGCTCGAGCCTCCAACCTTTCGGTTAACAGCCGATCGCGCTAGCCAATCGCGCCACGGAGACAGTCGTGCTCCATTCTCACCACCATCAGAATATATCTTGAAAGCTAAGAGCGCAAATAAAAAAGCAACACACCCATCCCGGGAGGGCTCGAACCTCCAACTTTTCGGTTAACAGCCGATCGCGCTAGCCCATTGCGCCACGGAGACAGTCGTGCTTCACTCTCACCACCGTCAGAACATTTCTTCAGAGCTATCAGTCCAAAGAAAAAAAAAGCGCCGCACCACCACCGGGTGAGCTCGCACCTCCAACCTTTCAGTTAACAGCCGATCGCGCTAGACAATTGCGCCACGGAGACAGTCATGCTCCACTCTCACCACCATCAGAACATATCTTCAAAGCTATCAGCCCAAAGAAAAAAAAGCGCCGCACCTTCACCGGGTGGGCTCGAACCTCCAACTTTTCGGTTAACAGCCGATCGCCCTAGCCAATTGCGCCACGGAGACAGTCCTGCTCCACTCTCACCATCATCAGAACATATCTTCAAAGCTATGAGCCGAAATAAAAAGCGCCGCACCACCACCTGGTGGGCTCGAACCTCCAACTTTTCGGTTAACAGCCGATCGCCCTAGCCAATTGCGCCACGGAGACAGTCGTGCTTCACTCTCACCACCGTCAGAACATTTCTTCAGAGCTATCAGCCCAAAGGAAAAAAAGCGCCGCACCACCACCGGGTGGTCTCGAACCTCCAACTTTTCGGTTAACAGCCGATCGCGCTAGCCAATTGCGCCACGGAGACAGTCCTGCGCCACTCTCACCACCATCAGAACATATCTTCAAAGCTATCAGGCAAAGAAAAAAAAAGCGCCGCACCACCACCGGGTGGACTCGAACCTCCAACCTTTTTGTTAACAGCTGATCGCGCTAGCCAATTGCGCCACGGAGACAGTCGTGCTCCAATCGCACCACCATCAGAACATATCTTCAAAGCTATCAGCCCAAAGAAAAAAAAGCGCCGCACCACCACCGGCTGGGCTCGAACCTCCAATTTTTCGGTTAACAGCCGATCGCTCTAGCCAATTGCGCCACGGAGACAGTCCTGCTCCACTCTCACCAGCATCAGAACATATCTTCAAAGCTATCAGCCCAAAGAAAAAAAAGCGCCGCACCTCCACCGGGTGGGCTCGAAACTCCAGCCTTTCGGTTAACAGCCGATCGCGCTAGCCAATTGCGCCACAAAGACAGACGTGCTCCACTCTCACCACCATCAGAACATGTCTTCAATGCAATCAGCGCAAAGAAAAAAATGCGACACACCGTCCCCGGGTGGGATCAAACCTCCAACCTTTCGGTTAACAGACAATCGCGCTAGCCAATTGCGCCACGGAGACAGTCCTGCTCCACTCTCACCACCATCAGAACATATCTTCAGAACTATCAGCCCATAGAATGAAAAGCAACACACCACTCCTGGGAGGGCTCGAACCTCCAACCTTTCAGTTAACAGCCGATCGCGCTAGCCAATTGCGCCACGGAGACAGTCGTGCTCCACTCTCACCACCATCAGAACATATCTTAAAAGCTATCAGCCTAAAGAAAAAAAAAGCGCCGCACCACCACCGGGTGCGCTCGAACCTTTACCATTTCGGTTAACAGCTGATCGCGCTAGCCAATCGCGCCACAGAGACAGTCGTGCTCCACTCGCACCACCATCAGAACATATCTTCAAAGCTATCAGCCGAAAGAAAAAAAAGCGCCGCACCCCCACCGGGTGGGCTCGAACCTCCAACTTTTCGGTTAACAGCCGATCGCCCTAGCCAATTGCGCCACGGAGACAGTCCTGCTCCACTCTCACCATCATCAGAACATATCTTCAAAGCTATGAGCCGAAATAAAAAGCGCCGCACCACCACCGGGTGGGCTCGAACCTCCAACTTTTCGGTTAACAGCCGATCGCCCTAGCCAATTGCGCCACGGAGACAGTCGTGCTTCACTCTCACCACCGTCAGAACATTTCTTCAGAGCTATCAGCCCAAAGGAAAAAAAGCGCCGCACCACCACCGGGTGGGCTCGAAACTCAAGCCTTTCGGTTAACAGACAATCGCGCTAGCCAATTGCGCCACGGAGACAGTCCTGCTCCACTCTCACCACCATCAGAACATATCTTCAGAACTATCAGCCCATAGAATGAAAAGCAACACACCACTCCTGGGAGGGCTCGAACCTCCAACCTTTCAGTTAACAGCCGATCGCGCTAGCCAATTGCGCCACGGAGACAGTCGTGCTCCACTCTCACCACCATCAGAACATATCTTAAAAGCTATCAGCCTAAAGAAAAAAAAGCGCCGCACCACCACCGGGTGCGCTCGAACCTTTACCATTTCAGTTAACAGCTGATCGCGCTAGCCAATCGCGCCACAGAGACAGTCGTGCTCTACTCTCACCACCATCAGAACATATCTTAAAAGCTATCAGCCTAAAGAAAAAAAAAGCGCCGCACCACCACCGGGTGCGCTCGAACCTTTACCATTTCGGTTAACAGCTGATCGCGCTAGCCAATCGCGCCACAGAGACAGTCGTGCTCTACTCTCACCACCGTCAGAACATTTCTTCAGAGCTATCAGCCCAAAGGAAAAAAAGCGCCGCACCCCCACCGGGTGGGCTCGAACCTCCAACTTTTCGGTTAACAGCCGATCGCCCTAGCCAATTGCGCCACGGAGACAGTCCTGCTCCACTCTCACCATCATCAGAACATATCTTCAAAGCTATGAGCCGAAATAAAAAGCGCCGCACCACCACCGGGTGGGCTCGAACCTCCAACTTTTCGGTTAACAGCCGATCGCCCTAGCCAATTGCGCCACGGAGACAGTCGTGCTTCACTCTCACCACCGTCAGAACATTTCTTCAGAGCTATCAGCCCAAAGGAAAAAAAGCGCCGCACCACCACCGGGTGGTCTCGAACCTCCAACTTTTCGGTTAACAGCCGATCGCGCTAGCCAATTGCGCCACGGAGACAGTCCTGCGCCACTCTCACCACCATCAGAACATATCTTCAAAGCTATCAGGCAAAGAAAAAAAAGCGCCGCACCACCACCGGGTGGACTCGAACCTCCAACCTTTCCGTTAACAGCTGATCGCGCTAGCCAATTGCGCCACGGAGACAGTCGTGCTCCAATCGCACCACCATCAGAACATATCTTCAAAGCTATCAGCCCAAAGAAAAAAAAAGCGCCGCACCACCACCGGCTGGGCTCGAACCTCCAATTTTTTGGTTAACAGCCGATCGCTCTAGCCAATTGCGCCACGGAGACAGTCCTGCTCCACTCTCACCAGCATCAGAACATATCTTCAAAGCTATCAGCCCAAAGAAAAAAAAGCGCCGCACCTCCACCGGGTGGGCTCGAAACTCCAGCCTTTCGGTTAACAGCCGATCGCGCTAGCCAATTGCGCCACAAAGACAGACGTGCTCCACTCTCACCACCATCAGAACATGTCTTCAATGCAATCAGCGCAAAGAAAAAAATGCGACACACCGTCCCCGGGTGGGATCAAACCTCCAACCTTTCGGTTAACAGACAATCGCGCTAGCCAATTGCGCCACGGAGACAGTCCTGCTCCACTCTCACCACCATCAGAACTTATCTTCAGAACTATCAGCCCATAGAATGAAAAGCAACACACCACTCCTGGGAGGGCTCGAACCTCCAACCTTTCAGTTAACAGCCGATCGCGCTAGCCAATTGCGCCACGGAGACAGTCGTGCTCCACTCTCACCACCATCAGAACATATCTTAAAAGCTATCAGCCTAAAGAAAAAAAAAGCGCCGCACCACCACCGGGTGCGCTCGAACCTTTACCATTTCGGTTAACAGCTGATCGCGCTAGCCAATCGCGCCACAGAGACAGTCGTGCTCCACTCGCACCACCATCAGAACATATCTTCAAAGCTATCAGCCGAAAGAAAAAAAAGCGCCGCACCCCCACCGGGTGGGCTCGAACCTCCAACTTTTCGGTTAACAGCCGATCGCCCTAGCCAATTGCGCCACGGAGACAGTCCTGCTCCACTCTCACCATCATCAGAACATATCTTCAAAGCTATGAGCCGAAATAAAAAGCGCCGCACCACCACCGGGTGGGCTCGAACCTCCAACTTTTCGGTTAACAGCCGATCGCCCTAGCCAATTGCGCCACGGAGACAGTCGTGCTTCACTCTCACCACCGTCAGAACATTTCTTCAGAGCTATCAGCCCAAAGGAAAAAAAGCGCCGCACCACCACCGGGTGGGCTCGAAACTCAAGCCTTTCGGTTAACAGACAATCGCGCTAGCCAATTGCGCCACGGAGACAGTCCTGCTCCACTCTCACCACCATCAGAACATATCTTCAGAACTATCAGCCCATAGAATGAAAAGCAACACACCACTCCTGGGAGGGCTCGAACCTCCAACCTTTCAGTTAACAGCCGATCGCGCTAGCCAATTGCGCCACGGAGACAGTCGTGCTCCACTCTCACCACCATCAGAACATATCTTAAAAGCTATCAGCCTAAAGAAAAAAAAGCGCCGCACCACCACCGGGTGCGCTCGAACCTTTACCATTTCAGTTAACAGCTGATCGCGCTAGCCAATCGCGCCACAGAGACAGTCGTGCTCTACTCTCACCACCATCAGAACATATCTTAAAAGCTATCAGCCTAAAGAAAAAAAAAGCGCCGCACCACCACCGGGTGCGCTCGAACCTTTACCATTTCGGTTAACAGCTGATCGCGCTAGCCAATCGCGCCACAGAGACAGTCGTGCTCTACTCTCACCACCGTCAGAACATTTCTTCAGAGCTATCAGCCCAAAGGAAAAAAAGCGCCGCACCCCCACCGGGTGGGCTCGAACCTCCAACTTTTCGGTTAACAGCCGATCGCCCTAGCCAATTGCGCCACGGAGACAGTCCTGCTCCACTCTCACCATCATCAGAACATATCTTCAAAGCTATGAGCCGAAATAAAAAGCGCCGCACCACCACCGGGTGGGCTCGAACCTCCAACTTTTCGGTTAACAGCCGATCGCCCTAGCCAATTGCGCCACGGAGACAGTCGTGCTTCACTCTCACCACCGTCAGAACATTTCTTCAGAGCTATCAGCCCAAAGGAAAAAAAGCGCCGCACCACCACCGGGTGGTCTCGAACCTCCAACTTTTCGGTTAACAGCCGATCGCGCTAGCCAATTGCGCCACGGAGACAGTCCTGCGCAACTCTCACCACCATCAGAACATATCTTCAAAGCTATCAGGCAAAGAAAAAAAAGCGCCGCACCACCACCGGGTGGACTCGAACCTCCAACCTTTCCGTTAACAGCTGATCGCGCTAGCCAAATGCGCCACGGAGACAGTCGTGCTCCACTCTCACCACCATCAGAACATATCTTCAAAGCTATCAGCCCAAAGAAAAAAAAGCGCCGCACCACCACCGGGTGGGCTCGAACCTCCAATTTTTCGGTTAACAGCCGATCGCGCTAGCCAATTGCGCCACGGAGACCGTCCTGCTCCACTCTCACCAGCATCAGAACATATCTTCAAATCTATCAGCCCAAAGAAAAAAAAGTGCCGCACCTCCACCGGGTGGGCTCGAAACTCCAGCCTTTCGGTTAACAGCCGATCGCGCTAGCCAATTGCGCCACAAAGACAGACGTGCTCCACTCTCACCACCATCAGAACATGTCTTCAATGCAATCAGCGCAAAGAAAAAAATGCGACACACCGTCCCCGGGTGGGATCAAACCTCCAACCTTTCGGTTAACAGACGATCGCGCTAGCCAATTGCGCCACGGAGACAGTCCTGCTCCACTCTCAGCACCATCAGAACATGTCTTCAATGCAATCAGCGCAAAGAAAAAAATGCGACACACCGTCCCCGGGTGGGATCGAACCTCCAACCTTTCGGTTAACAGACAATCGCGCTAGCCAATTGCGCCACGGAGACAGTCCTGCTCCACTCTCACCACCATCAGAACATATCTTCAGAACTATCAGCCCATAGAATGAAAAGCAACACACCACTCCTGGGAGGGCTCGAACCTCCAACCTTTCAGTTAACAGCCGATCGCGCTAGCCAATTGCGCCACGGAGACAGTCGTGCTCCACTCTCACCACCACCAGAACATATCTTAAAAGCTATCAGCCTAAAGAAAAAAAAGCGCCGCACCACCACCGGGTGCGCTCGAACCTTTACCATTTCGGTTAACAGCTGATCGCGCTAGCCAATCGCGCCACAGAGACAGTCGTGCTCTACTCTCACCACCAACAGAACATATCTTCAAAGCTATCAGCCGAAAGAAAAAAAAGCGCCGCACCCCCACCGGGTGGGCTCGAACCTCCAACTTTTCGGTTAACAGCCGATCGCCCTAGCCAATTGCGCCACAGAGACAGTCCTGGTCCACTCTCACCACCATCAGAACATATCTTCAAAGCTATCAGCCCAAAGAAAAAAAGCGCCGCACCTCCACCGGGTGGGCACGAAACTTCAGCCTTTCGGTTAACAGCCGATCGCGCTAGCCCATTGCGCCACGGAGACAGTCGTGCTTCACTCTCACCACCGTCAGAATATTTCTTCAGAGCTATCAGCCCAAAGGAAAAAAAGCGCCGCACCACCACCGGGTGGGCTCGAACCTCCAACCTTTCGGTTAACAGCTGATCGCGCTAGCCAATTGCGCCACAAAGACAGACGTGCTCCACTCTCACCACCATCAGAACATATCTTCAAAGCTATCAGCGCAAAGAAAAAAAAGCGACACACCGTCCCCTGGTGGGATCAAACCTCCAACCTTTCGGTTAACAGACGATCGCGCTAGCCAATTGCGCCACGGAGACAGTCCTGCTCCACTCTCACCACCATCAGAACATATCTTCAGAGCTATCAGCCCATAGAATGAAAAGCAACACACCACTCCTGGGAGGGCTCGAACCTCCAACCTTTCAGTTAACAGCCGATCGCGCTAGCCAATTGTGCCACGGAGACAGTCGTGCTCCACTCTCACCACCATCAGAACATATCTTCAAAGCTATCAGCCCAAAGAAAAAAAAGTGCCGCACCACCACCGGGTGGGCTCGAAACTCCAACCTTTCGGTTAACAGCCGATCGTGCTAACCAATTGCGCCACAAAGACAGACGTGCTCCACTCTCACCATCCTCAGAACATATCTTCAAAGCTATCAGCACAAAGAAAAAAAAGCGACACACCGTCCCAGGGTGGGCTCAAACCTCCAACCTTTCGGTTAACAGCCGATCGCGCTAGCCAATTGCGCCACGGAGACAGTCGTGCTCCATTCTCACCACCATCAGAACACATCTTAAAAGCTATCAGCCTAAAGAAAAAAAAGCGCCGCACCAACCGGGTGGACTCGAACTTCCAACACTTCGGTTAACAGCTGATCGCGCTAGCCAATCGCGCCACATAGACAGTCGTGCTCCACTCTCACCACCATTAGTACATATCTTCAAAGCTATCAGCCCAAAGAATGAAAAGCAACACACCACCCCCGAGAGGGCTCGTACCTCCAACCTTTCAGTTAACAGCCGATCGCGCTAGCCAAATGCGCCACGGAGACAGTCCTGCTCCACTCTCACCACCAATAGAACATATCTTCAAAGCTATCAGCCCAAAGAAAAAAAGCGCCACACCACCACCGGGTGGGCTCGAGCCTCCAACCTTTCGGTTAACAGCCGATCGCGCTAGCCAATTGCGCCACGGAGACAGTCGTGCTCCACTCTCACCACCATTAGAACATATCTTAAAAGCTATCAGCCTAAAGAAAAAAAAGCGCCGCACCACAACCGGGTGGACTCGAACGTCTAACATATCGGTTAACAGCTGATCGCGATAGCCAATCGCGCTAGCCAATCGCGCCACGAAGACAGTCGTGCTCCACTCTCATCACCATCAGAACATATCTTAAAAGCTATCAGCCTAAAGAAAAAAAAGCGCCGCACCACCACCGGGTGGACTCGAACCTCCAACCTTTCAGTTAACAGCCGATCGCGCTAGCCGATGGCGCCACGGAGACAGTCCTGCTCCACTTTCACCACGATTAGAACATATCTTCAAAGCTATCAGCCCCAAGGAAAAAAAGCGCCGCACCACCACCGGGTGGGCTTGAACCTCTAATTTTTTGGTTAACAGCCGATCGCGCTAGCCAATTGCGCCACGGAGACAGTCCTGCTCCACTCTCACCACCATCAGAACATAACTTCAAAGCTATCAGCCCAAATAAAAAAAAGCGCCGCACCACCACCGCGTGGGCTCGAACCTCCAACCTTTCGGTTAACAGCCGATCGCGCTAGCCAATTGCGCCACGGAGACAGTCGTGCTCCACTCTCACCACCATCAGAACATATCTTAAAAGCTATAAGCCTAAAGAAAAAAAAGCGCCGCACCACCAGCGGGTGAGCTCGAACCTCCAACATTTCGGTTAACAGCTGATCGCGCTAGCCAATCGCGCCACGAAGACAGTCGTGCTCCATTCTCCCCACCATCAGAACATATCTTCAAAGCTATCAGCCGAAAGAATGAAAAGCAACACACCACTCCCGGGAGGGCTCAAACCTCCAACCTTTCAGTTAACAGCCGATCGCGCTACCCAATTGCGCCACGGAGAAAGCCCTGCTCCACTCTCACCACTATCAGAACATATCTTCAAAGCTATCAGCCCAAGGAAAAAAAAGCGCCGCACCACCACCACGTGGGCTCGAACCTCCAACTTTTCGGTTAACACCCGATCGCGCTAGCCAATTGCGCCACGGAGACAGTCGTCCTCCACTCTCACCACCATCAGAACATATGTTAAAAGCTATCAGCCTAAAGAAAAAAAAGCGCCGCACCACAACCGGGTGGACTCGAACCTCTAACATATCGGTTAACAGCTGATCGCGCTAGCCAATCGAGCCACGAAGACAGTCGTGCTCCACTCTCATCACCATCAGAACATATCTTAAAAGCTATCAGCCTAAAGAAAAAAAAGCGCCGCACCACCACCGGGTGGACTCGAACCTCCAACCTTTCAGTTAACAGCCGATCGCGCTAGCCGATGGCGCCACGGAGACAGTCCTGCTCCACTTTCACCACGATTAGAACATATCTTCAAAGCTATCAGCCCAAAGAAAAAAAAGCACCGCACCCCCACCGGGTGTGCTCGAAACTTCAACCTTTAGGTTAACAGCCGATCACGCAAGCCAATTGCGCCACGGAGACAGTCCTGCTCCACACTCACCACCATCAGAACATATCTTCAAAGCTATCAGCCCAAAGAAAAAAAAGCGCCGCACCACCACCGGGTGGGCTTGAACCTCTATTTTTTTGGTTAACCGCCGATCGCGCTAGCCAATTGCGCCACGGAGACAGTCCTGCTCCACTCTCACCACCATCAGAACATAACTTCAAAGCTATCAGCCCAAAGAAAGAAAAGCGCCGCACCACCACCGCGTGGGCTCGAACCTCCAACCTTTCGGTTAACAGCCGATCGCGCTAGCCAATTGCGCCACGGAGACAGTCGTGCTTCACTCTCACCACCATCAGAACATATCTTCAAAGCTATCAGCGGAAAGAAAAAAGCAACACACCACTCCCAGGAGGGCTCGAAACTCCAACCTATCGATTAACAGCCGAGCGCGCTAGCCAATTGCGCCACGGAGACAGTCCTGCTCCACACTCACCGCCATCACAACATATCTTCAAAGCTATTAGCGCAAAGAAAAAAAAAGCGCCGCACCACCACCGGGTGGGCTCGAAACTCCAACCTTTCGGTTAACAGCCGATCACGCTAGCCAATTTCGCCACGGAGACAGTCCTGCTCCACACTCACCACCATCAGAACATATCTTCAAAGCCATCAGCCCAAAGAAATAAAAGCGCCGCACCACAACCGGGTGAGCTAGAACCTCAAATTTTTTGGTTAACAGCCGATCGCGCTAGCCAATTGCGCCACGAAGAGAGTCCTGCTCCATTATCACCACCATCAGAACATATCTTCAAAGCTATCAGGCAAAGAAAAAAAAGCGCCGCACCACCACCGGGTGGACTCGATTCTCCAACCCTTCTGTTAACAGCCGATCGCGCTAGCCAATTGCGCCACGCAGACAGTCCTGCTCCACTCTCACCACCATCAGAACTTATCTTCAAAGCTATCAGCCCAAAGAAAAAAAAGCGCCGCACCACCACCGGGTGGGCTCGAAACTCCAACCTTTCGGTTAACAGCCGATCGTGCTAGCCAATTGCGCCACAAAGACAGACGTGCTCCACTCTCACCATCCTCAGAACATATCTTCAAAGCTATCAGCGCAAAGAAAAAAAAGCGACACACCGTCCCCGGGTGGGCTCAAACCTCCAACCTTTCGGTTAACAGCCGATCGCGCTAGCAAATTGCGCCACGGAGACAGTCCTGCTCCACTCTCACCACCATCAGAACATATCTTCAAAGTATTCAGCCCAAAGAAAAAAAAGCGCCGCACCACCACCGGGTGGGCTCGAAACTCCAACCTTTCGGATAACAGCCGATCGCGCTAGCCAATTGCGCCACGGAGACAGTCCTGCTCCACTCTCACCACCATCAGAACATATCTTCAAAGCTATCAGGCAAAGAAAAAAAGCACCGCACCAACACCGGGTGGACTCGAACCTCCAACCTTTCCGTTAACAGCCGATCGCACTAGCCAATTGCGCCACGGAGACAGTCGTGCTCCACTCTCACCACCATCAGAACATATCTTCAAAGCTATCAGCCCAAAGAAAAAAAGCGCCGCACCACCACCGGGTGGGCTCGAACATCCAATTTTTCGGGTAACAGCCGATCGCGCTAGCCAATTGCGCCACGGAGACAGTCCTGCTCCACTCTCACCACCATCAGAACATATCTTCAAAGCTATCAGCCCAAAGAAAAAAAAAGCGCCGCACCACCACCGGGTGGGCTCGAAACTCCAACCTTTCGGTTAACAGCCGATCGCGCCAGCCAATTGCGCCACAAAGACAGACGTGCTCCACTCTCACCATCCTCAGAACATATCTTCAAAGCTATCAGCGCAAAGAAAAAAAAGCGACACACCGTCCCCGGGTGGGCTCAAACCTCCAACCTTTCGGTTACCAGCCGATCGCGCTAGCCAATGGCGCCACGGAGACAGTCCTGCTCCACTCTCACCACATTCCGAACATATCTTCAAAGTATTCAGCCCATAGAATGAAAAGCGACACACCACTCCCGGGAGGGCTCGAACCTCCAACCTTTCAGTTAACAGCCGATCGCGCTAGCCAATTGCGCCACGGAGACAGTCGTGCTCCACTCTCACCACCATCAGAACATATCTTAAAAGCTATCAGCCTAAAGAAAAAAAAGCGCCGCACCACCACCGGGTGGGCTCGAACCTCCAACATTTCGGTTAACAGCTGATCGCGCTAGCCAATCGCGCCACGAAGACAGTCGCGCTCCACTCTCAACACCATCAGAACATACGTTCAAAGCTATCAGCCCAAAGAATGAAAAGCAACACACCACTCCCGGAAGGGCTCGAACCTCCAACGTTTCAGTTAACAGCCGATTGCGCTAGCCAATTGCGCCACGGAGACAGTCATGCTCCACTCTCACCACCATCAGAACATATCTTTAAAGCTATCAGCCCAAAGAAAAAAAAGCGCCGCACCCCCACCGGGTGGGCTCGAACTTCCAACCTTTCGGTTAACAGCCAATCGCGCTAGCCAATTGCGCCACGGAGACAGTCCTGCTCCACTCTCACCATCATCAGAACATATCTTCAAAGCTATGAGCCGAAATAAAAAGCGCCGCACCACCACCGGATGGGCTCGAACCTCCAACTTTTCGGTTAACAGCCGATCGCCCTAGCCCATTGCGCCACGGAGACAGTCGTGCTTCACTCTCACCACCGTCAGAACATTTCTTCAGAGCTATCAGCCCAAAGGAAAAAAAGCGCCGCACCACCACCGGGTGGTCTCGAACCTCCAACTTTTCGGTTAACAGCCGATCGCGCTAGCCAATTGCGCCACGGAGACAGTCCTGCTCCACTCTCACCACCATCAGAACATATCTTCAAAGCTATCAGGCAAAGAAAAAAAAGCGCCGCACCACCTTCGGGTGGACTCGAACCTCCAACCTTTCCGTTAACAGCTGATCGCGCTAGCCAATTGCGCCACGGAGACAGTCGTGCTCCACTCTCACCACCATCAGAACATATCTTCAAAGCTATCAGCGCAAAGAAAAAAAAGCGCCCCACCACCACCGGGTGGGCTCGAACCTCCAATTTTTCGGTTAACAGCCGATCGCGCTAGCCAATTGCGCCACGGAGACAGTCCTGCTCCACTCTCACCAGCATCAGAACATATCTTCAACGCTATCAGCCCAAAGAAAAAAAAGCGCCGCACCTCCACCGGGTGGGCTCGAAACTCCAGCCTTTTGGTTAACAGCCGATCGCGCTAGCCCATTGCGCCACGGAGACAGTCGTGCTTCACTCTCACCACCGTCAGAACATTTCTTCAGAGCTATCAGCCCAAAGGAAAAAAAGCGCCGCACCACCACCGGGTGGGCTCGAACCTCCAACCTTTCGGTTAACAGCTGATCGCGCTAGCCAATTGCGCCACAAAGACAGACGTGCTCCACTCTCACCACCATCAGAACATATCTTCAATGCTATCAGCGCAAAGAAAAAAAAGCGACACACCGTCCCCGGGTGGGATCAAACCTCCAACCTTTCGGTTAACAGACGATCGCGCTAGCCAATTGCGCCACGGAGACAGTCCTGCTCCACTCTCACCACCATCAGAACATATCTTCAGAGCTATCAGCCCATAGAATGAAAAGCAACACACCACTCCTGGGAGGGCTCGAACCTCCAACCTTTCAGTTAACAGCCGATCGCGCTAGCCAATTGCGCCACGGAGACAGTCGTGCTCCACTCTCACCACCATCAGAACATATCTTAAAAGCTATCAGCCTAAAGAAAAAAAAGCGCCGCACCACCACCGGGTGCGCTCGAACCTTTACCATTTCGGTTAACAGCTGATCGCGCTAGCCAATCGCGTCACGAAGACAGTCGTGCTCCACTCTCACCACCATCAGAACATATCTTCAAAGTTATCAGCTCAAAGAATGAAAAGCAACACACCACTCCTGGGAGGGCTCGAACCTCCAACGTTTCAATTAACAGCCGATCGCGCTAGCCAATTGCGCCACGGAGACAGTCGTGCTCCACTGTCACCACCATCAGAACACATCTTAAAAGCTATCAGCCTAAAGAAAAAAAAGCGCCGCACCAACCGGGTGGACTCGAACCTCCAACATTTCGGTTAACAGCTGATCGCGCTAGCCAATCGCGCCACAAAGACAGTCGTGCTCCACTTTCACCACCATTAGAACATATCTTCAAAGCTATCAGCCCAAAGAATGAAAAGCAACACACCACCCCCGAGAGGGCTCGTACCTCCAACCTTTCAGTTAACAGCCGATCGCGCTAGCCAAATGCGCCACGGAGACAGTCCTGCTCCACTCTCACCACCAATAGAACATATCTTCAAAGCTATCAGCCCAAAAAAAAGCGCCGCACCACCACCGGGAGGGCTCGAACCTCCAACATTTCGGTTAACAGCTGATCGCGCTAGCCAATCGTGCCACGAAGACAGTAGTGCTCCACTCTCACCACCATCAGAACATATCTTCAAAGCTATCAGCCCAAAGAATGAAAAGCAACACACCACTCCCGGGAGGGCTCAAACCTCCAACCTTTCAGTTAACAGCTGATCGCGCTAGCTAATTGCGCCACGGAGACAGTCATGCTCCACTCTCACCACCATCACAACATATCTTCAAAGCTATTAGCGCAAAGAAAAAAAGCGCCGCACCACCACCGGGTGGGCTCGAACCTCCAATCTTTCGGTTAACAGCCGATCGCGCTAGCCAAATGCGCCACGGAGACAGTCCTGCTCCACTCTCACCACCAATAGAACATATCTTCAAAGCTATCAGCCCAAAGAAAAAAAGCGCCACACCACCACCGGGTGGGCTCGAGCCTCCAACCTTTCGGTTAACAGCCGATCGCGCTAGCCAATCGCGCCATGGAGACAGTCGTCCTCCACTCTCACCACCATCAGAATATATCTTGAAAGCCATGAGCGCAAATAAAAAAGCAACACACCCATCCCGGGAGGGCTCGAACCTCCAACTTTTCGGTTAACAGCCGATCGCGCTAGCCCATTGCGCCACGGAGACAGTCGTGCTTCACTCTCACCACCGTCAGAACATTTCTTCAGAGCTATCAGTCCAAAGAAAAAAAAGCGCCGCACCACCACCGGGTGAGCTCGCACCTCCAACCTTTCAGTTAACAGCCGATCGCACTAGCCAATCGCGCCACGGAGACAGTCGTGCTCCTCTCTCACCACCATCAGAACATACCTTAAAAGCTATAAGCCTAAAGAAAAAAAAGCGCCGCACCACCACCGGGTGAGCTCGAACCTCCAACATTTCGGTTAACAGCTGATCGCGCTAGCCAATCGCGCCACGAAGACAGTCGTGCTCCACTCTCCCCACCATCAGAACATATCTTCAAAGCTATCAGCCCAAAGAAAAAAAAGTGCCGCACCACCACCAGGTGGGCTCGAACCTCCAACTTTTCGGTTAACACCCGATCGCGCTAGCCAATTGCGCCATGGAGACAGTCGTGCTCCACTCTCACCACCATCAGAACATATCTTAAAAGCTATCAGCCTAAAGAAAAAAAAGCGCCGCACCACAACCGGGTGGACTCGAACCTCCAACATATCGGTTAACAGCTGATCGCGCTAGCCAATCGCGTTACGAAGACAGTCGTGCTCCACTCTCATCACCATCAGAACATATCTTAAAAGCTATCAGCCTAAAGAAAAAAAGCGCCGCACCTCCACCGGGTGGACTCGAACCTCCAACCTTTCAGTTAACAGCCGATCGCGCTAGCCGATTGCGCCACGGAGACAGTCCTGCTCCACTTTCACCACGATTAGAACATATCTTCAAAGCTATCAGCCCAAAGAAAAAAAAGCACCGCACCCCCACCGGGTGTGCTCGAAACTCCAACCTTTCGGTTAACAGCCGATCACGCAAGCCAATTGCGCCATGGAGACAGTCCTGCTCCACACTCACCACCATCAGAACATATCTTCAAAGCTATCAGCCCAAAGAAAAAAAAGCGCCGCACCACCACCGGGTGGGCTTGAACCTCTAATTTTTTGGTTAACAGCCGATCGCGCTAGCCAATTGCGCCACGGAGACAGTCCTGCTCCACTCTCACCACCAACAGAACATAACTTCAAAGCTATCAGCCCAAAGAAAAAAAAGCGCCGCACCACCACCGCGTGGGCTCGAACGTCCAACCTTTCGGTTAACAGCCGATCGCGCTAGCCAATTGCGCCACGGAGACAGTCGTGCTTCACTCTCACCACCATCAGAACATATCTTCAAAGCTATCAGCGGAAAGAAAAAAGCAACACACCACTCCCGGGAGGGCTCGAATCTCCAACCTATCGATTAACAACCGAGCGCGCTAGCCAATTGCGCCACGGAGACAGTCCTGCTCCACTCTCACCACCATCACAACATATCTTCAAAGCAATTAGCGCAAAGAAAAAAAAAGCGCCGCCCCACCACCGGGTGGGCTCGAAACTCCAACCTTTCGGATAACAGCCGATCGCGCTAGCCAATTGCGCCAAGCAGACAGTCCTGCTCCACTCTCACCACCATCAGAACATATCTTCAAAGCTATCAGCGCAAAAAAAAGCAACACACCACTTCCGGGAGGGCTCGAACCTCCAACTTTTCGGTTAACAGCCGATCGCGCTAGCCAATTGCGCCACGGAGACAGTCCTGCTCCACTCTCACCACCATCAGAACATATCTTCAAAGCTATCAGCCCAAAGAAAAAAAAAGCGCCGCACCACCACCGGGTGGGCTCGAACCTCCAACCTTTTGGTTAACAGCCGATCACGCTCGCCATTTGCGCCAAGGAGACAGTCATGCTCCACTCTCACCACCGTCAGAACATTTCTTCAGAGCTATCAGCCCAAAAAAAAAAACGCCGCACCACCATCGGGTGGGCTCGAACCTCCAACCTTTCGGTTAACTGCCGATCGCGCTAGCCTATTGCGCCACGGAGACAGTCGTGCTTCACTCTCACCACCATCAGAACATATCTTCAAAGCTATCAGCGGAAAGAAAAAAGCAACACACCACTCCCGGGAGGGCTCGAATCTCCAACCTATCGATTAACAGCCGAGCGCGCTAGCCAATTGCGTCGTGGAGACAGTCGTGCCCCACTTTCACCACCATCAGAACATATCTTCAAAGCTATCAGAGCAAAGAAAAAAGCAACACACGACTCCCGGGAGGGCTCGAAACTCTAACCTTTCGGTTAACAGCCGATCGCGCTAGCCAATTGCGCCACGGTGACAGTCCTGCTCCACTCTCACCACCATCAGAACATATCTTCAAAGCTATCAGCTAAAAAAAAAGCTCCGCACCACCACCGGGTGGGCTCGAAACTGCAACCTTTCGGTTAACAGCCGATCGCGCTAGCCAATTGCGCCAAGGAGACAGTCCTGCTTCACTCTCACCACCATCAGAACATAATTTCAAAGCTATCAGCCCAAAAAAAAGCGCCGCACCACCACCGGGAGGGCTCGAACCTCCAACATTTTGGTTAACAGCTGATCGCGCTAGCCAATCGTGCCACGAAGACAGTAGTGCTCCACTCTCACCACCATCAGAACATATCTTCAAAGCTATCAGCCCAAAGAATGAAAAGCAACACACCACTCCCGGGAGGGCTCAAACCTCCAACCTTTCAGTTAACAGCTGATCGCGCTAGCTAATTGCGCCACGGAGACAGTCATGCTCCACTCTCACCACCATCACAACATATCTTCAAAGCTATTAGCGCAAAGAAAAAAAAGCGCCGCACCACCATCGGGTGGGCTCGAACCTCCAATCTTTCGGTTAACAGCCGATCGCGCTAGCCAATTGCGCCACGGAGACAGTCGTGCTCCACTCTCACCACCATCAGAACATTTCTTCAGAGCTATCAGCCCAAAAGAAAAAAAGCGCCGCACCACCACCGGGAGGGCTCGAACCTCCAACTTTTCGGTTAACAGCCGATCGCGCTAGCCAATTGCGCCACGGAGACAGTCCTGCTCCACTCTCACCACCATCAGAACAAATCTTCAAAGCTATCAGGCAAAGAAAAAAAAGCGCCGCACCACCACCGGGTGGACTCGAACCTCCAACCTTTCCGTTAACAGCTGATCGCGCTAGCCAATTGCGCCACGGAGACAGTCGTGCTCCACTCACCACCATCAGAACATATCTTCAAAGCTCTCAGCCCAAAGAAAAAAAAAGCGCCGCACCACCACTGGGTGGGCTCGAACCTCCAATTTTTCGGTTAACAGCCGATCGCGCTAGCCAATTGCGCCACGGAGACAGTCCTGCTCCACTCTCACCAGCATCAGAACATATCTTCAAAGCTATCAGCCCAAAGAAAAAAAAGCGCCGCACCTCCACCGGGCGGGCTCGAAACTCCAGCCTTTCGGTTAACAGCCGATCACGCTAGCCCATTGCGCCACGGAGACAGTCGTGCTTCACTCTCACCACCGTCAGAACATTTCTTCAGAGCTATCAGCCCAAAGGAAAAAAAGCGCCGCACCACCACTGGGTGGGCTCGAACCTCCAACCTTTCGTTTAACAGCTGATCGCGCTAGCCAATTGCGCCACAAAGACAGACGTGCTCCACTCTCACCACCATCAGAACATATCTTCAATGCTATCAGCGCAAAGAAAAAAAGCGACACACCGTCCCCGGGTGGGATCAAACCTCCAACCTTTCGGTTAACAGACGATCGCGCTAGCCAATTGCGCCACGGAGACAGTCCTGCTCCACTCTCACCACCATCAGAACATATCTTCAGAGCTATCAGCCCATAGAATGAAAAGCAACACACCACTCCTGGGAGGGCTCGAACCTCCAACCTTTCAGTTAACAGCCGATCGCGCTAGCCAATTGCGCCACGGAGACAGTCGTGCTCCACTCTCACCACCATCAGAACATATCTTAAAAGCTATCAGCCTAAAGAAAAAAAAGCGCCGCACCACCACCGGGTGCGCTCGAACCTTTACCATTTCGGTTAACAGCTGATCGCGCTAGCCAATCGCGTCACGAAGACAGTCGTGCTCCACTCTCACCACCATCAGAACATATCTTCAAAGCTATCAGCTCAAAGAATGAAAAGCAACACACCACTCCCGGGAGGGCTCGAACCTCCAACGTTTCAATTAACAGCCGATCGCGCTAGCCAATGGCGCCACGGAGACAGTCGTGCTCCACTGTCATCACCATCAGAACACATCTTAAAAGCTATCAGCCTAAAGAAAAAAAAGCGCCGCACCAACCGGGTGGACTCGAACCTCCAACCTTTTGGTTAACAGCCGATCACGCTCGCCATTTGCGCCAAGGAGACAGTCGTGCTCCACTCTCACCACCGTCAGAACATTTCTTCAGAGCTATCAGCCCAAAAAAAAAACGCCGCACCACCATCGGGTGGGCTCGAACCTCCAACCTTTCGGTTAACAGCCGATCGCGCTAGCCAATTGCGCCACGGAGACAGTCGTGCGTCACTCTCACCACCATCAGAACATATCTTCAAAGCTATCAGCGCAAAGAAAAAAGCGACACACCACTCCCGGGAGGGCTCGAAACTTCAATTTTCCGGTTAACAGCCGAACGTGCTAGCCAATTGCGCCACGAAGACAGTCATGCTCCAATCTCACCACCATCAGAACATATCTTCAAAGTTATCAGCCCAAAGAAAAAAAGCGCCGCACCAACCGGGTGGACTCGAACCTCCAACATTTCGGTTAACAGCTGGTCGCGCTAGCCAATCGCGCCACAGACAGTCGTGCTCCACTCTCACCACCATTAGAACATATCTTCAAAGCTATCAGCCCAAAGAATGAAAAGCAACTCACCACCCCCGAGAGGGCTCGTAGCTCCAACCTTTCAGTTAACAGCCGATCGCGCTAGCCAAATGCGCCACGGAGACAGTCGTGCTTCACTCTCACCACCGTCAGAACATTTCTTCAGAGCTATCAGTCCAAAGAAAAAAAAAGCGCCGCACCACCACAGGGTGAGCTCGCACCTCCAACCTTTCAGTTAACAGCCGATCGCGCTAGCCAATTGCGCCACGGAGACAGTCGTGCTCCAATCTCACCACCATCAGAACATATCATAAAAGCTATAAGCCTAAAGAAAAAAAAGCGCCGCACCACCAGCGGGTGAGCTCGAACCTCCAACATTTCGGTTAACAGCTGATCGCGCTAGCCAATCGCGCCACGAAGACAGTCGTGCTCCATTCTCCCCACCATCAGAACATATCTTCAAAGCTATCAGCCGAAAGAATGAAAAGCAACACACCACTCCCGGGAGGGCTCAAACCTCCAACCTTTCAGTTAACAGCCGATCGCGCTACCCAATTGCGCCACGGAGAAAGCCCTGCTCCACTCTCACCACTATCAGAACATATCTTCTAAGCTATCAGCCCAAAGAAAAAAAAGCGCCGCACCACCACCAGGTGGGCTCGAACCTCCAACTTTTCGGTTAACACCCGATCGCGCTAGCCAATTGCGCCACGGAGACAGTCGTCCTCCACTCTCACCACCATCAAAACATATCTTAAAAGCTATCAGCCTAAAGAAAAAAAAGCGCCGCACCACAACCGGGTGGACTCGAACCTCTAACATATCGGTTAACAGCTGATCGCGCTAGCCAATCGAGCCACGAAGACAGTCGTGCTCCACTCTCATCACCATCAGAACATATCTTAAAAGCTATCAGCCTAAAGAAAAAAAAGCGCCGCACCACCACCGGGTGGACTCGAACCTCCAACCTTTCAGTTAACAGCCGATCGCGCTAGCCGATGGCGCCACGGAGACATTCCTGCTTCTCTTTCACCACAATTAGAACATATCTTCAAAGCTATCAGCCCAAAGAAAAAAAAGCACCGCACCCCCACCGGGTGTGCTCGAAACTTCAACCTTTCGGTTAACAGCCGATCACGCAAGCCAATTGCGCCACGGAGACAGTCCTGCTCCACACTCACCACCATCAGAACATATCTTCAAAGCTATCAGCCCAAAGAAAAAAAAGCGCCGCACCACCACCGGGTGGGCTTGAACCTCAATTTTTTTGGTTAACCGCCGATCGCGCTAGCCCATTGCGCCACGGAGACAGTCCTGCTCCACTCTCACCACCATCAGAACATAACTTCAAAGCTATCAGCCCAAAGAAAAAAAAGCGCCGCACCACCACCGCGTGGGCTCGAACCTCCAACCTTTCGGTTAACAGCCGATCGCGCTAGCCAATTGCGCCACGGAGACAGTCGTGCTTCACTCTCACCACCATCAGAACATATTTTCAAAGCTATCAGCGGAAAGAAAAAAGCAACACACCACTCCCGGGAGGGCTCGAAACTCCAACCTATCGATTAACAGCCGAGCGCGCTAGCCAATTGCGCCACAAAGACAGACGTGCTCCACTCTCACCATCCTCAGAACATATCTTCAAAGCTATCAGCGCAAAGAAAAAAAAAGCGACACACCGTCCCCGGGTGGGCTCAAACCTCCAACCTTTCGGATAACAGCCGATCGCGCTAGCCAATTGCGCCACGGAGACAGTCCTGCTCCACTCTCACCACCATCAGAACATATCTTCAAAGCTATCAGGCAAAGAAAAAAAAGCACCGCACCAACACCGGGTGGACTCGAACCTCCAACCTTTCCGTTAACAGCCGATCGCACTAGCCAATTGCGCCACGGAGACAGTCGTGCTCCACTCTCACCACCATCAGAACATATCTTCAAAGCTATCAGCCCAAAGAAAAAAAGCGCCGCACCACCACCGGGTGCGCTCGAACCTCCAATTTTTCGGTTAACAGCCGATCGCGCTAGCCAATTGCGCCACGGAGACAGTCCTGCTCCACTCTCACCACCATCAGAACATATCTTCAAAGCTATCAGCCCAAAGAAAAAAAAAAGCGCCGCACCACCACCGGGTGGGCTCGAAACTCCAAACTTTCGGTTAACAGCCGATCGCGCCAGCCAATTGCGCCACAAAGACAGACGTGCTCCACTCTCACCATCCTCAGAACATATCTTCAAAGCTATCAGCGCAAAGAAAAAAAAGCGACACACCGTCCCCGGGTGGGCTCGAACCTCCAACCTTTCGGTTAACAGCCGATCGCGCTAGCCAATGGCGCCACGGAGACAGTCCTGCTCCACTCTCACCACCATCAGGACATATCTTCAAAGTATTCAGCCCATAGAATGAAAAGCAACACACCACTCCCGGGAGGGCTCGAACCTCCAACCTTTCAGTTAACAGCCGATCGCGCTAGCCAATTGCGCCACGGAGACAGTCGTGCTCCACTCTCACCACCATCAGAACATATCTTAAAAGCTATCAGCCTAAAGAAAAAAAAGCGCCGCACCACCACCGGGTGCGCTCGAACCTTTACCATTTCGGTTAACAGCTGATCGCGCTAGCCAATCGCGCCACGAAGACAGTCGCGCTCCACTCTCAACACCATCAGAACATATCTTCAAAGCTATCAGCTCAAAGAATGAAAAGCAACACACCACTCCCGGGAGGGCTCGAACCTCCAACGTTTCAATTAACAGCCGATCGCGCTAGCCAATGGCGCCACGGAGACAGTCGTGCTCCACTGTCATCACCATCAGAACACATCTTAAAAGCTATCAGCCTAAAGAAAAAAAAGCGCCGCACCAACCGGGTGGACTCGAACCTCCAACCTTTTGGTTAACAGCCGATCACGCTCGCCATTTGCGCCAAGGAGACAGTCGTGCTCCACTCTCACCACCGTCAGAACATTTCTTCAGAGCTATCAGCCCAAAAAAAAACGCCGCACCACCATCGGGTGGGCTCGAACCTCCAACCTTTCGGTTAACAGCCGATCGCGCTAGCCAATTGCGCCACGGAGACAGTCGTGCGTCACTCTCACCACCATCAGAACATATCTTCAAAGCTATCAGCGCAAAGAAAAAAGCGACACACCACTCCCGGGAGGGCTCGAAACTTCAATTTTCCGGTTAACAGCCGAACGTGCTAGCCAATTGCGCCACGAAGACAGTCATGCTCCAATCTCACCACCATCAGAACATATCTTCAAAGTTATCAGCCCAAAGAAAAAAAGCGCCGCACCAACCGGGTGGACTCGAACCTCCAACATTTCGGTTAACAGCTGGTCGCTCTAGCCAATCGCGCCACAGACAGTCGTGCTCCACTCTCACCACCATTAGAACATATCTTCAAAGCTATCAGCCCAAAGAATGAAAAGCAACTCACCACCCCCGAGAGGGCTCGTAGCTCCAACCTTTCAGTTAACAGCCGATCGCGCTAGCCAAATGCGCCACGGAGACAGTCGTGCTTCACTCTCACCACCGTCAGAACATTTCTTCAGAGCTATCAGTCCAAAGAAAAAAAAAGCGCCGCACCACCACAGGGTGAGCTCGCACCTCCAACCTTTCAGTTAACAGCCGATCGCGCTAGCCAATTGCGCCACGGAGACAGTCGTGCTCCAATCTCACCACCATCAGAACATATCATAAAAGCTATAAGCCTAAAGAAAAAAAAGCGCCGCACCACCAGCGGGTGAGCTCGAACCTCCAACATTTCGGTTAACAGCTGATCGCGCTAGCCAATCGCGCCACGAAGACAGTCGTGCTCCATTCTCCCCACCATCAGAACATATCTTCAAAGCTATCAGCCGAAAGAATGAAAAGCAACACACCACTCCCGGGAGGGCTCAAACCTCCAACCTTTCAGTTAACAGCCGATCGCGCTACCCAATTGCGCCACGGAGAAAGCCCTGCTCCACTCTCACCACTATCAGAACATATCTTCTAAGCTATCAGCCCAAAGAAAAAAAAGCGCCGCACCACCACCAGGTGGGCTCGAACCTCCAACTTTTCGGTTAACACCCGATCGCGCTAGCCAATTGCGCCACGGAGACAGTCGTCCTCCACTCTCACCACCATCAAAACATATCTTAAAAGCTATCAGCCTAAAGAAAAAAAAGCGCCGCACCACAACCGGGTGGACTCGAACCTCTAACATATCGGTTAACAGCTGATCGCGCTAGCCAATCGAGCCACGAAGACAGTCGTGCTCCACTCTCATCACCATCAGAACATATCTTAAAAGCTATCAGCCTAAAGAAAAAAAAGCGCCGCACCACCACCGGGTGGACTCGAACCTCCAACCTTTCAGTTAACAGCCGATCGCGCTAGCCGATGGCGCCACGGAGACAGTCCTGCTCCACTTTCACCACAATTAGAACATATCTTCAAAGCTATCAGCCCAAAGAAAAAAAAGCACCGCACCCCCACCGGGTGTGCTCGAAACTTCAACCTTTCGGTTAACAGCCGATCACGCAAGCCAATTGCGCCACGGAGACAGTCCTGCTCCACACTCACCACCATCAGAACATATCTTCAAAGCTATCAGCCCAAAGAAAAAAAAGCGCCGCACCACCACCGGGTGGGCTTGAACCTCTATTTTTTTGGTTAACCGCCGATCGCGCTAGCCCATTGCGCCACGGAGACAGTCCTGCTCCACTCTCACCACCATCAGAACATAACTTCAAAGCTATCAGCCCAAAGAAAAAAAAGCGCCGCACCACCACCGCGTGGGCTCGAACCTCCAACCTTTCGGTTAACAGCCGATCGCGCTAGCCAATTGCGCCACGGAGACAGTCGTGCTTCACTCTCACCACCATCAGAACATATTTTCAAAGCTATCAGCGGAAAGAAAAAAGCAACACACCACTCCCGGGAGGGCTCGAAACTCCAACCTATCGATTAACAGCCGAGCGCGCTAGCCAATTGCGCCACAAAGACAGACGTGCTCCACTCTCACCATCCTCAGAACATATCTTCAAAGCTATCAGCGCAAAGAAAAAAAAAGCGACACACCGTCCCCGGGTGGGCTCAAACCTCCAACCTTTCGGTTAACAGACGATCGCGCTAGCCAATTGCGCCACGGAGACAGTCCTGCTCCACTCTCACCACCATCAGAACATATCTTCAAAGTATTCAGCCCAAAGAAAAAAAAGCGCCGCACCACCACCGGGTGGGCTCGAAACTCCAACCTTTCGGATAACAGCCGATCGCGCTAGCCAATTGCGCCACGGAGACAGTCCTGCTCCACTCTCACCACCATCAGAACATATCTTCAAAGCTATCAGGCAAAGAAAAAAAAGCACCGCACCAACACCGGGTGGACTCGAACCTCCAACCTTTCCGTTAACAGCCGATCGCACTAGCCAATTGCGCCACGGAGACAGTCGTGCTCCACTCTCACCACCATCAGAACATATCTTCAAAGCTATCAGCCCAAAGAAAAAAAGCGCCGCACCACCACCGGGTGCGCTCGAACCTCCAATTTTTCGGTTAACAGCCGATCGCGCTAGCCAATTGCGCCACGGAGACAGTCCTGCTCCACTCTCACCACCATCAGAACATATCTTCAAAGCTATCAGCCCAAAGAAAAAAAAAAGCGCCGCACCACCACCGGGTGGGCTCGAAACTCCAAACTTTCGGTTAACAGCCGATCGCGCCAGCCAATTGCGCCACAAAGACAGACGTGCTCCACTCTCACCATCCTCAGAACATATCTTCAAAGCTATCAGCGCAAAGAAAAAAAAGCGACACACCGTCCCCGGGTGGGCTCAAACCTCCAACCTTTCGGTTAACAGCCGATCGCGCTAGCCAATGGCGCCACGGAGACAGTCCTGCTCCACTCTCACCACCATCAGGACATATCTTCAAAGTATTCAGCCCATAGAATGAAAAGCAACACACCACTCCCGGGAGGGCTCGAACCTCCAACCTTTCAGTTAACAGCCGATCGCGCTAGCCAATTGCGCCACGGAGACAGTCGTGCTCCACTCTCACCACCATCAGAACATATCTTAAAAGCTATCAGCCTAAAGAAAAAAAAGCGCCGCACCACCACCGGGTGGGCTCGAACCTCCAACATTTCGGTTAACAGCTGATCGCGCTAGCCAATCGCGCCACGAAGACAGTCGCGCTCCACTCTCAACACCATCAGAACATATGTTCAAAGCTATCAGCCCAAAGAATGAAAAGCAACACACCACTCCCGGGAGGGCTCGAACCTCCAACGTTTCAGTTAACAGCCGATTGCGCTAGCCAATTGCGCCACGGAGACAGTCATGCTCCACTCTCACCACCATCAGAACATATCTTCAAAGCTATCAGCCCAAAGAAAAAAAAGCGCCGCACCCCCACCGGGTGGGCTCGAACCTCCAACTTTTCGGTTAACAGCCGATCGCGCTAGCCAATTGCGCCACGGAGACAGTCGTGCTCCACTCTCACCACCACCAGAACATATCTTCAAAGCTATTAGCGCAAAGAAAAAAAAAGCGCCGCACCACCACCGGGAGGGCTCGAACTTCCAACGTTTCGGTTAACAGCCAATCGCGCTAGCCAATTGCGCCACGGAGACAGTCCTGCTCCACTCTCACCATCATCAGAACATATCTTCAAAGCTATGAGCCGAAATAAAAAGCGCCGCACCACCACCGGATGGGCTCGAACCTCCAACTTTTCGGTTAACAGCCGATCGCCCTAGCCAATTGCGCCACGGAGACAGTCTTGCTTCACTCTCACCACCGTCAGAACATTTCTTCAGAGCTATTAGCCCAAAGGAAAAAAAGCGCCGCACCACCACCGGGTGGTCTCGAACCTCCAACTTTTCGGTTAACAGCCGATCGCGCTAGCCAATTGCGCCACGGAGGCAGTCCTGCTCCACTCTCAACACCATCAGAACATATCTTCAAAGCTATCAGGCAAAGAAAAAAAAGCGCCGCACCACCACCGGGTGGACTCGAACCTCCAACCTTTCCGTTAACAGCTGATCGCGCTAGCCAATTGCGCCACGGAGACAGTCGTGCTCCACTCTCACCACCATCAGAACATATCTTCAAAGCTATCAGCCCAAAGAAAAAAACCGCCGCACCACCACCGGGTGGGCTCAAACCTCCAACCTTTCGGATAACAGCCGATCGCGCTAGCCAATTGCGCCACGGAGACAGTCCTGCTCCACTCTCACCACCATCAGAACATATCTTCAAAGCTATCAGGCAAAGAAAAAAAAGCACCGCACCAACACCGGGTGGACTCGAACCTCCAACCTTTCCGTTAACAGCCGATCGCACTAGCCAATTGCGCCACGGAGACAGTCGTGCTCCACTCTCACCACCATCAGAACATATCTTCAAAGCTATCAGCCCAAAGAAAAAAAGCGCCGCACCACCACCGGGTGCGCTCGAACCTCCAATTTTTCGGTTAACAGCCGATCGCGCTAGCCAATTGCGCCACGGAGACAGTCCTGCTCCACTCTCACCACCATCAGAACATATCTTCAAAGCTATCAGCCCAAAGAAAAAAAAAAGCGCCGCACCACCACCGGGTGGGCTCGAAACTCCAAACTTTCGGTTAACAGCCGATCGCGCCAGCCAATTGCGCCACAAAGACAGACGTGCTCCACTCTCACCATCCTCAAAACATATCTTCAAAGCTATCAGCGCAAAGAAAAAAAAGCGACACACCGTCCCCGGGTGGGCTCGAACCTCCAACCTTTCGGTTAACAGCCGATCGCGCTAGCCAATGGCGCCACGGAGAAAGTCCTGCTCCACTCTCACCACCATCAGGACATATCTTCAAAGTATTCAGCCCATAGAATGAAAAGCAACACACCACTCCCGGGAGGGCTCGAACCTCCAACCTTTCAGTTAACAGCCGATCGCGCTAGCCAATTGCGCCACGGAGACAGTCGTGCTCCACTCTCACCACCATCAGAACATATCTTAAAAGCTATCAGCCTAAAGAAAAAAAAGCGCCGCACCACCACCGGGTGCGCTCGAACCTTTACCATTTCGGTTAACAGCTGATCGCGCTAGCCAATCGCGCCACGAAGACAGTCGCGCTCCACTCTCAACACCATCAGAACATATCTTCAAAGCTATCAGCTCAAAGAATGAAAAGCAACACACCACTCCCGGGAGGGCTCGAACCTCCAACGTTTCAATTAACAGCCGATCGCGCTAGCCAATGGCGCCACGGAGACAGTCGTGCTCCACTGTCATCACCATCAGAACACATCTTAAAAGCTATCAGCCTAAAGAAAAAAAAGCGCCGCACCAACCGGGTGGACTCGAACCTCCAACCTTTTGGTTAACAGCCGATCACGCTCGCCATTTGCGCCAAGGAGACAGTCGTGCTCCACTCTCACCACCGTCAGAACATTTCTTCAGAGCTATCAGCCCAAAAAAAAAACGCCGCACCACCATCGGGTGGGCTCGAACCTCCAACCTTTCGGTTAACAGCCGATCGCGCTAGCCAATTGCGCCACGGAGACAGTCGTGCGTCACTCTCACCACCATCAGAACATATCTTCAAAGCTATCAGCGCAAAGAAAAAAGCGACACACCACTCCCGGGAGGGCTCGAAACTTCAATTTTCCGGTTAACAGCCGAACGTGCTAGCCAATTGCGCCACGAAGACAGTCATGCTCCAATCTCACCACCATCAGAACATATCTTCAAAGTTATCAGCCCAAAGAAAAAAAGCGCCGCACCAACCGGGTGGACTCGAACCTCCAACATTTCGGTTAACAGCTGGTCGCTCTAGCCAATCGCGCCACAGACAGTCGTGCTCCACTCTCACCACCATTAGAACATATCTTCAAAGCTATCAGCCCAAAGAATGAAAAGCAACTCACCACCCCCGAGAGGGCTCGTAGCTCCAACCTTTCAGTTAACAGCCGATCGCGCTAGCCAAATGCGCCACGGAGACAGTCGTGCTTCACTCTCACCACCGTCAGAACATTTCTTCAGAGCTATCAGTCCAAAGAAAAAAAAAGCGCCGCACCACCACAGGGTGAGCTCGCACCTCCAACCTTTCAGTTAACAGCCGATCGCGCTAGCCAATTGCGCCACGGAGACAGTCGTGCTCCAATCTCACCACCATCAGAACATATCATAAAAGCTATAAGCCTAAAGAAAAAAAAGCGCCGCACCACCAGCGGGTGAGCTCGAACCTCCAACATTTCGGTTAACAGCTGATCGCGCTAGCCAATCGCGCCACGAAGACAGTCGTGCTCCATTCTCCCCACCATCAGAACATATCTTCAAAGCTATCAGCCGAAAGAATGAAAAGCAACACACCACTCCCGGGAGGGCTCAAACCTCCAACCTTTCAGTTAACAGCCGATCGCGCTACCCAATTGCGCCACGGAGAAAGCCCTGCTCCACTCTCACCACTATCAGAACATATCTTCTAAGCTATCAGCCCAAAGAAAAAAAAGCGCCGCACCACCACCAGGTGGGCTCGAACCTCCAACTTTTCGGTTAACACCCGATCGCGCTAGCCAATTGCGCCACGGAGACAGTCGTCCTCCACTCTCACCACCATCAAAACATATCTTAAAAGCTATCAGCCTAAAGAAAAAAAAGCGCCGCACCACAACCGGGTGGACTCGAACCTCTAACATATCGGTTAACAGCTGATCGCGCTAGCCAATCGAGCCACGAAGACAGTCGTGCTCCACTCTCATCACCATCAGAACATATCTTAAAAGCTATCAGCCTAAAGAAAAAAAAGCGCCGCACCACCACCGGGTGGACTCGAACCTCCAACCTTTCAGTTAACAGCCGATCGCGCTAGCCGATGGCGCCACGGAGACAGTCCTGCTCCACTTTCACCACAATTAGAACATATCTTCAAAGCTATCAGCCCAAAGAAAAAAAAGCACCGCACCCCCACCGGGTGTGCTCGAAACTTCAACCTTTCGGTTAACAGCCGATCACGCAAGCCAATTGCGCCACGGAGACAGTCCTGCTCCACACTCACCACCATCAGAACATATCTTCAAAGCTATCAGCCCAAAGAAAAAAAAGCGCCGCACCACCACCGGGTGGGCTTGAACCTCTATTTTTTGGTTAACCGCCGATCGCGCTAGCCCATTGCGCCACGGAGACAGTCCTGCTCCACTCTCACCACCATCAGAACATAACTTCAAAGCTATCAGCCCAAAGAAAAAAAAGCGCCGCACCACCACCGCGTGGGCTCGAACCTCCAACCTTTCGGTTAACAGCCGATCGCGCTAGCCAATTGCGCCACGGAGACAGTCGTGCTTCACTCTCACCACCATCAGAACATATTTTCAAAGCTATCAGCGGAAAGAAAAAAGCAACACACCACTCCCGGGAGGGCTCGAAACTCCAACCTATCGATTAACAGCCGAGCGCGCTAGCCAATTGCGCCACAAAGACAGACGTGCTCCACTCTCACCATCCTCAGAACATATCTTCAAAGCTATCAGCGCAAAGAAAAAAAAAGCGACACACCGTCCCCGGGTGGGCTCAAACCTCCAACCTTTCGGTTAACAGACGATCGCGCTAGCCAATTGCGCCACGGAGACAGTCCTGCTCCACTCTCACCACCATCAGAACATATCTTCAAAGTATTCAGCCCAAAGAAAAAAAAGCGCCGCACCACCACCGGGTGGGCTCGAAACTCCAACCTTTCGGATAACAGCCGATCGCGCTAGCCAATTGCGCCACGGAGACAGTCCTGCTCCACTCTCACCACCATCAGAACATATCTTCAAAGCTATCAGGCAAAGAAAAAAAAGCACCGCACCAACACCGGGTGGACTCGAACCTCCAACCTTTCCGTTAACAGCCGATCGCACTAGCCAATTGCGCCACGGAGACAGTCGTGCTCCACTCTCACCACCATCAGAACATATCTTCAAAGCTATCAGCCTAAAGAAAAAAAAGCGCCGCACCAACCGGGTGGACTCGAACCTCCAACATTTCGGTTAACAGCTGATCGCGCTAGCCAATCGCGCCACAAAGACAGTCGTGCTCCACTTTCACCAACATTAGAACATATCTTCAAAGCTATCAGCCCAAAGAATGAAAAGCAACACACCTCCCCCGAGAGGGCTCGTACCTCCAACCTTTCAGTTAACAGCCGATCGCGCTAGCCAAATGCGCCACGGAGACAGTCCTGCTCCCCTCTCACCACCAATAGAACATATCTTCAAAGCTATCAGCCCAAAGAAAAAAAGCGCCACACCACCACCGGGTGGGCTCGAGCCTCCAACCTTTCGGTTAACAGCCGATCGCGCTAGCCAATCGCGCCATGGAGACAGTCGTCCTCCACTCTCACCACCATCAGAATATATCTTGAAAGCTATGAGCGCAAATAAAAAAGCAACACACCCATCCCGGGAGGGCTCGAACCTCCAACTTTTCCGTTAACAGCCGATCGCGCTAGCCCATTGCGCCACGGAGACAGTCGTGCTTCACTCTCACCACCGTCAGAACATTTCTTCAGAGCTACCAGTCCAAAGAAAAAAAAAGCGCCGCACCACCACCGGGTGAGCTCGCACCTCCAACCTTTCAGTTAACAGCCGATCGCGCTAGCCAATTGCGCCACGGAGACAGTCGTGCTCCACTCTCACCACCATCAGAACATACCTTAAAAGCTATAAGCCTAAAGAAAAAAAAGCGCCGCACCACCACCGGGTGAGCTCGAACCTCCAACATTTCGGTTAACAGCTGATCGCGCTAGCCAATCGCGCCACGAAGACAGTCGTGCTCCACTCTCCCCACCATCAGAACATATCTTCAAAGCTATCAGCCGAAAGAATGAAAAGCAACACACCACTCCCGGGAGGGCTCAAACCTCCAACCTTTCAGTTAACAGCCAATCGCGCTAGCCAATTGCGCCACGGAGACAGCCCTGCTCCACTCTCACCACTATCAGAACATATCTTCAAAGCTATCAGCCCAAAGAAAAAAAAGTGCCGCACCACCACCAGGTGGGCTCGAACCTCCAACTTTTCGGTTAACACCCGATCGCGCTAGCCAATTGCGCCACGGAGACAGTCGTGCTCCACTCTCATCACCATCAGAACATATCTTAAAAGCTATCAGCCTAAAGAAAAAAAAGCGCCGCACCACAACCGGGTGGACTCGAACCTCTAACATATCGGTTAACAGCTGATCGTGCTAGCCAATCGCGTTACGAAGACAGTCGTGCTCCACTCTCATCACCATCAGAACATATCTTAAAAGCTATCAGCCTAAAGAAAAAAAGCGCCGCACCTCCACCGGGTGGACTCGAACCTCCAACCTTTCACTTAACAGCCGATCGCGCTAGCCGATTGCGCCACGGAGACAGTCCTGCTCCACTTTCACTACGATTAGAACATATCTTCAAAGCTATCAGCCCAAAGAAAAAAAAGCACCACACCCCCACCGGGTGTGCTCGAAACTCCAACCTTTCGGTTAGCAGCCGATCACGCAAGCCAATTGCGCCACGGAGACAGTCCTGCTCCACACTCACCACCATCAGAACATATCTTCAAAGCTATCAGCCCAAAGAAAAAAAAGCGCCGCACCACCACCGCGTGGGCTCGAACCTCCAACCTTTCGGTTAACAGCCGATCGCGCTAGCCAATTGCGCCACGGAGACAGTCGTGCTTCACTCTCACCACCATCAGAACATATCTTCAAAGCTATCAGCGGAAAGAAAAAAGCAACACACCACTCCCGGGAGGGCTCGAATCTCCAACCTATCGATTAACAGCCGAGCGCGCTAGCCAATTGCGCCACGGAGACAGTCCTGCTCCACTCTTACCACCATCACAACATATCTTCAAAGCAATTAGCGCAAAGAAAAAAAAAGCGCCGCACCACCACCGGGTGGGCTCGAAACTCCAACCTTTCGGATAACAGCCGATCGCGCTAGCCAATTGCGCCAAGCAGACAGTCCTGCTCCACTCTCACCACCATCAGAACATATCTTCAAAGCTATCAGCGCAAAAAAAAGCAACGCACCACTTCCGGGAGGGCTCGAACCTCCAACTTTTCGGTTAACAGCCGATCGCGCTAGCCAATTGCGCCACGGAGACAGTCCTGCTCCACTCTCACCACCATCAGAACATATCTTCAAAGCTATCAGCCCAAAGAAAAAAAAAGCGCCGCACCACCACCGGGTGGGCTCGAACCTTCAACCTTTTGGTTAACAGCCGATCACGCTCGCCATTTGCGCCAAGGAGACAGTCGTGCTCCACTCTCACCACCGTCAGAACATTTCTTCAGAGCTATCAGCCCAAAAAAAAACGCCGCACCACCATCGGGTGGGCTCGAACCTCCAACCTTTCGGTTAACAGCCGATCGCGCTTGCCAATTGCGCCACGGAGACAGTCGTGCTTCACTCTCACCACCATCAGAACATATCTTCAAAGCTATCAGCGGAAAGAAAAAAGCAACACACCACTCCCGGGAGGGCTTGAATTTCCAACCTATCGATTAACAGCCGAGCGCGCTAGCCAATTGCGCCGCGGAGACAGTCGTGTCCCACTTTCACCACCATCAGAACATATCTTCAAAGCTATCAGAGCAAAGAAAAAAGCAACACACGACTCCTGGGAGGGCTCGAAACTCTAACCTTTCGGTTAACAGCCGATCGCGCTAGCCAATTGCGCCACGGTGACAGTCCTGCTCCACTCTCACCACCATCAGAACATATCTTCAAAGCTATCAGCTAAAAAAAAAAAGCTCCGCACCACCACCGGGTGGGCTCGAAACTCCAACCTTTCGGTTAACAGCCGATCGCGCTAGCCAATTGCGCCAAGGAGACAGTCCTGCTTCACTCTCGCCACCATCAGAACATAATTTCAAAGCTATCAGCCCAAAAAAAGCGCCGCACCACCACCGGGAGGGCTCGAACCTCCAACATTTCGGTTAACAGCTGATCGCGCTAGCCAATCGTGCCACGAAGACAGTAGTGCTCCACTCTCACCACCATCAGAACATATCTTCAAAGCTATCAGCCCAAAGAATGAAAAGCAACACACCACTCCCGGGAGGGCTCAAACCTCCAACCTTTCAGTTAACAGCCGATCGCGCTAGCTAATTGCGCCACGGAGACAGTCATGCTCCACTCTCACCACCATCACGACATATCTTCAAAGCTATTAGCGCAAAGAAAAAAAAGCGCCGCACCACCACCGGGTGGGCTCGAACCTCCAATCTTTCGGTTAACAGCCGATCACGCTAGCCAATTGCGCCACGGAGACAGTCGTGCTCCACTCTCACCACCATCAGAACATTTCTTCAGAGCTATCAACCCAAAGGAAAAAAAGCGCCGCACCACCACCGGGAGGGCTCGAACCTCCAAATTTTCGGTTAACAGCCGATCGCGCTAGCCAATTGCGCCACGGAGACAGTCCTGCTCCACTCTCACCACCATCAGAACTTATCTTCAAAGCTATCAGGCAAAGAAAAAAAAGCGCCGCACCACCACCGGGTGGACTCGAACCTCCAACATTTCCGTTAACAGCTGATCGCGCTAGCCAATTGCGCCACGGAGACAGTCGTGCTCCACTCTCACCACCATCAGAACATATCTTCAAAGCTATCAGCCCAAAGAAAAAAAAGCGCCGCACCACCACCGGGTGGGCTCGAACCTCCAATTTTTCGGTTAACAGCCGATCGCGCTAGCCAATTGCGCTACGGAGACAGTCCTGCTCCACTCTCACCAGCATCAGAACATATCTTCAAAGCTATCAGCCCAAAGAAGAAAAAGCGCCGCACCTCCACCGGGTGGGCTCGAAACTCCAGCCTTTCGGTTAACAGCCGATCGCGCTAGCCCATTGCGCCACGGAGACAGTCGTGCTTCACTCTCACCACCGTCAGAACATTTCTTCAGAGCTATCAGCCCAAAGGAAAAAAAGCGCCACACCACCACCGGGTGGGCTCGAACCTCCAACCTTTCGGTTAACAGCTGATCGCGCTAGCCAATTGCGCCACAAAGACAGACGTGCTCCACTCTCACCACCATCAGAACATATCTTCAATGCTATCAGCGCAAAGAAAAAAAAGCGACACGCCGTCCCCGGGTGGGATCAAACCTCCAACCTTTCGGTTAACAGACGATCGCGCTAGCCAATTGCGCCACGGAGACAGTCCTGCTCCACTCTCACCACCATCAGAACATATCTTCAGAGCTATCAGCCCATAGAATGAAAAGCAACACACCACTCCTGGGAGGGCTCGAACCTCCAACTTTTCAGTTAACAGCCGATCGCGCTAGCCAATTGCGTCACGGAGACAGTCGTGCTCCACTCTCACCACCATCAGAACATATCCTAAAAGCTATCAGCCTAAAGAAAAAAAAGCGCCGCACCACCACCGGGTGCGCTCGAACCTTTACCATTTCGGTTAACAGCTGATCGCGCTAGTCAATCGCGTCACGAAGACAGTCGTGCTCCACTCTCACCACCATCAGAACATATCTTCAAAGCTATCAGCTCAAAGAATGAAAAGCAACACACCACTCCCGGGAGGGCTCGAACCTCCAACGTTTCAATTAACAGCCGATCGCGCTAGCCAATTGCGCCACGGAGACAGTCGTGCTCCACTGTCACCACCATCAGAACACATCTTAAAAGCTATCAGCCTAAAGAAAAAAAAGCGCCGCACCAACCGGGTGGACTCGAACCTCCAACCTTTTGGTTAACAGCCGATCACGCTCGCCATTTGCGCCAAGGAGACAGTCGTGCTCCACTCTCACCACCGTCAGAACATTTCTTCAGAGCTATCAGCCCAAAAAAAAAACGCCGCATCACCATCGGGCGGGCTCGAACCTCCAACTTTTCGGTGAACAGCCGATCGCGCTAGCCAATTGCGCCACGGAGACAGTCGTGCTTCACTCTCACCACCATCAGAACATATCTTCAAAGGTATCAGCGGAAAGAAAAAAGCAACACACCACTCCCGGGAGGGCTCGAATCTCCAACCTATCGATTAACAGCCGAGCGCGCTAGCCAATTGCGCCGCGGAGACAGTCGTGCCCCACTTTCACCACCATCAGAACATATCTTCAAAGCTATCAGAGCAAAGAAAAAAAAGCGCCGCACCACCACCGCGTGGGCTCGAACCTCCAACCTTTCGGTTAACAGCCGATTGCGCTAGCCAATTGCGCCACGGAGACAGTCGTGCTTCACTCTCACCACCATCAGAACATATCTTTAAAGCTATCAGCGGAAAGAAAAAAGCAACACACCACTCCCGGGAGGGCTCGAATCTCCAACCTATCGATTAACAGCCGAGCGCGCTAGCCAATTGCGCCACGGAGACAGTCCTGCTCCACTCTCACCACCATCACAACATATCTTCAAAGCAATTAGCGCAAAGAAAAAAAAGCGCCGCACCACCACCGGGAGGGCTCGAATCTCCAACCTATCGATTAACAGCCGAGCGCGCTAGCCAATTGCGCCGCGGAGACAGTCGTGCCCCACTTTCACCACCATCAGAACATATCTTCAAAGCTATCAGAGCAAAGAAAAAAGCAACACACGACTCCCGGGAGGGCTCGAAACTCTAACCTTTCGGTTAACAGCCGATCGCGCTAGCCAATTGCGCCACGTTGACAGTCCTGCTCCACTCTCACCACCATCAGAACATATCTTCAAAGCTATCAGCTAAAAAAAAAAACTCCGCACCACCACCGGGTGGGCTCGAAACTCCAACCTTTCGGTTAACAGCCGATCGCGCTAGCCAATTGCGCCAAGGAGACAGTCCTGCTTCACTCTCACCACCATCAGAACATAATTTCAAAGCTATCAGCCCAAAAAAAGCGCCGCACCACCACCGGGAGGGCTCGAACCTCCAACATTTCGGTTAACAGCTGATCGCGCTAGCCAATCGTGCCACGAAGACAGTAGTGCTCCACTCTCACCACCATCAGAACATATCTTCAAAGCTATCAGCCCAAAGAATGAAAAGCAACACACCACTCCCGGGAGGGCTCAAACCTCCAACCTTTCAGTTAACAGCCGATCGCGCTAGCTAATTGCGCCACGGAGACAGTCATGCTCCACTCTCACCACCATCACGACATATCTTCAAAGCTATTAGCGCAAAGAAAAAAAAGCGCCGCACCACCACCGGGTGGGCTCGAACCTCCAATCTTTCGGTTAACAGCCGATCGCGCTAGCCAATTGCGCCACGGAGACAGTCGTGCTCCACTCTCACCACCATCAGAACATTTCTTCAGAGCTATCAACCCAAAGGAAAAAAAGCGCCGCACCACCACCGGGAGGGCTCGAACCTCCAAATTTTCGGTTAACAGCCGATCGCGCTTGCCAATTGCGCCACGGAGACAGTCCTGCTCCACTCTCACCACCATCAGAACATATCTTCAAAGCTATCAGGCAAAGAAAAAAAAGCGCCGCACCACCACCGGGTGGACTCGAACCTCCAACCTTTCCGTTAACAGCTGATCGCGCTAGCCAATTGCGCCACGGAGACAGTCGTGCTCCACTCTCACCACCATCAGAACATATCTTCAAAGCTATCAGCCCAAAGAAAAAAAAGCGCCGCACCACCACCGGGTGGGCTCGAACCTCCAATTTTTCGGTTAACAGCCGATCGCGCTTGCCAATTGCGCCACGGAGACAGTCCTGCTCCACTCTCACCAGCATCAGAACATATCTTCAAAGCTATCAGCCCAAAGAAGAAAAAGCGCCGCACCTCCACCGGGTGGGCTCGAAACTCCAGCCTTTCGGTTAACAGCCGATCGCGCTAGCCCATTGCGCCACGGAGACAGTCGTGCTTCACTCTAACCACCGTCAGAACATTTCTTCAGAGCTATCAGCCCAAAGGAAAAAAAGCGCCGCACCACCACCGGGTGGGCTCGAACCTCCAACCTTTCGGTTAACAGCTGATCGCGCTAGCCAATTGCGCCACAAAGACAGACGTGCTCCACTCTCACCACCATCAGAACATATCTTCAATGCTATCAGCGCAAAGAAAAAAAAGCGACACACCGTCCCCGGGTGGGATCAAACCTCCAACCTTTCGGTTAACAGACGATCGCGCTAGCCAATTGCGCCACGGAGACAGTCCTGCTCCACTCTCACCACCATCGGAACATATCTTCAGAGCTATCAGCCCATAGAATGAAAAGCAACACACCACTCCTGGGAGGGCTCGAACCTCCAACCTTTCAGTTAACAGCCGATCGCGCTAGCCAATTGCGTCACGGAGACAGTCGTGCTCCACTCTCACCACCATCAGAACATATCTTAAAAGCTATCAGCCTAAAGAAAAAAAAGCGCCGCACCACCACCGGGTGCGCTCGAACCTTTACCATTTCGGTTAACAGCTGATCGCGCTAGCCAATCGCGTCACGAAGACAGTCGTGCTCCACTCTCACCACCATCAGAACATATCTTCAAAGCTATCAGCTCAAAGAATGAAAACCAACACACCACTCCCGGGAGGGCTCGAACCTCCAACGTTTCAATTAACAGCCGATCGCGCTAGCCATTTGCGCCACGGAGACAGTCGTGCTCCACTGTCACCACCATCAGAACACATCTTAAAAGCTATCAGCCTAAAGAAAAAAAAGCGCCGCACCAACCGGGTGGACTCGAACCTCCAAACTTTTGGTTAACAGCCAATCACGCTCGCCATTTGCGCCAAGGAGACAGTCGTGCTCCACTCTCACCACCGTCAGAACATTTCTTCAGAGCTATCAGCCCAAAAAAAAACGCCGCATCACCATCGGGCGGGCTCGAACCTCCAACTTTTCGGTGAACAGCCGATCGCGCTAGCCAATTGCGCCACGGAGACAGTCGTGCTTCACTCTCACCACCATCAAAACATATCTTCAAAGGTATCAGCGGAAAGAAAAAAGCAACACACCACTCCCGGGAGGGCTCGAATCTCCAACCTATCGATTAACAGCCGAGCGCGCTAGCCAATTGCGCCGCGGAGACAGTCGTGCCCCACTTTCACCACCATCAGAACATATCTTCAAAGCTATCAGAGCAAAGAAACAAAAGCGCCACACCACCACCGCGTGGGCTCGAACCTCCAACCTTTCGGTTAACAGCCGATTGCGCTAGCCAATTGCGCCACGGAGACAGTCGTGCTTCCCTCTCACCACCATCAGAACATATCTTAAAAGCTATCAGCGGAAAGAAAAAAGCAACACACGACTCCCGGGAAGGCTCGAAACTCTAACCTTTCGGTTAACAGCCGATCGCGCTAGCCAATTGCGCCACGGTGACAGTCCTGCTCCACTCTCACCACCATCAGAACATATCTTCAAAGCTATCAGCTAAAAAAAAAAGCTCCGCACCACCACCGGGTGGGCTCGAAACTCCAACCTTTCGGATAACAGCCGATCGCGCTAGCCAATTGCGCCAAGCAGACAGTCCTGCTCCACTCTCACCACCATCAGAACATATCTTCAAAGCTATCAGCGCAAAAAAAAGCAACACACCACTTCCGGGAGGGCTCGAACCTCCAACTTTTCGGTTAACAGCCGATCGCGCTAGCCAATTGCGCCACGGAGACAGTCCTGCTCCACTCTCACCACCATCAGAACATATCTTCAAAGCTATCAGCCCAAAAAAAAAACGCCGCACCACCATCGGGTGGGCTCGAACCTCCAACCTTTCGGTTAACAGCCGATCGCGCCTGCCAATTGCGCCACGGAGACAGTCGTGCTTCACTCTCACCACCATCAGAACATATCTTCAAAGCTATCAGCGGAAAGAAAAAAGCAACACACGACTCCCGGGAAGGCTCGAAACTCTAACCTTTCGGTTAACAGCCGATCGCGCTAGCCAATTGCGCCACGGTGACAGTCCTGCTCCACTCTCACCACCATCAGAACATATCTTCAAAGCTATCAGCTAAAAAAAAAAGCTCCGCACCACCACCGGGTGGGCTCGAAACTCCAACCTTTCGGTTAACAGTCGATCGCGCTAGCCAATTGCGCCAAGGAGACAGTCCTGCTTCACTCTCACCACCATGAGAACATAATTTCAAAGCTATCGGCCCAAAAAAAGCGCCGCACCACCACCGGGAGGGCTCGAACCTCCAACATTTCGGTTAACAGCTGATCGCGCTAGCCAATCGTGCCACGAAGACAGTAGTGCTCCACTCTCACCACCATCAGAAAATATCTTCAAAGCTATCAGCCCAAAGAATGAAAAGCAACACACCACTCCAGGGAGGGCTCAAACCTCCAACCTTTCAGTTAACGGCCGATCGCGCTAGCTAATTGCGCCACGGAGACAGTCATGCACCACTCTCACCACCATCACAACATATCTTCAAAGCTATTAGCGCAAAGAATGAAAAGCAACACACCACTCCCGGGAGGGCTCAAACCTCCAACCTTTCAGTTAACGGCCGATCGCGCTAGCTAATTGCGCCACGGAGACAGTCATGCTCCACTCTCACCACCATCACAACATATCTTCAAAGCTATTAGCGCAAAGAAAAAAAAGCGCCGCACCACCACCGGGTCGGCTCGAACCTCCAACCTTTTGGTTAACAGCCGATCACGCTCGCCATTTGCGCCAAGGAGACAGTCGTGCTCCACTCTCACCACCGTCAGAACATTTCTTCAGAGCTATCAGCCCAAAAAAAAACGCCGCACCACCATCGGGTGGGCTCGAACCTCCAACCTTTCGGTTAACAGCCGATCGCGCTAGCCAATTGCGCCACGGAGACAGTCGTGCTTCACTCTCACCACCATCAGAACATATCTTCAAAGCTATCAGCGGAAAGAAAAAAGCAACACACGACTCCCGGGAAGGCTCGAAACTCTAACCTTTCGGTTAACAGCCGATCGCGCTAGCCAATTGCGCCACGGTGACAGTCCTGCTCCACTCTTACCACCATCAGAACATATCTTCAAAGCTATCAGCTAAAAAAAAAGCTCCGCACCACCACCGGGTGGGCTCGAAACTCCAACCTTTCGGTTAACAGCCGATCGCGCTATCCAATTGCGCCAAGGAGACAGTCCTGCTTCACTCTCACCACCATCAGAACATAATTTCAAAGCTATCAGCCCAAAAAAAAAGCGCCGCACCACCACCGGGAGGGCTCGAACCTCCAACATTTCGGTTAACAGCTGATCGCGCTAGCCAATCGTGCCACGAAGACAGTAGTGCTCCACTCTCACCACCATCAGAACATATCTTCAAAGCTATCAGCCCAAAGAATGAAAAGCAACACACCACTCCCGGGAGGGCTCAAACCTCCAACCTTTCAGTTAACGGCCGATTGCGCTAGCTAATTGCGCCACGGAGACAGACATGCTCCACTCTCACCACCATCACAACATATCTTCAAAGCTATTAGCGCAAAGAATGAAAAGCAACACACCACTCCCGGGAGGGCTCAAACCTCCAACCTTTCTGTTAACGGCCGATCGCGCTAGCTAATTGCGCCACGGAGACAGTCATGCTCCACTCTCACCACCATCACAACATATCTTCAAAGCTATTAGCGCAAAGAAAAAAAAGCGCCGCACCACCACCGGGTGGGCTCGAACCTCCAACCTTTTGGTTAACAGCCGATCACGCTCGCCATTTGCGCCAAGGAGACAGTCGTGCTCCACTCTCACCACCGTCAGAACATTTCTTCAGAGCTATCAGCCCAAAAAAACGCCGCACCACCATTGGGTGGGCTCGAACCTCCAACCTTTCGGTTAACAGCCGATCGCGCTAGCCAATTGCGCCACGGAGACAGTCGTGCTTCACTCTCACCACCATCAGAACATATCTTCAAAGCTATCAGCGGAAAGAAAAAAGCAACACACGACTCCCGGGAGGGCTCAAAACTCTAACCTTTCGGTTAACAGCCGATCGCGCTAGCCAATTGCGCCACGGTGACAGTCCTGCTCCACTCTCACCACCATCAGAGCATATCTTCAAAGCTATCAGCTAAAAAAAAAAAGCTCCGCACCACCACCGGGTGGGCTCGAAACTCCAACCTTTCGGTTAACAGCCGATCGCGCTAGCCAATTGCGCCAAGGAGACAGTCCTGCTTCACTCTCACCACCATCAGAACATAATTTCAAAGCTATCAGCCCAAAAAAAAAGCGCCGCACCACCACCGGGAGGGCTCGAACCTCCAACATTTCGGTTAACAGCTGATCGCGCTGGCCAATCGTGCCACGAAGACAGTCGTGCTCCACTCTCACCACCATCAGAACATATCTTCAAAGCTATCAGCCCAAAGAATGAAAAGCAACACACCACTCCCGGGAGGGCTCAAACCTCCAACCTTTCAGTTAACGGCCGATCGCGCTAGCTAATTGCGCCACGGAGACAGTCATGCTCCACTCTCACCACCATCACAACATATCTTCAAAGCTATTAGCGCAAAGAAAAAAAAGCGCCGCACCACCACCGGGTGGGCTCGAACCTCCAATCTTTCGGTTAACAGCCGATCGCGCTAGCCAATTGCGCCACGGAGACAGTCGTGCTCCACTCTCACCACCATCAGAACATATCTTCAATGCTATCAGCGCAAAGAAAAAAAAGCGACACACCGTCCCCGGGTGGGATCAAACCTCCAACCTTTCGGTTAACAGACGATCGCGCTAGCCAATTGCGCCACGGAGACAGTCCTGCTCCACTCTCACCACCATCAGAACATATCTTCAGAGCTATCAGCCCATAGAATGAAAAGCAACACACCACTCCTGGGAGGGCTCGAACCTCAAACCTTTCAGTTAACAGCCGATCGCGCTAGCCAATTGCGCCACGGAGACAGTCGTGCTCCACTCTCACCACCATCAGAACATATCTTCAATGCTATCAGCGCAAAGAAAAAAAAGCGCCGCACCACCACCGGGTGCGCTCGAACCTTTACCATTTTGGTTAACAGCTGATCGCGCTAGCCAATCGCGCCACGAAGACAGTCGTGCTCCACTCTCACCACCATCAGAACATATCTTCAAATCTATCAGCCCAAAGAATAAAAAGCAACACACCACTCCCGGGAGGGCTCGAACCTCCAACGTTTCAGTTAACAGCCGATTGCGCTAGCCAATTGCGCCACGGAGACAGTCATGCTCCACTCTCACCACCATCAGAACATATCTTCAAAGCTATCAGCCCAAAGAAAAAAAAGCGCCGCACCCCCACCGGGTGGGCTCGAACCTCCAACCTTTCGGTTAACAGCCGATCGCGCTAGCCAATTGCGCCACGGAGACAGTCGTGCTCCACTCTCACCACCATCAGAACATATCTTCAAAGCTATTAGCGCAAAGAAAAAAAAAGCGCCGCACCACCACCGGGAGGGCTCGAACTTCCAACCTTTCGGTTAACAGCCAATCGCGCTAGCCAATTGCGCCACGGAGACAGTCCTGCTCCACTCTCACCATCATCAGAACATATCTTCAAAGCTATGAGCCGAAACAAAAAGCGCCGCACCACCACCGGATGGGCTCGAACCTCCAACTTTTCGGTTAACAGCCGATCGCCCTAGCCAATTGCGCCACGGAGACAGTCGTGCTTCACTCTCACCACCGTCAGAACATTTCTTCAGAGCTATCAGCCCAAATGAAAAAAAGCGCCGCACCACCACCGGGTGGTCTCGAACCTCCAACTTTTCGGTTAACAGCCGATCGCGCTAGCCAATTGCGCCACGGAAACAGTCCTGCTCCACTCTCACCACCATCAGAACATATCTTCAAAGCTATCAGGCAAAGAAAAAAAAGCGCCGCACCACCACCGGGTGGACTCGAACCTCCAACCTTTCCGTTAACAGCTGATCGCGCTAGCCAATTGCGCCACGGAGACAGTCGTGCTCCACTCTCACCACCATCAGAACATATCTTCAAAGCTATCAGCCCAAATAAAAAAAGCGCCGCACCACCACCGGGTGGGCTCGAACCTCCAATTTTGCGGTTAACAGCCGATCGCGCTAGCCAATTGCGCCACGGAGACAGTCCTGCTCCACTCTCACCACCATCAGAACATATCTTCAATGCTATCAGCGCAAAGAAAAAAAAGCGACACACCGTCCCCGGGTGGGATCAAACCTCCAACCTTTCGGTTAACAGACGATCGCGCTAGCCAATTGCGCCACGGAGACAGTCCTGCTCCACTCTCACCACCATCAGAACATATCTTCAGAGCTATCAGCCCATAGAATGAAAAGCAACACACCACTCCTGGGAGGGCTCGAACCTCCAACCTTTCAGTTAACAGCCGATCGCGCTAGCCAATTGCGCCACGGAGACAGTCGTGCTCCACTCTCACCACCATCAGAACATATCTTAAAAGCTATCAGCCTAAAGAAAAAAAAGCGCCGCACCACCACCGGGTGCGCTCGAACCTTTACCATTTCGGTTAACAGCTGATCGCGCTAGCCAATCGCGTCACGAAGACAGTCGTGCTCCACTCTCACCACCATCAGAACATATCTTCAAAGCTATCAGCTCAAAGAATGAAAAGCAACACACCACTCCCGGGAGGGCTCGAACCTCCAACGTTTCAATTAACAGCCGATCTTGCTAGCCAATTGCGCCACGGAGACAGTCGTGCTCCACTGTCACCACCATCAGAACACATCTTAAAAGCTATACGCCTAAAGAAAAAAAAGCGCCGCACCAACCGGGTGGACTCGAACCTCCAACCTTTTGGTTAACAGCCGATCACACTCGCCATTTGCGCCAAGGAGACAGTCGTGCTCCACTCTCACCACCGTCAGAACATTTTTTCAGAGCAATCAGCCCAAAAAAAAAACGCCGCACCACCATCGGGTGGGCTCGAACCTCCAACCTTTCGGTTAACAGCCGATCGCGCTAGCCAATTGCGCCACGGAGACAGTCGTGCTTCACTCTCACCACCATCAGAACATATCTTCAAAGCTATCAGCGGAAAGAAAAAAGCAACACACCACTCCCGGGAGGGCTCGAATCTCCAACCTATCAATTAACAGCCGAGCGCGCTAGCCAATTGCGCCACGGAGACAGTCCTGCTCCACTCTCACCACCATCACAACATATCTTCAAAGCAATTAGCGCAAAGAAAAAAAAAGCGCCGCACCACCACCGGGTGGGCTCGAAACTCCAACCTTTCGGATAACAGCCGATCGCGCTAGCCAATTGCGCCAAGCAGACAGTCCTGCTCCACTCTCACCACCATCAGAACATATCTTCAAAGCTATCAGCGCAAAAAAAGCAACACACCACTTCCTGGAGGGCTCGAACCTCCAACTTTTCGGTTAACAGCCGATCGCGCTAGCCAATTGCGCCACGGAGACAGTCCTGCTCCACTCTCACCACCATCAGAACATATCTTCAAAGCTATCAGCCCAAAGAAAAAAAAAGCGCCGCACCACCACCGGGTGGGCTCGAACCTCCAACCTTTTGGTTAACAGCCGATCACGCTCGCCATTTGCGCCAAGGAGACAGTCGTGCTCCACTCTCACCACCGTCAGAACATTTCTTCAGAGCTATCAGCCCCAAAAAAAACGCCGCACCACCATCGGGTGGGCTCGAACCTCTAACCTTTCGGTTAACAGCCGATCGCGCTAGCCAATTGCGCCACGGAGACAGTCGTGCTTCACTCTCACCACCATCAGAACATATCTTCAAAGCTATCAGCGGAAAGAAAAAAGCAACACACCACTCCCGGGAGGGCTCGAATCTCCAACCTATCGATTAACAGCCGAGCGCGCTAGCCAATTGCGCCGCGGAGACAGTCGTGCCCCACTTTCACCACCATCAGAACATATCTTCAAAGCTATCAGAGCAAAGAAAAAAGCAACACACGACTCCCGGGAGGGCTCGAAACTCTAACCTTTCGGTTAACAGCCGATCGCGCTAGCCAACTGCGCCACGGTGACAGTCCTGCTCCACTCTCACCACCATCAGAACATATCTTCAAAGCTATCAGCTAAAAAAAAGCTCCGCACCACCACCAGGTGGGCTCGAAACTCCAACCTTTCGGTTAACAGCCGATCGCGCTAGACAATTGCGCCAAGGAGACAGTCCTGCTTCACTCTCACCACCATCAGAACATAATTTCAAAGCTATCAGCCCAAAAAAAAGCGCCGCACCACCACCGGGAGGGCTCGAACCTCCAACATTTCGGTTAACAGCTGATCGCGCTAGCCAATCGTGCCACGAAGACAGTCGTGCTCCACTCTCACCACCATCAGAACATATCTTCAAAGCTATCAGCCCAAAGAATGAAAAGCAACACACCACTCCCGGGAGGGCTCAAACCTCCAACCTTTCAGTTAACAGCCGATCGCGCTAGCTAATTGCGCCACGGAGACAGTCATGCTCCACTCTCACCACCATCACAACATATCTTCAAAGCTATTAGCGCAAAGAAAAAAAAGCGCCGCACCACCACCGGGTGAGCTCGAACCTCCAATCTTTCGGTTAACAGCCGATCGCGCTAGCCAATTGCGCCACGGAGACAGTCGTGCTCCACTCTCACCACCATCAGAACATATCTTCAGAGCTATCAGCCCATAGAATGAAAAGCAACACACCACTCCTGGGAGGGCTCGAACCTCCAACCTTTCAGTTAACAGCCGATCGCGCTAGCCAATTGCGCCACGGAGACAGTCGTGCTCCACTCTCACCACCATCAGAACATATCTTAAAAGCTATCAGCCTAAAGAAAAAAAAGCGCCGCACCACCACCGGGTGCGCTCGAACCTTTACCATTTTGGTTAACAGCTGATCGCGCTAGCCAATCGCGCCACGAAGACAGTCGTGCTCCACTCTCACCACCATCAGAACATATCTTCAAAGCTATCAGCTCAAAGAATGAAAAGCAACACATCACTCCCGGGAGGGCTCGAACCTCCAACGTTTCAATTAACAGCCGATCGCGCTAGCCAATTGCGCCACGGAGACAGTCGTGCTCCACTGTCACCACCATCAGAACACATCTTAAAAGCTATCAGCCTAAAGAAAAAAAAGCGCCGCACCAACCGGGTGGACTCGAACCTCCAACATTTCGGTTAACAGCTGATCGCGCTAGCCAATCGCGCCACAAAGACAGTCGTGCTCCACTTTCACCACCATTAGAACATATCTTCAAAGCTATCAGCCCAAAGAATGAAAAGCAACACACCACCCCCGAGAGGGCTCGTACCTCCAACCTTTCAGTTAACAGCCGATCGCGCTAGCCAAATGCGCCACGGAGACAGTCCTGCTCCACTCTCACCACCAATAGAACATATCTTCAAAGCTATCAGCCCAAAGAAAAAAAGCGCCACACCACCACCGGGTGGGCTCGAGCCTCCAACCTTTCGGTTAACAGCCGATCGCGCTAGCCAATCGCGCCACGACGACAGTCGTCCTCCACTCTCACCACCATCAGAATATATCTTGAAAGCTATGAGCGCAAATAAAAAAGCAACACACCCATCCCGGGAGGGCTCGAACCTCCAAATTTTCGGTTAACAGCCGATCGCGCTAGCCCATTGCGCCACGGAGACAGTCGTGCTTCACTTTCACCACCGTCAGAACATTTTTTCAGAGCTATCAGTCCAAAGAAAAAAAAGCGCTGCACCTCCACCGGGTGAGCTCGCACCTCCAACCTTTCAGTTAACAGCCGATCGCGCTAGCCAATTGCGCCACGGAGACAGTCGTGCTCAACTCTCACCACCATCAGAACATATCTTAAAAGCTATAAGCCTAAAGAAAAAAAAGCGCCGCACCACCACCGGGTGAGCTCGAACCTCCAACATTTCGGTTAACAGCTGATCGCGCTAGCCAATCGCGCCACGAAGACAGTCGTGCTCCACTCTCCCCACCATCAGAACATATCTTCAAAGGTATCAGCCGAAAGAATGAAAAGCAACACACCACTCCCGGGAGGGCTCAAACCTCCAACCTTTCAGTTAACAGCCGATCGCGCTAGCCAATTGCGCCACGGAGAAAGCCCTGCTCCACTCTCACCACTATCAGAACATAACTTCAAAGCTATCAGCCCAAAGAAAAAAAAGCGCCGCACCACCACCGCGTGGGCTCGAACCTCCAACCCTTCGGTTAACAGCCGATCGCGCTAGCCAATTGCGCCACGGAGACAGTCCTGCTCCACTCTCACCACCATCACAACATATCTTCAAAGCTATCAGCCCAAAGAAAAAAAAGCGCCGCACCACCACCGCGTGGGCTCGAACCTCCAACCTTTCGGTTAATAGCCGATCGCGCTAGCCAATTGCGCCACGGAGACAGTCGTGCTTCACTCTCACCACCATCAGAACATATCTTCAAAGCTATCAGCGGAAAGAAAAAAGCAACACACCACTCCCGGGAGGGCTCGAATCTCCAACCTATTGAATAAGAGCCGAGCGCGCTAGCCAATTGCGCCACGGAGACAGTCCTGCTCCACTCTCACCACCATCACAACATATCTTCTAAGCAATTAGCGCAAAGAAAAAAAAAAGCGCCGCACCACCACCGGGTGGGCTCGAAACTCCAACCTTTCGGATAACAGCCGATCGCGCTAGCGAATTGCGCCAAGCAGACAGTCCTGCTCCACTCTCACCACCATCAGAACATATCTTCAAAGCTATCAGCGCAAAAAAAAGCAACACACCACTTCCGGGAGGGCTCTAACCTCCAACTTTGCGGTTAACAGCCGATCGCGCTAGCCAATTGCGCCACGGAGACAGTCCTGCTCCATTCTCACCACCATCAGAACATATCTTCAAAGCTATCAGCCCAAAGAAAAAAAAAGCGCCGCACCACCACCGGGTGGGCTCGAACCTCCAACCTTTTGGTTAACAGCCGATCACGCTCGCCATTTGCGCCAAGGAGACAGTCGTGCTCCACTCTCACCACCGTCAGAACATTTCTTCAGAGCTATCAGCCCCAAAAAAAACGCCGCACCACCATCGGGTGGGCTCGAACCTCCAACCTTTCGGTTAACAGCCGATCGCGCTACCCAATTGCGCCGCGGAGACAATCGTGCCCCACATTCACCACCATCAGAACATATCTTCAAAGCTATCAGAGCAAAGAAAAAAGCAACACACGACTCCCGGGAGCGCTCGAAACACTAACCTTTCGGTTAACAGCCGATAGCGCTAGCCAATTGCGCCACGGTGACAGTCCTGCTCCACTCTCACCACCATCAGAACATATATTCAAAGCTATCAGCTAAAAAAAAAGCTCCGCACCACCACCGGGTGGGCTCGAAACTCCAACCTTTCGGTTAACAGCCGATCGCGCTAGCCAATCGCGCCAAGGAGACAGTCCTGCTTCACTCTCACCACCATCAGAACATAATTTCAAAGCTATCAGCCCAAAGAAAAAAAGCGCCGCACCACCACCGGGAGGGCTCGAACCTCCAACATTTCGGTTAACAGCTGATCGCGCTGGCCAATCGTGCCACGAAGACAGTCGTGCTCCACTCTCACCACCATCAGAACATATCTTCAAAGCTATCAGCCCAAAGAATGAAAAGCAACACACCACTCCCGGGAGGGCTCAAACCTCCAACCTTTCAGTTAACAGCCGATCGCGCTAGCTAATTGCGCCACGGAGACAGTCATGCTCCACTCTCACCACCATCACAACTTATCTTCAAAGCTATTAGCGCAAAGAAAAAAAAGCGCCGCACCACCACCGGGTGGGCTCGAACCTCCAATCTTTCGGTTAACAGCCGATCGCGCTAGCCAATTGCGCCACGGAGACAGTCGTGCTCCACTCTCACCACCATCAGACCATATCTTCAAAGCTATCAGCCCAAAGAAAAAAAGCGCCGCACCACCACCGGGTGGGCTCGAACCTCCAATTTTTCGGTTAACAGCCGATCGCGCTAGCCAATTGCGCCACGGAGACAGTCCTGCTCCACTCTCACCACCATCAGAACATATCTTCAAAGTTATCATCCCAAAGAAAAAAAAAGCGCCGCACCACCACCGGGTGGGCTCGAAACTCCAACCTTTCGGTTAACAGCCGATCGCGCCAGCCAATTGCGCCACAAAGACAGACGTGCTCCACTCTCACCATCCTCAGAACATATCTTCAAAGCTATCAGCGCAAAGAAAAAAAAGCGACACACCGTCCCCGGGTGGGCTCAAACCTCTAACCTTTCGGTTAACAGCCGATCGCGCTAGCCAATGGCGCCACGGAGACAGTCCTGCTCCACTCTCACCACCATCAGAACATATCTTCAAAGTATTCAGCCCATAGAATGAAAGCAACACACCACTCCCGGGAGGGCTCCAACCTCCAACCTTTCAGTTAACAGCCGATCGCGCTAGCCAATTGCGCCACGGAGACAGTCGTGCTCCACTCTCACCACCATCAGAACATATCTTAAAAGCTATCAGCCTAAAGAAAAAAAAGCGCCGCACCACCACCGGGTGGGCTCGAACCTCCAACATTTCGGGTAACAGCTGATCGCGCTAGCCAATCGCGCCACGAAGACAGTCGCGCTCCACTCTCAACACCATCAGAACATATGTTCAAAGCTATCAGCCCAAAGAATGAAAAGCAACACACCACTCCTGGAAGGGCTCGAACCTCCAACGTTTCAGTTAACAGCCGATTGCGCTAGCCAATTGAGCCACGGAGACAGTCATGCTCCACTCTCACCACCATCAGAACATATCTTCAAAGCTATCAGCCCAAAGAAAAAAAAGCGCCGCACCCCCACCGGGTGGGCTCGAACCTCCAACTTTTCGGTTAACAGCCGATCGCGCTAGCCAATTGCGCCACGGAGACAGTCGTGCTCCACTCTCACCACCATCAGAACATATCTTCAAAGCTATTAGCGCAAAGAAAAAAAAAGCGCCGCACCACCACCGGGAGGGCTCGAACTTCCAACCTTTCTGTTAACAGCCAATCGCGCTAGCCAATTGCGCCACGGAGACAGTCCTGCTCCACTCTCATCATCATCAGAACATATCTTCAAAGCTATGAGCCGAAATAAAAAGCGCCGCACCACCACCGGATGGGCTCGAACCTCCAACTTTTCGGTTAACAGCCGATCGCCCTAGCCAATTGCGCCACGGAGACAGTCGTGCTTCACTCTCACCACCGTCAGAACATTTCTTCAGAGCTATCAGCCCAAAGGAAAAAAAGCGCCGCACCACCACCGGGTGGTCTCGAACCTCCAACTTTTCGGTTAACAGCCGATCGCGCTAGCCAATTGCGCCACGGAGACAGTCCTGCTCCACTCTCACCACCATCAGAACATATCTTCAAAGCTACCAGGCAAAGAAAAAAAAGCGCCGCACCACCACCGGGTGGACTCGAACCTCCAACCTTTCCATTAACAGCTGATCGCGCTAGCCAATTGCGCCACGGAGACAGTCGTGCTCCACTCTCACCACCATCAGAACATATCTTCAGAGCTATCAGCCCATAGAATCAAAAGCAACACACCACTCCTGGGAGGGCTCGAACCTCCAACCTTTCAGTTAACAGCCGATCGCGCTAGCCAATTGCGCCACGGAGACAGTCGTGCTCCACTTTCACCACCATCAGAACCTATCTTAAAAGCTATCAGCCTAAAGAAAAAAAAAGCGCCGCACCACCACCGGGTGCGCTCGAACCTTTACCATTTCGGTTAACAGCTGATCGCGCAAGCCAATCGCGTCACGAAGACAGTCGTGCTCCATTCTCACCACCATCAGAACATATCTTCAAAGCTATCAGCTCAAAGAATGAAAAGCAACACACCACTCCCTGGAGGGCTCGAACCTCCAACGTTTCAATTAACAGCCGATCGCGCTAGCCAATTGCGCCACGGAGACAGTCGTGCTCCACTTTCACCACCATCAGAACATATCTTCAATGCTATCAGCGCAAAGAAAAAAAAGCGACACACCGTCCCCGGGTAGTATCAAACCTCCAACCTTTCGGTTAACAGACGATCGCGCTAGCCAATTGCGCCACGGAGACAGTCCTGCTCCAATCTCACCACCATCAGAACATATCTTCAGAGCTATCAGCCCATAGAATGAAAAGCAACACACCACTCCTGGGAGGGCTCGAACCTCCAACCTTTCAGTTAACAGCCGATCGCGCTAGCCAATTGCGCCACGGAGACACTCGTGCTCCACTCTCACCACCATCAGAACATATCTTAAAAGCTATCAGCCTAAAGAAAAAAAAGCGCCGCACCACCACCGGGTGCGCTCGAACCTTTACCATTTTGGTTAACAGCTGATCGCGCTAGCCAATCGCGCCACGAAGACAGTCGTGCTCCACTCTCACCACCATCAGAACATATCTTCAAAGCTATCAGCTCAAAGAATGAAAAGCAACACATCACTCCCGGGAGGGCTCGAACCTCCAACGTTTCAATTAACAGCCGATCGCGCTAGCCAATTGCGCCACGGAGACAGTCGTGCTCCACTGTCACCACCATCAGAACACATCTTAAAAGCTATCAGCCTAAAGAAAAAAAAGCGCCGCACCAACCGGGTGGACTCGAACCTCCAACATTTCGGTTAACAGCTGATCGCGCTAGCCAATCGCGCCACAGAGACAGTCGTGCTCCACTTTCACCACCATTAGAACATATCTTCAAAGCTATCAGCCCAAAGAATGAAAAGCAACACACCACCCCCGAGAGGGCTCGAATCTCCAACCTATCGATTAAGAGCCGAGCGCGCTAGCAAATTGCGCCACGGAGACAGTCCTGCTCCACTCTCACCACCATCACAACATATCTTCAAAGCAATTAGCGCAAAGAAAAAAAAGCGCCGCACCACCACCGGGTGGGCTCGAAACTCCAACATTTCGGATAACAGCCGATCGCGCTAGCCTATTGCGCCAAGCAGACAGTCGTGCCCCACTTTCACCACCATCAGAACATATCTTCAAAGCTATCAGAACAAAGAAAAAAGCAACACACGACTCCCGGGAGGGCTCGAAACTCTAACCTTTCGGTTAACAGCCGATCGCGCTAGCCAATTGCGCCACGGTGACAGTCCTGCTCCACTCTCACCACCATCAGAACATATCTTCAAAGCTATCAGCTAAAAAAAAAAGCTCCGCACCACCACCGGGTGGGCTCGAAACTCCAACCTTTCGGTTAACAGCCGATCGCGCTAGCCAATTGCGCCAAGGAGACAGTCCTGCTTCACTCTCACCACCATCAGAACATAATTTCAAAGCTATCAGCCCAAAGAAAAAAAGCGCCGCACCACCACCGGGTGAGCTCGCACCTCCAACCTTTCAGCTAACTGCCGATCGCGCTAGCCGATTGCGCCACGGAGACAGTCGTGCTCCACTCTCACCACCATCAGAACATACCTTAAAAGCTATAAGCCTAAAGAAAAAAAAGCGCCGCACCACCACCGGGTGAGGTCGAACCTCCAACATTTCGGTTAACAGCTGATCACGCTAGCCAATCGCGCCACGAAGACAGTCGTGCTCCACTCTCCCCACCATCAGAACATATCTTCAAAGCTATCAGCCGAAAGAATGAAAAGCAACACACCACTCCCGGGAGGGCTCGAAACTCTAACGGTTAACAGCCGATCGCGCTAGCCAATTGCGCCACGGTGACAGTCCTGCTCCACTCTCACCACCATCAGAACATATCTTCAAAGCTATCAGCTAAAAAAAAAAGCTCCGCACCACCACCGGGTGGGCTCGAAACTCCAACCTTTCGGTTAACAGCCGATCGCGCTAGCCAATTGCGCCAAGGAGACAGTCCTGCTTCACTCTCACCACCATCAGAACATAATTTCAAAGCTATCAGCCCAAAAAAAAGCGCCGCACCACCAACGGGAGGGCTCGAACCTCCAACATTTCGGTTAACAGCTGATCGCGCTAGCCAATCGTGCCACGAAGACAGTCGTGCTCCACTCTCACCACCATCAGAACATATCTTCAAAGCTATCAGCCCAAAGAATGAAAAGCAACACACCACTCCCGGGAGGGCTCAAACCTCCAACCTTTCAGTTAACAGCCGATCGCGCTAGCTAATTGCGCCACGGAGACAGTCATGCTCCACTCTCACCACCATCACAACATATCTTCAAAGCTATTAGCGCAAAGAAAAAAAAGCGCCGCACCACCACCGGGTGGGCTCGAACCTCCAATCTTTCGGTTAACAGCCGATCGCGCTAGCCAATTGCGCCACGGAGACAGTCGTGCTCCACTTTCACCACCATCAGAACATATCTTCAATGCTATCAGCGCAAAGAAAAAAAAGCGACACACCGTCCCCGGGTGGTATCAAACCTCCAACCTTTCGGTTAACAGACGATCGCGCTAGCCAATTGCGCCACGGAGACAGTCCTGCTCCATTCTCACCACCATCAGAACATATCTTCAGAGCTATCAGCCCATAGAATGAAAAGCAACACACCACTCCTGGGAGGGCTCGAACCTCCAACCTTTCAGTTAACAGCCGATCGCGCGAGCCAATTGCGCCACGGAGACACTCGTGCTCCACTCTCACCACCATCAGAACATATCTTAAAAGCTATCAGCCTAAAGAAAAAAAAGCGCCGCACCACCACGGGGTGCGCTCGAACCTTTACCATTTTGGTTAACAGCTGATCGCGCTAGCCAATCGCGCCACGAAGACAGTCGTGCTCCACTCTCACCACCATCAGAACATATCTTCAAAGCTATCAGCTCAAAGAATGAAAAGCAACACATCACTCCCGGGAGGGCTCGAACCTCCAACGTTTCAATTAACAGCCGATCGCGCTAGCCAATTGCGCCACGGAGACAGTCGTGCTCCACTGTCACCACCATCAGAACACATCTTAAAAGCTATCAGCCTAAAGAAAAAAAAAGCGCCACACCAACCGGGTGGACTCGAACCTCCAACATTTCGGTTAACAGCTGATCGCGCTAGCCAATCGCGCCACAGAGACAGTCGTGCTCAACTTTCACCACCATTAGAACATATCTTCAAAGCTATCAGCCCAAAGAATGAAAAGCAACACACCACCCCCGAGAGGGCTCGTACCTCCAACCTTTCAGTTAACAGCCGATTGCGCTAGCCAAATGCGCCACGGAGACAGTCCTGCTCCACTCTCACCACCAATAGAACATATCTTCAAAGCTATCAGCCGAAAGAAAAAAAGCGCCACACCACCACCGGGTGGGCTCGAGCCTCCAACCTTTCGGTTAACAGCCGATGGCGCTAGCCAATCGCGCCACGGAGACAGTCGTCCTCCACTCTCACCACCATCAGAATATATCTTGAAAGCTAAGAGAGCAAATAAAAAAGCAACACACCCATCCCGGGAGGGCTCGAACCTCCAACTTTTCGGTTAACAGCCGATCGCGCTAGCCCATTGCGCCACGGAGACAGTCGTGCTTCACTCTCACCACCGTCAGAACATTTCTTCAGAGCTATCAGTCCAAAGAAAAAAAAAGCGCCGCACCACCACCGGGTGAGCTCGCGCCTCCAACCTTTCAGTTAACAGCCGATCGCGCTAGCCAATTGCGCCACGGAGACAGTCGTGCTCCACTCTCACCACCATCAGAACATATCTTAAAAGCTATAAGCCCAAAGAAAAAAAAGCGCCGCACCACCACCGGGTGAGCTCGAACCTCCAACATTTCGGTTAACAGCTGATCGCGCTAGCCAATCGCGCCACGAAGACAGTCGTGCTCCACTCTCCCCACCATCAGAACATATCTTCAAAGCTATCAGCCGAAAGAATGAAAAGCAACACACCACTCCCGGGAGGGCTCAAACCTCCAACCTTTCAGTTAACAGCCGATCGCGCTAGCCAATTGCGCCACGGAGACAGCCCTGCTCCACTCTCACCACTATCAGAACATATCTTCAAAGCTATCAGCCCAAAGAAAAAAAAGCGCCGCACCTCCACCAGGTGGGCTCGAACCTCCAACTTTTCGGTTAACACCCGATCGCCCTAGCCAATTGCGCCACGGAGACAGTCGTGCTCCACTCTCACCACCATCAGAACATATCTTAAAAGCTATCAGCCTAAAGAAAAAAAAGCGCCGCACTACAACCGGGTGGACTCGAACCTCTAACATATCGGTTAACAGCTGATCGCGCTAGCCAATCGCGCCACGAAGACAGTCGTGCTCCACTCTCATCACCATCAGAACATATCTTAAAAGCTATCAGCCTAAAGAAAAAAAAGTGCCGCACCACCACCGGGTGGACTCGAACCTCCAACCTTTCAGTTAACAGCCGATCGCGCTAGCCGATTGCGCCACGGAGACAGTCCTGCTCCACTTTCACCACGATTAGAACATATCTTCAAAGCTATCAGCCCAAAGAAAAAAAAGCACCACACCCCCACCGGGTGTGCTCGAAACTCCAACCTTTCGGTTAACAGCCGATCACGCAAGCCAATTGCGCCACGGAGACAGTCCTGCTCCACACTCACCACCATCAGAACATATCTTCAAAGCTATCAGCCCAAAGAAAAAAAAGCGCCGCACCACCACCGGGTGGGCTTGAACTTCTAGTTTTTTTGGTTAACAGCCGATCGCGCTAGCCAATTGCGCCACGGACACAGTCCTGCTCCACTCTCACCACCATCAGAACATAATTTCAAAGCTATCAGCCCAAAGAAAAAAAAGCGCCGCACCACCACCGCGTGGACTCGAACCTCCAACCTTTCGGTTAACAGCCGATCGCGCTAGCCAATTGCGCCACGGAGACAGTCGTGCCTCACTCTCACCACCATCAGAACATATCTTCAAAGCTATCAGCGGAAAGAAAAAAGCAACACACCACTCCCGGGAGGGCTCGAATCTCCAACCTATCGATTAAGAGCCGAGCGCGCTAGCCAATTGCGCCACGGAGACAGTCCTGCTCCACTCTCACCACCATCACAACATATCTTCAAAGCAATTAGCGCAAAGAAAAAAAAGCGCCGCACCACCACCGGGTGGGCTCGAAACTCCAACCTTTCGGATAACAGCCGATCGCGCTAGCCTATTGCGCCAAGCAGACAGTCGTGCCCCACTTTCACCACCATCAGAACATATCTTCAAAGCTATCTGAACAAAGAAAAAAGCAACACACGACTCCCGGGAGGGCTCGAAACTCTAACCTTTCGGTTAACAGCCGATCGCGCTAGCCAATTGCGCCACGGTGACAGTCCTGCTCCACTCTCACCACCATCAGAACATATCTTCAAAGCTATCAGCTAAAAAAAAAGCTCCGCACCACCACCGGGTGGGCTCGAAACTCCAACCTTTCGGTTAACAGCCGATCGCGCTAGCCAATTGCGCCAAGGAGACAGTCCTGCTTCACTCTCACCACCATCAGAACATAATTTCAAAGCTATCAGCCCAAAGAAAAAAAGCGCCGCACCACCACCGGGAGGGCTCGAACCTCCAACATTTCGGTTAACAGCTGATCGCGCTAGCCAATTGCGCCATGGAGACAGTCCTGCTCCACTCTCACCACCATCAGAACATATCTTCAGAGCTATCAGCCCATAGAATGAAAAGCAACACACCACTCCTGGGAGGGCTCGAACCTCCAACCTTTCAGTTAACAGCCGATCGCGCTAGCCAATTGCGCCACGGAGACAGTCGTGCTCCACTCTCACCACCATCAGAACATATCTTAAAAGCTATCAGCCTAAAGAAAAAAAAGCGCCGCACCACCACCGGGTGCGCTCGAACCTTTACCATTTCGGTTAACAGCTGATCGCGCTAGCCAATCGCGCCACGAAGACAGTCGTGCTCCACTCTCACCACCATCAGAACATATCTTCAAAGCTATCAGCTCAAAGAATGAAAAGCAACACACCACTCCCGGGAGGGCTCGAACCTCCAACGTTTCAATTAACAGCCGATCGCGCTAGCCAATTGCGCCACGGAGACAGTCGTGCTCCACTGTCACCACCATCAGAACACATCTTAAAAGCTATCAGCCTAAAGAAAAAAAAGCGCCGCACCAACCGGGTGGACTCGAACCTCCAACATTTCGGTTAACAGCTGATCGCGCTAGCCAATCGCGCCACGAAGACAGTCGTGCTCCACTCTCACCACCATTAGAACATATCTTCAAAGCTATCAGCCCAAAGAATGAAAAGCAACACACCACCCCCGAGAGGGCTCGTACCTCCAACCTTTCAGTTAACAGCCGATCGCGCTAGCCAAATGCGCCACGGAGACAGTCCTGCTCCACTCTCACCACCAATAGAACATATCTTCAAAGCTATCAGCCCAAAGAAAAAAAGCGCCACACCACCACCGGGTGGGCTCGAGCCTCCAACCTTTCGGTTAACAGCCGATCGCGCTAGCCAATCGCGCCACGGAGACAGTCGTCCTCCACTCTCACCACCGTCAGAATATATCTTGAAAGCTATGAGCGCAAATAAAAAAGCAACGCACCCATCCCGGGAGGGCTCGAACCTCCAACTTTTCGGTTAACAGCCGATCACGCAAGCCAATTGCGCCACGGAGACAGTCCAGCTCCACACTCACCACCATCAGAACATATCTTCAAAGCTATCAGCCCAAAGAAAAAAAAGCGCCGCACCACCACCGGGTGGGCTTGAACTTCTAATTTTTTGGTTAACAGCCGATCGCGCTAGCCAATTGCGCCACGGAGACAGTCCTGCTCCACTCTCACCACTGCGGAACATAACTTCAAAGCTATCAGCCCAAAGAAAAAAAAGCGCCGCACCACCACCGCGTGGGCTCGAACCTCCAACCTTTCGGTTAACAGCCGATCACGCTAGCCAATTGCGCCACGGAGACAGTCGTGCTCCACTCTCACCACCATCACAACATATCTTCAAAGCAATTAGCGCAAAGAAAAAAAAAGCGCCGCACCACCACCGGGTGGGCTCGAAACTCCAACCTTTCGGATAACAGCCGATCGCGCTAGCCAATTGCGCCAAGCAGACAGTCCTGCTCCACTCTCACCACCATCAGAACATATCTTCAAAGCTATCAGCCCAAAAAAAAACGCCGCACAACCATCGGGTGGGCTCGAACCTCCAACATTACGGTTAACAGCCGATCGCGCTAGCCAATTGCGCCGCGGAGACAGTCGTGCCCCACTTTCACCACCATCAGAACATATCTTCAAAGCTATCAGAGCAAAGAAAAAAGCAACACACGACTCCCGGGAGGGCTCGAAACTCTAACCTTTCGGTTAACAGCCGATCGCGCTAGCCAATTGCGCCACGGTGACAGTCCTGCTCCACTCTCACCACCATCAGAACATATCTTCAAAGCTATCAGCTAAAAAAAAAGCTCCGCACCACCACCGGGTGGGCTCGAAACTCCAACCTTTCGGTTAACAGCCGATCGCGCTAGCCAATTGCGCCAAGGAGACAGTCCTGCTTCACTCTCACCACCATCAGAACATAATTTCAAAGCTATCAGCCCAAAGAAAAAAAGCGCCGCACCACCACCGGGAGGGCTCGAACCTCCAACATTTCGGTTAACAGCTGATCGCGCTAGCCAATTGCGCCATGGAGACAGTCCTGCTCCACTCTCACCACCATCAGAACATATCTTCAGAGCTATCAGCCCATAGAATGAAAAGCAACACACCACTCCTGGGAGGGCTCGAACCTCCAACCTTTCAGTTAACAGCCGATCGCGCTAGCCAATTGCGCCACGGAGACAGTCGTGCTCCACTCTCACCACCATCAGAACATATCTTAAAAGCTATCAGCCTAAAGAAAAAAAAGCGCCGCACCACCACCGGGTGCGCTCGAACCTTTACCATTTCGGTTAACAGCTGATCGCGCTAGCCAATCGCGCCACGAAGACAGTCGTGCTCCACTCTCACCACCATCAGAACATATCTTCAAAGCTATCAGCTCAAAGAATGAAAAGCAACACACCACTCCCGGGAGGGCTCGAACCTCCAACGTTTCAATTAACAGCCGATCGCGCTAGCCAATTGCGCCACGGAGATAGTCGTGCTCCACTGTCACCACCATCAGAACACATCTTAAAAGCTATCAGCCTAAAGAAAAAAAAGCGCCGCACCAACCGGGTGGACTCGAACCTCCAACATTTCGGTTAACAGCTGATCGCGCTAGCCAATCGCGCCACGAAGACAGTCGTGCTCCACTCTCACCAGCATTAGAACATATCTTCAAAGCTATCAGCCCAAAGAATGAAAAGCAACACACCACCCCCGAGAGGGCTCGTACCTCCAACCTTTCAGTTAACAGCCGATCGCGCTAGCCAAATGCGCCACGGAGACAGTCCTGCTCCACTCTCACCACCAATAGAACATATCTTCAAAGCTATCAGCCCAAAGAAAAAAAGCGCCACACCACCACCGGGTGGGCTCGAGCCTCCAACCTTTCGGTTAACAGCCGATCGCGCTAGCCAATCGCGCCACGGAGACAGTCGTCCTCCACTCTCACCACCGTCAGAATATATCTTGAAAGCTATGAGCGCAAATAAAAAAGCAACGCACCCATCCCGGGAGGGCTCGAACCTCCAACTTTTCGGTTAACAGCCGATCACGCAAGCCAATTGCGCCACGGAGACAGTCCAGCTCCACACTCACCACCATCAGAACATATCTTCAAAGCTATCAGCCCAAAGAAAAAAAAGCGCCGCACCACCACCGGGTGGGCTTGAACTTCTAATTTTTTGGTTAACAGCCGATCGCGCTAGCCAATTGCGCCACGGAGACAGTCCTGCTCCACTCTCACCACTGCGGAACATAACTTCAAAGCTATCAGCCCAAAGAAAAAAAAGCGCCGCACCACCACCGCGTGGGCTCGAACCTCCAACCTTTCGGTTAACAGCCGATCGCGCTAGCCAATTGCGCCACGGAGACAGTCGTGCTCTACTCTCACCACCATCACAACACATCTTCAAAGCAATTAGCGCAAAAAAAAAAGCGCCGCACCACCACCGGGTGGGCTCGAAACTCCAACCTTTCGGATAACAGCCGATCGCGCTAGCCAATTGCGCCAAGCAGACAGTCCTGCTCCACTCTCACCACCATCAGAACATATCTTCAAAGCTATCAGCGCAAAAAAAGCAACACACCACTTCTTGGAGGGCTCTAACCTCCAACTTTTCGGTTAACAGCCGATCGCGCTAGCCAATTGCGCCACGGAGACAGTCCTGCTCCACTCTCACCACCATCAGAACATATCTTCAAAGCTATCAGCCCAAAGAAAAAAAAAGCGCCGCACCACCACCGGGTGGGCTCGAACCTCCAACCTTTTGGTTAACAGCCGATCACGCTCGCCATTTGCGCCAAGGAGACAGTCGTGCTCCACTCTCACCACCGTCAGAACATTTCTTCAGAGCTATCAGCCCAAAAAAAACGCCGCACAACCATCGGGTGGGCTCGAACCTCCAACATTTCGGTTAACAGCCGATCGCGCTAGCCAATTGCGCCGCGGAGACAGTCGTGCCCCACTTTCACCACCATCAGAACATATCTTCAAAGCTATCAGAGCAAAGAAAAAAGCAACACACGACTCCCGGGAGGGCTCGAAACTCTAACCTTTCGGTTAACAGCCGATCGCGCTAGCCAATTGCGCCACGGTGACAGTCCTGCTCCACTCTCACCACCATCAGAACATATCTTCAAAGCTATCAGCTAAAAAAAAAAGCTCCGCACCACCACCGGGTGGGCTCGAAACTCCAACCTTTCGGTTAACAGCCGATCAAGCTAGCCAATTGCGCCAAGGAGACAGTCCTGCTTCACTCTCACCACCATCAGAACATAATTTCAAAGCTATCAGCCCAAAGAAAAAAAGCGCCGCACCACCACCGGGAGGGCTCGAACCTCCAACATTTCGGTTAACAGCTGATCGCGCTAGCCAATTGCGCCATGGAGACAGTCCTGCTCCACTCTCACCACCATCAGAACATATCTTCAGAGCTATCAGCCCATAGAATGAAAAGCAACACACCACTCCTGGGAGGGCTCGAACCTCCAACCTTTCAGTTAACAGCCGATCGCGCTAGCCAATTGCGCCACGGAGACAGTCGTGCTCCACTCTCACCACCATCAGAACATATCTTAAAAGCTATCAGCCTAAAGAAAAAAAAGCGCCGCACCACCACCGGGTGCGCTCGAACCTTTACCATTTCGGTTAACAGCTGATCGCGCTAGCCAATCGCGCCACGAAGACAGTCGTGCTCCACTCTCACCACCATCAGAACATATCTTCAAAGCTATCAGCTCAAAGAATGAAAAGCAACACACCACTCCCGGGAGGGCTCGAACCTCCAACGTTTCAATTAACAGCCGATCGCGCTAGCCAATTGCGCCACGGAGACAGTCGTGCTCCACTGTCACCACCATCAGAACACATCTTAAAAGCTATCAGCCTAAAGAAAAAAAAGCGCCGCACCAACCGGGTGGACTCGAACCTCCAACATTTCGGTTAACAGCTGATCGCGCTAGCCAATCGCGCCACAAAGACAGTCGTGCTCCACTTTCACCACCATTAGAACATATCTTCAAAGCTATCAGCCCAAAGAATGAAAAGCAACACACCACCCCCGAGAGGGCTCGTACCTCCAACCTTTCAGTTAACAGCCGATCGCGCTAGCCAAATGCGCCACGGAGACAGCCCTGCTCCACTCTCACCACCAATAGAACATATCTTCAAAGCTATCAGCCCAAAGAAAAAAAGCGCCACACCACCACCGGGTGGGCTCGAGCCTCCAACCTTTCGTTTAACAGCCGATCGCGCTAGCCAATCGCGCCACGGAGACAGTCGTCCTCCACTCTCACCACCGTCAGAATATATCTTGAAAGCTATGAGCGCAAATAAAAAAGCAACACACCCATCCCGGGAGGGCTCGAACCTCCAACTTTTCGGTTAACAGCCGATCACGCAAGCCAATTGCGCCACTGAGACAGTCCAGCTCCACACTCACCACCATCAGAACATATCTTCAAAGCTATCAGCCCAAAGAAAAAAAAGCGCCGCACCACCACCGGGTGGGCTTTAACTTCTAATTTTTTGGTTAACAGCCGATCGCGCTAGCCAATTGCGCCACGGAGACAGTCCTGCTCCACTCTCACCACTGCGGAACATAACTTCAAAGCTATCAGCCCAAAGAAAAAAAAGCGCCGCACCACCACCGCGTGGGCTCGAACCTCCAACCTTTTGGTTAACAGCCGATCGCGCTAGCCAATTGCGCCACGGAGACAGTCGTGCTCCACTCTCACCACCATCACAACATATCTTCAAAGCAATTAGCGCAAAGAAAAAAAAAGCGCCGCACCACCACCGGGTGGGCTCGAAACTCCAACCTTTCGGATAACAGCCGATCGCGCTAGCCAATTTCGCCAAGCAGACAGTCCTGCTCCACTCTCACCACCATCAGAACATATCTTCAAAGCTATCAGCGCAAAAAAAAGCAACACACCACTTCCTGGAGGGCTCTAACCTCCAACTTTTCGGTTAACAGCCGATCGCGCTAGCCAATTGCGCCACGGAGACAGTCCTGCTCCACTCTCACCACCATCAGAACATATCTTCAAAGCTATCAGCCCAAAGAAAAAAAAAGCGCCGCACCAACACCGGGTGGGCTCGAACCTCCAACCTTTTGGTTAACAGCCGATCACGCTCGCCATTTGCGCCAAGGAGACAGTCGTGCTCCACTCTCACCACCGTCAGAACATTTCTTAAGAGCTATCAGCCCAAAAAAAAACGCCGCACCACCATCGGGTGGGCTCGAACCTCCAACATTTCGGTTAACAGCCGATCGCGCTAGCCAATTGCGCCGCGGAGACAGTCGTGCCCCACTTTCACCACCATCAGAACATATCTTCAAAGCTATCAGAGCAAAGAAAAAAGCAACACACGACTCCCGGGAGGGCTCGAAACTCTAACCTTTCGGTTAACAGCCGATCGCGCTAGCCAATTGCGCCACGGTGACAGTCCTGCTCCACTCTCACCACCATCAGAACATATCTTCAAAGCTATCAGCTAAAAAAAAAGCTCCGCACCACCACCGGGTGGGCTCGAAACTCCAACCTTTCGGTTAACAGCCGATCGCGCTAGCCAATTGCGCCAAGGAGACAGTCCTGCTTCACTCTCACCACCATCAGAACATAACTTCAAAGCTATCAGCCCACAGAAAAAAAGCGCCGCACCACCACCGGGAGGGCTCGAACCTCCAACATTTCGGTTAATAGCTGATCGCGCTAGCCAATCGTGCCACGAAGACAGTCGTGCTCCACTCTCACCACCATCAGAACATATCTTCAAAGCTATCAGCCCAAAGAATGAAAAGCAACCCACCACTCCCCGGAGGGCTCAAACCTCCAACCTTTCAGTTAACAGCCGATCGCGCTAGCTAATTGCGCCACGGAGACAGTCATGCTCCACTCTCACCACCATCACAACATAACTTCAAAGCTATTAGCGCAAAGAAAAAAATGCGCCGCACCACCACCGGGTGGGCTCGAACCTCCAATCTTTCGGTTAACAGCCGATCGCGCTAGCCAATTGCGCCACGGAGACAGTCGTGCTCCACTCTCACCACCATCAGAACATATCTTCAATGCTATCAGCGCAAAGAAAAAAAAGCGACACACCGTCCCCGGGTGGGATCAAACCTCCAACCTTCCGGTTAACAGACGATCGCGCTAGCCAATTGCGCCACGGAGACAGTCCTGCTCCACTCTCACCACCATCAGAACATATCTTCAGAGCTATCAGCCCATAGAATGAAAAGCAACACACCACTCCTGGGAGGGCTCGAACCTTCAACCTTTCAGTTAACAGCCGATCGCGCTAGCCAATTGCGCCACGGAGACAGTCGTGCTCCGCTCTCACCACCATCAGAACATATCTTAAAAGCTATCAGCCTAAAGAAAAAAAAGCGCCGCACCACCACCGGGTGCGCTCGAACCTTTACCATTTCGGTTAACAGCTGATCGCGCTAGCCAATCGCGCCACGAAGACAGTCGTGCTCCACTCTCTCCACCATCAGAACATATCTTCAAAGCTATCAGCTCAAAGAATGAAAAGCAACACACCACTCCCGGGAGGGCTCGAACCTCCAACGTTTCAATGAACAGCCGATCGCGCTAGCCAATTGCGCCACGGAGACAGTCGTGCTCCACTGTCACCACCATCAGAACACATCTTAAAAGCTATCAGCCTAAAGAAAAAAAAGCGCCGCACCAACCGGGTGGACTCGAACCTCCAACATTTCGGTTAACAGCTGATCGCGCTAGCCAATCGCGCCACAAAGACAGTCGTGCTCCACTTTCACCACCATTAGAACATATCTTCAAAGCTATCAGCCCAAAGAATGAAAAGCAACACATCACCCCCGAGAGGGCTCGTACCTCCAACCTTTCAGTTTACAGCCGATCGCGCTAGTCAAATGCGCCACGGAGACAGTCCTGCTCCACTCTCACCACCAATAGAACATATCTTCAAAGCTATCAGCCCAAAGAAAAAAAGCGCCACACCACCACCGGGTGGGCTCGAGCCTCCAACCTTTCGGTTAACAGCCGATCGCGCTAGCCAATCGCGCCACGGAGACAGTCGTCCTCCACTCCCACCACCATCAGAATATATCTTGAAAGCTATGAGCGCAAATAAAAAAGCAACACACCCATCCCGGGAGGGCTCGAACCTCCAACTTTTCGGTTAACAGCCGATCGCGCTAGCCCATTGCGCCACAGAGACAGTCGTGCTTCACTCTCACCACCGTCAGAACATTTCTTCAGAGCTATCAGTCCAAAGAAAAAAAAGCGCCGCACCACCACCGGGTGAGCTCGCACCTCCAACCTTTCAGTTAACAGCCGATCGCGCTAGCCAATTGCGCCACGGAGACAGTCCTGCTCCACTCTCACCACCATCAGAACATACTTTCAAAGCTATCAGCCCAAAGAAAAAAAGCGCCACACCACCACCGGGAGGGCTCGAACCTCCAACATTTCGGTTAACAGCTGATCGCGCTAGCCAATCGTGCCACGAAGACAGTCGTGCTCCACTCTCACCACCATCAGAACATATCTTCAAAGCTATCAGCCCAAAGAATGAAAAGCAACACACCAATCCCGGGAGGGCTCAAACCTACAACCTTTCAGTTAACAGCCGATCGCGCTAGCTAATTGCGCCACGGAGACAGTCATGCTCCACTCTCACCACCATCACAACATATCTTCAATGCTATTAGCGCAAAGAAAAAAAAGCGCCGCACCACCACCGGGAGGGCTCGAACTTCCAACCTTTCGGTTAACAGCCGATCGCGCTAGGCAATTGCGCCACGGAGACAGTCCTGCTCCACTCTCACCACCATCAGAACATATCTTCAAAGCTATCAGCCCAAAGATTGAAAAGCAACACACCACTCTCGGGTGGACTCGAACCTCCAACATTTCGGTTAAGAGCTGATCGCGCTAGCCAATCGCGCCACAAAGACAGTCGTGCTCCACTCTCACCACCATTAGAACAAATCTTCAAAGCTATCAGCCCAAAGAATGAAAAGCAACACACCACTCCCGAGAGGGCTCGTACCTCCAACCTTTCAATTAACAGCCGATCGCGCTAGCCAAATGCGCCACGGAGACAGTCCTGCTCCTCTCTCACAACCAATAGAACATATCTTCAAAGCTATCAGCCCAAAGAAAAAAAGCGCCACACCACCACCGGGTGGGCTCGAGCCTCCAACCTTTCGGTTAACAGCCGATCGCGCCAGCCAATCGCGCCACAGAGACAGCCGTGCTCCACTCTCACCACCATCAGAATATATCTTGAAAGCTATCAGCGCAAATAAAAAAGCAACGCACCCATCCCGGGAGGGCTCGAACCTCCAACTTTTCGGTTAGCGTGTATCCACACGACGGACATATCCGCGCAAATCCCTCCCGCGGACGTTCGTTCCGCCGCCCGTCCGGCTGCGAAGCACATTCAGACGACGGACGAAGCGAGCAGACGGACGCGCTGGAGAAAAAAAACATGGCGGCACTGTCTGAAGCGAGAGCTGCCCGCTTCAAATCTTTAAGCTCTTCGTAGCGCATCGCGTGGGCTGTTATTCCCAAACTGATGGTTGTGTAGGCTTTAGGTCTGTGTCCTCGAGCTTCGACGGCAACGTATACATGACTATTTGGTACTGTTTCCGAGCGCCGTACTCGTTTTCTGAAAAGTGTAGGCTTAGCGACCACCGCTATTGCCAATACATGAGCTCGGTGATCTGCGGTAGCGCTGGGGCTACCATATCTCGGAGCTCATGATAATGTGCGAATGTTTGCTTATTCTTCTTTTCTATAGATGGCGCGACCAGTCTGAAAGTAGAAAACCCATTCATCGCTAGCCATTCGAGGTTTAGGTTTCCGTCTATGACGCTGAGTTTGAAGTTGAAGTGAATATGGAGGTCGAAAGAAAGCAACGAATAGCTGCAATGGCTGTTGTATTAGCAGAATTAGACGATGAAGCGCTGTTCTTCCCTGTAAAACGATCTTGTTGGCAAAAGGACTACATCGCTAACAAGCATCTGGGTATGCAATATCAACTCTATCGTGAACTTTTGCTTAGCGACAGCCAAGAATACAGGAGGCTTCTGCGAGTGTCGAGAGAGCAGTTTGTCCAGTTGCTGTCGCTCGTAGGACCTCGCATACAACGACAGGACACCGTAATGCGGCGAGCCATATCAGCTGAAACAAGGCTGCAGGTCACGCTACGATACCTTGCTTCAGGCAAGTGTTGCACGTCTGTGCATTTCTACTCGAAACATTGCTCCTATTGTTGCATCCGAGACTGTTCAGACTTGGAGAGCCTCGCTTTTAGAGGTGGCATTACGTTGTGTGTTGTAAAACGCCAGCAAGGTCTTGAATAGGCACATATGTGACACTAATAAAACAAATCTTGCGAAGGCTACGAAAGCCCTCTTACACAGCCTCGCTGTCGTTGATGTACAGTTTGGCACTCTTGGCATACATCTGCGAATTAGTGACGGTATTTTTTTCCCTTTGTGCAGGAGAGAGCCACCACTCCTTGAGTCGCCAATTTCGTCTGGGCCACTCGACTGTAAATGATATCATCCATGAAACATGTAATGTAATTTATGAAGAGCTGAAGAATGAATTTCTCAAAACTCCAAGCACCGAGGATGAGTGGAGAGACGTCGTTGCTGGTTTCAGTAGAAACTGGAACTTTCCAAACTGCGTTGGAGCGATGGATGGAAAGCATGTGATAATTACTAAGCCAGCAAACACGGGAACAGTTTACAGAAACTACAAGAAGAGCTTTAGCATTATACTGTTTGCCGTGGTCGATGCGAACTACAAATTTTTGTACACGGATGTTGGTGCGCCAGGGTCACAGGGAGATGCGGGCGTCTGGCAAACTACGCCTCTGCAAGCACACTTGTCAAACATGTCGGCTGGTCTTCCGGAACTGGTCAAGGTGGGAAGCTTGCCTGATCTGTACTTGCCACCAGTTTTCGTCGGTGATGACGCGTTTCCTCTTGGAAGAAACTTGATGAAACCGTTTGGGGAACGTTCGTTATCAGAAGAGAAGAGAATATTTAATTACAGGTAATTTATGTCACTACTGAAACAGCACTATGTGATATTTAACCGTTTAATCGAAGGTGCGCTAACCCAGATTTGCAGCACACATTAGCATGCTACTATCTTCTCAGTGGTGTAAAGTGTATAAAATTATATCTTACTTTTTTTAATGCTTTACAGGTTATCCAGGGCTCGGCGTGTAGTTGAGAGCACCTTTGGAATACTTGCGAATAGGTTTAGATTTCTGCACACCGTGATTGACGCTGAGCCAAAACGGGTGACATCAATGGTGAATGCAGCATGCGTATTGCACAACTTCCTCGCCAATGAATTGAACGCAGCTGACTCGTGTGCCGACACAACGCCTACTGCAACTCTGTTCTCTACACAGCCTTATTCTCGCGGACGAGTAAGTGCTGTTGGCTCCGCCGTACGTGACAGCCTATGCGAATTTTTGAATGGCAGGGGTGCTGTGTCATGGCAGCGTACGTCAGCCCACTTGGAGGCCGATGTATACAGAAGGCCATAAGATTACGCAAAGATAGTGCAAGATGCACATGCGTTGTCATAAAATAAAGTTGTTGAAAAATAAAATGCGGTTTGTTTAGTTGAAGGGCGAGATCTTGTATACGCTGTCATATGAATGGCATTTCAAATTACGGATATTTACTTAAAACTGAGTTTCATTCACACTGACAACAATGCTGGAGGTAAGCAACGATTTATTAACTGGCAATATTAAATGAGATCTGTTGAGCTTTCTTACTCGCTTTTGTTGATGTAGATTTCAAGTGCGCTTAAGATAGCCTTCTGGCATGGGATCAGCTTATCCTTCGGAACCTCGCGCATGTGTGCAGCAACAACTTTACCAAAATAGTCGATATCATCTTCCTGCTGTGTGGTACTCGCTGGTTGGCCTACGCTTGCAGCTATTTTTTCCAACACAGTTTGCCGTTGGGCCAATATTTCATCTAAACGATGGGGAGATCGGCGCCTTTTCTTCTGTGTTCCTTGGCGGGACATTGCAGAGAGTGCCTTGCCCGCAATTGGGTCGTCCACGGTAATGTTTTGGTCGTCAGTCGCTGCAGCTGCATCGTCTGAGGTTTGTGAAGGATCATCAATGTCTGGTCGTACCTGCAAGACACAAAATGGCGCACAAAGTCTCTCGCAATTCCAAAATGTAATGCTTTGCAGACACACATCTGCGTATCTATTCCGATTACAATCTGTATTACAACCACGTAAAAGCAATGGTACATTATTCGTGATTTGGCGTAATTAGAGCGCAAGATTCAAACTTCAGTGTCAACAATTTTTGGTCATATCTAATTTAAATATAGAAACGACGTTTGAATAATTCAGCACACCAAGCAACTAATCTTAATGTAGAATTATTTTGGTGTGTGTTCAAGCATTGAAAAGGTTGTAAGGCTGTATAAGAAAGTGCTAAGTAATAAAAAATACATATTGTAAAAATTTACGCGGCACAAGAAGGCTTCATCACAAATACGAAAAACAAGGGCAGTTTACCTTCATGGTCTCCGCCGCAGCTTGGCATGCATCAGTGCTCACAGAACGCCAACAGGTCACTTTTGAAGCATCCAAAAACCTGAGTGAATTATAAAAGCGCCAGCGACCTTTATAAACGTCCGAGCTTGGCATTCCACTCTTTGTGGATTCTACTTTCTTCTTCTCCAACCGGTATGTGCGTCTCTTATTGTCAAAGAAGCGCCGAAGGGCTTCTGTAAAAAAAAAAGAACAAAACAGAGGGGGGGGGGTGATTATAAGTACGATTTACACCATGCAGTTTCGGTCAATCACCATCACAACACATTATGCTGAAAAAACGTGGCTGGTGCTCTAACGAATACTGCAGTGAATGTTTTCAGTTTTACCGCAAGCTTACGCATCACAAGCAACGTTTGGCGGACTCGTCGCCATTAACACTGTTCTTGAATTTCGCGCCGATTCCTTGATTAAAATGCATTTTTATTGAGCAGCCCTGCCTCCGGCACGGTAGCATGCTTGGGAATGCGCTGACCACGGCCGTCACTTGTAGACACCAATGTGCCCCACGTCATGCATAACAGGTACATTCCAGAAGGTTATTATCACGAAACCCACCCATATAATAACGCAAAACATAGAGAGTAAATATAAATGGTACTTACTGGCATCGTACGGCCCGTACGCAGGCCACTCCTCGTTCATTTCCTTCGCTATGCGTTCCCATATACTCTCCTTCACTGTTGTGTCCGCGTACTCGGCGAGTGTCATATCCCACAATGCGGGGAACTGCTCAACAAGGCGCAGCAGAAAAAAAGTTGCGTCGTCGCTCAAGTTCATAGTTGGAGTTGTTTGCGGTAGTGTGCGTCGAACGTACTTCCCACGCAAAAACCCAAACAAGACGAGCAGAAAAAAAAAACGTGCCTGTTGCCAGACCCTTATAACTTCGTCGGCTAAATTTACGAAACCACACGAGAAACAGAAAAATAAGCGCTTGTTGCCACACTAGTATTGGCGTCCTCCGCTAAATTTGTCGTGTTTTTCCGCGGGAATCCGTTTGCGAAAAAGAGCGTGGCATTTTCCGTCCGCGACGTCCGCGGACGCGGCACGGATGGCGGAAATCCGTGACGTGGGGTCACGTGACGCGCCGTCCGCCGCGGAAAAGACGGATTTGGTCCGTCGTGTGGATACACGCTTAACAGCCGATCGCGCTAGACCATTGCGCCACGGAGACAGTCGTGCTTCACTCTCACCACCGTCAGAACATTTCTTCAGAGCTATCAGTCCAAAGAAATAAAAGCGCCGCACCACCACCGGGTGAGCTCGCACCTCCAACCTTTCAGTTAACAGCCGATCGCGCTAGCCAATTGCGCCACGGAGACAGTCTTGCTCCACTCTCACCACCATCAGAACATATCTTAAAAGCTATAAGACTAAAGAAAAAAAAAGCGCCGCACCACCACCAGGTGAGCTCGAACCTCCAACATTTCGGTTAACAGCTGATCGCGCTAGCCAATCGCGCCACGAAGACAGTCGTGCTCCACTCTAATTACCATCAGAACATATCTTAAAAGCTATCAGCCTAAAGAAAAAAAAGCGCCGCCTCACCACCGGGTGGACTCGAACCTCCAACCTTTCAGTTAACAGCCGATCGCGCTAGCCAATTGCGCCACGGAGACAGTCCTGCTCCACTCTCACCACCATCAGAACATATCTTCAAAGCTATCAGCCCAAAGAAAAAAAAAGCGCCGCACCAACACCGGGTGGGCTCGAACCTCCAACCTTTTGGTTAACAGCCGATCACGCTCGCCATTTGCGCCAAGGAGACAGTCGTGCTCCACTCTCACCACCGTCAGAACATTTCTTAAGAGCTATCAGCCCAAAAAAAAACGCCGCACCACCATCGGGTGGGCTCGAACCTCCAACATTTCGGTTAACAGCCGATCGCGCTAGCCAATTGCGCCGCGGAGACAGTCGTGCCCCACTTTCACCACCATCAGAACATATCTTCAAAGCTATCAGAGCAAAGAAAAAAGCAACACACGACTCCCGGGAGGGCTCGAAACTCTAACCTTTCGGTTAACAGCCGATCGCGCTAGCCAATTGCGCCACGGTGACAGTCCTGCTCCACTCTCACCACCATCAGAACATATCTTCAAAGCTATCAGCTAAAAAAAAAAGCTCCGCACCACCACCGGGTGGGCTCGAAACTCCAACCTTTCGGTTAACAGCCGATCGCGCTAGCCAATTGCGCCAAGGAGACAGTCCTGCTTCACTCTCACCACCATCAGAACATAATTTCAAAGCTATCAGCCCAAAGAAAAAAAGCGCCGCACCACCACCGGGAGGGCTCGAACCTCCAACATTTCGGTTAATAGCTGATCGCGCTAGCCAATCGTGCCACGAAGACAGTCGTGCTCCACTCTCACCACCATCAGAACATATCTTCAAAGCTATCAGCCCAAAGAATGAAAAGCAACCCACCACTCCCCGGAGGGCTCAAACCTCCAACCTTTCAGTTAACAGCCGATCGCGCTAGCTAATTGCGCCACGGAGACAGTCATGCTCCACTCTCACCACCATCACAACATAACTTCAAAGCTATTAGCGCAAAGAAAAAAATGCGCCGCACCACCACCGGGTGGGCTCGAACCTCCAATCTTTCGGTTAACAGCCGATCGCGCTAGCCAATTGCGCCACGGAGACAGTCGTGCTCCACTCTCACCACCATCAGAACATATCTTCAATGCTATCAGCGCAAAGAAAAAAAAGCGACACACCGTCCCCGGGTGGGATCAAACCTCCAACCTTCCGGTTAACAGACGATCGCGCTAGCCAATTGCGCCACGGAGACAGTCCTGCTCCACTCTCACCACCATCAGAACATATCTTCAGAGCTATCAGCCCATAGAATGAAAAGCAACACACCACTCCTGGGAGGGCTCGAACCTTCAACCTTTCAGTTAACAGCCGATCGCGCTAGCCAATTGCGCCACGGAGACAGTCGTGCTCCGCTCTCACCACCATCAGAACATATCTTAAAAGCTATCAGCCTAAAGAAAAAAAAGCGCCGCACCACCACCGGGTGCGCTCGAACCTTTACCATTTCGGTTAACAGCTGATCGCGCTAGCCAATCGCGCCACGAAGACAGTCGTGCTCCACTCTCACCACCATCAGAACATATCTTCAAAGCTATCAGCTCAAAGAATGAAAAGCAACACACCACTCCCGGGAGGGCTCGAACCTCCAACGTTTCAATGAACAGCCGATCGCGCTAGCCAATTGCGCCACGGAGACAGTCGTGCTCCACTGTCACCACCATCAGAACACATCTTAAAAGCTATCAGCCTAAAGAAAAAAAAGCGCCGCACCAACCGGGTGGACTCGAACCTCCAACATTTCGGTTAACAGCTGATCGCGCTAGCCAATCGCGCCACAAAGACAGTCGTGCTCCACTTTCACCACCATTAGAACATATCTTCAAAGCTATCAGCCCAAAGAATGAAAAGCAACACATCACCCCCGAGAGGGCTCGTACCTCCAACCTTTCAGTTTACAGCCGATCGCGCTAGTCAAATGCGCCACGGAGACAGTCCTGCTCCACTCTCACCACCAATAGAACATATCTTCAAAGCTATCAGCCCAAAGAAAAAAAGCGCCACACCACCACCGGGTGGGCTCGAGCCTCCAACCTTTCGGTTAACAGCCGATCGCGCTAGCCAATCGCGCCACGGAGACAGTCGTCCTCCACTCTCACCACCATCAGAATATATCTTGAAAGCTATGAGCGCAAATAAAAAAGCAACACACCCATCCCGGGAGGGCTCGAACCTCCAACTTTTCGGTTAACAGCCGATCGCGCTAGCCCATTGCGCCACAGAGACAGTCGTGCTTCACTCTCACCACCGTCAGAACATTTCTTCAGAGCTATCAGTCCAAAGAAAAAAAAGCGCCGCACCACCACCGGGTGAGCTCGCACCTCCAACCTTTCAGTTAACAGCCGATCGCGCTAGCCAATTGCGCCACGGAGACAGTCCTGCTCCACTCTCACCACCATCAGAACATACTTTCAAAGCTATCAGCCCAAAGAAAAAAAGCGCCACACCACCACCGGGAGGGCTCGAACCTCGAACATTTCGGTTAACAGCTGATCGCGCTAGCCAATCGTGCCACGAAGACAGTCGTGCTCCACTCTCACCACCATCAGAACATATCTTCAAAGCTATCAGCCCAAAGAATGAAAAGCAACACACCAATCCCGGGAGGGCTCAAACCTACAACCTTTCAGTTAACAGCCGATCGCGCTAGCTAATTGCGCCACGGAGACAGTCATGCTCCACTCTCACCACCATCACAACATATCTTCAATGCTATTAGCGCAAAGAAAAAAAAGCGCCGCACCACCACCGGGAGGGCTCGAACTTCCAACCTTTCGGTTAACAGCCGATCGCGCTAGGCAATTGCGCCACGGAGACAGTCCTGCTCCACTCTCACCACCATCAGAACATATCTTCAAAGCTATCAGCCCAAAGATTGAAAAGCAACACACCACTCTCGGGTGGACTCGAACCTCCAACATTTCGGTTAAGAGCTGATCGCGCTAGCCAATCGCGCCACAAAGACAGTCGTGCTCCACTCTCACCACCATTAGAACAAATCTTCAAAGCTATCAGCCCAAAGAATGAAAAGCAACACACCACTCCCGAGAGGGCTCGTACCTCCAACCTTTCAATTAACAGCCGATCGCGCTAGCCAAATGCGCCACGGAGACAGTCCTGCTCCTCTCTCACAACCAATAGAACATATCTTCAAAGCTATCAGCCCAAAGAAAAAAAGCGCCACACCACCACCGGGTGGGCTCGAGCCTCCAACCTTTCGGTTAACAGCCGATCGCGCCAGCCAATCGCGCCACAGAGACAGCCGTGCTCCACTCTCACCACCATCAGAATATATCTTGAAAGCTATCAGCGCAAATAAAAAAGCAACGCACCCATCCCGGGAGGGCTCGAACCTCCAACTTTTCGGTTAACAGCCGATCGCGCTAGACCATTGCGCCACGGAGACAGTCGTGCTTCACTCTCACCACCGTCAGAACATTTCTTCAGAGCTATCAGTCCAAAGAAATAAAAGCGCCGCACCACCACCGGGTGAGCTCGCACCTCCAACCTTTCAGTTAACAGCCGATCGCGCTAGCCAATTGCGCCACGGAGACAGTCTTGCTCCACTCTCACCACCATCAGAACATATCTTGAAAGCTATAAGACTAAAGAAAAAAAAAGCGCCGCACCACCACCAGGTGAGCTCGAACCTCCAACATTTCGGTTAACAGCTGATCGCGCTAGCCAATCGCGCCACGAAGACAGTCGTGCTCCACTCTAATTACCATCAGAACATATCTTAAAAGCTATCAGCCTAAAGAAAAAAAAGCGCCGCCTCACCACCGGGTGGACTCGAACCTCCAACCTTTCAGTTAACAGCCGATCGCGCTAGCCAATTGTGCCACGGAGACAGTCCTGCTCCACTTTCACCACCATTAGAACATATCTTCAAAGCTATCAGCCCAAAGAAAAAAAAGCACCGCACCCCCACCGGGTGGGCTCGAAACTCCAACCTTTCGGTTAACAACGGATCACGCAAGCCAATTGCGCCACGGAGACAGTCCTGCTCCACACTCACCACCATCAGAACATATCTTCAAAGCTATCAGCCGAAACAGAAAAAAGCGCCGCACCACCACCGGGTGGGCTTGAACCTCCAATTTTTTGGTTAACAGCCGATCGCGCTAGCCAAGCCAATTGCGCCAAGGAGACAGTCCTGCTCCACTCTCACCACCATTAGAACATAACTTCAAAGCTATCAGCCCAAAAAAAAGCGCCGCACCACCACCGCGTGGGCTCGAACCACCAACCTTTCGATTAACAGCCGATCGCGCTAGCCAATTGCGCCACGGAGACAGTCGTGCTTCACTCTCACCACCATCAGAACATATTTTCAAAGCTATCAGCGGAAAGAAAAAAGCAACACACCACTCCCGGGAGGGCTCGAAACTCCAACCTATCGATTAACAGCCGAGCGTGCTAGCCAATTGCGCCACGGAGACAGTCCTGCTCCACTCTCACCACCATCACAACATATCTTCAAAGCTATTAGCGCAAAGAAAAAAAAGCGCCGCACCACCACCGGGTGGGCTCGAAACTCCAACCTTTCGGATAACAGCCGATCGCGCTAGCCAATTGCGCCAAGCAGACAGTCCTGCTCCACTCTCACCACCATCAGAACATATCTTCAAAGCTATCAGCGCAAAAAAAAGCAACACACCACTCCCGGGAGGGCTCGAACCTCCAAATTTTCAGTTAACAGCCGATCGCGCTAGCCAATTGCGCCACGGAGACAGTCCTGCTCCACTCTCACCACCATCAGAACATATCTTCAAAGCTATCAGCCGAAAGAAAAAAAAGCGTCGCACCACCACCGGGAGGGCTCGAACCTCCAACATTTCGGTTAACAGCTGATCGCGCTAGCCAATCGCGCCAAGGAGACAGTCCTGCTCCACTCTCACCACCATTAGAACATAACTTCAAAGCTATCAGCCCAAAAAAAAAGCGCCGCACCACCACCGCGTGGGCTCGAACCACCAACCTTTCGGTTAACAGCCGATCGCGCTAGCCAATTGCGCCACGGAGACAGTCGTGCTTCACTCTCACCACCATCAGAACATATTTTCAAAGCTATCAGCGGAAAGAAAAAAGCAACACACCACTCCCGGGAGGGCTCGAAACTCCAACCTATCGATTAACAGCCGAGCGCGCTAGCCAATTGCGCAACGGAGACAGTCCTGCTCCACTCTCACCACCATCACAACATATCTTCAAAGCTATTAGCGCAAAGAAAGAAAGCGCCGCACCACCACCGGGTGGGCTCGAAACTCCAACCTTTCGGATAACAGCCGATCGCGCTAGCCAATTGCGCCAAGCAGACAGTCCTGCTCCACTCTCACCACCATCAGAACATATATTCAAAGCTATCAGCGCAAAAAAAAGCAACACACCACTCCCGGGAGGGCTCGAACCTCCAAATTTTCAGTTAACAGCCGATCGCGCTAGCCAATTGCGCCACGGAGACAGTCCTGCTCCACTCTCACCACCATCAGAACATATTTTCAAAGCTATCAGCCGAAAGAAAAAAAAAAGCGTCGCACCACCACCGGGAGGGCTCGAACCTCCAACATTTCGGTTAACAGCTGATCGCGCTAGCCAATCGCGCCACGAAGACAGTCGTGCTCCACTCTCACCACCGTCAGAACATATCTTCAAAGCTATCAGCCCAAAGAATAAAAAGCAACACACCACTCCCGGGAGGGCTCAAACCTCCAACCTTTCAGTTAAGAGCCGATCGCGCTAGCCAATTGCGCCACGGAGACAGTCATGCTCCACTCTCACCACCATCACAACATATTTTCAAAGCTATTAGGGCAAAAAAAAAGCGCCGCACCACCACCGGGTGGGCTCGAACCTCCAACCTTTCGGTTAACAGCCGATCGCGCTAGCCAATTGCGCCACGGAGACAGTCCTGCTCCCCTCTCACCACCATCAGAACATATCTTCAAAGCTATCAGCCCAAAGAAAAAAAGCGCCGCACCACCACCGGGTGGGCTCGAACCTTTAGTTTTTCGGTTAACAGCCGATCGCGCTAGCCAATTGCGCCACGGAGACAGTCCTGCTCCACTCTCACCACCATCAGAACATATCTTCAAAGCTATCAGCCCAAAGAAAAAAAAGCGCCGCACCACCACCGGGTGGGCTCGAAACTCCAACCTTTCGGTTAACAGGCGATCGCGCTAGCCAATTGCGCCCTGGAGACAGTCATGCTCCACTCTCTTCACCGTCAGAACATTTCTTCAGAGCTATCAGCCCAAAGGGAAAAAAAGCGCCGCACCACCACCGGGTGGGCTCGAACCTCCAACTTTTCGGTTAACAGCTGATCGCGCTAACCAATTGCGCCACGGAGACAGTCGTGCTCCACTCTCACCACCATCAGAACATATCTTAAAAGCTATCAGCCTAAAGAAAAAAAAGCGCCGCACCACAACCGGGTGGACTCGAACCTCCAACATATCGGTTACCAGCTGATCGCGCTAGCCAATCGCGCCACGAAGACAGTCGTGCTCCACTCTAATCACCATCAGAACATATCTTAAAAGCTATCAGCCTAAAAAAAAAAAAGCGCCGCACCACCACCGGGTGGACTCGAACCTCCAACCTTTCAGTTAACAGCCGATCGCGCTAGCCAATTGCGCCACGGAGACAGTCCTGCTCCACTTTCACCACCATTAGAACATATCTTCAAAGCTATCAGCCCAAACAAAAAAAAGCACCGCACCCCCACCGGGTGGGCTCGAAACTCCAACCTTTCGGTTAACAGCCGATCACGCAAGCCAATTGCGCCACGGAGACAGTCCTGCTCCACACTCACCACCATCAGAACATATCTTCAAAGCTATCAGCCGAAACAAAAAAAAAAGCGCCGCACCACCACCGGGTGGGCTTGAACCTCCAATTTTTTGGTTAACAGCCGATCGCGCTAGCCAATTGCGCCACGGAGACAGTCCTGCTCCACTCTCACCACCATTAGAACATAACTTCAAAGCTATCAGCCCAAAAAAAAGCGCCGCACCACCACCGCGTGGGCTCGAACCTCCAACCTTTCGGTTAACAGCCGATCGCGCTAGCCAATTGCGCCACGGAGACAGTCGTGCTTCACTATCACCACCATCAGAACATATCTTCAAAGCTATCAGCGGAAAGAAAAAAGGAACACACCACTCCCGGGAGGGCTCGAAACTCCAACCTATCGATTAACAGCCGAGCGCGCTAGCCAATTGTGCCACGGAGACAGTCCTGCTCCACTCTCACCACCATCACAACATATCTTCAAAGCTATTAGCGCAAAGAAAAAAAAGTGCCGCACCACCACCGGGTGGGCTCGAAACTCCAACCTTTCGGATAACAGCTGATCGCGCTAGCCAATTGCGCCAAGCAGACAGTCCTGCTCCACTCTCACCACCATCAGAACATATCTTCAAAGCTATCAGCGCAAAAAAGCAACACACCACTCCCGGTAGGGCTCGAACCTCCAAATTTTCGGTTAACAGCCGATCGCGCTAGCCAATTGCGCCACGGAGACAGTCCTGCTCCACTCTCACCACCATCAGAACATATCTTCAAAGCTATCAGCCCAAAGAAAAAAAAGCGCCGCACCACCACCGGGTGGGCTCGAACCTCCAACCTTTTGGTTAACAGCCAATCACGCTCGCCATTTGCGCCAAGGAGATAGCCGTGCTCCACTCTCACCACCGTCAGAACATTTCTTCAGAGCTATCAGCCCAAAGAAAAAAAACGCCGCACCACCATCGGGTGGGCTCGAACCTCCAACCTTTCGGTTAACAGCCGATCGCGCGAGCCAATTGCGTCGCGGAGACAGTCGTGCCCCACTTTCACCACCATCAGAACATATCTTCAAAGCTATCAGAGCAAAGAAAAAAGCAACACACGACTCCCGGGAGGGCTCGAAACTCTAACCTTTCGGTTAACAGCCGATCGCGCTAGCCATTTGCGCCACGGTGACAGTCCTGCTCCACTCTCACCTCCATCAGAACATATCTTCAAAGCTATCAGCTCACAGAAAAAAACCTCCGCACCACCACCGGGTGGGCTCGAAACTCCAACCTTTCGGTAAACGGCCGATCGCGCTAGCCAATTGCGCCAAGGAGACAGTCCTGCTCCACTCTCACCACCATCAGAACATAATTTCAAAGCTATCAGCCCAAAGAAAAAAAGCGCCGCACCACCACCGGGAGGACTCAAACCTCCAACATTTCGGTTAACAGCTGATCGCGCTAGCCAATCGCGCCACGAAGACAGTCGTGCTCCACTCTCACCACCATCAGAACATATCTTCAAAGCTATCAGCCCAAAGAATAAAAAGCAACACACCACTCCCGGGAGGGCTCAAACCTCCAACCTTTCAGTTAACAGCCGATCGCGCTAGCCAATTGCGCCACGGAGACAGTCATGTTCCACTCTCACCACCATCACAACATATCTTCAAATCTATTAGGGCAAAGAAAAAAAAGCGCCGCACCACCACCAGGTGGGCTCGAACCTCCAACCTTTCGGTTAATAGGCGATCGCGCTAGCCAATTGCGCCCTGGAGACAGTCGTGCTCCACTCTCACCACCGTCAGAACATTTCTTCAGAGCTATCAGCCCAAAGGGAAAAATGCGCCGCACCACCACCGGGTGGGCTCGAACCTCCAACTTTTCGGTTAACAGCCGATCGCGCTAACCAATTGCGCCACGGAGACAGTCCTTCTCCACTCTCACCACCATAAGAACATATATTCAAAGCTATCTGCCCAAAGAATGAAAAGCAACACACCACTCCCTGGAGGGCTCGAACTTCCAACCTTTCAGTTAACAGCCGATCGCGCTAGCCCATTGCGCCACGGAGACAGTCGTGCTCCACTCTCACCACCATCAGAACATATCTTCAAAGCTATCAGCCCAAAGAATAAAAAGCAACACACCATTCCGGGAGGGCTCGAACCTCAAACTTTTCAGTTAACAGCCGATCGCGCTAGCCAATTGCGCCACGGAGACAGTCCTGCTCCACTCTCACCACCATCAGAACATAATTTCAAAGCAATCAGCCCAAAGAAAAAAAGCGCCGCACCACCACCGCGTGGGCTCGAACCTCCGACCTTTCGGTTTACAGCCGATCGCACTAGCCAATTGCGCCAAGGAGACAGTCCTGCTCCACTCTCACCACCATCAGAACATATTTTCAAAGCTATCAGCCCAAAGAAAAAAAGCGCCGCACCACCACCGCGTTGGCTCGAACCTCCAACCTTTCGGTTAACAGCCGATCGCGCTAGCCAATTGCGCAACGGAGACAGTCGTGCTCCACTCTCACCACCATCAGAACATATCTTCAAAGCTATCAGCCCAAAGAAAAAAAAGCGCCGCACCACCATCGGGTGGGCTCGAAACTCCAACCTTTCGGTTAACAGCCGATCGCGCTAGCCAATTGCGCAACGGAGACAGTCGTGCCACACTTTCACCACCATCAGAACATATCTTCAAAGCTATCAGAGCAAAAAAAACAACACACCGCTCCCGGTAGGGCTCGAAACTAACCTTTCGGTTAACTGCCGATCGTGCTAGCCAATTGCGCCACGGTGACAGTCCTGCTCCACTCTCACAACCATCAGAACATATCTTCAAAGCTATCAGCCCAAAGAAAAAAAAGCTCCGCACCACCACCGGGTGGGCTCGAAACTCGAACCTTTCGGTTAACAGCCAATCACGCTAGCCAATTGCGCCACGGAGACAGTCCTTCTCCACACTCACCACCATCAGAACATATCTTCAAAGCTATCAGCCCAAAGAAAAAAAAGCGCCGCACCACCACCGGTTGGGCTCGAACCTCCAATTTTTGGTTAACAGCAGATCGCGCTAGCCGATTGCGCGAAGGAGACAGTCCTGCTCCACTCTCACCACCATCAGAACATAATTTCAAAGCTATCAGCCCAAAGAAAAAAAGCGCCGCACCACCACCGCGTGGGCTCGAACCTCCAACCATTCGGTTAACAGCCGATCGCGCTAGCCAATCGCGCCACGGAGACAGTCGTGCTCCACTCTCACCACCATCAGAACATATCTTCAAAGCTATCAGCCCAAAGAAAAAAAAGCGCCGCACCACCACCGGGTGGGCTCGAAACTCCAACCTTTCGGTTAACAGCCGATCGCGCTAGCCAATTGCGCCACGGAGACAGTCCTGCTCCGCTTTCACCACCATCAGAACATATCTTCAAAGCTATCAGCCGAAAGAAAAAAAAGCGCCGCACCACCACCGGGTGGGCTAAAACCTCCAACTTTTCGGTTAACAGCCGATCGCGCTAGACAATTGCGCCACGAAGATAGCCGTGCTCCACTCTCACCACCATCAGGACATATCTTCAAAGCTATCAGCCCAAAGAAAAAAAAGCGCCGCACCACCACCGGGTGGGCTCGAAACTCCAACTTTTTGGTTAACAGCCGATCGCGCTAGCCAATTGCGCCACAGAGACTGTCCTGCTCCACTCTCACCACCATCAGAACATATCTTCAAAGCTATCAGCCCAAAGAAAAACAATCGCCGCACCACCAACGGGTGGGCTCGAACCTTCAACTTTTCGGTTAACAGCCGATCGCGCTAGCCAATTGCGCCACGGAGACAGTCAAGCTCCACTCTCACCACCATCACAACATATCTTCAAAGCTATTAGCTCAAAGAAAAAAAAGCGCCGCACCACCACCAGGTGGGCTCGAACCTCCGACCTTTCGGTAAACAGCCGATCGCGCTAGCCAATTGCACCACGGAGACAGTCCTGTTCCACTCTCACCACCATCAGAACTTATCTTCAAAGCTATCAGCCCAAAGAAAAAAAGCGCCGCACCACCACAGGGTGGGCTCGAACGGTCAATTTTTCGGTTAACAGCCGATCGCGCTAGCCAATTGCGCCACGGAGATTGTCATGCTGCACTCTCACCACCATAAGAACATATCTTCAAAGCTATTAGCGCAAAGAAAAAAAAGCGCCGCACCACCACCGGGTGGTCTCGAATTTCCAACCTTTTGGTTAACAGCCGCTCGCGCTAGCCAATTGCGCCATGGAGACAGTCCTCCTCCATTCTCACCACCATCAGAATATATCTTCAAAGCTATCAGCCCAAAAAAAAGCGCCACACCACCACCGGGTGGGCTCGAAACTCCAACCTTTCGGTTACAGCCGATCGCGTTAGCCCATTGCGCTACAAAGACAGTCGTGCTCCACTCTCACCACCATCACAACATATCTTCAAAGCTATTAGCTCAAAGAAAAAAAAGCGCCGCACCACCACCGGGTGGGCTCGAACCTTCAACTTTTCGGTTAACAGCCGATCGCGCTAGCCAATTGCGCCACGGAGACAGTCCTGTTCCACTCTCACCACCATCAGAACATATCTTGAAAGCTATCAGCCCAAAGAAAAAAAAGCGCCGCACCACCACCGGGTGGGCTCGAAACTCCAACCTTTCGGTTAACAGGCCATCGCGCTAGCCAATTGCGCCCTGGAGACAGTCGTGCTCCACTCTCACCACCGTCAGAACATTTCTTCAGAGCTATCAGTCCAAAGAAAAAAAAGCGCCGCACCACCACCGGGTGAGCTCGCACCTCCAACCTTTCAGTTAACAGCCGATCGCGCTAGCCAATTGCGCCACGGAGACAGTCTTGCTCCACTCTCACCACCATCAGAACATATCTTAAAAGCTATAAGACTAAAGAAAAAAAAGCGCCGCACCACCACCGGGTGAGCTCGAACCTCCAACATTTCGGTTAACAGCTGATCGCGCTAGCCAATCGCGCCACGAAGACAGTCGTGCTCCACTCTAATTACCATCAGAACATATCTTAAAAGCTATCAGCCTAAAGAAAAAAAAGCGCCGCCCCACCACCGGGTGGACTCGAGCCTCCAACCTTTCAGTTAACAGCCGATCGCGCTAGCCAATTGTGCCACGGAGACAGTCCTGCTCCACTTTCACCACCATTAGAACATATCTTCAAAGCTATCAGCCCAAAGAAAAAAAAGCACCGCACCCCCACCGGGTGGGCTCGAAACGCCAACCTTTCGGTTAACAACGGATCACGCAAGCCAATTGCGCCACGGAGACAGTCCTGCTTCACACTCACCACCATCAGAACATATCTTCAAAGCTATCAGCCAAAACAAAAAAAGCGCCGCACCACCACCGGGTGGGCTTAAACCTCCAATTTTTTGGTTAACAACCGATCGCGCTAGCCAATTGCGCCAAGGAGACAGTCCTGCTCCACTCTCACCACCATTAGAACATAACTTCAAAGCTATCAGCCCAAAAAAAAGCGCCGCACCACCACCGCGTGGGCTCGAACCTCCAACCTTTCGGTTAACAGCCGATCGCGCTAGCCAATTGCGCCACGGAGACAGTCGTGCTTCACTCTCACCACCATCAGAACATATTTTCAAAGCTATCAGCGGAAAGAAAAAAGCAACACACCACTCCCGGGAGGGCTCGAAACTCCAACCTATCGATTAACAGCCGAGCGCGCTAGCCAATTGCGCCACGGAGACAGTCCTGCTCCACTCTCACCACCATCACAACATATCTTCAAAGCTATTAGCGCAAAGAAAAAAAAGCGCCGCACCACCACCGGGTGGGCTCGAAACTCCAACCTTTCGGTTAACAGCCGATCGCGCTAGACAATTGCGCCACGAAGACAGCCGTGCTCCACTCTCACCACCATCAGGACATATCTTCAAAGCTATCAGCCCAAAGAAAAAAAAGCGCCGCACCACCACCGGGTGGGCTCGAAACTCCAACTTTTTGGTTAACAGCCGATCGCGCTAGCCAATTGCGCCACAGAGACTGTCCTGCTCCACTCTCACCACCATCAGAACATATCTTCAAAGCTATCAGCCCAAAGAAAAAAAATCGCCGCACCACCACCGGGTGGGCTCTAACCTTCAACTTTTCGGTTAACAGCCGATCGCGCTAGCCAATTGCGCCACGGAGACAGTCAAGCTCCACTCTCACCACCATCACAACATATCTTCAAAGCTATTAGCTCAAAGAAAAAAAAGCGCCGCACCACCACCAGGTGGGCTCGAACCTCCGACCTTTCGGTAAACAGCCGATCGCGCTAGCCAATTGCACCACGGAGACAGTCCTGTTCCACTCTCACCACCATCAGAACTTATCTTCAAAGCTATCAGCCCAAAGAAAAAGAGCGCCGCACCACCACAGGGTGGGCTCGAACGGTCAATTTTTCGGTTAACAGCCGATCGCGCTAGCCAATTGCGCGACTGCGGCGGCTGCATTTCCGATGGAGGCGGAGATGTTGTAGGCCCGTGTGCTCAGATTTGGGTGCACGTTAAAGAACCCCAGGTGGTCTAAATTTCCGGAGTCCTCCACTACGGCGTCTCTCATAATCATATAGTGGTTTTGGGACGTTAAACCCCACATATCATCATAGCCAATTGCGCGAAGGAGACAGTCCTGCTCCAGTCTCACCACCATCCGAACATATCTTCAAAGCTATCAGCCCAAAGAATAAAAAGCAACACACCACTCCCGGGAGGGCTTGAACCTCAAACTTTTCAGTTAACAGCCAATCGCGCCACGGAGATTGTCATGCTGCACTCTCACCACCATAAGAACATATCTTCAAAGCTATTAGCGCAAAGAAAAAAAAGCGCCGCACCACCACCGGGTGGTCTCGAATTTCCAACCTTTTGGTTAACAGCCGCTCGCGCTAGCCAATTGCGCCATGGAGAAAGTCCTCCTCCATTCTCACCACCATCAGAATATATCTTCAAAGCTATCAGCCCAAAAAAAAGCGCCACACCACCACCGGGTGGGCTCGAAACTCCAACCTTTCGGTTACAGCCGATCGCGTTAGCCCATTGCGCTACAAAGACAGTCGTGCTCCACTCTCACCACCATCTGAACATATCTTCAAAGCTATCAGCCCAAAGAAAAAAAGCGCCGCACCACCACCGGGTGGGCTCGAACCTTCAACTTTTCGGTTAACAGCAGATCGCGCTAGCCAATTGCTCCACGGAGACAGTCATGCTCCACTCTCACCACCATCACAACATATCTTCAAAGCTATTAGCTCAAAGAAAAAAAAGCGCCGCACCACCACCGGGTGGGCTCGAACCTCCAACCTTTCCATCAACAGCCGATCGCGCTAGCCAATTGCACCACGGAGACAGTCCTGTTCCACTCTCACCACCATCAGAACATATCTTGAAAGCTATCAGCCCAAAGAAAAAAAAGCGCCGCACCACCACCGGGTGGGCTCGAAACTCCAACCTTTTGGTTAACAGGCCATCGCGCTAGCCAATTGCGCCCTGGAGACAGTAGTGCTCCACTCTCACCACCGTCAGAACATTTCTTCAGAGCTATCAGTCCAAAGAAAAAAAAGCGCCGCACCACCACCGGGTGAGCTCGCACCTCCAACCTTTCAGTTAACAGCCGATCGCGCTAGCCAATTGCGCCACGGAGACAGTCTTGCTCCACTCTCACCACCATCAGAACATATCTTAAAAGCTATAAGACTAAAGAAAAAAAAAGCGCCGGACCACCACCGGGTGAGCTCGAACCTCCAACATTTCGGTTAACAGCTGATCGCGCTAGCCAATCGCGCCACGAAGACAGTCGTGCTCCACTCTAATTACCATCAGAACATATCTTAAAAGCTATCAGCCTAAAGAAAAAAAAGCGCCGCCCCACCACCGGGTGGACTCGAACCTCCAACCTTTAAGTTAACAGCCGATCGCGCTAGCCAATTGTGCCACGGAGACAGTCCTGCTCCACTTTCACCACCATTAGAACATATCTTCAAAGCTATCAGCCCAAAGAAAAAAAAGCACCGCACCCCCACCGGGTGGGCTCGAAACTCCAACCTTTCGGTTAACAACGGATCACGCAAGCCAATTGCGCCACGGAGACAGTCCTGCTCCACACTCACCACCATCAGAACATATCTTCAAAGCTATCAGCCGAAACAAAAAAAAAGCGCCGCACCACCACCGGGTGGGCTTGAACCTCCAATTTTTTGGTTAACAACCGATCGCGCTAGCCAATTGCGCCAAGGAGACAGTCCTGCTCCACTCTCACCACCATTAGAACATAACTTCAAAGCTATCAGCCCAAAAAAAAGCGCCGCACCACCACCGCGTGGGCTCGAACCTCCAACCTTTCGGTTAACAGCCGATCGCGCTAGCCAATTGCGCCACGGAGACAGTCGTGCTTCACCCTCACCACCATCAGAACATATTTTCAAAGCTATCAGCGGAAAGAAAAAAGCAACACACCACTCCCGGGAGGGCTCGAAACTCCAACCTATCGATTAACAGCCGAGCGCGCTAGCCAATTGCGCCACGGAGACAGTCCTGCTCCACTCTCACCACCATCACAACATATCTTCAAAGCTATTAGCGCAAAGAAAAAAAAGCGCCGCACCACCACCGGGTGGGCTCGAAACTCCAACCTTTCGGATAACAGCCGATCGCGCTAGCCAATTGCGCCAAGCAGACAGTCCTGCTCCACTCTCACCACCATCAGAACATATCTTCAAAGCTATCAGCGCAAAAAAAAGCAACACACCACTCCCGGGAGGGCTCGAACCTCCAAATTTTCGGTTAACAGCCGATCGCGCTAGCCAATTGCGCCACGGAGACAGTCCTGCTCCACTCTCACCACCATCAGAACATATCTTCAAAGCTATCAGCCCAAAGAAAAAAAAAGCGTCGCACCACCACCGGGTGGGCTCGAACCTCCAACCTTTTGGTTAACAGCCGATCACGCTCGCCATTTGCGCCAAGGAGACAGCCGTGCTCCACTCTCACCACCGTCAGAACATTTCTTCAGAGCTATCAGCCCAAAGAAAAAAAGCGCGGCACCACCACCGGGAGGGCTCGAACCTCCAACATTTCGGTTAACAGCTGATCGCGCTAGCCAATCGCGCCACGAAGACAGTCGTGCTCCACTCTCACCACCGTCAGAACATATCTTCAAAGCTATCAGCCCAAAGAATAAAAAGCAACACACCACTCCCGGGAGGGCTCAAACCTCCAACCTTTCAGTTAAGAGCCGATCGCGCTAGCCAATTGCGCCACGGAGACAGTCATGCTCCACTCTCACCACCATCACAACATATCTTCAAAGGTATTAGGGCAAAGAAAAAAAAGCGCCGCACCACCACCGGGTGGGCTCGAACCTCCAACCTTTCGGTTAACAGCCGATCGCGCTAGCCAATTGCGCCACGGAGACAGTCCTGCTCCACTCTCACCACCATCAGAACATATCTTCAAAGCTATCAGCCCAAAGAAAAAAAAGCGCCGCACCACCACCGGGTGGGCTCGAACCTTTAATTTTTCGGTTAACAGCCGATCGCGCTAGCCAATTGCGCCACGGAGACAGTCATGCTCCACTCTCACCACCATCACAACATATCTTCAAAGCTATTCGCTCAAAGAAAAAAAGGCGCCGCACCACCACTGGGTGGGCTCGAAACTCCAACCTTTCGGTTAACAGGCGATCGCGCTAGCCACAGTCATGCTCCACTCTCACCACCGTCAGAACATTTCTTCAGAGCTATCAGCCCAAAGGGAAAAAAGCGCCGCACCACCACCGGGTGGGCTCGAACCTCCAACTTTTCGGTTAACAGCTGATCGCGCTAACCAATTGCGCCACGGAGACAGTCGTGCTCCACTCTCACCACCATCAGAACATATCTTAAAAGCTATCAGCCTAAAGAAAAAAAAGCGCCGCACCACAACCGGGTGGACTCGAACCTCCAACATATCGGTTACCAGCTGATCGCGCTAGCCAATCGCGCCACGAAGACAGTCGTGCTCCACTCTAGTCACCATCAGAACATATCTTAAAAGCTATCAGCCTAAAGAAAAAAAAGCGCCGCACCACCACCGGGTGGACTCGAACCTCCAACCTTTCAGTTAACAGCCGATCGCGCTAGCCAATTGCGCCACGGAGACAGTCCTGCTCCACTTTCACCACCATTAGAACATATCTTCAAAGCTATCAGCCCAAACAAAAAAAAGCACCGCACCCCCACCGGGTGGGCTCGAAACTCCAACCTTTCGGTTAACAGCCGATCACGCAAGCCAATTGCGCCACGGAGACAGTCCTGCTCCACACTCACCACCATCAGAACATATCTTCAAAGCTATCAGCCGAAACAAAAAAAAGCGCCGCACCACCACCGGGTGGGCTTGAACCTCCAATTTTTTGGTTAACAGCCGATCGCGCTAGCCAATTGCGCCACGGAGACAGTCCTGCTCCACTCTCACCACCATTAGAACATAACTTCAAAGCTATCAGCCCAAAAAAAAGCGCCGCACCACCACCGCGTGGGCTCGAACCTCCAACCTTTCGGTTAACAGCCGATCGCGCTAGCCAATTGCGCCACGGAGACAGTCGTGCTTCACTCTCACCACCATCAGAACATATCTTCAAAGCTATTAGCTCAAAGAAAAAAAAGCGCCGCACCACCACCGGGTGGGCTCGAACCTCCAACCTTTCCATCAACAGCCGATCGCGCTAGCCAATTGCACCACGGAGACAGTCCTGTTCCACTCTCACCACCATCAGAACATATCTTGAAAGCTATCAGCCCAAAGAAAAAAAAGCGCCGCACCACCACCGGGTGGGCTCGAAACTCCAACCTTTTGGTTAACAGGCCATCGCGCTAGCCAATTGCGCCCTGGAGACAGTAGTGCTCCACTCTCACCACCGTCAGAACATTTCTTCAGAGCTATCAGTCCAAAGAAAAAAAAGCGCCGCACCACCACCGGGTGAGCTCGCACCTCCAACCTTTCAGTTAACAGCCGATCGCGCTAGCCAATTGCGCCACGGAGACAGTCTTGCTCCACTCTCACCACCATCAGAACATATCTTAAAAGCTATAAGACTAAAGAAAAAAAAAGCGCCGGACCACCACCGGGTGAGCTCGAACCTCCAACATTTCGGTTAACAGCTGATCGCGCTAGCCAATCGCGCCACGAAGACAGTCGTGCTCCACTCTAATTACCATCAGAACATATCTTAAAAGCTATCAGCCTAAAGAAAAAAAAGCGCCGCCCCACCACCGGGTGGACTCGAACCTCCAACCTTTAAGTTAACAGCCGATCGCGCTAGCCAATTGTGCCACGGAGACAGTCCTGCTCCACTTTCACCACCATTAGAACATATCTTCAAAGCTATCAGCCCAAAGAAAAAAAAGCACCGCACCCCCACCGGGTGGGCTCGAAACTCCAACCTTTCGGTTAACAACGGATCACGCAAGCCAATTGCGCCACGGAGACAGTCCTGCTCCACACTCACCACCATCAGAACATATCTTCAAAGCTATCAGCCGAAACAAAAAAAAAGCGCCGCACCACCACCGGGTGGGCTTGAACCTCCAATTTTTTGGTTAACGACCGATCGCGCTAGCCAATTGCGCCAAGGAGACAGTCCTGCTCCACTCTCACCACCATTAGAACATAACTTCAAAGCTATCAGCCCAAAAAAAAGCGCCGCACCACCACCGCGTGGGCTCGAACCTCCAACCTTTCGGTTAACAGCCGATCGCGCTAGCCAATTGCGCCACGGAGACAGTCGTGCTTCACCCTCACCACCATCAGAACATATTTTCAAAGCTATCAGCGGAAAGAAAAAAGCAACACACCACTCCCGGGAGGGCTCGAAACTCCAACCTATCGATTAACAGCCGAGCGCGCTAGCCAATTGCGCCACGGAGACAGTCCTGCTCCACTCTCACCACCATCACAACATATCTTCAAAGCTATTAGCGCAAAGAAAAAAAAGCGCCGCACCACCACCGGGTGGGCTCGAAACTCCAACCTTTCGGATAACAGCCGATCGCGCTAGCCAATTGCGCCAAGCAGACAGTCCTGCTCCACTCTCACCACCATCAGAACATATCTTCAAAGCTATCAGCGCAAAAAAAAGCAACACACCACTCCCGGGAGGGCTCGAACCTCCAAATTTTCGGTTAACAGCCGATCGCGCTAGCCAATTGCGCCACGGAGACAGTCCTGCTCCACTCTCACCACCATCAGAACATATCTTCAAAGCTATCAGCCCAAAGAAAAAAAAAGCGTCGCACCACCACCGGGTGGGCTCGAACCTCCAACCTTTTGGTTAACAGCCGATCACGCTCGCCATTTGCGCCAAGGAGACAGCCGTGCTCCACTCTCACCACCGTCAGAACATTTCTTCAGAGCTATCAGCCCAAAGAAAAAAAGCGCGGCACCACCACCGGGAGGGCTCGAACCTCCAACATTTCGGTTAACAGCTGATCGCGCTAGCCAATCGCGCCACGAAGACAGTCGTGCTCCACTCTCACCACCGTCAGAACATATCTTCAAAGCTATCAGCCCAAAGAATAAAAAGCAACACACCACTCCCGGGAGGGCTCAAACCTCCAACCTTTCAGTTAAGAGCCGATCGCGCTAGCCAATTGCGCCACGGAGACAGTCATGCTCCACTCTCACCACCATCACAACATATCTTCAAAGGTATTAGGGCAAAGAAAAAAAAGCGCCGCACCACCACCGGGTGGGCTCGAACCTCCAACCTTTCGGTTAACAGCCGATCGCGCTAGCCAATTGCGCCACGGAGACAGTCCTGCTCCACTCTCACCACCATCAGAACATATCTTCAAAGCTATCAGCCCAAAGAAAAAAAAGCGCCGCACCACCACCGGGTGGGCTCGAACCTTTAATTTTTCGGTTAACAGCCGATCGCGCTAGCCAATTGCGCCACGGAGACAGTCATGCTCCACTCTCACCACCATCACAACATATCTTCAAAGCTATTCGCTCAAAGAAAAAAAGGCGCCGCACCACCACTGGGTGGGCTCGAAACTCCAACCTTTCGGTTAACAGGCGATCGCGCTAGCCACAGTCATGCTCCACTCTCACCACCGTCAGAACATTTCTTCAGAGCTATCAGCCCAAAGGGAAAAAAGCGCCGCACCACCACCGGGTGGGCTCGAACCTCCAACTTTTCGGTTAACAGCTGATCGCGCTAACCAATTGCGCCACGGAGACAGTCGTGCTCCACTCTCACCACCATCAGAACATATCTTAAAAGCTATCAGCCTAAAGAAAAAAAAGCGCCGCACCACAACCGGGTGGACTCGAACCTCCAACATATCGGTTACCAGCTGATCGCGCTAGCCAATCGCGCGACGAAGACAGTCGTGCTCCACTCTAGTCACCATCAGAACATATCTTAAAAGCTATCAGCCTAAAGAAAAAAAAGCGCCGCACCACCACCGGGTGGACTCGAACCTCCAACCTTTCAGTTAACAGCCGATCGCGCTAGCCAATTGCGCCACGGAGACAGTCCTGCTCCACTTTCACCACCATTAGAACATATCTTCAAAGCTATCAGCCCAAACAAAAAAAAGCACCGCACCCCCACCGGGTGGGCTCGAAACTCCAACCTTTCGGTTAACAGCCGATCACGCAAGCCAATTGCGCCACGGAGACAGTCCTGCTCCACACTCACCACCATCAGAACATATCTTCAAAGCTATCAGCCGAAACAAAAAAAAGCGCCGCACCACCACCGGGTGGGCTTGAACCTCCAATTTTTTGGTTAACAGCCGATCGCGCTAGCCAATTGCGCCACGGAGACAGTCCTGCTCCACTCTCACCACCATTAGAACATAACTTCAAAGCTATCAGCCCAAAAAAAAGCGCCGCACCACCACCGCGTGGGCTCGAACCTCCAACCTTTCGGTTAACAGCCGATCGCGCTAGCCAATTGCGCCACGGAGACAGTCGTGCTTCACTCTCACCACCATCAGAACATATCTTCAAAGCTATCAGCGGAAAGAAAAAAGCAACACACCACTCCCGGGAGGGCTCGAAACTCCAACCTATCGATTAACAGCCGAGCGCGCTAGCCGATTGCGCCACGGAGACAGTCCTGCTCCACTCTCACCACCATCACAACATATCTTCAAAGCTATTAGCGCAAAGAAAAAAAAGTGCCGCACCACCACCGGGTGGGCTCGAAACTCCAACCTTTCGGATAACAGCCGATCGCGCTAGCCAATTGCGCCAAGCAGACAGTCCTGCTCCACTCTCACCACCATCAGAACATATCTTCAAAGCTATCAGCGCAAAAAAAGCAACACACCACTCCCGGTAGGGCTCGAACCTCCAAATTTTCGGTTAACAGCCGATCGCGCTAGCCAATTGCGCCACGGAGACAGTCCTGCTCCACTCTCACCACCATCAGAACATATCTTCAAAGCTATCAGCCCAAAGAAAAAAAAAGCGCCGCACCACCACCGGGTGGGCTCGAACCTCCAACCTTTTGGTTAACAGCCGATCACGCTCGCCATTTGCGCCAAGGAGATAGCCGTGCTCCACTCTCACCACCGTCAGAACATTTCTTCAGAGCTATCAGCCCAAATAAAAAAAAACGCCGCACCACCATCGGGTGGGCTCGAACGTCCAACCTTTCGGTTAACAGCCGATCGCGCGAGCCAATTGCGTCGCGGAGACAGTCGTGCCCCACTTTCACCACCATCAGAACATATCTTCAAAGCTATCAGAGCAAAGAAAAAAGCAACACACGACTCCCGGGAGGGCTCGAAACTCTAACCTTTCGGTTAACAGCCGATCGCGCTAGCCATTTGCGCCACGGTGACAGTCCTGCTCCACTCTCACCTCCATCAGAACATATCTTCAAAGCTATCAGCTCAAAGAAAAAAACCTCCGCACCACCACCGGGTGGGCTCGAAACTCCAACCTTTCGGTTAACGGCCGATCGCGCTAGCCAATTGCGCCAAGGAGACAGTCCTGCTCCACTCTCACCACCATCAGAACATAATTTCAAAGCTATCAGCCCAAAGAAAAAAAGCGCCGCACCACCACCGGGAGGGCTCAAACCTCCAACATTTCGGTTAACAGCTGATCGCGCTAGCCAATCGCGCCACGAAGACAGTCGTGCTCCACTCTCACCACCATCAGAACATATCTTCAAAGCTATCAGCCCAAAGAATAAAAAGCAACACACCACTCCCGGGAGGGCTCAAACCTCCAACCTTTCAGTTAACAGCCGATCGCGCTAGCCAATTGCGCCACGGAGACAGTCATGCTCCACTCTCACCACCATCACAACATACGTCATGGCCGGGGCTACCTTGCCGGTTGAAACAGAATATAAATATCTAGGGGTCATTTTTTCTGCCAACCTATCTTGGAACGCTCATATTAATTACTTAACATTAAAGGCTAGTCGAGTGCTAAATTTTTTGAGGCGCAATTTCAGACAGGCACCAACTAAGTTGAAAGAAACACTATACATATCCAATGTGCGTCCCATATTAGAATATGCCTGCAGTGCCTGGGACCCCTCAACAAAATCAAATATAGAAGCCCTGGAGCGTGTACAGGCACGCGCAGCACGCTTTGTGGCAAGCAATTATAACTTTACCATAAGATCAGCTGACATTCGTTCAGGATTGCAATGGCCTCTGTTAGCTGACCGGCGAAAATACCTACGACTGTCCCTATTTTACAGCATATTCATGAACAAAACAGGCATCGACAAGGATCAGTATATAAAGCCACCTACCTATGTGTCACCCCGTACTGACCATTCTTTAAAACTGCGTGAATACACTTCCAGGATCAACGCATTCAAATACGCTTTTTTTCCAAGAACCACGCATGAGTGGAACGGCTTGCCAGAGGAAATTGTCTCTGCGCCTCCCTTATCTTTTGTTAAAAATTTGCACAATTTTTTGTTGAACTAATCATTACTGTATTTCTGATACGTTCCGTACTAATTATTTTTTTTTTGTTTTTATTGCCCTATGTTACCAATAGCACTCTTCTCTTTCAACGTTTTGCTTTGTATTTGCAATTTGATGCCTTATTTATGACAGTGTTGTTTCACTTTGTTATGACTATGTTCTTTCAAACGATACAGCCTTTTATCCGCAACCATCTTTTTCGGCATATCGACTGTACTGTATTCTTTTGCTTGTTCTCCCCCCTACAATAATGCCCGTAAGGGCGATGTAGGTACATGTATAAATAAATAAATAAATATCTTCAAAGCTATTAGGGCAAAGAAAAAAAAGCGCCGCACCACCACCGGGTGGGCTCGAACCTCCAACCTTTCGGTTAACAGCCGATCGCGCTAGCCAATTGCGCCACGGAGACAGTCCTGCTCCACTCTCACCACCATCAGAACATATCTTCAAAGCTATCAGCCCAAAGAAAAAGCAACACACCACTCCCGGGAGGGCTCGAACCTCCAAATTTTCGGTTAACAGCCGATCGCGCTAGCCAATTGCGCCACGGAGACAGTCCTGCTCCACTCTCACCACCATCAGAACATATCTTCAAAGCTATCAGCCCAAAGAAAAAAAAGCGTCGCACCACCACCGGGTGGGCTCGAACCTCCAACCTTTTGGTTAACAGCCGATCACGCTCGCCATTTGCGCCAAGGAGACAGCCGTGCTCCACTCTCACCACCGTCAGAACATTTCTTCAGAGCTATCAGCCCAAAGAAAAAAAGCGCGGCACCACCACCGGGAGGGCTCGAACCTCCAACATTTCGGTTAACAGCTGATCGCGCTAGCCAATCGCGCCACGAAGACAGTCGTGCTCCACTCTCACCACCGTCAGAACATATCTTCAAAGCTATCAGCCCAAAGAATAAAAAGCAACACACCACTCCCGGGAGGGCTCAAACCTCCAACCTTTCAGTTAAGAGCCGATCGCGCTAGCCAATTGCGCCACGGAGACAGTCATGCTCCACTCTCACCACCATCACAACATATCTTCAAAGCTATTAGGGCAAAGAAAAAAAAGCGCCGCACCACCACCGGGTGGGCTCGAACCTCCAACCTTTCGGTTAACAGCCGATCGCGCTAGCCAATTGCGCCACGGAAACAGTCCTGCTCCACTCTCACCACCATCAGAACATATCTTCAAAGCTATCAGCCCAAAGAAAAAAAAGCGCCGCACCACTACCGGGTGGGCTCGAACCTTTAATTTTTCGGTTAACAGCCGATCGCGCTAGCCAATTGCGCCACGGAGACAGTCATGCTCCACTCTCACCACCATCACAACATATCTTCAAAGCTATTAGCTCAAAGAAAAAAAAGCGCCGCACCACCACTGGGTGGGCTCGAAACTCCAACCTTTCGGTTAACAGGCGATCGCGCTAGCCACAGTCATGCTCCACTCTCACCACCGTCAGAACATTTTTTCAGAGCTATCAGCCCAAAGGGAAAAAAGCGCCACACCACCACCGGGTGGGCTCGAACCTCCAACTTTTCGGTTAACAGCTGATCGCGCTAACCAATTGCGCCACGGAGACAGTCGTGCTCCACTCTCACCACCATCAGAACATATCTTAAAAGCTATCAGCCTAAAGAAAAAAAAGCGCCGCACCACAACCGGGTGGACTCGAACCTCCAACATATCGGTTACCAGCTGGTCGCGCTAGCCAATCGCGCCACGAAGACAGTCGTGCTCCACTCTAATCACCATCAGAACATATCTTAAAAGCTATCAGCCTAAAGAAAAAAAAGCGCCGCACCACCACCGGGTGGACTCGAACCTCCAACCTTTCAGTTAACAGCCGATCGCGCTAGCCAATTGCGCCACGGAGACAGTCCTGCTCCACTTTCACCACCATTAGAACATATCTTCAAAGCTATCAGCCCAAACAAAAAAAGCACCGCACCCCCACCGGGTGGGCTCGAAACTCCAACCTTTCGGTTAACAGCCGATCACGCAAGCCAATTGCGCCACGGAGACAGTCCTGCTCCACACTCACCACCATCAGAACATATCTTCAAAGCTATCAGCCGAAACAAAAAAAAGCGCCGCACCACCACCGGGTGGGCTTGAACCTCCAATTTTTTGGTTAACAGCCGATCGCGCTAGCCAATTGCGCCACGGAGACAGTCCTGCTCCACTCTCACCACCATTAGAACATAACTTCAAAGCTATCAGCCCAAAAAAAAAGCGCCGCACCACCACCGCGTGGGCTCGAACCTCCAACCTTTCGGTTAACAGCCGATCGCGCTAGCCAATTGCGCCACGGAGACAGTCGTGCTTCACTCTCACCACCATCAGAACATATCTTCAAAGCTATCAGCGGAAAGAAAAAAGCAACACACCACTCCCGGGAGGGCTCGAAACTCCAACCTATCGATTAACAGCCGAGCGCGCTAGCCAATTGCGCCACGGAGACAGTCCTGCTCCACTCTCACCACCATCACAACATATCTTCAAAGCTATTAGCGCAAAGAAAAAAAAGTGCCGCACCACCACCGGGTGGGCTAGAAACTCCAACCTTTCGGATAACAGCCGATCGCGCTAGCCAATTGCGCCAAGCAGACAGTCCTGCTCCACTCTCACCACCATCAGAACATATCTTCAAAGCTATCAGCGCAAAAAAAGCAACACACCACTCCCGGTGGGGCTCGAACCTCCAAATTTTCGGTTAACAGCCGATAGCGCTAGCCAATTGCGCCACGGAGACAGTCCTGCTCCACTCTCACCACCATCAGAACATATCTTCAAAGCTATCAGCCCAAAGAAAAAAAAAGCGCCGCACCACCACCGGGTGGGCTCGAACCTCCAACCTTTTGGTTAACAGCCGATCACGCTCGCCATTTGCGCCAAGGAGATAGCCGTGCTCCACTCTCACCACCGTCAGAACATTTCTTCAGAGCTATCAGCCCAAAGAAAAAAAACGCCGCACCACCATCGGGTGGGCTCGAACCTCCAACCTTTCGGTTAACAGCCGATCGCGCGAGCCAATTGCGTCGCGGAGACAGTCGTGCCCCACTTTCACCACCATCAGAACATATCTTCAAAGCTATCAGAGCAAAGAAAAAAAAGCGCCGCACCACCACCGGGTGGGCTCGAACCTTTAATTTTTCGGTTAACAGCCGATCGCGCTAGCCAATTGCGCCACGGAGACAGTCATGCTCCACTCTCACCACCATCACAACATATCTTCAAAGCTATTAGCTCAAAGAAAAAAAGGCGCCGCACCACCACTGGGTGGGCTCGAAACTCCAACCTTTCGGTTAACAGGCGATCGCGCTAGCCACAGTCATGCTCCACTCTCACCACCGTCAGAACATTTCTTCAGAGCTATCAGCCCAAAGGGAAAAAAGCGCCGCACCACCACCGGGTGGGCTCGAACCTCCAACTTTTCGGTTAACAGCTGATCGCGCTAACCAATTGCGCCACGGAGACAGTCGTGCTCCACTCTCACCACCATCAGAACATATCTTAAAAGCTATCAGCCTAAAGAAAAAAAAGCGCCGCACCACAACCGGGTGGACTCGAACCTCCAACATATCGGTTACCAGCTGATCGCGCTAGCCAATCGCGCCACGAAGACAGTCGTGCTCCACTCTAGTCACCATCAGAACATATCTTAAAAGCTATCAGCCTAAAGAAAAAAAAGCGCCGCACCACCACCGGGTGGACTCGAACCTCCAACCTTTCAGTTAACAGCCGATCGCGCTAGCCAATTGCGCCACGGAGACAGTCCTGCTCCACTTTCACCACCATTAGAACATATCTTCAAAGCTATCAGCCCAAACAAAAAAAAGCACCGCACCCCCACCGGGTGGGCTCGAAACTCCAACCTTTCGGTTAACAGCCGATCACGCAAGCCAATTGCGCCACGGAGACAGTCCTGCTCCACACTCACCACCATCAGAACATATCTTCAAAGCTATCAGCCGAAACAAAAAAAAGCGCCGCACCACCACCGGGTGGGCTTGAACCTCCAATTTTTTGGTTAACAGCCGATCGCGCTAGCCAATTGCGCCACGGAGACAGTCCTGCTCCACTCTCACCACCATTAGAACATAACTTCAAAGCTATCAGCCCAAAAAAAAGCGCCGCACCACCACCGCGTGGGCTCGAACCTCCAACCTTTCGGTTAACAGCCGATCGCGCTAGCCAATTGCGCCACGGAGACAGTCGTGCTTCACTCTCACCACCATCAGAACATATCTTCAAAGCTATCAGCGGAAAGAAAAAAGCAACACACCACTCCCGGGAGGGCTCGAAACTCCAACCTATCGATTAACAGCCGAGCGCGCTAGCCGATTGCGCCACGGAGACAGTCCTGCTCCACTCTCACCACCATCACAACATATCTTCAAAGCTATTAGCGCAAAGAAAAAAAAGTGCCGCACCACCACCGGGTGGGCTCGAAACTACAACCTTTCGGATAACAGCCGATCGCGCTAGCCAATTGCGCCAAGCAGACAGTCCTGCTCCACTCTCACCACCATCAGAACATATCTTCAAAGCTATCAGCGCAAAAAAAGCAACACACCACTCCCGGTAGGGCTCGAACCTCCAAATTTTCGGTTAACAGCCGATCGCGCTAGCCAATTGCGCCACGGAGACAGTCCTGCTCCACTCTCACCACCATCAGAACATATCTTCAAAGCTATCAGCCCAAAGAAAAAAAAAGCGCCGCACCACCACCGGGTGGGCTCGAACCTCCAACCTTTTGGTTAACAGCCGATCACGCTCGCCATTTGCGCCAAGGAGATAGCCGTGCTCCACTCTCACCACCGTCAGAACATTTCTTCAGAGCTATCAGCCCAAATAAAAAAAACGCCGCACCACCATCGGGTGGGCTCGAACGTCCAACCTTTCGGTTAACAGCCGATCGCGCGAGCCAATTGCGTCGCGGAGACAGTCGTGCCCCACTTTCACCACCATCAGAACATATCTTCAAAGCTATCAGAGCAAAGAAAAAAGCAACACACGACTCCCGGGAGGGCTCGAAACTCTAACCTTTCGGTTAACAGCCGATCGCGCTAGCCATTTGCGCCACGGTGACAGTCCTGCTCCACTCTCACCTCCATCAGAACATATCTTCAAAGCTATCAGCTCAAAGAAAAAAACCTCCGCACCACCACCGGGTGGGCTCGAAACTCCAACCTTTCGGTTAACGGCCGATCGCGCTAGCCAATTGCGCCAAGGAGACAGTCCTGCTCCACTCTCACCACCATCAGAACATAATTTCAAAGCTATCAGCCCAAAGAAAAAAAGCGCCGCACCACCACCGGGAGGGCTCAAACCTCCAACATTTCGGTTAACAGCTGATCGCGCTAGCCAATCGCGCCACGAAGACAGTCGTGCTCCACTCTCACCACCATCAGAACATATCTTCAAAGCTATCAGCCCAAAGAATAAAAAGCAACACACCACTCCCGGGAGGGCTCAAACCTCCAACCTTTCAGTTAACAGCCGATCGCGCTAGCCAATTGCGCCACGGAGACAGTGATGCTCCACTCTCACCACCATCACAACATACGTCATGGCCGGGGCTACCTTGCCGGTTGAAACAGAATATAAATATCTAGGGGTCATTTTTTCTGCCAACCTATCTTGGAACGCTCATATTAATTACTTAACATTAAAGGCTAGTCGAGTGCTAAATTTTTTGAGGCGCAATTTCAGACAGGCACCAACTAAGTTGAAAGAAACACTATACATATCCAATGTGCGTCCCATATTAGAATATGCCTGCAGTGCCTGGGACCCCTCAACAAAATCAAATATAGAAGCCCTGGAGCGTGTACAGGCACGCGCAGCACGCTTTGTGGCAAGCAATTATAACTTTACCATAAGATCAGCTGACATTCGTTCAGGATTGCAATGGCCTCTGTTAGCTGACCGGCGAAAATACCTACGACTGTCCCTATTTTACAGCATATTCATGAACAAAACAGGCATCGACAAGGATCAGTATATAAAGCCACCTACCTATGTGTCACCCCGTACTGACCATTCTTTAAAACTGCGTGAATACACTTCCAGGATCAACGCATTCAAATACGCTTTTTTTCCAAGAACCACGCATGAGTGGAACGGCTTGCCAGAGGAAATTGTCTCTGCGCCTCCCTTATCTTTTGTTAAAAATTTGCACAATTTTTTGTTGAACTAATCATTACTGTATTTCTGATACGTTCCGTACTAATTATTTTTTTTTTGTTTTTATTGCCCTATGTTACCAATAGCACTCTTCTCTTTCAACGTTTTGCTTTGTATTTGCAATTTGATGCCTTATTTATGACAGTGTTGTTTCACTTTGTTATGACTATGTTCTTTCAAACGATACAGCCTTTTATCCGCAACCATCTTTTTCGGCATATCGACTGTACTGTATTCTTTTGCTTGTTCTCCCCCCTACAATAATGCCCGTAAGGGCGATGTAGGTACATGTATAAATAAATAAATAAATATCTTCAAAGCTATTAGGGCAAAGAAAAAAAAGCGCCGCACCACCACCGGGTGGGCTCGAACCTCCAACCTTTCGGTTAACAGCCGATCGCGCTAGCCAATTGCGCCACGGAGACAGTCCTGCTCCACTCTCACCACCATCAGAACATATCTTCAAAGCTATCAGCCCAAAGAAAAAGCAACACACCACTCCCGGGAGGGCTCGAACCTCCAAATTTTCGGTTAACAGCCGATCGCGCTAGCCAATTGCGCCACGGAGACAGTCCTGCTCCACTCTCACCACCACCAGAACATATCTTCAAAGCTATCAGCCCAAAGAAAAAAAAGCGTCGCACCACCACCGGGTGGGCTCGAACCTCCAACCTTTTGGTTAACAGCCGATCACGCTCGCCATTTGCGCCAAGGAGACAGCCGTGCTCCACTCTCACCACCGTCAGAACATTTCTTCAGAGCTATCAGCCCAAAGAAAAAAAGCGCGGCACCACCACCGGGAGGGCTCGAACCTCCAACATTTCGGTTAACAGCTGATCGCGCTAGCCAATCGCGCCACGAAGACAGTCGTGCTCCACTCTCACCACCGTCAGAACATATCTTCAAAGCTATCAGCCCAAAGAATAAAAAGCAACACACCACTCCCGGGAGGGCTCAAACCTCCAACCTTTCAGTTAAGAGCCGATCGCGCTAGCCAATTGCGCCACGGAGACAGTCCTGCTCCACTCTCACCACCATCAGAACATATCTTCAAAGCTATCAGCCCAAAGAAAAAAAAGCGCCGCACCACCACCGGGTGGGCTCGAACCTTTAATTTTTCGGTTAACAGCCGATCGCGCTAGCCAATTGCGCCACGGAGACAGTCATGCTCCACTCTCACCACCATCACAACATATCTTCAAAGCTATTAGCTCAAAGAAAAAAAAGCGCCGCACCACCACTGGGTGGGCTCGAAACTCCAACCTTTCGGTTAACAGGCGATCGCGCTAGCCACAGTCATGCTCCACTCTCACCACCGTCAGAACATTTTTTCAGAGCTATCAGCCCAAAGGGAAAAAAGCGCCACACCACCACCGGGTGGGCTCGAACCTCCAACTTTTCGGTTAACAGCTGATCGCGCTAACCAATTGCGCCACGGAGACAGTCGTGCTCCACTCTCACCACCATCAGAACATATCTTAAAAGCTATCAGCCTAAAGAAAAAAAAGCGCCGCACCACAACCGGGTGGACTCGAACCTCCAACATATCGGTTACCAGCTGGTCGCGCTAGCCAATCGCGCCACGAAGACAGTCGTGCTCCACTCTAATCACCATCAGAACATATCTTAAAAGCTATCAGCCTAAAGAAAAAAAAGCGCCGCACCACCACCGGGTGGACTCGAACCTCCAACCTTTCAGTTAACAGCCGATCGCGCTAGCCAATTGCGCCACGGAGACAGTCCTGCTCCACTTTCACCACCATTAGAACATATCTTCAAAGCTATCAGCCCAAACAAAAAAAGCACCGCACCCCCACCGGGTGGGCTCGAAACTCCAACCTTTCGGTTAACAGCCGATCACGCAAGCCAATTGCGCCACGGAGACAGTCCTGCTCCACACTCACCACCATCAGAACATATCTTCAAAGCTATCAGCCGAAACAAAAAAAAGCGCCGCACCACCACCGGGTGGGCTTGAACCTCCAATTTTTTGGTTAACAGCCGATCGCGCTAGCCAATTGCGCCACGGAGACAGTCCTGCTCCACTCTCACCACCATTAGAACATAACTTCAAAGCTATCAGCCCAAAAAAAAGCGCCGCACCACCACCGCGTGGGCTCGAACCTCCAACCTTTCGGTTAACAGCCGATCGCGCTAGCCAATTGCGCCACGGAGACAGTCGTGCTTCACTCTCACCACCATCAGAACATATCTTCAAAGCTATCAGCGGAAAGAAAAAAGCAACACACCACTCCCGGGAGGGCTCGAAACTCCAACCTATCGATTAACAGCCGAGCGCGCTAGCCAATTGCGCCACGGAGACAGTCCTGCTCCACTCTCACCACCATCACAACATATCTTCAAAGCTATTAGCGCAAAGAAAAAAAAGTGCCGCACCACCACCGGGTGGGCTAGAAACTCCAACCTTTCGGATAACAGCCGATCGCGCTAGCCAATTGCGCCAAGCAGACAGTCCTGCTCCACTCTCACCACCATCAGAACATATCTTCAAAGCTATCAGCGCAAAAAAAGCAACACACCACTCCCGGTAGGGCTCGAACCTCCAAATTTTCGGTTAACAGCCGATAGCGCTAGCCAATTGCGCCACGGAGACAGTCCTGCTCCACTCTCACCACCATCAGAACATATCTTCAAAGCTATCAGCCCAAAGAAAAAAAAAGCGCCGCACCACCACCGGGTGGGCTCGAACCTCCAACCTTTTGGTTAACAGCCGATCACGCTCGCCATTTGCGCCAAGGAGATAGCCGTGCTCCACTCTCACCACCGTCAGAACATTTCTTCAGAGCTATCAGCCCAAAGAAAAAAAACGCCGCACCACCATCGGGTGGGCTCGAACCTCCAACCTTTCGGTTAACAGCCGATCGCGCGAGCCAATTGCGTCGCGGAGACAGTCGTGCCCCACTTTCACCACCATCAGAACATATCTTCAAAGCTATCAGAGCAAAGAAAAAAGCAACACACGACTCCCGGGAGGGCTCGAAACTCTAACCTTTCGGTTAACAGCCGATCGCGCTAGCCATTTGCGCCACGGTGACAGTCCTGCTCCACTCTCACCTCCATCAGAACATATCTTCAAAGCTATCAGCTCAAAGAAAAAAACCTCCGCACCACCACCGGGTGGGCTCGAAACGCCAACCTTTCGGTTAACTGCCGATCGCGCTAGCCAATTTCGCCAAGGAGACAGTCCTGCTCCACTCTCACCACCATCAGAACATAATTTCAAAGCTATCAGCCCAAAGAATAAAAAGCAACACACCACTCCCGGGAGGGCTCAAACCTCCAACCTTTCAGTTAACAGCCGATCGCGCTAGCCAATTGCGCCACGGAGACAGTCATGCTCCACTCTCACCACCATCACAACATATCTTCAAAGCTATTAGGGCAAAGAAAAAAAAGCGCCGCACCACCACCGGGTGGGCTCGAACCTCCAACCTTTCGGTTAACAGCCGATCGCGCTAGCCAATTGCGCCACGGAGACAGTCCTGCTCCACTCTCACCACCATCAGAACATATCTTCAAAGCTATCAGCCCAAAGAAAAAAAAGCGCCGCACCACCACCGGGCAGGCTCGAACCTTTAATTTTTCAGTTAACAGCCGATCGCGTTAGCCAATTGCGCCACGGAGACAGTCCTGCTCCACTCTCACCACCATCAGAACATATCTTCAAAGCTATCAGCCCAAAGAAAAAAAAGCGCCGCACCACCACCGGGTGGGCTCGAAACTCCAACCTTTCGGTTAATAGGCGATCGCGCTAGCCAATTGCGCCATGGAGACAGTCGTGCTCCACTCTCACCACCGTCAGAACATTTCTTCAGAGCTATCAGCCCAAAGGGAAAAATGCGCCGCACCACCACCGGGTGGGCTCGAACCTCCAACTTTTCGGTTAACAGCCGATCGCGCTAACCAATTGCGCCACGGAGACAGTCCTTCTCTACTCTCACCACCATAAGAACATATCTTCAAAGCTATCTGCCCAAAGAATGAAAAGCAACACACCACTCCCTGGAGGGCTCGAACTTCCAACCTTTCAGTTAACAGCCGATCGCGCTAGCCCATTGCGCCACGGAGACAGTCGTGCTCCACTCTCACCACCATCAGAACATATCTTCATATCTATCAGCTCAAAAAATAAAAAGCAACACACCATCCCGGGAGGGCTCGAACCTCAAACTTTTCAGTTAACAGCCGATCGCGCTAGCCAATTGCGCCACGGAGACAGTCCTGCTCCACTCTCACCACCATCAGAACATAATTTCAAAGCAATCAGCCCAAAGAAAAAAAGCGCCGCACCACCACCGCGTGGGCTCGAACCTCCAACCTTTCGGTTTACAGCCGATCGCGCTAGCCAATTGCGCCAAGGAGACAGTCCTGCTCCACTCTCACCACCATCAGAACATAATTTCAAAGCTATCAGCCCAAAGAAAAAAAGCGCCGCACCACCACCGCGTTGGCTCGAACCTCCAACCTTTCGGTTAACAGCCGATCGCGCTAGCCAATTGCGCCACGGAGACAGTCGTGCTCCACTCTCACCACCATCAGAACATATCTTCAAAGCTATCAGCCCAAAGAAAAAAAAGTGCCGCACCACCACCGGTTGGGCTCGAACCTCCAATTTTTGGTTAACAGCAGATCGCGCTAGCCAATTGCGCGAAGGAGACAGTCCTGCTCCACTCTCACCACCATCAGAACATAATTTCAAAGCTATCAGCCCAAAGAAAAAAAGCGCCGCACCACCACCGCGTGGGCTCGAACCTCCAACCTTTCGGTTAACAGCCGATCGCGCTAGCCAATCGCGCCACGGAGACAGTCGTGCTCCACTCTCACCACCATCAGAACATATCTTCAAAGCTATCAGCCCAAAGAAAAAAAAGCGCCGCACCACCACCGGGTGGGCTCGAAACTCCAACCTTTCGGTTAACAGCCGATCGCGCTAGCCAATTGCGCCACGGAGACAGTCCTGCTCCGCTTTCACCACCATCAGAACATATCTTCAAAGCTATCAGCCGAAAGAAAAAAAAGCGCCGCACCACCACCGGGTGGGCTCGAACCTCCAACTTTTCGGTTAACAGCTGATCGCGCTAGACAATTGCGCCACGAAGACAGCCGTGCTCCACTCTCACCACCATCAGGACATATCTTCAAAGCTATCAGCCCAAAGAAAAAAAAGCGCCGCACCACCACCGGGTGGGCTCGAAACTCCATTTTTTGGTTAACAGCCGATCGCGCTAGCCAATTGCGCCACAGAGACTGTCCTGCTCCACTCTCACCACCATCAGAACATATCTTCAAAGCTATCAGCCCAAAGAAAAAAAATCGCCGCACCACCACCGGGTGGCCTCGAACCTTCAACTTTTCGGTTAACAGCCGATCGCGCTAGCCAATTGCGCCACGGAGACAGTCAAGCTCCACTCTCACCACCATCACAACATATCTTCAAAGCTATTAGCTCAAAGAAAAAAAAGCGCCGCACCACCACCAGGTGGGCTCGAACCTCCGACCTTTCATTAAACAGCCGATCGCGCTAGCCAATTGCACCATGGAGACAGTCCTGTTCCACTCTCACCACCATCAGAACTTATCTTCAAAGCTATCAGCCCAAAGAAAAAAAGCGCCGCACCACCACAGGGTGGGCTCGAACGGTCAATTTTTCGGTTAACAGCCGATCGCGCTAGCCAATTGCGCGAAGGAGACAGTCCTGCTCCAGTCTCACCACCATCAGAACATATCTTCAAAGCTATCAGCCCAAAGAATAAAAAGCAACACACCACTCCCGGGAGGGCTCGAACCTCAAACTTTTCAGTTAACAGCCAATCGCGCTAGCCAATTGCGCCACGGAGATTGTCATGCTGCACTCTCACCACCATAAGAACATATCTTCAAAGCTATTAGCGCAAAGAAAAAAAAGCGCCGCACCACCACCGGGTGGTCTCGAATTTCCAACCTTTTGGTTAACAGCCGCTCGCGCTAGCCAATTGCGCCATGGAGACAGTCCTCCTCCATTCTCACCGCCATCAGAATATATCTTCAAAGCTATCAGCCCAAAAAAAAGCGCCACACCACCACCGGGTGGGCTCGAAACTCCAACCTTTCGGTTACAGCCGATCGCGTTAGCCCATTGCGCTACAAAGACAGTCGTGCTCCACTCTCACCACCATCTGAACATATCTTCAAAGCTATCAGCCCAAAGAAAAAAAGCGCCGCACCACCACCGGGTGGGCTCGAACCTTCAACTTTTCGGTTAACAGCCGATCGCGCTAGCCAATTCCGCCACGGAGACAGTCATGCTCCACTCTCACCACCATCACAACATATCTTCAAAGCTATTAGCTCAAAGAAAAAAAAGCGCCGCACCACCACCAGGTGGGCTCGAACCTCCGACCTTTCGGTAAACAGCCGATCGCGCTAGCCAATTGCACCATGGAGACAGTCCTGTTCCACTCTCACCACCATCAGAACTTATCTTCAAAGCTATCAGCCCAAAGAAAAAAAGCGCCGCACCACCACAGGGTGGGCTCGAACGGTCAATTTTTCGGTTAACAGCCGATCGCGCTAGCCAATTGCGCGAAGGAGACAGTCCTGCTCCAGTCTCACCACCATCAGAACATATCTTCAAAGCTATCAGCCCAAAGAATAAAAAGCAACACACCACCCCCGGGAGGGCTCGAACCTCAAACTTTTCAGTTAACAGCCAATCGCGCTAGCCAATTGCGCCACGGAGATTGTCATGCTGCACTCTCACCACCATAAGAACATATCTTCAAAGCTATTAGCGCAAAGAAAAAAAAGCGCCGCACCACCACCGGGTGGTCTCGAATTTCCAACCTTTTGGTTAACAGCCGCTCGCGCTAGCCAATTGCGCCATGGAGACAGTCCTCCTCCATTCTCACCACCATCAGAATATATCTTCAAAGCTATCAGCCCAAAAAAGCGCCACACCACCACCGGGTGGGCTCGAAACTCCAACCTTTCGGTTACAGCCGATCGCGTTAGCCCATTGCGCTACAAAGACAGTCGTGCTCCACTCTCACCACCATCTGAACATATCTTCAAAGCTATCAGCCCAAAGAAAAAAAGCGCCGCACCACCACCGGGTGGGCTCGAACCTTCAACTTTTCGGTTAACAGCCGATCGCGCTAGCCAATTGCGCCACGGAGACAGTCGTGCTCCAGTCTCACCACCATCAGAACATATCTTCAAAGCTATCAGCCCAAAGAATAAAAAGCAACACACCATCCCGGGAGGGCTCGAACCTCAAACTTTTCAGTTAACAGCCGATCGCGCTAGCCAATTGCGCCACGGAGACAGTCCTGCTCCACTCTCACCACCATCAGAACATAATTTAAAAGCAATCAGCCCAAAGAAAAAAAGCGCCGCACCACCACCGCGTGGGCTCGAACCTCCATCCTTTCGGTTTACAGCCGATCGCGCTAGCCAATTGCTCCAAGGAGACAGTCCTGCTCCACTCTCACCACCATCAGAACATAATTTCAAAGCAATCAGCCCAAAGAAAAAAAGCGCCGCACCACCACCGCGTGGGCTCAAACCTCCAACCTTTCGGTTTACAGCCGATCGCGCTAGCCAATTTCGCCAAGGAGACAGTCCTGCTCCACTCTCACCACCATCAGAACATAATTTCAAAGCTATCAGCCCAAAGAAAAAAAGCACCGCACCACCACCGCGTTGGCTCGAACCTCCAACCTTTCGGTTAACAGCCGATCGCGCTAGCCAATTGCGCCACGGAGACAGTCGTGCTCCACTCTCACCACCATCAGAACATATCTTCAAAGCTATCAGCCCAAAGAAAAAAAAGCGCCGCACCACCATCGGGTGGGCTCGAAACTCCAACCTTTCGGTTAACAGCCGATCGCGCAAGCCAATTGCGCAACGGAGACAGTTGTGCCACACTTTCACCACCATCAGAACATATCTTCAAAGCTATCAGAGCAAAAAAAAAAACAACACACCGCTCCCGGTAGGGCTCGAAACTCTAACCTTTCGGTTAACTGCCGATCGTGCTAGCCAATTGCGCCACGGTGACAGTCCTGCTCCACTCTCACAACCATCAGAACATATCTTCAAAGCTATCAGCCCAAAGAAAAAAAAGCTCCGCACCACCACCGGGTGGGCTCGAAACTCGAACCTTTCGGTTAACAGCCAATCACGCTAGCCAATTGCGCCACGGAGACAGTCCTTCTCCACACTCACCACCATCAGAACATATCTTCAAAGCTATCAGCCCAAAGAAAAAAAAGCGCCGCACCACCACCGGGTGGGCTCGAACCTCCAATTTTTGGTTAACAGCAGATCGCGCTAGCCAATTGCGCGAAGGAGACAGTCCTGCTCCACTCTCACCACCATCAGAACATAATTTCAAAGCTATCAGCCCAAAGAAAAAAAGCGCCGCACCACCACCGCGTGGGCTCGAACCTCCAACCTTTCGGTTAACAGCCGATCGCGCTAGCCAATCGCGCCACGGAGACAGTCGTGCTCCACTCTCACCACCATCAGAACATATCTTCAAAGCTATCAGCCCAAAGAAAAAAAAGCGCCGCACCACCACCGGGTGGGCTCGAAACTCCAACCTTTCGGTTAACAGCCGATCGCGCTAGCCAATTGCGCCACGGAGACAGTCCTGCTCCGCTTTCACCAGCATCAGAACATATCTTCAAAGCTATCAGCCGAAAGAAAAAAAAGCGCCGCACCACCACCGGGTGGGCTCGAACCTCCAACTTTTCGGTTAACAGCCGATCGCGCTAGACAATTGCGCCACGAAGACAGCCGTGCTCCACTCTCACCACCATCAGGACATATCTTCAAAGCTATCAGCCCAAAGAAAAAAAAGCGCCGCACCACCACCGGGTGGGCTCGAAACTCCAACTTTTTGGTTAACTGCCGATCGCGCTAGCCAATTGCGCCACAGAGACTGTCCTGCTCCACTCTCACCGCCATCAGAACATATCTTCAAAGCTATCAGCCCAAAGAAAAAAAATCGCCGCACCACCACCGGGTGGGCTCGAACCTCCGACCTTTCGGTAAACAGCCGATCGCGCTAGCCAATTGCACCACGGAGACAGTCCTGTTCCACTCTCACCACCATCAGAACTTACCTTCAAAGCTATCAGCCCAAAGAAAAAAAGCGCCGCACCACCACAGGGTGGGCTCGAACGGTCAATTTTTCGGTTAACAGCCGATCGCGCTAGCCAATTGCGCGAAGGAGACAGTCCTGCTCCAGTCTCACCACCATCAGAACATATCTTCAAAGCTATCAGCCCAAAGAATAAAAAGCAACACACCACTCCCGGGAGGGCTCGAACCTCAAACTTTTCAGTTAACAGCCAATCGCGCTAGCCAATTGCGCCACGGAGATTGTCATGCTGCACTCTCACCACCATAAGAACATATCTTCAAAGCTATTAGCGCAAAGAAAAAAAAGCGCCGCACCACCACCGGGTGGTCTCGAATTTCCAACCTTTCGGTTAACAGCCGCTCGCGCTAGCCAATTGCGCCATGGAGACAGTCCTCCTCCATTCTCACCACCATCAGAATATATCTTCAAAGCTATCAGCCCAAAAAAAGCGCCACACCACCACTGGGTGGGCTCGAAACTCCAACCTTTCGGTTACAGCCGATCGCGTTAGCCCATTGCGCTACAAAGACAGTCGTGCTCCACTCTCACCACCATCTGAACATATCTTCAAAGCTATCAGCCCAAAGAAAAAAAGCGCCGCACCACCACCGGGTGGGCTCGAACCTTCAACTTTTCGGTTAACAGCCGATCGCGCTAGCCAATTGCGCCACGGAGACAGTCGTGCTCCAGTCTCACCACCATCAGAACATATCTTCAAAGCTATCAGCCCAAAGAATAAAAAGCAACACACCATCCCGGGAGGGCTCGAACCTCAAACTTTTCAGTTAACAGCCGATCGCGCTAGCCAATTGCGCCACGGAGACAGTCCTGCTCCACTCTCACCACCATCAGAACATAATTTCAAAGCAATCAGCCCAAAGAAAAAAAGCGCCGCACCACCACCGCGTGGGCTCGAACCTCCATCCTTTCGGTTTACAGCCGATCGCGCTAGCCAATTGCTCCAAGGAGACAGTCCTGCTCCACTCTCACCACCATCAGAACATAATTTCAAAGCAATCAGCCCAAAGAAAAAAAGCGCCGCACCACCACCGCGTGGGCTCAAACCTCCAACCTTTCGGTTTACAGCCGATCGCGCTAGCCAATTGCGCCAAAGAGACAGTCCTGCTCCACTCTCACCACCATCAGAACATAATTTCAAAGCTATCAGCCCAAAGAAAAAAAGCACCGCACCACCACCGCGTTGGCTCGAACCTCCAACCTTTCGGTTAACAGCCGATCGCGCTAGCCAATTGCGCCACGGAGACAGTCGTGCTCCACTCTCACCACCATCAGAACATATCTTCAAAGCTATCAGCCCAAAGAAAAAAAAGCGCCGCACCACCATCGGGTGGGCTCGAAACTCCAACCTTTCGGTTAACAGCCGATCGCGCAAGCCAATTGCGCAACGGAGACAGTTGTGCCACACTTTCACCACCATCAGAACATATCTTCAAAGATATCAGAGCAAAAAAAAAAACAACACACCGCTCCCGGTAGGGCTCGAAACTCTAACCTTTCGGTTAACTGCCGATCGTGCTAGCCAATTGCGCCACGGTGACAGTCCTGCTCCACTCTCACAACCATCAGAACATATCTTCAAAGCTATCAGCCCAAAGAAAAAAAAGCTCCGCACCACCACCGGGTGGGCTCGAAACTCGAACCTTTCGGTTAACAGCCAATCACGCTAGCCAATTGCGCCACGGAGACAGTCCTTCTCCACACTCACCACCATCAGAACATATCTTCAAAGCTATCAGCCCAAAGAAAAAAAAGCGCCGCACCACCACCGGGTGGGCTCGAACCTCCAATTTTTGGTTAACAGCAGATCGCGCTAGCCAATTGCGCGAAGGAGACAGTCCTGCTCCACTCTCACCACCATCAGAACATAATTTCAAAGCTATCAGCCCATAGAAAAAAAGCGCCGCACCACCACCGCGTGGGCTCGAACCTCCAACCTTTCGGTTAACAGCCGATCGCGCTAGCCAATCGCGCCACGGAGACAGTCGTGCTCCACTCTCACCACCATCAGAACATATCTTCAAAGCTATCAGCCCAAAGAAAAAAAAGCGCCGCACCACCACCGGGTGGGCTCGAAACTCCAACCTTTCGGTTAACAGCCGATCGCGCTAGCCAATTGCGCCACGGAGACAGTCCTGCTCTGCTTTCACCACCATCAGAACATATCTTCAAAGCTATCAGCCGAAAGAAAAAAAAGCGCCGCACCACCACCGGGTTGGCTCGAACCTCCATCATTTCGGTTAACAGCTGATCGCGCTAGCCAATCGCGCCACGTAGACTGTAGTGCTCCAGCCTCACCACCATCAGAACATATCTTCAAAGCTATCAGCCCAAAGAATAAAAAGCAACACACCATCCCGGGAGGGCTCGAACCTCAAACTTTTCAGTTAACAGCCGATCGCGCTAGCCAATTGCGCCACGGAGACAGTCCTGCTCCACTCTCACCACAATCAGAACATAATTTCAAAGCAATCAGCCCAAAGAAAAAAAGCGCCGCACCACCACCGCGTGGGCTCGAACCTCCAACCTTTCGGTTTACAGCCGATCGCGCTAGCCAATTGCGCCAAGGAGACAGTCCTGTTCCACTCTCACCACCATCAGAACATAATTTCAAAGCAATCAGCCCAAAGAAAAAAAGCGCCGCACCACCACCGCGTGGGCTCAAACCTCCAACCTTTCGGTTTACAGCCGATCGCGCTAGCCAATTGCGCCAAGGAGACAGTCCTGCTCCACTCTCACCACCATCAGAACATAATTTCAAAGCTATCAGCCCAAAGAAAAAAAGCGCCGCACCACCACCGCGTTGGCTCGAACCTCCAACCTTTCGGTTAACAGCCGATCGCGCTAGCCAATTGCGCCACGGAGACAGTCGTGCTCCACTCTCACCACCATCAGAACATATCTTCAAAGCTATCAGCCCAAAGAAAAAAAAGCGCCGCACCACCATCGGGTGGGCTCGAAACTCCAACCTTTCGGTTAACAGCCGATCGCGCTAGCCAATTGCGCAACGGAGACAGTCGTGCCACACTTTCACCACCATCAGAACATATCTTCAAAGCTATCAGAGCAAAAAAAAAAAGCTCCGCACCACCACCGGGTGGGCTCGAAACTCGAACCTTTCGGTTAACAGCCAATCACGCTAGCCAATTGCGCCACGGAGACAGTCCTTCTCCACACTCACCACCATCAGAACATATCTTCAAAGCTATCAGCCCAAAGAAAAAAAGCGCCGCACCACCACCGGGTGGGCTCGAACCTCCAATTTTTGGTTAACAGCAGATCGCGCTAGCCAATTGCGCGAAGGAGACAGTCCTGCTCCACTCTCACCACCATCAGAACATAATTTCAAAGCTATCAGCCCAAAGAAAAAAAGCGCCGCACCACCACCGCGTGGGCTCGAACCTCCAACCTTTCGGTTAACAGCCGATCGCGCTAGCCAATCGCGCCACGGAGACAGTCGTGCTCCACTCTCACCACCATCAGAACATATCTTCAAAGCTATCAGCCCAAAGAAAAAAAAGCGCCGCACCACCACCGGGTGGGCTCGAAACTCCAACCTTTCGGTTAACAGCCGATCGCGCTAGCCAATTGCGCCACGGAGACAGTCCTGCTCCGCTTTCACCAGCATCAGAACATATCTTCAAAGCTATCAGCCGAAAGAAAAAAAAGCGCCGCACCACCACCGGGTGGGCTCGAACCTCCAACTTTTCGGTTAACAGCCGATCGCGCTAGACAATTGCGCCACGAAGACAGCCGTGCTCCACTCTCACCACCATCAGGACATATCTTCAAAGCTATCAGCCCAAAGAAAAAAAAGCGCCGCACCATCACCGGGTGGGCTCGAAACTCCAACTTTTTGGTTAACTGCCGATCGCGCTAGCCAATTGCGCCACAGAGACTGTCCTGCTCCACTCTCACCACCATCAGAACATATCTTCAAAGCTATCAGCCCAAAGAAAAAAAATCGCCGCACCACCACCGGGTGGGCTCGAACCTCCGACCTTTCGGTAAACAGCCGATCGCGCTAGCCAATTGCACCACGGAGACAGTCCTGTTCCACTCTCACCACCATCAGAACTTACCTTCAAAGCTATCAGCCCAAAGAAAAAAAGCGCCGCACCACCACAGGGTGGGCTCGAACGGTCAATTTTTCGGTTAACAGCCGATCGCGCTAGCCAATTGCGCGAAGGAGACAGTCCTGCTCCAGTCTCACCACCATCAGAACATATCTTCAAAGCTATCAGCCCAAAGAATAAAAAGCAACACACCACTCCCGGGAGGGCTCGAACCTCAAACTTTTCAGTTAACAGCCAATCGCGCTAGCCAATTGCGCCACGGAGATTGTCATGCTGCACTCTCACCACCATAAGAACATATCTTCAAAGCTATTAGCGCAAAGAAAAAAAAGCGCCGCACCACCACCGGGTGGTCTCGAATTTCCAACCTTTCGGTTAACAGCCGCTCGCGCTAGCCAATTGCGCCATGGAGACAGTCCTCCTCCATTCTCACCACCATCAGAATATATCTTCAAAGCTATCAGCCCAAAAAAAAGCGCCACACCACCACTGGGTGGGCTCGAAACTCCAACCTTTCGGTTACAGCCGATCGCGTTAGCCCATTGCGCTACAAAGACAGTCGTGCTCCACTCTCACCACCATCTGAACATATCTTCAAAGCTATCAGCCCAAAGAAAAAAAGCGCCGCACCACCACCGGGTGGGCTCGAACCTTCAACTTTTCGATTAACAGCCGATCGCGCTAGCCAATTGCGCCACGGAGACAGTCATGCTCCGCTCTCACCACCATCAGAACATAATTTCAAAGCTATCAGCCCAAAGAAAAAAAGCGCCGCACCACTACCGCGTTGGCTCGAACCTCCAACCTTTCGGTTAACAGCCGATCGCGCTAGCCAATTGCGCCACGGAGACAGTCGTGCTCCACTCTCACCACCATCAGAACATATCTTCAAAGCTATCAGCCCAAAGAAAAAAAAGCGCCGCACCACCATCGGGTGGGCTCGAAACTCCAACCTTTCGGTTAACAGCCGATCGCGCAAGCCAATTGCGCAACGGAGACAGTTGTGCCACACTTTCACCACCATCAGAACATATCTTCAAAGCTATCAGAGCAAAAAAAAAACAACACACCGCTCCCGGTAGGGCTCGAAACTCTAACCTTTCGGTTAACTGCCGATCGTGCTAGCCAATTGCGCCACGGTGACAGTCCTGCTCCACTCTCACAACCATCAGAACATATCTTCAAAGCTATCAGCCCAAAGAAAAAAAAGCTCCGCACCACCACCGGGTGGGCTCGAAACTCGAACCTTTCGGTTAACAGCCAATCACGCTAGCCAATTGCGCCACGGAGACAGTCCTTCTCCACACTCACCACCATCAGAACATATCTTCAAAGCTATCAGCCCAAAGAAAAAAAAGCGCCGCACCACCACCGGGTGGGCTCGAACCTCCAATTTTTGGTTAACAGCAGATCGCGCTAGCCAATTGCGCGAAGGAGACAGTCCTGCTCCACTCTCACCACCATCAGAACATAATTTCAAAGCTATCAGCCCATAGAAAAAAAGCGCCGCACCACCACCGCGTGGGCTCGAACCTCCAACCTTTCGGTTAACAGCCGATCGCGCTAGCCAATCGCGCCACGGAGACAGTCGTGCTCCACTCTCACCACCATCAGAACATATCTTCAAAGCTATCAGCCCAAAGAAAAAAAAGCGCCGCACCACCACCGGGTGGGCTCGAAACTCCAACCTTTCGGTTAACAGCCGATCGCGCTAGCCAATTGCGCCACGGAGACAGTCCTGCTCTGCTTTCACCACCATCAGAACATATCTTCAAAGCTATCAGCCGAAAGAAAAAAAAGCGCCGCACCACCACCGGGTTGGCTCGAACCTCCATCATTTCGGTTAACAGCTGATCGCGCTAGCCAATCGCGCCACGTAGACTGTAGTGCTCCAGCCTCACCACCATCAGAACATATCTTCAAAGCTATCAGCCCAAAGAATAAAAAGCAACACACCAACCCGGGAGGGCTCGAACCTCAAACTTTTCAGTTAACAGCCGATCGCGCTAGCCAATTGCGCCACGGAGACAGTCCTGCTCCACTCTCACCACCATCAGAACATAATTTCAAAGCAATCAGCCCAAAGAAAAAAAGCGCCGCACCACCACCGCGTGGGCTCGAACCTCCAACCTTTCGGTTTACAGCCGATCGCGCTAGCCAATTGCGCCAAGGAGACAGTCCTGTTCCACTCTCACCACCATCAGAACATAATTTCAAAGCAATCAGCCCAAAGAAAAAAAGCGCCGCACCACCACCGCGTGGGCTCAAACCTCCAACCTTTCGGTTTACAGCCGATCGCGCTAGCCAATTGCGCCAAGGAGACAGTCCTGCTCCACTCTCACCACCATCAGAACATAATTTCAAAGCTATCAGCCCAAAGAAAAAAAGCGCCGCACCACCACCGCGTTGGCTCGAACCTCCAACCTTTCGGTTAACAGCCGATCGCGCTAGCCAATTGCGCCACGGAGACAGTCGTGCTCCACTCTCACCACCATCAGAACATATCTTCAAAGCTATCAGCCCAAAGAAAAAAAAGCGCCGCACCACCATCGGGTGGGCTCGAAACTCCAACCTTTCGGTTAACAGCCGATCGCGCTAGCCAATTGCGCAACGGAGACAGTCGTGCCACACTTTCACCACCATCAGAACATATCTTCAAAGCTATCAGAGCAAAAAAAAAAACAACACACCGCTCCCGGTAGGGCTCGAAACTAACCTTTCGGTTAACTGCCGATCGTGCTAGCCAATTGCGCCACGGTGACAGTCCTGCTCCACTCTCACAACCATCAGAACATATCTTCAAAGCTATCAGCCCAAAGAAAAAAAAGCTCCGCACCACCACCGGGTGGGCTCGAAACTCGAACCTTTCGGTTAACAGCCAATCACGCTAGCCAATTGCGCCACGGAGACAGTCCTTCTCCACACTCACCACCATCAGAACATATCTTCAAAGCTATCAGCTCAAAGAAAAAAAAGCGCCGCACCACCACCGGGTGGGCTCGAACCTCCAATTTTTGGTTAACAGCAGATCGCGCTAGCCAATTGCGCGAAGGAGACAGTCCTGCTCCACTCTCACCACCATCAGAACATAATTTCAAAGCTATCAGCCCAAAGAAAAAAAGCGCCGCACCACCACCGCGTGGGCTCGAACCTCCAACCTTTCGGTTAACAGCCGATCGCGCTAGCCAATCGCGCCACGGAGACAGTCGTGCTCCACTCTCACCACCATCAGAACATATCTTCAAAGCTATCAGCCCAAAGAAAAAAAAGCGCCGCACCACCACCGGGTGGGCTCGAAACTCCAACCTTTCGGTTAACAGCCGATCGCGCTAGCCAATTGCGCCACGGAGACAGTCCTGCTCCGCTTTCACCAGCATCAGAACATATCTTCAAAGCTATCAGCCGAAAGAAAAAAAAGCGCCGCACCACCACCGGGTGGGCTCGAACCTCCAACTTTTCGGTTAACAGCCGATCGCGCTAGACAATTGCGCCACGAAGACAGCCGTGCTCCACTCTCACCACCATCAGGACATATCTTCAAAGCTATCAGCCCAAAGAAAAAAAAGCGCCGCACCACCACCGGGTGGGCTCGAAACTCCAACTTTTTGTTAACTGCCGATCGCGCTAGCCAATTGCGCCACAGAGACTGTCCTGCTCCACTCTCACCACCATCAGAACATATCTTCAAAGCTATCAGCCCAAAGAAAAAAATCGCCGCACCACCACCGGGTGGGCTCGAACCTCCGACCTTTCGGTAAACAGCCGATCGCGCTAGCCAATTGCACCACGGAGACAGTCCTGTTCCACTCTCACCACCATCAGAACTTACCTTCAAAGCTATCAGCCCAAAGAAAAAAAGCGCCGCACCACCACAGGGTGGGCTCGAACGGTCAATTTTTCGGTTAACAGCCGATCGCGCTAGCCAATTGCGCGAAGGAGACAGTCCTGCTCCAGTCTCACCACCATCAGAACATATCTTCAAAGCTATCAGCCCAAAGAATAAAAAGCAACACACCACTCCCGGGAGGGCTCGAACCTCAAACTTTTCAGTTAACAGCCAATCGCGCTAGCCAATTGCGCCACGGAGATTGTCATGCTGCACTCTCACCACCATAAGAACATATCTTCAAAGCTATTAGCGCAAAGAAAAAAAAGCGCCGCACCACCACCGGGTGGTCTCGAATTTCCAACCTTTCGGTTAACAGCCGCTCGCGCTAGCCAATTGCGCCATGGAGACAGTCCTCCTCCATTCTCACCACCATCAGAATATATCTTCAAAGCTATCAGCCCAAAAAAAGCGCCACACCACCACCGGGTGGGCTCGAAACTCCAACCTTTCGGTTACAGCCGATCGCGTTAGCCCATTGCGCTACAAAGACAGTCGTGCTCCACTCTCACCACCATCTGAACATATCTTCAAAGCTATCAGCCCAAAGAAAAAAAGCGCCGCACCACCACCGGGTGGGCTCGAACCTTCAACTTTTCGGTTAACAGCCGATCGCGCTAGCCAATTGCGCCACGGAGACAGTCATGCTCCACTCTCACCACCATCACAACATATCTTCAAAGCTATTAGCTCAAAGAAAAAAAAGCGCCGCACCACCACCGGGTGGGCTCGAACCTCCAACCTTTCCATCAACAGCCGATCGCGCTAGCCAATTGCACCACGGAGACAGTCCTGTTCCACTCTCACCACCATCAGAACATATCTTGAAAGCTATCAGCCAAAAAAAAAAGCGCCGCACCACCACCGGGTGGGCTCGAAACTCCAACTTTTCGGTTAACAGGCGATCGCGCTAGCCAATTGCGCCCTGGAGACAGTCGTGCTCCACTCTCACCACCGTCAGAACATTTCTTCAGAGCTATCAGCCCAAAGGGAAAAAAGCGCCGCACCACCACCGGGTGGGCTCGAACCTCCAACTTTTCGGTTAACAGCCGATCGCGCTAACCAATTGCGCCACGGAGACAGTCCTTCTGCACTCTCACCACCATAAGAACATATCTTCAAAGCTATCTGCCCAAAGAATGAAAAGCAACACACCACTCCCTGGAGGGCTCGAACTTCCAACCTTTCAGTTAACAGCCGATCGCGCTAGCCCATTGCGCCACGGAGACAGTCGTGCTCCACTCTCACCACCATCAGAACTTATCTTAAAAGCTATCAGCATAAAGAAAAAAAAAGCGCCGCACCACCACCGGGTTGGCTCGAACCTCCATTATTTCGGTTAACAGCTGATCGCGCTAGCCAATCGCGCCACGAAGACTGTCGTGCTCCAGTCTCACCACCATCAGAACATATCTTCAAAGCTATCAGCCCAAAGAATAAAAAGCAACACACCATCCCGGGAGGGCTCGAACCTTAAACTTTTCAGTTAACAGCCGATCGCGCTAGCCAATTGCGCCACGGAGACAGTCCTGCTCCACTCTCACCACCATCAGAACATAATTTCAAAGCAATCAGCCCAAATAAAAAAAGCGCCGCACCACCACCGCGTGGGCTCGAACCTCCAACCTTTCGGTTTACAGCCGATCGCGCTAGCCAATTGCGCCAAGGAGACAGTCCTGCTCCACTCTCACCACCATCAGAACAAAATTTCAAAGCAATCAGCCCAAAGAAAAAAAGCGCCGCACCACCACCGCGTGGGCTCAAACCTCCAACCTTTCGGTTTACAGCCGATCGCGCTAGCCAATTGCGCCAAGGAGACAGTCCTGCTCCACTCTCACCACCATCAGAACATAATTTCAAAGCTATCAGCCCAAAGAAAAAAAACGCCGCACCACCACCGCGTTGGCTCGAACCTCCAACCTTTCGGTTAACAGCCGATCGCGCTAGCCAATTGCGCCACGGAGACAGTCGTACTCCACTCTCACCACCATCAGAACATATCTTCAAAGCTATCAGCCCAAAGAAAAAAAAGCGCCGCACCACCATCGGGTGGGCTCGAAACTCCAACCTTTCGGTTAACAGCCGATCGCGCTAGCCTATTGCGCAACGGAGACGGTTGTGCCGCACTTTCACCACCATCAGAACATATCTTCAAAGCTATCAGAGCAAAAAAAAAAAAAACACACCGCTCCCGGTAGGGCTCGAAACTCTAACCTTTCGGTTAACTGCCGATCGTGCTAGCCAATTGCGCCACGGTGACAGTCCTGCTCCACTCTCACAACCATCAGAACATATCTTCAAAGCTATCAGCCCGAAGAAAAAAAAGCTCCGCACCACCACCGGGTGGGCTCGAAACTCGAGCCTTTCGGTTAACAGCCAATCACGCTAGCCAATTGCGCCACGGAGACAGTCCTTCTCCACACTCACCACCATCAGAACATATCTTCAAAGCTATCAGCCCAAAGAAAAAAAAGCACCGCACCACCACCGGGTGGGCTCGAACCTCCAATTTTTGGTTAACAGCAGATCGCGCTAGCAAATTGCGCGAAGGAGACAGTCCTGCTCCACTCTCACCACCATCAGAACATAATTTCAAAGCTATCAGCCCATAGAAAAAAAGCGCCGCACCACCACCGCGTGGGCTCGAACCTCCAACCTTTCGGTTAACAGCCGATCGCGCTAGCCAATCGCGCCACGGAGACAGTCGTGCTCCACTCTCACCACCATCAGAACATATCTTCAAAGCTATCAGCCCAAAGAAAAAAAAGCGCCGCACCACCACCGGGTGGGCTCGAAACTCCAACCTTTCGGTTAACAGCCGATCGCGCTAGCCAATTGCGCCACGGAGTCAGTCCTGCTCCGCTTTCACCACCATCAGAACATATCTTCAAAGCTATCAGCCGAAAGAAAAAAAAGCGCCGCACCACCACCGGGTGGGCTCGAACCTCCAACTTTTCGGTTAACAGCCGATCGCGCTAGACAATTTCGCCACGAAGACAGCCGTGCTCCACTCTCACCACCATCAGGACATAACTTCAAAGCTATCAGCCCAAAGAAAAAAAAAGCGCCGCACCACCACCGGGTGGGCTCGAAACTCCAACTTTTTGGTTAACAGCCGATCGCGCTAGCCAATTGCGCCACAGAGACTGTCCTGCTCCACTCTCACCACCATCAGAACATATCTTCAAAGCTATCAGCCCAAAGAAAAAAAAGCGCCGCACCACCACCGGGTTGGCTCGAACCTCCATCATTTCGGTTAACAGCTGATCGCGCTAGCCAATCGCGCCACGTAGACTGTAGTGCTCCAGCCTCACCACCATCAGAACATATCTTCAAAGCTATCAGCCCAAAGAATAAAAAGCAACACACCATCCCGGGAGGGCTCGAACCTCAAACTTTTCAGTTAACAGCCGATCGCGCTAGCCAATTGCGCCACGGAGACAGTCCTGCTCCACTCTCACCACAATCAGAACATAATTTCAAAGCAATCAGCCCAAAGAAAAAAAGCGCCGCACCACCACCGCGTGGGCTCGAACGGTCAATTTTTCGGTTAACAGCCGATCGCGCTAGCCAATTGCGCGAAGAAGACAGTCCTGCTCCAGTCTCACCACCATCAGAACATACCTTCAAAGCTATCAGCCCAAAGAATAAAAAGCAACACACCACTCCCGGGAGGGCTCGAACCTCAAACTTTTCAGTTAACAGCCAATCGCGCTAGCCAATTGCGCCACAGAGACTGTCCTGCTCCACTCTCACCACCATCAGAACATATCTTCAAAGCTATCAGCCCAAAGAAAAAAATCGCCGCACCACCACCGGGTGGGCTCGAACCTCCGACCTTTCGGTAAACAGCCGATCGCGCTAGCCAATTGCACCACGGAGACAGTCCTGTTCCACTCTCACCACCATCAGAACTTACCTTCAAAGCTATCAGCCCAAAGAAAAAAAGCGCCGCACCACCACAGGGTGGGCTCGAACGGTCAATTTTTCGGTTAACAGCCGATCGCGCTAGCCAATTGCGCGAAGGAGACAGTCCTGCTCCAGTCTCACCACCATCAGAACATATCTTCAAAGCTATCAGCCCAAAGAATAAAAAGCAACACACCACTCCCGGGAGGGCTCGAACCTCAAACTTTTCAGTTAACAGCCAATCGCGCTAGCCAATTGCGCCACGGAGATTGTCATGCTGCACTCTCACCACCATAAGAACATATCTTCAAAGCTATTAGCGCAAAGAAAAAAAAGCGCCGCACCACCACCGGGTGGTCTCGAATTTCCAACCTTTCGGTTAACAGCCGCTCGCGCTAGCCAATTGCGCCATGGAGACAGTCCTCCTCCATTCTCACCACCATCAGAATATATCTTCAAAGCTATCAGCCCAAAAAAAGCGCCACACCACCACCGGGTGGGCTCGAAACTCCAACCTTTCGGTTACAGCCGATCGCGTTAGCCCATTGCGCTACAAAGACAGTCGTGCTCCACTCTCACCACCATCTGAACATATCTTCAAAGCTATCAGCCCAACGAAAAAAAGCGCCGCACCACCACCGGGTGGGCTCGAACCTTCAACTTTTCGGTTAACAGCCGATCGCGCTAGCCAATTGCGCCACGGAGACAGTCATGCTCCACTCTCACCACCATCACAACATATCTTCAAAGCTATTAGCTCAAAGAAAAAAAAGCGCCGCACCACCACCGGGTGGGCTCGAACCTCCAACCTTTCCATCAACAGCCGATCGCGCTAGCCAATTGCACCACAGAGACAGTCCTGTTCCACTCTCACCACCATCAGAACATATCTTGAAAGCTATCAGCCAAAAAAAAAAGCGCCGCACCACCACCGGGTGGGCTCGAAACTCCAACTTTTCGGTTAACAGGCGATCGCGCTAGCCAATTGCGCCCTGGAGACAGTCGTGCTCCACTCTCACCACCGTCAGAACATTTCTTCAGAGCTATCAGCCCAAAGGGAAAAAAGCGCCGCACCACCACCGGGTGGGCTCGAACCTCCAACTTTTCGGTTAACAGCCGATCGCGCTAACCAATTGCGCCACGGAGACAGTCCTTCTGCACTCTCACCACCATAAGAACATATCTTCAAAGCTATCTGCCCAAAGAATGAAAAGCAACACACCACTCCCTGGAGGGCTCGAACTTCCAACCTTTCAGTTAACAGCCGATCGCGCTAGCCCATTGCGCCACGGAGACAGTCGTGCTCCACTCTCACCACCATCAGAACTTATCTTAAAAGCTATCAGCATAAAGAAAAAAAAAGCGCCGCACCACCACCGGGTTGGCTCGAACCTCCATTATTTCGGTTAACAGCTGATCGCGCTAGCCAATCGCGCCACGAAGACTGTCGTGCTCCAGTCTCACCACCATCAGAACATATCTTCAAAGCTATCAGCCCAAAGAATAAAAAGCAACACACCATCCCGGGAGGGCTCGAACCTTAAACTTTTCAGTTAACAGCCGATCGCGCTAGCCAATTGCGCCACGGAGACAGTCCTGCTCCACTCTCACCACCATCAGAACATAATTTCAAAGCAATCAGCCCAAATAAAAAAAGCGCCGCACCACCACCGCGTGGGCTCGAACCTCCAACCTTTCGGTTTACAGCCGATCGCGCTAGCCAATTGCGCCAAGGAGACAGTCCTGCTCCACTCTCACCACCATCAGAACAAAATTTCAAAGCAATCAGCCCAAAGAAAAAAAGCGCCGCACCACCACCGCGTGGGCTCAAACCTCCAACCTTTCGGTTTACAGCCGATCGCGCTAGCCAATTGCGCCAAGGAGACAGTCCTGCTCCACTCTCACCACCATCAGAACATAATTTCAAAGCTATCAGCCCAAAGAAAAAAAACGCCGCACCACCACCGCGTTGGCTCGAACCTCCAACCTTTCGGTTAACAGCCGATCGCGCTAGCCAATTGCGCCACGGAGACAGTCGTACTCCACTCTCACCACCATCAGAACATATCTTCAAAGCTATCAGCCCAAAGAAAAAAAAGCGCCGCACCACCATCGGGTGGGCTCGAAACTCCAACCTTTCGGTTAACAGCCGATCGCGCTAGCCTATTGCGCAACGGAGACGGTTGTGCCGCACTTTCACCACCATCAGAACATATCTTCAAAGCTATCAGAGCAAAAAAAAAAAACAACACACCGCTCCCGGTAGGGCTCGAAACTCTAACCTTTCGGTTAACTGCCGATCGTGCTAGCCAATTGCGCCACGGTGACAGTCCTGCTCCACTCTCACAACCATCAGAACATATCTTCAAAGCTATCAGCCCGAAGAAAAAAAAGCTCCGCACCACCACCGGGTGGGCTCGAAACTCGAGCCTTTCGGTTAACAGCCAATCACGCTAGCCAATTGCGCCACGGAGACAGTCCTTCTCCACACTCACCACCATCAGAACATATCTTCAAAGCTATCAGCCCAAAGAAAAAAAAGCACCGCACCACCACCGGGTGGGCTCGAACCTCCAATTTTTGGTTAACAGCAGATCGCGCTAGCAAATTGCGCGAAGGAGACAGTCCTGCTCCACTCTCACCACCATCAGAACATAATTTCAAAGCTATCAGCCCATAGAAAAAAAGCGCCGCACCACCACCGCGTGGGCTCGAACCTCCAACCTTTCGGTTAACAGCCGATCGCGCTAGCCAATCGCGCCACGGAGACAGTCGTGCTCCACTCTCACCACCATCAGAACATATCTTCAAAGCTATCAGCCCAAAGAAAAAAAAGCGCCGCACCACCACCGGGTGGGCTCGAAACTCCAACCTTTCGGTTAACAGCCGATCGCGCTAGCCAATTGCGCCACGGAGTCAGTCCTGCTCCGCTTTCACCACCATCAGAACATATCTTCAAAGCTATCAGCCGAAAGAAAAAAAAGCGCCGCACCACCACCGGGTGGGCTCGAACCTCCAACTTTTCGGTTAACAGCCGATCGCGCTAGACAATTTCGCCACGAAGACAGCCGTGCTCCACTCTCACCACCATCAGGACATAACTTCAAAGCTATCAGCCCAAAGAAAAAAAAAGCGCCGCACCACCACCGGGTGGGCTCGAAACTCCAACTTTTTGGTTAACAGCCGATCGCGCTAGCCAATTGCGCCACAGAGACTGTCCTGCTCCACTCTCACCACCATCAGAACATATCTTCAAAGCTATCAGCCCAAAAAAAAAAAATCGCCGCACCACCACCGGGTGGGCTCGAACCTTCAACTTTTCGGTTAACAGCCGATCGCGCTAGCCAATTGCGCCACGGAGACAGTCAAGCTCCACTCTCACGACCATCACAACATATCTTCAAAGCTATTAGCTCAAAGAAAAAAAAGCGCCGCACCACCACCGGGTGGGCTCGAACCTCCGACCTTTCGGTAAACAGCCGATCGCGCTAGCCAATTGCACCACGGAGACAGTCCTGTTCCACTCTCACCACCATCAGAACATATCTTCAAAGCTATCAGCCCAAAGAAAAAAAGCGCCGCACCACCACCGGGTGGGCTCGAACGGTCAATTTTTCGGTTAACAGCCGATCGCGCTAGCCAATTGCGCGAAGAAGACAGTCCTGCTCCAGTCTCACCACCATCAGAACATACCTTCAAAGCTATCAGCCCAAAGAATAAAAAGCAACACACCACTCCCGGGAGGGCTCGAACCTCAAACTTTTCAGTTAACAGCCAATCGCGCTAGCCAATTGCGCCACGGAGATTGTCATGCTGCACTCTCACCACCAGAAGAACATATCTTCTAAGCTATTAGCGCAAAGAAAAAAAAGCGCCGCACCACCACCGGGTGGTCTCGAATTTCCAACCTTTCGGTTAACAGCCGCTCGCGCTAGCCAATTGCGCCATGGAGACAGTCCTCCTCCATTCTCACCACCATCAGAATATATCTTTTCTCACCACCATCAGATAGGGCACGGCGGCACCTTGGCCATGCGGATCCCTAACCACTTCGTATTCCTTGTGCAGTTTCTACTCGGCCTGCTGTTCCCACCTTGCACCAGCGCTACCGGAAAGCCATTTTTGGTTAGCGCCACTCGGAAAGCGACGAACAGCCACGTGCCAGAGACAGTTGCAAGGATCGCCCTGGATTATCAACGCCATCAGTACTCGTCAACACTCACGGATTCTGGCGCATGCGCTCACCCGTGGTCGCCCCTCGTGGATCAGCCTATAAGTTCGTCACCCAGGAGCGCGGCGGCCATAGGGCACGGCGGCACCTTGGCCATGCGGATCCCTAACCACTTCGTATTCCTTGTGCAGTTTCTACTCGGCCTGCTGTTCCCACCTTGCACCAGCGCTACCGGAAAGCCATTTTTGGTTAGCGCCACTCGGAAAGCGACGAACAGCCACGTGCCAGAGACAGTTGCAAGGATCGCCCTGGATTATCAACGCCATCAGTACTCGTCAACACTCACGGATTCCGGCGCATGCGCTCACCCGTGGTCGCCCCTCGCGGATCAGCCTATAAGTTCGTCACCCAGGAGCGCGGCGGCCATAGGGCACGGCGGCACCTTGGCCATGCGGATCCCTAACCACTTCGTATTCCTTGTGCAGGTAAGGAAACGTTTCGGTAAATGTATCCGCTCTAGTGACCGATGCCTGTTGGTGCTGCCGTGCCCCCGGCTGTGTGATCTGTTGTTTGAATGCTCATTGTTCGTGAGAAAACTGTTGTTGCTCGGCGGTGATGTAGAGACCAATCCCGGACCTGAGCTCTCTCAAATCATGAAGCAACTGAATGTAATTTCCGCAGATATTAAGGAAATTAAGGAACAGAGACTAGCGGGTATTGAAAATAAACTGGACGCTCTAGGCGCACTAGAAGAAAAACTTAAAGCCTGCAACGACCAGATTTTTGCCATGAATAGCACAATTAAAACGCTTGAGCAAAGAGTTGAGGAGCTTGAGAACCGCAGCCGTCGGTCAAACTTAATTATTTATGGCCTAGAAGAAATGAAAGACGAAACAAGCGATAAACTGGAGCAAGCAGTTAACAAAGGTATAATAGAAAGTGTTCTTGGGCTGGAGCCGGTTCAAATTGAAAGAATTCATAGATTAGGCAGATATGCGCTAAACAAGACACGACCAGTGATTCTGAAGCTTCTTGACTCGAGACAGAAAGGGAGTGTTTTGAAGAATTGCTTCAAGCTCAAAAATACTGGCCTTTCTATAGGGGAGGATTTCGCTCGCAAAACCCGTGAGACAAGGAAAAAGCTTTGGGACAGCGCCAAAACTAATCGGGAAAAAAAAGACAAAGTCGCACTAGCATACACCAAGCTTTATATTAACGATGTCGCTTTTGTCTGGGACGACGAAAAGGGTGAAAGGGTTCCAGTAGAAAAAAACGACATAGTAAACCGCCCGAAGACCCGACAACACGCCCAATCAAAGAAATAATGTTACTAACCGTAAACGCCCGCAGTATACTAAATAAATCAGCAAGCCTTGAACAACTACTGCTTGATCAAGAGCCACACATAGTCGCCATCACGGAAACATGGTTGACGCCTGATATCTCAAACGACGAATTCACTCCCCCAGAGTACGCTGTAATCCGGAAAGATCGTCCCACACGTGGTGGGGGTGTGGCCCTGTTGATAAGCAAATCGATTCCTTTTGCCGTGCTTCCCGAAGTTATAGGCGCAGAGGCGGTATTCTGTAAAATTCATTGTGATGGAATTAGCATAGTAACCGGGTGCGTTTACAGGAGCCCCTCATCAGACAACAAATGTATTATAGCGATCCAAGATTATCTTCAAACTCATGCCCATAACTCTCGACTAATCATCATGGGTGATTTTAACCTTCCCGACATAAATTGGAACAACATGCAGTACACGTCACAGTCATCGGAGACACTTATGGATTTAATTTTAAATTTCAATCTACAACAAGTCGTGCTTGCTCCAACACGTATAAAAGATCAAGCAAAAAGCGTACTCGACCTTATATTGATTAGTGGCCAGTTCCCGTTAAATAAATCAGTCGTCAATGTGATTCCGGGGATATCAGATCACCGCATACCAATCTGTCAGCTCCAACTAGGATATGACATAACACCACGTTCATCAGTAACTACTGTACGAAATTTTCCTAAAGGTGATGATGCCAGCATTGTAACCTACTTAGCTCACGAATTTGAAAACTTTTCAAACCTTGCTATACATCCAACGACTGATGTAAATCATCTATGGTCGTGTTTCAAGACTATCGTTGTGTTCTGTGTTACCCACTTTGTCCCACTGAAAACAAAAAGGCAAAAAAAAACATAATCCTTGGATAACCCGCGAAGTTTTACACGCAAAGCGAAAAGTTAAGAGGCTACGCCAAGCAATCAAAAAGAAAGGCAAGAATCCAGTAACCGTATCTAACCTAGCACGTGCTATTACAGACTTCAAACAAAAAGCTAGCTTCGCCAAAAGGCAATATTTTACTACAACGCTTCCGTGTTACATAAAAAACAACCCTCAACGATTCTGGAAACATTTTCGCTCTGCCGCTGAAACAAAGACGTGTTTAAGCGATAGCGATAAAACAAACCAGGCCAATATTTTCAACGATTATTTTCAATCTGTCTTTACTGATGACAATGGCGCCACTCCTGCGGCCTTGCCCACAGCTCGAATTCCCATTGAACCATTAGTTATAAGCGACCCCGGGATTCTTAACCTACTTTTGAATCTAGACACGAAGAAAGCCAGTGGCCCCGATGATATTGCAAATGAATTTCTTTTTCGATACGCAGAACCGTGTAGTAAATACCTCGGCATAATTTATCGCAAATCAATAGAAACAGCAAAACTGCCATCAGAATGGAAAGTAGCAAAGGTGATACCCATACACAAAACCGGAGATACTGCTGTTCCTTCTAATTTTAGACCTATATCCCTCACCAGTACGTCATGTAAGATACTAGAGCATATAATCGCTAAGCATTTAACTATTTTTCTAGAAAACAACAATCTCCTGTCCCCCCATCAACATGGCTTCCGGAAAGGTTTATCAACAATCACGCAGCTTACCGAGGTTGTCCACGACCTTGCACTCAGTATAAACAACCGTGGCCAAACTGACGTAATTCTACTTGATTTAGCAAAAGCGTTCGATCGAGTGGGTCATACTAAACTGATTTCGAAATTGCAGAACATTATTGGGGATGGGGAAATTACGAACTGGGTAAGAGACTTTCTTATAAACCGGTCACAGTTCGTGGTTTTCGAAGGAGTATCGTCGTGGAAAGCCCCAGTTAAGTCAAGTGTTCCCCAAGGCTCCGTCCTAGGGCCATTATTATTTCTAATTTACATAAATGACATCACTGATAACATAGACTGTAAAATTAAACTTTTCGCAGACGACTGCATTATTTATAGAGCAATTAACAGTTCGGATGATCATTTATCTTTAAATAATTCATTGAGTAAGATTGCTCACTGGTGTGAGCAGTGGCAAATGTTAATTAACCTAACAAAAACAGTTTGCATGACGGTAACCAGGAAAAAAGAACCCTCCGACTTTACCTATACAATTAACGGCGTACCTTTACAAAGAGTTACGCAGCAGAAGTATCTTGGCGTCACCTTGACTTCCGAATTGAGATGGGATGCGCACATTAACAATGTTACAGCATCGGCTTTGCGTAAACTGTTTTTTCTACGAAGGCGTTTACCCTTCGCGCCGACAGATACTAGGCTCCTAACTTACACCACATTCGTGCGACCAATCTTGGAGTACGCTAACACTGTGTGGTTCCCGCAAGGTGTTACTAATATAGCAAAAGTTGAACGGGTTCAAAGGAAGGCCATTAGGTTTATACATAATAAGTACAAACGCACCGACTCACCCACACACCTTTTAGAAACCTCCGGTCTACCCACTCTAGCAACAAGAGCAAAAATCGCGCGTCTCAAATTTTTACACCACATTCTGCATAACCACAGCCGGATCGATGCATCCAGGTACATATCTTTGGCAGAATCACGAACACTACGACATAAACATGCATACACTATCAAAGAATACTCTTCCAACAACGACTGTTTCAAGCAATCCTTTTTCCCCCTGTCAATCAGCGAATGGAATAGGTTAGATCCCTCCATTACTAACGTAACATCACTGGCAGAATTCACTTCAAAAATTGAGAGTATACTTTGAGACAACGGCTTTCTTCAACCATGACCTCCAATATTGTTTTCCAGTAGTATTTATTTGGATGTATAAGTTTACACAATGCCTTCTCTGTATAAATCTGTATTGATTTTTTTTTATGCGGCAAATATTTAGTTTGCTGCTTCCGAAGTGTGAATATTTGGAGTGCATAAATACCTATGTCTAATGTTTCTATGTAACTAGGATTATTATTACTAATTTTAAAATAACTACAGTTCTGTATGCCGCCTGTAAGAAAGTACTTAGCATTCATTGTATTTTGATACTCATGCCCTCCTGCTTTGGTCTCGTAAGAGACTGGCAGTATTGTAAATAAATATCTTCAAAGCTATCAGCCCAAAAAAAAGCGCCACACCACCACCGGGTGGGCTCGAAACTCCAACCTTTCGGTTACAGCCGATCGCGTTAGCCCATTGCGCTACAAAGACAGTCGTGCTCCACTCTTACCACCCACTGAACATATCTTCAAAGCTATCAGCCCAAAGAAAAAAAGCGCCGCACCACCACCGGGTGGGCTCGAACGTTCAATTTTTCGGTTAACAGCCGATCGCACTAGCCAATTGCGCCACGGAGACAGTCCTGCTCCACTCTCACCACCATCAGAACATATCTTCAAAGCTATCAGCCCAAAGAAAAAAAAGCGCCGCACCACCACCGGGTGGGCTCGAAACTCCAACCTTTCGGTTAACAGGCGATCGCGCTAGCCAATTGCGCCACGGAGACAGTCGTGCTCCACTCTCACCATCATCAGAACATATCTTCAAAGCTATCAGCCCAAAGAATGAAAAGGAACACACCACTCCCGGGAGGGCTCGAACTTCCAACCTTTCAGTTAACAGCCGATCGCGCTAGCCAATTGCGCCACAGAGACAGTCGTGCTCCACTCTCACCACCATCAGAACATATCTTAAAAGCTATCAGCATAAAGAAAAAAAAGCGCCGCACCACCACCGGTTGGGCTCAAACCTCCAACTTTTCGGTTAACAGCCGATCGCGCAAGCCAATTGCGCCACGGAGACAGTCGTGCTCCAATCTCACCACCATAAGAACATATCTTCAAAGCTATTAGCGCAAAGAAAAAAAGCGCCGCACCAATACCGGGTGGTCTCGAATTTCCATCCTTTCGGTTAACAGCCGCTCGCGCTAGCCAATTGCGCCACGGAGACAGTCCTGCTCCATTCTCACCACCATCAGAACATATCTTCAAAGCTATCAGCCCAAAAAAAAAAGCGCCGCACCACCACCGGGTGGGCTCCAACCTCCAATTTTTCGGTTAACAGCCGATCGCGCTAGCCAATTGCGCCACGGAGACAAACCTGCTCCACTCTCACCACCATCAGAATATATCTTCAAAGCTATCAGCCCAAAGAAAAAAAAGCGCCACACCACCACCGGGTGGGCTTGAAACTCCAACCTTTCGGTTACAGCCGATTGCGTTAGCCCATTGCGCTACAAAGACAGTCGTGCTCCACTCTCACCACCATCTGAACATATCTTCAAAGCTATCAGCCCAAAGAAAAAAAGCGCCGCACCACCACCGGGTGGGCTCGAAAATACAACCTTTCGGTTAACAGCCGATCACCCTAGCCGATTGCGCCACAGAGACTGTCCTGCTCCACTCTCACCACCATCAGTACATATCTTCAAAGCTATCAGCCCAAAGAAAAAAAATCGCCGCACCACCACCGGGTGGGCTCGAACCTTCAACTTTTCGGTTAACAGCCGATCGCGCTAGCCAATTGCGCCACGGAGACAGTCAAGCTCCACTCTCACGACCATCACAACATATCTTCAAAGCTATTAGCTCAAAGAAAAAAAAGCGCCGCACCACCACCGGGTGGGCTCGAACCTCCGACCTTTCGGTTAACAGCCGATCGCGCTAGCCAATTGCACCACGGAGACAGTCCTGTTCTACTCTCACCACCATCAGAACATATCTTCAAAGCTATCAGCCCAAAGAAAAAAAAGCGCCGCACCACCACCGGGTGGGCTCGAACGTTCAATTTTTCGGTTAACAGCCGATCGCGCTAGCCAATTGCGCGAAGGAGACAGTCCTGCTCCAGTCTCACCACCATCAGAACATATCTTCAAAGCTATCAGCCCAAAGAATAAAAAGCAACACACCACTCCCGGGAGGGCTCGAACCTCAAACTTTTCAGTTAACAGCCAATCGCGCTAGCCAATTGCGCCACGGATATTGTCATGCTGCACTCTCACCACCATATTAACATATCTTCAAAGGTATTATCGCAAAGAAAAAAAAGCGCCGCACTACCACCGGGTGGTCTCGAATTTCCAACCTTTTGGTTAACAGCCGCTCGCGCTAGCCAATTGCGCCATGGAGACAGTCCTCCTCAATTCTCACTACCATCAGAACATATCTTCAAAGCTATCAGCCCAAAGAAAAAAAGCGCCGCACCACCACCGGGTGGGCTCCAACCTCCAATTTTTCGGTTAACAGCCGATCGCGCTAGCCAATTGCGCCACGGAGACAAACCTACTCCACTCTCACCACCACCAGAATATATCTTCAAAGCTATCAGCCCAAAGAAAAAAAACCGCCACACCACCACCGGGTGGGCTCGAAACTCCAACCTTTCGGTTACAGCCGATCGCGTTAGCCCATTGCGCTACAAAGACAGTCGTGCTCCACTCTCACCACCATCTAAACATATCTTCAAAGCTATCAGCCCAAAGAAAAAAAGCGCCGCACCACCACCGGGTGGGCTGGAACCTTCAACTTTTCGGTTAACAGCCGATCGCGCTAGCCAATTGCGCCACGGAGACAGTCATGCTCCACTCTCACCACCATCACAACATATCTTCAAAGCTATTAGCTCAAAGAAAAAAAAGCGCCGCACCACCACCGGGTGGGCTCGAACCTCCAACCTTTCCGTCAACAGCCGATCGCGCTAGCCAATTGCACCACGGAGACAGTCCTGTTCCACTCTCACCACCATCAGAACACATCTTCAAAGCTATCAGCCCAAAGAAAAAAAAGCGCCGCACCACCACCGGGTGGGCTCGAACGTTCAATTTTTCGGTTAACAGCCGATCGCACTAGACAATTGCGCCACGGAGACAGTCCTGCTCCACTCTCACCACCATCAGAACATATCTTCAAAGCTATCAGCCCAAAGAAAAAAAAGCGCCGCACCACCACCAAGTGGGCTCGAAACTCCAACCTTTCGGTTAACAGGCGATCGCGCTAGCCAATTGCGCCACGGAGACAGTCGTGCTCCACTCTCACCATCATCAGAACATATCTTCAAAGCTATCAGCCCAAAGAATGAAAAGCAACACACCACTCCCGAGAGGGCTCGAACTTCCAACCTTTCAGTTAACAGCCGATCGCGCTAGCCAATTGCGCCACAGAGACAGTCGTGCTCCACTCTCACCACCATCAGAACATATCTTAAAAGCTATCAGCATAAAGAAAAAAAAGCGCCGCACCACCACCAGGTGGGCTCGAACCTCACATTTTTCGGTTAACAGCTGATCGCGCTAGCCAATTGCGCCACGGAGACAGTCCTGCTCCACTCTCACCACCATCGGAACATATCTTCAAAGCTATCAGCCCAAAGAAAAAAAAAGCGCCGCACCACCACCGGGTGGGCTCGAAACTCCAACCTTTCGGTTAACAGGCGATCGCGCTAGCCAATTGCGCCACGGAGACAGTCGTGCTCCACTCTCACCATCATCAGAACATATCTTCAAAGCTATCAGCCCAAAGAATGAAAAGCAACACAACACTCCCGGGAGGGCTCGAACTTCCAACCTTTCAGTTAACAGCCGATCGCGCTAGCCAATTGCGCCACAGAGACAGTCGTGCTCCACTCGCACCACCATCAGAACATATATTAAAAGCTATCAGCATAAAGAAAAAAAAGCGCCGCACCACCACCGGGTGTGCTCGAACCTCCAACATTTCGGTTAAGAGCTGATCGCGCTAGCCAATCACGCCACGAAGACAGTCGTGCTCCAGTCTCACCACCATCAGAACATATCTTCAAAGCTATCAGCCCAAAGAAAAAAAAGCGCCGCACCACCACCGGTTGGGCTCGAACCTCCAACTTGTCGGTTAACAGCCGATCGCGCTAGCCAATTGCGCCACGGAGACAGTCGTGCTCCACTCTCACCACCATAAGAACATGTCTTCAAAGCTATTAGCGCAAAGAAAAAAAAGCGCCGCACCACCACCAGGTGGGCTCGAACCTCCAGTTTTTCGGTTAACAGCTTTTCGCGCTAGCCAATTGCGCCACGGAGACAGTCCTGCTCCACTCTCACCACCATCAGAACATATCTTCAAAGCTATCAGCCCAAAGAAAAAAAAGCGCCGCACCACCACCGGGTGGGCTCGAAACTCCAACCTTTCGGTTAACAGCCGATCGCGCTAGCCAATTGCGCCACGAAGACAGTCCTGCTCCACTCTCACCACCCTCAGAACGTATCTTAAAAGCTATCAGCCCATAGAATGAAAAGCAACACACCACTCCCGGGAGGGCTCGAACCTCCAACATTTCGGTTAACAGCTGATCGCGCTAGCCAATCGCGCCGCAAAGACAGTCGTGCTCCATCTCTCCACCATCAGAACATATCTTCAAAGCTATCAGCCCAAAGAATGAAAAGCAACACACCACTCCCGGGAGGGCTCGAACCTCCAACGTTTCAGTTAACAGCCAAGCGCGCTAGCCTATTGCGCCACGGAGACAGTCATGCTCCACTCTCACCACCATCAGAACATATCTTCAAAGCCATCAGCCCAAAGAAACAAAAGCGCCGCACCACAACCGGGTGGGCTCGAACCTCAAATTTTTTGGTTAACAGCCGATCGCGCTAGCCAATTGCGCCACGGAGACAGTCCTGCTCCACTCTCACCACCATCAGAACATATCTTCAAAGCTATCAGCCCAAAGAAAAAAAAGCGCCGCACCACCACCAAGTGGGCTCGAAACTCCAACCTTTCGGTTAACAGGCGATCGCGCTAGCCAATTGCGCCACGGAGACAGTCGTGCTCCACTCTCACCATCATCAGAACCTATCTTCAAAGCTATCAGCCCAAAGAATGAAAAGCAACACACCACTCCCGGGAGGGCTCGAACTTCCAACCTTTCAGTTAACAGCCGATCGCGCTAGCCAATTGCGCCACAGAGACAGTCGGGCTCCACTCGCACCACCATCAGAACATATATTAAAAGCTATCAGCATAAAGAAAAAAAAGCGCCGCACCACCACCGGGTGTGCTCGAACCTCCAACATTTCGGTTAAGAGCTGATCGCGCTAGCCAATCACGCCACGAAGACAGTCGTGCTCCAGTCTCACCACCATCAGAACATATCTTCAAAGCTATCAGCCCAAAGAAAAAAAAGCGCCGCACCACCACCGGTTGGGCTCGAACCTCCAACTTGTCGGTTAACAGCCGATCGCGCTAGCCAATTGCGCCACGGAGACAGTCGTGCTCCACTCTCACCACCATAAGAACATATCTTCAAAGCTATTAGCGCAAAGAAAAAAAAGCGCCGCACCACCACCGGGTGGTCTCGAATTTCCAAACTTTCGGTTAACAGCCGCTCGCGCTAGCCAATTGCGCCACGGAGACAGTCCTGTTCCACTCTCACCACCATCAGAACATATCTTCAAAGCTATCAGCCCAAAGAAAAAAAAGCGCCGCACCACCACCGGGTGGGCTCGAACGTTCAATTTTTCGGTTAACAGCCGATCGCACTAGACAATTGCGCCACGGAGACAGTCCTGCTCCACTCTCACCACCATCAGAACATATCTTCAAAGCTATCAGCCCAAAGAAAAAAAAGCGCCGCACCACCACCAAGTGGGCTCGAAACTCCAACCTTTCGGTTAACAGGCGATCGCGCTAGCCAATTGCGCCACGGAGACAGTCGTGCTCCACTCTCACCATCATCAGAACATATCTTCAAAGCTATCAGCCCAAAGAATGAAAAGCAACACACCACTCCCGAGAGGGCTCGAACTTCCAACCTTTCAGTTAACAGCCGATCGCGCTAGCCAATTGCGCCACAGAGACAGTCGTGCTCCACTCTCACCACCATCAGAACATATCTTAAAAGCTATCAGCATAAAGAAAAAAAAGCGCCGCACCACCACCAGGTGGGCTCGAACCTCACATTTTTCGGTTAACAGCTGATCGCGCTAGCCAATTGCGCCACGGAGACAGTCCTGCTCCACTCTCACCACCATCGGAACATATCTTCAAAGCTATCAGCCCAAAGAAAAAAAAAGCGCCGCACCACCACCGGGTGGGCTCGAAACTCCAACCTTTCGGTTAACAGGCGATCGCGCTAGCCAATTGCGCCACGGAGACAGTCGTGCTCCACTCTCACCATCATCAGAACATATCTTCAAAGCTATCAGCCCAAAGAATGAAAAGCAACACAACACTCCCGGGAGGGCTCGAACTTCCAACCTTTCAGTTAACAGCCGATCGCGCTAGCCAATTGCGCCACAGAGACAGTCGTGCTCCACTCGCACCACCATCAGAACATATAATAAAAGCTATCAGCATAAAGAAAAAAAAGCGCCGCACCACCACCGGGTGTGCTCGAACCTCCAACATTTCGGTTAAGAGCTGATCGCGCTAGCCAATCACGCCACGAAGACAGTCGTGCTCCAGTCTCACCACCATCAGAACATATCTTCAAAGCTATCAGCCCAAAGAAAAAAAAGCGCCGCACCACCACCGGTTGGGCTCGAACCTCCAACTTGTCGTTTAACAGCCGATCGCGGTAGCCAATTGCGCCACGGAGACAGTCGTGCTCCACTCTCACCACCATAAGAACATGTCTTCAAAGCTATTAGCGCAAAGAAAAAAAAGCGCCGCACCACCACCAGGTGGGCTCGAACCTCCAGTTTTTCGGTTAACAGCTTTTCGCGCTAGCCAATTGCGCCACGGAGACAGTCCTGCTCCACTCTCACCACCATCAGAACATATCTTCAAAGCTATCAGCCCAAAGAAAAAAAAGCGCCGCACCACCACCGGGTGGGCTCGAAACTCCAACCTTTCGGTTAACAGCCGATCGCGCTAGCCAATTGCGCCACGAAGACAGTCCTGCTCCACTCTCACCACCATCAGAACGTATCTTAAAAGCTAGCAGCCCATAGAATCAAAAGCAACACACCACTCCCGGGAGGGCTCGAACCTCCAACATTTCGGTTAACAGCTGATCGCGCTAGCCAATCGCGCCGCAAAGACAGTCGTGCTCCATCTCACCACCATCAGAACATATCTTCAAAGCTATCAGCCCAAAGAATGAAAAGCAACACACCACTCCCGGGAGGGCTCGAACCTCCAACGTTTCAGTTAACAGCCAAGCGCGCTAGCCTATTGCGCCACGGAGACAGTCATGCTCCACTCTCACCACCATCAGAACATATCTTCAAAGCCATCAGCCCAAAGAAACAAAAGCGCCGCACCACAACCGGGTGGGCTCGAACCTCAAATTTTTTGGTTAACAGCCGATCGCGCTAGCCAATTGCGCCACGGAGACAGTCCTGCTCCACTCTCACCACCATCAGAACATATCTTCAAAGCTATCAGCCCAAAGAAAAAAAAGCGCCGCACCACCACCAAGTGGGCTCGAAACTCCAACCTTTCGGTTAACAGGCGATCGCGCTAGCCAATTGCGCCACGGAGACAGTCGTGCTCCACTCTCACCATCATCAGAACCTATCTTCAAAGCTATCAGCCCAAAGAATGAAAAGCAACACACCACTCCCGGGAGGGCTCGAACTTCCAACCTTTCAGTTAACAGCCGATCGCGCTAGCCAATTGCGCCACAGAGACAGTCGGGCTCCACTCGCACCACCATCAGAACATATATTAAAAGCTATCAGCATAAAGAAAAAAAAGCGCCGCACCACCACCGGGTGTGCTCGAACCTCCAACATTTCGGTTAAGAGCTGATCGCGCTAGCCAATCACGCCACGAAGACAGTCGTGCTCCAGTCTCACCACCATCAGAACATATCTTCAAAGCTATCAGCCCAAAGAAAAAAAAGCGCCGCACCACCACCGGTTGGGCTCGAACCTCCAACTTGTCGGTTAACAGCCGATCGCGCTAGCCAATTGCGCCATGGAGACAGTCGTGCTCCACTCTCACCACCATAAGAACATATCTTCAAAGCTATTAGCGCAATGAAAAAAAAGCGCCGCACCACCACCGGGTGGTCTCGAATTTCCAAACTTTCGGTTAACAGCCGCTCGCGCTAGCCAATTGCGCCACGGAGACAGTCCTCCTCCATTCTCACCACCATCAGAACATATCTTCAAAGCTATCAGCCCAAAGAAAAAAAAGCGCCGCACCACCACCGGGTGGGCTCCAACCTCCAATTTTTCGGTTAACAGCCGATCGCGCTAGCCAATTGCGCAACGGAGACAAACCTGCTCCACTCTCACCACCATCAGAATATATCTTCAAAGCTATCAGCGCAAAGAAAAAAAAGCGCCACACAACCACCGGGTGGGCTCGAAACTCCAACCTTTCGGTTACAGCCGATTGCGTTAGCCCATTGCGCTACAAAGACAGTCGTGCTCCACTCTCACCACCATCTGAACATATCTTCAAAGCTATCAGCCCAAAGAAAAAAAGCGCCGCACCACCACCGGGTGGGCTCGAAAATCCAACCTTTCGGTTAACAACCGATCACGCTAGCCAATTTCGCCACGGAGACAGTCTTGCTCCACACTCACCACCATCAGAACATATCTTCAAAGCCATCAGCCCAAAGAAACAAAAGCGCCGCACCACAACCGTGTGGGCTCGAACCTCAAATTTTTTGGTTAACAGCCGATCGCGCTAGCCAATTGCGCCACGGAGACAGTCCTGCTCCACTCTCACCACCATCAGAACATATCTTCAAAGCTATCAGCCCAAAGAAAAAAAAGCGCCGCACCACCACCAAGTGGGCTCGAAACTCCAACCTTTCGGTTAACAGGCGATCGCGCTAGCCAATTGCGCCACGGAGACAGTCGTGCTCCACTCTCACCATCATCAGAACATATCTTCAAAGCTATCAGCCCAAAGAATGAAAAGCAACACACCACTCCCGAGAGGGCTCGAACTTCCAACCTTTCAGTTAACAGCCGATCGCGCTAGCCAATTGCGCCACAGAGACAGTCGTGCTCCACTCTCACCACCATCAGAACATATCTTAAAAGCTATCAGCATAAAGAAAAAAAGCGCCGCACCACCACCAGGTGGGCTCGAACCTCCAGTTTTTCGGTTAACAGCTGATCGCGCTAGCCTATTGCGCCACGGAGACAGTCCTGCTCCACTCTCACCACCATCAGAACATATCTTCAAAGCTATCAGCCCAAAGAAAAAAAAGCGCCGCACCACCACCGGGTGGGCTCGAAACTCCAACCTTTCGGTTAACAGCCGATCGCGCTAGCCAATTGCGCCATGAAGACAGTCCTGCTCCACTCTCACCACCATCAGAACGTATCTTAAAAGCTATCAGCCCATAGAATGAAAAGCAACACACCACTCCCGGGAGGGCTCGAACCTCCAACATTTCGGTTAACAGCTGATCGCGCTAGCCAGTCGCGCCGCAAAGACAGTCGTGCTCCATCTCACCACCATCAGAACATATCTTCAAAGCTATCAGCCCAAAGAATGAAAAGCAACACACCACTCCCGGGAGGGCTCGAACCTCCAACGTTTCAGTTAACAGCCAAGCGCGCTAGCCTATTGCGCCACGGAGACAGTCATGCTCCACTCTCACCACCATCAGAACATATCTTCAAAGCCATCAGCCCAAAGAAACAAAAGCGCCGCACCACAACCGGGTGGGCTCGAACCTCAAATTTTTGGTTAACAGCCGATCGCGCTAGCCAATTGCGCCACGGAGACAGTCCTGCTCCACTCTCACCACCATCAGAACATATCTTCAAAGCTATCAGCCCAAAGAAAAAAAAGCGCCGCACCACCACCAAGTGGGCTCGAAACTCCAACCTTTCGGTTAACAGGCGATCGCGCTAGCCAATTGCGCCACGGAGACAGTCGTGCTCCACTCTCACCATCATCAGAACATATCTTCAAAGCTATCAGCCCAAAGAATGAAAAGCAACACACCACTCCCGGGAGGGCTCGAACTTCCAACCTTTCAGTTAACAGCCGATCGCGCTAGCCAATTGCGCCACAGAGACAGTCGTGCTCCACTCGCACCACCATCAGAACATATATTAAAAGCTATCAGCATAAAGAAAAAAAAAGCGCCGCACCACCACCGGGTGTGCTCGAACCTCCAACATTTCGGTTAAGAGCTGATCGCGCTAGCCAATCACGCCACGAAGACAGTCGTGCTCCAGTCTCACCACCATCAGAACATATCTTCAAAGCTATCAGTCCAAAGAAAAAAAAGCGCCGCACCACCACCGGTTGGGCTCGAACCTCCAACTTGTCGGTTAACAGCCGATCGCGCTAGCCAATTGCGCCACGGAGACAGTCGTGCTCCACTCTCACCTCCATAAGAACATATCTTCAAAGCTATCAGCCCAAAGAAAAAAAAGCGCCGCACCACCACCGGGTGGGCTCCAACCTCCAATTTTTCGGTTAACAGCCGATCGCGCTAGCCAATTGCGCCACGGAGACAAACCTGCTCCACTCTCACCACCATCAGAATATATCTTCAAAGCTATCAGCGCAAAGAAAAAAAAGCGCCACACAACCACCGGGTGGGCTCGAAACTCCAACCTTTCGGTTACAGCCGATTGCGTTAGCCCATTGCGCTACAAAGACAGTCGTGCTCCACTCTCACCACCATCTGAACATATCTTCAAAGCTATCAGCCCAAAGAAAAAAAGCGCCGCACCACCACTGGGTGGGCTCGAAAATCCAACCTTTCGGTTAACAACCGATCACGCTAGCCAATTTCGCCACGGAGAAAGTCTTGCTCCACACTCACCACCATCAGAACATATCTTCAAAGCCATCAGCCCAAAGAAACAAAAGCGCCGCACCACAACCGGGTGGGCTCGAACCTCAAATTTTTGGGTTAACAGCCGATCGCGCTAGCCAATTGCGCCACGGAGACAGTCCTGCTCCACTCTCACCACCATCAGAACATAACTTCAAAGCTATCAGTCCAAAGAAAAAAAAGCGCCGCACCACCACCGGGTGGGCTCGAAACTCCAACCTTTCGGTTAACAGGCGATCGCGCTAGCCAATTGCGCCACGGAGACAGTCGTGCTCCACTCTCACCATCATCAGAACATATTTTCAAAGCTATCAGCCCAAAGAATGAAAAGCAACACACCACTCCCGAGAGGGCTCGAACTTCCAAACTTTCAGTTAACAGCCGATCGTGCTAGCCAATTGCGCCACAGAGACAGTCGTGCTCCACTCTCACCACCATCAGAACATATCTTAAAAGCTATCAGCATAAAGAAAAAAAAGCGCCGCACCACCACCAGGTGGGCTCGAACCTCCAATTTTTCGGTTAACAGCTGATCGCGCTAGCCAATTGCGCCACGGAGACAGTCCTGCTCCACTCTCACCACCATCAGAACATACCTTCAAAGCTATCAGCCCAAAGAAAAAAAAGCGCCGCACCACCACCGGGTGGGCTCGAAACTCCAACCTTTCGGTGAACAGGCGATCGCGCTAGCCAATTGCGCCACGGAGACAGTCGTGCTCCACTCTCACCATCATCAGAACATATCTTCAAAGCTATCAGCCCAAAGAATGAAAAGCAACACACCACTCCCGGGAGGGCTCGAACTTCCAACCTTTCAGTTAACAGCCGATCGCGCTAGCCAATTGCGCCACAGAGACAGTCGTGCTCCACTCGCACCACCATCAGAACATATATTAAAAGCTATCAGCATAAAGAAAAAAAAGCGCCGCACCACCACCGGGTGTGCTCGAACCTCCAACATTTCGGTTAAGAGCTGATCGCGCTAGCCAATCACGCCACGAAGACAGTCGTGCTCCAGTCTCACCACCATCAGAACATATCTTCAAAGCTATCAGCCCAAAGAAAAAAAAGCGCCGCACCACCACCGGTTGGGCTCGAACCTCCAACTTGTCGGTTAACAGCCGATCGCGCTAGCCAATTGCGCCACGGAGACAGTCACGCTCCACTTTCACCACCAATAGAACATATCTTCAAAGCTATCAGCCCAAAGAAAAAAAAGCGCCGCACCACCACCGGTTGGGCTCGAACCTCCAACTTTTCGGATAACAGCCGATCGCGCGAGCCAATTGCGCCACGGAGACAGTCGTGCTCCACTCTCACCACCATAAGAACATATCTTCAAAGCAATTAGCGCAAAGAAAAAAAAGCGCCGCACCACCACTGGGTGGTCTCGAACTTCCAACCTTTCGGTTAACAGCCGCTCGCGCTAGCCAATTGCGCCACGCAGACAGTCCTCCTCCATTCTCACCACCATCAGAACATATCTTCAAAGCTATCAGCGCAAAGAAAAAAGCAACACACCACTCCCGGGAGGGCTCGAACCTCCAACCTTTCGGTTAACAGCCGATCGCGCTAGCCAATCGCGCCACGGAGACAGTCGTGCTCCACTCTCACCACCATCAGAACTTATCTTCAAAGCTATCAGCCCAAAGAAAAAAAAAGCGCCGCACCACCACCGGGTGGGCTCGAACCTCCAACATTTCGGTTAAGAGCTGATCGCGCTAGCCAATCACGCCACGAAGACAGTCGTGCTCCAGTCTCACCACCATCAGAACATATCTTCAAAGCTATCAGCCCAAAGAAAAAAAAGCGCCGCACCACCACCGGTTGGGCTCGAACCTCCAACTTGTCGGTTAACAGCCGATCGCGCTAGCCAATTGCGCCACGGAGACAGTCGTGCTCCACTCTCACCACCATAAGAACATATCTTCAAAGCTATTAGCGCAAAGAAAAAAAAGCGCCGCACCACCACCGGGTGGTCTCGAATTTCCAACCTTTCGGTTACCAGCCACTCGCGCTAGCCAATTGCGCCACGGAGACAGTCCTCCTCCATTCTCACCACCATCAGAACATATCTTCAAAGCTATCAGCCCAAAGAAAAAAAAGCGCCGCACCACCACCGGGTGGGCTCCAACCTCCAATTTTTCGGTTAACAGCCGATCGCGCTAGCCAATTGCGCCACGGAGACAAACCTGCTCCACTCTCACCACCATCAGAACATAACTTCAAAGCTATCAGCCCAAAGAAAAAAAAGCGCCGCACCACCACCGGGTGGGCTCGAAACTCCAACCTTTCGGTTAACAGGCGATCGCGCTAGCCAATTGCGCCACGGAGACAGTCGTGCTCCACTCTCACCATCATCAGAACATATCTTCAAAGCTATCAGCCCAAAGAATGAAAAGCAACACACCACTCCCGAGAGGGCTCGAACTTCCAACCTTTCAGTTAACAGCCGATCGCGCTAGCCAATTGCGCCACAGAGACAGTCGTGCTCCACTCTCACCACCATCAGAACATATCTTAAAAGCTATCAGCATAAAGAAAAAAAAGCGCCGCACCACCACCAGGTGGGCTCGAACCTCCAATTTTTCGGTTAACAGCTGATCGCGCTAGCCAATTGCGCCACGGAGACAGTCCTGCTCCACTCTCACCACCATCAGAACATATCTTCAAAGCTATCAGCTCAAAGAAAAAAAAGCGCCGCACCACCACCGGGTGGGCTCGAAACTCCAACCTTTCGGTTAACAGCCGATCGCGCTAGCCAATTGCGCCACGGAGACAGTCCTGCTCCACTCTCACCACGATCAGAACGTATCTTAAAAGCTATCAGCCCATAGAATGAAAAGCAACACACCACTTCCGGGAGGGCTCGAACCTCCAACATTTCGGTTAACAGCTGATCGCGCTAGCCAATCGCGCCGCAAAGACAGTCGTGCTCCATCTCACCACCATAAGAACATATCTTCAAAGCTATTAGCGCAAAGAAAAAAAGCGCCGCACCAATACCGGGTGGTCTCGAATTTCCATCCTTTCGGTTAACAGCCGCTCGCGCTAGCCAATTGCGCCACGGAGACAGTCCTCCTCCATTCTCACCACCATCAGAACATATCTTCAAAGCTATCAGCCCAAAGAAAAAAAAGCGCCGCACCACCACCGGGTGGGCTCCAACCTCCAATTTTTCGGTTAACAGCCGATCGCGCTAGCCAATTGCGCCACGGAGACAAACCTGCTCCCCTCTCATTACCATCAGAATATATCTTCAAAGCTATCAGCCCAAAAAAAAAAAGCGCCACACCACCACCGGGTGGGCTTGAAACTCCAACCTTTCGGTTACAGCCGATTGCGTTAGCCCATTGCGCTACAAAGACAGTCGTGCTCCACTCTCACCACCATCTGAACATATCTTCAAAGCTATCAGCCCAAAGAAAAAAAGCGCCGCACCACCACCGGGTGGGCTCGAAAATCCAACCTTTCGGTTAACAGCCGATCACGCTAGCCAATTGCGCCACAGAGACTGTCCTGCTCCACTCTCACCACCATCAGAACATATCTTCAAAGCTATCAGCCCAAAGAAAAAAAATCGCCGCACCACCTCCGGGTGGGCTCAAACCTTCAACTTTTCGGTTAACAGCCGATCGCGCTAGCCAATTGCGCCACGGAGACAGTCAAGCTCCACTCTCACGACACTCACAACATATCTTCAAAGCTATTAGCTCAAAGAAAAAAAGCGCCGCACCACCACCAGGTGGGCTCGAACCTCCGATCTTTCGGTTAACAGCCGATCGCGCTAGCCAATTGCACCACGGAGACAGTCCTGTTCTACTCTCACCACCATCAGAACATATCTTCAAAGCTATCAGCCCAAAGAAAAAAAAGCGCCGCACCACCACCGAGTGGGCTCGAACGTTCAATTTTTCGGTTAACAGCCGATCGCGCTAGCCAATTGCGCGAAGGAGACAGTCCTGCTCCAGTCTCACCACCATCAGAACATATCTTCAAAGCTATCAACCCAAAGAATAAAAAGCAGCACACCACTCCCGGGAGGGCTCGAACCTCAAACTTTTCAGTTAACAGCCAATCGCGCTAGCCAATTGCGCCACGGATATTGTCATGCTGCACTCTCACCACCATAAGAACATGTCTTCAAAGGTATTAGCGCAAAGAAAAAAAAGCGCCGCACTACCACCGGGTGGTCTCGAATTTCCAACCTTTTGGTTAACAGCCGCTCGCGCTAGCCAATTGCGCCATGGAGACAGTCCTCCTCAATTCTCACTACCATCAGAACATATCTTCAAAGCTATCAGCCCAAAGAAAAAAAAGCGCCGCACCACCACCGGGTGGTCTCCAACCTCCAATTTTTCGGTTAACAGCCGATCGCGCTAGCCAATTGCGCCACGGAGACAAACCTACTCCACTCTCACCACCACCAGAATATATCTTCAAAGCTATCAGCCCAAAGAAAAAAAAGCGCCACACCACCACCGGGTGGGCTCGAAACTCCAACCTTTCGGTTACAGCCGATCGCGTTAGCCCATTGCGCTACAAAGACAGTCGTGCTCCACTCTCACCACCATCTAAACATATCTTCAAAGCTATCAGCCCAAAGAAAAAAAGCGCCGCACCACCACCGGGTGGGCTGGAACCTTCAACTTTTCGGTTAACAGCCGATCGCGCTAGACAATTGCGCCACGGAGACAGTCCTGCTCCACTCTCACCACCATCAGAACATATCTTCAAAGCTATCAGCCCAAAGAAAAAAAGCGCCGCACCACCACCGGGTGGGCTCGAAAATCCAACCTTTCGGTTAACAACCGATCACGCTAGCCAATTTCGCCACGGAGACAGTCTTGCTCCACACTCACCACCATCAGAACATATCTTCAAAGCCATCAGCCCAAAGAAACAAAAGCGCCGCACCACAACCGGGTGGGCTCGAACCTCAAATTTTTTGGTTAACAGCCGATCGCGCTAGCCAATTGCGCCACGGAGACAGTCCTGCTCCACTCTCACCACCATCAGAACATAACTTCAAAGCTATCAGCCCAAAGAAAAAAAAGCGCCGCACCACCACCGGGTGGGCTCGAAACTCCAACCTTTCGGTTAACAGGCGATCGCGCTAGCCAATTGCGCCACGGAGACAGTCGTGCTCCACTCTCACCATCATCAGAACATATCTTCAAAGCTATCAGCCCAAAGAATGAAAAGCAACACACCACTCCCGAGAGAACTCGAACTTCCAACCTTTCAGTTAACAGCCGATCGCGCTAGCCAATTGCGCCACAGAGACAGTCGTGCTCCACTCTCACCACCATCAGAACATATCTTAAAAGCTATCAGCATAAAGAAAAAAAAGCGCCGCCCCACCACCAGGTGGGCTCGAACCTCCAATTTTTCGGTTAATAGCTGATCGCGCTAGCCAATTGCGCCACGGAGACAGTCCTGCTCCACTCTCACCACCATCAGAACATATCTTCAAAGCTATCAGCCCAAAGAAAAAAAAGCGCCGCACCACCACCGGGTGGGCTCGAAACTCCAACCTTTCGGTTAACAGCCGATCGCGCTAGCCAATTGCGCCACGGAGACTGTCGTGCTCCACTCTCACCACCATCAGAACATATCTTCAAAGCTATCAGCCCAAAGAAAAAAAAAGCGCCGCACCACCACCGGGTGGGCTCGTACCTCCAACCTTTCAATTAACAGCCGATCGCGCTAGCCAATTGCGCCACGGAGACAGTCCTGTGCCACTCACCGCCATCAGAACATATTTTCAAAGCTATCAGCCCAAAGAAAAAAAAGCACCTACCACTCCTGGTAGGGCTCGAACCTCCAACCTTTCCGTTAACAGCCGATCGCATAGCCAGTTGCGCCACGGAGACAGTCGTGCTCCACTCTCAGCCCCATCAGAACATATCTTCAAAGTTATCAGCCCAAAGAAAAAAAGCGCCGCACCACCACCGGGTGGGCTCGAGCCTCCAACCTTTCGTTTAACAGCCGATCGCGCTAGCCAATTGCACCACGGAGACAGTCGTGCTCCATCTCACCACCATCAGGACATATCTTCAAAGCTATCAGCCCAAAGAAAAAAAGCGCCGCACCACCACGGGTGGGCTCGTACCTCCAACCTTTTGGTTAACAGCCGATCGCGCTAGCCAATTGCGCCACGGAGACAGTCGTGCCCCACTCTCACCACCATCAGAACATATCTTCAAAGCTATCAGCCCAAAGAAAAAAAAAGCGCCGAACCACCACCAAGTGGGCTCGTACCTCCAACATTTCAATTAACAGCCGATCGCGCTAGCCAATTGCGCCACGGAGACAGTCCTGCGCCACTCTCACAACCATCAGAACATTTCTTCAGAGCTATCAGCCCAAAGGAAAAAAAGCGCCGCACCAACACCGGGTGGCTCGTATCTGCAACCTTTCGGTTAACAGCCTATCGCGGTAGCCAATTGCGCCACGGAGACAGTCCTGCTCCACTCTCACCACCATGAGAACCTATCTTCAAAGCTATCAGCCCAAAGAAAAAAAAGCAACACACCACCACCAGGTGGGCTCGTACCTCCAACCTTTCGGTTAACAGCCGATCGCGCTAGCCAATTGCGCCACGGCGACAGTCGTGCTCCACTCTCACCACCATCAGAACATATCTTCAAAGCTATCAGCCAAAAAAAAGCGCCGCACCACCACCGGGTGCGCTCGAACCTCCAACCTTTCGGTTAAAGGCCGATCGCGCTAGCCAATTGCGCCACGGAGACAGTCGTGCTCCACTCTCACCACCATCAGAACATATCTCCAAAGCTATCAGCCCAAAGAAAAAAAAGCGCCGCACCACCACCGGGTGGGCTCGTACCTCCAACCTTTCGATTAACAGCCGACCCCGCTAGCCAATTGCGCCACGGAGACAGTCCTGCGCCACTCACCGCCATCAGATCATATTTTCAAAGCTATCAGCCCAAAGAAAAAAAAGCAACACACCACTCCTGGTAGGGCTCGAACCTCCAACCTTTCCGTTAACAGCCGATCGCATAGCCAGTTGCGCCACGGAGACAGTCGTGCTCCACTCTAACCACCGACAGAACATTTCTTCAGAGCTATCAGCCAAAAGAAAAAAAAAGCGCCGCACCACCACCGAGTCGGCTCGTACCTCCAACCTTTCGGTTAACAGCCGATCGCGCTAGCCAATTGCGCCACGGAGATAGTCCTGCTCCACTCTCACCACAAACAGAACATATCTTCAAAGCTATCAGCCCAAAGAAAAAAAAGCAACACACTACTCGCGGGAGGGCTCGAACCTCCAACCTTTCGGTTAACAGCCGATCGCGCTAGCCAATTGCGCCACGGAGACAGTCGTGCTCCACTCTCACCACCATCAGAACATATCTTCAAAGCTATCAGCCTAAAGAAAAAAAAGCGCCTCACCTCCCCCGGGTGGCTCGTATCTGCAACCTTTCGGTTAACAGCCGATCGCGGTAGCCAATTGCGCCACGGAGACAGTCCTGCTCAACTCTTACCACCATGAGAACCTATCTTCAAAGCTATCAGCCCAAAGAAAAAAAAGCAACACACCACTCCCGGGAGGGCTCGAACATCAAACCTTTCAGTTAACAGCCGATCGAATAGCCAATTTCGCCACGGAGACAGTCGTGCTCCACTCTCACCACCATCAGAACATATCTTCAAAGCTATTAGCCCAAAGAAAAAAAAAGCGCCGCACCACCACCAGGTGGGCTCGTACCTCCAACCTTTCGGTTAACAGCCGATCGCGCTAGCCGATTGCGCCGCGGCGAGAGTCGTGCTCCACTCTCACCACCATCAGAACATATCTTCAAAGCTATCAGCCAAAAAAAGCGCTGCACCACCACCGGGTGGGCTCGAACCTCCAACCTTTCGGTTAAAGGCCGATCGCGCTAGCCAATTGCGCCACGGAGACAGTCGTGCTCCACTCTCACCACCATCAGGACATATCTTCAAAGCTATCAGCCCAAAGAAAAAAAGCACCGCACCACCACCGGATGGGCTCGTACCTCCAACCTTTCGGTTAACAGCCCATGGTACTAGCCAATTGCGCCACGGAGACAGTCCTGCTCCACTCTCACCACCACCAGAACATATCTTCAAAGCTATCAGCCCAAAGAATAAAAAGCAACACACCACTCCCGGGAGGGCTCGAACCTCCACCATTTCAGTTAACAGCCGATCACATAGCCAATTGCGCCACGGAGACAGTCGTGCTCCACTCTCACCATCGTCAGAACATTTCTTCAGAGCTATCAGCCCAAACAAAAAAAAAAGCGCCGCACCACCACCAGGTGGGCTCGTACCTCCAACCTTTCGGTTAACAGCCGATCACGCTAGCCGATTGCGCCACGGCGACTGTCGTGCTCTACTCTCACCACCATCAGAACATATCTTCAAAGCTATCAGCCAAAAAAAAGCGCCGCACCACCACCGGGTGGGCTCGAACCTCCAACCTTTCGGTTAAAGGCCGATCGCGCTAGCCAATTGCGCCACGGAGACAGTCGTGCTCCACTCTCACCACCATCAGAACATATCTTCAAAGCTATCAGCCAAAAATAAGCGCCGCACCACCACCGGGTGGGCTCGTACCTCCAACCTTTCGATTAACAGCCGATCGCGCTAGCCAATTGCGCCACGGAGACAGTCCTGCGCCACTCACCGCCATCAGATCATATTTTCAAAGCTATCAGCTCAAAGACAAAAAAAGCAACAAACCACTCCTGGTAGGGCTCGAACCTCCAACCCTTCCGTTAACAGCCGATCGCATAGCCAGTTGCGCCACGGAGACAGTCGTGCTCCACTCTAACCACCGACAGAACATTTCTTCAGAGCTATCAGCCAAAAGAAAAAAAGCGCCGCACCACCACCGGGTGGGCTCGTACCTCCAACCTTTCGGTTAATAGCTGATCGCGCTAGCCTATTGCGCCACGGAGATAGTTCTGCTCCACTCTCACCACAAACAGAACATATCTTCAAAGCTATCAGCCCAAAGAAAAAAAAGCAACACACTACTCGCGGGAGGGCTCGAACCTCCAACCTTTCGGTTAACAGCCGATCGCGCTAGCCAATTGCGCCACGGAGACAGTCGTGCTCCACTCTCACCACCATCAGAACATATCTTCAAAGCTATCAGCCCAAAAAAAAATGCGCTGCACCAACACCATGGGGGCTCGTACCTCCAACCTTTCGGTTAACAGCCGCTCGCGCCAGCCAATTGCGCCACGGAGACATTCCTGCTCCACTCTCAACACTTTCAGAACATATCTTCAAAGCTATCAGCCCAAAGAAAAAAAAGCAACACACCACTCCCGGGAGGGCTCGAACCTCCAACCTTTCGGTTAACAGCCGATCGCATAGCCAATTGCGCCACGGAGACAGTCGTGCTCCACTCTCACCATCGTCAGAACTTTTCTTCAGAGCTATCAACCCAAACAAAAAAAAAGCGCCGCACCACCACCGGGTGGGCTCGTACCTCCAACCTTTCGGTTAACAGCCGATCGCGCTAGCCAATTGCCCCACGGAGACAGTCGTGCTCCACTCTCACCACCATCAGGACATATCTTCAAAGCTATCAGCCAAAAAAAAGCGCCGCACCACCACCGGGTGGGCTCGAACCTCCAACCTTTCGGTTAAAGGCCGATCGCGCTAGCCAATTGCGCCACGGAGACAGTCGTGCTCCACTCTCACCACCATCAGAACATATCTTCAAAGCTATCAGCCCAAAGAAAAAAAAGCGCCGCACCACTCCCGGGAGGGCTCGAAACTCCAACCTTTCCGTTGATAGCCGATCGCATAGCCAATTGCGCCACGGAGACAGTCGTGCTCCACTCTAGCCACCGGCAGAACATTTCTTCAGAGCTATCAGCCCAAAGAAAAAAAGCGCCGCACCACCACCGGGTGGGCTCGAGCCTCCAACCTTTCGTTTAACAGCCGATCGCGCTAGCCAATTGCACCACGGAGACAGTCGTGCTCCACTCTCACCACCATCAGGACATATCTTCAAAGCTATCAGCCCATAGAAAAAAAGCGCCGCACCACCACGGGATTGGCTCGTACCTCCAACCTTTTGGTTAACAGCCGATCGCGCTAGCCAATTGCGCCACGGAGACAGTCGTGTCCCACTCTCACCACCATCAGAACATATCTTCAAAGGTATCAGCCCAAAGAAAAAAAAAGCGCCGCACCACCACCAAGTGGGCTCGTACCTCCAACATTTCGATTAACAGCCGATCGCGCTAGCCAATTGCGCCACGGAGACAGTCCTGCGCCACTCTCACAACCATCAGAACATTTCTTCAGAGCTATCAGCCCAAAGGAAAAAAAGCGCCGCACCAACACCGGGTGGCTCGTATCTGCAACCTTTCGGTTAACAGCCTATCGCGGTAGCCAATTGCGCCACGGAGACAGTCCTGCTCCACTCTCACCACCATGAGAACCTATCTTCAAAGCTATCAGCCCAAAGAAAAAAAAGCAACACACCACTCCCGGGAGGGCTCGAATATCCAACCTTTCAGTTAACAGCCTATCGAATAGCCAATCGCGCCACGGCGACAGTCGTGCTCCACTCTCACCACCATCAGAACATATCTTCAAAGCTATCAGCCAAAAAAAAGCGCCGCACCACCACCGGGTGGGCTCGAACCTCCAACCTTTCGGTTAAAGACCGATCGCGCTAGCCAATTGCGCCACGGAGACAGTCGTGCTCCACTCTCACCACCATCAGAACATATCTCCAAAGCTATCAGCCCAAAGAAAAAAAAGCGCCGCACCACCACCGGGTGGGCTCGTACCTCCAACCTTTCGATTAACAGCCGATCGCGCTAGCCAATTGCGCCACGGAGACAGTCCTGCGCCACTCACCGCCATCAGATCATATTTTCAAAGCTATCAGCCCAAAGAAAAAAAAGCAACACACCACTCCTGGTAGGGCTCGAACCTCCAACCTTTCCGTTAACAGCCGATCGCATAGCCAGTTGCGCCACGGAGACAGTCGTGCTCCACTCTAACCACCGACAGAACATTTCTTCAGAGCTATCAGCCAAAAGAAAAAAAAAAGCGCCGCACCACCACCGGGTCGGCTCGTACCTCCAACCTTTCGGTTAACAGCCGATCGCGCTAGCCAATTGCGCCACGGAGATAGTCCTGCTCCACTCTCACCACAAACAGAACATATCTTCAAAGCTATCAGCCCAAAGAAAAAAAAGCAACACACTACTCGCGGGAGGGCTCGAACCTCCAACCTTTCGGTTAACAGCCGATCGCGCTAGCCAATTGCGCCACGGAGACAGTCGTGCTCCACTCTCACCACCATCAGAACATATCTTCAAAGCTATCAGCCCAAAAAAAAATGCGCTGCACCAACACCATGTGGGCTCGTACCTCCAACCTTTCGGTTAACAGCCGATCGCGCCAGCCAATTGCGCCACGGAGACAGTCCTGCTCCACTCTCAACACCTTCAGAACATATCTTCAAAGCTATCAGCCCAAAGAAAAAAAGCAACACACCACTCCCGGGAGGGCTCGAACCTCCAACCTTTCGGATAACAGCCGATCACATAGCCAATTGCGCCATGGAGACAGTCATGCTCCACTCTCACCATCGTCAGAACATTTCTTCAGAGCTATAAGCCCAAACAAAAAAAAGCGCCGCACCACCACCAGGTGGGCTCGTACCTCCAACCTTTCGGTTAACAGCCGATCGCACTAGCCAATTGCCCCACGGAGACAGTCGTGCTCCACTCTCACCACCATCAGGACATATCTTCAAAACTATCAGCCCAAAGAAAAAAAGCGCCGCACCACCACCGGATGGGCTCGTACCTCCAACCTTTCGGTTAACAGCCGATGGTACTAGCCAATTGTGCCACGGAGACAGTCCTGCTCCACTCTCACCACTACCAGAACATATCTTCAAAGCTATCAGCCCAAAAAATAAAAAGCAACACACCACTCCCGGGAGGGCTCGAACCTCCACCATTTCAGTCAACAGCCGATCGCATAGCCAATTGCGCCACGGAGACAGTCGTGCTCCACTCTCACCATCGTCAGAACATTTCTTCAGAGCTATCAGCCCAAACAAAAAAAAGCGCCGCACCACCACCAGGTGGGCTCGTACCTTCAACCTTTTGGTTAACAGCCGATCGCGCTAGCCGATTGCGCCACGGCGACAGTCGTGCTCCACTCTCACCACCATCAGAACATATCTTCAAAGCTATCAGCCAAAAAAAAGCGCCGCACCACCACCGGGTGGGCTCGAACCTCCAACCTTTCGGTTAAAGGCCGATCGCGCTAGCCAATTGCGCCACGGAGACAGTCGTGCTCCACTCTCACCACCATCAGAACATATCTTCAAAGCTATCAGCCCAAAGAAAAAAAGCGCCGCAGCACCACCGGGTGGGCTCGTACCTCCAACCTTTCGATTAACAGCCGATCGCGCTAGCCAATTGCGCCACGGAGACAGTCCTGTGCCACTCACCGCCATCAGAACATATTTTCAAAGCTATCAGCCCAAAGAAAAAAAAGCAACACACCACTCCTGGTAGGGCTCGAACCTCCAACCTTTCCGTTAACAGCCGATCGCATAGCCAGTTGCGCCACGGAGACAGTCTTGCTCCACTCTCAGCCCCATCAGAACATATCTTCAAAGTTATCAGCCCAAAGAAAAAAAGCGCCGCACCACCACCGGGTGGGCTCGAGCCTCCAACCTTTCGGTTAACAGCCGATCGCGGTAGCCAATTGCGCCACGGAGATAGTCCTGCTCCACTCTCACCACAAACAGAACATATCTTCAAAGCTATCAGCCCAAAGAAAAAAAAGCAACACACTACTCGCGGGAAGGCTCGAACCTCCAACCTTTCGGTTAACAGCCGATCGCGCTAGCCAATTGCGTCACGGAGACAGTCGTGCTCCACTCTCACCACCATCAGAACATATCTTCAAAGCTATCAGCCCAAAAAAATGCGCTGCAGCAACACCATGTGGGCTCGTACCTCCAACCTTTCGGTTAACAGCCGATCGCGCCAGCCAATTGCGCCACGGAGACAGTCCTGCTCCACTCTCAACACCATCAGAACATATCTTCAAAGCTATCAGCCCAAAGAAAAAAAGCAACACACCACTCCCGGGAGGGCTCGAACCTCCAACCTTTCGGTTAACAGCCGATCGCATAGCCAATTGCGCCACGGAGACAGTCGTGCTCCACTCTCACCATCGTCAGAACATTTCTTCAGAGCTATCAGCCCAAACAAAAAAGTGCCGCACCACCACCGGGTGGGCTCGTACCTCCAACCTTTCGGATAACAGCCGATCGCGCTAGCCAATTGCGCCACGGAGAAAGTCGTGCTCCACTCTCACCACCATCAGAACATATCTTCAAAGCTATCAGCCCAAAGAAAAAAAAAGCGCCGCACCACCACCGGGTGGGGTCGAACCTCCAACCTTTCGGTTAACAGATGATCGCGCTAGCCAATTGCGCCACGGAGACAGTCGTGCCCCACTCTCACCACCATCAGAACATATCTTCAAAGCTATCAGCCCAAAGAAAAAAAAGCAACACACCACTCCCGGGAGGGCTCGAACCTCCAACCTTTCCGTTAACAGCCGATCGCATAGCCAATTGCGCCACGGAGACAGTCGTGCTCCACTCTAACCACCGGCAGAACATTTCTTCAGAGCTATCAGACCAAAGAAAAAAAAGCACCGCACCACCACCGGGTGGGCTCGTACCTCCAACCTTTCGGTTAACAGCCGATCGCGCTAGCCAATTGCGCAACAGAGACAGTCGTGCTCCACTCTCACCCCCATCAGAACATATCTTCAAAGTTATCGGCCCGAAGAAAAAAAAGCGCCGCACCACCACCGGGTGGGCTCGAACCTCCAACGTTTCGGTTAACAGCCGATCGCATAGCCGATTGCGCCACGGAGGCAGTCGTGCTCCACTCTCACCATCGTCAGAACATTTCTTCAGTGCTATCAGCCCAAACAAAAAAAGCGCCGCACCCTCACCAGGTGGGCTCGCACCTCCAACCTTTCGGTTAACAGCCGATCGCGCTAGCCAATTGCGCCACAGAGACAGTCGTGCTCCACTCTCACCACCATCTGAACATATCTTCAAAGCTATCAGCCCAAAGAATAAAAAGCAACACACCACTCCCGGGAGGGCTCGAACCTCCACCATTTCAGTTAACAGCCGATCGCATAGCCAATTGCGCTACGGAGACAGTCGTGCTCCACTCTCACCATCGTCAGAACATATCTTCAAAGCTATCAGCCCAAAGAAAAAAAAGCGCCGCACCACCACCGGTTGGGCTCGTACCTCCAACCTTTCGTTTAACAGCCGATCGCGCTAGCCAATTGCGCCACGGAGACAGTCGTGCTCCACTCTCACCACCATCAGAACATATCTTCAAAGCTATCAGCCCAAAGAAAAAAAAAGCGCCGCACCACCACCGGGTGGGGTCGAACCTCCAACCCTTCGGTTAACAGCCGATCGCGCTAGCCAATTGCGCCACGGAGACAGTCGTGCCCCACTTTCACCACCATCAGAACATAGCTTCAAAGCTATCAGCCCAAAGAAAAATAAAAGCGCCGCACCACCACCGGGTGGGCTCGTACCTCCAACCTTTCGATTAACAGCCGATCGCGCAAGCCAATTGCGCCACGGAGACAGTCCTGCGCCACTCTCACCGCCATCAGAACATATCTTCAAAGCTATCAGCCCAAAGAAAAAAAAAGCAACACACCACTCCCGGGAGGGCTCGAACCTCCAACCTTTCCGTTAACAGCCGATCGCATAGCCAATTGCGCCACGGAGACAGTCGTGCTCCACTCTAACCACCGGCAGAACATTTCTTCAGAGCTATCAGCCCAAAGAAAAAAAAGCACCGCACCACCACCGGGTGGGCTCGTACCTCCAACCTTTCGGTTAACAGCCGATCGCGCTAGCCAATTGCGCAACAGAGACAGTCGTGCTCCACTCTCACCCCCATCAGAACATATCTTCAAAGTTATCGGCCCGAAGAAAAAAAAGCACCGCACCACCACCGGGTGGGCTCGAACCTCCAACGTTTCGGTTAACAGCCGATCGCATAGCCGATTGCGCCACGGAGGCAGTCGTGCTCCACTCTCACCATAGTCAGAACATTTCTTCAGTGCTATCAGCCCAAACAAAAAAAAAGCGCCGCACCCTCACCAGGTGGGCTCGCTCCTCCAACCTTTCGGTTAACAGCCGATCGCGCTAGCCGATTGCGCCATAGAGACAGTCGTGCTCCACTCTCACCACCATCTGAACATATCTTCAAAGCTATCAGCCCAAAGAATAAAAAGCAACACACCACTCCCGGGAGGGCTCGTACCTCCAACCTTTCGGTTAACAGCCGATCGTGCTAGCCAATTGCGCAGCAGAGACAGTCGTGCTCCACTCTCACCCCCATCAGAACATATCTTCAAAGTTATCAGCCCAAAGAAAAAAAAGCACCGCACTACCACCGGGTGGGCTCGAACCTCCAACCTTTCAGTTAGCAGCCGATCGCGCGAGCCAATTGCGCCACGGAGACAGTCCTGCTCCACTCTCACCACCGTCAGAACATTTCTTCAGAGCTATCAGCCCAAAGGAAAAAAGCGCCGCACCACCTCCGGGTGGGCTCGAACCTCCAACCTTTTGGTTAACAGCCGATCGCGCTAGCCAATGGCGCCACGGAGATAGTCGTGTTCCTTTCTCACCACCAACTGAACAAATCTTCAGAGCTATCAGCCCAAAGGAAAAAAACGCCGCACCAACACCGGGTGGGCTCGAACCTCCAAGCTTTCAATTAACAGCCGATCGCATAGCCAATTGCGCCACGAAGACAGTCGTGCTCCACTCTCACCACCATCAGAACATATCTCCAAAGCTATCAGCCCAAAGAAAAAAAAGCGCCGCACCACCACCGGGTGGGCTCGTACCTCCAACCTTTCGATTAACAGCCGACCCCGCTAGCCAATTGCGCCACGGAGACAGTCCTGCGCCACTCACCGCCATCAGATCATATTTTCAAAGCTATCAGCCCAAAGAAAAAAAAGCAACACACCACTCCTGGTAGGGCTCGAACCTCCAACCTTTCCGTTAACAGCCGATCGCATAGCCAGTTGCGCCACGGAGACAGTCGTGCTCCACTCTAACCACCGACAGAACATTTCTTCAGAGCTATCAGCCAAAAGAAAAAAAAAGCGCCGCACCACCACCGGGTCGGCTCGTACCTCCAACCTTTCGGTTAACAGCCGATCGCGCTAGCCAATTGCGCCACGGAGATAGTCCTGCTCCACTCTCACCACAAACAGAACATATCTTCAAAGCTATCAGCCCAAAGAAAAAAAAGCAACACACTACTCGCGGGAGGGCTCGAACCTCCAACCTTTCGGTTAACAGCCGATCGCGGTAGCCAATTGCGCCACGGAGACAGTCCTGCTCAACTCTTACCACCATGAGAACCTATCTTCAAAGCTATCAGCCCAAAGAAAAAAAAGCAACACACCACTCCCGGGAGGGCTCGAACATCAAACCTTTCAGTTAACAGCCGATCGAATAGCCAATTTCGCCACGGAGACAGTCGTGCTCCACTCTCACCACCATCAGAACATATCTTCAAAGCTATTAGCCCAAAGAAAAAAAAAGCGCCGCACCACCACCAGGTGGGCTCGTACCTCCAACCTTTCGGTTAACAGCCGATCGCGCTAGCCGATTGCGCCGCGGCGAGAGTCGTGCTCCACTCTCACCACCATCAGAACATATCTTCAAAGCTATCAGCCAAAAAAAAGCGCTGCACCACCACCGGGTGGGCTCGAACCTCCAACCTTTCGGTTAAAGGCCGATCGCGCTAGCCAATTGCGCCACGGAGACAGTCGTGCTCCACTCTCACCACCATCAGGACATATCTTCAAAGCTATCAGCCCAAAGAAAAAAAGCACCGCACCACCACTGGATGGGCTCGTACCTCCAACCTTTCGGTTAACAGCCCATGGTACTAGCCAATTGCGCCACGGAGACAGTCCTGCTCCACTCTCACCACCACCAGAACATATCTTCAAAGCTATCAGCCCAAAGAATAAAAAGCAACACACCACTCCCGGGAGGGCTCGAACCTCCACCATTTCAGTTAACAGCCGATCACATAGCCAATTGCGCCACGGAGACAGTCGTGCTCCACTCTCACCATCGTCAGAACATTTCTTCAGAGCTATCAGCCCAAACAAAAAAAAAGCGCCGCACCACCACCAGGTGGGCTCGTACCTCCAACCTTTCGGTTAACAGCCGATCACGCTAGCCGATTGCGCCACGGCGACTGTCGTGCTCTACTCTCACCACCATCAGAACATATCTTCAAAGCTATCAGCCAAAAAAAAGCGCCGCACCACCACCGGGTGGGCTCGAACCTCCAACCTTTCGGTTAAAGGCCGATCGCGCTAGCCAATTGCGCCACGGAGACAGTCGTGCTCCACTCTCACCACCATCAGAACATATCTTCAAAGCTATCAGCCAAAAAAAAGCGCCGCACCACCACCGGGTGGGCTCGTACCTCCAACCTTTCGATTAACAGCCGATCGCGCTAGCCAATTGCGCCACGGAGACAGTCCTGCGCCACTCACCGCCATCAGATCATATTTTCAAAGCTATCAGCTCAAAGAAAAAAAAAGCAACAAACCACTCCTGGTAGGGCTCGAACCTCCAACCCTTCCGTTAACAGCCGATCGCATAGCCAGTTGCGCCACGGAGACAGTCGTGCTCCACTCTAACCACCGACAGAACATTTCTTCAGAGCTATCAGCCAAAAGAAAAAAAGCGCCGCACCACCACCGAGTGGGCTCGTACCTCCAACCTTTCGGTTAATAGCTGATCGCGCTAGCCTATTGCGCCACGGAGATAGTTCTGCTCCACTCTCACCACAAACAGAACATATCTTCAAAGCTATCAGCCCAAAGAAAAAAAAGCAACACACTACTCGCGGGAGGGCTCGAACCTCCAACCTTTCGGTTAACAGCCGATCGCGCTAGCCAATTTCGCCACGGAGACAGTCGTGCTCCACTCTCACCACCATCAGAACATATCTTCAAAGCTATCAGCCCAAAAAAAAATGCGCTGCACCAACACCATGTGGGCTCGTACCTCCAACCTTTCGGTTAACAGACGCTCGCGCCAGCCAATTGCGCCACGGAGACATTCCTGCTCCACTCTCAACACTTTCAGAACATATCTTCAAAGCTATCAGCCCAAAGAAAAAAAAGCAACACACCACTCCCGGGAGGGCTCGAACCTCCAACCTTTCGGTTAACAGCCGATCGCATAGCCAATTGCGCCACGGAGACAGTCGTGCTCCACTCTCACCATCGTCAGAACTTTTCTTCAGAGCTATCAACCCAAACAAAAAAAAAGCGCCGCACCACCACCGGGTGGGCTCGTACCTCCAACCTTTCGGTTAACAGCCGATCGCGCTAGCCAATTGCCCCACGGAGACAGTCGTGCTCCACTCTCACCACCATCAGGACATATCTTCAAAGCTATCAGCCAAAAAAAAGCGCCGCACCACCACCGGGTGGGCTCGAACCTCCAACCTTTCGGTTAAAGGCCGATCGCGCTAGCCAATTGCGCCACGGAGACAGTCGTGCTCCACTCTAGCCACCGGCAGAACATTTCTTCAGAGCTATCAGCCCAAAGAAAAAAAGCGCCGCACCACCACTGGGTGGGCTCGAGCCTCCAACCTTTCGTTTAACAGCCGATCGCGCTAGCCAATTGCACCACGGAGACAGTCGTGCTCCACTCTCACCACCATCAGGACATATCTTCAAAGCTATCAGCCCAAAGAAAAAAAGCGCCGCACCACCACGGGATTGGCTCGTACCTCCAACCTTTTGGTTAACAGCCGATCGCGCTAGCCAATTGCGCCACGGAGACAGTCGTGTCCCACTCTCACCACCATCAGAACATATCTTCAAAGGTATCAGCCCAAAGAAAAAAAAAGCGCCGCACCACCACCAAGTGGGCTCGTACCTCCAACATTTCGATTAACAGCCGATCGCGCTAGCCAATTGCGCCACGGAGACAGTCCTGCGCCACTCTCACAACCATCAGAACATTTCTTCAGAGCTATCAGCCCAAAGGAAAAAAAGCGCCGCACCAACACCGGGTGGCTCGTATCTGCAACCTTTCGGTTAACAGCCTATCGCGGTAGCCAATTGCGCCACGGAGACAGTCCTGCTCCACTCTCACCACCATGAGAACCTATCTTCAAAGCTATCAGCCCAAAGAAAAAAAAGCAACACACCACTCCCGGGAGGGCTCGAACATCCAACCTTTCAGTTAACAGCCTATCGAATAGCCAATCGCGCCACGGCGACAGTCGTGCTCCACTCTCACCACCATCAGAACATATCTTCAAAGCTATCAGCCAAAAAAAAGCGCCGCACCACCACCGGGTGGGCTCGAACCTCCAACCTTTCGGTTAAAGACCGATCGCGCTAGCCAATTGCGCCACGGAGACAGTCGTGCTCCACTCTCACCACCATCAGAACATATCTCCAAAGCTATCAGCCCAAAGAAAAAAAAGCGCCGCACCACCACCGGGTGGGCTCGTACCTCCAACCTTTCGATTAACAGCCGATCGCGCTAGCCAATTGCGCCACGGAGACAGTCCTGCGCCACTCACCGCCATCAGATCATATTTTCAAAGCTATCAGCCCAAAGAAAAAAAAGCAACACACCACTCCTGGTAGGGCTCGAACCTCCAACCTTTCCGTTAACAGCCGATCGCATAGCCAGTTGCGCCACGGAGACAGTCGTGCTCCACTCTAACCACCGACAGAACATTTCTTCAGAGCTATCAGCCAAAAGAAAAAAAAAGCGCCGCACCACCACCGGGTCGGCTCGTACCTCCAACCTTTCGGTTAACAGCCGATCGCGCTAGCCAATTGCGCCACGGAGATAGTCCTGCTCCACTCTCACCACAAACAGAACATATCTTCAAAGCTATCAGCCCAAAGAAAAAAAAGCAACACACTACTCGCGGGAGGGCTCGAACCTCCAACCTTTCGGTTAACAGCCGATCGCGCTAGCCAATTGCGCCACGGAGACAGTCGTGCTCCACTCTCACCACCATCAGAACATATCTTCAAAGCTATCAGCCCAAAAAAAAATGCGCTGCACCAACACCATGTGGGCTCGTACCTCCAACCTTTCGGTTAACAGCCGATCGCGCCAGCCAATTGCGCCACGGAGACAGTCCTGCTCCACTCTCAACACCTTCAGAACATATCTTCAAAGCTATCAGCCCAAAGAAAAAAAGCAACACACCACTCCCGGGAGGGCTCGAACCTCCAACCTTTCGGATAACAGCCGATCACATAGCCAATTGCGCCATGGAGACAGTCATGCTCCACTCTCACCATCGTCAGAACATTTCTTCAGAGCTATAAGCCCAAACAAAAAAAAGCGCCGCACCACCACCGGGTGGGCTCGTACCTCCAACCTTTCGGTTAACAGCCGATCGCACTAGCCAATTGCCCCACGGAGACAGTCGTGCTCCACTCTCACCACCATCAGGACATATCTTCAAAACTATCAGCCCAAAGAAAAAAAGCGCCGCACCACCACCGGATGGGCTCGTACCTCCAACCTTTCGGTTAACAGCCGATGGTACTAGCCAATTGTGCCACGGAGACAGTCCTGCTCCACTCTCACCACTACCAGAACATATCTTCAAAGCTATCAGCCCAAAAAATAAAAAGCAACACACCACTCCCGGGAGGGCTCGAACCTCCACCATTTCAGTTAACAGCCGATCGCATAGCCAATTGCGCCACGGAGACAGTCGTGCTCCACTCTCACCATCGTCAGAACATTTCTTCAGAGCTATCAGCCCAAACAAAAAAAAGCGCCGCACCACCACCAGGTGGGCTCGTACCTTCAACCTTTTGGTTAACAGCCGATCGCGCTAGCCGATTGCGCCACGGCGACAGTCGTGCTCCACTCTCACCACCATCAGAACATATCTTCAAAGCTATCAGCCAAAAAAAAGCGCCGCACCACCACCGGGTGGGCTCGAACCTCCAACCTTTCGGTTAAAGGCCGATCGCGCTAGCCAATTGCGCCACGGAGACAGTCGTGCTCCACTCTCACCACCATCAGAACATATCTTCAAAGCTATCAGCCCAAAGAAAAAAAGCGCCGCAGCACCACCGGGTGGGCTCGTACCTCCAACCTTTCGATTAACAGCCGATCGCGCTAGCCAATTGCGCCACGGAGACAGTCCTGTGCCACTCACCTCCATCAGAACATATTTTCAAAGCTATCAGCCCAAAGAAAAAAAAGCAACACACCACTCCTGGTAGGGCTCGAACCTCCAACCTTTCCGTTAACAGCCGATCGCATAGCCAGTTGCGCCACGGAGACAGTCTTGCTCCACTCTCAGCCCCATCAGAACATATCTTCAAAGTTATCAGCCCAAAGAAAAAAAGCGCCGCACCACCACCGGGTGGGCTCGAGCCTCCAACCTTTCGGTTAACAGCCGATCGCGGTAGCCAATTGCGCCACGGAGATAGTCCTGCTCCACTCTCACCACAAACAGAACATATCTTCAAAGCTATCAGCCCAAAGAAAAAAAAGCAACACACTACTCGCGGGAAGGCTCGAACCTCCAACCTTTCGGTTAACAGCCGATCGCGCTAGCCAATTGCGTCACGGAGACAGTCGTGCTCCACTCTCACCACCATCAGAACATATCTTCAAAGCTATCAGCCCAAAAAAATGCGCTGCAGCAACACCATGTGGGCTCGTACCTCCAACCTTTCGGTTAACAGCCGATCGCGCCAGCCAATTGCGCCACGGAGACAGTCCTGCTCCACTCTCAACACCATCAGAACATATCTTCAAAGCTATCAGCCCAAAGAAAAAAAGCAACACACCACTCCCGGGAGGGCTCGAACCTCCAACCTTTCGGTTAACAGCCGATCGCATAGCCAATTGCGCCACGGAGACAGTCGTGCTCCACTCTCACCATCGTCAGAACATTTCTTCAGAGCTATCAGCCCAAACAAAAAAGTGCCGCACCACCACCGGGTGGGCTCGTACCTCCAACCTTTCGGATAACAGCCGATCGCGCTAGCCAATTGCGCCACGGAGAAAGTCGTGCTCCACTCTCACCACCATCAGAACATATCTTCAAAGCTATCAGCCCAAAGAAAAAAAAAGCGCCGCACCACCACCGGGTGGGGTCGAACCTCCAACCTTTCGGTTAACAGATGATCGCGCTAGCCAATTGCGCCACGGAGACAGTCGTGCCCCACTCTCACCACCATCAGAACATATCTTCAAAGCTATCAGCCCAAAGAAAAAAAAGCAACACACCACTCCCGGGAGGGCTCGAACCTCCAACCTTTCCGTTAACAGCCGATCGCATAGCCAATTGCGCCACGGAGACAGTCGTGCTCCACTCTAACCACCGGCAGAACATTTCTTCAGAGCTATCAGACCAAAGAAAAAAAAGCACCGCACCACCACCGGGTGGGCTCGTACCTCCAACCTTTCGGTTAACAGCCGATCGTGCTAGCCAATTGCGCAACAGAGACAGTCGTGCTCCACTCTCACCCCCATCAGAACATATCTTCAAAGTTATCGGCCCGAAGAAAAAAAAGCGCCGCACCACCACCGGGTGGGCTCGAACCTCCAACGTTTCGGTTAACAGCCGATCGCATAGCCGATTGCGCCACGGAGGCAGTCGTGCTCCACTCTCACCATCGTCAGAACATTTCTTCAGTGCTATCAGCCCAAACAAAAAAAAGCGCCGCACCCTCACCAGGTGGGCTCGCACCTCCAACCTTTCGGTTAACAGGCGATCGCGCTAGCCAATTGCGCCACAGAGACAGTCGTGCTCCACTCTCACCACCATCTGAACATATCTTCAAAGCTATCAGCCCAAAGAATAAAAAGCAACACACCACTCCCGGGAGGGCTCGAACCTCCACCATTTCAGTTAACAGCCGATCGCATAGCCAATTGCGCTACGGAGACAGTCGTGCTCCACTCTCACCATCGTCAGAACATATCTTCAAAGCTATCAGCCCAAAGAAAAAAAAGCGCCGCACCACCACCGGTTGGGCTCGTACCTCCAACCTTTCGTTTAACAGCCGATCGCGCTAGCCAATTGCGCCACGGAGACAGTCGTGCTCCACTCTCACCACCATCAGAACATATCTTCAAAGCTATCAGCCCAAAGAAAAAAAAAGCGCCGCACCACCACCGGGTGGGGTCGAACCTCCAACCCTTCGGTTAACAGCCGATCGCGCTAGCCAATTGCGCCACGGAGACAGTCGTGCCCCACTTTCACCACCATCAGAACATAGCTTCAAAGCTATCAGCCCAAAGAAAAATAAAAGCGCCGCACCACCACCGGGTGGGCTCGTACCTCCAACCTTTCGATTAACAGCCGATCGCGCAAGCCAATTGCGCCACGGAGACAGTCCTGCGCCACTCTCACCGCCATCAGAACATATCTTCAAAGCTATCAGCCCAAAGAAAAAAAAAAGCAACACACCACTCCCGGGAGGGCTCGAACCTCCAACCTTTCCGTTAACAGCCGATCGCATAGCCAATTGCGCCACGGAGACAGTCGTGCTCCACTCTAACCACCGGCAGAACATTTCTTCAGAGCTATCAGCCCAAAGAAAAAAAAGCACCGCACCACCACCGGGTGGGCTCGTACCTCCAACCTTTCGGTTAACAGCCGATCGCGCTAGCCAATTGCGCAACAGAGACAGTCGTGCTCCACTCTCACCCCCATCAGAACATATCTTCAAAGTTATCGGCCCGAAGAAAAAAAAGCACCGCACCACCACCGGGTGGGCTCGAACCTCCAACGTTTCGGTTAACAGCCGATCGCATAGCCGATTGCGCCACGGAGGCAGTCGTGCTCCACTCTCACCATAGTCAGAACATTTCTTCAGTGCTATCAGCCCAAACAAAAAAAAGCGCCGCACCCTCACCAGGTGGGCTCGCTCCTCCAACCTTTCGGTTAACAGCCGATCGCGCTAGCCGATTGCGCCATAGAGACAGTCGTGCTCCACTCTCACCACCATCTGAACATATCTTCAAAGCTATCAGCCCAAAGAATAAAAAGCAACACACCACTCCCGGGAGGGCTCGTACCTCCAACCTTTCGGTTAACAGCCGATCGTGCTAGCCAATTGCGCAGCAGAGACAGTCGTGCTCCACTCTCACCCCCATCAGAACATATCTTCAAAGTTATCAGCCCAAAGAAAAAAAAGCACCGCACTACCACCGGGTGGGCTCGAACCTCCAACCTTTCAGTTAGCAGCCGATCGCGCGAGCCAATTGCGCCACGGAGACAGTCCTGCTCCACTCTCACCACCGTCAAAACATTTCTTCAGAGCTATCAGCCCAAAGGAAAAAAGCGCCGCACCACCTCCGGGTGGGCTCGAACCTCCAACCTTTTGGTTAACAGCCGATCGCGCTAGCCAATGGCGCCACGGAGATAGTCGTGTTCCTTTCTCACCACCAACTGAAAATATCTTCAGAGCTATCAGCCCAAAGGAAAAAAACGCCGCACCAACACCGGGTGGGCTCGAACCTCCAAGCTTTCAATTAACAGCCGATCGCATAGCCAATTGCGCCACGAAGACAGTCGTGCTCCACTCTCACCACCATCAGAACATATCTTCAAAGCTATCAGCCTAAAGAAAAAAAGCGCCTCACCTCCCCCGGGTGGCTCGTATCTGCAACCTTTCGGTTAACAGCCTATCGCGGTAGCCAATTGCGCCACTGAGACAGTCCTGCTCCACTCTCACCACCATGAAAACCTATCTTCAAAGCTATCAGCCCAAAGAAAAAAAAGCAACACACCACTCCCGGGAGGGCTCGAACATCCAACCTTTCAGTTAACAGCCGATCGAATAGCCAATTGCGCCACGGAGACAGTCGCGCTCCACTCTCACCACCATCAGAACATATCTTCAAAGCTATCAGCCCAAAGAAAAAGAAGCGCCGCACCACCACCAGGTGGGCTCGTACGTCCAACCTTTCGGTTAACAGCCGATCGCGCTAGCCGATTGCGCCACGGCGACAGTCGTGCTCCACTCTCACCACCATCAGAACATATCTTCAAAGCTATCAGCCAAAAAAAGCGCCGCACCACCACCGGGTGGGCTCGAACCTCCAACCTTTCGGTTAAAGGCCGATCGCACTAGCCAATTGCGCCACGGAGACAGTCGTGCTCCACTCTCACCACCATCAGGACATATCTTCAAAGCTATCAGCCCAAAGAAAAAAAGCGCCGCACCACCACCGGATGGGCTCGTACCTGAAACCTTTCGGTTAACAGCCAATGGTACTAGCCAATTGCGCCACGGAGACAGTCCTGCGCCACTCACCGCCATCAGAACATATTTTCAAAGCTATCAGCCCAAAGAGAAAAAAGCAAGACACCACTCTTGGTAGGGCTTGAACCTCAAACCTTTCCGTTAACAGCCGATCGCATAGCCAGTTGCGCCACGGAGACAGTCGTGCTCCACTCTCACCACCATCAGGACATATCTTCAAAGCTATCAGCCAAAAAAAAGCGCCGCACCACCACCGGGTGGGCTCGAACCTCCAACCTTTCGGTTAAAGGCCGATCGCGCTAGCCAATTGCGCCACGGAGACAGTCGTGCTCCACTCTCACCACCATCAGAACATATCTTCAAAGCTATCAGCCCAAAGAAAAAAAAGCGCCGCACCACTCCCGGGAGGGCTCGAAACTCCAACCTTTCCGTTGATAGCCGATCGCATAGCCAATTGCGCCACGGAGACAGTCGTGCTCCACTCTAGCCACCGGCAGAACATTTCTTCAGAGCTATCAGCCCAAAGAAAAAAAGCGCCGCACCACCACCGGGTGGGCTCGAGCCTCCAACCTTTCGTTTAACAGCCGATCGCGCTAGCCAATTGCACCACGGAGACAGTCGTGCTCCACTCTCACCACCATCAGGACATATCTTCAAAGCTATCAGCCCAAAGAAAAAAAGCGCCGCACCACCACGGGATTGGCTCGTACCTCCAACCTTTTGGTTAACAGCCGATCGCGCTAGCCAATTGCGCCACGGAGACAGTCGTGCCCCACTCTCACCACCATCAGAACATATCTTCAATGGTATCAGCCCAAAGAAAAAAAAAGCGCCGCACCACCACCAAGTGGGCTCGTACCTCCAACATTTCGATTAACAGCCGATCGCGCTAGCCAATTGCGCCACGGAGACAGTCCTGCGCCACTCTCACAACCATCAGATCATTTCTTCAGAGCTATCAGCCCAAAGGAAAAAAAGCGCCGCACCAACACCGGGTGGCTCGTATCTGCAACCTTTCGGTTAACAGCCTATCGCGGTAGCCAATTGCGCCACGGAGACAGTCCTGCTCCACTCTCACCACCATCAGAACATATTTTCAAAGCTATCAGCCCAAAGAAAAAAAAGCAACACACCACTCCTGGTAGGGCTCGAACCTCCAACCTTTCCGTTAACAGCCGATCGCATAGCCAGTTGCGCCACGGAGACAGTCTTGCTCCACTCTCAGCCCCATCAGAACATATCTTCAAAGTTATCAGCCCAAAGAAAAAAAGCGCCGCACCACCACCGGGTGGGCTCGAGCCTCCAACCTTTCGGTTAACAGCCGATCGCGGTAGCCAATTGCGCCACGGAGATAGTCCTGCTCCACTCTCACCACAAACAGAACATATCTTCAAAGCTATCAGCCCAAAGAAAAAAAAGCAACACACTACTCGCGGGAAGGCTCGAACCTCCAACCTTTCGGTTAACAGCCGATCGCGCTAGCCAATTGCGTCACGGAGACAGTCGTGCTCCACTCTCACCACCATCAGAACATATCTTCAAAGCTATCAGCCCAAAAAAATGCGCTGCAGCAACACCATGTGGGCTCGTACCTCCAACCTTTCGGTTAACAGCCGATCGCGCCAGCCAATTGCGCCACGGAGACAGTCCTGCTCCACTCTCAACACCATCAGAACATATCTTCAAAGCTATCAGCCCAAAGAAAAAAAGCAACACACCACTCCCGGGAGGGCTCGAACCTCCAACCTTTCGGTTAACAGCCGATCGCATAGCCAATTGCGCCACGGAGACAGTCGTGCTCCACTCTCACCATCGTCAGAACATTTCTTCAGAGCTATCAGCCCAAACAAAAAAGTGCCGCACCACCACCGGGTGGGCTCGTACCTCCAACCTTTCGGATAACAGCCGATCGCGCTAGCCAATTGCGCCACGGAGAAAGTCGTGCTCCACTCTCACCACCATCAGAACATATCTTCAAAGCTATCAGCCCAAAGAAAAAAAAAGCGCCGCACCACCACCGGGTGGGGTCGAACCTCCAACCTTTCGGTTAACAGATGATCGCGCTAGCCAATTGCGCCACGGAGACAGTCGTGCCCCACTCTCACCACCATCAGAACATATCTTCAAAGCTATCAGCCCAAAGAAAAAAAAGCAACACACCACTCCCGGGAGGGCTCGAACCTCCAACCTTTCCGTTAACAGCCGATCGCATAGCCAATTGCGCCACGGAGACAGTCGTGCTCCACTAAAACCACCGGCAGAACATTTCTTCAGAGCTATCAGACCAAAGAAAAAAAAGCACCGCACCACCACCGGGTGGGCTCGTACCTCCAACCTTTCGGTTAACAGCCGATCGCGCTAGCCAATTGCGCAACAGAGACAGTCGTGCTCCACTCTCACCCCCATCAGAACATATCTTCAAAGTTATCGGCCCGAAGAAAAAAAAGCGCCGCACCACCACCGGGTGGGCTCGAACCTCCAACGTTTCGGTTAACAGCCGATCGCATAGCCGATTGCGCCACGGAGGCAGTCGTGCTCCACTCTCACCATCGTCAGAACATTTCTTCAGTGCTATCAGCCCAAACAAAAAAAAGCGCCGCACCCTCACCAGGTGGGCTCGCACCTCCAACCTTTCGGTTAACAGCCGATCGCGCTAGCCAATTGCGCCACAGAGACAGTCGTGCTCCACTCTCACCACCATCTGAACATATCTTCAAAGCTATCAGCCCAAAGAATAAAAAGCAACACACCACTCCCGGGAGGGCTCGAACCTCCACCATTTCAGTTAACAGCCGATCGCATAGCCAATTGCGCTACGGAGACAGTCGTGCTCCACTCTCACCATCGTCAGAACATATCTTCAAAGCTATCAGCCCAAAGAAAAAAAAGCGCCGCACCACCACCGGTTGGGCTCGTACCTCCAACCTTTCGTTTAACAGCCGATCGCGCTAGCCAATTGCGCCACGGAGACAGTCGTGCTCCACTCTCACCACCATCAGAACATATCTTCAAAGCTATCAGCCCAAAGAAAAAAAAAGCGCCGCACCACCACCGGGTGGGGTCGAACCTCCAACCCTTCGGTTAACAGCCGATCGCGCTAGCCAATTGCGCCACGGAGACAGTCGTGCCCCACTTTCACCACCATCAGAACATAGCTTCAAAGCTATCAGCCCAAAGAAAAATAAAAGCGCCGCACCACCACCGGGTGGGCTCGTACCTCCAACCTTTCGATTAACAGCCGATCGCGCAAGCCAATTGCGCCACGGAGACAGTCCTGCGCCACTCTCACCGCCATCAGAACATATCTTCAAAGCTATCAGCCCAAAGAAAAAAAAAGCAACACACCACTCCCGGGAGGGCTCGAACCTCCAACCTTTCCGTTAACAGCCGATCGCATAGCCAATTGCGCCACGGAGACAGTCGTGCTCCACTCTAACCACCGGCAGAACATTTCTTCAGAGCTATCAGCCCAAAGAAAAAAAAGCACCGCACCACCACCGGGTGGGCTCGTACCTCCAACCTTTCGGTTAACAGCCGATCGCACTAGCCAATTGCGCAACAGAGACAGTCGTGCTCCACTCTCACCCCCATCAGAACATATCTTCAAAGTTATCGGCCCGAAGAAAAAAAAGCACCGCACCACCACCGGGTGGGCTCCAACCTCCAACGTTTCGGTTAACAGCCGATCGCATAGCCGATTGCGCCACGGAGGCAGTCGTGCTCCACTCTCACCATAGTCAGAACATTTCTTCAGTGCTATCAGCCCAAACAAAAAAAAGCGCCGCACCCTCACCAGGTGGGCTCGCTCCTCCAACCTTTCGGTTAACAGCCGATCGCGCTAGCCGATTGCGCCATAGAGACAGTCGTGCTCCACTCTCACCACCATCTGAACATATCTTCAAAGCTATCAGCCCAAAGAATAAAAAGCAACACACCACTCCCGGGAGGGCTCGTACCTCCAACCTTTCGGTTAACAGCCGATCGTGCTAGCCAATTGCGCAGCAGAGACAGTCGTGCTCCACTCTCACCCCCATCAGAACATATCTTCAAAGTTATCAGCCCAAAGAAAAAAAAGCACCGCACTACCACCGGGTGGGCTCGAACCTCCAACCTTTCAGTTAGCAGCCGATCGCGCGAGCCAATTGCGCCACGGAGACAGTCCTGCTCCACTCTCACCACCGTCAAAACATTTCTTCAGAGCTATCAGCCCAAAGGAAAAAAGCGCCGCACCACCTCCGGGTGGGCTCGAACCTCCAACCTTTTGGTTAACAGCCGATCGCGCTAGCCAATGGCGCCACGGAGATAGTCGTGTTCCTTTCTCACCACCAACTGAACAAATCTTCAGAGCTATCAGCCCAAAGGAAAAAAACGCCGCACCAACACCGGGTGGGCTCGAACCTCCAAGCTTTCAATTAACAGCCGATCGCATAGCCAATTGCGCCACGAAGACAGTCGTGCTCCACTCTCACCACCATCAGAACATATCTTCAAAGCTATCAGCCTAAAGAAAAAAAGCGCCTCACCTCCCCCGGGTGGCTCGTATCTGCAACCTTTCGGTTAACAGCCTATCGCGGTAGCCAATTGCGCCACTGAGACAGTCCTGCTCCACTCTCACCACCATGAAAACCTATCTTCAAAGCTATCAGCCCAAAGAAAAAAAAGCAACACACCACTCCCGGGAGGGCTCGAACATCCAACCTTTCAGTTAACAGCCGATCGAATAGCCAATTGCGCCACGGAGACAGTCGCGCTCCACTCTCACCACCATCAGAACATATCTTCAAAGCTATCAGCCCAAAGAAAAAGAAGCGCCGCACCACCACCAGGTGGGCTCGTACGTCCAACCTTTCGGTTAACAGCCGATCGCGCTAGCCGATTGCGCCACGGCGACAGTCGTGCTCCACTCTCACCACCATCAGAACATATCTTCAAAGCTATCAGCCAAAAAAAGCGCCGCACCACCACCGGGTGGGCTCGAACCTCCAACCTTTCGGTTAAAGGCCGATCGCACTAGCCAATTGCGCCACGGAGACAGTCGTGCTCCACTCTCACCACCATCAGGACATATCTTCAAAGCTATCAGCCCAAAGAAAAAAAGCGCCGCACCACCACCGGATGGGCTCGTACCTGAAACCTTTCGGTTAACAGCCAATGGTACTAGCCCATTGCGCCACGGAGACAGTCCTGCGCCACTCACCGCCATCAGAACATATTTTCAAAGCTATCAGCCCAAAGAGAAAAAAGCAAGACACCACTCTTGGTAGGGCTCGAACCTCAAACCTTTCCGTTAACAGCCGATCGCATAGCCAGTTGCGCCACGGAGACAGTCGTGCTCCACTCTCACCACCATCAGGACATATCTTCAAAGCTATCAGCCAAAAAAAAGCGCCGCACCACCACCGGGTGGGCTCGAACCTCCAACCTTTCGGTTAAAGGCCGATCGCGCTAGCCAATTGCGCCACGGAGACAGTCGTGCTCCACTCTCACCACCATCAGAACATATCTTCAAAGCTATCAGCCCAAAGAAAAAAAAGCGCCGCACCACTCCCGGGAGGGCTCGAAACTCCAACCTTTCCGTTGATAGCCGATCGCATAGCCAATTGCGCCACGGAGACAGTCGTGCTCCACTCTAGCCACCGGCAGAACATTTCTTCAGAGCTATCAGCCCAAAGAAAAAAAGCGCCGCACCACCACCGGGTGGGCTCGAGCCTCCAACCTTTCGTTTAACAGCCGATCGCGCTAGCCAATTGCACCACGGAGACAGTCGTGCTCCACTCTCACCACCATCAGGACATATCTTCAAAGCTATCAGCCCAAAGAAAAAAAGCGCCGCACCACCACGGGATTGGCTCGTACCTCCAACCTTTTGGTTAACAGCCGATCGCGCTAGCCAATTGCGCCACGGAGACAGTCGTGCCCCACTCTCACCACCATCAGAACATATCTTCAATGGTATCAGCCCAAAGAAAAAAAAAGCGCCGCACCACCACCAAGTGGGCTCGTACCTCCAACATTTCGATTAACAGCCGATCGCGCTAGCTAATTGCGCCACGGAGACAGTCCTGCGCCAATCTCACAACCATCAGATCATTTCTTCAGAGCTATCAGCCCAAAGGAGAAAAAGCGCCGCACCAACACCGGGTGGCTCGTATCTGCAACCTTTCGGTTAACAGCCTATCGCGGTAGCCAATTGCGCCACGGAGACAGTCCTGCTCCACTCTCACCACCATGAGAACCTATCTTCAAAGCTATCAGCCCAAAGAAAAAAAGCAACACACCACTCCCGGGAGGGCTCGAACATCCAACCTTTCAGTTAACAGCCCATCGAATAGCCAATCGCGCCACGGCGACAGTCGTGCTCCACTCTCACCACCATCAGAACATATCTTCAAAGCTATCAGCCAAAAAAAAGCGCCGCACCACCACCGGGTGGGCTCGAACCTCCAACCTTTCGGTTAAAGACCGATCGCGCTAGCCAATTGCGCCACGGAGACAGTCGTGCTCCACTCTCACCACCATCAGAACATATCTCCAAAGCTATCAGCCCAAAGAAAAAAAAGCGCCGCACCACCACCGGGTGGGCTCGTACCTCCAACCTTTCGATTAACAGCCGATCGCGCTAGCCAATTGCGCCACGGAGACAGTCCTGCGCCACTCACCGCCATCAGATCATATTTTCAAAGCTATCAGCCCAAAGAAAAAAAAGCAACACACCACTCCTGGTAGGGCTCGAACCTAAAACCTTTCCGTTAACAGCCGATCGCATAGCCAGTTGCGCCACGGAGACAGTCGTGCTCCACTCTAACCACCGACAGAACATTTCTTCAGAGCTATCAGCCAAAAGAAAAAAAAAGCGCCGCACCACCACCGGGTCGGCTCGTACCTCCAACCTTTCGGTTAACAGCCGATCGCGCTAGCCAATTGCGCCACGGAGATAGTCCTGCTCCACTCTCACCACAAACAGAACATATCTTCAAAGCTATCAGCCCAAAGAAAAAAAAGCAACACACTACTCGCGGGAGGGCTCGAACCTCCAACCTTTCGGTTAACAGCCGATCGCGCTAGCCAATTGCGCCACGGAGACAGTCGTGCTCCACTCTCACCACCATCAGAACATATCTTCAAAGCTATCAGCCCAAAAAAAATGCGCTGCACCAACACCATGTGGGCTCGTACCTCCAACCTTTCGGTTAACAGCCGATCGCGCCAGCCAATTGCGCCACGGAGACAGTCCTGCTCCACTCTCAACACCTTCAGAACATATCTTCAAAGCTATCAGCCCAAAGAAAAAAAGCAACACACCACTCCCGGGAGGGCTCGAACCTCCAACCTTTCGGATAACAGCCGATCACATAGCCAATTGCGCCATGGAGACAGTCATGCTCCACTCTCACCATCGTCAGAACATTTCTTCAGAGCTATAAGCCCAAACAAAAAAAAGCGCCGCACCACCACCGGGTGGGCTCGTACCTCCAACCTTTCGGTTAACAGCCGATCGCACTAGCCAATTGCCCCACGGAGACAGTCGTGCTCCACTCTCACCACCATCAGGACATATCTTCAAAACTATCAGCCCAAAGAAAAAAAGCGCCGCACCACCACCGGATGGGCTCGTACCTCCAACCTTTCGGTTAACAGCCGATGGTACTAGCCAATTGTGCCACGGAGACAGTCCTGCTCCACTCTCACCACTACCAGAACATATCTTCAAAGCTATCAGCCCAAAAAATAAAAAGCAACACACCACTCCCGGGAGGGCTCGAATTTCCACCATTTCAGTTAACAGCCGATCGCATAGCCAATTGCGCCACGGAGACAGTCGTGCTCCACTCTCACCATCGTCAGAACATTTCTTCAGAGCTATCAGCCCAAACAAAAAAAAGCGCCGCACCACCACCAGGTGGGCTCGTACCTTCAACCTTTTGGTTAACAGCCGATCGCGCTAGCCGATTGCGCCACGGCGACAGTCGTGCTCCACTCTCACCACCATCAGAACATATCTTCAAAGCTATCAGCCAAAAAAAAGCGCCGCACCACCACCGGGTGGGCTCGAACCTCCAACCTTTCGGTTAAAGGCCGATCGCGCTAGCCAATTGCGCCACGGAGACAGTCGTGCTCCACTCTCACCACCATCAGAACATATCTTCAAAGCTATCAGCCCAAAGAAAAAAAGCGCCGCAGCACCACCGGGTGGGCTCGTACCTCCAACCTTTCGATTAACAGCCGAACGCGCTAGCCAATTGCGCCACGGAGACAGTCCTGTGCCACTCACCGCCATCAGAACATATTTTCAAAGCTATCAGCCCAAAGAAAAAAAAGCAACACACCACTCCTGGTAGGGCTCGAACCTCCAACCTTTCCGTTAACAGCCGATCGCATAGCCAGTTGCGCCACGGAGACAGTCTTGCTCCACTCTCAGCCCCATCAGAACATATCTTCAAAGTTATCAGCCCAAAGAAAAAAAGCGCCGCACCACCACCGGGTGGGCTCGAGCCTCCAACCTTTCGGTTAACAGCCGATCGCGGTAGCCAATTGCGCCACGGAGATAGTCCTGCTCCACTCTCACCACAAACAGAACATATCTTCAAAGCTATCAGCCCAAAGAAAAAAAAGCAACACACTACTCGCGGGAAGGCTCGAACCTCCAACCTTTCGGTTAACAGCCGATCGCGCTAGCCAATTGCGTCACGGAGACAGTCGTGCTCCACTCTCACCACCATCAGAACATATCTTCAAAGCTATCAGCCCAAAAAAAATGCGCTGCAGCAACACCATGTGGGCTCGTACCTCCAACCTTTCGGTTAACAGCCGATCGCGCCAGCCAATTGCGCCACGGAGACAGTCCTGCTCCACTCTCAACACCATCAGAACATATCTTCAAAGCTATCAGCCCAAAGAAAAAAAGCAACACACCACTCCCGGGAGGGCTCGAACCTCCAACCTTTCGGTTAACAGCCGATCGCATAGCCAATTGCGCCACGGAGACAGTCGTGCTCCACTCTCACCATCGTCAGAACATTTCTTCAGAGCTATCAGCCCAAACAAAAAAGTGCCGCACCACCACCGGGTGGGCTCGTACCTCCAACCTTTCGGATAACAGCCGATCGCGCTAGCCAATTGCGCCACGGAGAAAGTCGTGCTCCACTCTCACCACCATCAGAACATATCTTCAAAGCTATCAGCCCAAAGAAAAAAAAAGCGCCGCACCACCACCGGGTGGGGTCGAACCTCCAACCTTTCGGTTAACAGATGATCGCGCTAGCCAATTGCGCCACGGAGACAGTCGTGCCCCACTCTCACCACCATCAGAACATATCTTCAAAGCTATCAGCCCAAAGAAAAAAAAGCAACACACCACTCCCGGGAGGGCTCGAACCTCCAACCTTTCCGTTAACAGCCGATCGCATAGCCAATTGCGCCACGGAGACAGTCGTGCTCCACTCTAACCACCGGCAGAACATTTCTTCAGAGCTATCAGCCCAAAAAAAAAAAAGCACCGCACCACCACCGGGTGGGCTCGTACCTCCAACCTTTCGGTTAACAGCCGATCGCGCTAGCCAATTGCGCAACAGAGACAGTCGTGCTCCACTCTCACCCTCATCAGAACATATCTTCAAAGTTATCGGCCCGAAGAAAAAAAAGCGCCGCACCACCACCGGGTGGGCTCGAACCTCCAACGTTTCGGTTAACAGCCGATCGCATAGCCGATTGCGCCACGGAGGCAGTCGTGCTCCACTCTCACCATCGTCAGAACATTTCTTCAGTGCTATCAGCCCAAACAAAAAAAAGCGCCGCACCCTCACCAGGTGGGCTCGCACCTCCAACCTTTCGGTTAACAGCCGATCGCGCTAGCCAATTGCGCCACAGAGACAGTCGTGCTCCACTCTCACCACCATCTGAACATATCTTCAAAGCTATCAGCCCAAAGAATAAAAAGCAACACACCACTCCCGGGAGGGCTCGAACCTCCACCATTTCAGTTAACAGCCGAACGCATAGCCAATTGCGCTACGGAGACAGTCGTGCTCCACTCTCACCATCGTCAGAACATATCTTCAAAGCTATCAGCCCAAAGAAAAAAAAGCGCCGCACCACCACCGGTTGGGCTCGTACCTCCAACCTTTCGTTTAACAGCCGATCGCGCTAGCCAATTGCGCCACGGAGACAGTCGTGCTCCACTCTCACCACCATCAGAACATATCTTCAAAGCTATCAGCCCAAAGAAAAAAAAAGCGCCGCACCACCACCGGGTGGGGTCGAACCTCCAACCCTTCGGTTAACAGCCGATCGCGCTAGCCAATTGCGCCACGGAGACAGTCGTGCCCCACTTTCACCACCATCAGAACATAGCTTCAAAGCTATCAGCCCAAAGAAAAATAAAAGCGCCGCACCACCACCGGGTGGGCTCGTACCTCCAACCTTTCGATTAACAGCCGATCGCGCAAGCCAATTGCGCCACGGAGACAGTCCTGCGCCACTCTCACCGCCATCAGAACATATCTTCAAAGCTATCAGCCCAAAGAAAAAAAAAGCAACACACCACTCCCGGGAGGGCTCGAACCTCCAACCTTTCCGTTAACAGCCGATCGCATAGCCAATTGCGCCACGGAGACAGTCGTGCTCCACTCTAACCACCGGCAGAACATTTCTTCAGAGCTATCAGCCCAAAGAAAAAAAAGCACCGCACCACCACCGGGTGGGCTCGTACCTCCAACCTTTCGGTTAACAGCCGATCGCGCTAGCCAATTGCGCAACAGAGACAGTCGTGCTCCACTCTCACCCCCATCAGAACATATCTTCAAAGTTATCGGCCCGAAGAAAAAAAAGCACCGCACCACCACCGGGTGGGCTCGAACCTCCAACGTTTCGGTTAACAGCCGATCGCATAGCCGATTGCGCCACGGAGGCAGTCGTGCTCCACTCTCACCATAGTCAGAACATTTCTTCAGTGCTATCAGCCCAAACAAAAAAAAGCGCCGCACCCTCACCAGGTGGGCTCGCTCCTCCAACCTTTCGGTTAACAGCCGATCGCGCTAGCCGATTGCGCCATAGAGACAGTCGTGCTCCACTCTCACCACCATCTGAACATATCTTCAAAGCTATCAGCCCAAAGAATAAAAAGCAACACACCACTCCCGGGAGGGCTCGAACCTCCACCATTTCAGTTAACAGCCGATCGCATAGCCAATTGCGCCACGGAGACAGTCGTGCTCCACTCTCACCATCGTCAGAACATATCTTCAAAGCTATCAGCCCAAAGAAAAAAAGCGCCGCACCACCACCGGTTGGGCTCGTACCTCCAACCTTTCGTTTAACAGCCGATCGCGCTAGCCAATTGCGCCACGGAGACAGTCCTGCGCCACTCTCACCGCCATCAGAACATATCTTCAAAGCTATCAGCCTAAAGAAAAAAAAGCAACACACCACTCCCGGGAGGGCTCGAAACTCCAACCTTTCCGTTGATAGCCGATCGCATAGCCAATTGCGCCACGGAGACAGTCGTGCTCCACTCTAGCCACCGGCAGAACATTTCTTCAGAGCTATCAGCCCAAAGAAAAAAAAGCGCCGCACCACCACCGGGTGGGCTCGTACCTCCAACCTTTCGGTTAACAGCCGATCGTGCTAGCCAATTGCGCAGCAGAGACAGTCGTTCTCCACTCTCACCCCCATCAGAACATATCTTCAAAGTTATCAGCCCAAAGAAAAAAAAGCACCGCACTACCACCGGGTGGGCTCGAACCTCCAACCTTTCAGTTAGCAGCCGATCGCGCGAGCCAATTGCGCCACGGAGACAGTCCTGCTCCACTCTCACCACCGTCAGAACATTTCTTCAGAGCTATCAGCCCAAAGGAAAAAAGCGCCGCACCACCTCCGGGTGGGCTCGAACCTCCAACCTTTTGGTTAACAGCCGATCGCGCTAGCCAATGGCGCCACGGAGATAGTCGTGTTCCTTTCTCACCACCAACTGAACAAATCTTCAGAGCTATCAGCCCAAAGGAAAAAAACGCCGCACCAACACCGGGTGGGCTCGAACCTCCAAGCTTTCAATTAACAGCCGATCGCATAGCCAATTGCGCCACGAAGACAGTCGTGCTCCACTCTCACCACCATCAGAACATATCTTCAAAGCTATCAGCCTAAAGAAAAAAAGCGCCTCACCTCCCCCGGGTGGCTCGTATCTGCAACCTTTCGGTTAACAGCCTATCGCGGTAGCCAATTGCGCCACGGAGACAGTCCTGCTCCACTCTCACCACCATGAAAACCTATCTTCAAAGCTATCAGCCCAAAGAAAAAAAAGCAACACACCACTCCCGGGAGGGCTCGAACATCCAACCTTTCAGTTAACAGCCGATCGAATAGCCAATTGCGCCACGGAGACAGTCGCGCTCCACTCTCACCACCATCAGAACATATCTTCAAAGCTATCAGCCCAAAGAAAAAGAAGCGCCGCACCACCACCAGGTGGGCTCGTACGTCGAACCTTTCGGTTAACAGCCGATCGCGCTAGCCGATTGCGCCACGGCGACAGTCGTGCTCCACTCTCACCACCATCAGAACATATCTTCAAAGCTATCAGCCAAAAAAAGCGGCGCACCACCACCGGGTGGGCTCGAACCTCCAACCTTTCGGTTAAAGGCCGATCGCACTAGCCAATTGCGCCACGGAGACAGTCGTGCTCCACTCTCACCACCATCAGGACATATCTTCAAAGCTATCAGCCCAAAGAAAAAAAGCGCCGCACCACCACCGGATGGGCTCGTACCTGAAACCTTTCGGTTAACAGCCAATGGTACTAGCCAATTGCGCCACGGAGACAGTCCTGCGCCACTCACCGCCATCAGAACATATTTTCAAAGCCATCAGCCCAAAGAGAAAAAAGCAAGACACCACTCTTGGTAGGGCTCGAACCTCAAACCTTTCCGTTAACAGCCGATCGCATAGCCAGTTGCGCCACGGAGACAGTCGTGCACCACTCTAACCACCGGCAGAACATTTCTTCAGAGCTATCAGCCAAAAGAAAAAAAAGCGCCGCACCACCACCGGGTGGGCTCGAACCTCCAACCTTTCGGTTAACAGCCTATCGCGCTAGCCAAGTGCGCCACGGAGATAGTTCTGCTCCACTCTCACCACAAACAGAACATATCTTCAAAGCTATGAGCCCAAGGAAAAAAAAGCAACACACTACTCGCGGGAGGGCTCGAACCTCCAACCTTTCGGTTAACAGCCGATCGCGCTAGCCAATTGCGCCACGGAGACAGTCGTGCTCCACTCTCACCACCATCAGAACATATCTTCAAAGCTATCAGCCCAAAAAAAAAATGCGCTGCACCAACACCATGTGGGCTCGTACCTCCAACCTTTCGGTTAACAGCCGATCGCGCCAGCCAATTGCGCCACGGAGACAGTCCTGCTCCACTCTCAACACCATCAGAACATATCTTCAAAGCTATCAGCCCAAAGAAAAAAAGCAACACACCACTCCCGGGAGGGCTCGAACGTCCAACCTTTCGGTTAACAGCCGATCGCATAGCCAATTGCGCCACGGAGACAGTCGTGCTCCACTCTCACCATCGTCAGAACATTTCTTCAGAGCTGTCAGCCCAAACAAAAAAAAGCGCCGCACCACCACCGGGTGGGCTCGTACCTCTAACCTTTCGGTTAACAGCCGATCGCGCTAGCCAATTGCGCCACGGAGACAGTCGTGCTCCACTCTCACCACCATCAGGACATATCTTCAAAGCTATCAGCCCAAAGAAAAAAAAGCAACACACCACTCCCGGGAGGGCTCGAAACTCCAACCTTTCCGTTGATAGCCGATCGCATAGCCAATTGCGCCACGGAGACAGTCGTGCTCCACTCTAGCCACCGGCAGAACATTTCTTCAGAGCTATCAGCCCAAAGAAAAAAAAGCGCCGCACCACCACCGGGTGGGCTCGTACCTCCAACCTTTCGGTTAACAGCCGATCGTGCTAGCCAATTGCGCAGCAGAGACAGTCGTTCTCCACTCTCACCCCCATCAGAACATATCTTCAAAGTTATCAGCCCAAAGAAAAAAAAGCACCGCACTACCACCGGGTGGGCTCGAACCTCCAACCTTTCAGTTAGCAGCCGATCGCGCGAGCCAATTGCGCCACGGAGACAGTCCTGCTCCACTCTCACCACCGTCAGAACATTTCTTCAGAGCTATCAGCCCAAAGGAAAAAAGCGCCGCACCACCTCCGGGTGGGCTCGAACCTCCAACCTTTTGGTTAACAGCCGATCGCGCTAGCCAATGGCGCCACGGAGATAGTCGTGTTCCTTTCTCACCACCAACTGAACAAATCTTCAGAGCTATCAGCCCAAAGGAAAAAAACGCCGCACCAACAGCGGGTGGGCTCGAACCTCCAAGCTTTCAATTAACAGCCGATCGCATAGCCAATTGCGCCACGAAGACAGTCGTGCTCCACTCTCACCACCATCAGAACATATCTTCAAAGCTATCAGCCTAAAGAAAAAAAGCGCCTCACCTCCCCCGGGTGGCTCGTATCTGCAACCTTTCGGTTAACAGCCTATCGCGGTAGCCAATTGCGCCACGGAGACAGTCCTGCTCCACTCTCACCACCATGAAAACCTATCTTCAAAGCTATCAGCCCAAAGAAAAAAAAGCAACACACCACTCCCGGGAGGGCTCGAACATCCAACCTTTCAGTTAACAGCCGATCGAATAGCCAATTGCGCCACGGAGACAGTCGCGCTCCACTCTCACCACCATCAGAACATATCTTCAAAGCTATCAGCCCAAAGAAAAAGAAGCGCCGCACCACCACCAGGTGGGCTCGTACGTCGAACCTTTCGGTTAACAGCCGATCGCGCTAGCCGATTGCGCCACGGCGACAGTCGTGCTCCACTCTCACCACCATCAGAACATATCTTCAAAGCTATCAGCCAAAAAAAGCGCCGCACCACCACCGGGTGGGCTCGAACCTCCAACCTTTCGGTTAAAGGCCGATCGCACTAGCCAATTGCGCCACGGAGACAGTCGTGCTCCACTCTCACCACCATCAGGACATATCTTCAAAGCTATCAGCCCAAAGAAAAAAAGCGCCGCACCACCACCGGATGGGCTCGTACCTGAAACCTTTCGGTTAACAGCCAATGGTACTAGCCAATTGCGCCACGGAGACAGTCCTGCGCCACTCACCGCCATCAGAACATATTTTCAAAGCTATCAGCCCAAAGAGAAAAAAGCAAGACACCACTCTTGGTAGGGCTCGAACCTCAAACCTTTCCGTTAACAGCCGATCGCATAGCCAGTTGCGCCACGGAGACAGTCGTGCACCACTCTAACCACCGGCAGAACATTTCTTCAGAGCTATCAGCCAAAAGAAAAAAAAGCGCCGCACCACCACCGGGTGGGCTCGAACCTCCAACCTTTCGGTTAACAGCCTATCGCGCTAGCCAAGTGCGCCACGGAGATAGTTCTGCTCCACTCTCACCACAAACAGAACATATCTTCAAAGCTATGAGCCCAAAGAAAAAAAAGCAACACACTACTCGCGGGAGGGCTCGAACCTCCAACCTTTCGGTTAACAGCCGATCGCGCTAGCCAATTGCGCCACGGAGACAGTCGTGCTCCACTCTCACCACCATCAGAACATATCTTCAAAGCTATCAGCCCAAAAAAAAATGCGCTGCACCAACACCATGTGGGCTCGTACCTCCAACCTTTCGGTTAACAGCCGATCGCGCCAGCCAATTGCGCCACGGAGACAGTCCTGCTCCACTCTCAACACCATCAGAACATATCTTCAAAGCTATCAGCCCAAAGAAAAAAAGCAACACACCACTCCCGGGAGGGCTCGAACGTCCAACCTTTCGGTTAACAGCCGATCGCATAGCCAATTGCGCCACGGAGACAGTCGTGCTCCACTCTCACCATCGTCAGAACATTTCTTCAGAGCTGTCAGCCCAAACAAAAAAAAGCGCCGCACCACCACCGGGTGGGCTCGAACCTCCAACCTTTCGGTTAACAGCCTATCGCGCTAGCCAAGTGCGCCACGGAGATAGTTCTGCTCCACTCTCACCACAAACAGAACATATCTTCAAAGCTATGAGCCCAAAGAAAAAAAAGCAACACACTACTCGCGGGAGGGCTCGAACCTCCAACCTTTCGGTTAACAGCCGATCGCGCTAGCCAATTGCGCCACGGAGACAGTCGTGCTCCACTCTCACCACCATCAGAACATATCTTCAAAGCTATCAGCCCAAAAAAAAATGCGCTGCACCAACACCATGTGGGCTCGTACCTCCAACCTTTCGGTTAACAGCCGATCGCGCCAGCCAATTGCGCCACGGAGACAGTCCTGCTCCACTCTCAACACCATCAGAACATATCTTCAAAGCTATCAGCCCAAAGAAAAAAAGCAACACACCACTCCCGGGAGGGCTCGAACGTCCAACCTTTCGGTTAACAGCCGATCGCATAGCCAATTGCGCCACGGAGACAGTCGTGCTCCACTCTCACCATCGTCAGAACATTTCTTCAGAGCTGTCAGCCCAAACAAAAAAAAGCGCCGCACCACCACCGGGTGGGCTCGTACCTCTAACCTTTCGGTTAACAGCCGATCGCGCTAGCCAATTGCGCCACGGAGACAGTCGTGCTCCACTCTCACCACCATCAGGACATATCTTCAAAGCTATCAGCCCAAAGAAAAAAGCGCCGCACCACCACCGGATGGGCTCGTACCTCCAACCTTTCGGTTAACAGCCGATGGTACTAGCCAATTGTGCCACGGAGACAGTCCTGCTCCACTCTCACCACCACCACAACATATCTTCAAAGCTATCAGCCCAAAGAATAAAAAGCAACACACCACTCCCGGGAGGGCTCGAACCTCCACCATTTCAGTTAACAGCCGATCGCATAGCCAATTGCGCCACGGAGACAGTCGTGCTCCACTCTCACCATCGTCAGAACATTTCTTCAGAGCTATCAGCCCAAACAAAAAAAAGCGCCGCATCACCACCAGGTGGGCTCGTACCTCCAACCTTTCAGTTAAAAGCCGATCGCGCTAGCCGATTGCGCCACGGCGACAGCCGTGCTCCACTCATATCACCATCAGAACATATCTTCAAAGCAATCAGCCAAAAAAAAGCGCCGCACCACCCCCGGGTGGGCTCGAACCTCCAACCTTTCGGTTAAAGGCCGATCGCGCTTGCCAATTGCGCCACGGAGACAGTCGTGCTCCACTCTAACCACCAACAGAACATATCTTCAATGCTATCAGCCCAAAGAAAAAAAGCGCCGCACCACCACCGGGTGGGCTCGTACCTCCAACCTTTCGATTAACAGCCAATCGCGCTAGCCAATTGCGCCACGGAGAGAGTCCTGCGCCACTTATCGCCGTCAGAACGTATCTTCAAAGCTATCAGCCCAAAGAAAAAAAGCAACACACCACTCCCGGGAGGGCTCAAACCTCCAACCTTTCGGTTAACAGCCGATCGCATAGCCAATTGCGCCACGGAGAAAGTCGTGGTCCACTCTCACCATCGTCAGAACATTTCTTCAGAGCTATCAGCCCAAAGAAAAAAAAAGCGCCGCACCACCACCGGGTGGGGTCGAACCTCCAACCTTTCGGTTAACAGCCGATCGTGCTAGCCAATTGCGCCACGGAGACAGTCGTGCCCCACTCTCACCACCATCAGAACATATCTTCAAAGCTATCAGCCCAAAGATAAATAAAAGCGCCGCACCACCTCCGGGTGGGCTCGTACCTCCAACCTTTCGATTAACAGCCGATCGCGCAAGCCAATTGCGCCACGGAGACAGTCGTGCTCCACTCTCACCACCATCAGAACATATCTTCAAAGCTATCAGCCCAAAGAAAAAAAGCGCCGCACCACCACCGGGTGGGCTCGTACCTCCAACGTTTCAATTAACAGCCGATCGCGCTAGCCAATTGCGCCACGGAGACAGTCCTGCGCCACTTATCGCCGTCAGAACATATTTTAAAGCTATCAGCCCGAAGAAAAAAAAAGCAACACACCACTCCTGGTAGGGCTCGAACCTCCAACCTTTCCGTTAACAGCCGATCGCATAGCCAGTTGCGCCACGGAGACAGTCTTGCTCCACTCTAACCACCGGCAGAACATTTCTTCAAAGTTATCAGCCCAAAGAAAAAAATCGCCGCACCACCACCGGGTGGGCTCGAACCTCCAACCTTTCGGTTAACAGCCGATCGCGGTAGCCAATTGCGCCAGGGAGATAGTCCTGCGCCACTCTCACCACCAAAAGAACATTACTTCAAAGCTATCAGCCCAAAGAAAAAAAAGCAACACACTACTCGCGGGAGGGCTCGAACCTCCAACCTTTCGGTTAACAGCCGATCGCGCTAGCCAATTGCGCCACGGAGATAGTCGTGCTCCACTCTCACCACTATCAGAACATATCTTCAAAGCTATCAGCCCCCAAAAAAATGCGCTGCACCAACACCATGTGGGCTCGTACCTCCAACCTTTCGGTTAACAGCCGATCGCGCCAGCCAATTGCGCCACGGAGACAGTCCTGCTCCACTCTCAACACCATCAGAACATATCTTCAAAGCTATCAGCCCAAAGAAAAAAAGCAACACACCACTCCCGGGAGGGCTCGAACCTCCAACCTTTCGGTTAACAGCCGATCCCATAGCCAATTGCGCCACGGAGACAGTCGTGCTCCACTCTCACCATGGTCAGAACATTTCTTCAGAGCTATCAGCCCAAACAAAAAAAAGCGCCGCACCACCACCGGGTGGGGTCGAACCTCCAACCTTTCGGTTAACAGCCGATCGCATAGCCAATTGCACCACGAAGACAGTCGTGCTCCACTCTCACCACCGTCAGAACATTTCTTCAGAGCTATCAGCCCAAAGGAAAAAAAGCGCCGCACCACCACTGGGTGGGCTCGAACCTCCAACCTGTCGGTTAACAGCCGATCGCACTAGCCAATTGCGTCACGGAGGCAGTCGTGCTCCACTCTCATCACCATCAGAACATATCTTCAAAGCTATCATCCTAGAGAAAAAAAAGCACCTCACCTCCACCGGGTGGCCTCGTACCTCCAACCTTTCGGTTAACAGCCTATCGCGGTAGCCAATTGCGCCACGGAGACAGTCCTGCTCCACTCTCACCACCATCAGAACATATCTTCAAAGCTATCAGCCCAAAGAAAAAAAAAGCGCCGCACCACCACCGGGTGGGGTCGAACCTCCAACCTTTCGGTTAACCGCCGATCGCGCTAGCCAATTGCGCCACGGAGACAGTCGTGCCCCACTCTCACCACCATCAGAACATATCTTCAAAGCTATCAGCCCAAAGAAAAAAAAGCAACACACCACTCCCGGGAGGGCTCGAACCTCCAACCTTTCCGTTAACAGCTGATCGCATAGCCAATTGCGCCACGGAGACAGTCGTGCTCCACTCTAACCACCGGCAGAACATTTCTTCAGAGCTATCAGCCCAAAGAAAAAAAAGCACCGCACCACCACCGGGTAGGCTCGTACCTCCAACCTTTTGGTTAACAGCCGATCGCGCTAGCCAATTGCGCAACAGAGACAGTCGTGCTCCACTCTCACCCCCATCAGTACATATCTTCAAAGTTATCGGCCCGAAGAAAAAAAGCGCCGCACCACCACCGGGTGGGCTCGAACCTCCAACGTTTCGGTTAACAGCCGATCGCATAGCCGATTGCGCCACGGAGACAGTCGTGCTCCACTCTCACCATCGTCAGAACATTTCTTCAGTGCTATCAGCCCAAACAAAAAAAAAAGCACCGCATCACCACCAGGTGGGCTCGTACCTCCAACCTTTCGGTTAAAAGCCGATCGCGCTAGCCGATTGCGCCACGGCGACAGTCGTGCTCCACTCTCACCACCATCAGAACATATCTTCAAAGCTATCAGCCAAAAAAAAAGCGCCGCACCACCCCCGGTTGGCTCGAACCTCCAACCTTTCGGTTAAAGGCCGATCGCGCTAGCCAATTGCGCCACGGAGACAGTCGTGCTCCACTCTCACCACCGTCAGAACATATCTTCAAAGCTATCAGCCCAAAGAAAAAAAGCGCCGCACCACCACCGGGTGGGCTCGTACCTCCAACCTTTGAATTAACAGCCGATCGCGCTAGCCTTTTGCGCCACGGAGACAGTCCTGCGCCACTTATCGCCGTCAGAACATATTTTAAAGCTAACAGCCCAAAGAAAAAAAGCAACACACCACTCCTGGTAGGGCTCGAACCTCCAACCTTTCCGTTAACAGCCGATCGCATAGCCAGTTGCGCCACGGAGACAGTCTTGCTCCACTCTAACCACCGGCAGAACATTTCTTCAGAGCTATCAGCCAAAAGAAAAAAAAGCGCCGCACCACCACCGGGTGGGCTCGTACCTCCAACCTTTCGGTTAACAGCCGATCGCGCTAGCCAATTGCGCCACGGAGACAGTCGTGCTCCACTCTCAGCCCCATCAGAACATATCTTCAAAGTTATCAGCCCAAAGAAAAAAATCGCCGCACCACCACCGGGTGGGCTCGAACCTCCAACCTTTCGGTTAACAGCCGATCGCGGTAGCCAATTGCGCCACGGAGCTGTCCTGCGCCACTCTCACCACCAACAGAACATTACTTCAAAGCTATCAGCCCAAAGAAAAAAAGCAACACACTACTCGCGGGAGGGCTCGAACCTCCAACCTTTCGGTTAACAGCCGATCGCGCTAGCCAATTGCGCCACGGAGATAGTCGTGCTCCACTCTCACCACTATCAGAACATATCTTCAAAGCTATCAGCCCAAAAAAAATGCGCTGCACCAACACCATGTGGGCTCGTACCTCCAACCTTTCGGTTAACAGCCGATCGCGCCAGCCAATTGCGCCACGGAGACAGTCCTGCTCCACTCTCAACACCATCAGAACATATCTTCAAAGCTAACAGCCCAAAGAAAAAAAGCAACACACCACTCCCGGAAGGGCTCGAACCTCCAACCTTTCGGTTAACAGCCGATCGCATAGCCAATTGCGCCACGGAGACAGTCGTGCTCCACTCTCACCATGGTCAGAACATTTCTTCAGAGCTATCAGCCCAAACAAAAAAAAGCGCCGCACCACCACCGGGTGGGGTCGATCCTCCAACCTTTCGGTTAACAGCCGATCGCGGTAGCCAATTGCACCACGAAGACAGTCGTGCTCCACTCTCACCACCGTCAGAACATTTCTTCAGAGCTATCAGCCCAAAGGAAAAAAAGCGCCGCACCACCACTGGGTGGGCTCGAACCTCCAACCTGTCAGTTAACAGCCGATCGCACTAGCCAATTGCGTCACGGAGACAGTCCTGCGCCACTCTCATCGCCATCAGAACATATCTTCAAAGCTATCAGCCCAAAGAAAAAAAAGCAACACACCACTCCCGGGAGGACTCGAACCTCCAACCTTTCCGTTAACAGCTGATCGCATAGCCAATTGCGCCACGGAGACAGTCGTGCTCCACTCTCATCACCATCAGAACATATCTTCAAAGCTATCATCCTAGACAAAAAAGCACCTCACCTCCACCGGGTGGCCTCGTACCTCCAACCTTTCGGTTAACAGCCTATCGCGGTAGCCAATTGCGCCACGGAGACAGTCCTGCTCCACTCTCACCACCATCAGAACATATCTTCAAAGCTATCAGCCCAAAGAAAAAAAAAAGCGCCGCACCACCACCGGGTGGGGTCGAACCTCCAACCTTTCGGTTAACAGCCGATCGCGCTAGCCAATTGCGCCACGGAGACAGTCGTGCCCCACTCTCACCACCATCAGAACATATCTTCAAAGCTATCAGCCCAAATAAAAATAAAAGCGCCGCACCACCTCCGGGTGGGCTCGTACCTCCAACCTTTCGATTAACAGCCGATCGCGCAAGCCAATTGCGCCACGGAGACAGTCCTGCGCCACTCTCACCGCCATCAGAACATATCTTCAAAGCTATCAGCCCAAAGAAAAAAAAGCAACACACCACTCCCGGGAGGACTCGAACCTCCAACCTTTCCGTTAACAGCTGATCGCATAGCCAATTGCGCCACGGAGACAGTCGTGCTCCACTCTAACCACCGGCAGAACATTTCCTCAGAGCTATCAGCCCAAAGAAAAAAAGCACCGCACCACCACCGGGTGGGCTCGAACCTCCAACGTTTCGGTTAACAGCCGATCGCGCTAGCCAATTGCGCAACAGAGACAGTCGTGCTCCACTCTCACCCCCATCAGTACATATCTTCAAAGTTATCGGCCCGAAGAAAAAAAACGCCGCACCAACACCGGGTGGGCTCGAACCTCCAACGTTTCGGTTAACAGCCGATCGCATAGCCGATTGTGCCACGGAGACAGTCGTGCTCCACTCTCACCATCGTCAGAACATTTCTTCAGTGCTATCAGCCCAAACAAAAAAAAGCGCCGCATCACCACCAGGTGGGCTCGTACCTCCAACCTTTCGGTTAAAAGCCGATCGCGCTAGCCGATTGCGCCACGGCGACAGTCGTGCTCCCCTCTCACCACCATCAGAACATATCTTCAAAGCTATCAGCCAAAAAAAATGCGCCGCACTCCCCCCGGTGGGCTCGAACCTCCAACCTTTCGGTTAAAGGCCGATCGCGCTAGCCAATTGCGCCACGGAGACAGTCGTGCTCCACTCTCACCACCATCAGAACATATCTTCAAAGCTATCAGCCCAAAGAAAAAAAGCGCCGCACCACCACCGGGTGGGCTCGTACCTCCAACCTTTCGGTTAACAGCCGATGGTACTAGCCAATTGTGCCACGGAGACAGTCCTGCTCCACTCTCACCACCACCACAACATATCTTCAAAGCTATCAGCCCAAAGAATAAAAAGCAACACACCACTCCCGGGAGGGCTCGAACCTCCACCATTTCAGTTAACAGCCGATCGCATAGCCAATTGCGCCACGGAGACAGTCGTGCTCCACTCTCACCATCGTCAGAACATTTCTTCAGAGCTATCAGCCCAAACAAAAAAAAGCGCCGCATCACCACCAGGTGGGCTCGTACCTCCAACCTTTCAGTTAAAAGCCGATCGCGCTAGCCGATTGCGCCACGGCGACAGCCGTGCTCCACTCATATCACCATCAGAACATATCTTCAAAGCAATCAGCCAAAAAAAAGCGCCGCACCACCCCCGGGTGGGCTCGAACCTCCAACCTTTCGGTTAAAGGCCGATCGCGCTTGCCAATTGCGCCACGGAGACAGTCGTGCTCCACTCTAACCACCAACAGAACATATCTTCAATGCTATCAGCCCAAAGAAAAAAAGCGCCGCACCACCACCGGGTGGGCTCGTACCTCCAACCTTTCGATTAACAGCCAATCGCGCTAGCCAATTGCGCCACGGAGAGAGTCCTGCGCCACTTATCGCCGTCAGAACGTATCTTCAAAGCTATCAGCCCAAAGAAAAAAAGCAACACACCACTCCCGGGAGGGCTCAAACCTCCAACCTTTCGGTTAACAGCCGATCGCATAGCCAATTGCGCCACGGAGAAAGTCGTGGTCCACTCTCACCATCGTCAGAACATTTCTTCAGAGCTATCAGCCCAAAGAAAAAAAAAGCGCCGCACCACCACCGGGTGGGGTCGAACCTCCAACCTTTCGGTTAACAGCCGATCGTGCTAGCCAATTGCGCCACGGAGACAGTCGTGCCCCACTCTCACCACCATCAGAACATATCTTCAAAGCTATCAGCCCAAAGATAAATAAAAGCGCCGCACCACCTCCGGGTGGGCTCGTACCTCCAACCTTTCGATTAACAGCCGATCGCGCAAGCCAATTGCGCCACGGAGACAGTCGTGCTCCACTCTCACCACCATCAGAACATATCTTCAAAGCTATCAGCCCAAAGAAAAAAAGCGCCGCACCACCACCGGGTGGGCTCGTACCTCCAACGTTTCAATTAACAGCCGATCGCGCTAGCCAATTGCGCCACGGAGACAGTCCTGCGCCACTTATCGCCGTCAGAACATATTTTAAAGCTATCAGCCCGAAGAAAAAAAAAGCAACACACCACTCCTGGTAGGGCTCGAACCTCCAACCTTTCCGTTAACAGCCGATCGCATAGCCAGTTGCGCCACGGAGACAGTCTTGCTCCACTCTAACCACCGGCAGAACATTTCTTCAAAGTTATCAGCCCAAAGAAAAAAATCGCCGCACCACCACCGGGTGGGCTCGAACCTCCAACCTTTCGGTTAACAGCCGATCGCGGTAGCCAATTGCGCCAGGGAGATAGTCCTGCGCCACTCTCACCACCAAAAGAACATTACTTCAAAGCTATCAGCCCAAAGAAAAAAAAGCAACACACTACTCGCGGGAGGGCTCGAACCTCCAACCTTTCGGTTAACAGCCGATCGCGCTAGCCAATTGCGCCACGGAGATAGTCGTGCTCCACTCTCACCACTATCAGAACATATCTTCAAAGCTATCAGCCCCCAAAAAAATGCGCTGCACCAACACCATGTGGGCTCGTACCTCCAACCTTTCGGTTAACAGCCGATCGCGCCAGCCAATTGCGCCACGGAGACAGTCCTGCTCCACTCTCAACACCATCAGAACATATCTTCAAAGCTATCAGCCCAAAGAAAAAAAGCAACACACCACTCCCGGGAGGGCTCGAACCTCCAACCTTTCGGTTAACAGCCGATCCCATAGCCAATTGCGCCACGGAGACAGTCGTGCTCCACTCTCACCATGGTCAGAACATTTCTTCAGAGCTATCAGCCCAAACAAAAAAAAGCGCCGCACCACCACCGGGTGGGGTCGAACCTCCAACCTTTCGGTTAACAGCCGATCGCATAGCCAATTGCACCACGAAGACAGTCGTGCTCCACTCTCACCACCGTCAGAACATTTCTTCAGAGCTATCAGCCCAAAGGAAAAAAAGCGCCGCACCACCACTGGGTGGGCTCGAACCTCCAACCTGTCGGTTAACAGCCGATCGCACTAGCCAATTGCGTCACGGAGGCAGTCGTGCTCCACTCTCATCACCATCAGAACATATCTTCAAAGCTATCATCCTAGAGAAAAAAAAGCACCTCACCTCCACCGGGTGGCCTCGTACCTCCAACCTTTCGGTTAACAGCCTATCGCGGTAGCCAATTGCGCCACGGAGACAGTCCTGCTCCACTCTCACCACCATCAGAACATATCTTCAAAGCTATCAGCCCAAAGAAAAAAAAAGCGCCGCACCACCACCGGGTGGGGTCGAACCTCCAACCTTTCGGTTAACCGCCGATCGCGCTAGCCAATTGCGCCACGGAGACAGTCGTGCCCCACTCTCACCACCATCAGAACATATCTTCAAAGCTATCAGCCCAAAGAAAAAAAAGCAACACACCACTCCCGGGAGGGCTCGAACCTCCAACCTTTCCGTTAACAGCTGATCGCATAGCCAATTGCGCCACGGAGACAGTCGTGCTCCACTCTAACCACCGGCAGAACATTTCTTCAGAGCTATCAGCCCAAAGAAAAAAAAGCACCGCACCACCACCGGGTAGGCTCGTACCTCCAACCTTTTGGTTAACAGCCGATCGCGCTAGCCAATTGCGCAACAGAGACAGTCGTGCTCCACTCTCACCCCCATCAGTACATATCTTCAAAGTTATCGGCCCGAAGAAAAAAAGCGCCGCACCACCACCGGGTGGGCTCGAACCTCCAACGTTTCGGTTAACAGCCGATCGCATAGCCGATTGCGCCACGGAGACAGTCGTGCTCCACTCTCACCATCGTCAGAACATTTCTTCAGTGCTATCAGCCCAAACAAAAAAAAAAGCACCGCATCACCACCAGGTGGGCTCGTACCTCCAACCTTTCGGTTAAAAGCCGATCGCGCTAGCCGATTGCGCCACGGCGACAGTCGTGCTCCACTCTCACCACCATCAGAACATATCTTCAAAGCTATCAGCCAAAAAAAAAGCGCCGCACCACCCCCGGTTGGCTCGAACCTCCAACCTTTCGGTTAAAGGCCGATCGCGCTAGCCAATTGCGCCACGGAGACAGTCGTGCTCCACTCTCACCACCGTCAGAACATATCTTCAAAGCTATCAGCCCAAAGAAAAAAAGCGCCGCACCACCACCGGGTGGGCTCGTACCTCCAACCTTTGAATTAACAGCCGATCGCGCTAGCCTTTTGCGCCACGGAGACAGTCCTGCGCCACTTATCGCCGTCAGAACATATTTTAAAGCTAACAGCCCAAAGAAAAAAAGCAACACACCACTCCTGGTAGGGCTCGAACCTCCAACCTTTCCGTTAACAGCCGATCGCATAGCCAGTTGCGCCACGGAGACAGTCTTGCTCCACTCTAACCACCGGCAGAACATTTCTTCAGAGCTATCAGCCAAAAGAAAAAAAAGCGCCGCACCACCACCGGGTGGGCTCGTACCTCCAACCTTTCGGTTAACAGCCGATCGCGCTAGCCAATTGCGCCACGGAGACAGTCGTGCTCCACTCTCAGCCCCATCAGAACATATCTTCAAAGTTATCAGCCCAAAGAAAAAAATCGCCGCACCACCACCGGGTGGGCTCGAACCTCCAACCTTTCGGTTAACAGCCGATCGCGGTAGCCAATTGCGCCACGGAGCTGTCCTGCGCCACTCTCACCACCAACAGAACATTACTTCAAAGCTATCAGCCCAAAGAAAAAAAGCAACACACTACTCGCGGGAGGGCTCGAACCTCCAACCTTTCGGTTAACAGCCGATCGCGCTAGCCAATTGCGCCACGGAGATAGTCGTGCTCCACTCTCACCACTATCAGAACATATCTTCAAAGCTATCAGCCCAAAAAAATGCGCTGTACCAACACCATGTGGGCTCGTACCTCCAACCTTTCGGTTAACAGCCGATCGCGCCAGCCAATTGCGCCACGGAGACAGTCCTGCTCCACTCTCAACACCATCAGAACATATCTTCAAAGCTAACAGCCCAAAGAAAAAAAGCAACACACCACTCCCGGAAGGGCTCGAACCTCCAACCTTTCGGTTAACAGCCGATCGCATAGCCAATTGCGCCACGGAGACAGTCGTGCTCCACTCTCACCATGGTCAGAACATTTCTTCAGAGCTATCAGCCCAAACAAAAAAAAGCGCCGCACCACCACCGGGTGGGGTCGAACCTCCAACCTTTCGGTTAACAGCCGATCGCGGTAGCCAATTGCACCACGAAGACAGTCGTGCTCCACTCTCACCACCGTCAGAACATTTCTTCAGAGCTATCAGCCCAAAGGAAAAAAAGCGCCGCACCACCACTGGGTGGGCTCGAACCTCCAACCTGTCAGTTAACAGCCGATCGCACTAGCCAATTGCGTCACGGAGACAGTCCTGCGCCACTCTCATCGCCATCAGAACATATCTTCAAAGCTATCAGCCCAAAGAAAAAAAAGCAACACACCACTCCCGGGAGGACTCGAACCTCCAACCTTTCCGTTAACAGCTGATCGCATAGCCAATTGCGCCACGGAGACAGTCGTGCTCCACTCTCATCACCATCAGAACATATCTTCAAAGCTATCATCCTAGACAAAAAAGCACCTCACCTCCACCGGGTGGCCTCGTACCTCCAACCTTTCGGTTAACAGCCTATCGCGGTAGCCAATTGCGCCACGGAGACAGTCCTGCTCCACTCTCACCACCATCAGAACATATCTTCAAAGCTATCAGCCCAAAGAAAAAAAAAAGCGCCGCACCACCACCGGGTGGGGTCGAACCTCCAACCTTTCGGTTAACAGCCGATCGCGCTAGCCAATTGCGCCACGGAGACAGTCGTGCCCCACTCTCACCACCATCAGAACATATCTTCAAAGCTATCAGCCCAAATAAAAATAAAAGCGCCGCACCACCTCCGGGTGGGCTCGTACCTCCAACCTTTCGATTAACAGCCGATCGCGCAAGCCAATTGCGCCACGGAGACAGTCCTGCGCCACTCTCACCGCCATCAGAACATATCTTCAAAGCTATCAGCCCAAAGAAAAAAAAGCAACACACCACTCCCGGGAGGACTCGAACCTCCAACCTTTCCGTTAACAGCTGATCGCATAGCCAATTGCGCCACGGAGACAGTCGTGCTCCACTCTAACCACCGGCAGAACATTTCCTCAGAGCTATCAGCCCAAAGAAAAAAAGCACCGCACCACCACCGGGTGGGCTCGAACCTCCAACGTTTCGGTTAACAGCCGATCGCGCTAGCCAATTGCGCAACAGAGACAGTCGTGCTCCACTCTCACCCCCATCAGTACATATCTTCAAAGTTATCGGCCCGAAGAAAAAAAGCGCCGCACCAACACCGGGTGGGCTCGAACCTCCAACGTTTCGGTTAACAGCCGATCGCATAGCCGATTGTGCCACGGAGACAGTCGTGCTCCACTCTCACCATCGTCAGAACATTTCTTCAGTGCTATCAGCCCAAACAAAAAAAAGCGCCGCATCACCACCAGGTGGGCTCGTACCTCCAACCTTTCGGTTAAAAGCCGATCGCGCTAGCCGATTGCGCCACGGCGACAGTCGTGCTCCCCTCTCACCACCATCAGAACATATCTTCAAAGCTATCAGCCAAAAAAAATGCGCCGCACTCCCCCCGGTGGGCTCGAACCTCCAACCTTTCGGTTAAAGGCCGATCGCGCTAGCCAATTGCGCCACGGAGACAGTCGTGCTCCACTCTCACCACCATCAGAACATATCTTCAAAGCTATCAGCCCAAAGAAAAAAAGCGCCGCACCACCACCGGGTGGGCTCGTACCTCCAACCTTTCAATTAACAGCCGATCGCGCTAGCCAATTGCGCCACGGAGACAGTCCTGCGCCACTTATCGCCGTCAGAACATATTTTAAAGCTATCAGCCCAAAGAAAAAAAAGCAACACACCACTCCTGGTAGGGCTCGAACCTCCAACCTTTCCGTTAACAGCCGATCGCATAGCCAGTTGCGCCACGGAGACAGTCTTGCTCCACTCTAACCACCGGCAGAACATTTCTTCAGAGCTATCAGCCAAAAGAAAAAAAAAGCGCCGCACCACCACCGGGTGGGCTCGTACCTTCAACCTTTCGGTTAACAGCCGATCACGCTAGCCAATTGCGCCACGGAGACAGTCGTGCTCCACTCTCAGCCCCATCAGAACATATCTTAAAATTTATCAGCCCAAAGAAAAAAATCGCCGCACCACCACCGGGTGGGCTCGAACCTCCAACCTTTCGGTTAACAGCCGATCGCGGTAGCCAATTGCGCCACGGAGATAGTCCTGCGCCACTCTCACCACCAACAGAACAATACTTCAAAGCTATCAGCCCAAAGAAAAAAAAGCAACACACTACTCGCGGGAGGGCTCGAACCTCCAACCTTTCGGTTAACAGCCGATCGCGCTAGCCAATTGCGCCACGGAGATAGTCGTGCTCCACTCTCACCACTTTCAGAACATATCTTCAAAGCTATCAGCCCAAAAAAAATGCGCTGCACCAACACCATGTGGGCTCGTACCTCCAACCTTTCGGTTAACAGCCGATCGCGCCAGCCAATTGCGCCGCGGAGACAGTCCTGCTCCACTCTCAACACCATCAGAACATATCTTCAAAGCTAACAGCCCAAAGAAAAAAAGCAACACACCACTTCGGAAGGGCTCGAACCTCCAACCTTTCGGTTAACAGCCGATCGCATAGCCAATTGCGCCACGGAGACAGTCGTGCTCCACTCTCACCATGGTCAGAACATTTCTTCAGAGCTATCAGCCCAAACAAAAAAAAGCGCCGCACCACCACCGGGTGGGGTCGAACCTCCAACCTTTCGGTTAACAGCCGATCGCATAGCCAATTGCACCACGAAGACAGTCGTGCTCCACTCTCACCACCGTCAGAACATTTCTTCAGAGCTATCAGCCCAAAGGAAAAAAAGCGCCGCACCACCACTGGGTGGGCTCGAACCTCCAACCTGTCGGTTAACAGCCGATCGCACTAGCCAATTGCGTCACGGAGACAGTCGTGCTCCACTCTCATCACCATCAGAACATATCTTCAAAGCTATCATCCTAGACAAAAAAAAAAGCACCTCACCTCCACCGGGTGGCCTCGTACCTCCAACCTTTCGGTTAACAGCCGATCGCGCTAGCCGATTGCGAAAAGGCGACAGTCGTGCTCCACTCTCACCACCATCAGAACATATCTTCAAAGCTATCAGCCAAAAAAAGCGCCGCACCACCCCCGGTGGGCTCAAACCTCCAACCTTTCGGTTAAAGGCCGATCGCGCTAGCCAATTGCGCCACGGAGACAGTCGTGCTCCACTCTCACCACCATCAGAACATATCTTCAAAGCTATCAGCCCAAAGAAAAAAAGCGCCGCACCACCACCGGGTGGGCTCGTACCTCCAACCTTTCAATTAACAGCCGATCGCGCTAGCCAATTGCGCCACGGAGACAGTCCTGCGCCACTTATCGCCGTCAGAACATATTTTAAAGCTATCAGCCCAAAAAAAAGCAACACACCACTCCTGGTAGGGCTCGAACCTCCAACCTTTCCGTTAACAGCCGATCGCATAGCCAGTTGCGCCACGGAGACAGTCTTGCTCCACTCTAACCACCGGCAGAACATTTCTTCAGAGCTATCAGCCAAAAGAAAAAAAAGCGCCGCACCACCACCGGGTGGGCTCGTACCTCCAACCTTTCGGTTAACAGCCGATCGCGGTAGCCAATTGCGCCACGGAGATAGTCCTGCGCCACTCTCACCACCAACAGAACATTACTTCAAAGCTATCAGCCCAAAGAAAAAAAAGCAACACACTACTCGCGGGAGGGCTCGAACCTCCAACCTTTCGGTTAACAGCCGATCGCGCCAGCCAATTGCGCCACGGAGACAGTCCTGCTCCACTCTCAACACCATCAGAACATATCTTCAAAGCTATCAGCCCAAAGAAAAAAAGCAACACACCACTCCCGGGAGGGCTCGAACCTCCAACCTTTCGGTTAACAGCCGATCGCATAGCCAATTGCGCCACGGAGACTGTCGTGCTCCACTCTCACCATGGTCAGAACATTTCTTCAGAGCTATCAGCCCAAACAAAAAAAAGCGCCGCACCACCACCGGGTGGGGTCGAACCTCCAACCTTTCGGTTAACAGCCGATCGCATAGCTAATTGCACCACGAAGACAGTCGTGCCCCACTCTCACCACCGTCAGAACATTTCTTCAGAGCTATCAGCCCAAAGGAAAAAAAGCGCCGCACCACCACTGGGTGGGCTCGAACCTCCAACCTGTCGGTTAACAGCCGATCGCACTAGCCAATTGCTTCACGGAGACAGTCGTGCTCCACTCTCATCACCATCAGAACATATCTTCAAAGCTATCATCCTAGAGAAAAAAAAGCACCTCACCTCCACCGGGTGGCCTCGTACCTCCAACCTTTCGGTTAACAGCCTATCGCGGTAGCCAATTGCGCCACGGAGACAGTCCTGCTCCACTCTCACCACCATCAGAACATACCTTCGAAGCTATAAGCCCAAAGAAAAAAAAGCGCCGCACCACCACTGGATGGGCTCGTACCTACAACCTTTCGGTTAACAGCCGAAGGTGCTAGCCGATTGCGCCACGGAGACAGTCCTGCTCCACGCTCACCACCATCAGAACATATCTTCAAAGCTATCAGCCCAAAGAATAAAAAGCAACACATATCTCCCGGGAGGGCTCGAACCTTCAACGTTTCAGTTAACAGCCGATCGCATAGCCAATTGCGCCACGGAGATAGTCGTGCTCCACTCTCACCATCGTCAGAACATTTCTTCAGAGCTATCAGCCCAAAATAAAAAAAAGCAACACACCACTCCCGGGAGGGCTCGAACCTCCGAAATTTCGGTTAACAGCCGATCGCTCTAGCCAATTGTGCCACGGAGACAGTCGTGCTGCATTCTCACCACCATCAGAACATACCTTCAAAGCTATCAGCCCAAAGAAAAAAAAGCGCCCACCACTCCCGGGAGGGCTCGAACCTCCAACCTTTCGGTTAACAGCCGATCGCGCTAGCCAATTGCGCCACGGAGATAGTCGTGCTCCACTCTCACCACTTTCAGAACATATCTTCAAAGCTATCCGCCCAAAAAAAATGCGCTGCACCAACACCATGTGGGCTCGTACCTCCAACCTTTCGGTTAACAGCCGATCGCGCCAGCCAATTGCGCCGCGGAGACAGTCCTGCTCCACTCTCAACACCATCAGAACATATCTTCAAAGCTAACAGCCCAAAGAAAAAAAGCAACACACCACTTCGGAAGGGCTCGAACCTCCAACCTTTCGGTTAACAGCCGATCGCATAGCCAATTGCGCCACGGAGACAGTCGTGCTCCACTCTCACCATGGTCAGAACATTTCTTCAGAGCTATCAGCCCAAACAAAAAAAAAGCACCGCACCACCACCGGGTGGGGTCGAACCTCCAACCTTTCGGTTAACAGCCGATCGCATAGCCAATTGCACCACGAAGACAGTCGTGCTCCACTCTCACCACCGTCAGAACATTTCTTCAGAGCTATCAGCCCAAAGGAAAAAAAGCGCCGCACCACCACTGGGTGGGCTCGAACCTCCAACCTGTCGGTTAACAGCCGATCGCACTAGCCAATTGCGTCACGGAGACAGTCGTGCTCCACTCTCATCACCATCAGAACATATCTTCAAAGCTATCATCCTAGACAAAAAAAAGCACCTCACCTCCACCGGGTGGCCTCGTACCTCCAACCTTTCGGTTAACAGCCGATCGCGCTAGCCGATTGCGCCAAGGCGACAGTCGTGCTCCACTCTCACCACCATCAGAACATATCTTCAAAGCTATCAGCCAAAAAAAGCGCCGCACCACCCCCGGTGGGCTCGAACCTCCAACCTTTCGGTTAAAGGCCGATCGCGCCAGCCAATTGCGCCACGGAGACAGTCGTGCTCCACTCTCACCACCATCAGAACATATCTTCAAAGCTATCAGCCCAAAGAAAAAAAGCGCCCCACCACCACCGGGTGGGCTCGTACCTCCAACCTTTCAATTAACAGCCGATCGCGCTAGCCAATTGCGCCACGGAGACAGTCCTGCGCCACTTATCGCCGTCAGAACATATTTTAAAGCTATCAGCCCAAAGAAAAAAAAGCAACACACCACTCCTGGTAGGGCTCGAACCTCCAACCTTTCCGTTAACAGCCGATCGCATAGCCAGTTGCGCCACGGAGACAGTCTTGCTCCACTCTAACCACCGGCAGAACATTTCTTCAGAGCTATCAGCCAAAAGAAAAAAAAGCGCCGCACCACCACCGGGTGGGCTCGTACCTCCAACCTTTCGGTTAACAGCCGATCGCGGTAGCCAATTGCGCCACGGAGATAGTCCTGCGCCACTCTCACCACCAACAGAACATTACTTCAAAGCTATCAGCCCAAAGAAAAAAAAGCAACACACTACTCGCGGGAGGGCTCGAACCTCCAACCTTTCGGTTAACAGCCGATCGCGCTAGCCAATTGCGCCACGGAGATAGTCGTGCTCCACTCTCACCACTATCAGAACATATCTTCAAACTATCAGCCCAAAAAAAATGCGCTGCACCAACACCATGTGGGCTCGTACCTCCAACCTTTCGGTTAACAGCCGATCGCGCCAGCCAATTGCGCCACGGAGACAGTCCTGCTCCACTCTCAACACCATCAGAACATATCTTCAAAGCTATCAGCCCAAAGAAAAAAAGCAACACACCACTCCCGGGAGGGCTCGAACCTCCAACCTTTCGGTTAAAAGCCGATCGCATAGCCAATTGCGCCACGGAGACAGTCGTGCTCCACTCTCACCATGGTCAGAACATTTCTTCAGAGCTATCAGCCCAAACAAAAAAAAGCGCCGCACCACCACCGGGTGGGGTCGAACCTCCAACCTTTCGGTTAACAGCCGATCGCATAGCCAATTGCACCACGAAGACAGTCGTGCTCCACTCTCACCACCGTCAGAACATTTCTTCAGAGCTATCAGCCCAAAGGAAAAAAAGCGCCGCACCACCACTGGGTGGGCTCGAACCTCCAACCTGTCGGTTAACAGCCGATCGCACTAGCCAATTGCGTCACGGAGACAGTCGTGCTCCACTCTCATCACCATCAGAACATATCTTCAAAGCTATCATCCTAGAGAAAAAAAAGCACCTCACCTCCACCGGGTGGCCTCGTACCTCCAACCTTTCGGTTAACAGCCTATCGCGGTAGCCAAATGCGCCACGGACACAGTCCTGCTCCACTCTCACCACCATCAGAACATACCTTCGAAGCTATAAGCCCAAAGAAAAAAAAGCGCCGCACCACCACTGGATGGGCTCGTACCTACAACCTTTCGGTTAACAGCCGAAGGTGCTAGCCGATTGCGCCACGGAGACAGTCCTGCTCCACGCTCACCACCATCAGAACATATCTTCAAAGCTATCAGCCCAAAGAATAAAAAGCAACACATATCTCCCGGGAGGGCTCGAACCTCCAACGTTTCAGTTAACAGCCGATCGCATAGCCAATTGCGCCACGGAGATAGTCGTGCTCCACTCTCACCATCGTCAGAACATTTCTTCAGAGCTATCAGCCCAAAATAAAAAAAGCAACACACCACTCCCGGAGGGCTCGAACTTCCAACATTTCGGTTAACAGCCGATCGCTCTAGCCAATTGTGCCACGGAGACAGTCGTGCTGCATTCTCACCACCATCAGAACATATCTTCAAAGCTATCAGCCCAAAGAAAAAAAAAGCGCCCACCACTCCCGGGAGGGCTCGAACCTCCAACCTTTAGGTTAACAGCCTATCGCATAGCAAATTGCGCCACGGAGACAGTTGTGCTCCACTCTCACCACCGTTAGAACATTTCTTCAGAGCTATCAGCCCAAAGGAAAAAAAGCGCCGCACCACCACCGGGTCGGCTCGAACCTCCAACCTCTCGGTTAACAGCCGATCACGCTAGCCAATTGCGCCACGGAGACAGTCGTGCTCCACTCTCACCACAATCAGAACGTATCCTCAAAGCTATCAGCCCAAAGGAAAAAAAGCGCCGCACCACCACCGGGTGGGCTCGAACCTCCAACCTTTCGGTTAACAGCCAATCGCGCTAGCCAATTGCGCCATGGAGACAGTCGTGCTCCACTCTCGCCACCATCAGAACATAGCTTCAAAGCTATCAGCCTAAAGAAAAAAAGCGCCTGACCTCCCCCGGGTGGCTCGTACCTGCAACCTTTCGGTTAACAGCCTATCGCGGTAGCCAATTGCGCCATGGAGACAGTCCTGCCCACTCTCACCACCATGAGAACCTATCTTCAAAGCTATCAGTCCAAACAAAAAAAAAGCAACACACCACTCCCGGGAGGGCTCGAACATCCAACTTTTCAGTTAAAAGCCGATCGAACAGCCAATTGCGCCACGGAGACAGTCGTGCTCCACTCTCACCACCATCAGAACCTATCTTCAAAGCTATCAGCCCAAAGAAAAAAAAATCGCCGCACCACCACCGGATGGGCTCGTACCTCCAACCTTTCGTTTAACAGCCGATCGCGCTAGCCAATTGCGCCACGGAGACAGTCGTGCCCCACTCTCACCACCATCAGAACATATCTTCAAAGCTATCAGCCTAAAAAAAAGCGCCTCACCTCCCCCGTGTGGCTCGTACCTGCAACCCTTCGGTTAACAGCCTATCGCGGTAGCCAATTGCGCCACTGAGCAGTCCTGCTCCACTCTCACCACCATGAAAACCTATCTTCAAAGCTATCAGCCCAAAGAAAAAAAGCAACACACCACTCCCGGGAGGGCTCGAACATCCAACCTTTCAGTTAACAGCCGATCGAATAGCCAATTGCGCCACGGAGACAGTCGTGCTGCACTCTCACCACCATCAGAACATATCTTCAAAGCTATCAGCCCAAAGAAAAAAAAGCGCCGCACCACCACCGGCTGGTCTCGTCTCCCAACCTTTCGTTTAACAGCCGATCGCGCTAGCCAATTGCACCACGGAGACAGTGGTGCACCACTCTCACCACCATCAGGACATATCTTCAAAGCTATCAGCCCAAAGAAAAAAAGCGCCGCACCACCACCGGATGGGCTCGTACCTCCAACCTTTCGGTTAACAGCCGATGGTACTAGCCAATTGCGCCACGGAGACAGTCCTGCTCCACTCACACCACCACCAGAACATATCTTCAAAGCTATCAGCCCAAAGAATAAAAAGCGACACACCACTACCGGGAGGGCTCGAGCCTCCAACGTTTCAGTTAACAGCCGATCGCGTAGCCGATTGCGCCACGGAGACAGTCGTGCTCCACTCTCACCATCGTCAGAACATTTCTTCAGTGCTATCAGCCCAAACAAAAAAAAGCGCCACACCCTCACCAGGTGGGCTCGCACCTCCAACCTTTCGGTTAACAGCCGATCGCGCTAGCCAATTGCGCCACGGAGACAGTCGTGCTCCACTCTTACCACCATCAGAACATATCTTCAAAGCTATCAGCCCAAAGAATAAAAAGCAACACACCACTCCCGGGAGGGCTCGAACCTCCTCCATTTCAGTTAACAGCCGATCGCATAGCCAATTGCGCCACGGAGATAGTCGTGCTCCACTATCACCATCGTCAGAACATTTCTTCAGAGCTATCAGCCCAAACAAAAAAAAGCGCCGCATCACCACCAGGTGGGCTCGTACCTCCAACCTTTCGGTTAAAAGCCGATCGCGCTAGCCGATTGCGCCATGGAGACAGTCGTGCTCCATTCTCGCCACCATCAGAACATATCTTCAAAGCTATCAGCCTAAAGAAAAAAAAGCGCCTGACCTCCCCCGGGTGGCTCGTACCTGCAACCTTTCGGTTAACAGCCTATCGCGGTAGCCAATTGCGCCATTGAGACAGTCATGCCCACTCTCACCACCATGAGAACCTATCTTCAAAGTTATCGGCCCGAAGAAAAAAAAGCGCTGCACCACCACCGGGTGGGCTCGAACCTCCAACGTTTTGGTTAACAGCCGATCGCATAGCCGATTGGGCCACGGAGACAGTCGTGCTCCACTCTCACCATCGTCAGAACATTTCTTCAGTGCTATCAGCCCAAAGAAAAAAAAGCGCCGCACCACCACCGGCTGGGCTCGTCTCCCAACCTTTCGTTTAACAGCCGATCGCGCTAGCCAATTGCACCACGGAGACAGTGGTGCACCACTCTCACCACCATCAGGACATATCTTCAAAGCTATCAGCCCAAAGAAAAAAAGCGCCGCACCACCACCGGATGGGCTCGTACCTCCAACCTTTCGGTTAACAGCCGATGGTACTAGCCAATTGCGCCACGGAGACAGTCCTGCTCCACTCTCACCACCACCAGAACATATCTTCAAAGCTATCAGCCCAAAGAATAAAAAGCGACACACCACTCCAGGGAGGGCTCGAGCCTCCAACGTTTCAGTTAACAGCCGATCGCATAGCCGATTGCGCCACGGAGACAGTCGTGCTCCACTCTCACCACCATCAGAACATATCTTCAAAGCTATCAGCCCAAAGAAAGAAAAAGCGCCACACCACCACCGTGTGGGGTCGAACCTCCAACCTTTCGGTAAACAGCCGATCGCGCTATCCAATTGCGCCACGGAGACAGTCGTGCCCCGCTCTCACCACCATCAGAACATATCTTCAAAGCTATCAGCCCAAAGAAAACAAAAGCGCCGCACCACCACTGGCTGGGCTCGTACCTCCAACCTTTTGGGTAACAGCCGATCGCACTAGCCAATTGCGCAACAGAGACAGTCGTGCTGCACTCTCACCCCCATCAGAACATATCTTCAAAGTTATCGGCCCGAAGAAAAAAAAGTTCCGCACCACCATCGGATGGGCTCGAACCTCCAACGTTTCGGTTAACAGCCGATCGCATAGCCGATTGCGCCACGGAGACAGTCGTGCTCCACTCTCACCATCGTCAGAACATTTCTTCAGTGCTATCTGCCCAAACAAAAAAAAGCGCCGCACCCTCACCAGGTGGGCTCGCACCTCCAACCTTTCGGTTAACAGCCGATCGCATAGCCAATTGCGCCACGGAGATAGTCGTGCTCCACTCTCACCATCGTCAGAACATTTCTTTAGAGCTATCAGCCCAAACAAAAAAAAGCGCCGCATCACCACCAGGTGGGCTCGTACCTCCAACCTTTCGGTTAAAAGCCGATCGCGCTAGCCGATTGCGCCACGGCGACAGTCGTGCTCCACTCTCACCATCGTCAGAACATTTCTTCAGAGCTATCAGCCCAAAATAAAAAAAGCAACACACCACTCCCGGGAGGGCTCGAACCTCCAACATTTCGGTTAACAGCCGATCGCTCTAGCCAATTGTGCCACGGAGACAGTCGTGCTGCATTCTCACCACCATCAGAACATATCTTCAAAGCTATCAGCCCAAAGAAAAAAAAGCGCCCACCACTCCCGGGAGGGCTCGAACCTCCAACCTTTAGGTTAACAGCCTATCGCATAGCAAATTGCGCCACAGAGACAGTTGTGCTCCACTCTCACCACCGTTAGAACATTTCTTCAGAGCTATCAGCCCAAAGGAAAAAAAGCGGCGCACCACCACCGGGTCGGCTCGAACCTCCAACCTCTCGGTTAACAGCCGATCCCGCTAGCCAATTGCGCCACGGAGACAGTCGTGCTCCACTCTCACCACCATCAGAACGTATCTTCAAAGCTATCAGCCCAAAGGAAAAAAAGCGCCGCACCACCACCGGGTGGGCTCGAACCTCCAACCTTTCGGTTAACAGCCAATCGCGCTAGCCAATTGCGCCATGGAGACAGTCGTGCTCCACTCTCGCCACCATCAGAACATATCTTCAAAGCTATCAGCCTAAAGAAAAAAAGCGCCTGACCTCCCCCGGGTGGCTTGTACCTGCAACCTTTCGGTTAACAGCCTATCGCGGTAGCCAATCGCGCCATGGAGACAGTCCTGCCCACTCTCACCACATGAGAACCTATCTTCAAAGCTATCAGTCCAAACAAAAAAAAGCAACACACCACTCCCGGGAGGGCTCGAACATCCAACTTTTCAGTTAAAAGCCGATCGAACAGCCAATTGCGCCACGGAGACAGTCGTGCTCCACTCTCACCACCATCAGAACCTATCTTCAAAGCTATCAGCCCAAAGAAAAAAAATTGCTGCACCACCACCGGCTGGGCTCGTACCTCCAACCTTTCGTTTAACAGCCGATCGCGCTAGCCAATTGCGCCACGGAGACAGTCGTGCTCCACTCTCACCACCATCAGAACATATCTTCAAAGCTATCAGCCTAAAAAAAAAGCGCCTCACCTCCCCCGTGTGGCTCGTACCTGCAACCCTTCGGTTAACAGCCTATCGCGGTAGCCAATTGCGCCACTGAGCAGTCCTGCTCCACTCTCACCACCATGAAAACCTGTCTTCAAAGCTATCAGCCCAAAGAAAAAAAGCAACACACCACTCACGGGAGGGCTCGAACATCCAACCTTTCAGTTAACAGCCGATCGAATAGCCAATTGCGCCACGGAGACAGTCGTGCTGCACTCTCACCACCATCAGAACATATCTTCAAAGCTATCAGCCCAAAGAAAAAAAAGCGCCGCACCACCACCGGCTGGCCTCGTACCGCCAACCTTTCGGTTAACAGCCGATGGTACTAGCCAATTGCGCCACGGAGACAGTCCTGCTCCACTCTCACCACCACCAGAACATATCTTCAAAGCTATCAGCCCAAATAATAAAAAGCGACACACACTACCGGGAGGGCTCGAGCCTCCAACGTTTCAGTTAACAGCCGATCGCGTAGCCGATTGCGCCACGGAGACAGTCGTGCTCCACTCTCACCACCATCAGAACATATCTTCAAAGCTATCAGCCCAAAGAAAAAAAAAGCGCCACACCACCACCGTGTGGGGTCGAACCTCCAACCTTTCGGTAAACAGCCGATCGCGCTATCCAATTGCGCCACGGAGACAGTCGTGGCCCGCTCTCACCACCATCAGAACATATCTTCAAAGCTATCAGCCCAAAGAAAACAAAAGCGCCGCACCACCACCGGCTGGGCTCGTACCTCCAACCTTTCGGTTAACAGCCGATCGCGCTAGCCAATTGCGCAACAGAGACAGTCGTGCTCCACTCTCACCCCCATCAGAACATATCTTCAAAGTTATCGGCCCGAAGAAAAAAAAGCGCCGCACAACCACCGGGTGGGCTCGAACCTCCAACGTTTCGGTTAACAGCCGATCGCATAGCCGATTGCGCCACGGAGACAGTCGTGCTCCACTCTCACCATCGTCAGAACATTTCTTCAGTGCTATCAGCCCAAACAAAAAAAAAGCGCCGCACCCTCATCAGGTGGGCTCGCACCTCTAACCTTTCGGTTAACAGCCGATCGCGCTAGCCAATTGCGCCACGGAGACAGTCGTGCTCCACTCTTACCACCATCAGAACATATCTTCAAAGCTATCAGCCCAAAGAATAAAAAGCAACACACCACTCCCGGGAGGGCTCGAACCTCCACCATTTCAGTTAACAGCCGATCGCATAGCCAATTGCGCCACGGAGATAGTCGTGCTCCACTCTCACCATCGTCAGAACATTTCTTCAGAGCTATCAGCCCAAACAAAAAAAAGCGCAGCATCACCACCAGGTGGGCTCGTACCTCCAACCTTTCGGTTAAAAGCCGATCGCGCTAGCCGATTGCGCCACGGAGACAGTCATGCTCCACTCTCACCACCATCAGAACATATCTTCAAAGCTATCAGCCTAAAAAAAAGCGCCTCACCTCCCCCGGGTGGCTCGTACCTGCAACCCTTCGGTTAACAGCCTATCGCGGTAGCCAATTGCGCCACTGAGCAGTCCTGCACCACTCTCACCACCACGAGAACCTATCTTCAAAGCTATCAGCCCAAAGAAAAAAAGCAACACACCACTCCCGGGAGGGCTCGAACATCCAACCTTTCAGTTAACAGCCGATCGAATAGCCAATTGCGCCACGGAGACAGTCGTGCTGCACTCTCACCACCATCAGAACATATCTTCAAAGCTATCAGCCCAAAAAAAAAAGCGCCGCACCACCACCGGCTGGGCTCGTCTCCCAACCTTTCGTTTAACAGCCGATCGCGCTAGCCAATTGCACCACGGAGACAGTGGTGCTCCACTCTCACCACCATCAGAACATATCTTCAAAGCTATCAGCCTAAAAAAAGCGCCTCACCTCCCCCGTGTGGCTCGTACCTGCAACCCTTCGGTTAACAGCCTATCGCGGTAGCCAATTGCGCCACTGAGCAGTCCTGCTCCACTCTCACCCCCATGAAAACCTATCTTCAAAGCTATCAGCCCAAAGAAAAAAAGCTACACACCACTCCAGGGAGGGCTCGAACATCCAACCTTTCAGTTAACAGCCGATCGAATAGCCAATTGCGCCACGGAGACAGTCGTGCTGCACTCTCACCACCATCAGAACATATCTTCAAAGCTATCAGCCCAAAGAAAAAAAAGCGCCGCACCACCACCGGCTGGGCTCGTCTCCCAACCTTTCGTTTAACAGCCGATCGCGCGAGCCAATTGCACCACGGAGACAGTGGTGCACCACTCTCACCACCATCAGGACATATCTTCAAAGCTATCAGCCCAAAGAAAAAAAGCGCCGCACCACCACCGGATGGGCTCGTACCTCCAACCTTTCGGTTAACAGCCGATGGTACTAGCCAATTGCGCCACGGAGACAGTCCTGCTCCACTCTCACCACCACCAGAACATATCTTCAAAGCTATCAGCCCAAAGAATAAAAAGCAACACACCACTACCGGGAGGGCTCGAGCCTCTAACGTTTCAGTTAACAGCCGATCGCGTAGCCGATTGCGCCACGGAGACAGTCGTGCTCCACTCTCATCACCATCAGAACATATCTTCAAAGCTATCAGCCCAAAGAAAAAAAAAGCGCCACACCACCACCGTGTGGGGTCGAACCTCAAACCTTTCGGTAAACAGCCGATCGCGCTATCCAATTGCGCCACGGAGACAGTCGTGCCCCGCTCTCACCACCATCAGAACATATCTTCAAAGCTATCAGCCCAAAGAAAACAAAAGCGCCGCACCACCACCGGCTGGGCTCGTACCTCCAACCTTTCGGTTAACAGCCGATCGCGCTAGCCAATTGCGCAACAGAGACAGTCGTGCTCCACTCTCACCCCCATCAGAACATATCTTCAAAGTTATCGGCCCGAAGAAAAAAAAGCGCCGCACCACCACCGGGTGGGCTCGAACCTCCAACGTTTCGGTTAACAGCCGATCGCATAGCCGATTGCGCCACGGAGACAGTCGTGCTCCACTCTTACCACCATCAGAACATATCTTCAAAGCTATCAGCCCAAAGAATAAAAAGCAACACACCACTCCCTGGAGGGCTCGAACCTCCACCATTTCAGTTAACAGCCGATCGCGCTATCCATTTGCGCCACGGAGACAGTCGTGCCCCGCTCTCACCACCATCAGAACATATCTTCAAAGCTATCAGCCCAAAGAAAACAAAAGCGCCGCACCACCACCGGCTGGGCTCGTACCTCCAACCTTTCGGTTAACAGCCGATCGCGCTAGCCAATTGCGCAACAGAGACAGTCGTGCTCCACTCTCACCCCCATCAGAACATATCTTCAAAGTTATCGGCCCGAAGAAAAAAAAGCGCCGCACCACCACCGGGTGGGCTCGAACCTCCAACGTTTCGGTTAACAGCCGATCGCATAGCCGATTGCGCCACGGAGATAGTCGTGCTCCACTCTCACCATCGTCAGAACATTTCTTCAGTGCTATCAGCCCAAACAAAAAAAAAGCGCCGCACCCTCATCAGGTGGGCTCGCACCTCTAACCTTTCGGTTAACAGCCGATCGCGCTAGCCAATTGCGCCACGGAGACAGTCGTGCTCCACTCTTACCACCATCAGAACATATCTTCAAAGCTATCAGCCCAAAGAATAAAAAGCAACACACCACTCCCGGGAGGGCTCGAACCTCCACCATTTCAGTTAACAGCCGATCGCATAGCCAATTGCGCCACGGAGATAGTCGTGCTCCACTCTCACCATCGTCAGAACATTTCTTCAGAGCTATCAGCCCAAACAAAAAAAAGCGCAGCATCACCACCAGGTGGGCTCGTACCTCCAACCTTTCGGTTAAAAGCCGATCGCGCTAGCCGATTGCGCCACGGAGACAGTCGTGCTCCACTCTCACCACCATCAGAACATATCTTCAAAGCTATAAGCCTAAAAAAAAGCGCCTCACCTCCCCCGGGTGGCTCGTACCTGCAACCCTTCGGTTAACAGCCTATCGCGGTAGCCAATTGCGCCACTGAGCAGTCCTGCACCACTCTCACCACCACGAGAACCTATCTTCAAAGCTATCAGCCCAAAGAAAAAAAGCAACACCCCACTCCCTGGAGGGCTCGAACATCCAACCTTTCAGTTAACAGCCGATCGAATAGCCAATTGCGCCACGGAGACAGTCGTGCTGCACTCTCACCACCATCAGAACATATCTTCAAAGCTATCAGCCCAAAAAAAAGCGCCGCACCACCACCGGCTGGGCTCGTCTCCCAACCTTTCGTTTAACAGCCGATCACGCTAGCCAATTGCACCACGGAGACAGTGGTGCTCCACTCTCACCACCATCAGAACATATCTTCAAAGCTATCAGCCTAAAAAAAGCGCCTCACCTCCCCCGTGTGGCTCGTACCTGCAACCCTTCGGTTAACAGCCTATCGCGGTAGCCAATTGCGCCACTGAGCAGTCCTGCTCCACTCTCACCCCCATGAAAACCTATCTTCAAAGCTATCAGCCCAAAGAAAAAAAGCTACACACCACTCCAGGGAGGGCTCGAACATCCAACCTTTCAGTTAACAGCCGATCGAATAGCCAATTGCGCCACGGAGACAGTCGTGCTGCACTCTCACCACCATCAGAACATATCTTCAAAGCTATCAGCCCAAAGAAAAAAAAGCGCCGCACCACCACCGGCTGGGCTCGTCTCCCAACCTTTCGTTTAACAGCCGATCGCGCTAGCCAATTGCACCACGGAGACAGTGGTGCACAACTCTCACCACCATCAGGACATATCTTCAAAGCTATCAGCCCAAAGAAAAAAAGCGCCGCACCACCACCGGATGGGCTCGTACCTCCAACCTTTCGGTTAACAGCCGATGGTACTAGCCAATTGCGCCACGGAGACAGTCCTGCTCCACTCTCACCACCACCAGAACATATCTTCAAAGCTATCAGCCCAAAGAATAAAAAGCAACACACCACTACCGGGAGGGCTCGAGCCTCTAACGTTTCAGTTAACAGCCGATCGCGTAGCCGATTGCGCCACGGAGACAGTCGTGCTCCACTCTCATCACCATCAGAACATATCTTCAAAGCTATCAGCCCAAAGAAAAAAAAAGCGCCACACCACCACCGTGTGGGGTCGAACCTCAAACCTTTCGGTAAACAGCCGATCGCGCTATCCAATTGCGCCACGGAGACAGTCGTGCCCCGCTCTCACCACCATCAGAACATATCTTCAAAGCTATCAGCCCAAAGAAAACAAAAGCGCCGCACCACCACCGGCTGGGCTCGTACCTCCAACCTTTCGGTTAACAGCCGATCGCGCTAGCCAATTGCGCAACAGAGACAGTCGTGCTCCACTCTCACCCCCATCAGAACATATCTTCAAAGTTATCGGCCCGAAGAAAAAAAAGCGCCGCACTACCACCGGGTGGGCTCGAACCTCCAACGTTTCGGTTAACAGCCGATCGCATAGCCGATTGCGCCACGGAAACAGTCGTGCTCCACTCTTACCACCATCAGAACATATCTTCAAAGCTATCAGCCCAAAGAATAAAAAGCAACACACCACTCCCTGGAGGGCTCGAACCTCCACCATTTCAGTTAACAGCCGATCGCATAGCCAATTGCGCCACGGAGATAGTCGTGCTCCACTCTCACCATCATCAGAACATTCCATCAGAGCTATCAGCCCAAACAAAAAAAAGCTCCGCATCACCACCAGGTGGGCTCGTACCTCCAACCTTTCGGTTAAAAGCCGATCGCGCTAGCCGATTGCGCCATGGAGACAGTCGTGCTTCATTCTCGCCACCATCAGAACATATCTTCAAAGCTATCAGCCTAAAGAAAAAAAAGCGCCTGACCTCCCCCGGGTGGCTCGTACTTGCAACCTTTCGGTTAACAGCCTATCGCGGTAGCCAATTGCGCCATGGAGACAGTCCTGCCCACTCTCACCACCATGAGAAGCTATCTTCAAAGCTATCAGTTCAAACAAAAAAAAGCAACACACCACTCCCGGGAGGGCTCGAACATCCAACTTTTCAGTTAACAGCCGATCGAACAGCCAATTGCGCCACGGAGACAGTCGTGCTCCACTCTCACCACCATCAGAACCTATCTTCAAAGCTATCAGCCCAAAGAAAAAAAATCGCTGCACCACCACCGGATGGGCTCGTACCTCCAACCTTTCGTTTAACAGCCGATCGCGCTAGCCAATTGCGCCACGGAGACAGTCGTGCTCCACTCTCACCACCATCAGAACATATCTTCAAAGCTATCAGCCTAAAAAAAGCGCCTCACCTCCCCCGGGTGACTCGTACCTGCAACCCTTCGGTTAACAGCCTATCGCGGTAGCCAATTGCGCCACTGAGCAGTCCTGCTCCACTCTCACCACCACGAGAACCTATCTTCAAAGCTATCAGCCCAAAGAAAAAAAGCAACACACCACTTTCGGGAGGGCTCGAACATCCAACCTTTCAGTTAACAGCCGATCGAATAGCCAATTGCGCCACGGAGACAGTCGTGCTGCACTCTCACCACCATCAGAACATATCTTCAAAGCTATCAGCCCAAAGAAAAAAAAGCGCCGCACCACCACCGGCTGGGCTCGTCTCCCAACCTTTCGTTTAACAGCCGATCGCGCTAGCCAATTGCACCACGGAGACAGTGGTGCACCACTCTCACCACCATCAGGACATATCTTCAAAGCTATCAGCCCAAAGAAAAAAAGCGCCGCACCACCACCGGATGGGCTCGTACCTCCAACCTTTCGGTTAACAGCCGATGGTACTAGCCAATTGCGCCACGGAGACAGTCCTGCTCCACTCTCACCACCACAAGAACATATCTGCAAAGCTATCAGCCCAAAGAATAAAAAGCGACACACCACTCCCGGGAGGGCTCGAGCCTCCAACGTTTCAGTTAACAGCCGATCGCATAGCCGATTGCGCCACGGAGACAGTCGTGCGCCACTCTCACCACCATCAGAACATATCTTCAAAGCTATCAGCCCAAAGAAAAAAAAAAGAGCCACACCACCACCGTGTGGGGTCGAACCTCCAACCTTTCGGTAAACAGCCGATCGCGCTATCCAATTGCGCCACGGAGACAGTCGTGCCCCGCTCTCACCACCATCAGAACATATCTTCAAAGCTATCAGCCCAAAGAAAACAAAAGCGCCGCACCACCACCGGCTGGGCTCGTACCTCCAACCTTTCGGTTAACAGCCGATCGCGCTAGCCAATTGCGCAACAGAGACAGTCGTGCTCCACTCTCACCCCCATCAGAACATATCTTCAGAGTTATCGGCCCGAAGAAAAAAAAGCGCTGCACCACCACCGGGTGGGCTCGAACCTCCAACGTTTCGGTTAACAGCCGATCGCATAGCCGATTGCGCCACGGAGACAGTCGTGCTCCACTCTCACCATCGTCAGAACATTTCTTCAGTGCTCTCAGCCAAAACAAAAAAAAGCGCCGCACCCTCACCAGGTGGGCTCGCACCTCCAACCTTTCGGTTAACAGCCGATCGCGCTAGCCAATTGTGCCACGGAGACAGTCGTGCTCCACTATCACCACCATCAGAACATATCTTCAAAGCTATCAGCCCAAAGAAAAAAAGCGCCGCACCACCACCGGGTGGGCTCGTACCTCCAACCTTTCGATTAACAGCCGATCGCGCTAGCCAATTGCGCAACGGAGACAGTCCTGCGCCACTTATCGCCATCAGAACATATTTTAAAGCTATCAGCCCAAAGAAAAAAAAGCAACACACCACTCCTGGTAGGGCTCGAAGCTCCAACCTTTCCGTTAACAGCCGATCGCATAGCCAGTTGCGCCACGGAGACAGTCGTGCTTCACTCTAACCACCGGCAGAACATTTCTTCAGAGCTATCAGCCAAAAAACAAGCGCCGCCCCACCACCGGGTGGGCTCGTACCTACAACCTTTCGGTTAACAGCCGATCGCGCTAGCCAATTGCGCCACGGAGACAGTCGTGCTCCACTCTCAGCCCAATCAGAACATATCTTCAAAGTTATCAGCTCAAAGAAAAAAAGCGCCGCACCACCACCGGGTGGGCTCGAACCTCCAACCTTTCGGTTAACAGCCGATCGCGGTAGCCAATTGCGCCACGGAGATAGTCCTGCGCCACTCCCGCCACCAACAGAACATATTTTCAAAGCTATCAGCCCAAAGAAAAAAAAGCGCCGCACCACCACCGGATGGGCTCGTACCTCCAACCTTTCGTTTAACAGCCGATCGCGCTAGCCAATTGCGCCACGGAGACAGTCGTGCTCCACTCTCACCACCATCAGAATATATCTTCAAAGCTATCAGCCTAAAAAAAAGCGCCTCACCTCCCCCGGGTGGCTCGTACCTGCAACCTTTCGGTTAACAGCCTATCGCGGTAGCCAATTGCGCCACTGAGCAGTCCTCCTCCACTCTCACCACCATGAGAACCTATCTTCAAAGCTATCAGCCCAAAGAAAAAAAGCAACACACCACTCCCGGGAGGGCTCGAACATCCAACCTTTCAGTTAACAGCCGATCGAATAGCCAATTGCGCCACGGAGACAGTCGTGCTGCACTCTCACTACCATCAGAACATATCTTCAAAGCTATCAGCCCAAAGGAAAAAAAGCGCCGCACCACCACCGGCTGGGCTCGTCTCCCAACCTTTCGTTTAACAGCCGATCGCGCTAGCCAATTGCACCACGGAGACAGTGGTGCTCCACTCTCACCACCACCAGGACATATCTTCAAAGCTATCAGCCCAAAGAAAAAAAGCGCCGCACCACCACCGGATGGGCTCGTACCTCCAACCTTTCGGTTAACAGCCAATGGTACTAGCCAATTGCGCCACGGAGACAGTTCTGCTCCACTCTCACTACCACCAGAACATATCTTCAAAGCTATCAGCCAAAAGAATAAAAATCGACACACCACTCCCGGGAGGGCTCGAGCCTCCAACGTTTCAGTTAACAGCCGATCGCATAGCCGATTGCGCCACGGAGACAGTCGTGCTCCACTCTCACCACCATCAGAACATATCTTCAAAGCTATCAGCCCAAAGAAAACAAAAGCGCCGCACCACCACTGGCTGGGCTCGTACCTCCAACCTTTCGGTTAACAGCCGATCGCACTAGCCAATTGCGCAACAGAGACAGTCGTGCTGCACCCTCACCCCCATCAGAACATATCTTCAAAGTTATCGGCCCGAAGAAAAAAAAGTTCCACACCACCACCGGATGGGCTCGAACCTCCAACGTTTCGGTTAACAGCCGATCGCATAGCCGATTGCGCCACGGAGACAGTCGTGCTCCACTCTCACCATCGTCAGAACATTTCTTCAGTGCTATCAGCCCAAACAAAAAAAAAGCGCCGCACCCTCATCAGGTGGGCTCGCACCTCCAACCTTTCGGTTAACAGCCGATCGCGCTAGCCAATTGCGCCACGGAGACAGTCGTGCTCCACTCTTACCACCATCAGAACATATCTTCAAAGCTATCAGCCCAAAGAATAAAAAGCAACACACCACTCCCGGGAGGGCTCGAACCTCCACCATTTCAGTTAACAGCCGATCGCATAGCCAATGGCGCCACGGAGATAGTCGTGCTCCACTCTCACCATCGTCAGAACATTTCTTCAGAGCTATCAGCCCAAACAAAAAAAAGCGCCGCATCACCACCAGGTGGGCTCGTACCTCCAACCTTTCGGTTAAAAGCCGATCGCGCTAGCCGATTGCGCCACGGCGACAGTCGTGCTCCACTCTCGCCACCATCAGAACATATCTTCAAAGCTATCAGCCTAAAGAAAAAAAGCGCCTGACCTCCCCCGGGTGGCTCGTACCTGCAACCTTTCGGTTAACAGCCTATCGCGGTAGCCAATTGGGCCATGGAGACAGTCCTGCCCACTCTCACCACCATGAGAACCTATCTTCAAAGCTATCAGTCCAAACAAAAAAAAAGCAACACACCACTCCCGGGAGGGCTCGAACATCCAACTTTTCAGTTAAAAGCCGATCGAACAGCCAATTGCGCCACGGAGACAGTCGTGCTGCACTCTCACCACCATCAGAACATATCTTCAAAGCTATCAGCCCAATGAAAAAAAAGCGCCGCACCACCACCGGCTGGGCTCGTCTCCCAACCTTTCGTTTAACAGCCGATCGCGCTAGCCAATTGCACCACGGAGACAGTGGTGCACCATTCTCACCACCATCAGGACATATCTTCAAAGCTATCAGCCCAAAGAAAAAAAGCGCCGCACTACCACCCGATGGGCTCGTACCTCCAACCTTTCGGTTAACAGCCGATGGTACTAGCCAATTGCGCCACGGAGACAGTCCTGCTCCACTCTCACCACCACCAGACCATATCTTCAAAGCTATCAGCCCAAAGAATAAAAAGCAACACACCACTACCGGGAGGGCTCGAGCCTCTAACGTTTCAGTTAACAGCCGATCGCGGAGCCGATTGCGCCACGGAGACAGTCGTGCTCCACTCTCATCACCATCAGAACATATCTTCAAAGCTATCAGCCCAAAGAAAACAAAAGCGCCGCACCACCACCGGCTGGGCTCGTACCTCCAACCTTTCGGTTAACAGCCGATCGCGCTAGCCAATTGCGCAACAGAGACAGTCGTGCTCCACTCTCACCCCCATCAGAACATATCTTCAAAGTTATCGGCCCGAAGAAAAAAAAGCGCCGCACTACCACCGGGTGGGCTCGAACCTCCAACGTTTCGGTTAACAGCCGATCGCATAGCCGATTGCGCCACGGAAACAGTCGTGCTCCACTCTTACCACCATCAGAACATATCTTCAAAGCTATCAGCCCAAAGAATAAAAAGCAACACACCACTCCCTGGAGGGCTCGAACCTCCACCATTTCAGTTAACAGCCGATCGCATAGCCAATGGCGCCACGGAGATAGTCGTGCTCCACTCTCACCATCGTCAGAACATTTCTTCAGAGCTATCAGCCCAAACAAAAAAAAGCGCCGCATCACCACCAGGTGGGCTCGTACCTCCAACCTTTCGGTTAAAAGCCGATCGCGCTAGCCGATTGCGCCACGGCGACAGTCGTGCTCCACTCTCACCACCATCAGAACGTATCTTCAAAGCTATCAGCCCAAAGGAAAAAAAGCGCCGCACCTCCACCGGGTGGGCTCGAACCTCCAACCTTTCGGTTAACAGCCAATCGCGCTAGCCAATTGCGCCATGGAGACAGTCGTGCTCCACTCTCGCCACCATCAGAACATATCTTCAAAGCTATCAGCCTAAAGAAAAAAAGCGCCAGACCTCCCCCGGGTGGCTCGTACCTGCAACCTTTCGGTTAACAGCCTATCGCGGTAGCCAATTGGGCCATGGAGACAGTCCTGCCCACTCTCACCACCATGAGAACCTATCTTCAAAGCTATCAGTCCAAACAAAAAAAAGCAACACACCACTCCCGGGAGGGCTCGAACATCCAACTTTTCAGTTAAAAGCCGATCGAACAGCCAATTGCGCCACGGAGACAGTCGTGCTGCACTCTCACCACCATCAGAACATATCTTCAAAGCTATCAGCCCAATGAAAAAAAAGCGCCGCACCACCACCGGCTGGGCTCGTCTCCCAACCTTTCGTTTAACAGCCGATCGCGCTAGCCAATTGCACCACGGAGACAGTGGTGCACCACTCTCACCACCATCAGGACATATCTTCAAAGCTATCAGCCCAAAGAAAAAAAGCGCCGCACTACCACCCGATGGGCTCGTACCTCCAACCTTTCGGTTAACAGCCGATGGTACTAGCCAATTGCGCCACGGAGACAGTCCTGCTCCACTCTCACCACCACCAGAACATATCTTCAAAGCTATCAGCCCAAAGAATAAAAAGCAACACACCACTACCGGGAGGGCTCGAGCCTCTAACGTTTCAGTTAACAGCCGATCGCGGAGCCGATTGCGCCACGGAGACAGTCGTGCTCCACTCTCATCACCATCAGAACATATCTTCAAAGCTATCAGCCCAAAGAAAAAAAAAGCGCCACACCACCACCGTGTGGGGTCGAACCTCAAACCTTTCGGTAAACAGCCGATCGCGCTATCCAATTGCGCCACGGAGACAGTCGTGCCCCGCTCTCACCACCATCAGAACATATCTTCAAAGCTATCAGCCCAAAGAAAACAAAAGCGCCGCACCACCACCGGCTGGGCTCGTACCTCCAACCTTTCGGTTAACAGCCGATCGTGCTAGCCAATTGCGCAACAGAGACAGTCGTGCTCCACTCTCACCCCCATCAGAACATATCTTCAAAGTTATCGGCCCGAAGAAAAAAAAGCGCCGCACTACCACCGGGTGGGCTCGAACCTCCAACGTTTCGGTTAACAGCCGATCGCATAGCCGATTGCGCCACGGAAACAGTCGTGCTCCACTCTTACCACCATCAGAACATATCTTCAAAGCTATCAGCCCAAAGAATAAAAAGCAACACACCACTCCCTGGAGGGCTCGAACCTCCACCATTTCAGTTAACAGCCGATCGCATAGCCAATTGCGCCACGGAGATAGTCGTGCTCCTCTCTCACCATCATCAGAACATTCCTTCAGAGCTATCAGCCCAAACAAAAAAAAGCGCCGCATCACCACCAGGTGGGCTCGTACCTCCAACCTTTCGGTTAAAAGCCGATCGCGCTAGCCGATTGCGCCATGGAGACAGTCGTGCTTCATTCTCGCCACCATCAGAACATATCTTCAAAGCTATCAGCCTAAAGAAAAAAAAGCGCCTGACCTCCCCCGGGTGGCTCGTACTTGCAACCTTTCGGTTAACAGCCTATCGCGGTAGCCAATTGCGCCATGGAGACAGTCCTGCCCACTCTCACCACCATGAGAAGCTATCTTCAAAGCTATCAGTTCAAACAAAAAAAAAGCAACACACCACTCCCGGGAGGGCTCGAACATCCAACTTTTCAGTTAACAGCCGATCGAACAGCCAATTGCGCCACGGAGACAGTCGTGCTCCACTCTCACCACCATCAGAACCTATCTTCAAAGCTATCAGCCCAAAGAAAAAAAATCGCTGCACCACCACCGGATGGGCTCGTACCTCCAACCTTTCGTTTAACAGCCGATCGCGCTAGCCAATTGCGCCACGGAGACAGTCGTGCTCCACTCTCACCACCATCAGAACATATCTTCAAAGCTATCAGCCTAAAAAAAGCGCCTCACCTCCCCCGGGTGACTCGTACCTGCAACCCTTCGGTTAACAGCCTATCGCGGTAGCCAATTGCGCCACTGAGCAGTCCTGCTCCACTCTCACCACCACGAGAACCTATCTTCAAAGCTATCAGCCCAAAGAAAAAAAGCAACACACCACTTTCGGGAGGGCTCGAACATCCAACCTTTCAGTTAACAGCCGATCGAATAGCCAATTGCGCCACGGAGACAGTCGTGCTGCACTCTCACCACCATCAGAACATATCTTCAAAGCTATCAGCCCAAAGAAAAAAAAGCGCCGCACCACCACCGGCTGGGCTCGTCTCCCAACCTTTCGTTTAACAGCCGATCGCGCTAGCCAATTGCACCACGGAGACAGTGGTGCACCACTCTCACCACCATCAGGACATATCTTCAAAGCTATCAGCCCAAAGAAAAAAAGCGCCGCACCACCACCGGATGGGCTCGTACCTCCAACCTTTCGGTTAACAGCCGATGGTACTAGCCAATTGCGCCACGGAGACAGTCCTGCTCCACTCTCACCACCACAAGAACATATCTGCAAAGCTATCAGCCCAAAGAATAAAAAGCGACACACCACTCCCGGGAGGGCTCGAGCCTCCAACGTTTCAGTTAACAGCCGATCGCATAGCCGATTGCGCCACGGAGACAGTCGTGCGCCACTCTCACCACCATCAGAACATATCTTCAAAGCTATCAGCCCAAAGAAAAAAAAGAGCCACACCACCACCGTGTGGGGTCGAACCTCCAACCTTTCGGTAAACAGCCGATCGCGCTATCCAATTGCGCCACGGAGACAGTCGTGCCCCGCTCTCACCACCATCAGAACATATCTTCAAAGCTATCAGCCCAAAGAAAACAAAAGCGCCGCACCACCACCGGCTGGGCTCGTACCTCCAACCTTTCGGTTAACAGCCGATCGCGCTAGCCAATTGCGCAACAGAGACAGTCGTGCTCCAATCTCACCCCCATCAGAACATATCTTCAGAGTTATCGGCCCGAAGAAAAAAAAGCGCTGCACCACCACCGGGTGGGCTCGAACCTCCAACGTTTCGGTTAACAGCCGATCGCATAGCCGATTGCGCCACGGAGACAGTCGTGCTCCACTCTCACCATCGTCAGAACATTTCTTCAGTGCTATCAGCCAAAACAAAAAAAAGCGCCGCACCCTCACCAGGTGGGCTCGCACCTCCAACCTTTCGGTTAACAGCCGATCGCGCTAGCCAATTGTGCCACGGAGACAGTCGTGCTCCACTATCACCACCATCAGAACATATCTTCAAAGCTATCAGCCCAAAGAAAAAAAAGCGCCGCACCACCACCGGGTGGGCTCGTACCTCCAACCTTTCGATTAACAGCCGATCGCGCTAGCCAATTGCGCAACGGAGACAGTCCTGCGCCACTTATCGCCATCAGAACATATTTTAAAGCTATCAGCCCAAAGAAAAAAAAGCAACACACCACTCCTGGTAGGGCTCGAAGCTCCAACCTTTCCGTTAACAGCCGATCGCATAGCCAGTTGCGCCACGGAGACAGTCGTGCTTCACTCTAACCACCGGCAGAACATTTCTTCAGAGCTATCAGCCAAAAAAAAAGCGCCGCCCCACCACCGGGTGGGCTCGTACCTACAACCTTTCGGTTAACAGCCGATCGCGCTAGCCAATTGCGCCACGGAGACAGTCGTGCTCCACTCTCAGCCCAATCAGAACATATCTTCAAAGTTATCAGCTCAAAGAAAAAAAGCGCCGCACCACCACCGGGTGGGCTCGAACCTCCAACGTTTCGGTTAACAGCCGATCGCGGTAGCCAATTGCGCCACGGAGATAGTCCTGCGCCACTCCCGCCACCAACAGAACATATTTTCAAAGCTATCAGCCCAAAGAAAAAAAAGCGCCGCACCACCACCGGATGGGCTCGTAGCTCCAACCTTTCGTTTAACAGCCGATCGCGCTAGCCAATTGCGCCACGGAGACAGTCGTGCTCCACTCTCACCACCATCAGAATATATCTTCAAAGCTATCAGCCTAAAAAAAAGCGCCTCACCTCCCCGGGGTGGCTCGTACCTGCAACCTTTCGGTTAACAGCCTATCGCGGTAGCCAATTGCGCCACTGAGCAGTCCTCCTCCACTCTCACCACCATGAGAACCTATCTTCAAAGCTATCAGCCCAAAGAAAAAAAGCAACACACCACTCCCGGGAGGGCTCGAACATCCAACCTTTCAGTTAACAGCCGATCGAATAGCCAATTGCGCCACGGAGACAGTCGTGCTGCACTCTCACTACCATCAGAACATATCTTCAAAGCTATCAGCCCAAAGGAAAAAAAGCGCCGCACCACCACCGGCTGGGCTCGTCTCCCAACCTTTCGTTTAACAGCCGATCGCGCTAGCCAATTGCACCACGGAGACAGTGGTGCTCCACTCTCACCACCACCAGGACATATCTTCAAAGCTATCAGCCCAAAGAAAAAAAGCGCCGCACCACCACCGGATGGGCTCGTACCTCCAACCTTTCGGTTAACAGCCAATGGTACTAGCCAATTGCGCCACGGAGACAGTTCTGCTCCACTCTCACTACCACCAGAACATATCTTCAAAGCTATCAGCCAAAAGAATAAAAATCGACACACCACTCCCGGGAGGGCTCGAGCCTCCAACGTTTCAGTTAACAGCCGATCGCATAGCCGATTGCGCCACGGAGACAGTCGTGCTCCACTCTCACCACCATCAGAACATATCTTCAAAGCTATCAGCCCAAAGAAAGAAAAAGCGCCACACCACCACCGTGTGGGGTCGAACCTCCAACCTTTCTGTAAACAGCCGATCGCGCTATCCAATTGCGCCACGGAGACAGTCGTGCCCCGCTCTCACCACCATCAGAACATATCTTCAAAGCTATCAGCCCAAAGAAAACAAAAGCGCCGCACCACCACTGGCTGGGCTCGTACCTCCAACCTTTCGGTTAACAGCCGATCGCACTAGCCAATTGCGCAACAGAGACAGTCGTGCTGCACCCTCACCCCCATCAGAACATATCTTCAAAGTTATCGGCCCGAAGAAAAAAAAGTTCCACACCACCACCGGATGGGCTCGAACCTCCAACGTTTCGGTTAACAGCCGATCGCATAGCCGATTGCGCCACGGAGACAGTCGTGCTCCACTCTCACCATCGTCAGAACATTTCTTCAGTGCTATCAGCCCAAACAAAAAAAAAGCGCCGCACCCTCATCAGGTGGGCTCGCACCTCCAACCTTTCGGTTAACAGCCGATCGCGCTAGCCAATTGCGCCACGGAGACAGTCGTGCTCCACTCTTACCACCATCAGAACATATCTTCAAAGCTATCAGCCCAAAGAATAAAAAGCAACACACCACTCCCGGGAGGGCTCGAACCTCCACCATTTCAGTTAACAGCCGATCGCATAGCCAATGGCGCCACGGAGATAGTCGTGCTCCACTCTCACCATCGTCAGAACATTTCTTCAGAGCTATCAGCCCAAACAAAAAAAAGCGCCGCATCACCACCAGGTGGGCTCGTACCTCCAACCTTTCGGTTAAAAGCCGATCGCGCTAGCCGATTGCGCCACGGCGACAGTCGTGCTCCACTCTCACCACCATCAGAACGTATCTTCAAAGCTATCAGCCCAAAGGAAAAAAAGCGCCGCACCTCCACCGGGTGGGCTCGAACCTCCAACCTTTCGGTTAACAGCCAATCGCGCTAGCCAATTGCGCCATGGAGACAGTCGTGCTCCACTCTCGCCACCATCAGAACATATCTTCAAAGCTATCAGCCTAAAGAAAAAAAGCGCCTGACCTCCCCCGGGTGGCTCGTACCTGCAAGCTTTCGGTTAACAGCCTATCGCGGTAGCCAATTGGGCCATGGAGACAGTCCTGCCCACTCTCACCACCATGAGAACCTATCTTCAAAGCTATCAGTCCAAACAAAAAAAAGCAACACACCACTCCCGGGAGGGCTCGAACATCCAACTTTTCAGTTAAAAGCCGATCGAACAGCCAATTGCGCCACGGAGACAGTCGTGCTGCACTCTCACCACCATCAGAACATATCTTCAAAGCTATCAGCCCAAAGAAAAAAAAGCGCCGCACCACCACCGGCTGGGCTCGTCTCCCAACCTTTCGTTTAACAGCCGATCGCGCTAGCCAATTGCACCACGGAGACAGTGGTGCACCACTCTCACCACCATCAGGACATATCTTCAAAGCTATCAGCCCAAAGAAAAAAAGCGCCGCACTACCACCCGATGGGCTCGTACCTCCAACCTTTCGGTTAACAGCCGATGGTACTAGCCAATTGCGCCACGGAGACAGTCCTGTTCCACTCTCACCACCACCAGAACATATCTTCAAAGCTATCAGCCCAAAGAATAAAAAGCGACACACCACTACCAGGAGGGCTCGAGCCTCCAACGTTTCAGTTAACAGCCGATCGCGTAGCCGATTGCGCCACGGAGACAGTCGTGCTCCACTCTCACCACCATCAGAACATATCTTCAAAGCTATCAGCCCAAAGAAAAAAAAAGCGCCACACCACCACCGTGTGGGGTCGAACCTCCAACCTTTCGGTAAACAGCCGATCGCGCTATCCAATTGCGCCACGGAGACAGTCGTGCCCCGCTCTCACCACCATCAGAACATATCTTCAAAGCTATCAGCCCAAAGAAAACAAAAGCGCCGCACCACCACCGGCTGGGCTCGTACCTCCAACCTTTCGGTTAACAGCCGCTCGCGCTAGCCAATTGCGCAACAGAGACAGTCGTGCTCCACTCTCACCCCCATCAGAACATATCTTCAAAGTTATCGGCCCGAAGAAAAAAAAGCGCCGCACCACCACCGGGTGGGCTCGAACCTCCAACGTTTCGGTTAACAGCCGATCGCATAGCCGATTGCGCCACGGAGACAGTCGTGCTCCACTCTCACCATCGTCAGAATATTTCTTCAGTGCTATCAGCCCAAACAAAAAAAAAGCGCCGCACCCTCACCAGGTGGGCTCGCACCTCCAACCTTTCGGTTAACAGCCGATCGCGCTAGCCAATTGCGCCACGGAGACAGTCGTGCTCCACTCTTACCACCATCAGAACATATCTTCAAAGCTATCAGCCCAAAGAATAAAAAGCAACCCACCACTCCCGGGAGGGCTCGAACCTCCACCATTTCAGTTAACAGCCGATCGCATAGCCAATTGCGCCACGGAGATAGTCGTGCTCCACTCTCACCATAGTCAGAACATTTCTTCAGAGCTATCAGCCCAAACAAAAAAAAAACCGCATCAACACCAGGTGGGCTCGTACCTCCAACCTTTCGGTTAAAAGCCGATCGCGCTAGCCGATTGCGCCATGGAGACAGTCGTGCTCCATTCTCGCCACCATCAGAACATATCTTCAAAGCTATCAGCCTAAAGAAAAAAAAGCGCCTGACCTCCCCCGGGTGGCTCGTACCTGCAACCTTTCGGTTAACAGCCTATCGCGGTAGCCAATTGCGCCATGGAGACAGTCCTGCGCACTCTCACAACCATGAGAACCTATCTTCAAAGCTATCAGTCCAAACAAAAAAAAGCAACACACCACTCCCGGGAGGGCTCGAACATCCAACTTTTCAGTTAACAGCCGATCGAACAGCCAATTGCGCCACGGAGACAGTCGTGCTCCACTCTCACCACCATCAGAACCTATCTTCAAAGCTATCAGCCCAAAGAAAAAAAATCGCTGCACCACCACCGGATGGGCTCGTACCTCCAACCTTTCGTTTAACAGCCGATCGCGCTAGCCAATTGCGCGCCACGGAGACAGTCGTGCTCCACTCTCACCACCATCAGAACATATCTTCAAAGCCATCAGCCTAAAAAAAAAGCGCCTCACCTCCCCCGGGTGGCTCGTACCTGCAACCCTTCGGTTAACAGCCTATCGCGGTAGCCAATTGCGCCACTGAGCAGTCCTGCTCCACTCTCACCACCACGAGAACCTAACTTCAAAGCTATCAGCCCAAAGAAAAAAAGCAACACACCACTCCCGGGAGGGCTCGAACATCCAACCTTTCAGTTCACAGCCGATCGAATAGCCAATTGCGCCACGGAGACAGTCGTGCTGCACTCTCACCACCATCAGAACATATCTTCAAAGCTATCAGCCCAAAGAAAAAAAAGCGCCGCACCACCACCGGCTGGGCTCGTCTCCCAACCTTTCGTTTAACAGCCGATCGCGCTACCCAATTGCACCACGGAGATAGTGGTGCACCACTCTCACCACCATCAGGACATATCTTCAAAGCTATCAGCCCAAAGAAAAAAAGCGCCGCACCACCACCGGGTGGGCTCGTACCTCCAACCTTTCGAATAACAGCCGATCGCGCTAGGCAATTGCGCAACGGAGACAGTCCTGCGCCACTTATCGCCATCAGAACATATTTTAAAGCTATCAGCCCAAAGAAAAAAAAGCAACACACCACTCCTGGTAGGGCTCGAAGCTCCAACCTTTCCGTTAACAGCCGATCGCATAGCCAGTTGCGCCACGGAGACAGTCGTGCTCCACTCTAACCACCGGCAGAACATTTCTTCAGAGCTATCAGCCAAAAGAAAAAAAGGCGCCGCACCACCACCGGGTGGGCTCGTACCTACAACCTTTCGGTTAACAGCCGATCGCGCTAGCCAATTGCGCCACGGAGACAGTCGTGCTCCACTCTCAGCCCAATCAGAACATATCTTCAAAGTTATCAGCCCAAAGAAAAAAAGCGCCGCACCACCACCGGGTGGGCTCGAACCTCCAACCTTTCGGTTAACAGCCGATCGCGGTAGCCAATTGCGCCACGGAGATAGTCCTGCGCCACTCCCGCCACCAACAGAACATATTTTCAAAGCTATCAGCCCAAAGAAAAAAAAGCGCCGCACCACCACCGGATGGGCTCGTACCTCCAACCTTTCGTTTAACAGCCGATCGCGCTAGCCAATTGCGCCACGGAGACAGTCGTGCTCCACTCTCACCACCATCAGAATATATCTTCAAAGCTATCAGCCTAAAAAAAGCGCCTCACCTCCCCCGGGTGGCTCGTACCTGCAACCTTTCGGTTAACAGCCTATCGCGGTAGCCAATTGCGCCACTGAGCAGTCCTGCTCCACTCTCACCTCCATGAGAACCTATCTTCAAACCTATCAGCCCAAAGAAAAAAAGCAACACACCACTCCCAGGAGGGCTTGAACATCCAACCTTTCAGTTAACAGCCGATCGAATAGCCAATTGCGCCACGGAGACAGTCGTGCTGCACTCTCACCACCATCAGAACATATCTTCAAAGCTATCAGCCCAAAGAAGAAAAAGCGCCGCACCACCACCGGCTGGGCTCGTCTCCCAACCTTTCGTTTAACAGCCGATCGCGCTAGCCAATTGCACCACGGAGACAGTGGTGCTCCACTCTCACCACCACCAGGACATATCATCAAAGCTATCAGCCCAAAGAAAAAAAGCGCCGCACCACCACCGGATGGGCTCGTACCTCCAACCTTTCGGTTAACAGCCGATGGTACTAGCCAATTGCGCCACGGAGACAGTCCTGCTCCACTCTCACCACCACCAGAACATATCTTCAAAGCTATCAGCCCAAAGAATAAAAAGCGACACACCACTCCCGGGAGGGCTCGAGCCTCCGACGTTTCAGTTAACAGCCGATCGCATAGCCGATTGCGCCACGGAGACAGTCGTGCTCCACTCTCACCACCATCAGAACATATCTTCAAAGCTATCAGCCGAAAGAAAGAAAAAGCGCCACACAACCGCCGTGTGGGGTCGAACCTCCAACCTTTCGGTAAACAGCCGATCGCGCTATCCAATTGCGCCACGGAGACAGTCGTGCCCCGCTCTCACCACCATCAGAACATATCTTCAAAGCTATCAGCCCAAAGAAAACAAAAGCGCCGCACCACCACTGGCTGGGCTCGTACCTCCAACCTTTCGGTTAACAGCCGATCGCTGTTAACCGAAAGTTGGTCTCTAGTTGTGGAGTTTAAAGTTGTGGAGTCTCTAGATGTGGAGTTTCGGGTTGTGGAGTTTCTAGTTGTGGAGTTTCTAGTTGTGGAGTCTCTAGTTGTGGAGTTTCTAGTTGCGGAGTTTCTAGTTGTGGAGTTTCCAGTTGTGGAGTTTCTAGTTGTGAAGTTGCGGAGTCTCTCGTTGTGAGTTTTTAGTTGTGGAGTTTCTAGTTGTGGAGTTTCGAGTTGTGGAGTCTCTAGTTGTGGAGTTTCTAGTTGTGGAATGTAGAGTTGTGGAGTTTCTAGTTGTGGAGTTACTAGTTGCGGATTTTCTAGCTGTGGATTTTCTAGTTGCGTAACTTAAGGTCGTGAGGTTTCAAGTTGTGGAGTTTTTATTTGTGGAGTTTCTAGCTGCGGAGTTTCTAGTTGCGGAGTTTCTATTTGTGGAGTATCTAGCTGCGGAGTTTCTAGTTGCAGAGTCTCTGATTGTGGAGTTTCTAGTTGCGGAGTCCCTGTTGTGGAGTTTATAGTTGTCGAGTTTCCAGTTGTGGAGTATCTAGTAGTGGAGTTTCGGGTTGTGGAGTATCTAGTTGTGGAGTTTCTAGTTGTGGAGTCCCTAGTTGTGGAGTTTCTAGTTGCGGAGTTTCTAGTTGTGGAGTTTCAAGTTGCGGAGTCTCAAGCTGAGGAGTTTCTAGTTGTTGAGTTTTTAGTTGTGGAGTTTCTAGTTGTTGAGTTTCTAGTTTGAAGTCTCTAGTTGTAGATTCTCTAGTTGTGGAGTCTCTAGTTTAGGAGTTTCTAGTTGAAGAGTTTTTTGTTGTGGAGTGTCTAGTTGTGGAGTTTCCAGCTGTGGAGGTTCGAGTTGTGGAGTTTCTAGTTGCAGAGTCTCTAGTTGTGGAGTTTCAAGATGTGGAGTCTCTAGTTGTGGAGTTTCTAGTTGCCGAGTTTCCAGTTGTGGAGTATCTAGTAGTGGAGTTTCAAGTTGTGGAGTTTCTAGTTGTGGAGTCTCAAGTTGTGGAGTTTCAAGTTGTGGAGTCTCTAGTTGTGGAGTTTCTAGTTGCAGAGTATCTAGTTATGGAGTTTCCAGTTGTGGAGTTTCTAGTTCTGAAGTTGCGGAGTCTATGGTTGTGGAGTATTTAGTTGTGAAGTTTCTAGTTGTGGAGTTTCGAGTTGTGGAGTCTCTAGTTGTGGAGTTTCCAGTTGTGGAGTTTTTAGTTGTGGAGTTTCTAGTTGTTGAGTTTCTAGTTGTGAAGTCTCTAGTTTTGCAGTTTCTAGTTTTGCAGTTTCTAGATATGGAATTTCTAGTTGCCGAGTCTGTATTTGTGGAGTTTGTAGTAGTGGAGTTTCTAGTTGTGGAGTTTCTAGTTGTGGAGTCTCTAGTTGCGGAGTTTCTAGTTGTAGATTTTCTAGTTGTGGAGTATCTAGTTGTGGGTTTTCCAGTTGTGGAGTTTCTAGTTGTTGAGTTGCGGAGTCTCTAGTTGAGTTTCTAGTTGCAGAGTCTCTAGTTGTGGAGTTTCAAGTTGTGGAGTCTCTAGATGTGGAGTTTTTAGGTGTCGAGTTTCCAGTTGTGGAGTATCTAGTAGTGGAGTTTCGAGTTGGGGAGTTTCTAGTTGTGGAGTCCCTAGTTGTGCAGTTTCTAGTTGCGGAGTCTCTAGTTGTGGAGTCTCTAGATGTGGAGTTTCTAGTTGTCGAGTTTCCAGTTGCGGAGTCTCAAGCTGTGAAGTTTCTAGTTGTTGAGTTTTTAGTTGTGGAGTTTCTAGTTGTTGAGTTTCTAGTTTGAAGTCTCTAGTTGTAGATTCTCTAGTTGTGGAGTCTCTAGTTTAGGAGTTTCTAGTTGAAGAGTTTTTTGTTGTGGAGTGTCTAGTTGTGGAGTTTCCAGTTGTGGAGTTTCCAGTTGTGGAGTTTCGAGTTGTGGAGTTTCTAGTGTCAGAGTCTCTAGTTGTGGAGTTTCAAGTTGTGTAGTCTCTAGTTGTGGAGTTTGTAGTTGCCGAGTTTCCAGTTGTGGAGTATCTAGTAGTGGAGTTTCAAGTTGTGGAGTTTTTAGTTGTGGAGTCTCAAGTTGTGGAGTTTAAAGTTGTGGAGTTTCAAGTTGTAAAGTCTCTAGTTGTGGAGTTTCTAGTTTCAGAGTATCTAGTTATGGAGTTTCCAGTTGTGGAGTTTCTAGTTGTGAAGTTGCGGAGTCTATGGTTGTGTAGTTTTTAGTTGTGGAGTTTCTAGTTGTGGAGTTTCGAGTTGTGGAGTCTCTAGTTGTGGAGTTTCTAGTTGTGGAGTTCTTAGTTGTGGAGTATCTAGTTGTGGAGTTTCCAGTTGTGAAGTATCTAGCTGTGGAGTTTCCAGTTGTGGAGTATCTAGTTGTGGAGTTTTAAGTTGTGGAGTTTCTAGTTGCGGAGTTTTTAATAGCGGAGTTTCTAGTTGTGAAGTTTCAAGTTGCGGAGTCTCAAGTTGTGGAGTTTCCAGTTGTGGAGTTTTTAGTTGTGGAGTTTCTAGTTGTTGAGTTTCTAGTTGTGAAGTCTCTAGTTTTGCAGTTTCTAGCTGTGGAGTTTCTAGATATGGAATTTCTAGTTGCCGAGTCTGTATTTGTGGAGTTTCTAGTTGTTGAGTTTTTAGTTGTGGAGTTTCTAGTTGTTGAGTTTCTAGTTTGAAGTCTCTAGTAGTAGATTCTCTAGTTGTGGAGTCTCTAGTTTAGGAGTTTCTAGTTGAAGAGATTTTGTTGTGGAGTGTCTAGTTGTGGAGTTTCCAGTTGTGGAGTTTCGAGTTGTGAAGTTTCTAGTTGCAGAGTCTCTAGTTGTGGAGTTTCAAGTTGTGGAGTCTCTAGTTGTGGAGTTTCTAGTTGCCGAGTTTGCAGTTGTGGAGTATATAGTAGTGGAGTTTCCAGTTGTGGAGTCCCTAGTTGTGGAGTTTCTAGTTGCGGAGTCCCAAGCTGTGGAGTTTCAAGTTGTGAAGTTTCTAGTTGTGGACTCTCAAGTTGTGGAGTTTAAAGTTGTGGATTTTTAAGTTGTGGAGTCTCTAGTTGTGGAGTTTCTAGTTGCAGAGTATCTAGTTGTGGAGTTTCCAGTTGTGGAGTTTCTAGTTGTGAAGTTGCGGTGTCTCTCGTTGTGAGTTTTTAGTTGTGGAGTTTCTAGTTGTGGAGTTTCGAGTTGTGGAGTCTCTAGTTGTGGAGTTTCTAGTTGTGGAATGTAGAGTTGTGGAGTTTCTAGTTGTGGAGTTACTAGTTGCGGATTTTCTAGCTGTGCATTTTCTAGTTGCGTAACTTAAGGTCGTGAGGTTTCAAGTTGTGGAGTTTTTATTTGTGGAGTTTCCAGTTGTGGAGTTTCTAGTTGTGGAGTCTCTAGTTGTGTAGTTTCTAGCTGCGGAGTTTCTAGTTGCGGAGTTTCTATTTGTGGAGTATCTAGCTGCGGAGTTTCTAGTTGCAGAGTCTCTGATTGTGGAGTTTCTAGTTGCGGAGTCCCTGTTGTGGAGTTTATAGTTGTGGAGTTTCTAGTTGTGGGGTTTCCAGTTGTGGAGTTATAGTTGTGGTCTTTCTAGACATGGAATTTCTTGTTGCCGAATCTCTATTTGTGTAGCTTGTAGTTGTGGACTTTCTAGTTGTTGAGTTTCTAGTTGTGGAGTCTCTAGTTGCAGAGTTTCTAGTTGTGGAGTGTCTGGTTGTGGTGTTTCTAGTTGTGGAGTTTCTGGTTGTGGAGTTTCTAGTTGTGGAGTTTCCAGTTGTGGAGTTTCTAGTTGTGGAGTCTCAAGTTGTGGAGTTTAAAGTTGTAGAGTTTCAAGTTGTGGAGTCTCTAGTTGTGGAGTCTCTAGTTGTGGAGTTTCTAGTTGTGGAGTTTCCAGTAGTGGAGTATCTTGTTGTGGAGTTTCCAGTTGTGAAGTATCTAGTTGTGGAGTTTCCAGTTGTGGAGTATCTAGTTGTGAAGTTTTAAGTTGTGAAGTTTCTAGTTGCGGAGTTTCTAGTTGCGGAGCTTTTAATAGAGGAGTTTCTAGTTGTGAAGTTTCAAGTTGCGGAGTCTCAAGTTGTGGAGTTTCCAGTTGTGGAGTTTTAAGTTGTGGAGTTTCTAGTTGCGGAGTTTTTAATAGTGGAGTTTCTAGTTGTGAAGTTTCAAGTTGCGGAGGTTCTAGTTGTAGATTTTCCAGTTGAGTTTCTAGTTGTTGAGTTGCGGAGTCTCTAGTTGTTGAGTTTCTAGTTGCAGAGTCTCTAGTTGTGGACTTTCAAGTTGTGGAGTCTCTAGATGTGGAGTTTCCAGTTGTCGAGTTTCCAGTTGTGGAGTATCTAGTAGTGGAGGTTCGGGTTGTGGAGTTTCCAGTTGTGGAGTTTTTAGTTGTGGAGTTTCTAGTTGTTGAGTTTCTAGTTGTGAAGTCGCTAGTTTTGCAGTTTCTAGTCGTGGAGTTTCTAGATATGGAATTTCTAGTTGCCGAGTCTGTATTTGTGAAGTTTGAAGTTGAGGAGTTTCTAGTTGTGGAGTTTCTAGTTGTGGAGTCTCTAGTTGTGGAGTTTCTAGTTGCAGAGTATCTAGTTGTGGAGTTTCCAGTTGTGGAGTTTCTAGTTGTGGAGTTGCGGAGTTTCTAGTTGCGGAGTTTCTAGTTGTGGAGTTTCTGGTTGTGGAGTTTCTAGTTGAGGAGTTTCAAGTTGTGGAGTTTCTAGTTGTGGAGTCTCTAGTTGTGGAGTCTCTAGTTGCGGAGTTTCTAGTTGTAGATTTTCCAGTTGGGGAGTTTCTTGTTGTTGAGTTGTGGAGTCTCTAGTTGTTGAGTTTCTAGTTGCAGAGTCTCTAGTTGTGGAGTTTCAAGTTGTGGAGTCTCTAGATGTGGAGCTTCTAGTTGTCGAGTTTCCAGTTGTGGAGTATCTAGTAGTAGAGTTTCGGGTTGTGGAGTTTCTAGTTGTGGAGTTTCTAGTTGTGGAGTCCCTAGTTGTGGAGTTTCTAGTTGCGGAGTTTCTAGTTGTGGAGTTTCAAGTTGCGGAGTCTCAAGCTGAGGAGTTTCTAGTTGTTGAGTTTTTAGTTGTGGAGTTTCTAGTTGTTGAGTTTCTAGTTTGAAGTCTCTAGTTGTAGATTCTCTAGTTGTGGAGTCTCCAGTTTAGGAGTTTCTAGTTAAAGAGTTTTTTGTTGTGGAGTGTGTAGTTGTGGAGTTTCGAGCTGTTGAGTTTCGAGTTGTGGAGTTTCTAGTCGCAGAGTCTCTAGTTGTGGAGTTTCAAGATGTGGAGTCTCTAGTTGTGGAGTTTCTAGTTGCCGAGTTTCCAGTTGTGGAGTATCTAGTAGTGGAGTTTCAAGTTGTGGAGTTTCTAGTTGTGAAGTTTGAAGTTGAGGAGTTTCTAGTTGTGGAGTTTCTAGTTGTGGAGTCTCTAGTTGTGGAGTTTCTAGTTGCAGAGTATCTAGTTGTGGAGTTTCCAGTTGTGGAGTTTCGAGTTGTGGAGTTGCGGAGTTTCTAGTTGCGGAGTTTCTAGTTGTGGAGTTTCTGGTTGTGGAGTTTCTAGTTGAGGAGTTTCAAGTTGTGGAGTTTCTAGTTGTGGAGTCTCTAGTTGTGGAGTCTCTAGTTGCGGAGTTTCTAGTTGTAGATTTTCCAGTTGGGGAGTTTCTAGTTGTTGAGTTGCGGAGTCTCTAGTTGTTGAGTTTATAGTTGCAGAGTCTCTAGTTGTGGAGTTTCAAGTTGTGGAGTCTCTAGATGTGGAGTTTCTAGTTGTCGAGTTTCCAGTTGTGGAGTATCTAGTAGTGGAGTTTCGGGTTGTGGAGTTTCTAGTTGTGGAGTTTCTAGTTGTGGAGTCCCTAGTTGTGGAGTTTCTAGTTGCGGAGTTTCTAGTTGTGGAGTTTCAAGTTGCGGAGTCTCAAGCTGAGGAGTTTCTAGTTGTTGAGTTTTTAGTTGTGGAGTTTCTAGTTGTTGAGTTTCTAGTTTGAAGTCTCTAGTTGTAGATTCTCTAGTTGTGGAGTCTCTAGTTTAGGAGTTTCTAGTTGAAGAGTTTTTTGTTGTGGAGTGTCTAGTTGTGGAGTTTCCAGCTGTGGAGTTTCGAGTTGTGGAGTTTCTACTTGCAGAGTCTCTAGTTGTGGAGTTTCAAGATGTGGAGTCTCTAGTTGTGGAGTTTCTAGTTGCCGAGTTTCAAGTTGTGGAGTATCTAGTAGTGGAGTTTCAAGTTGTGGAGTTTCTAGTTGTGGAGTCTCAAGTTGTGGAGTTTAAAGTTGTGGAGTTTCAAGTTGTGGAGTCTCTAGTTGTGGAGTTTCTAGTTGCGGAGTATCTAGTTATGGAGTTTCCAGTTGTGGAGTTTCTAGTTGTGAAGTTGCGGAGTCTATCGTTGTGGAGTATTTAGTTGTGAAGTTTCTAGTTGTGGAGTTTCGAGTTGTGGAGTCTCTAGTTGTGGAGTTTCCAGTTGTGGAGTTTTTAGTTGTGGAGTTTCTAGTTGTTGAGTTTCTAGTTGTGAAGTCTCTAGTTTTGCAGTTTCTAGTTTTGGAGTTTCTAGATATGGAATTTCTAGTTGCCGAGTCTGTATTTGTGGAGTTTGTAGTTGTGGAGTTTCTAGTTGTGGAGTCTCTAGTTGCGGAGTTTCTAGTTGTAGATTTTCTAGTTGTGGAGTATCTAGTTGTGGATTTTCCAGTTGTGGAGTTTCTAGTTGTTGAGTTGCGGAGTCTCTAGTTGTTGAGTTTCTAGTTGCAGAGTCTCTAGTTGTGGAGTTACAAGTTGTGGAGTCTCTAGATGTGGAGTTTTTAGGTGTCGAGTTTCCAGTTGTGGAGTATCTAGTAGTGGAGTTTCGAGTTGGGGAGTTTCTAGTTGTGGAGTCCCTAGTTGTGCAGTTTCTAGTTGCGGAATCTCTAGTTGTGGAGTCTCTAGATGTGGAGTTTATAGTTGTCGAGTTTCCAGTTGCAGAGTCTCAAGCTGTGAAGTTTCTAGTTGTTGAGTTTTTAGTTGTGGAGTTTCTAGTTGTTGAGTTTCTAGTTTGAAGTCTCTAGTTGTAGATTCTCTAGTTGTGGAGTCTCTAGTTTAGGAGTTTCTAGTTGAAGAGTTTTTTGTTGTGGAGTGTCTAGTTGTGGAGTTTCCAGTTGTGGAGTTTCCAGTTGTGGAGTTTCGAGTTGTGGAGTTTCTAGTGTCAGAGTCTCCAGTTGTGGAGTTTCTAGTTGAGGAGTTTCAAGTTGTGGAGTTTCTAGTTGTGGAGTCTCTAGTTGTGGAGTCTCTAGTTGCGGAGTTTCTAGTTGTAGATTTTCCAGTTGGGGAGTTTCTAGTTGTTGAGTTGCGGAGTCTCTAGTTGTTGAGTTTCTAGTTGCAGAGTCTCTAGTTGTGGGGTTTCAAGTTGTGGAGTCTCTAGATGTGGAGTTTCTAGTTGTCGAGTTTCCAGTTGTGGAGTATCTAGTAGTGGAGGTTCGGGTTGTGGAGTTTCTAGTTGTGGAGTTTCTAGTTGTGGAGTCCCTAGTTGTGGAGTTTCTAGTTGCGGAGTTTCTAGTTGTGGAGTTTCAAGTTGCGGAGTCTCAAGCTGAGGAGTTTCTAGTTGTTGAGTTTTTAGTTGTGGAGTTTCTAGTTGTTGAGTTTCTAGTTTGAAGTCTCTAGTTGTAGATTCTCTAGTTGTGGAGTCTCTAGTTTAGGAGTTTCTAGTTGAAGAGTTTTTTGTTGTGGAGTGTCTAGTTGTGGAGTTTCCAGCTGTGGAGTTTCGAGTTGTGGAGTTTCTAGTTGCAGAGTCTCTAGTTGTGGAGTTTCAATATGTGGAGTCTCTAGTTGTGGAGTTTCAAGTTGCCGAGTTTCCAGTTGTGGAGTATCTAGTAGTGGAGTTTCAAGTTGTGGAGTTTCTAGTTGTGGAGTCTCAAGTTGTTGTGTTTAAACTTGTGGAGTTTCCAGTTGTTGAGTTTCTAGTTGTGAAGTTGCGGAGTCTATGGTTGTGGAGTATTTAGTTCTGAAGTTTCTAGTTGTGGAGTTTCGAGTTGTGGAGTCTCTAGTTGTGGAGTTTCTAGTTGTGGAGTTTTTAGTTGTGGAGTATCTAGTTGTGGAGTTTCCAGTTGTGAAGTATCTAGCTGTGGAGTTTCCAGTTGTGGAGTATCTAGTTGTGGAGTTTTAAGTTGCGGAGTTTCTAGTTGCGGAGTTTCTAGTTGCGGAGTTTTTAATAGCGGAGTTTCTAGTTGTGAAGTTTCAAGTTGCGGAGTCTCAAGTTGTGGAGTTTCCAGTTGTGGAGTTTTTAGTTGTGGAGTTTTTAATTGTTGAGTTTCTAGTTGTGAAGTCTCTAGTTTTGCAGTTTCTAGCTGTGGAGTTTCTCGATATGGATTTTCTAGTTGCCGAGTCTGTATTTTGTGGAGTTTCTAGTTGTTGAGTTTTTAGTTGTGGAGTTTCTAGTTGTTGAGTTTCTAGTTTGAAGTCTCTAGTAGTAGATTCTCTAGTTGTGGAGTCTCTAGTTTAGGAGTTTCTAGTTGAAGAGATTTTGTTGTGGAGTGTCTAGTTGTGGAGTTTCCAGTTGTGGAGTTTCGAGTTGTGAAGTTTCTAGTTGCAGAGTCTCTAGTTGTGGAGTTTCAAGTTGTGGAGTCTCTAGTTGTGGAGTTTCTAGTTGCCGAGTTTCCAGTTGTGGAGTATATAGTAGTGGAGTTTCCAGTTTTGGAGTCCCTAGTTGTAGAGTTTCTAGTTGCGGAGTCCCAAGCTGTGGAGTTTCAAGTTGTGAAGTTTCTAGTTGTGGACTCTCAAGTTGTGGAGTTTAAAGTTGTGGAGTTTTAAGTTGTGGAGTCTCTAGTTGTGGAGTTTATAGTTGCAGAGTATCTAGTTGTGGAGTTTCCAGTTGTGGAGTTTCTAGTTGTGAAGTTGCGGAGTCTCTGGTTGTGAGTTTTTAGTTGTGGAGTTTCTAGTTGTGGAGTTTCGAGTTGTGGAGTCTCTAGTTGTGGAGTTTCTAGTTGTGGAATGTAGAGTTGTGGAGTTTCTAGTTGTGGAGTTACTAGTTGCGGATTTTCTAGCTGTGGATTTTCTAGTTGCGTAACTTAGGGTCGTGAGGTTTCAAGTTGTGGAGTTTCTATTTGTGGAGTTTCTAGTTGTGGAGTTTCTAGTTGTGGAGTCTCTAGTTGTGTAGTTTCTAGCTGCGGAGTTTCTAGTTGCGGAGTTTCTATTTGTGGAGTATCTAGCTGCGGAGTTTCTAGTTGCAGAGTCTCTGATTGTGGAGTTTCTAGTTGCGGAGTCTCTAGTTGTGGAGTTTCTAGTTGTGGAGTTTCTAGTTGTGGGGTTTTCAGTTGTGGAGTTATAGTTGTGGACTTTCTAGACATGAAATTTCTTGTAGCCGAATCTCTATTTGTGGAGCTTGTAGTTGTGGACTTTCTAGTTGTTGAGTTTCTAGTTGTGGAGTCTCTAGTTGCAGAGTTTCTAGTTGTGGAGTGTCTGGTTGTGGTGTTTCTAGTTGTGGAGTTTCTGGTTGTGGAGTTTCTAGTTGTGGAGTTTCCAGTTGTGGAGTTTCTAGTTGTGGAGTCTCAAGTTGTGGAGTTTAAAGTTGTAGAGTTTCAAGTTGTGGAGTCTCTAGTTGTGGAGTTTCTAGTTGCAGAGTATCTAGTTGTGGAGTTTCCATGTGTGGAGTTTCTAGTTGTCGAGTTGCGGAGTCTCTGGTTGTGGAGTTTCTAGTTGTGGAGTTTCTAGTTGTGGAGTTTCGAGTTGTGGAGTCTCTAGTTGTGGAGTTTCTAGTTGTGGAGTTTCCAGTAGTGGAGTATCTAGTTGTGGAGTTTCCAGTTGTGAAGTATCTAGTTGTGGAGTTTCCAGTTGTGGAGTATCTGGTTGTGAAGTTTTAAGTTGTGAAGTTTCTAGTTGCGGAGTTTCTAGTTGCGGAGTTTTTAATAGAGGAGTTTCTAGTTGTGAAGTTTCAAGTTGCGGAGTCTCAAGTTGTGGAGTTTCCAGTTGTGGAGTTTTAAGTTGTGGAGTTTCTAGTTGCGGAGTTTTTAATAGTGGAGTTTCTAGTTGTGAAGTTTCAAGTTGCGGAGTCTCAAGTTGTGGAGTTTCCAGTTGTGGAGTTTTTAGTTGTGGAGTTTATAGTTGTTGAGTTTCTAGTTGTGAAGTCTCTAGCTTTGCAGTTTCTAGTCGTGGAGTTTCTAGATATGGAATTTCTAGTTGCCGAGTCTGTATTTGTGAAGTTTGAAGTTGAGGAGTTTCTAGTTGTGGAGTTTCTAGTTGTGGAGTCTCTAGTTGTGGAGTTTCTAGTTGCAGAGTATCTAGTTGTGGAGTTTCCAGTTGTGGAGTTTCTAGTTGTGGAGTTGCGGAGTTTCTAGTTGCGGAGTTTCTAGTTTGGAGTCTCTAGTTGTGGAGTTTCAAGTTGTGAAGTCTCTAGATGTGGAGTTTCTAGTTGTGGAGTTCCTAGCTGTGGAGTTTCGAGTTGTGGAGTTTCTAGTTGCAGAGTCTCTAGTTGTGGAGTTTCAAGATGCGGAGTCTCTAGTTGTGGAGTTTCTAGTTGCCGAGTTTCCAGTTGTGGAGTATCTAGTAGTGGAGTTTCAAGTTGTGGAGTTTCTAGTTGTGGAGTCTCAAGTTGTGGAGTTTAAAGTTGTGGAGTTTCAAGTTGTGGAGTCTCTAGTTGTGGAGCTTCTAGTTGCAGAGTATCTAGTTATGGAGTTTCCAGTTGTGGAGTTTCTAGTTGTGAAGTTGCGGAGTCTATGGTTGTGGAGTATTTAGTTGTGAAGTTTCTAGTTGTGGAGTTTCGAGTTGTGGAGTCTCTAGTTGTGGAGTTTCTAGTTGTGGAGTTTTTAGTTGTGGAGTATCTAGTTGTGGAGTTTCCAGTTGTGAAGTATCTAGCTGTGGAGTTTCCAGTTTTGCAGTTTCTAGCTGTGGAGTTTCTAGATATGGAATTATTAGTTGCCGAGTCTGTATTTTGCGGAGTTTCTAGTTGTTGAGTTTTAAGTTGTGGAGTTTCTAGTTGTTGAGTTTCTAGTTTGAAGTCTCTAGTAGTAGATTCTCTAGTTGTGGAGTCTCTAGTTTAGGAGTTTCTAGTTGAAGAGATTTTGTTGTGGAGTGTCTAGTTGTGGAGTTTCAAGTTGTGGAGTCTCTAGTTGTGGAGTTTCTAGTTGCCGAGTTTCCAGTTGTGGAGTATATAGTAGTGGAGTTTCCAGTTGTGGAGTCCCTAGTTGTAGAGTTTCTAGTTGCGGAGTCCCAAGCTGTGGAGTTTCAAGTTGTGAAGTTTCTAGTTGTGGACTCTCAAGTTGTGGAGTTTAAAGTTGTGGAGTTTTAAGTTGTGGAGTCTCTAGTTGTGGAGTTTATAGTTGCAGAGTATCTAGGGTTGGAGTTTCCAGTTGTGGAGTTTCTAGTTGTGAAGTTGCGGAGTCTCTGGTTGTGAGTTTTTAGTTGTGGAGTTTCTAGTTGTGGAGTTTCGAGTTGTGGAGTCTCTAGTTGTGGAGTTTCTAGTTGTGGAATGTAGAGTTGTGGAGTTTCTAGTTGTGGAGTTACTAGTTGCGGATTTTCTAGCTGTGGATTTTCTAGTTGCGTAACTTAGGGTCGTGAGGTTTCAAGTTGTGGAGTTTCTATTTGTGGAGTTTCTAGTTGTGGAGTTTCTAGTTGTGGAGTCTCTAGTTGTGTAGTTTCTAGCTGCGGAGTTTCTAGTTGCGGAGTTTCTATTTGTGGAGTATCTAGCTGCGGAGTTTCTAGTTGCAGAGTCTCCGATTGTGGATTTTCTAGTTGCGGAGTCTCTAGTTGTGGAGTTTCTAGTTGTGGGGTTTTCAGTTGTGGAGTTATAGTTGTGGACTTTCTAGACATGAAATTTCTTGTAGCCGAATCTCTATTTGTGGAGCTTGTAGTTGTGGACTTTCTAGTTGTTGAGTTTCTAGTTGTGGAGTCTCTAGTTGCAGAGTTTCTAGTTGTGGAGTGTCTGGTTGTGGTGTTTCTAGTTGTGGAGTTTCTGGTTGTGGAGTTTCTAGTTGTGGAGTTTCCAGTTGTGGAGTTTCTAGTTGTGGAGTCTCAAGTTGTGGAGTTTAAAGTTGTAGAGTTTCAAGTTGTGGAGTCTCTAGTTGTGGAGTTTCTAGTTGCAGAGTATCTAGTTGTGGAGTTTCCATGTGTGGAGTTTATAGTTGTCGAGTTGCGGAGTCTCTGGTTGTGGAGTTTCTAGTTGTGGAGTTTCTAGTTGTGGAGTTTCGAGTTGTGGAGTCTCTAGTTGTGGAGTTTCTAGTTGTGGAGTTTCCAGTAGTGGAGTATCTAGTTGTGGAGTTTCCAGTTGTGAAGTATCTAGTTGTGGAGTTTCCAGTTGTGGAGTATCTAGTTGTGAAGTTTTAAGTTGTGAAGTTTCTAGTTGCTGAGTTTCTAGTTGCGGAGTTTTTAATAGAGGAGTTTCTAGTTGTGAAGTTTCAAGTTGCGGAGTCTCAAGTTGTGGAGTTTCCAGTTGTGGAGTTTTAAGTTGTGGAGTTTCTAGTTGCGGAGTTTTTAATAGTGGAGTTTCTAGTTGTGAAGTTTCAAGTTGCGGAGTCTCAAGTTGTGGAGTTTCCAGTTGTGGAGTTTTTAGTTGTGGAGTTTATAGTTGTTGAGTTTCTAGTTGTGAAGTCTCTAGTTTTGCAGTTTCTAGTCGTGGAGTTTCTAGATATGGAATTTCTAGTTGCCGAGTCTGTATTTGTGAAGTTTGAAGTTGAGGAGTTTCTAGTTGTGGAGTTTCTAGTTGTGGAGTCTCTAGTTGTGGAGTTTCTAGTTGCAGAGTATCTAGTTGTGGAGTTTCCAGTTGTGGAGTTTCTAGTTGTGGAGTTGCGGAGTTTCTAGTTGCGGAGTATCTAGTTTGGAGTTTCTGGTTGTGGAGTTTCTAGTTGAGGAGTTTCAAGTTGTGGAGTTTCTAGTTGTGGAGTCTCTAGTTGTGGAGTCTCTAGTTGCGGAGTTTCTAGTTGTAGATTTTCCAGTTGTTGAGTTTCTAGTTGTTGAGTTGCGGAGTCTCTAGTTGTTAAGTTTCTAGTTGCAGAGTCTCTAGTTGTGGAGTTTCAAGTTGTGAAGTCTCTAGATGTGGAGTTTCTAGTTGTCGAGTTTCCAGTTGTGGAGTATCTAGTAGTGGAGTTTCGGGTTGTGGAGTTTCTAGTTGTGGAGTTTCTAGTTGTGGAGTCCCTAGTTGTGGAGTTTCTAGTTGCGGAGTTTCTAGTTGTGGAGTTTCAAGTTGCGGAGTCTCAAGCTGAGGAGTTTCTAGTTGTTGAGTTTTTAGTTGTGGAGTTTCCAGTTGTTGAGTTTCTAGTTTGAAGTCTCTAGTTGTAGATTCTCTAGTTGTGGAGTCTCTAGTTTAGGAGTTTCTAGTTGAAGAGTTTTTTGTTGTGGAGTGTCTAGTTGTGGAGTTTCCAGCTGTGGAGTTTCGAGTTGTGGAGTTTCTAGTTGCAGAGTCTCTAGTTGTGGAGTTTCAAGATGTGGAGTCTCTAGTTGTGGAGTTTCTAGTTGCCGAATTTCCAGTTGTGGAGTATCTAGTAGTGGAGCCTCAAGTTGTGGAGTTTCTAGTTGTGGAGTCTCAAGTTGTGGAGTTTAAAGTTGTGGAGTTTCAAGTTGTGGAGTCTCTAATTGTGGAGTTTCTAGTTGCAGAGTATCTAGTTATGGAGTTTCCAGTTGTGGAGTTTCTAGTTGTGAAGTTGCGGAGTCTATGGTTGTGGAGTATTTAGTTGTGAAGTTTCTAGTTGTGGAGTTTCGAGTTGTGGAGTCTCTAGTTGTGGAGTTTCTAGTTGTGGAGTTTTTAGTTGTGGAGTATCTAGTTGTGGAGTTTCCAGTTGTGAAGTATCTAGCTGTGGAGTTTCCAGTTGTGGAGTATCTAGTTGTGGAGTTTTAAGTTGCGGAGTTTCTAGTTGCGGAGTTTTTAATAGCGGAGTTTCTAGTTGTGAAGTTTCAAGTTGCGGAGTCTCAAGTTGTGGAGTTTCCAGTTGTGGAGTTTTTAGTTGCGGAGTTTTTAATTGTTGAGTTTCTAGTTGTGAAGTCTCTAGTTTTGCAGTTTCTAGCTGTGGAGTTTTTAGATATGGAATTTCTAGTTGCCGAGTCTGTATTTTGTGGAGTTTCTAGTTGTTGAGTTTTTAGTTGTGGAGTTTCTAGTTGTTGAGTTTCTAGTTTGAAGTCTCTAGTAGTAGATTCTCTAGTTGTGGAGTCTCTAGTTTAGGAGTTTCTAGTTGAAGAGATTTTGTTGTGGAGTGTCTAGTTGTGGAGTTTCAAGTTGTGGAGTCTCTAGTTGTGGAGTTTCTAGTTGCCGAGTTTCCAGTTGTGGAGTATATAGTAGTGGAGTTTCCAGTTTTGGAGTCCCTAGTTGTAGAGTTTCTAGTTGCGGAGTCCCAAGCTGTGGAGTTTCAAGTTGTGAAGTTTCTAGTTGTGGACTCTCAAGTTGTGGAGTTTAAAGTTGTGGAGTTTTAAGTTGTGGAGTCTCTAGTTGTGGAGTTTATAGTTGCAGAGTATCTAGTTGTGGAGTTTCCAGTTGTGGAGTTTCTAGTTGTGAAGTTGCGGAGTCTCTGGTTGTGAGTTTTTAGTTGTGGAGTTTCTAGTTGTGGAGTTTCGAGTTGTGGAGTCTCTAGTTGTGGAGTTTCTAGTTGTGGAATGTAGAGTTGTGCAGTTTCTAGTTGTGGAGTTAGTAGTTGCGGATTTTCTAGCTGTGGATTTTCTAGTTGCGTAACTTAGGGTCGTGAGGTTTCAAGTTGTGGAGTTTCTATTTGTGGAGTTTCTAGTTGTGGAGTTTCTAGTTGTGGAGTCTCTAGTTGTGTAGTTTCTAGCTGCGGAGTTTCTAGTTGCGGAGTTTCTATTTGTGGAGTATCTGGCTGCGGAGTTTCTAGTTGCAGAGTCTCTGATTGTGGAGTTTCTAGTTGCGGAGTCTCTAGTTGTGGAGTTTCTAGTTGTGGAGTTTCTAGTTGTGGGGTTTTCAGTTGTGGAGTTATAGTTGTGGACTTTCTAGACATGAAATTTCTTGTAGCCGAATCTCTATTTTTGGAGCTTGTAGTTGTGGACTTTCTAGTTGTTGAGTTTCTAGTTGTGGAGTCTCTAGTTGCAGAGTTTCTAGTTGTTGAGTGTCTGGTTGTGGTGTTTCTAGTTGTGGAGTTTCTGGTTGTGGAGTTTCTAGTTGTGGAGTTTCCAGTTGTGGAGTTTCTAGTTGTGGAGTCTCAAGTTGTGGAGTTTAAAGTTGTAGAGTTTCAAGTTGTGGATTCTCTAGTTGTGAAGTTTCTAGTTGCAGAGTATCTAGTTGTGGAGTTTCCATGTGTGGAGTTTCTAGTTGTCGAGTTGCGGAGTCTCTGGTTGTGGAGTTTCTAGTTGTGGAGTTTCTAGTTGTGGAGTTTCGAGTTGTGGAGTCTCTAGTTGTGGAGTTTCTAGTTGTGGAGTTTCCAGTAGTGGAGTATCTAGTTGTGGAGTTTCCAGTTGTGAATTATCTAGTTGTGGAGTTTCAAGTTGTGGAGTATCTGGTTGTGAAGTTTTAAGTTGTGAAGTTTCTAGTTGCGGAGTTTCTAGTTGCGGAGTTTTTAATAGAGGAGTTTCTAGTTGTGAAGTTTCAAGTTGCGGAGTCTCAAGTTGTGGAGTTTCCAGTTGTGGAGTTTTAAGTTGTGGAGTTTCTAGTTGCGGAGTTTTTAATAGTGGAGTTTCTAGTTGTGAAGTTTCAAGTTGCGGAGTCTCAAGTTGTGGAGTTTCAAGTTGTGGGGTTTTTAGTTGTGGAGTTTATAGTTGTTGAGTTTCTAGTTGTGAAGTCTCTAGCTTTGCAGTTTCTAGTCGTGGAGTTTCCAGATATGGAATTTCTAGTTGCCGAGTCTGTATTTGTGAAGTTTGAAGTTGAGGAGTTTCTAGTTGTGGAGTTTCTAGTTGTGGAGTCTCTAGTTGTGGAGTTTCTAGTTGCAGAGTATCTAGTTGTGGAGTTTCCAGTTGTGGAGTTTCTAGTTGTGGAGTTGCGGAGTTTCTAGTTGCGGAGTTTCTAGTTTGGAGTTTCTGGTTGTGGAGTTTCTAGTTGAGGAGTTTCAAGTTGTGGAGTTTCTAGTTGTGGAGTCTCTAGTTGTGGAGTCTCTAGTTGCGGAGTTTCTAGTTGTAGATTTTCCAGTTGTGGAGTTTCTAGTTGTTGAGTTGCGGAGTCTCTAGTTGTTGAGTTTCTAGTTGCAGAGTCTCTAGTTGTGGAGTTTCAAGTTGTGAAGTCTCTAGATGTGGAGTTTCTAGTTGTCGAGTTTCCAGTTGTGGAGTATCTAGTAGTGGAGTTTCGGGTTGTGGAGTTTCTAGTTGTGGAGTTTCTAGTTGAGGAGTCCCTAGTTGTGGAGTTTCTAGTTGCGGAGTTTCTAGTTGTGGAGTTTCAAGTTGCGGAGTCTCAAGCTGAGGAGTTTCTAGTTGTTGAGTTTTTAGTTGTGGAGTTTCCAGTTGTTGAGTTTCTAGTTTGAAGTCTCTAGTTGTAGATTCTCTAGTTGTGGAGTCTCTAGTTTAGGAGTTTCTAGTTGAAGAGTTTTTTGTTGTGGAGTGTCTAGTTGTGGAGTTTCCAGCTGTGGAGTTTCGAGTTGTGGAGTTTCTAGTTGCAGAGTCTCTAGTTGTGGAGTTTCAAGATGTGGAGTCTCTAGTTGTGGAGTTTCTAGTTGCCGAGTTTCCAGTTGTGGAGTATCTAGTAGTGGAGTTTCAAGTTGTGGAGTTTCTAGTTGTGGAGTCTCAAGTTGTGGAGTTTAAAGTTGTGGAGTTTCAAGTTGTGGAGTCTCTAGTTGTGGAGTTTCTAGTTGCAGAGTATCTAGTTATGGAGTTTCCAGTTGTGGAGTTTCTAGTTGTGAAGTTGCGGAGTCTATGGTTGTGGAGTATTTAGTTGTGAAGTTTCTAGTTTTGGAGTTTCGAGTTGTGGAGTCTCCAGTTGTGGAGTTTCTAGTTGTGTAGTTTTTAGTTGTGGAGTATCTAGTTGTGGAGTTTCCAGTTGTGAAGTATCTAGCTGTGGAGTTTCCAGTTGTGGAGTATCTAGTTGTGGAGTTTTAAGTTGCGGAGTTTCTACTTGCAGAGTTTCTAGTTGCGGAGTTGTTAATAGCGGAGTTTCTAGTTGTGAAGTTTCAAGTTGCAGAGTCTCAAGTTGTGGAGTTTCCAGTTGTGGAGTTTTTAGTTGTGGAGTTTTTAATTGTTGAGTTTCTAGTTGTGAAGTCTCTAGTTTTGCAGTTTCTAGCTGTGGAGTTTCTAGATATGGAATTTCTAGTTGCCGAGTCTGTATTTTGTGGAGTTTCTAGTTGTTGAGTTTTTAGTTGTGGAGTTTCTAGTTGTTGAGTTTCTAGTTTGAAGTCTCTAGTAGTAGATTCTCTAGTTGTGGAGTCTCTAGTTTAGGAGTTTCTAGTTGAAGAGATTTTGTTGTGGAGTGTCTAGTTGTGGAGTTTCAAGTTGTGGAGTCTCTAGTTGTGGAGTTTCTAGTTGCCGAGTTTCCAGTTGTGGAGTATATAGTAGTGGAGTTTCCAGTTGTGGAGTCCCTAGTTGTAGAGTTTCTAGTTGCGGAGTCCCAAGCTTTGGAGTTTCAAGTTGTGAAGTTTCTAGTTGTGGACTCTCAAGTTGTGGAGTTTTAAGTTGTGGAGTCTCTAGTTGTGGAGTTTATAGTTGCAGAGTATCTAGTTGTGGAGTTTCCAGTTGTGGAGTTTCTAGTTGTGAAGTTGCGGAGTCTCTGGTTGTGAGTTTTTAGTTGTGGAGTTTCTAGTTGTGGAGTTTCGAGTTGTGGAGTCTCTAGTTGTGGAGTTTCTAGTTGTGGAATGTAGAGTTGTGGAGTTTCTAGTTGTGGAGTTTCTAGTTGCGGATTTTCTAGCTGTGGATTTTCTAGTTGCGTAACTGAAGGTCGTGAGGTTTCAAGTTGTGGAGTTTCTATTTGTGGAGTTTCTAGTTGTGGAGTTTCTAGTTGTGGAGTCTCTAGTTGTGTAGTTTCTAGCTGCGGAGTTTCTAGTTGCGGAGTTTCTATTTGTGGAGTATCTAGCTGCGGAGTTTCAAGTTGCAGAGTCTCTGATTGTGGAGTTTCTAGTTGCGGAGTCTCTAGTTGTGGAGTTTCTAGTTGTGGGGTTTTCAGTTGTGGAGTTATAGTTGTGGACTTTCTGGACATGAAATTTCTTGTAGCCGAATCTCTATTTGTGGAGCTTGTAGTTGTGGAGTTTCTAGTTGAGGAGTTTCAAGTTGTGGAGTTTCTAGTTGTGGAGTCTCGAGTTGTGGAGTTTAAAGTTGTAGAGTTTCAAGTTGTGGAGTCTCTAGTTGTGGAGTTTCTAGTTGTGGAGTTTCTAGTTGTGGGGTTTCCAGTTGTGGAGTTATAGTTGTGGACTTTCTAGACATGAAATTTCTTGTAGCCGAATCTCTATTTGTGGAGCTTGTAGTTGTGGACTTTCTAGTTGTTGAGTTTCTAGTTGTGGAGTCTCTAGTTGCAGAGTTTCTAGTTGTGGAGTGTCTGGTTGTGGTGTTTCCAGTTGTGGAGTTTCTGGTTGAGGAGTTTCAAGTTGTGGAGTTTCTAGTTGTGGAGTCTCAAGTTGTGGAGTTTAAAGTTGTGGAGTCTCTAGTTGTGGAGTTTCTAGTTGCAGAGTATCTAGTTGTGGAGTTTCGAGTTGTGGAGTTTCTAGTTGTGGAGTTGTGGAGTCTCTGGTTGTGGAGTTTCTAGTTGTGGAGTTTCTAGTTGTGAAGTTTCGAGTTGTGGAGTCTCTAGTTGTAGAGTTTCTAGTTGTGGATTTTCCAGTTGTGGAGTATCTAGTTGTGGAGTTTCCAGTTGTGAAATATCTAGTTGTGGAGTTTCCAGTTGTGGGGTATCTAGTTGTGGAGTTTTAAGTTGTGGAATTTCTAGTTGCGGAGTTTCTAGTTGCGGAGTTTTTAATAGTGGAGTTTCTAGTTGTGAAGTTTCAAGTTGCGGAGTCTCAAGTTGTGGAGTTTCCAGTTGTGGAGTTTTTAGGTGTGGAGTTTCTAGTTGTTGAGTTTCTAGTTGTGAAGTATCTAGTTTTGCAGTTTCTAGTCGTGGAGTTTCTATATATGGAATTTCTAGTTGCCGAGTCTGTATTTGTGAAGTTTGAAGTTAAGGAGTTTCTAGTTGTGGAGTTTCTAGTTGTGGAGTCTCTAGTTGTGGAGTTTCTAGTTGCAGAGTATCTAGTTGTGGAGTTTCCAGTTGTGGAGTTTCTAGTTGTGGAGTTGCAGAGTTTCTAGTTGTGGAGTTGCAGAGTTTCTAGTTGCGGAGTTTCTAGTTGTGGAGTTTCTGGTTGTGGAGTTTCTAGTTGAGGAGTTTCAAGTTGTGGAGTTTCTAGTTTGGAGTCTCTAGTAGTGGAGTCTCTAGTTGCGGAGTTTCTAGTTGTAGATTTTCCAGTTGTGGAGTTTCTAGTTGTTGAGTTGCGGAGTCTCTAGTTGTTGAGTTTCTAGTTGCAGAGTCTCTAGTTGTGGAGTTTCAAGTTGTGGAGTCTCTAGATGTGGAGTTTCTAGTTGTCGAGTTTCCAGTTGTGGAGTATCTAGTAGTGGAGTTTCGGGTTGTGGAGTTTCTTGTTGTGGAGTTTCTAGTTGTGGAGTCCCTAGTTGTGGAGTTTCTATTTGCGGAGTTTCTAGTTGTGGAGTTTCAAGTTGCGGAGTCTCAAGCTGGGGAGTTTCTAGTTGTTGAATTTTTAGTTGTTGAGTTTCTAGTTGCTGAGTTTCTAGTTTGAAGTCTCTAGTTGTAGATTCTCTAGTTGTGGAGTCTCTAGTTTAGGAGTTTCTAGTTGAAGAGTTTTTTGATGTGGAGTGTCTAGTTGTGGAGTTTCCAGCGGTGGAGTTTCGAGTTGTGGAGTTTCTAGTTGCAGAGTCTCTAGTTGTGGAGTTTCAAGAGTTGGAGTCTCTAGTTGTGGAGTTTCTAGTTGCCGAGTTTCCAGTTGTGGAGTATCTAGTAGTGGAGTTTCAAGTTGTGGAGTTTCAAGTTGTGGAGTCTCTAGTTGTGGAGTTTCTAGTTGCAGAGTATCTAGTTATGGAGTTTCCAGTTGTGGAGTTTGTAGTTGTGAAGTTGCGGAGTCTATGGTTGTGGAGTTTTTAGTTGTGGAGTTTTTAGTTGTGGAGTTTCTAGTTGTTGAGTTGCTAGTTGTGAAGTATCTAGTTTTGCAGTTTCTAGTCGTGGAGTTTCTAGATATGGAATTTCTAGTTGCCGAGTCTGTATTTGTGAAGTTTGAAGTTGAGGAGTTTCTAGTTTTGGAGTTTCTAGTTGTGGAGTCTCTAGTTGTGGAGTTTCTAGTTGCAGAGTATCTAGTTGTGGAGTTGCCAGTTGTGGAGTTTCTAGTTGTGGAGTTGCGGAGTTTCTAGTTGCGGAGTTTCTAGTTGTGGAGTTTCTGGTTGTAGAGTTTCTAGTTGAGGAGTTTCAAGTTGTGGAGGTTCTAGTTGTGGAGTCTCTAGTTGTGGAGTCTCTAGTTGCGGAGTTTCTAGTTGTAGATTTTCCAGTTGTGGAGTTTCTAGTTGTTGAGTTGCGGAGTCTCTAGTTGTTGAGTTTCTAGTTGCAGAGTCTCTAGTTGTGGAGTTTCAAGTTGTGGAGTCTCTAGATGTGGAGTTTCTAGTTGTCGAGTTTCCAGTTGTGGAGTCTCAAGCTGTGGAGTTTCTAGTTGTTGAGTTTTTAGTTGTGGAGTTTCTAGTTGTTGAGTTTCTAGTTTGAAGTCTCTAGTTGTAGATTCTCTAGTTGTGGAGTCTCTTGTTTAGGAGTTTCTAGTTGAAGAGTTTTTTGTTGTGGAGTGTCTAGTTGTGGAGTTTCCAGTTGTGGAGTTTCGAGTTGCGGAGTTTCTAGTTACCGAGTCTCTAGTTGTGGAGTTTCAAGTTGTGGAGTCTCTAGTTGTGGAGTTTCTAGTTGCCGAGTTTCCAGTTGTGGAGTATCTAGTAGTGGAGTTTCAAGTTGTGGAGTTTTTAGTTGTGGAGTCTCAAGTTGTGGAGTTTAAAGTTGTGGAGTTTCAAGTTGTGGAGTCTCTAGTTGTGGAGTTTCTAGTTTCAGAGTATCTAGTTATGGAGTTTCCAGTTGTGGAGTTTCTAGTTGTGAAGTTGTGGAGTTTCTAGTTGTGGAGTTTTTAGTTGTGGAGTATCTAGTTGTGGAGTTTCCAGTTGTGAAGTATCTAGCTGTGGAGTTTCCAGTTGTGGAGTATCTAGTTGTGGAGTTTTAAGTTGTGGAGTTTCTAGTTGCGGAGTTTCTAGTTGCGGAGTTTTTAATAGCGGAGTTTCTAGTTGTGAAGTTTCAAGTGCGGAGTCTCAAGTTGTGGAGTTTCCAGTTGTGGAGTTTTTAGTTGTGGAGTTTCTAGTTATTGTGTTTCTAGTTGTGAAGTCTATAGTTTTGCAGTTTCTAGCTGTGGAGTTTCTAGATATGGAATTTCTAGTTGCCGAGTCTGTATTTGTGGAGTTTCTAGTTGTTGAGTTGTTAGTTGTGGAGTTTCTAGTTGTTGAGTTTCTAGTTTGAAGTCTCTAGTAGTAGATTCTCTAGTTTTGGAGTCTCTAGTTTAGGAGTTTCTAGTTGAAGAGATTTTGTTGTGGAGTGTCTAGTTGTGGAGTTTCCAGTTGTGGAGTTTCGAGTTGTGGAGTTTCTAGTTGCAGAGTCTCTAGTTGTGGAGTTTCAAGTTGTGGAGTCTCTAGTTGTGGAGTTTCTAGTTGCCGAGTTTCCAGTTGTGGAGTATATAGTAGTGGAGCTTACAGTTGTGGAGTCCCTAGTTGTGGATTTTCTAGTTGCGGAGTCCCAAGCTGTGGAGTTTCAAGTTGTGAAGTTTCTAGTTGTGGACTCTCAAGTTGTGGAGTTTAAAGTTGTGGAGTTTTAAGTTGTGGAGTCTCTAGTTGTGGAGTTTTTAGTTGCAGAGTATCTAGTTGTGGAGATTCCAGTTGTGGAGTTTCTAGTTGTGAAGTTGCAGAGTCTCTGGTTGTGAGTTTTTAGTTGTGGAGTTTCTAGTTGTGGAGTTTCGAGTTGTGGAGTCTCTAGTTGTGGAGTTTCTAGTTGTGGAATGTAGAGTTGTGGAGCTTCTAGTTGTGGAGTTACTAGTTGCGGATTTTCTAGCTGTGGATTTTCTAGTTGCGTAACTTAAGGTCGTGAGGTTTCAAGTTGTGGAGTTTCTATTTGTGGAGTTTCTAGTTGTGGAGTCTCTAGTTGTGTAGTTTCTAGCTGCGGAGTTTCTAGTTGCGGAGTTTCTATTTGTGGAGTATCTAGTTGCAGAGTTTCTAGTTCTGGAGTGTCTGGTTGTGGTGTTTCTAGTTGTGGAGTTTCTGGTTGTGGAGTTTCTAGTTGTGGAGTTTCAAGTTGTGGAGTTTCTAGTTGTGGAGTCTCAAGTTGTGGAGTTTAAAGTTGTGGAGTCTCTAGTTGTGGAGTTTCTAGTTGCAGAGTATCTAGTTGTGGAGTTTCGAGTTGTGGAGTTTCTAGTTGTGGAGTTGTGGAGTCTCTGGTTGAGGAGTTTCTAGTTGTGGAGTTTCTAGTTGTGAAGTTTGGAGTTGTGGAGTCTCTAGTTGTGGAGTTTCTAGTTGTGGATTTTCCAGTTGTGGAGTATCTAGTTGTGGAGTTTCCAGTTGTGAAGTATCTAGTTGTGGAGTTTCCAGTTGTGGGGTATCTAGTTGTGGAGTTTTAAGTTGTGGAATTTCTAGTTGCGGAGTTTCTAGTTGCGGAGTTTTTAATAGTGGAGTTTCTAGTTGTGAAGTTTCAAGTTGCGGAGTCTCAAGTTGTGGAGTTTCCAGTTGTGGAGTTTTTAGGTGTGGAGTTTCTAGTTGTTGAGTTTCTAGTTGTGAAGTATCTAGTTTTGCAGTTTCTAGTCGTGGAGTTTCTAGATATGGAATTTCTAGTTGCCGAGTCTGTATTTGTGAAGTTTGAAGTTAAGGAGTTTCTAGTTGTGGAGTTTCTAGTTGTGGAGTCTCTAGTTGTGGAGTTTCTAGTTGCAGAGTATCTAGTTGTGGAGTTTCCAGTTGTGGAGTTTCTAGTTGTGGAGTTGCAGAGTTTCTAGTTGCGGAGTTTCTAGTTGTGGAGTTTCTGGTTGTGGAGTTTCTAGTTGAGGAGTTTCAAGTTGTGGAGTTTCTAGTTTGGAGTCTCTAGTAGTGGAGTCTCTAGTTGCGGAGTTTCTAGTTGTAGATTTTCCAGTTGTGGAGTTTCTAGTTGTTGAGTTGCGGAGTCTCTAGTTGTTGAGTTTCTAGTTGCAGAGTCTCTAGTTGTGGAGTTTCAAGTTGTGGAGTCTCTAGATGTGGAGTTTCTAGTTGTCGAGTTTCCAGTTGTGGAGTATCTAGTAGTGGAGTTTCGGGTTGTGGAGTTTCTTGTTGTGGAGTTTCTAGTTGTGGAGTCCCTAGTTGTGGAGTTTCTATTTGCGGAGTTTCTAGTTGTGGAGTTTCAAGTTGCGGAGTCTCAAGCTGGGGAGTTTCTAGATGTTGAATTTTTAGCTGTTGAGTTTCTAGTTGCTGAGTTTCTAGTTTGAAGTCTCTAGTTGTAGATTCTCTAGTTGTGGAGTCTCTAGTTTAGGAGTTTCTAGTTGAAGAGTTTTTTTATGTGGAGTGTCTAGTTGTGGAGCTTCCAGCGGTGGAGTTTCGAGTTGTGGAGTTTCTAGTTGCAGAGTCTCTAGTTGTGGAGTTTCAAGAGTTGGAGTCTCTAGTTGTGGAGTTTCTAGTTGCCGAGTTTCCAGTTGTGGAGTATCTAGTAGTGGAGTTTCAAGTTGTGGAGTTTCAAGTTGTGGAGTCTCTAGTTGTGGAGTTTCTAGTTGCAGAGTATCTAGTTATGGAGTTTCCAGTTGTGGAGTTTGTAGTTGTGAAGTTGCGGAGTCTATGGTTGTGGAGTTTTTAGTTGTGGAGTTTCTAGTTGTGGAGTTTCGAGTTGTGGAGTCTCTAGTTGTGGAGTTTCTAGTTGTGGAGTTTTTAGTTGTGGAGTATCTAGCTGTGGAGTTTCCAGTTGTGGAGTATCTAGTTGTGGAGTTTTAAGTTGTGGAGTTTCTAGTTGCGGAGTTTCTAGTTGTGAAGTTTCAAGTTGTGGAGTCTCAAGTTTTGGAGTTTCCAGTTGTGGAGTTTTTAGTTGTGGAGTTTCTAGTTGTTGAGTTTCTAGTTGTGAAGTCTCTAGTTTTGCAGTTTCTAGTTTTGGAGTTTCTAGATATGGAATTTCTAGTTGCCGAGTCTGTATTTGTGGAGTTTGTAGTTGTGGAGTCTCTAGTTGCGCAGTTTCTAGTTGTAGATTTTCTAGTTGTGGAGTATCTAGTTGTGGATTTTCCAGTTGTGGAGTTTCTAGTTGTTGAGTTGCGGAGTCTCTAGTTGTTGAGTTTCAAGTTGTGGAGTCTCTAAATGTGGAGTTTCTAGTTGTCGAGTTTCCAGTTGTGGAGTATCTAGTAGTGGAGTTTCGAGTTGGGGAGTTTCTAGTTGTGGAGTCCCTAGTTGTGCAGTTTCTAGTTGCGGAGTCTCTAGTTGTGGAGTCTCTAGATGTGGAGTTTCTAGTTGCCGAGTTTCCAGTTGCGGAGTCTCAAGCTGTGGAGTTTCTAGTTGTTGAGTTTTTAGTTGTGGAGTTTCTAGTTGTTGAGTTTCTAGTTTGAAGTCTCTAGTTGTAGATTCTCTAGTTGTGGAATCTCTAGTTTAGGAGTTTCTAGTTGAAGAGTTTTTTGTTGTGGAGTGTCTAGTTGTGGAGTTTCCAGTTGTGGAGTTTCGAGTTGTGGAGTATCTAGTAGTGGAGTTTCAAGTTGTGGAGTTTTTAGTTGTGGAGTCTCAAGTTGTGGAGTGTAAAGTTGTGGAGTCTCTAGTTGTGGAGTTTCTAGTTTCAGAGAATCTAGTTATGGAGTTTCCAGTTGTGGAGTTTCTAGTTGTGAAGCTACGGAGTCTATGGTTGTGTAGTTTTTAGTTGTGGAGTTTCTAGTTGTGGAGTTTCGAGTTGTGGAGTCTCTAGTTGTGGAGTTTCTAGTTGCGGAGTTTTTAATAGCGGAGTTTCTAGTTGTGAAGTTTCAAGTTGCGGAGTCTCAAGTTGTGGAGTTTCCAGTTGTGGAGTTTTTAGTTGTAGAGTTTCTAGTTGTTGAGTTTCTAGTTGTGAAGTCTCTAGTTTTGCAGTTTCTAGCCATGGAGTTTCTAGATATGGAATTTCTAGTTGCCGAGTCTGTATTTGTGGAGTTTCTAGTTGTTGAGTTTTTAGTTGTGGAGTTTCTAGTTGTTGAGTTTCTAGTTTGAAGTCTCTAGTAGTAGATTCTCTAGTTGTGGAGTCTCTAGTTTAGGAGTTTCTAGTTGAAGAGATTTTGTTGTGGAGTGTCTAGTTGTGGAGTTTCCAGTTGTAGAGTTTCGAGTTGTGAAGTTTCTAGTTGCAGAGTCTCTAGTTGTGGAGTTTCAAGTTGTGGAGTCTCTAGTTGTGGAGTTTCTAGTTGCCGAGTTTCCAGTTGTGGAGTATATAGTAGTGGAGTGTCCAGTTGTGGAGTCCCTAGTTGTGGAGTTTCTAGTAGCGGAGTCCCAAGTTGTGGAGTTTCAAGTTGTGAAGTTTCTAGTTGTGGACTCTCAAGTTGTGGAGTTTAAAGTTGTGGAGTTTTAAGTTGTGGAGTCTCTAGTTGTGGAGTTTCTAGTTGCAGAGTATCTAGTTGTGGAGTTTCCAGTTGTGGAGTTTCTAGTTGTGAAGTTGCGGAGTCTCTGGTTGTGAGTTTTTAGTTGAGAAGTTTCTAGTTGTGGAGTTTCGAGTTGTGGAGTCTCTAGTTGAGGAGTTTCTAGTTGTGGAATGTAGAGTTGTGGAGTTTCTAGTTGTGGAGTTACTAGTTGCGGATTTTCTAGCTGTGGATTTTCTAGTTGCGTAACTTAAGGTCGTGAGGTTTCAAGTTGTGGAGTTTTTTTTGTGGAGTTTCCAGTTGTGGAGTTTCTAGTTGTGGAGTCTCTAGTTGTGTAGTTTCTAGCTGCGGAGTTTCTAGTTGCGGAGTTTCTATTTGTGGAGTATCTAGCGGCGGAGTTTCTAGTTGCAGAGTCTCTGATTGTGGAGTTTCTAGTTGTGGGGTTTCCAGTTGTGGAGTTATAGTTGTGGACTTTCTAGACATGAAATTTCTTGTAGCCGAATCTCTTTTTGTGGAGCTTGTAGTTGTGGACTTTCTAGTTGTTGAGTTTCTAGTTGTGGAGTCTCTAGTTGCAGAATTTCTAGTTGTGGAGTGTCTGGTTGTGGTGTTTCTAGTTGTGGAGTTTCTGGTTGTGGAGTTTCTAGTTGTGGAGTTTCCAGTTGTGGAGTTTCTAGTTGTGGAGTCTCAAGTTGTGGAGTTTAAAGTTGTAGAGTTTCAAGTTGTGGAGTCTCTAGTTGTGGAGTTTCCAGTTGCAGAGTATCTAGTTGTGGAGTTTCCATGTGTGGAGTTTCTAGCTGTGGAGTTTCCAGTAGTGGAGTATCTAGTTGTGGAGTTTCCAGTTGTGAAGTATCTAGTTGTGGAGTTTCCAGTTGTGGAGTATCTAGTTGTGAAGTTTTAAGTTGTGAAGTTTCTAGTTGCGGAGTTTCTAGTTGCGGAGTTTTTAATAGAGGAGTTTCTAGTTGTGAAGTTTGAAGTTGCGGAGTCTCAAGTTGTGGAGTTTCCAGTTGTGGAGTTTTAAGTTGTGGAGTTTCTAGTTGCGGAGTTTTTAATAGTGGAGTTTCTAGTTGTGAAGTTTCAAGTTGCAGAGTCTCAAGCTGTGGAGTTTCCAGTTGTTGAGTTTCTAGTTGTGAAGTCTCTAGTTTTTCAGTTTCTAGTCCTGGAGTTTCTAGATATGGAATTTCTAGTTGCCGAGTCTGTATTTGTGAAGTTTGAAGTTGAGGAGTTTCTAGTTGTGGAGTTTCTAGTTGTGGAGTCTCTAGTTGTGGAGTTTCTAGTTGCAGAGTATCTAGTTGTGGAGTTTCCAGTTGTGGAGTTTCTAGTTGTGGAGTTGCGGAGTTTCTAGTTGTGGAGTTTCTGGTTGTGGAGTTTCTAGTTGAGGAGTTTCAAGTTGTGGAGTTTCTAGTTGTGGAGTCTCTAGTTGTGGAGTCTCTAGTTGCGGAGTTTCTAGTTGTAGATTTTCCAGTTGTGGAGTTTCTAGTTGTTGAGTTGCGGAGTCTCTAGATGTTGAGTTTCTCGTTGCAGAGTCTCTAGTTGTGGAGTTTCAAGTTGTGGAGTCTCTAGATGTGGAGTTTCTAGTTGTCGAGTTTCCAGTTGTGGAGTATTTAGTAGTGGAGTTTCGGGTTGTGGAGTTTCTAGTTGTTGAGTTTCTAGCTGTGGAGTACCTAGTTGTGGATTTTTTAGTTGCGGAGTTTCTAGTTGTGGAGTTTCAAGTTGCGGAGTCTCAAGCTGGGGAGTTTCTAGTTGTTGAGTTTTTAGTTGTGGAGTTTCTAGTTGTTGAGTTTCTAGTTTGAAGTCTCTAGTTGTAGATTCTCTAGTTGTGGAGTCTCTAGTTTAGGAGTTTCTAGTTGAAGAGTTTTTTGTTGTGGAGTGTCTAGTTGTGGAGTTTCCAGCTGCGGAGTTTCGAGTTGTGGAGTTTCTAGTTGCAGAGTCCTTAGTTGTGGAGTTTCAAGTTGTGGAGTCTCTAGTTGTGGAGTTTCTAGTTGCCGAGTTTCGAGTTGTGGAGAATCTAGTAGTGGAGTTTCAAGTTGTGGAGTTTCTAGTTGTGGGGTCTCAAGTTGTGGAGTTTAAAGTTGTGGAGTTTCAAGTTGTGGAGTCTCTAGTTGTGGAGTTTCTAGTTGCAGAGTATCTACAGGTTTTCCCGCTCAATTTAATCCAAGCGCCAGCCAAATTAATCTAGGCGCCAGTCAATTTAATCCAGCCGCCACTGAAATTAATCCAGGTGCCATTCATTTTAATCTAAGTGCCACTGAAATTAATCCAACCGCCAGCCGATTTATTCCGGACGCCAGTGAATTTATTCCTGATAAAACATTGTGACTTCTAAACGACGCAGAATTTTCGGGAATGCGTGGAGTGAATAGCTTTGGAGTGAATTTAACAGGGAAAAGCCATGAATGAGTCACTACATAGTGACACAATGCGACTCGCACGACTTTATCACGCCTATCACCCGCGTAAGCACTATTCACACCTTCGTCTTGCATATCAAAGGAAACGCCGTCCACACAGTAATAACTTGATAATTATTAACCAGGCCAATGATCTCATCACGAGCGACTTAGGTGACGTCCTCACGCATATCACCCACGCACGCACTGTCTTAACCTTCCGTCATGCATATCAAATGAAACGTCTTTGAAAGGGCGGGATCTTGATACCTAAAACTCGGCCAAGTCACCTGATAACCAGTTCCTCAGGGGACGTCATCACAAATATCACCCGCACACGTAATTTACTCGCCTACCGACATGCATACCAAACGAAACGTCTTTGAGAGAGCGATAACGTGTTACCTATGACTCGGCCAACTCACTTGATCACTTGTGATTTAGGTGACGTCATCACGCCAATCACCCACGCACGCAATGTCTAACCTGCCATCATGTATACCAAACGAAACGTCTTCGAGAGGCTAATAAATTGAACGCTGTCAATCGGTAGAGTGACATGATCACTAGTGACTCGTGTGACGTCATCGCGTTTGACACCCACGCACGCAGCGTCTAACCTGAGTTCATACATATCAAACGAAACGTGTTTGAGAGAGTAATAACTTGAACGCTGTCACAAGGCCCAGTGACGTCATCACTAGTGACTAGCGTGACGTCATCTCGCATAAGACTCACGCAAGCACTCTATAATGTGCCTTCATGCATATCAAACAAAACGTCTTTGAAAGGGTAATAACTTGAATGCTGGCACTAGGCCGCGTGACGTCTTCACTAGTGACTCACGTGACGTCATTACGCCTATCACACGCACACGCAGTGTCCAAACCTGTCTTCATGCATATCAAACGAAATGTCTTTGAGAGAGTAATAACTTGAACGCTGTCACAAGGCCCAGTGACGCATCACTAGTGACTGGCGTGACGTCATCACGCCTGACACCAACGCACGCGGTGTCCAAACCTGTCTTCAAGCATATCAAACGAAGTGTCTTTGAGAGAGTAATAACTTGAACGCTGTCACAAGGCCCAGTGACGTCATCACTAGTGACTGGCGTGACGTCATCACGTTTGACACCCACGCGCGCGATGTCCTAACCTGTCTTCATGCATATCAAACGAAATGTCTTTGAGAGAGTAATAACTTGAACGCTGTCACAAGGCCCAGTGACGTCATCACTAGTAACTGGCGTGACGTCATCACGCCTGACACCCACGCACGCGGTGTCCTAACCTGCCTTCATGCATATCAAACGAAATGTCTTTGAAAGAATAATAACTTGAACGCTGTCACAAGGCCCAGTGACGTCATCACTAGTGACTGGCGTGACGTCATCACGCCTGACACCCACGCACGCGGTGTCCAAACCTGTCTTCATGCATATCAAACGAAACGTCTTTGAGAGAGTATTAACTTGAACGCTGTCACAAGGCCCGGTGACGTCATCACTAGTGACTGACGTGACGTCATCACGCTTATCACACACGCAAGCACTCTGTAACCTGCCTTCATGTATATCAAACGAAACGTCTTAGAGAGAGTAATAACTTGAACGCTGTCACAAGGCCCAGTGACAACATCACTAGTGACTGGCGTGACGTCATCACGTTTGACACCCACGCACGCGATGTCCTAACTTGTCTTCATGCATATCAAACGAAATGTCTTTGAGAGAACAATAACTTGAATGCTGTCACAAGGCCCAGTGACGTCATCACTAGTGACTTGCGTGAAGTCATCACGCCTGACACCCACGCACGCGGTGTACGAACCTGTCTTCATGCATATCAAACGAAATGTCTTTGAGGGAGTAATAACTTGAACGCTGTCACAAGGCCCAGTGACGTCATCACTAGTGACTGGCGTGACATCATCACGCCTGTTACCCACGCACGCGGTGTCCAAACCTGTCTTCATGCATATCAAACGAAACGTCTTTGCGAGAGTAATAACTTCAACGCCATCACAAGGCCCAGTGACGTCATCACAAGTGACTGGCGTGATGTCATCACGCTTATCACACACGCAAGCACTCTGTAACCTGCCTTCATGTATATTAAACGAAACGCCTTAGAGAGAGTAATAACTTGAACGCTGTCACAAGGCGCAGTGACGTCATCACTAGTGACTGGCGTGACGTCATCACGCCTATCACACACGCACGCGGTGTCCTAACCTTTCTTCATGCATATCAAACGAAACGTCTTAGAGAGAGTAATAACTTGAACGCTGTCACAATGCCCAGTGACGTCATCACTAGTGACTGGCGTGACGTCATCACGCCTATCACACACGCACGCGCTGTCCTAACCTGTTTTCATGCATATCGAACGAAACGTCTGTGAGAGAGCAATAATGTTATACTTATGACTCGGCCAACCGACTTGATCACTATTGACTCACGTGACGTCATCACGACTAACAGTCATGCAAGCACTCTCTAACGTGCTTTCATGAATATCAAACGAAACGTCATTGAGAGAACATTAACTTGAAGGCCGTCGCAGGCAGCGTCTGCTAGTAAAAAACTAACTTCTCGCGCTGCACAGCCGTTCACCAGATAACCGGTATACGTAGGCACCAGATCGCGCGTTTCGAATTCAGTCAAAGGCGTCTTTACATGGCTTTTGTTCGACTTGACGCTTTTCTTGACTCATGTAGATGCGATGGAAGCAACAGTACCTTCAAGCAGCAGTGTAGTACAACCCAACAACAGTGTCACATCGCTCGTTGAGGGCAGCGCTTCTCCTTCATTCAATAAATAGAAATAATGAAGTCGAAATGACAATTAAGCATTTTACAAACCATACTCAATTACGCAACCTTCAACCGATACCCTCACCTCCCTGCGACACGTTTAGTCCAGCTCGTCGTGTGGGTAGATGTAAGCGTCTTTTTTGTTGCTTTTCGTGTTTCGTAGAATGCCTTGAAAATGCGGGCAGCCAGGCCGCAATACTCTGAACGGACAGGCGTTCTACACTAAACAGGCACGCTTATTCCAAGCACACTAACCTATAAGAAACGGCGTGGCGTAGAATGTAGAAAGGAAGGCACGAGTCAGCCACCGCATTGAATGGCGCATCAGCAAATGGCCAGTTGCAAATAGCAATAGTATGTATCTCAAGTATGGGGACTGCCCTCTATTACAACGGATTTGTTTCACAGGATAACCAGATGAAATAATTATTGAGCCGAAGGAGTGGTAGACAAATCTTTTTGTAGCAAGCTTTGGAGCAGGCAGACCGTGCGTCTTATGCTTGATTATGGATATACAGTGTTATGACTATAGCCGAATTATATGCAAACGCCTGTTTCGTTGCTTGTGCTAATATCGGGTCATTTTGACACGTGAGCACAAATTAGAGGGCGAGGAGAGCTTTTATAGTGTTTTTATAGTGCCTATATATACCTATTTCGGGCGTTGTAGCCTCAATTCGTATAGGTGCCTGTAAATGTCTGTTTTCAAAATCGATGCCTATGTAAACGCTATTTAACCTGAAATTTCGCTTTCAAGTACCACTGAGCCCGGTATTCATGTTACCGGGCAAAATATAGGTTTCGGGACACTGTGTGGTGCAAACTACTCTTTATTTCACGAGTTGCGTTTAGAACTGTCAAACTCAGAAGGCATTTTAGCCAAGAGGGAGGTAGACTAGCCTCTACACATGTATACCATCCATGTCGCGTCGTCTGCTCAGCCTCTTCCCAGTGTGCGCTCAGATGCGTAGGAAGCAGGAGGTGCCTCTGTGCAGCGGCAGGAAGATGAAGAATGAATGCGAAACTGTGGAGAGTCATCAGGGGATGTAAGGAAGTAGAGTGCAGATAAAAAAAGCAATATCTATGTAGTTTTTGTTTTTTGTTTGTCATTTACTTGTGGTGCTTCACTAGGTCACCTGAAAATATTTATTTAGGCAGTGGAAAATGTAGCCTGCCCAATGAAAAGGTTTGTGTCACTAGAAACTAATTTGATCATTAGAAGCGGCGAAAGCATAATCTCAGGAGGTGAGCTTAAAACCTTCGCCACTAACTCTAAGAAGACTTCGTAAGTCCAATTCCTTCCCCGCTATTGGTATGAAATTCACTCGGAGCTGGAGCATCACACGACGTGCATGAGCACGTCATGCGCGCGTAACCTACACTCGCATGAGATGCCCATGTCAGCCCGTGCGTGCAAGCGGTGTTCTGCCGTCTCGATGTTCTTTTGTATTGTACTGCGAGTTTTTGTGGGATGGATCCCTATCTGCGCGCGCGTTTGGAGAGGCTGGCTTGGATAACGTATCCTTACCCCGATACACAGCGTCACTCCGCTGCATCTTCTGCTAGGGACGATACACCAAAACTACCCCCAGTGATGTGAATGCTGGCCGCGACACAATGCGCAAACTGCGAGAACACCAACGCAAACAAAATGGAGGCACCTTAGTGTCGCGTCTCTCTCGATATGAAATTAAATAAATAAGGCGAATAGATTTCGCCTGTGTGTTCTAACATTTTTGTAAACTTTCATGCTTCTATTTAGGCAACAGTTTGTACAAATTACACACGTTGTCTCAAATAGTTCTCGCAGTGTCACGTACTACTTTGACATAGGCAGGACCATTCTATCACCTTCACCATGTTGGAGCGCACGCCCATGAGATGAAGGTGAAGCCGTGTTCAGTTTGGCCTATCACCCCTTTATGCCACGCGTAGTACTGGAAATCTTGGTAAATGAGATCTTGAGCGCTCAGTGCATTCAATCCTTTACGCTTCTCAAAACTCTTAAGTTTGTGTAACGACCTTTAAATTGTTCACAGACAGAATAAAAATTGAGCCTGTGTGGTTAGGCCAAGTTAATACACCGCAAAAAAATTCTTCCTGGCGCCTGGCACTCTGACTATTTGCGCATGTATAGCCCTTCTTAGCTATGGCACACAGAAAGAGACCCAGAAGCATATTTCTACGATGGTGCACACTTAACTGACCATGCTGAACTAGAAATGGAGAGACCGTATTCTGCGAACCCCGCGGAAAAACGCATGTTTATGCTAAATCATTACCCGTTTGTACAATTATAAACTAGAACATTTTTGCTTGCTTTCATGTCGTAGAGACAGATACCACACCTGTTGATTGGAAAACTTGAGTTTTGTCAAAGATTATTCTGCCTATATTCACAATTTTGGAAGCCTGAAAGAGTGTTTTAGCCACCTACTATTGGTGCCTAAATCCCGGTTTTTTAGTGCCTATAGAGCTGGCCTCTATAGTTACGACCTACCTGACATGTTTTCGCAACGCCGAAGCAAAGATGATGCCCGTTGAAAACATCTACCGTACCTCAAGAAAAAAATTGTTGTTCTGATAACGTCGAGCTCGTCAAATTGGTTATGAAATGGGTGATGAAAGAGAACTGGGGCAAGTCCGTGAGAAACAAAATTTATTATATTATAATAAATTTATAATAATAAAATTTATTATAATAAAATATAATAAATAATAAAACAGCTACGACACAATGTCGTCTGCTTCAGTTTTACTTAGAGCAATTGCTTTAATTCATAAATAACCAGCATTAGGGTATTCTAACACGAATTAAAACGTATCTTCAATTCTTCGTTTCATTATTTCGTGGGATTGTCATCTGCATTGTAGAACGTCTGCCCATCGTCTGCATGACGACGGGCAGTCATGCAGACGACGGTGCAGACGACGAGACCAACTTCAACGTATGGTGCTCGCGCAGTTTCGGTAAAGCGAAACGAGGTGCTCCAGCATGCCGTTTGTCAACTAGTGCGAAAGGGGCGAATGTAAATGTTATAGCCTGCATGTCAGCAAATGGCCTTCTCCACTGGACAATTGCCGACAAGGTCCACTGGGCTGTCTTCAGCGACTTTCTTGCAGAAGTGTCGAGTAAAGTTTCTTAGCAGGAACCAGGAATACAGGCAGTGTTCCTGTTTGACAACGCACCAGCGCACCACCGCACCGAACAGGCTGTCCTCGCGGCAAGCGACCACACAGTCAAGTGGCTACCGCCATACAGCCCTTTCTTCAATCCGATTGAGGAGCTCTTCTCAAAGTTCAAGGCAGGTGTAAAGGGATTCCTAAGCGAGCGGAGGGATGATCTCCTCACGACACCGGAAGGGATCTCCAAGAAAGAACATCGCCGTGCTCTGCTGGTTGAGGCCGCGGGGCGCTCTATGCAGCACATCCAGCGTGTGGACTGTGCCGCTTATGATAGGCACAATTACACTTTTGTACAAGCTGCCCTCGACTGCCTTGATATGTAGAACACTGCTCAGCAGCACATCTATGGGTGCGTGTTTATGAAAATGTCTTTGCCTGTATATAATAAATTTTGTTTCTCACGGACTTGCCACAGTTCTCTATCATCACCCATTTCATAACCAATTTGACGAGCTTGTCGTTATCAGAACAACAATTTTTTTCTTGAGGTACGGTAGATGTTTTAAACGGGCATCATCTTTGCTTCGGTGTTGCGAAAACATATCAGGTAGGTCGTAAATATAGAGGCCAGCTCTATAGGCACTGAAAAACCGGGATTTAGGCACCAATAATAGGTGGCCAAAACACTCTTTCAGGCTTCCAAAATTGTGAATATAGGCAGAATAATCTTTGACAAAACTCAAATTTTCCAATCAACAGGTGTGGTATCTGTCTCTACGACTTGAAAGCAAGCAAAAATGTTCTAGTTTATAATTGTACAAACGGGTAATGATTTAGCATAAACATGCGTTTTTCCGCGGGGTTCGCAGAATACGGTCTCTCCATTTCTAGTTCAGCATGGTCAGTTAAGTGTGCACCATCGTATAAATATGCTTCTTGGTCTCTTTCTGTGTGCCATAGCTAAGAATGCTATACATGCGCAAATATTCAGAGTGCCAGTCGCCAGGAAGGATTTTTTTTGCGGCGTATTAACTTGGCCTAACCACACAGGCTCAATTTTTCTTCTGTCTGTGAAAATTTAAGGGTCTTTACACAAACTTAAGAGTTTTGGGAAGCGTAAAGGAATGAATGCACTGAGCGCTCAAGATCTCATTTACCAAGATTTCCAGTACTACGCGTGGCATAAAGAGGTGATAGGCCAAACTGAACACGGCTTCACCTTCATCTCATAAGCGTGCGCCCCAACATGGTGAAGGTGATAGAATGGTCCTGCCTATGTCAAAGTAGTACGTGACACTGCGAGAACTATTTGAGACAACGTGTGTAATTTGTACAAACTGTTGCCTAAATAGAAGCATGAAAGTTTACAAAAATGTTAGAACACACAGGCGAAATCTATTCACCTTATATATTTAATTTCATATCGAGAGAGACGCGACACTAAGGTGCCTCCATTTTGTTTGCGTTGGTGTTCTCGCAGTTTGCGCATTGTGTCGCGCCCAGCATTCACAACGCTGGGCGTGGTTTTGGTGTATCGTCCCTAGCAGAAGATGCAGCGGTGTGACGCTGTGTTTCGGGGTAAGGATACGTTATCCAAGCCAGCATCTCCAAACGTGCGCGCAGATAGGGATCCATCCCACAAAAACTCGCAGTACAATACAAAAGAACATCCAGACGGCAGAACACCGCTTGCACGCACGGGCTGACATGGGCATCTCATGCGAGTGTAGGTTACGCGCGCATGACGTGCTCATGCACGTCGTGTGATGCTCCGGCTCCGAGTGAATTTCATACCAATAGCGGGGAAGGAATTGGACTTACGAAGTCTTCTTAGAGTTAGTGGCGAAGGTTTCAAGCTCACCTCCTGAGATTATGCTTTCGCCGCTTCTAATGATCAAATTAGTTTCTAGTGACACAAACCTTTTCATTGGGTAGGCAACATTTTCCACTGCCTAAATAAATATTTTCAGGTGACCCAGTGAAGCACCACATGTAAATGACAAAAACAAAACAAAAACTACATAGATATTGCATTTTTTCATCTGCACTCTACTTCCTTACTTCCCCTGATGACTCTCCACAGTTTTGCATTCATTCTTCATCTTCCTGCCGCTGCACAGAGGCACCTCCTGTTCCCTACGCATCGGAGCGCACACTGGAAAGAGGCTGAGCAGACGACGCGACATGGATGGTATACATGTGCAGAGGCTAGTCTACCTCCCTCTTGGCTAAAATGCCTTCTGAGTTTGACAGTTCTAAACGTAACTCGTGAAATAAAGAGTAGTTTGCACCACACAGTGTCCCGAAGCCTATATTTTGCCCGGTAACATGAATACCGGGCTCAGTGGTACTTGAAAGCAAAATTTCAGGTTAAATAGCGTTTATATAGGCATTGATTTTGAAAACAGACATTTACAGGCACCTATACGAATTGAGGCTACAACGCCCGAAATAGGTATATATAGGCACTATAAAAACACTATAAAAGCTCTCCTCGCCCTCTAATTTGTGCTCACGTGTCAAAATGACACGATATGAGCACAAGAAACGAAACAGGCGTTTGCATATAATTCGGCTATAGTCATAACACTGTATATCCATAATCAAGCATAAGACGCACGGTCTGCCTGCTCCAAAGCTTGCTACAAAAAGATTTGTCTACCACTCCTTCGGCTCAACAATTATTTCATCTGGTTATCCTGTGAAACAAATCCGTTGTAATAGAGGGCAGTCCCCATACTTGAGATACATACTATTGCTATTTGCAACTGGCCATTTGCTGATGCGCCATTCAATGCGGTGGCTGACTCGTGCCTTCCTTTCTACATTCTACGCCACGCCGTTTCTTATAGGTTAGTGTGCTTGGAATAACCGTGCCTGTTCAGTGTAGAACGCCTGTCCTTTCACAGTATTGCGGCCTGGCTGCCCGCATTTTCAAGGCATTCTACGAAAAACGAGAAGCAACAAAAAAGACGCGTACATCTACCCACATGACGAGCTGGAGTAAATGTGTCGCAGGGAGGTGAGGGTATCGGTTGAATGTTGTGTAATTGAGTATGGTTTGTAAAATGCTTAATTGTCATTTCGACTTCATTATTTCTATTTATTGAATGAAGGAGAAGCGCTGCCCTCAACGAGCGATGTGACACTGTTGTTGGGTTGTACCACACTGCTGCTTGAAGGTACTGTTGCTTCCATCGCATCTACACGAGTCAAGAAAAGCGTCAAGTCAAACAAAAGCCATGTAAAGACGCCTTTGACTGAATTCTAAACGCGCGATCTGGTGCCTACGTATACCGGTTAGCTGGTGAACGGCTGTGCAGCGCGAGAAGTTAGTTTTTTACTAGCAGACGCTGCCTGCAACGGCCTTCAAGTTAATGTTCTCTCAATGACGTTTCGTTTGATATTCATGAAAGCACGTTAGAGAGTGCTTGCATGACTGTTAGTCGTGATGACGTCACCTGAGTCAATAGTGATCAAGTCGGTTGCCCGAGTCATAAGTATAACATTATTGCTCTCTCACAGACGTTTCGTTTGATATGCATGAAGACAAATTAGGACACCGCGTGCGTGGGTGTCAGACGTGATGACGTCACGCCAGTCACTAGTGATGACGTCACTGGGGCTTGTGACAGCGTTCAAGGTATTACTCTCTCAAAGGCGTTTCGTTTGATATGCATGAAAACAGGTTAGGGCAGCGCGTGCGTGTGTGATAGGCGTGATGACGTCACGCCAGTCACTAGTGATGACGTCACTGGGCCTTGTGACAGCGTTCAAGTTATTACTCTCCCTAAGACGTTTCGTTTGATATACATGAAGGCAGGTTAGGACACCACGTGCGTGGGTGTCAGGCGTGATGACGTCACGCCAGTCACTAGTGATGACGTCACTGGGCCTTGTGACAGCGTTCAAGTTATTACTCCCTCAAAGACATTTCGTTTGATATGCATGAAGACAGGTTCGGACACTGCGTGCGTGGGTGTCAGGCGTGATGACGTCACGCAAGTCACTAGTGATGACGTCACTGGGCCTTGTGACAGCGTTCAAGTTATTACTCTCTCAAAGACGTTTCGTTCGATATGCTTGAAGACCGGTTAGGACACCGCGTGCGTGTGATAGGCGTAATGACGTCACGCGAGTCACTAGTGATGACGTCACTGGGCCTTGTGACAGCGTTCAAGTTATTACTCTCTCAAAGACATTTTGTTTGATATGCATGAAGACAGGGTAGGACACCGCGTGCGTTGGTGTCAGGCGTGATGACGTCATGCCAGTCACTAGTGATGACGTCACTGGGCCTTGTGACAGCGTTCAAGTTATTACTCTCTCAAAGACATTTCGTTTGATATGCATGAAGACAGGTTTGGACACTGCGTGTGCGTGTGATAGGCGTAATGACGTCACGCGAGTCACCAGTGATGACGTCACTGGGCCTTGTGACAGCGTTCAAGTTATTACTCTCTCAAAGACATTTCGTTTGATATGCATGAAGACAGGTTTGGACACTGCGTGTGCGTGTTATAGGCGTAATGACGTCACGCGAGTCACTAGTGATGACGTCACTGGGCCTTGTGACAGCGTTCAAGTTATTACTCTCTCAAAGACATTTCGTTTGATATGCATGAAGACAGGTTTGGACACCGCGTGCGTGGGTGTCAAGCGTGATGACGTCACGCGAGTCATTAGTGATGATGTCACTAGGCCTTGTGACAGCGTTCAAGTTATTACTCTCTCAAAGACATTTCGTTTGATATGCATGAAGACAGGTTTGGACACTGCGTGTGCGTGTGATAGGCGTAATGACGTCACGCGAGTCACCAGTGATGACGTCACTGGGCCTTGTGACAGCGTTCGAGTTATTACTCTCTCAAAGACATTTCGTTTGATATGCATGAAGACAGGTTAGGACACCGTGTGCGTAGGTGTCAGGCGTGATGACGTCACGCCAGTCACTAGTGATGACGTCATTGGGCCTTGTGACAGCGTTCAAGTTATTACTCTCTCAAAGACATTTCGTTTGATATGCATGAAGACAGGTTTGGACACTGCGTGCGTGGGTGTCAAGCGTGATGACGTCACGCCATTCACCAGTGATGACGTCATTGGGCCTTGTGACAGCGTTCAAGTTATTACTCTCTCAAAGACATTTCGTTTGATATGCATGAAGACAGGTTTGGACACTGCGTGCGTGGGTGTCAAGCGTGATGACGTCACGCCATTCACCAGTGATGACGTCACTGGGCCTTGTGATAGCGTTCAAGTTATTACTCTCTCAAATACATTTCGTTTGATATGCATGAAGACAGGTTTGGACACCGCGTGCGTGTGTGATAGGCGTGATGACGTCACGCCAGTCACTAGTGATGACGTCACTGGGCCTTGTGACAGCGTTCAAGTTAATACTCTCTCAAATACATTTCGTTTGATATGCATGAAGACAGGTTTGGACACTGCGTGTGCGTGTGATAGGCGTAATGACGTCACGCGAGTCACTAGTGATGACGTCACTGGGCCTTGTGACAGCGTTCAAGTTATTACTCTCTCAAAGACATTTCGTTTGATATGCATGAAGACAGGTTTGGACACCGCGTGCGTGTGTGATAAGCGTGATGACGTCGCGCTAGTCACTAGTGATGACGTCACTGGGCCTTGTGACAGCGTTCAAGTTATTACTCTCTCAAAGACATTTCGTTTGATATGCATGAAGACAGGTTTGGACACTGCGTGTGCGTGTGATAGGCGTAATGACGTCACGCGAGTCACTAGTGATGACGTCACTGGGCCTTGTGACAGCGTTCAAGTTATTACTCTTTCAAAGACATTTCGTTTGATATGCATGAAGACAGGTTTGGACACTGCGTGTGCGTGTGATAGGCGTAATGACGTCACGTGAGTCACTAGTGATGACGTCACTGGGCCTTGTGACAGCGTTCAAGTTAATACTCTCTCAAAGACGTTTCGTTTGATATGCATGAAGACAGGTTTGGACACCACGAGCGTGGGTGTCAGGCGTGATGACGTCACGGCAGTCACTAGTGATGACGTCACTGGGCCTTGTGACAGCGTTCAAGTTATTACTCTCTCAAAGACATTTCGTTTGATATGCATGAAGACAGGTTTGGACACCGCGTGCGTGTGTGATAAGCGTGATGACGTCACGCTAGTCACTAGTGATGACGTCACTGGGCCTTGTGACAGCGTTCAAGTTATTACTCTCTCAAAGACATTTCGTTTGATATGCATGAAGACAGGTTTGGACACTGCGTGTGCGTGTGATAGGCGTAATGACGTCACGTGAGTCACTAGTGAAGACGTCACGCGGCCTAGTGCCAGCATTCAAGTTATTACCCTTTCAAAGACGTTTTGTTTGATATGCATGAAGGCACATTATAGAGTGCTTGCGTGAGTCTTAGGCGAGATGACGTCACGCTAGTCACTAGTGATGACGTCACTGGGCCTTGTCACAGCGTTCAAATTATTACTCTCTCAAACACGTTTCGTTTGATATGTAGGAACTCAGGTTAGACGCTGCGTGCGTGGGTGTCAAACGCGATTACGTCACACGAGTCACTAGTGATCACGTCACTCTACCGATTGACAGCGTTCAATTTATTAGCCTCTCGAAGACGTTTCGTTTGGTATACATGATGGCAGGTTAGACATTGCATGCGTGGGTGATAGGCGTGATGACGTCACCTAAATCACAAGTGATCAAGTGAGTTGGCCGAGTCATAGGTAACACGTTATCGCTCTCTCAAACACGTTTTGTTTGGTATGCATGTCGGTAGGCGAGTAAATTACGTGTGCGGGTGATATTTGTGATGACGTCCCCTGAGGAACTGGTTATCAGGTGACTTGGCCGAGGTTTAGGTATCAAGATCCCGCCCTTTCAAAGACGTTTCATTTGATATGCATGACGGAAGGTTAAGACAGTGCGTGCGTGGGTGATATGCGTGAGGACGTCACCTAAGTCACTCGTGATGAGATCATTGGCCTGGTTAATAATTATCAAGTTATTACTGTGTGGACGGCGTTTCCTTTGATATGCAAGTCGAAGGTGTGAATAGTGCTTACGCGGGTGATAGGCGTGATAAAGTCGTGCGAGTCGCATTGTGTCACTATGTAGTGACTCATTCATGGCTTTTCCCTGTTAAATTCACTCCAAAGCTATTCACTCCACGCATTCCCGAAAATTCTGGGTCGTTTTGAAGTCACAATGTCATCAGGATTAAATTCACTGGCGTCCGGATTAAATCGGCTGGCGGTTGGATTAATTTCAGTGGCACTTGGATTAAAATGAATGGCACCTGGATTAATTTCAGTGGCGGCTGGATTAAATTGACTGGCGCCTAGATTAATTTGGCTGGCGCTTGGATTAAATTGAGCGGGAAAACCTGTAGTTATGGAGTTTCCAGTTGTGGAGTTTCTAGTTGTGAAGTTGCGGAGTCTATGGTTGTGGAGTATTTAGTTGTGAAGTTTCTAGTTGTGGAGTTTCGAGTTGTGGAGTCTCTAGTTGTGGAGTTTCTAGTTGTGGAGTTTTTAGTTGTGGAGTATCTAGTTGTTGAGTTTCCAGTTGTGAAGTATCTAGCTGTGGAGTTTCCAGTTGTGGAGTATCTAGTTGTGGAGTTTTAAGTTGCGGAGTTTCTAGTTTTGCAGTTTCTAGCTGTGGATTTTCTAGATATGGAATTTCTAGTTGCCGAGTCTGTATTTTGTGGAGTTTCTAGTTGTTGAGTTTTTAGTTGTGGAGTTTCTAGTTGTTGAGTTTCTAGTTTGAAGTCTCTAGTAGTAGATTCTCTAGTTGTGGAGTCTCTAGTTTAGGAGTTTCTAGTTGAAGAGATTTTGTTGTGGAGTGTCTAGTTGTGGAGTTTCCAGGTGTGGAGTTTCGAGTTGTGGAGTTTCTAGTTGCAGAGTCTCTAGTTGTGGAGTTTCAAGTTGTGGAGTCTCTAGTTGTGGAGTTTCTAGTTGCCGAGTTTCCAGTTGTGGAGTATATAGTAGTGGAGTCTCCAGTTGTGGAGTCCCTAGTTGTAGAGTTTCTAGTTGCGGAGTCCCAAGCTGTGGAGTTTCAAGTTGTGAAGTTTCTAGTTGTGGACTCTCAAGTTGTGGAGTTTAAAGTTGTGGAGTTTTAAGTTGTGGAGTCTCTAGTTGTGGAGTTTATGTTTGCAGAGTATCTAGTTGTGGAGTTTCCAGTTGTGGAGTTTCTAGTTGTGAAGTTGCGGAGTCTCTGGTTGTGAGTTTTTAGTTGTGGAGTTTCTAGTTGTGGAGTTTCGAGTTGTGGAGTCTCTAGTTGTGGAGTTTCTAGTTGTGGAATGTAGAGTTGTGGAGTTTCTAGTTGTGGAGTTACTAGTTGCGGATTTTCTAGCTGTGGATTTTCTAGTTGCGTAACTTAAGGTCGTGAGGTTTCAAGTTGTGGAGTCTCTAGTTGTGTAGTTTCTAGCTGTGGAGTTTCTAGTTGCGGAGTTTCTCTTTGTGGAGTATTTAGCTGCGGAGTTTCTAGTTGCAGAGTCTCTGATTGTGGAGTTTCTAGTTGCGGAGTCTCTAGTTGTGGAGTTTCTAGTTGTGGAGTTTCTAGTTGTGGGGTTTTCAGTTGTGGAGTTATAGTTGTGGACTTTCTAGACATGAAATTTCTTGAAGCCGAATCTCTAATTGTGGAGCTTGTAGTTGTGGACTTTCTAGTTGTTGAGTTTCTAGTTGTGGAGTCTCTAGTTGCAGAGTTTCTAGTTGTGGTGTCTCTAGTTGTGGAGTTTCTGGTTGTGGAGTTTCTAGTTGTGGAGTTTCAAGTTGTGGAGTTTCTAGTTGTGGAGTCTCAAGTTGTGGAGTTGAAAGTTGTAGAGTTTCAAGTTGTGGAGTCTCTAGTTGGGGAGTTTCTAGTTGCAGAGTATCTAGTTGTGGAGTTTCCATGTGTGGAGTTTCTATTTGTCGAGTTGCGGAGTCTCTGGTTGTGGAGTTTCTAGTTGTGGAGTTTCTAGTTGTGGAGTTTCGAGTTGTGGAGTCTCTAGTTGTGGAGTTTCTAGTTGTGGAGTTTCCAGTAGTGGAGTATCTAGTTGTGGAGTTTCCAGTTGTGAAGTATCTAGTTGTGGAGTTTCCAGTTGTGGAGTATCTAGTTGTGAAGTTTTAAGTTGTGGAGTTTCTAGTTGCGGAGTTTCTAGTTGCGGAGTTTTTAATAGAGGAGTTTGTAGTTGTGAAGTCTCTAGTTTTGCAGTTTCTAGCTGTGGAGTTTCTAGATATGGAATTACTAGTTGCCGAGTCTGTATTTTGTGGAGTTTCTAGTTGTTGAGTTTTAGTTGTGGAGTTTCTAGTTGTTGAGTTTCTAGTTTGAAGTCTCTAGTAGTAGATTCTCTAGTTGTGGAGTCTCTAATTTAGGAGTTTCTAGTTGAAGAGATTTTGTTGTGGAGTGTCTAGTTGTGGAGTTTCCAGTTGTGGAGTTTCTAGTTGCAGAGTCTCTAGTTGTGGAGTTTCAAGTTGTGGAGTCTCTAGTTGTGGAGTTTCTAGTTGCCGAGTTTCCAGTTGTGGAGTATATAGTAGTGGAGTTTCCAGTTGTGGAGTCCCTAGTTGTAGTGTTTCTAGTTGCGGAGTCCCAAGCTGTGGAGTTTCAAGTTGTGAAGTTTCAAGTTGTGGACTCTCAAGTTGTGGAGTTTTAAGTTGTGGAGTCTCTAGTTGTGGAGTTTATAGTTGCAGAGTATCTAGTTGTGGAGTTTCCAGTTGTGGAGTTTCTAGTTTTGAAGTTGCGGAGTCTCTGGTTGTGAGTTTTTAGTTGTGGAGTTTCTAGTTGTGAAGTTTCGAGTTGTGGAGTCTCTAGTTGTGGAGTTTCTAGTTGTGGAATGTAGAGTTGTGGAGTTTCTAGTTGTGGAGTTACTAGTTGCGGATTTTCTAGCTGTGGATTTTCTAGTTGCGTAACTTAGGGTCGTGAGGTTTCAAGTTGTGGAGTTTCTATTTTTGGAGTTTCTAGTTGTGGAATTTCTAGTTGTGGAGTCTCTAGTTGTGTAGTTTCTAGCTGCGGAGTTTCTAGTTGCGGAGTTTCTATTTGTGGAGTATCTAGCTGCGGAGTTTCTAGTTGCAGAGTCTCTGATTATCGAGTTTCTAGTTGCGGAGTCTCTAGTTGTGGAGTTTCTAGTTGTGGAGTTTCTAGTTGTGGGGTTTTCAGTTGTGGAGTTATAGTTGTGGACTTTCTAGACATGAAATTTCTTGTAGCCGAATCTCTATTTGTGGAGCTTGTAGTTGTGGACTTTCTAGTTGTTGAGTTTCTAGTTGTGGAGTCTCTAGTTGCAGAGTTTCTAGTTGTGGAGTGTCTGGTTGTGGTGTTTCTAGTTGTGGAGTTTCTGGTTGTGGAGTTTCTAGTTGTGGAGTCTCATGTTGTGGAGTTTAAAGTTGTAGAGTTTCAAGTTGTGGAGTCTCTAGTTGTGGAGTTTCCGGTTGTGAAGTATCTAGTTGTGGAGTTTCCAGTTGTGGAGTATCGAGTTGTGAAGTTTTAAGTTGTGGAGTTTCTAGTTGCGGAGTTTCTAGTTGCAGAGTTTATAATAGAGGAGTTTCTAGTTGTGAAGTTTCAAGTTGCGGAGTCTCAAGTTGTGGAGTTTCCAGTTGTAGAGTTTTTAGTTGTGGAGTTTCTATTTGTTGAGTTTCTAGTTGTGAAGTCTCTAGTTTTGCAGTTTCTAGTTGTGGAGTTTCTAGATATGGAATTACTAGTGACCGAGTCTGTATTTGTGGAGTTTGAAGTTGTGGAGTTTCTAGTTGTTGAGTTTCTAGTTGTGCAGTCTCTAGTTGCGGAGTTTCTAGTTGCGGACTTTCTAGTTGTGGAGTTTCTGGTTGTGGAGTTTCTAGTTGAGGAGTTTCAAGTTGTGGAGTTTCTAGTTGTAGAGTCTCTTGTTGCGGAGTTGCTAGTTGTGAAGTTTCTAGTTGCGGAGTTTCTAGTTTTGGAGTTTATAGTTGTGGAGTTTCTAGTTGTAGAGTCTCCTGTTGCGGAGTTTCTAGTTGCGGAGTTTCTAGTTGGGGAGTTTCCAGTTGTAGAGTTTCTAGTTGTGGAGTTTCTATTTGGGCAGTCTCAAGTTGTGGAGTTTAAACTTGTGGAGTTTCAAGTTGTGGAGTCTATAGTTGTGGTGTTTCTAGTTGTAGATTTTCTAGTTGTGGAGTATCTAGTTGTGGATTTTCCAGTTGTGGAGTTTCTAGTTGTTGAGTTGCGGAGTCTCTAGTTGTTGAGTTTCTAGTTGCAGAGTCTCTAGTTGTGGAGTTTCTAGATATGGAATTACTAGTTTCCGAGTCTGTATTTGTGGAGTTTGAAGTTGTGGAGTTTCTAGTTGTGGAGTTTCTAGTTGTGGAGTCTCTTGTTGTGGAGTTTCAAGTTGTGGAGTGTCTAGTTGTGGAGTTTCTAGTTGTGGAGTCTCTAGTTATGAAGTTTCTAGTTGTGGAGTTTCTGGTTCTGGAGTTTCTAGTTGCGGAGTCTCTAGTTGTGCAGTTTCAAGTTGTGGAGTTTCTAGTTGCGGAGTCTCAAGTTGTGGAGTTTCTAGTTGTGGAACTTCAAGTTGTGGAGTTTCTAGTTGCGGAGTCTCAAGTTGTGGAGTTTCTAGTTGTGGAGTTTCAAGTTGTGGAGTTTCTAGTTGTTGAGTTTCTAGTTTGAAGTCTCTAGTACTAGATTCTCTAGTTGTGGAGTCTCTAGTTTAGGAGTTTCTAGTTGAAGAGATTTTGTTGTGGAGTGTCTAGTTGTGGAGTTTCCAGTTGTAGAGTTTCGAGTTGTGAAGTTTCTAGTTGCAGAGTCTCTAGTTGTGGAGTTTCAAGTTGTGGAGTCTCTAGTTGTGGAGTTTCTAGTTGCCGAGTTTCCAGTTGTAGAGTATATAGTGTTGGAGTGTCCAGTTGTGGAGTCCCTAGTTGTGGAGTTTCTAGTTGCGGAGTCCCAAGTTGTAGAGTTTCAAGTTGTGAAGTTTCTAGTTGTGGACTCTCAAGTTGTGGAGTTTAAAGTTGTGGAGTTTTAAGTTGTGGAGTCTCTAGTTGTGGAGTTTCTAGTTGCAGAGTATCTAGTTGTGGAGTTTCCAGTTGTGGAGTTTCTAGTTGTGAAGTTGCGGAGTCTCTGGTTGTGAGTTTTTAGTTGTGGAGTTTCTAGTTGTGGAGTTTCGAGTTGTGGAGTCTCTAGTTGTGGAGTTTCTAGTTGTGGAATGTAGAGTTGTGGAGTTTCTCGTTGTGGAGTTACTAGTTGCGGATTTTCTAGCTGTGGATTTTCTAGTTGCGTAACTTAAGGTCGTGAGGTTTCAAGTTGTGCAGTTTTTATTTGTGGAGTTTCCAGTTGTGGAGTTTCTAGTTGTGGAGTCTCTAGTTGTGTAGTTTCTAGCTGCATAGTTTCTAGTTGCGGAGTTTCTATTTGTGGAGTATCTAGCGGCGGAGTTTCTAGTTGCAGAGTCTCTGATTGTGGAGTTTCTAGTTGCGGAGTCCCTGTTGTGGAGTTTCTAGTTGTGGAGTTTCTAGTTGTGGGGTTTCCAGTTGTGGAGTTATAGTTGTGGACTTTCTAGACATGAAATTTCTTGTAGCCGAATCTCTATTTGTGGAGCTTGTAGTTGTGGACTTTCTAGTTGTTGAGTTTCTAGTTGTGGAGTCTCTAGTTGCAGAGTTTCTAGTTGTGGAGTGTCTGGTTGTGGTGTTTCTAGTTGTGGAGTTTCTGGTTGTGGAGTTTCTAGTTGTGGAGTTTCCAGTTGTGGAGTTTCTAGTTGTGGAGTCTCAAGTTGTGGAGTTTAAAGTTGTAGAGTTTCAAGTTGCGGAGTCTCTAGTTGTGGAGTTTCTAGTTGCAGAGTATCTAGTTGTGGAGTTTCCATGTGTGGAGTTTCTAGTTGTCGAGTTGCGGAGTCTCTGGTTGTGCAGTTTCTAGTTGTGGAGTTTCTAGTTGTGGAGTTTCGAGTTGTGGAGTCTCTAGTTGTGGAGTTTCTAGTTGTGGAGTTTCCAGTAGTGGAGTATCTAGTTGTGGAGTTTCCAGTTGTGAAGTATCTAGTTGTGGAGTTTCCAGTTGTGGAGTATCTAGTTGTGAAGTTTTAAGTTGTGTAGTTTCTAGTTGCGGAGTTTTTAATAGAGGAGTTTCTAGTTGTCAAGTTTCAAGTTGCGGAGTCTCAAGTTGTGGAGTTTCCAGTTGTGGAGTTTTAAGTTGTGGAGTTTCTAGTTGCGGAGTTTTTAATAGTGGAGTTTCTAGTTGTGAAGTTTCAAGTTGCGGAGTCTCAAGTTGTGGAGTTTCCAGTTGTGGAGTTTTTAGTTGTGGAGTTTCTAGTTGTTGAGTTTCTAGTTGTGAAGTCTCTAGTTTTTCAGTTTCTAGTCGTGGAGTTTCTAGATAAGGAATTTCTAGTTGCCGAGTCTGTATTTGTGAAGTTTGAAGTTGAGGAGTTTCTAGTTGTGGAGTTTCTAGTTGTGGAGTCTCGAGTTGTGGAGTTTCTAGTTGCAGAGTATCTAGTTGTGGAGTTTCCAGTTGTGGAGTTTCTAGTTGTGGAGTTGCGGAGTTTCTAGTTGCGGAGTTTCTAGTTGTGGAGTTTCTGGTTGTGGAGTTTCTAGTTGAGGAGTTTCAAGTTGTGGAGTTTCTAGTTGTGGAGTCTCTAGTTGTGGAGTCTCTAGTTGCGGAGTTTCTAGTTTTAGATTTTCCAGTTGTGGAGTTTCTAGTTGTTGAGTTGCGGAGTCTCTAGACGTTGAGTTTATAGTTGCAGAGTCTCTAGTTGTGGAGTTTCAAGTTGTGGAGTCTCTACATGTGGAGTTTCTAGTTGTCGAGTTTCCAGTTGTGGAGTATCTAGTAGTGGAGTTTCTAGTTGTGGAGTTTCTAGTTGTGGAGTCCCTAGTTGTGGAGTTTCTAGTTGCGGAGTTTCTAGTTGTGGAGTTTCAAGTTGCGGAGTCTCAAGCTGGGGAGTTTCTAGTTGTTGAGTTTTTAGTTGTGGTGTTTCTAGTTGTTGAGTTTCTAGTTTGAAGTCTCTAGTTGTAGATTCTCTAGTTGTGGAGTCTCTAGTTTAGGAGTTTCTAGTTGAAGAGTTTTTTGTTGTGGAATGTCTAGTTGTGGAGTTTCCAGCTGTGGAGTTTCGAGTTGTGGAGTTTCTAGTTGCAGAGTCTCTAGTTGTGGAGTTTCAAGTTGTGGAGTCTCTAGTTGTGGAGTTTTTAGTTGCCGAGTTTCCAGTTGTGGAGTATCTAGTAGTGGAGTTTCAAGTTGTGGAGTTTCTAGTTGTGGAGTCTCAAGTTGTGGAGTTTAAAGTTGTGGAGTTTCAAGTTGTGGAGTCTCTAGTTGTGGAGTTTCTAGTTGCAGAGTATCTAGTTATGGAGTTTCCAGTTGTGGAGTTTCTAGTTGTGAAGTTGCGGAGTCTATGGTTGTGGAGTATTTAGTTGTGAAGTTTCTAGTTGTGGAGTTTTGAGTTGTGGAGTCTCTAGTTGTGGAGTTTCTAGTTGTGGAGTTTTTAGTTGTGGAGTATCTAGTTGTGGAGTTTCCAGTTGTGAAGTATCTAGCTGTGGAGTTTCCAGTTGTGGAGTATCTAGTTGTGGAGTTTTAAGTAGCGGAGTTTCTAGTTGCGGAGTTTCTAGTTGCGGAGTTTTTAATAGCGGAGTTTCTAGTTGTGAAGTTTCAAGTTGCAGAGTCTCAAGTTGTGGAGTTTCCAGTTGTGGAATTTTTAGTTGTGGAGTTTTTAATTGTTGAGTTTCTAGTTGTGAAGTCTCTAGTTTTGCAGTTTCTAGCTGTGGAGTTTCTAGATATGGAATTTCTAGTTGCCGAGTCTGTATTTTGTGGATTTTCTAGTTGTTGAGTTTTTAGTTGTGGAGTTTCTAGTTGTTGAGTTTCTAGTTTGAAGTCTCTAGTAGTAGATTCTCTAGTTGTGGAGTCTCTAGTTTAGGAGTTTCTAGTTGAAGAGATTTTGTTGTGGAGTGTCCAGTTGAGGAGTTTCCAGTTGTGGAGTTTCGAGTTGTGGAGTTTCTAGTTGCAGAGTCTCTAGTTGTGGAGTTTCAAGTTGTGGAGTCTCTAGTTGTGGAGTTTCTAGTTGCCGAGTTTCCAGTTGTGGAGTATATAGTAGTGGAGTTTCCAGTTGTGGAGTCCCTAGTTGTAGAGTTTGTAGTTGCGGAGTCCCAAGCTGTGGAGTTTCAAGTTGTGAAGTTTCTAGTTGTGGACTCTCAAGTTGTGGAGTTTAAAGTTGTGGAGTTTTAAGTTGTGGAGTCTCTAGTTGTTGAGTTTATAGTTGCAGAGTATCTAGTTGTGGAGTTTCCAGTTGTGGAGTTTCTAGTTGTGAAGTTGCGGAGTCTCTGGTTGTGAGTTTTTAGTTGTGGAGTTTCTAGTTGTGGAGTTTCGAGTTGTGGAGTCTCTGGTTGTGGTGTTTCTAGTTGTGGAGTTTCTGGTTGTGGAGTTTCTAGTAGTGGAGTTTCCAGTTGTGGAGTTTCTAGTTGTGGAGTCTCAAGTTGTGGAGTTTAAAGTTGTAGAGTTTCAAGTTGTGGAGTCTCTAGTTGTGGAGTTTCTAGTTGCAGAGTATCTAGTTGTGGAGTTTCCATGTGTGGAGTTTCTAGTTGTCGAGTTGCGGAATCTCTGGTTGTGGAGTTTCTAGTTGTGGAGTTTCTAGTTGTGAAGTTTCTAGTTGTGGAGTCTCTAGTTGTGGAGTTTAAAGTTGTGGAGTTTCAAGTTGTGGAGTATCTAGTTGTGGAGTTTCCAGTTGTGAAGTATCTAGTTGTGGAGTTTCCAGTTGTGGAGTATCTAGTTGTGAAGTTTTAAGTTGTGAAGTTTCTAGTTGCGGAGTTTCTAGTTGCGGAGTTTTCAATAGAGGAGTTTCTAGTTGTGAAGTTTCCAGTTGCGGAGTCTCAAGTTGTGGAGTTTCCAGTTGTGGAGTTTTTAGTTGTGGAGTTCCTATTTGTTGAGTTTCTAGTTGTGAAGTCTCTAGTTTTGCAGTTTCTAGTTGTGGAGTTTCTAGATATGGAATTACTAGTGACCGAGTCTGTATTTGTGGAGTTTGAAGTTGTGGAGTTTCTAGTTGTTGAGTTTCTAGTTGTGGAGTCTCTAGTTGCGGAGTTTCTAGTTGCGGACTTTCTAGTTGTGGTGTTTCTAGTTGTAGATTTTCTAGTTGTGGAGTATCTAGTTGTGGAGTTTCTGGTTGTGGAGTTTCTAGTTGCGGAGTCTCTAGTTGTGCAGTTTCAAGTTGTGGAGTTTCTAGTTGCGGAGTCTCAAGTTGGGGAGTTTCTAGTTGTGGAACTTCAAGTTGTGGAGTTTCTAGTTGCGGAGTCTCAAGTTGTGGAGTTTCTAGTTGTGGAGTTTCAAGTTGTGGAGTTTCTAGTTGTGGAGCTTCAAGTTGTGGAGTTTCTAGTTTTGGACTTTCGAGTTGTGGAGTTTCTAGTTGTGGAGTTTCTAGTTGTAGAGTTTCTAGTTGCAGCGTCTCTAGTTTTGGAGTTTCTAGTTGCGAATTCTCTAGTTGAGGAGTCTCTAGTTGTAGAAATTCTAGTTGTGGAGTTTCTAGTTGTGGAGTTTCAAGTTGTGGAGTTTCTAGTTGCGGCGTCAAGTTGTGGAGTTTCTAGTTGCGGAGTGTCTAGTTGTGGTGTTTCTAGCTGTGGAATTTCTTGTTTCGGAGTTTCTAAATGCGGAGTTTCTAGTTGCGGTGTTCCATAGTTGCAGAGTCTCTAGTTGTGGAGTTTCTAGTTGTGGAGTGTCTAGTTGTGGAGTTTCCAGTTGTGGAGGTTCTAGTAGAGTTTCGAATTTTGAAGTTTCTAGTTGTTGAGTTTCTAGTTTAAGTCTCTAGTTGTAGATTCTCTAGTTGTGGAGTCTCTAGTTTAGGAGTTTCTAGTTGAAAAGTTTTTAGTTGTGGAGTGTCTAGTTGTGGAGTTTCCAGTTGTGGAGTTTCGAGTTGTAGAGTTTCGAGTTTTGGAGTTTCTAGTTGTGGAATTTTGAGTTGTGGAGTTTCTAATTGTGAAGTCTCTAGTTTTGCAGTTTCTAGCTGTGGAGTTTCTAGATATGGAATTTCTAGTTGCCGAGTCTGTATTTGTGGAGTTTCTAGTTGTTGAGTTTTTAGTTGTGGAGTTTCTAGTTGTTGAGTTTCTAGTTTGAAGTCTCTAGTAGTAGATTCTCTAGTTGTGGAGTCTCTAGTTTAGGAGTTTCTAGTTGAAGAGATTTTGTTTTGGAGTGTCTAGTTGTGGAGTTTCCAGTTGTAGAGTTTTGAGTTGTGAAGTTTCTAGTTGCAGAGTCTCTAGTTGTGGAGTTTCAAGTTGTGGAGTCTCTAGTTGTGGAGTTTCTAGTTGCCGAGTTTCCAGTTGTGGAGTATATAGTAGTGGAGTGTCCAGTTGTGGAGTCCCTAGTTGTGGAGTTTCTAGTTGCGGAGTCCCAAGTTGTGGAGTTTCAAGTTGTGAAGTTTCTAGTTGTGGACTCTCAAGTTGTGGAGTTTAAAGTTGTGGAGTTTTAAGTTGTGGAGTCTCTAGTTGTGGAGTTTCTAGTTGCAGAGTATCTAGTTGTGGAGTTTCCAGTTGTGGAGTTTCTAGTTGTGAAGTTGCGGAGTCTCTGGTTGTGAGTTTTTAGTTGTGGAGTTTCTTGTTGTGGAGTTTCTAGTTGTGGAGTCTCTAGTTGTGGAGTTTCTAGTTGTGGAATGTAGAGTTGTGGAGTTTCTAGTTGTGGAGTTACTAGTTGCGGATTTTCTAGCTGTGGATTTTCTAGTTGCGTAACTTAAGGTCGTGAGGTTTCAAGTTGTGGAGTTTTTATTTGTGGAGTTTCCAGTTGTGGAATTTCTAGTTGTGGAGTCTCTAGTTGTGTAGTTTCTAGCTGTGGAGTTTCTAGTTGCGGAGTTTCTATTTGTGGAGTATCTAGCGGCGGAGTTTCTAGTTGCAGAGTCACTGATTGTGGAGTTTCTAGTTGCGGAGTCCCTGTTGTGGAGTTTCTAGTTGTGGAGTTTCTAGTTGTGGGGTTTCCAGTTGTGGAGGTATAGTTGTGGACTTTCTAGACATGAAATTTCTTGTAGCCGAATCTCTATTTGTGGAGCTTGTAGTTGTGGACTTTCTAGTTGTTGAGTTTCTAGTTGTGGAGTCTCTAGTTGCAGAGTGTCTAGTTGTGGAGTGTCTGGTTGTGGTGTTTCTAGTTGTGGAGTTTCTGGTTGTGGAGTTTCTAGTTGTGGAGTTTCCAGTTGTGGAGTTTCTAGTTGTGGAGTCTCAAGTTGTGGAGTTTAAAGTTGTAGAGTTTCAAGTTGTGGAGTCTCTAGTTGTGAAGTTTCTAGTTGCAGAGTATCTAGTTGTGGAGTTTCCATGTGTGGAGTTTCTAGTTGTCGAGTTGCGGAGTCTCTGGTTGTGGAGTTTCTAGTTGTGGAGTTTCTAGTTGTGGAGTTTCGAGTTGTGGAGTCTCTAGTTGTGGAGTTTCTAGTTGTGGAATTTTTAGTTGTGGAGTTTTTAATTGTTGAGTTTCTAGTTGTGAAGTCTCTAGTTTTGCAGTTTCTAGCTGTGGAGTTTCTAGATATGGAATTTCTAGTTGCCGAGTCTGTATTTTGTGGATTTTCTAGTTGTTGAGTTTTTAGTTGTGGAGTTTCTAGTTGTTGAGTTTCTAGTTTGAAGTCTCTAGTAGTAGATTCTCTAGTTGTGGAGTCTCTAGTTTAGGAGTTTCTAGTTGAAGAGATTTTGTTGTGGAGTGTCCAGTTGAGGAGTTTCCAGTTGTGGAGTTTCGAGTTGTGGAGTTTCTAGTTGCAGAGTCTCTAGTTGTGGAGTTTCAAGTTGTGGAGTCTCTAGTTGTGGAGTTTCTAGTTGCCGAGTTTCCAGTTGTGGAGTATATAGTAGTGGAGTTTCCAGTTGTGGAGTCCCTAGTTGTAGAGTTTGTAGTTGCGGAGTCCCAAGCTGTGGAGTTTCAAGTTGTGAAGTTTCTAGTTGTGGACTCTCAAGTTGTGGAGTTTAAAGTTGTGGAGTTTTAAGTTGTGGAGTCTCTAGTTGTGGAGTTTATAGTTGCAGAGTATCTAGTTGTGGAGTTTCCAGTTGTGGAGTTTCTAGTTGTGAAGTTGCGGAGTCTCTGGTTGTGAGTTTTTAGTTGTGGAGTTTCTAGTTGTGGAGTTTCGAGTTGTGGAGTCTCTGGTTGTGGTGTTTCTAGTTGTGGAGTTTCTGGTTGTGGAGTTTCTAGTAGTGGAGTTTCCAGTTGTGGAGTTTCTAGTTGTGGAGTCTCAAGTTGTGGAGTTTAAAGTTGTAGAGTTTCAAGTTGTGGAGTCTCTAGTTGTGGAGTTTCTAGTTGCAGAGTATCTAGTTGTGGAGTTTCCATGTGTGGAGTTTCTAGTTGTCGAGTTGCGGAATCTCTGGTTGTGGAGTTTCTAGTTGTGGAGTTTCTAGTTGTGAAGTTTCTAGTTGTGGAGTCTCTAGTTGTGGAGTTTAAAGTTGTGGAGTTTCAAGTTGTGGAGTATCTAGTTGTGGAGTTTCCAGTTGTGAAGTATCTAGTTGTGGAGTTTCCAGTTGTGGAGTATCTAGTTGTGAAGTTTTAAGTTGTGAAGTTTCTAGTTGCGGAGTTTCTAGTTGCGGAGTTTTCAATAGAGGAGTTTCTAGTTGTGAAGTTTCCAGTTGCGGAGTCTCAAGTTGTGGAGTTTCCAGTTGTGGAGTTTTTAGTTGTGGAGTTCCTATTTGTTGAGTTTCTAGTTGTGAAGTCTCTAGTTTTGCAGTTTCTAGTTGTGGAGTTTCTAGATATGGAATTACTAGTGACCGAGTCTGTATTTGTGGAGTTTGAAGTTGTGGAGTTTCTAGTTGTTGAGTTTCTAGTTGTGGAGTCTCTAGTTGCGGAGTTTCTAGTTGCGGACTTTCTAGTTGTGGTGTTTCTAGTTGTAGATTTTCTAGTTGTGGAGTATCTAGTTGTGGAGTTTCTGGTTGTGGAGTTTCTAGTTGCGGAGTCTCTAGTTGTGCAGTTTCAAGTTGTGGAGTTTCTAGTTGCGGAGTCTCAAGTTGTGGAGTTTCTAGTTGTGGAACTTCAAGTTGTGGAGTTTCTAGTTGCGGAGTCTCAAGTTGTGGAGTTTCTAGTTGTGGAGTTTCAAGTTGTGGAGTTTCTAGTTGTGGAGCTTCAAGTTGTGGAGTTTCTAGTTTTGGACTTTCGAGTTGTGGAGTTTCTAGTTGTGGAGTTTCTAGTTGTAGAGTTTCTAGTTGCAGCGTCTCTAGTTTTGGAGTTTCTAGTTGCGAATTCTCTAGTTGAGGAGTCTCTAGTTGTAGAAATTCTAGTTGTGGAGTTTCTAGTTGTGGAGTTTCAAGTTGTGGAGTTTCTAGTTGCGGCGTCTCAAGTTGTGGAGTTTCTAGTTGCGGAGTGTCTAGTTGTGGTGTTTCTAGCTGTGGAATTTCTTGTTTCGGAGTTTCTAAATGCGGAGTTTCTAGTTGCGGTGTTCCATAGTTGCAGAGTCTCTAGTTGTGGAGTTTCTAGTTGTGGAGTGTCTAGTTGTGGAGTTTCCAGTTGTGGAGGTTCTAGTAGAGTTTCGAATTTTGAAGTTTCTAGTTGTTGAGTTTCTAGTTTAAGTCTCTAGTTGTAGATTCTCTAGTTGTGGAGTCTCTAGTTTAGGAGTTTCTAGTTGAAAAGTTTTTAGTTGTGGAGTGTCTAGTTGTGGAGTTTCCAGTTGTGGAGTTTCGAGTTGTAGAGTTTCGAGTTTTGGAGTTTCTAGTTGTGGAATTTTGAGTTGTGGAGTTTCTAGTTGTGAAGTCTCTAGTTTTGCAGTTTCTAGCTGTGGAGTTTCTAGATATGGAATTTCTAGTTGCCGAGTCTGTATTTGTGGAGTTTCTAGTTGTTGAGTTTTTAGTTGTGGAGTTTCTAGTTGTTGAGTTTCTAGTTTGAAGTCTCTAGTAGTAGATTCTCTAGTTGTGGAGTCTCTAGTTTAGGAGTTTCTAGTTGAAGAGATTTTGTTTTGGAGTGTCTAGTTGTGGAGTTTCCAGTTGTAGAGTTTTGAGTTGTGAAGTTTCTAGTTGCAGAGTCTCTAGTTGTGGAGTTTCAAGTTGTGGAGTCTCTAGTTGTGGAGTTTCTAGTTGCCGAGTTTCCAGTTGTGGAGTATATAGTAGTGGAGTGTCCAGTTGTGGAGTCCCTAGTTGTGGAGTTTCTAGTTGCGGAGTCCCAAGTTGTGGAGTTTCAAGTTGTGAAGTTTCTAGTTGTGGACTCTCAAGTTGTGGAGTTTAAAGTTGGAGTTTTAAGTTGTGGAGTCTCTAGTTGTGGAGTTTCTAGTTGCAGAGTATCTAGTTGTGGAGTTTCCAGTTGTGGAGTTTCTAGTTGTGAAGTTGCGGAGTCTCTGGTTGTGAGTTTTTAGTTGTGGAGTTTCTAGTTGTGGAGTTTCTAGTTGTGGAGTCTCTAGTTGTGGAGTTTCTAGTTGTGGAATGTAGAGTTGTGGAGTTTCTAGTTGTGGAGTTACTAGTTGCGGATTTTCTAGCTGTGGATTTTCTAGTTGCGTAACTTAAGGTCGTGAGGTTTCAAGTTGTGGAGTTTTTATTTGTGGAGTTTCCAGTTGTGGAGTTTCTAGTTGTGGAGTCTCTAGTTGTGTAGTTTCTAGCTGTGGAGTTTCTAGTTGCGGAGTTTCTATTTGTGGAGTATCTAGCGGCGGAGTTTCTAGTTGCAGAGTCACTGATTGTGGAGTTTCTAGTTGCGGAGTCCCTGTTGTGGAGTTTCTAGTTGTGGAGTTTCTAGTTGTGGGGTTTCCAGTTGTGGAGTTATAGTTGTGGACTTTCTAGACATGAAATTTCTTGTAGCCGAATCTCTATTTGTGGAGCTTGTAGTTGTGGACTTTCTAGTTGTTGAGTTTCTAGTTGTGGAGTCTCTAGTTGCAGAGTGTCTAGTTGTGGAGTGTCTGGTTGTGGTGTTTCTAGTTGTGGAGTTTCTGGTTGTGGAGTTTCTAGTTGTGGAGTTTCCAGTTGTGGAGTTTCTAGTTGTGGAGTCTCAAGTTGTGGAGTTTAAAGTTGTAGAGTTTCAAGTTGTGGAGTCTCTAGTTGTGAAGTTTCTAGTTGCAGAGTATCTAGTTGTGGAGTTTCCATGTGTGGAGTTTCTAGTTGTCGAGTTGCGGAGTCTCTGGTTGTGGAGTTTCTAGTTGTGGAGTTTCTAGTTGTGGAGTTTCGAGTTGTGGAGTCTCTAGTTGTGGAGTTTCTAGTTGTGGAATTTTTAGTTGTGGAGTTTTTATTTGTTGAGTTTCTAGTTGTGAAGTCTCTAGTTTTGCAGTTTCTAGCTGTGGAGTTTCTAGATATGGAATTTCTAGTTGCCGAGTCTGTATTTTGTGGATTTTCTAGTTGTTGAGTTTTTAGTTGTGGAGTTTCTAGTTGTTGAGTTTCTAGTTTGAAGTCTCTAGTAGTAGATTCTCTAGTTGTGGAGTCTCTAGTTTAGGAGTTTCTAGTTGAAGAGATTTTGTTGTGGAGTGTCCAGTTGAGGAGTTTCCAGTTGTGGAGTTTCGAGTTGTGGAGTTTCTAGTTGCAGAGTCTCTAGTTGTGGAGTTTCAAGTTGTGGAGTCTCTAGTTGTGGAGTTTCTAGTTGCCGAGTTTCCAGTTGTGGAGTATATAGTAGTGGAGTTTCCAGTTGTGGAGTCCCTAGTTGTAGAGTTTGTAGTTGCGGAGTCCCAAGCTGTGGAGTTTCAAGTTGTGAAGTTTCTAGTTGTGGACTCTCAAGTTGTGGAGTTTAAAGTTGTGGAGTTTTAAGTTGTGGAGTCTCTAGTTGTGGAGTTTATAGTTGCAGAGTATCTAGTTGTGGAGTTTCCAGTTGTGGAGTTTCTAGTTGTGAAGTTGCGGAGTCTCTGGTTGTGAGTTTTTAGTTGTGGAGTTTCTAGTTGTGGAGTTTCGAGTTGTGGAGTCTCTGGTTGTGGTGTTTCTAGTTGTGGAGTTTCTGGTTGTGGAGTTTCTAGTAGTGGAGTTTCCAGTTGTGGAGTTTCTAGTTGTGGAGTCTCAAGTTGTGGAGTTTAAAGTTGTAGAGTTTCAAGTTGTGGAGTCTCTAGTTGTGGAGTTTCTAGTTGCAGAGTATCTAGTTGTGGAGTTTCCATGTGTGGAGTTTCTAGTTGTCGAGTTGCGGAATCTCTGGTTGTGGAGTTTCTAGTTGTGGAGTTTCTAGTTGTGAAGTTTCTAGTTGTGGAGTCTCTAGTTGTGGAGTTTAAAGTTGTGGAGTTTCAAGTTGTGGAGTATCTAGTTGTGGAGTTTCCAGTTGTGAAGTATCTAGTTGTGGAGTTTCCAGTTGTGGAGTATCTAGTTGTGAAGTTTTAAGTTGTGAAGTTTCTAGTTGCGGAGTTTCTAGTTGCGGAGTTTTCAATAGAGGAGTTTCTAGTTGTGAAGTTTCCAGTTGCGGAGTCTCAAGTTGTGGAGTTTCCAGTTGTGGAGTTTTTAGTTGTGGAGTTCCTATTTGTTGAGTTTCTAGTTGTGAAGTCTCTAGTTTTGCAGTTTCTAGTTGTGGAGTTTCTAGATATGGAATTACTAGTGACCGAGTCTGTATTTGTGGAGTTTGAAGTTGTGGAGTTTCTAGTTGTTGAGTTTCTAGTTGTGGAGTCTCTAGTTGCGGAGTTTGTAGTTGCGGACTTTCTAGTTGTGGTGTTTCTAGTTGTAGATTTTCTAGTTGTGGAGTATCTAGTTGTGGAGTTTCTGGTTGTGGAGTTTCTAGTTGCGGAGTCTCTAGTTGTGCAGTTTCAAGTTGTGGAGTTTCTAGTTGCGGAGTCTCAAGTTGTGGAGTTTCTAGTTGTGGAACTTCAAGTTGTGGAGTTTCTAGTTGCGGAGTCTCAAGTTGTGGAGTTTCTAGTTGTGGAGTTTCAAGTTGTGGAGTTTCTAGTTGTGGAGCTTCAAGTTGTGGAGTTTCTAGTTTCGGACTTTCGAGTTGTGGAGTTTCTAGTTGTGGAGTTTCTAGTTGTAGAGTTTCTAGTTGCAGCGTCTCTAGGTTTGGAGTTTCTAGTTGCGAATTCTCTAGTTGAGGAGTCTCTAGTTGTAGAAATTCTAGTTGTGGAGTTTCTAGTTGTGGAGTTTCAAGTTGTGGAGTTTCTAGTTGCGGCGTCTCAAGTTGTGGAGTTTCTAGTTGCGGAGTGTCTAGTTGTGGTGTTTCTAGCTGTGGAATTTCTTGTTGCGGAGTTTCTAAATGCGGAGTTTCTAGTTGCGGTGTTCCATAGTTGCAGAGTCTCTAGTTGTGGAGTTTCTAGTTGTGGAGTGTCTAGTTGTGGAGTTTCCAGTTGTGGAGGTTCTAGTAGAGTTTCGAATTTTGAAGTTTCTAGTTGTTGAGTTTCTAGTTTAAGTCTCTAGTTGTAGATTCTCTAGTTGTGGAGTCTCTAGTTTAGGAGTTTCTAGTTGAAAAGTTTTTAGTTGTGGAGTGTCTAGTTGTGGAGTTTCCAGTTGTGGAGTTTCGAGTTGTAGAGTTTCGAGTTTTGGAGTTTCTAGTTGTGGAATTTTGAGTTGTGGAGTTTCTAGTTGTGAAGTCTCTAGTTTTGCAGTTTCTAGCTGTGGAGTTTCTAGATATGGAATTTCTAGTTGCCGAGTCTGTATTTGTGGAGTTTCTAGTTGTTGAGTTTTTAGTTGTGTAGTTTCTAGTTGTTGAGTTTCTAGTTTGAAGTCTCTAGTAGTAGATTCTCTAGTTGTGGAGTCTCTAGTTTAGGAGTTTCTAGTTGAAGAGATTTTGTTTTGGAGTGTCTAGTTGTGGAGTTTCCAGTTGTAGAGTTTCGAGTTGTGAAGTTTCTAGTTGCAGAGTCTCTAGTTGTGGAGTTTCAAGTTGTGGAGTCTCTAGTTGTGGAGTTTCTAGTTGCCGAGTTTCCAGTTGTGGAGTATATACTAGTGGAGTGTCCAGTTGTGGAGTCCCTAGTTGTGGAGTTTCTAGTTGCGGAGTCCCAAGTTGTGGAGTTTCAAGTTGTGAAGTTTCTAGTTGTGGACTCTGAAGTTGTGGAGTTTAAAGTTGTGGAGTTTTAAGTTGTGGAGTCTCTAGTTGTGGAGTTTCTAGTTGCAGAGTATCTAGTTGTGGAGTTTCCAGTTGTGGAGTTTCTAGTTGTGAAGTTGCGGAGTCTCTGGTTGTGAGTTTTTAGTTGTGGAGTTTCTAGTTGTGGAGTCTCTAGTTGTGGAGTTTCTAGTTGTGGAATGTAGAGTTGTGGAGTTTCTAGTTGTGGAGTTACTAGTTGCGGATTTTCTAGCTGTGGATTTTCTAGTTGCGTAACTTAAGGTCGTGAGGTTTCAAGTTGTGGAGTTTTTATTTGTGGAGTTTCCAGTTGTGGAGTTTCTAGTTGTGGAGTCTCTAGTTGTGTAGTTTCTAGCTGTGGAGTTTCTAGTTGCGGAGTTTCTATTTGTGGAGTGTCTAGCGGCGGAGTTTCTAGTTGCAAAGTCACTGATTGTGGAGTTTCTAGTTGCGGAGTCCCTGTTGTGGAGTTTCTAGTTGTGGAGTTTCTAGTTGTGGGGTTTCCAGTTGTGGAGTTATAGTTGTGGACTTTCTAGACATGAAATTTCTTGTAGCCGAATCTCTATTTGTGGAGCTTGTAGTTGTGGACTTTCTAGTTGTTGAGTTTCTAGTTGTGGAGTCTCTAGTTGCAGAGTGTCTAGTTGTGGAGTGTCTGGTTGTGGTGTTTCTAGTTGTGGAGTTTCTGGTTGTGGAGTTTCTAGTTGTGGAGTTTCCAGTTGTGGAGTTTCTAGTTGTGGAGTCTCAAGTTGTGGAGTTTAAAGTTGTAGAGTTTCAAGTTGTGGAGTCTCTAGTTGTGAAGTTTCTAGTTGCAGAGTATCTAGTTGTGGAGTTTCCATGTGTGGAGTTTCTAGTTGTCGAGTTGCGGAGTCTCTGGTTGTGGAGTTTCTAGTTGTGGAGTTTCTAGTTGTGGAGTTTCGAGTTGTGGAGTCTCTCGTTGTGGAGTTTCTAGTTGTGGAATTTTTAGTTGTGGAGTTTTTAATTGTTGAGTTTCTAGTTGTGAAGTCTCTAGTTTTGCAGTTTCTAGCTGTGGAGTTTCTAGATATGGAATTTCTAGTTGCCGAGTCTGTATTTTGTGGATTTTCTAGTTGTTGAGTTTTTAGTTGTGGAGTTTCTAGTTGTTGAGTTTCTAGTTTGAAGTCTCTAGTAGTAGATTCTCTAGTTGTGGAGTCTCTAGTTTAGGAGTTTCTAGTTGAAGAGATTTTGTTGTGGAGTGTCCAGTTGAGGAGTTTCCAGTTGTGGAGTTTCGAGTTGTGGAGTTTCTAGTTGCAGAGTCTCTAGTTGTGGAGTTTCAAGTTGTGGAGTCTCTAGTTGTGGAGTTTCTAGTTGCCGAGTTTCCAGTTGTGGAGTATATAGTAGTGGAGTTTCCAGTTGTGGAGTCCCTAGTTGTAGAGTTTGTAGTTGCGGAGTCCCAAGCTGTGGAGTTTCAAGTTGTGAAGTTTCTAGTTGTGGACTCTCATGTTGTGGAGTTTAAAGTTGTGGAGTCTCTAGTTGTGGAGTTTATAGTTGCAGAGTATCTAGTTGTGGAGTTTCCAGTTGTGGAGTTTCTAGTTGTGAAGTTGCGGAGTCTCTGGTTGTGAGTTTTTAGTTGTGGAGTTTCTATTTGTGGAGTATCTAGTTGTGGAGTTTCCATGTGTGGAGTTTCTAGTTGTCGAGTTGCGGAATCTCTGGTTGTGGAGTTTCTAGTTGTGGAGTTTCTAGTTGTGAAGTTTCTAGTTGTGGAGTCTCTAGTTGTGGAGTTTAAAGTTGTGGAGTTTCAAGTTGTGGAGTATCTAGTTGTGGAGTTTCCAGTTGTGAAGTATCTAGTTGTGGAGTTTCCAGTTGTGGAGTATCTAGTTGTGAAGTTTTAAGTTGTGAAGTTTCTAGTTGCGGAGTTTCTAGTTGCGGAGTTTTCAATAGAGGAGTTTCAAGTTGTGAAGTTTCCAGTTGCGGAGTCTCAAGTTGTGGAGTTTCCAGTTGTGGAGTTTTTAGTTGTGGAGTTCCTATTTGTTGAGTTTCTAGTTGTGAAGTCTCTAGTTTTGCAGTTTCTAGTTGTGGAGTTTCTAGATATGGAATTACTAGTGACCGAGTCTGTATTTGTGGAGTTTGAAGTTGTGGAGTTTCTAGTTGTTGAGTTTCTAGTTGTGGAGTCTCTAGTTGCGGAGTTTCTAGTTGCGGACTTTCTAGTTGTGGTGTTTCTAGTTGTAGATTTTCTAGTTGCGGAGTATCTAGTTGTGGAGTTTCTGGTTGTGGAGTTTCTAGTTGCGGAGTCTCTAGTTGTGCAGTTTCAAGTTGTGGAGTTTCTAGTTGCGGAGTCTCAAGTTGTGGAGTTTCTAGTTGTGGAACTTCAAGTTGTGGAGTTTCTAGTTGCGGAGTCTCAAGTTGTGGAGTTTCTAGTTGTGGAGTTTCAAGTTGTGGAGTTTCTAGTTGTGGAGCTTCAAGTTGTGGAGTTTCTAGTTTCGGACTTTCGAGTTGTGGAGTTTCTAGTTGTGGAGTTTCTAGTTGTAGAGTTTCTAGTTGCAGCGTCTCTAGTTTTGGAGTTTCTAGTTGCGAATTCTCTAGTTGAGGAGTCTCTAGTTGTAGAAATTCTAGTTGTGGAGTTTCTAGTTGTGGAGTTTCAAGTTGTGGAGTTTCTAGTTGCGGCGTCTCAAGTTGTGGAGTTTCTAGTTGCGGAGTGTCTAGTTGTGGTGTTTCTAGCTGTGGAATTTCTTGTTGCGGAGTTTCTAAATGCGGAGTTTCTAGTTGCGGTGTTCCATAGTTGCAGAGTCTCTAGTTGTGGAGTTTCTAGTTGTGGAGTGTCTAGTTGTGGAGTTTCCAGTTGTGGAGGTTCTAGTAGAGTTTCGAATTTTGAAGTTTCTAGTTGTTGAGTTTCTAGTTTAAGTCTCTAGTTGTAGATTCTCTAGTTGTGGAGTCTCTAGTTTAGGAGTTTCTAGTTGAAAAGTTTTTAGTTGTGGAGTGTCTAGTTGTGGAGTTTCCAGTTGTGGAGTTTCGAGTTGTAGAGTTTCGAGTTTTGGAGTTTCTAGTTGTGGAATTTTGAGTTGTGGAGTTTCTAGTTGTGAAGTCTCTAGTTTTGCAGTTTCTAGCTGTGGAGTTTCTAGATATGGAATTTCTAGTTGCCGAGTCTGTATTTGTGGAGTTTCTAGTTGTTGAGTTTTTAGTTGTGGAGTTTCTAGTTGTTGAGTTTCTAGTTTGAAGTCTCTAGTAGTAGATTCTCTAGTTGTGGAGTCTCTAGTTTAGGAGTTTCTAGTTGAAGAGATTTTGTTTTGGAGTGTCTAGTTGTGGAGTTTCCAGTTGTAGAGTTTCGAGTTGTGAAGTTTCTAGTTGCAGAGTCTCTAGTTGTGGAGTTTCAAGTTGTGGAGTCTCTAGTTGTGGAGTTTCTAGTTGCCGAGTTTCCAGTTGTGGAGTATATAGTAGTGGAGTGTCCAGTTGTGGAGTCCCTAGTTGTGGAGTTTCTAGTTGCGGAGTCCCAAGTTGTGGAGTTTCAAGTTGTGAAGTTTCTAGTTGTGGACTCTCAAGTTGTGGAGTTTAAAGTTGTGGAGTTTTAAGTTGTGGAGTCTCTAGTTGTGGAGTTTCTAGTTGCAGAGTATCTAGTTGTGGAGTTTCCAGTTGTGGAGTTTCTAGTTGTGAAGTTGCGGAGTCTCTGGTTGTGAGTTTTTAGTTGTGGAGTTTCTAGTTGTGGAGTTTCTAGTTGTGGAGTCTCTAGTTGTGGAGTTTCTAGTTGTGGAATGTAGAGTTGTGGAGTTTCTAGTTGTGGAGTTACTAGTTGCGGATTTTCTAGCTGTGGATTTTCTAGTTGCGTAACTTAAGGTCGTGAGGTTTCAAGTTGTGGAGTTTTTATTTGTGGAGTTTCCAGTTGTGGAGTTTCTAGTTGTGGAGTCGTCTCTAGTTGTGTAGTTTCTAGCTGTGGAGTTTCTAGTTGCGGAGTTTCTATTTGTGGAGTATCTAGCGGCGGAGTTTCTAGTTGCAGAGTCACTGATTGTGGAGTTTCTAGTTGCGGAGTCCCTGTTGTGGAGTTTCTAGTTGTGGAGTTTCTAGTTGTGGGGTTTCCAGTTGTGGAGTTATAGTTGTGGACTTTCTAGACATGAAATTTCTTGTAGCCGAATCTCTATTTGTGGAGCTTGTAGTTGTGGACTTTCTAGTTGTTGAGTTTCTAGTTGTGGAGTCTCTAGTTGCAGAGTGTCTAGTTGTGGAGTGTCTGGTTGTGGTGTTTCTAGTTGTGGAGTTTCTGGTTGTGGAGTTTCTAGTTGTGGAGTTTCCAGTTGTGGAGTTTCTAGTTGTGGAGTCTCAAGTTGTGGAGTTTAAAGTTGTAGAGTTTCAAGTTGTGGAGTCTCTAGTTGTGAAGTTTCTAGTTGCAGAGTATCTAGTTGTGGAGTTTCCATGTGTGGAGTTTCTAGTTGTCGAGTTGCGGAGTCTCTGGTTGTGGAGTTTCTAGTTGTGGAGTTTCTAGTTGTGGAGTTTCGAGTTGTGGAGTCTCTAGTTGTGGAGTTTCTAGTTGTGGAGTTTCCAGTAGTGGAGTATCTAGTTGTGGAGTTTCCAGTTGTGAAGTATCTAGTTGTGGAGTTTCCAGTTGTGGAGTATCTAGTTGTGAAGTTTTAAGTTGTGAAGTTTCTAGTTGCGGAGTTTCTAGTTGCGGAGTTTTTAATAGAGGAGTTTCTAGTTGTGAAGTGTCAAGTTGCGGAGTCTCAAGTTGTGGAGTTTCCAGTTGTGGAGTTTTAAGTTGTGGAGTTTCTAGTTGCGGAGTTTTTAATAGTGGAGTTTCTAGTTGTGAAGTTTCAAGTTGCGGAGTCTCAAGTTGTGGAGTTTCCAGTTGTGGAGTTTTTAGTTGTGGAGTTTCTTGTTTTTGAGTTTCTAGTTGTGAAGTCTCTAGTTTTTCAGTTTCTAGTCGTGGAGTTTCTAGATATGGAATTTCTAGTTGCCGAGTCTGTATTTGTGAAGTTTGAAGTTGAGGAGTTTCTAGTTGTGGAGTTTCTAGTTGTGGAGTCTCTAGTTGTGGAGTTTCTAGTTGCAGAGTATCTAGTTGTGGAGTTTCCAGTTGTGGAGTTTCTAGTTGTGGAGTTGCGGAGTTTCTAGTTGTGGAGTTTCTAGTTGTGGAGTCTCTAGTTGTGGAGCCTCTAGTTGCGGAGTTTCTAGTTGTATATTTTCCAGTTGTGGAGTTTCTAGTTGTTGAGTTGCGGAGTCTCTAGATGTTGAGTTTCTAGTTGCAGAGTCTCTAGTTGTGGAGTTTCAAGTTGTGGAGTCTCTAGATGTGGAGTTTCTAGTTGTCGAGTTTCCAGTTGTGGAGTATCTAGTAGTGGAGTTTCGGGTTGTGGAGTTTCTAGTTGCGGAGTTTCTAGTTGTGGAGTTTCAAGTTGCGGAGTCTCAAGCTGGGGAGTTTCTAGTTTTTGAGTTTTTAGTTGTGGAGTTTCTAGTTGTTGAGTTTCTAGTTTGAAGTCTCTAGTTGTAGATTCTCTAGTTGTGGAGTCTCTAGTTTAGGAGTTTCTAGTTGAAGAGTTTTTTGTTGTGGAGTGTCTAGTTGTGGAGTTTCCAGCTGTGGAGTTTCGAGTTGTGGAGTTTCTAGTTGCAGAGTCTCTAGTTGTGGAGTTTCAAGTTGTGGAGTCTCTAGTTGTGGAGTTTCTAGTTGCCAAGTTTCCAGTTGTGGAGTATCTAGTAGTGGAGTTTCAAGTTGTGGAGTTTCTAGTTGTGGAGTCTCAAGTTGTGGAGTTTAAAGTTGTGGAGTTTCAAGTTGTGGAGTCTCTAGTTGTGGAGTTTCTAGTTGCAGAGTATCTAGTTATGGAGTTTCCAGTTGTGGAGTTTCTAGTTGTGAAGTTGCGAAGTCTATGGTTGTGGAATATTTAGTTGTGAAATTTCTAGTTGTGGAGTTTCTAGTTGTGGAGTCTCTAGTTGTGGAGTTTCTAGTTGTGGAGTTTTTAGTTGTGGAGTATCTAGTTGTGGAGTTTCCAGTTGTGAAGTATCTATCTGTGGAGTTTCCAGTTGTGGAGTATCTAGTTGTGGAGTTTTAAGTAGCGGAGTTTCTAGTTGCGGAGTTTCTAGTTGCGGAGTTTTTAATAGCGGAGTTTCTAGTTGTGAAGTTTCAAGTTGCAGAGTCTCAAGTTGTGGAGTTTCCAGTTGTGGAATTTTTAGTTGTGGAGTTTTTAATTGTTGAGTTTCTAGTTGTGAAGTCTCTAGTTTTGCAGTTTCTAGCTGTGGAGTTTCTAGATATGGAATTTCTAGTTGCCAAGTCTGTATTTTGTGGATTTTCTAGTTGTTGAGTTTTTAGATGTGGAGTTTCTAGTTGTTGAGTTTCTAGTTTGAAGTCTCTAGTAGTAGATTCTCTAGTTGTGGAGTCTCTAGTTTAGGAGTTTCTAGTTGAAGAGATTTTGTTGTGGAGTGTCCAGTTGAGGAGTTTCCAGTTGTGGAGTTTCGAGTTGTGGAGTTTCTAGTTGCAGAGTCTCTAGTTGTGGAGTTTCAAGTTGTGGAGTCTCTAGTTGTGGAGTTTCTAGTTGCCGAGTTTCCAGTTGTGGAGTATATAGTAGTGGAGTTTCCAGTTGTGGAGTCCCTAGTTGTAGAGTTTGTAGTTGCGGAGTCCCAAGCTGTGGAGTTTCAAGTTGTGAAGTTTCTAGTTGTGGACTCTCAAGTTGTGGAGTTTAAAGTTGTGGAGTTTTAAGTTGTGGAGTCTCTAGTTGTGGAGTTTATAGTTGCAGAGTATCTAGTTGTGGAGTTTCCAGTTGTGGAGTTTCTAGTTGTGAAGTTGCGGAGTCTCTGGTTGTGAGTTTTTAGTTGTGGAGTTTCTAGTTGTGGAGTTTCGAGTTGTGGAGTCTCTGGTTGTGGTGTTTCTAGTTGTGGAGTTTCTGGTTGTGGAGTTTCTAGTAGTGGAGTTTCCAGTTGTGGAGTTTCTAGTTGTGGAGTCTCAAGTTGTGGAGTTTAAAGTTGTAGAGTTTCAAGTTGTGGAGTCTCTAGTTGTGGAGTTTCTAGTTGCAGAGTATCTAGTTGTGGAGTTTCCATGTGTGGAGTTTCTAGTTGTCGAGTTGCGGAATCTCTGGTTGTGGAGTTTCTAGTTGTGGAGTTTCTAGTTGTGAAGTTTCTAGTTGTGGAGTCTCTAGTTGTGGAGTTTAAAGTTGTGGAGTTTCAAGTTGTGGAGTATCTAGTTGTGGAGTTTCCAGTTGTGAAGTATCTAGTTGTGGAGTTTCCAGTTGTGGAGTATCTAGTTGTGAAGTTTTAAGTTGTGAAGTTTCTAGTTGCGGAGTTTCTAGTTGCGGAGTTTTCAATAGAGGAGTTTCTAGTTGTGAAGTTTCCAGTTGCGGAGTCTCAAGTTGTGGAGTTTCCAGTTGTGGAGTTTTTAGTTGTGGAGTTCCTATTTGTTGAGTTTCTAGTTGTGAAGTCTCTAGTTTTGCAGTTTATAGTTGTGGAGTTTCGAGATATGGAATTACTAGTGACCGAGTCTGTATTTGTGGAGTTTGAAGTTGTGGAGTTTCTAGTTGTTGAGTTTCTAGTTGTGGAGTCTCTAGTTGCGGAGTTTCTAGTTGCGGACTTTCTAGTTTTGGTGTTTCTAGTTGTAGATTTTCTAGTTGTGGAGTATCTAGTTGTGGAGTTTCTGGTTGTGGAGTTTCTAGTTGCGGAGTCTCTAGTTGTGCAGTTTCAAGTTGTGGAGTTTCTAGTTGCGGAGTCTCAAGTTGTGGAGTTTCTAGTTGTGGAACTTCAAGTTGTGGAGTTTCTAGTTGCGGAGTCTCAAGTTGTGGAGTTTCTAGTTGTGGAGTTTCAAGTTGTGGAGTTTCTAGTTGTGGAGCTTCAAGTTGTGGAGTTTCTAGTTTCGGACTTTCGAGTTGTGGAGTTTCTAGTTGTGGAGTTTCTAGTTGTAGAGTTTCTAGTTGCAGCGTCTCTAGTTTTGGAGTTTCTTGTTGCGAATTCTCTAGTTGAGGAGTCTCTAGTTGTAGAAATTCTAGTTGTGGAGTTTCTAGTTGTGGAGTTTCAAGTTGTGGAGTTTCTAGTTGCGGCGTCTCAAGTTGTGGAGTTTCTAGTTGCGGAGTGTCTAGTTGTGGTGTTTCTAGCTGTGGAATTTCTTGTTGCGGAGTTTCTAAATGCGGAGTTTCTAGTTGCGGTGTTCCATAGTTGCAGAGTCTCTAGTTGTGGAGTTTCTAGTTGTGGAGTGTCTAGTTGTGGAGTTTCCAGTTGTGGAGGTTCTAGTAGAGTTTCGAATTTTGAAGTTTCTAGTTGTTGAGTTTCTAGTTTAAGTCTCTAGTTGTAGATTCTCTAGTTGTGGAGTCTCTAGTTTAGGAGTTTCTAGTTGAAAAGTTTTTAGTTGTGGAGTGTCTAGTTGTGGAGTTTCCAGTTGTGGAGTTTCGAGTTGTAGAGTTTCGAGTTTTGGAGTTTCTAGTTGTGGAATTTTGAGTTGTGGAGTTTCTAGTTGTGAAGTCTCTAGTTTTGCAGTTTCTAGCTGTGGAGTTTCTAGATATGGAATTTCTAGTTGCCGAGTCTGTATTTGTGGAGTTTCTAGTTGTTGAGTTTTTAGTTGTGGAGTTTCTAGTTGTTGAGTTTCTAGTTTGAAGTCTCTAGTAGTAGATTCTCTAGTTGTGGAGTCTCTAGTTTAGGAGTTTCTAGTTGAAGAGATTTTGTTTTGGAGTGTCTAGTTGTGGAGTTTCCAGTTGTAGAGTTTCGAGTTGTGAAGTTTCTAGTTGCAGAGTCTCTAGTTGTGGAGTTTCAAGTTGTGGAGTCTCTAGTTGTGGAGTTTCTAGTTGCCGAGTTTCCAGTTGTGGAGTATATAGTAGTGGAGTGTCCAGTTGTGGAGTCCCTAGTTGTGGAGTTTCTAGTTGCGGAGTCCCAAGTTGTGGAGTTTCAAGTTGTGAAGTTTCTAGTTGTGGACTCTCAAGTTGTGGAGTTTAAAGTTGTGGAGTTTTAAGTTGTGGAGTCTCTAGTTGTGGAGTTTCTAGTTGCAGAGTATCTAGTTGTGGAGTTTCAAGTTGTGGAGTTTCTAGTTGTGAAGTTGCGGAGTCTCTGGTTGTGAGTTTTTAGTTGTGGAGTTTCTACTTGTGGAGTTTCTAGTTGTGGAGTCTCTAGTTGTGGAGTTTCTAGTTGTGGAATGTAGAGTTGTGGAGTTTCTAGTTGTGGAGTTACTAGTTGCGGATTTTCTAGCTGTGGATTTTCTAGTTGCGTAACTTAAGGTCGTGAGGTTTCAAGTTGTGGAGTTTTTATTTGTGGAGTTTCCAGTTGTGGAGTTTCTAGTTGTGGAGTCTCTAGTTGTGTAGTTTCTAGCTGTGGAGTTTCTAGTTGCGGAGTTTCTATTTGTGGAGTATCTAGCGGCGGAGTTTCTAGTTGCAGAGTCACTGATTGTGGAGTTTCTAGTTGCGGAGTCCCTGTTGTGGAGTTTCTAGTTGTGGAGTTTCTAGTTGTGGGGTTTCCAGTTGTGGAGTTATAGTTGTGGACTTTCTAGACATGAAATTTCTTGTAGCCGAATCTCTATTTGTGGGGCTTGTAGTTGTGGACTTTCTAGTTGTTGAGTTTCTAGTTGTGGAGTCTCTAGTTGCAGAGTGTCTAGTTGTGGAGTGTCTGGTTGTGGTGTTTCTAGTTGTGGAGTTTCTAGTTGTGGAGTTTCCAGTTGTGGAGTTTCTAGTTGTGGAGTCTCAAGTTGTGGAGTTTAAAGTTGTAGAGTTTCAAGTTGTGGAGTCTCTAGTTGTGAAGTTTCTAGTTGCAGAGTATCTAGTTGTGGAGTTTCCATGTGTGGAGTTTCTAGTTGTCGAGTTGCGGAGTCTCTGGTTGTGGAGTTTCTAGTTGTGGAGTTTCTAGTTGTGGAGTTTCGAGTTGTGGAGTCTCTAGTTGTGGAGTTTCTAGTTGTGGAGTTTCCAGTAGTGGAGTATCTAGTTGTGGAGTTTCCAGTTGTGAAGTATCTAGTTGTGGAGTTTCCAGTTGTGGAGTATCTAGTTGTGAAGTTTTAAGTTGTGAAGTTTCTAGTTGCGGAGTTTCTAGTTACGGAGTTTTTAATAGAGGAGTTTCTAGTTGTGAAGTGTCAAGTTGCGGAGTCTCAAGTTGTGGAGTTTCCAGTTGTGGAGTTTTAAGTTGTGGAGTTTCTAGTTGCGGAGTTTTTAATAGTGGAGTTTCTAGTTGTGAAGTTTCAAGTTGCGGAGTCTCAAGTTGTGGAGTTTCCAGTTGTGGAGTTTTTAGTTGTGGAGTTTCTTGTTGTTGAGTTTCTAGTTGTGAAGTCTCTAGTTTTTCAGTTTCTAGTCGTGGAGTTTCTAGATATGGAATTTCTAGTTGCCGAGTCTGTATTTGTGAAGTTTGAAGTTGAGGAGTTTCTAGTTGTGGAGTTTCTAGTTGTGGAGTCTCTAGTTGTGGAGTTTCTAGTTGCAGAGTATCTAGTTGTGGAGTTTCCAGTTGTGGAGTTTCTAGTTGTGGAGTTGCGGAGTTTCTAGTTGTGGAGTTTCTAGTTGTGGAGTCTCTAGTTGTGGAGCCTCTAGTGGCGGAGTTTCTAGTTGTAGATTTTCCAGTTGTGGAGTTTCTAGTTGTTGAGTTGCGGAGTCTCTAGATGTTGAGTTTCTAGTTGCAGAGTCTCTAGTTGTGGAGTTTCAAGTTGTGGAGTCTCTAGATGTGGAGTTTCTAGTAGTGGAGTTTCAAGTTGTGGAGTTTCTAGTTGTGGAGTCTCAAGTTGTGGAGTTTAAAGTTGTGGAGTTTCAAGTTGTGGAGTCTCTAGTTGTGGAGTTTCTAGTTGCAGAGTATCTAGTTATGGAGTTTCCAGTTGTGGAGTTTCTAGTTGTGAAGTTGCGAAGTCTATGGTTGTGGAGTATTTAGTTGTGAAATTTCTAGTTGTGGAGTTTCTAGTTGTGGAGTCTCTAGTTGTGGAGTTTCTAGTTGTGGAGTTTTTAGTTGTGGAGTATCTAGTTGTGGAGTTTCCAGTTGTGAAGTATCTATCTGTGGAGTTTCCAGTTGTGGAGTATCTAGTTGTGGAGTTTTAAGTTGCGGAGTTTCTAGTTGCGGAGTTTCTAGTTGCGGAGTTTTTAATAGCGGAGTTTCTAGTTGTGAAGTTTCAAGTTGCGGAGTCTCAAGTTGTGGAGTTTCCAGTTGTGGAGTTTTTAGTTGTGGAGTTTTTAATTGTTGAGTTTCTAGTTGTGAAGTCTCTAGTTTTGCAGTTTCTAGCTGTGGAGTTTCTAGATATGGAATTTCTAGTTGCCGAGTCTGTATTTTGTGGAGTTTCTAGTTGTTGAGTTTTTAGTTGTGGAGTTTCTAGTTGTTGAGTTTCTAGTTTGAAGTCTCTAGTAGTAGATTCTCTAGTTGTGGAGTCTCTAGTTTAGGAGTTTCTAGTTGAAGAGATTTTGTTGTGGAGTGTCTAGTTGTGGAGTTTCCAGTTGTGGAGTTTCGAGTTGTGGAGTTTCTAGTTGCAGAGTCTCTAGTTGTGGAGTTTCAAGTTGTGGAGTCTCTAGTTGTGGAGTTTCTAGTTGCCGAGTTTCCAGTTGTGGAGTATATAGTAGTGGAGTTTCCAGTTGTGGAGTCCCTAGTTGTAGAGTTTCTAGTTGCGGAGTCCCAAGCTGTGGAGTTTCAAGTTGGGAAGTTTCTAGTTGTGGACTCTCAAGTTGTGGAGTTTAAAGTTGTGGAGTTTTAAGTTGTGGAGTCTCTAGTTGTGGAGTTTATAGTTGCAGAGTATCTAGTTTTGGAGTTTCCAGTTGTGGAGTTTCTAGTTGTGAAGTTTCGAGTTGTGGAGTCTCTAGTTGTGGAGTTTCTAGTTGTGGAATGTAGAGTTGTGGAGTTTCTAGTTGTGGAGTTACTAGTTGCGGATTTTCTAGCTGTGGATTTTCTAGTTGCGTAACTTAAGGTCGTGAGGTTTCAAGTTGTGGAGTCTCTAGTTGTGTAGTTTCTAGCTGCGGAGTTTCTAGTTGCGGAGTTTCTCTTTGTGGAGTATCTAGCTGCGGAGTTTCTAGTTGCAGAGTCTCTGATTGTGGAGTTTCTAGTTGCGGAGTCTCTAGTTGTGGAGTTTCTAGTTGTGGAGTTTCTAGTTGTGGGGTTTCCAGTTGTGGAGTTATAGTTGTGGAATTTCTAGACATGAAATTTCTTGTAGCCGAATCTCTATTTGTGGAGCTTGTAGTTGTGGACTTTCTAGTTGTTGAGTTTCTAGTTGTGGAGTCTCTAGTTGCAGAGTGTCTAGTTGTGGAGTGTCTGGTTGTGGTGTTTCTAGGGTTGGAGTTTCTGGTTGTGGAGTTTCCAGTTGTGGAGTTTCCAGTTGTGGAGTTTCTAGTTGTGGAGTCTCAAGTTGTGGAGTTTAAAGTTGTAGAGTTTCAAGTTGTGGAGTCTCTAGTTGTGGAGTTTCTAGTTGCAGAGTATCTAGTTGTGGAGTTTCCATGTGTGGAGTTTCTAGTTGTCGAGTTGCGGAGTCTCTGGTTGTGGAGTTTCTAGTTGTGGAGTTTATAGTTGTGGAGTTTCGAGTTGTGGAGTCTCTAGTTGTGGAGTTTCTAGTTGTGGAGTTTCCAGTAGTGCAGTATCTAGTTGTGGAGTTTCCAGTTGTGAAGTTTTAAGTTGTGAAGTTTCTAGTTGCGGAGTTTTTAATAGAGGAGTTTCTAGTTGTGAAGTTTCAAGTTGCGGAGTCTCAAGTTGTGGAGTTTCCAGTTGTGGAGTTTTAAGTTGTGGAGTTTCTAGTTGCGGAGTTTTTAATAGTGGAGTTTCTAGTTATGAAGTTTCAAGTTGCGGAGTTTCAAGCTGTGGAGTTTCCAGTTGTGGAGTTTTAGTTGTGGAGTTTCTAGTTGTTGAGTTTCTAGTTGTGAAGTCTCTAGTTTTTCAGTTTCTAGTCGTGGAGTTTCTAGATATGGAATTTCTAGTTGCCGATTCTGTATTTGTGAAGTTTGAAGTTGAGGAGTTTCTAGTTGTGGAGTTTCTAGTTGTGGAGTCTCTAGTTGTGGAGTTTCTAGTTGCAGAGTATCTAGTTGTGGAGTTTCCAGTTGTGGATTTTCTAGTTGTGGAGTTGCGGAGTTTCTAGTTGTGGAGTTTCTGGTTGTGGAGTTTCTAGTTGAGGAGTTTCAAGTTGTGGAGTTTCTAGTTGTGGAGTCTCTAGTTGTGGAGTCTCTAGTTGCGGAGTTTCTAGTCGTAGATTTTCCAGTTGTGGAGTTTCTAGTTGTTGAGTTGCGGAGTCTCTAGATGTTGAGTTTCTAGTTGCAGAGTCTCTAGTTGTGGAGTTTCAAGTTGTGGAGTCTCTAGATGTGGAGTTTCTAGTTGTCGAGTTTCCAGTTGTGGAGTATCTAGTAGTGGAGTTTCGGGTTGTGGAGTTTCTAGTTGTGGAGTTTCTAGTTGTGGAGTCCCTAGTTGTGGAGTTTCTAGTTGCGGAGTTTCTAGTTGTGGAGTTTCAAGTTGCGGAGTCTCAAGCTGGGGAGTTTCTAGTTGTTGAGTTTTTAGTTGTGGAGTTTCTAGTTGTTGAGTTTGTAGTTTGAAGTCTCTAGTTGTAGATTCTCTAGTTGTGGAGTCTCTAGTTTAGGAGTTTCTAGTTGAAGAGTTTTTTGTTGTGGAGTGTCTAGTTGTGGAGTTTCCAGCTGTGGAGTTTATAGTTGTGGAGTTTCAAGTTGTGGAGTCTCTAGTTGTGGAGTTTCTAGTTGCCGAGTTTCCAGTTGTGGAGTATCTAGTAGTGGAGTTTCAAGTTGTGGAGTTTCTAGTTGTGGAGTCTCAAGTTGTGGAGTTTAAAGTTGGAGTTTCAAGTTGTGGAGTCTCTAGTTGTGGAGTTTCTAGTTGCAGAGTATCTAGTTATGGAGTTTCCAGTTGTGGAGTTTCTAGTTGTGAAGTTGCGGAGTCTACGGTTGTGGAGTATTTAGTTGTGAAGTTTCTAGTTGTGGAGTTTCGAGTTGTGGAGTCTCTAGTTTTGGAGTTTCTAGTTGTGGAGTTTTTAGTTGTGGAGTATCTAGTTGTGGAGTTTCCAGTTGTGAAGTATCTAGCTGTGGAGTTTCCAATTGTGGAGTATCTAGTTGTGGAGTTTTAAGTTGCGGAGTTTCTAGTTGCGGAGTTTCTAGTTGCGGAGTTTTTAATAGCAGAGTTTCAAGTTGTGAAGTTTCAAGTTGCGGAGTCTCAAGTTGTGGAGTTTCCAGTTGTGGAGTTTTTAGTTGTGGAGTTTTTAATTGTTGAGTTTCTAGTTGTGAAGTCTCTAGTTTTGCAGTTTCTAGCTGTGGAGTTTCTAGATATGGAATTTCTAGTTGCCGAGTCTGTATTTTGTGGAGTTTCTAGTTGTTGAGTTTTTAGTTGTGGAGTTTCTAGTTGTTGAGTTTCTAGTTTGAAGTCTCTAGTAGTAGATTCTCTAGTTTTGGAGTCTCTAGTTTAGGAGTTTCTAGTTGAAGAGATTTTGTTGTGGAGTGTCTAGTTGTGGAGTTTCCAGTTGTGGAGTTTCGAGTTGTGGAGTTTCTAGTTGCAGAGTCTCTAGTTGTGGAGTTTCAAGTTGTGGAGTCTCTAGTTGTGGAGTTTCTAGTTGCCGAGTTTCCAGTTGTGGAGTATATAGTAGTGGAGTTTCCAGTTGTGGAGTCCCTAGTTGTAGAGTTTCTAGTTGCGGAGTCCCAAGCTGTGGAGTTTCAAGTTGGGAAGTTTCTAGTTGTGGACTCTCAAGTTGTGGAGTTTAGAGTTGTGGAGTTTTAAGTTGTCGAGTCTCTAGTTGTGGAGTTTATAGTTGCAGAGTATCTAGTTTTGGAGTTTCCAGTTGTGGAGTTTCTAGTTGTGAAGTTTCGAGTTGTGGAGTCTCTAGTTGTGGAGTTTCTAGTTGTGGAATGTAGAGTTGTGGAGTTTCTAGTTGTGGAGTTACTAGTTGCGGATTTTCTAGCTGTGGATTTTCTAGTTGCGTAACTTAAGGTCGTGAGGTTTCAAGTTGTGGAGTCTCTAGTTGTGTAGTTTCTAGCTGCGGAGTTTCTAGTTGCGGAGTTTCTCTTTGTGGAGTATCTAGCTGCGGAGTTTCTAGTTGCAGAGTCTCTAATTGTGGAGTTTCTAGTTGCGGAGTCTCTAGTTGTGGAGTTTCTAGTTGTGGGGTTTCCAGTTGTGGAGTTATAGTTGTGGAATTTCTAGACATGAAATTTCTTGTAGCCGAATCTCTATTTGTGGAGCTTGTAGTTGTGGACTTTCTAGTTGTTGAGTTTCTAGTTGTGGAGTCTCTAGTTGCAGAGTGTCTAGTTGTGGAGTGTCTGGTTGTGGTGTTTCTAGGGTTGGAGTTTCTGGTTGTGGAGTTTCCAGTTGTGGAGTTTCCAGTTGTGGAGTTTCTAGTTGTGGAGTCTCAAGTTGTGGAGTTTAAAGTTGTAGAGTTTCAAGTTGTGGAGTCTCTAGTTGTGGAGTTTCTAGTTGCAGAGTATCTAGTTGTGGAGTTTCCATGTGTGGAGTTTCTAGTTGTCGAGTTGCGGAGTCTCTGGTTGTGGAGTTTCTAGTTGTGGAGTTTATAGTTGTGGAGTTTCGAGTTGTGGAGTCTCTAGTTGTGGAGTTTCTAGTTGTGGAGTTTCCAGTAGTGCAGTATCTAGTTGTGGAGTTTCCAGTTGTGAAGTTTTAAGTTGTGAAGTTTCTAGTTGCGGAGTTTTTAATAGAGGAGTTTCTAGTTGTGAAGTTTCAAGTTGCGGAGTCTCAAGTTGTGGAGTTTCCAGTTGTGGAGTTTTAAGTTGTGGAGTTTCTAGTTGCGGAGTTTTTATTAGTGGAGTTTCTAGTTATGAAGTTTCAAGTTGCGGAGTTTCAAGCTGTGGAGTTTCCAGTTGTGGAGTTTTAGTTGTGGAGTTTCTAGTTGTTGAGTTTCTAGTTGTGAAGTCTCTAGTTTTTCAGTTTCTAGTCGTGGAGTTTCTAGATATGGAATTTCTAGTTGCCGATTCTGTATTTGTGAAGTTTGAAGTTGAGGAGTTTCTAGTTGTGGAGTTTCTAGTTGTGGAGTCTCTAGTTGTGGAGTTTCTAGTTGCAGAGTATCTAGTTGTGGAGTTTCCAGTTGTGGATTTTCTAGTTGTGGAGTTGCGGAGTTTCTAGTTGTGGAGTTTCTGGTTGTGGAGTTTCTAGTTGAGGAGTTTCAAGTTGTGGAGTTTCTAGTTGTGGAGTCTCTAGTTGTGGAGTCTCTAGTTGCGGAGTTTCTAGTCGTAGATTTTCCAGTTGTGGAGTTTCTAGTTGTTGAGTTGCGGAGTCTCTAGATGTTGAGTTTCTAGTTGCAGAGTCTCTAGTTGTGGAGTTTCAAGTTGTGGAGTCTCTAGATGTGGAGTTTCTAGTTGTCGAGTTTCCAGTTGTGGAGTATCTAGTAGTGGAGTTTCGGGTTGTGGAGTTTCTAGTTGTGGAGTTTCTAGTTGTGGAGTCCCTAGTTGTGGAGTTTCTAGTTGCGGAGTTTCTAGTTGTGGAGTTTCAAGTTGCGGAGTCTCAAGCTGGGGAGTTTCTAGTTGTTGAGTTTTTAGTTGTGGAGTTTCTAGTTGTTGAGTTTGTAGTTTGAAGTCTCTAGTTGTAGATTCTCTAGTTGTGGAGTCTCTAGTTTAGGAGTTTCTAGTTGAAGAGTTTTTTGTTGTGGAGTGTCTAGTTGTGGAGTTTCCAGCTGTGGAGTTTATAGTTGTGGAGTTTCAAGTTGTGGAGTCTCTAGTTGTGTAGTTTCTAGCTGCGGAGTTTCTAGTTGCGGAGTTTCTCTTTGTGGAGTATCTAGCTGCGGAGTTTCTAGTTGCAGAGTCTCTGATTGTGGAGTTTCTAGTTGCGGAGTCTCTAGTTGTGGAGTTTCTAGTTGTGGAGTTTCTAGTTGTGGGGTTTCCAGTTGTGGAGTTATAGTTGTGGACTTTCTAGACATGAAATTTTTTGTAGCCGAATCTCTATTTGTGGAGCTTGTAGTTGTGGACTTTCTAGTTGTTGAGTTTCTAGTTGTGGAGTCTCTAGTTGCAGAGTGTCTAGTTGTGGAGTGTCTGGTTGTGGTGTTTCTAGTTCTGGAGTTTCTGGTTGTGGAGTTTCTAGTTGTGGAGTTTCCAGTTGTGGAGTTTCTAGTTGTGGAGTCTCAAGTTGTGGAGTTTAAAGTTGTAGAGTTTCAAGTTGTGGAGTCTCTAGTTGTGGAGTTTCTAGTTGCAGAGTATCTAGTTGTGGAGTTTCCATGTGTGGAGTTTCTAGTTGTCGAGTTGCGGAGTCTCTGGTTGTGGAGTTTCTAGTTGTGGAGTTTCTAGTTGTGGAGTTTCGAGTTGTGGAGTCTCTAGTTGTGGAGTTTCTAGTTGTAGAGTTTCCAGTAGTGGAATATCTAGTTGTGGAGTTTCCAGTTGTGAAGTATCTAGTTGTGGAGTTTCCAGTTGTGGAGTATCTAGTTGTGAAGTTTTAAGTTGTGAAGTTTCTAGTTGCGGAGTTTCTAGTTGCGGAGTTTTTAATAGAGGAGTTTCTAGTTGTGAAGTTTCAAGTTGCGGAGTCTCAAGTTGTGGAGTTTCCAGTTGTGGAGTTCTAAGTTGTGGAGTTTCTAGTTGCGGAGTTTTTAATAGTGGAGTTTCTAGTTTTGAAGTTTCAAGTTGCGAAGTGTCAAGTTGTGGAGTTTCCAGTTGTGGAGTTTTTAGTTGTGGAGTTTCTAGTTGTTGAGTTTCTAGTTGTGAAGTCTCTAGTTTTTCAGTTTCTAGTCGTGGAGTTTCTAGATATGGAATTTCTAGTTGCCGAGTCTGTATTTGTGAAGTTTGAAGTTGAGGAGTTTCTAGTTGTGGAGTTTCTAGTTGTGGAGTCTCTAGTTGTGGAGTTTCTAGTTGCAGAGTATCTAGTTGTGGAGTTTCCAGTTGTGGAGTTTCTAGTTGTGGAGTTGCGGAGTTTCTAGTTGCGGAGTTTCTAGTTGTGGAGTTTCTGGTTGTGGAGTTTCTAGTTGAGGAGTTTCAAGTTGTGGAGTTTCTAGTTGTGGAGTCTCTAGTTGTGGAGTCTCTAGTTGCGGAGTTTCTAGTTGTAGATTTTCCAGTTGTGGAGTTTCTAGTTGTTGAGTTGCGGAGTCTCTAGATGTTGAGTTTCTAGTTGCAGAGTCTCTAGTTGTGTAGTTTCAAGTTGTGGAGTCTCTAGAAGTGGAGTTTCTAGTTGTCGAGTTTCCAGTTGTGGAGTATCTAGTAGTGGAGTTTCGGGTTGTGGAGTTTCTAGTTGTGGAGTTTCTAGTTGTGGAGTCCCTAGTTGTGGAGTTTCTAGTTGCGGAGTTTCTAGTTGTGGAGTTTCAAGTTGCGGAGTCTCAAGCTGGGGAGTTTCTAGTTGTTGAGTTTTTAGTTGTGGAGTTTCTAGTTGTTGAGTTTCTAGTTTGAAGTCTCTAGTTGTAGATTCTCTAGTTGTGGAGTCTCTAGTTTAGGAGTTTCTAGTTGAAGAGTTTTTTGTTGTGGAGTGTCTAGTTGTGGAGTTTCCAGCTGTGGAGTTTCGAGTTGTGGAGTTTCTAGTTGCAGAGTCTCTAGTTGTGGAGTTTCAAGTTGTGGAGTCTCTAGTTGTGGAGTTTCTAGTTGCCAAGTTTCCAGTTGTGGAGTATCTAGTAGTGGAGTTTCAAGTTGTGGAGTTTCTAGTTGTGGAGTCTCAAGTTGTGGAGTTTAAAGTTGTGGAGTTTCAAGTTGTGGAGTCTCTAGTTGTGGAGTTTCTAGTTGCAGAGTATCTAGTTATGGAGTTTCCAGTTGTGGAGTTTCTAGTTGTGAAGTTGCGAAGTCTATGGTTGTGGAGTATTTAGTTGTGAAATTTCTAGTTGTGGAGTTTCTAGTTGTGGAGTCTCTAGTTGTGGAGTTTCTAGTTGTGGAGTTTTTAGTTGTGGAGTATCTAGTTGTGGAGTTTCCAGTTGTGAAGTATCTATCTGTGGAGTTTCCAGTTGTGGAGTATCTAGTTGTGGAGTTTTAAGTTGCGGAGTTTCTAGTTGCGGAGTTTCTAGTTGCGGAGTTTTTAATAGCGGAGTTTCTAGTTGTGAAGTTTCAAGTAGCGGAGTCTCAAGTTGTGGAGTTTCCAGTTGTGGAGTTTTTAGTTGTGGAGTTTTTAATTGTTGAGTTTCTAGTTGTGAAGTCTCTAGTTTTGCAGTTTCTAGCTGTGGAGTTTCTAGATATGGAATTTCTAGTTGCCGAGTCTGTATTTTGTGGAGTTTCTAGTTGTTGAGTTTTTAGTTGTGGAGTTTCTAGTTGTTGAGTTTCTAGTTTGAAGTCTCTAGTAGTAGATTCTCTAGTTGTGGAGTCTCTAGTTTAGGAGTTTCTAGTTGAAGAGATTTTGTTGTGGAGTGTCTAGTTGTGGAGTTTCCAGTTGTGGAGTTTCGAGTTGTGGAGTTTCTAGTTGCAGAGTCTCTAGTTGTGGAGTTTCAAGTTGTGGAGTCTCTAGTTGTGGAGTTTCTAGTTGCCGAGTTTCCAGTTGTGGAGTATATAGTAGTGGAGTTTCCAGTTGTGGAGTCCCTAGTTGTAGAGTTTCTAGTTGCGGAGTCCCAAGCTGTGGAGTTTCAAGTTGGGAAGTTTCTAGTTGTGGACTCTCAAGTTGTGGAGTTTAAAGTTGTGGAGTTTTAAGTTGTGGAGTCTCTAGTTGTGGAGTTTATAGTTGCAGAGTATCTAGTTTTGGAGTTTCCAGTTGTGGAGTTTCTAGTTGTGAAGTTTCGAGTTGTGGAGTCTCTAGTTGTGGAGTTTCTAGTTGTGGAATGTAGAGTTGTGGAGTTTCTAGTTGTGGAGTTACTAGTTGCGGATTTTCTATCTGTGGATTTTCTAGTTGCGTAACTTAAGGTCGTGAGGTTTCAAGTTGTGGAATCTCTAGTTGTGTAGTTTCTAGCTGCGGAGTTTCTAGTTGCGGAGTTTCTCTTTGTGGAGTATCTAGCTGCGGAGTTTCTAGTTGCAGAGTCTCTGATTGTGGAGTTTCTAGTTGCGGAGTCTCTAGTTGTGGAGTTTCTAGTTGTTGAGTTTCTAGTTGTGGGGTTTCCAGTTGTGGAGTTATAGTTGTGGAATTTCTAGACATGAAATTTCTTGTAGCCGAATCTCTATTTGTGGAGCTTGTAGTTGTGGACTTTCTAGTTGTTGAGTTTCTAGTTGTGGAGTCTCTAGTTGCAGAGTGTCTAGTTGTGGAGTGTCTGGTTGTGGTGTTTCTAGGATTGGAGTTTCTGGTTGTGGAGTTTCCAGTTGTGGAGTTTCCAGTTGTGGAGTTTCTAGTTGTGGAGTCTCAAGTTGTGGAGTTTAAAGTTGTAGAGTTTCAAGTTGTGGAGTCTCTAGTTGTGGAGTTTCTAGTTGCAGAGTATCTAGTTGTGGAGTTTCCATGTGTGGAGTTTCTAGTTGTCGAGTTGCGGAGTCTCTGGTTGTGGAGTTTCTAGTTGTGGAGTTTATAGTTGTGGAGTTTCGAGTTGTGGAGTCTCTAGTTGTGGAGTTTCTCGTTGTGGAGTTTCCAGTAGTGCAGTATCTAGTTGTGGAGTTTCCAGTTGTGAAGTTTTAAGTTGTGAAGTTTCTAGTTGCGGAGTTTTTAATAGAGGAGTTTCTAGTTGTGAAGTTTCAAGTTGCGGAGTCTCAAGTTGTGGAGTTTCCAGTTGTGGAGTTTTAAGTTGTGGAGTTTCTAGTTGCGGAGTTTTTAATAGTGGAGTTTCTAGTTATGAAGTTTCAAGTTGCGGAGTTTCAAGCTGTGGAGTTTCCAGTTGTGGAGTTTTAGTTGTGGAGTTTCTAGTTGTTGAGTTTCTAGTTGTGAAGTCTCTAGTTTTTCAGTTTCTAGTCGTGGAGTTTCTAGATATGGAATTTCTAGTTGCCGATTCTGTATTTGTGAAGTTTGAAGTTGAGGAGTTTCTAGTTGTGGAGTTTCTAGTTGTGGAGTCTCTTGTTGTGGAGTTTCTACTTGCAGAGTATCTAGTTGTGGAGTTTCCAGTTGTGGATTTTCTAGTTGTGGAGTTGCGGAGTTTCTAGTTGTGGAGTTTCTGGTTGTGGAGTTTCTAGTTGAGGAGTTTCAAGTTGTGGAGTTTCTAGTTGTGGAGTCTCTAGTTGTGGAGTCTCTAGTTGCGGAGTTTCTAGTCGTAGATTTTCCAGTTGTGGAGTTTCTAGTTGTTGAGTTGCGGAGTCTCTAGATGTTGAGTTTCTAGTTGCAGAGTCTCTAGTTGTGGAGTTTCAAGTTGTGGAGTCTCTAGATGTGGAGTTTCTAGTTGTCGAGTTTCCAGTTGTGGAGTATCTAGTAGTGGAGTTTCGGGTTGTGGAGTTTCTAGTTGTGGAGTTTCTAGTTGTGGAGTCCCTAGTTGTGGAGTTTCTAGTTGCGGAGTTTCTAGTTGTGGAGTTTCAAGTTGCGGAGTCTCAAGCTGGGGAGTTTCTAGTTGTTGAGTTTTTAGTTGTGGAGTTTCTAGTTGTTGAGTTTGTAGTTTGAAGTCTCTAGTTGTAGATTCTCTAGTTGTGGAGTCTCTAGTTTAGGAGTTTCTAGTTGAAGAGTTTTTTGTTGTGGAGTGTCTAGTTGTGGAGTTTCCAGCTGTGGAGTTTATAGTTGTGGAGTTTCAAGTTGTGGAGTCTCTAGTTGTGGAGTTTCTAGTTGCCGAGTTTCCAGTTGTGGAGTATCTAGTAGTGAAGTTTCAAGTTGTGGAGTTTCTAGTTGTGGAGTCTCAAGTTGTGGAGTTTAAAGTTGGAGTTTCAAGTTGTGGAGTCTCTAGTTGTGGAGTTTCTAGTTGCAGAGTATCTAGTTATGGAGTTTCCAGTTGTGGAGTTTCTAGTTGTGAAGTTGCGGAGTCTATGGTTGTGGAGTATTTAGTTGTGAAGTTTCTAGTTGTGGAGTTTCGAGTTGTGGAGTCTCTAGTTTTGGAGTTTCTAGTTGTGGAGTTTTTAGTTGTGGAGTATCTAGTTGTGGAGTTTCCAGTTGTGAAGTATCTAGCTGTGGAGTTTCCAATTGTGGAGTATCTAGTTGTGGAGTTTTAAGTTGCGGAGTTTCTAGTTGCGGAGTTTCTAGTTGCGGAGTTTTTAATAGCGGAGTTTCAAGTTGTGAAGTTTCAAGTTGCGGAGTCTCAAGTTGTGGAGTTTCCAGTTGTGGAGTTTTTAGTTGTGGAGTTTTTAATTGTTGAGTTTCTAGTTGTGAAGTCTCTAGTTTTGCAGTTTCTAGCTGTGGAGTTTCTAGATATGGAATTTCTAGTTGCCGAGTCTGTATTTTGTGGAGTTTCTAGTTGTTGAGTTTTTAGTTGTGGAGTTTCTAGTTGTTGAGTTTCTAGTTTGAAGTCTCTAGTAGTAGATTCTCTAGTTGTGGAGTCTCTAGTTTAGGAGTTTCTAGTTGAAGAGATTTTGTTGTGGAGTGTCTAGTTGTGGAGTTTCCAGTTGTGGAGTTTCGAGTTGTGGAGTTTCTAGTTGCAGAGTCTCTAGTTGTGGAGTTTCAAGTTGTGGAGTCTCTAGTTGTGGAGTTTCTAGTTGCCGAGTTTCCAGCTGTGGAGTATATAGTAGTGGAGTTTCCAGTTGTGGAGTCCCTAGTTGTAGAGTTTCTAGTTGCGGAGTCCCAAGCTGTGGAGTTTCAAGTTGGGAAGTTTCTACTTGTGGACTCTCATGTTGTGGAGTTTAAAGTTGTGGAGTTTTAAGTTGTGGAGTCTCTAGTTGTGGAGTTTATAGTTGCAGAGTATCTAGTTGTGGAGTTTCCAGTTGTGGAGTTTCTAGTTGTGAAGTTGCGGAGTCTCTGGTTGTGAGTTTTTAGTTGTGGAGTTTCTAGTTGTGGAGTTTCGAGTTGTGGAGTCTCTAGTTGTGGAGTTTCTAGTTGTGGAATGTAGAGTTGTGGAGTTTCTAGTTGTGGAGTTTCTAGTTGCGGATTTTCTAGCTGTGGATTTTCTAGTTGCGTAACTTAAGGTCGTGAGGTTTCAAGTTGTGGAGTCTCTAGTTGTGTAGTTTCTAGCTGCGGAGTTTCTAGTTGCGGAGTTTCTCTTTGTGGAGTATCTAGCTGCGGAGTTTCTAGTTGCAGCGTCTCTGATTGTGGAGTTTCTAGTTGCGGAGTCTCTAGTTGTGGAGTTTCTAGTTGTGGAGTTTCTAGTTGTGGGGTTTCCAGTTGTGGAGTTATAGTTGTGGAATTTCTAGACATGAAATTTCTTGTAGCCGAATCTCTATTTGTGGAGCTTGTAGTTGTGGACTTTCTAGTTGTTGAGTTTCTAGTTGTGGAGTCTCTAGTTGCAGAGTGTCTAGTTGTGGAGTGTCTGGTTGTGGTGTTTCTAGGGTTGGAGTTTCTGGTTGTGGAGTTTCCAGTTGTGGAGTTTCCAGTTGTGGAGTTTCTAGTTGTGGAGTCTCAAGTTGTGGAGTTTAAAGTTGTAGAGTTTCAAGTTGTGGAGTCTCTAGTTGTGGAGTTTCTAGTTGCAGAGTATCTAGTTGTGGAGTTTCCATGTGTGGAGTTTCTAGTTGTCGAGTTGCGGAGTCTCTGGTTGTGGAGTTTCTAGTTGTGGAGTTTATAGTTGTGGAGTTTCGAGTTGTGGAGTCTCTAGTTGTGGAGTTTCTAGTTGTGGAGTTTCCAGTAGTGCAGTATCTAGTTGTGGAGTTTCCAGTTGTGAAGTTTTAAGTTGTGAAGTTTCTAGTTGCGGAGTTTTTAATAGAGGAGTTTCTAGTTGTGAAGTTTCAAGTTGCGGAGTCTCAAGTTGTGGAGTTTCCAGTTGTGGAGTTTTAAGTTGTGGAGTTTCTAGTTGCGGAGTTTTTAATAGTGGAGTTTCTAGTTATGAAGTTTCAAGTTGCGGAGTTTCAAGCTGTGGAGTTTCCAGTTGTGGAGTTTTAGTTGTGGAGTTTCTAGTTGTTGAGTTTCTAGTTGTGAAGTCTCTAGTTTTTCAGTTTCTAGTCGTGGAGTTTCTAGATATGAAATTTCTAGTTGCCGATTCTGTATTTGTGAAGTTTGAAGTTGAGGAGTTTCTAGTTGTGGAGTTTCTAGTTGTGGAGTCTCTAGTTGTGGAGTTTCTAGTTGCAGAGTATCTAGTTGTGGAGTTTCCAGTTGTGGATTTTCTAGTTGTGGAGTTGCGGAGTTTCTAGTTGTGGAGTTTCTGGTTGTGGAGTTTCTAGTTGAGGAGTTTCAAGTTGTGGAGTTTCTAGTTGTGGAGTCTCTAGTTGTGGAGTCTCTAGTTGCGGAGTTTCTAGTCGTAGATTTTCCAGTTGTGGAGTTTCTAGTTGTTGAGTTGCGGAGTCTCTAGATGTTGAGTTTCTAGTTGCAGAGTCTCTAGTTGTGGAGTTTCAAGTTGTGGAGTCTCTAGATGTGGAGTTTCTAGTTGTCGAGTTTCCAGTTGTGGAGTATCTAGTAGTGGAGTTTCGGGTTGTGGAGTTTCTAGTTGTGGAGTTTCTAGTTGTGGAGTCCCTAGTTGTGGAGTTTCTAGTTGCGGAGTTTCTAGTTGTGGAGTTTCAAGTTGCGGAGTCTCAAGCTGGGGAGTTTCTAGTTGTTGAGTTTTTAGTTGTGGAGTTTCTAGTTGTTGAGTTTGTAGTTTGAAGTCTCTAGTTGTAGATTCTCTAGTTGTGGAGTCTCTAGTTTAGGAGTTTCTAGTTGAAGAGTTTTTTGTTGTGGAGTGTCTAGTTGTGGAGTTTCCAGCTGTGGAGTTTATAGTTGTGGAGTTTCAAGTTGTGGAGTCTCTAGTTGTGGAGTTTCTAGTTGCCGAGTTTCCAGTTGTGGAGTATCTAGTAGTGGAGTTTCAAGTTGTGGAGTTTCTAGTTGTGGAGTCTCAAGTTGTGGAGTTTAAAGTTGGAGTTTCAAGTTGTGGAGTCTCTAGTTGTGGAATTTCTAGTTGCAGAGTATCTAGTTATGGAGTTTCCAGTTGTGGAGTTTCTAGTTGTGAAGTTGCGGAGTCTATGGTTGTGGAGTATTTAGTTGTGAAGTTTCTAGTTGTGGAGTTTCGAGTTGTGGAGTCTCTAGTTTTGGAGTTTCTAGTTGTGGAGTTTTTAGTTGTGGAGTATCTAGTTGTGGAGTTTCCAGTTGTGAAGTATCTAGCTGTGGAGTTTCCAATTGTGGAGTATCTAGTTGTGGAGTTTTAAGTTGCGGAGTTTCTAGTTGCGGAGTTTCTAGTTGCGGAGTTTTTAATAGCGGAGTTTCAAGTTGTGAAGTTTCAAGTTGCGGAGTCTCAAGTTGTGGAGTTTCCAGTTGTGGAGTTTTTAGTTGTGGAGTTTTTAATTGTTGAGTTTCTAGTTGTGAAGTCTCTAGTTTTGCAGTTTCTAGCTGTGGAGTTTCTAGATATGGAATTTCTAGTTGCCGAGTCTGTATTTTGTGGAGTTTCTAGTTGTGGAGTCTCTAGTTGCGGAGTTTCTAGTTGTAGATTTTCCAGTTGTGGAGTTTCTAGTTGTTGAGTTGCGGAGTCTCTAGTTGTTGAGTTTCTAGTTGCAGAGTCTCTAGTTGTGGAGTTTCAAGTTGTGGAGTCTCTAGATGTGGAGTTTCTAGTTGTCGAGTTTCCAGTTGTGGAGTCTCAAGCTGTGGAGTTTCTAGTTGTTGAGTTTTTAGTTGTGGAGTTTCTAGTTGTTGAGTTTCTAGTTTGAAGTCTCTAGTAGTAGATTCTCTAGTTGTGGAGTCTCTAGTTTAGGAGTTTCTAGTTGAAGAGATTTTGTTGTGGAGTGTCTAGTTGTGGAGTTTCCAGGTGTGGAGTTTCGAGTTGTGGAGTTTCTAGTTGCAGAGTCTCTAGTTGTGGAGTTTCAAGTTGTGGAGTCTCTAGTTGTGGAGTTTCTAGTTGCCGAGTTTCCAGTTGTGGAGTATATAGTAGTGGAGTCTCCAGTTGTGGAGTCCCTAGTTGTAGAGTTTCTAGTTGCGGAGTCCCAAGCTGTGGAGTTTCAAGTTGTGAAGTTTCTAGTTGTGGACTCTCAAGTTGTGGAGTTTAAAGTTGTGGAGTTTTAAGTTGTGGAGTCTCTAGTTGTGGAGTTTATGTTTGCAGAGTATCTAGTTGTGGAGTTTCCAGTTGTGGAGTTTCTAGTTGTGAAGTTGCGGAGTCTCTGGTTGTGAGTTTTTAGTTGTGGAGTTTCTAGTTGTGGAGTTTCGAGTTGTGGAGTCTCTAGTTGTGGAGTTTCTAGTTGTGGAATGTAGAGTTGTGGAGTTTCTAGTTGTGGAGTTACTAGTTGCGGATTTTCTAGCTGTGGATTTTCTAGTTGCGTAACTTAAGGTCGTGAGGTTTCAAGTTGTGGAGTCTCTAGTTGTGTAGTTTCTAGCTGTGGAGTTTCTAGTTGCGGAGTTTCTCTTTGTGGAGTATTTAGCTGCGGAGTTTCTAGTTGCAGAGTCTCTGATTGTGGAGTTTCTAGTTGCGGAGTCTCTAGTTGTGGAGTTTCTAGTTGTGGAGTTTCTAGTTGTGGGGTTTTCAGTTGTGGAGTTATAGTTGTGGACTTTCTAGACATGAAATTTCTTGAAGCCGAATCTCTAATTGTGGAGCTTGTAGTTGTGGACTTTCTAGTTGTTGAGTTTCTAGTTGTGGAGTCTCTAGTTGCAGAGTTTCTAGTTGTGGTGTCTCTAGTTGTGGAGTTTCTGGTTGTGGAGTTTCTAGTTGTGGAGTTTCAAGTTGTGGAGTTTCTAGTTGTGGAGTCTCAAGTTGTGGAGTTGAAAGTTGTAGAGTTTCAAGTTGTGGAGTCTCTAGTTGGGGAGTTTCTAGTTGCAGAGTATCTAGTTGTGGAGTTTCCATGTGTGGAGTTTCTAGTTGTCGAGTTGCGGAGTCTCTGGTTGTGGAGTTTCTAGTTGTGGAGTTTCTAGTTGTGGAGTTTCGAGTTGTGGAGTCTCTAGTTGTGGAGTTTCTAGTTGTGGAGTTTCCAGTAGTGGAGTATCTAGTTGTGGAGTTTCCAGTTGTGAAGTATCTAGTTGTGGAGTTTCCAGTTGTGGAGTATCTAGTTGTGAAGTTTTAAGTTGTGGAGTTTCTAGTTGCGGAGTTTCTAGTTGCGGAGTTTTTAATAGAGGAGTTTGTAGTTGTGAAGTCTCTAGTTTTGCAGTTTCTAGCTGTGGAGTTTCTAGATATGGAATTACTAGTCGCCGAGTCTGTATTTTGTGGAGTTTCTAGTTGTTGAGTTTCAGTTGTGGAGTTTCTAGTTGTTGAGTTTCTAGTTTGAAGTCTCTAGTAGTAGATTCTCTAGTTGTGGAGTCTCTAATTTAGGAGTTTCTAGTTGAAGAGATTTTGTTGTGGAGTGTCTAGTTGTGGAGTTTCCAGTTGTGGAGTTTCTAGTTGCAGAGTCTCTAGTTGTGGAGTTTCAAGTTGTGGAGTCTCTAGTTGTGGAGTTTCTAGTTGCCGAGTTTCCAGTTGTGGAGTATATAGTAGTGGAGTTTCCAGTTGTGGAGTCCCTAGTTGTAGTGTTTCTAGTTGCGGAGTCCCAAGCTGTGGAGTTTCAAGTTGTGAAGTTTCAAGTTGTGGACTCTCAAGTTGTGGAGTTTTAAGTTGTGGAGTCTCTAGTTGTGGAGTTTATAGTTGCAGAGTATCTAGTTGTGGAGTTTCCAGTTGTGGAGTTTCTAGTTTTGAAGTTGCGGAGTCTCTGGTTGTGAGTTTTTAGTTGTGGAGTTTCTAGTTGTGAAGTTTCGAGTTGTGGAGTCTCTAGTTGTGGAGTTTCTAGTTGTGGAATGTAGAGTTGTGGAGTTTCTAGTTGTGGAGTTACTAGTTGCGGATTTTCTAGCTGTGGATTTTCTAGTTGCGTAACTTAGGGTCGTGAGGTTTCAAGTTGTGGAGTTTCTATTTTTGGAGTTTCTAGTTGTGGAATTTCTAGTTGTGGAGTCTCTAGTTGTGTAGTTTCTAGCTGCGGAGTTTCTAGTTGCGGAGTTTCTATTTGTGGAGTATCTAGCTGCGGAGTTTCTAGTTGCGGAGTCTCTGATTATCGAGTTTCTAGTTGCGGAGTCTCTAGTTGTGGAGTTTCTAGTTGTGGAGTTTCTAGTTGTGGGGTTTTCAGTTGTGGAGTTATAGTTGTGGACTTTCTAGACATGAAATTTCTTGTAGCCGAATCTCTATTTGTGGAGCTTGTAGTTGTGGACTTTCTAGTTGTTGAGTTTCTAGTTGTGGAGTCTCTAGTTGCAGAGTTTCTAGTTGTGGAGTGTCTGGTTGTGGTGTTTCTAGTTGTGGAGTTTCTGGTTGTGGAGTTTCTAGTTGTGGAGTCTCATGTTGTGGAGTTTAAAGTTGTAGAGTTTCAAGTTGTGGAGTCTCTAGTTGTGGAGTTTCCGGTTGTGAAGTATCTAGTTGTGGAGTTTCCAGTTGTGGAGTATCGAGTTGTGAAGTTTTAAGTTGTGGAGTTTCTAGTTGCGGAGTTTCTAGTTGCAGAGTTTATAATAGAGGAGTTTCTAGTTGTGAAGTTTCAAGTTGCGGAGTCTCAAGTTGTGGAGTTTCCAGTTGTAGAGTTTTTAGTTGTGGAGTTTCTATTTGTTGAGTTTCTAGTTGTGAAGTCTCTAGTTTTGCAGTTTCTAGTTGTGGAGTTTCTAGATATGGAATTACTAGTGACCGAGTCTGTATTTGTGGAGTTTGAAGTTGTGGAGTTTCTAGTTGTTGAGTTTCTAGTTGTGCAGTCTCTAGTTGCGGAGTTTCTAGTTGCGGACTTTCTAGTTGTGGAGTTTCTGGTTGTGGAGTTTCTAGTTGAGGAGTTTCAAGTTGTGGAGTTTCTAGTTGTAGAGTCTCTTGTTGCGGAGTTGCTAGTTGTGAAGTTTCTAGTTGCGGAGTTTCTAGTTTTGGAGTTTATAGTTGTGGAGTTTCTAGTTGTAGAGTCTCCTGTTGCGGAGTTTCTAGTTGCGGAGTTTCTAGTTGGGGAGTTTCCAGTTGTAGAGTTTCTAGTTGTGGAGTTTCTATTTGTGCAGTCTCAAGTTGTGGAGTTTAAACTTGTGGAGTTTCAAGTTGTGGAGTCTATAGTTGTGGTGTTTCTAGTTGTAGATTTTCTAGTTGTGGAGTATCTAGTTGTGGATTTTCCAGTTGTGGAGTTTCTAGTTGTTGAGTTGCGGAGTCTCTAGTTGTTGAGTTTCTAGTTGCAGAGTCTCTAGTTGTGGAGTTTCTAGATATGGAATTACTAGTTTCCGAGTCTGTATTTGTGGAGTTTGAAGTTGTGGAGTTTCTAGTTGTGGAGTTTCTAGTTGTGGAGTCTCTTGTTGTGGAGTTTCAAGTTGTGGAGTGTCTAGTTGTGGAGTTTCTAGTTGTGGAGTCTCTAGTTATGAAGTTTCTAGTTGTGGAGTTTCTGGTTCTGGAGTTTCTAGTTGCGGAGTCTCTAGTTGTGCAGTTTCAAGTTGTGGAGTTTCTAGTTGCGGAGTCTCAAGTTGTGGAGTTTCTAGTTGTGGAACTTCAAGTTGTGGAGTTTCTAGTTGCGGAGTCTCAAGTTGTGGAGTTTCTAGTTGTGGAGTTTCAAGTTGTGGAGTTTCTAGTTGTTGAGTTTCTAGTTTGAAGTCTCTAGTACTAGATTCTCTAGTTGTGGAGTCTCTAGTTTAGGAGTTTCTAGTTGAAGAGATTTTGTTGTGGAGTGTCTAGTTGTGGAGTTTCCAGTTGTAGAGTTTCGAGTTGTGAAGTTTCTAGTTGCAGAGTCTCTAGTTGTGGAGTTTCAAGTTGTGGAGTCTCTAGTTGTGGAGTTTCTAGTTGCCGAGTTTCCAGTTGTAGAGTATATAGTGTTGGAGTGTCCAGTTGTGGAGTCCCTAGTTGTGGAGTTTCTAGTTGCGGAGTCCCAAGTTGTAGAGTTTCAAGTTGTGAAGTTTCTAGTTGTGGACTCTCAAGTTGTGGAGTTTAAAGTTGTGGAGTTTTAAGTTGTGGAGTCTCTAGTTGTGGAGTTTCTAGTTGCAGAGTATCTAGTTGTGGAGTTTCCAGTTGTGGAGTTTCTAGTTGTGAAGTTGCGGAGTCTCTGGTTGTGAGTTTTTAGTTGTGGAGTTTCTAGTTGTGGAGTTTCGAGTTGTGGAGTCTCTAGTTGTGGAGTTTCTAGTTGTGGAATGTAGAGTTGTGGAGTTTCTCGTTGTGGAGTTACTAGTTGCGGATTTTCTAGCTGTGGATTTTCTAGTTGCGTAACTTAAGGTCGTGAGGTTTCAAGTTGTGGAGTTTTTATTTGTGGAGTTTCCAGTTGTGGAGTTTCTAGTTGTGGAGTCTCTAGTTGTGTAGTTTCTAGCTGCATAGTTTCTAGTTGCGGAGTTTCTATTTGTGGAGTATCTAGCGGCGGAGTTTCTAGTTGCAGAGTCTCTGATTGTGGAGTTTCTAGTTGCGGAGTCCCTGTTGTGGAGTTTCTAGTTGTGGAGTTTCTAGTTGTGGGGTTTCCAGTTGTGGAGTTATAGTTGTGGACTTTCTAGACATGAAATTTCTTGTAGCCGAATCTCTATTTGTGGAGCTTGTAGTTGTGGACTTTCTAGTTGTTGAGTTTCTAGTTGTGGAGTCTCTAGTTGCAGAGTTTCTAGTTGTGGAGTGTCTGGTTGTGGTGTTTCTAGTTGTGGAGTTTCTGGTTGTGGAGTTTCTAGTTGTGGAGTTTCCAGTTGTGGAGTTTCTAGTTGTGGAGTCTCAAGTTGTGGAGTTTAAAGTTGTAGAGTTTCAAGTTGCGGAGTCTCTAGTTGTGGAGTTTCTAGTTGCAGAGTATCTAGTTGTGGAGTTTCCATGTGTGGAGTTTCTAGTTGTCGAGTTGCGGAGTCTCTGGTTGTGCAGTTTCTAGTTGTGGAGTTTCTAGTTTTGGAGTTTCGAGTTGTGGAGTCTCTAGTTGTGGAGTTTCTAGTTGTGGAGTTTCCAGTAGTGGAGTATCTAGTTGTGCAGTTTCCAGTTGTGAAGTATCTAGTTGTGGAGTTTCCAGTTGTGGAGTATCTAGTTGTGAAGTTTTAAGTTGTGTAGTTTCTAGTTGCGGAGTTTTTAATAGAGGAGTTTCTAGTTGTCAAGTTTCAAGTTGCGGAGTCTCAAGTTGTGGAGTTTCCAGTTGTGGAGTTTTAAGTTGTGGAGTTTCTAGTTGCGGAGTTTTTAATAGTGGAGTTTCTAGTTGTGAAGTTTCAAGTTGCGGAGTCTCAAGTTGTGGAGTTTCCAGTTGTGGAGTTTTTAGTTGTGGAGTTTCTAGTTGTTGAGTTTCTAGTTGTGAAGTCTCTAGTTTTTCAGTTTCTAGTCGTGGAGTTTCTAGATAAGGAATTTCTAGTTGCCGAGTCTGTATTTGTGAAGTTTGAAGTTGAGGAGTTTCTAGTTGTGGAGTTTCTAGTTGTGGAGTCTCGAGTTGTGGAGTTTCTAGTTGCAGAGTATCTAGTTGTGGAGTTTCCAGTTGTGGAGTTTCTAGTTGTGGAGTTGCGGAGTTTCTAGTTGCGGAGTTTCTAGTTGTGGAGTTTCTGGTTGTGGAGTTTCTAGTTGAGGAGTTTCAAGTTGTGGAGTTTCTAGTTGTGGAGTCTCTAGTTGTGGAGTCTCTAGTTGCGGAGTTTCTAGTTTTAGATTTTCCAGTTGTGGAGTTTCTAGTTGTTGAGTTGCGGAGTCTCTAGACGTTGAGTTTATAGTTGCAGAGTCTCTAGTTGTGGAGTTTCAAGTTGTGGAGTCTCTACATGTGGAGTTTCTAGTTGTCGAGTTTCCAGTTGTGGAGTATCTAGTAGTGGAGTTTCTAGTTGTGGAGTTTCTAGTTGTGGAGTCAATAGTTGTGGAGTTTCTAGTTGCGGAGTTTCTAGTTGTGGAGTTTCAAGTTGCGGAGTCTCAAGCTGGGGAGTTTCTAGTTGTTGAGTTTCAGTTGTGGAGTTTCTAGTTGTTGAGTTTCTAGTTTGAAGTCTCTAGTAGTAGATTCTCTAGTTGTGGAGTCTCTAATTTAGGAGTTTCTAGTTGAAGAGATTTTGTTGTGGAGTGTCTAGTTGTGGAGTTTCCAGTTGTGGAGTTTCTAGTTGCAGAGTCTCTAGTTGTGGAGTTTCAAGTTGTGGAGTCTCTAGTTGTGGAGTTTCTAGTTGCCGAGTTTCCAGTTGTGGAGTATATAGTAGTGGAGTTTCCAGTTGTGGAGTCCCTAGTTGTAGTGTTTCTAGTTGCGGAGTCCCAAGCTGTGGAGTTTCAAGTTGTGAAGTTTCAAGTTGTGGACTCTCAAGTTGTGGAGTTTTAAGTTGTGGAGTCTCTAGTTGTGGAGTTTATAGTTGCAGAGTATCTAGTTGTGGAGTTTCCAGTTGTGGAGTTTCTAGTTTTGAAGTTGCGGAGTCTCTGGTTGTGAGTTTTTAGTTGTGGAGTTTCTAGTTGTGAAGTTTCGAGTTGTGGAGTCTCTAGTTGTGGAGTTTCTAGTTGTGGAATGTAGAGTTGTGGAGTTTCTAGTTGTGGAGTTACTAGTTGCGGATTTTCTAGCTGTGGATTTTCTAGTTGCGTAACTTAGGGTCGTGAGGTTTCAAGTTGTGGAGTTTCTATTTTTGGAGTTTCTAGTTGTGGAATTTCTAGTTGTGGAGTCTCTAGTTGTGTAGTTTCTAGCTGCGGAGTTTCTAGTTGCGGAGTTTCTATTTGTGGAGTATCTAGCTGCGGAGTTTCTAGTTGCGGAGTCTCTGATTATCGAGTTTCTAGTTGCGGAGTCTCTAGTTGTGGAGTTTCTAGTTGTGGAGTTTCTAGTTGTGGGGTTTTCAGTTGTGGAGTTATAGTTGTGGACTTTCTAGACATGAAATTTCTTGTAGCCGAATCTCTATTTGTGGAGCTTGTAGTTGTGGACTTTCTAGTTGTTGAGTTTCTAGTTGTGGAGTCTCTAGTTGCAGAGTTTCTAGTTGTGGAGTGTCTGGTTGTGGTGTTTCTAGTTGTGGAGTTTCTGGTTGTGGAGTTTCTAGTTGTGGAGTCTCATGTTGTGGAGTTTAAAGTTGTAGAGTTTCAAGTTGTGGAGTCTCTAGTTGTGGAGTTTCCGGTTGTGAAGTATCTAGTTGTGGAGTTTCCAGTTGTGGAGTATCGAGTTGTGAAGTTTTAAGTTGTGGAGTTTCTAGTTGCGGAGTTTCTAGTTGCAGAGTTTATAATAGAGGAGTTTCTAGTTGTGAAGTTTCAAGTTGCGGAGTCTCAAGTTGTGGAGTTTCCAGTTGTAGAGTTTTTAGTTGTGGAGTTTCTATTTGTTGAGTTTCTAGTTGTGAAGTCTCTAGTTTTGCAGTTTCTAGTTGTGGAGTTTCTAGATATGGAATTACTAGTGACCGAGTCTGTATTTGTGGAGTTTGAAGTTGTGGAGTTTCTAGTTGTTGAGTTTCTAGTTGTGCAGTCTCTAGTTGCGGAGTTTCTAGTTGCGGACTTTCTAGTTGTGGAGTTTCTGGTTGTGGAGTTTCTAGTTGAGGAGTTTCAAGTTGTGGAGTTTCTAGTTGTAGAGTCTCTTGTTGCGGAGTTGCTAGTTGTGAAGTTTCTAGTTGCGGAGTTTCTAGTTTTGGAGTTTATAGTTGTGGAGTTTCTAGTTGTAGAGTCTCCTGTTGCGGAGTTTCTAGTTGCGGAGTTTCTAGTTGGGGAGTTTCCAGTTGTAGAGTTTCTAGTTGTGGAGTTTCTATTTGTGCAGTCTCAAGTTGTGGAGTTTAAACTTGTGGAGTTTCAAGTTGTGGAGTCTATAGTTGTGGTGTTTCTAGTTGTAGATTTTCTAGTTGTGGAGTATCTAGTTGTGGATTTTCCAGTTGTGGAGTTTCTAGTTGTTGAGTTGCGGAGTCTCTAGTTGTTGAGTTTCTAGTTGCAGAGTCTCTAGTTGTGGAGTTTCTAGATATGGAATTACTAGTTTCCGAGTCTGTATTTGTGGAGTTTGAAGTTGTGGAGTTTCTAGTTGTGGAGTTTCTAGTTGTGGAGTCTCTTGTTGTGGAGTTTCAAGTTGTGGAGTGTCTAGTTGTGGAGTTTCTAGTTGTGGAGTCTCTAGTTATGAAGTTTCTAGTTGTGGAGTTTCTGGTTCTGGAGTTTCTAGTTGCGGAGTCTCTAGTTGTGCAGTTTCAAGTTGTGGAGTTTCTAGTTGCGGAGTCTCAAGTTGTGGAGTTTCTAGTTGTGGAACTTCAAGTTGTGGAGTTTCTAGTTGCGGAGTCTCAAGTTGTGGAGTTTCTAGTTGTGGAGTTTCAAGTTGTGGAGTTTCTAGTTGTTGAGTTTCTAGTTTGAAGTCTCTAGTACTAGATTCTCTAGTTGTGGAGTCTCTAGTTTAGGAGTTTCTAGTTGAAGAGATTTTGTTGTGGAGTGTCTAGTTGTGGAGTTTCCAGTTGTAGAGTTTCGAGTTGTGAAGTTTCTAGTTGCAGAGTCTCTAGTTGTGGAGTTTCAAGTTGTGGAGTCTCTAGTTGTGGAGTTTCTAGTTGCCGAGTTTCCAGTTGTAGAGTATATAGTGTTGGAGTGTCCAGTTGTGGAGTCCCTAGTTGTGGAGTTTCTAGTTGCGGAGTCCCAAGTTGTAGAGTTTCAAGTTGTGAAGTTTCTAGTTGTGGACTCTCAAGTTGTGGAGTTTAAAGTTGTGGAGTTTTAAGTTGTGGAGTCTCTAGTTGTGGAGTTTCTAGTTGCAGAGTATCTAGTTGTGGAGTTTCCAGTTGTGGAGTTTCTAGTTGTGAAGTTGCGGAGTCTCTGGTTGTGAGTTTTTAGTTGTGGAGTTTCTAGTTGTGGAGTTTCGAGTTGTGGAGTCTCTAGTTGTGGAGTTTCTAGTTGTGGAATGTAGAGTTGTGGAGTTTCTCGTTGTGGAGTTACTAGTTGCGGATTTTCTAGCTGTGGATTTTCTAGTTGCGTAACTTAAGGTCGTGAGGTTTCAAGTTGTGGAGTTTTTATTTGTGGAGTTTCCAGTTGTGGAGTTTCTAGTTGTGGAGTCTCTAGTTGTGTAGTTTCTAGCTGCATAGTTTCTAGTTGCGGAGTTTCTATTTGTGGAGTATCTAGCGGCGGAGTTTCTAGTTGCAGAGTCTCTGATTGTGGAGTTTCTAGTTGCGGAGTCCCTGTTGTGGAGTTTCTAGTTGTGGAGTTTCTAGTTGTGGGGTTTCCAGTTGTGGAGTTATAGTTGTGGACTTTCTAGACATGAAATTTCTTGTAGCCGAATCTCTATTTGTGGAGCTTGTAGTTGTGGACTTTCTAGTTGTTGAGTTTCTAGTTGTGGAGTCTCTAGTTGCAGAGTTTCTAGTTGTGGAGTGTCTGGTTGTGGTGTTTCTAGTTGTGGAGTTTCTGGTTGTGGAGTTTCTAGTTGTGGAGTTTCCAGTTGTGGAGTTTCTAGTTGTGGAGTCTCAAGTTGTGGAGTTTAAAGTTGTAGAGTTTCAAGTTGCGGAGTCTCTAGTTGTGGAGTTTCTAGTTGCAGAGTATCTAGTTGTGGAGTTTCCATGTGTGGAGTTTCTAGTTGTCGAGTTGCGGAATCTCTGGTTGTGCAGTTTCTAGTTGTGGAGTTTCTAGTTTTGGAGTTTCGAGTTGTGGAGTCTCTAGTTGTGGAGTTTCTAGTTGTGGAGTTTCCAGTAGTGGAGTATCTAGTTGTGCAGTTTCCAGTTGTGAAGTATCTAGTTGTGGAGTTTCCAGTTGTGGAGTATCTAGTTGTGAAGTTTTAAGTTGTGTAGTTTCTAGTTGCGGAGTTTTTAATAGAGGAGTTTCTAGTTGTCAAGTTTCAAGTTGCGGAGTCTCAAGTTGTGGAGTTTCCAGTTGTGGAGTTTTAAGTTGTGGAGTTTCTAGTTGCGGAGTTTTTAATAGTGGAGTTTCTAGTTGTGAAGTTTCAAGTTGCGGAGTCTCAAGTTGTGGAGTTTCCAGTTGTGGAGTTTTTAGTTGTGGAGTTTCTAGTTGTTGAGTTTCTAGTTGTGAAGTCTCTAGTTTTTCAGTTTCTAGTCGTGGAGTTTCTAGATAAGGAATTTCTAGTTGCCGAGTCTGTATTTGTGAAGTTTGAAGTTGAGGAGTTTCTAGTTGTGGAGTTTCTAGTTGTGGAGTCTCGAGTTGTGGAGTTTCTAGTTGCAGAGTATCTAGTTGTGGAGTTTCCAGTTGTGGAGTTTCTAGTTGTGGAGTTGCGGAGTTTCTAGTTGCGGAGTTTCTAGTTGTGGAGTTTCTGGTTGTGGAGTTTCTAGTTGAGGAGTTTCAAGTTGTGGAGTTTCTAGTTGTGGAGTCTCTAGTTGTGGAGTCTCTAGTTGCGGAGTTTCTAGTTTTAGATTTTCCAGTTGTGGAGTTTCTAGTTGTTGAGTTGCGGAGTCTCTAGACGTTGAGTTTATAGTTGCAGAGTCTCTAGTTGTGGAGTTTCAAGTTGTGGAGTCTCTACATGTGGAGTTTCTAGTTGTCGAGTTTCCAGTTGTGGAGTATCTAGTAGTGGAGTTTCTAGTTGTGGAGTTTCTAGTTGTGGAGTCAATAGTTGTGGAGTTTCTAGTTGCGGAGTTTCTAGTTGTGGAGTTTCAAGTTGCGGAGTCTCAAGCTGGGGAGTTTCTAGTTGTTGAGTTTTTAGTTGTGGTGTTTCTAGTTGTTGAGTTTCTAGTTTGAAGTCTCTAGTTGTGGAGTATCTAGTAGTGGAGTTTCAAGTTGTGGAGTTTCTAGTTGTGGAGTCTCAAGTTGTGGAGTTTAAAGTTGTGGAGTTTCAAGTTGTGGAGTCTCTAGTTGTGGAGTTTCTAGTTGCAGAGTATCTAGTTATGGAGTTTCCAGTTGTGGAGTTTCTAGTTGTGAAGTTGCGGAGTCTATGGTTGTGGAGTATTTAGTTGTGAAGTTTCTAGTTGTGGAGTTTTGAGTTGTGGAGTCTCTAGTTGTGGAGTTTCTAGTTGTGGAGTTTTTAGTTGTGGAGTATCTAGTTGTGGAGTTTCCAGTTGTGAAGTATCTAGCTGTGGAGTTTCCAGTTGTGGAGTATCTAGTTGTGGAGTTTTAAGTAGAGGAGTTTCTAGTTGCGGAGTTTCTAGTTGCGGAGTTTTTAATAGCGGAGTTTCTAGTTGTGAAGTTTCAAGTTGCAGAGTCTCAAGTTGTGGAGTTTCCAGTTGTGGAATTTTTAGTTGTGGAGTTTTTAATTGTTGAGTTTCTAGTTGTGAAGTCTCTAGTTTTGCAGTTTCTAGCTGTGGAGTTTCTAGATATGGAATTTCTAGTTGCCGAGTCTGTATTTGTGGAGTTTCTAGTTGTTGAGTTTTTAGTTGTGGAGTTTCTAGTTGTTGAGTTTCTAGTTTGAAGTCTCTAGTAGTAGATTCTCTAGTTGTGGAGTCTCTAGTTTAGGAGTTTCTAGTTGAAGAGATTTTGTTTTGGAGTGTCTAGTTGTGGAGTTTCCAGTTGTAGAGTTTTGAGTTGTGAAGTTTCTAGTTGCAGAGTCTCTAGTTGTGGAGTTTCAAGTTGTGGAGTCTCTAGTTGTGGAGTTTCTAGTTGCCGAGTTTCCAGTTGTGGAGTATATAGTAGTGGAGTGTCCAGTTGTGGAGTCCCTAGTTGTGGAGTTTCTAGTTGCGGAGTCCCAAGTTGTGGAGTTTCAAGTTGTGAAGTTTCTAGTTGTGGACTCTCAAGTTGTGGAGTTTAAAGTTGTGGAGTTTTAAGTTGTGGAGTCTCTAGTTGTGGAGTTTCTAGTTGCAGAGTATCTAGTTGTGGAGTTTCCAGTTGTGGAGTTTCTAGTTGTGAAGTTGCGGAGTCTCTGGTTGTGAGTTTTTAGTTGTGGAGTTTCTTGTTGTGGAGTTTCTAGTTGTGGAGTCTCTAGTTGTGGAGTTTCTAGTTGTGGAATGTAGAGTTGTGGAGTTTCTAGTTGTGGAGTTACTAGTTGCGGATTTTCTAGCTGTGGATTTTCTAGTTGCGTAACTTAAGGTCGTGAGGTTTCAAGTTGTGGAGTTTTTATTTGTGGAGTTTCCAGTTGTGGAGTTTCTAGTTGTGGAGTCTCTAGTTGTGTAGTTTCTAGCTGTGGAGTTTCTAGTTGCGGAGTTTCTATTTGTGGAGTATCTAGCGGCGGAGTTTCTAGTTGCAGAGTCACTGATTGTGGAGTTTCTAGTTGCGGAGTCCCTGTTGTGGAGTTTCTAGTTGTGGAGTTTCTAGTTGTGGGGTTTCCAGTTGTGGAGGTATAGTTGTGGACTTTCTAGACATGAAATTTCTTGTAGCCGAATCTCTATTTGTGGAGCTTGTAGTTGTGGACTTTCTAGTTGTTGAGTTTCTAGTTGTGGAGTCTCTAGTTGCAGAGTGTCTAAATGTGGAGTGTCTGGTTGTGGTGTTTCTAGTTGTGGAGTTTCTGGTTGTGGAGTTTCTAGTTGTGGAGTTTCCAGTTGTGGAGTTTCTAGTTGTGGAGTCTCAAGTTGTGGAGTTTAAAGTTGTAGAGTTTCAAGTTGTGGAGTCTCTAGTTGTGAAGTTTCTAGTTGCAGAGTATCTAGTTGTGGAGTTTCCATGTGTGGAGTTTCTAGTTGTCGAGTTGCGGAGTCTCTGGTTGTGGAGTTTCTAGTTGTGGAGTTTCTAGTTGTGGAGTTTCGAGTTGTGGAGTCTCTAGTTGTGGAGTTTCTAGTTGTGGAATTTTTAGTTGTGGAGTTTTTAATTGTTGAGTTTCTAGTTGTGAAGTCTCTAGTTTTGCAGTTTCTAGCTGTGGAGTTTCTAGATATGGAATTTCTAGTTGCCGAGTCTGTATTTTGTGGATTTTCTAGTTGTTGAGTTTTTAGTTGTGGAGTTTCTAGTTGTTGAGTTTCTAGTTTGAAGTCTCTAGTAGTAGATTCTCTAGTTGTGGAGTCTCTAGTTTAGGAGTTTCTAGTTGAAGAGATTTTGTTGTGGAGTGTCCAGTTGAGGAGTTTCCAGTTGTGGAGTTTCGAGTTGTGGAGTTTCTAGTTGCAGAGTCTCTAGTTGTGGAGTTTCAAGTTGTGGAGTCTCTAGTTGTGGAGTTTCTAGTTGCCGAGTTTCCAGTTGTGGAGTATATAGTAGTGGAGTTTCCAGTTGTGGAGTCCCTAGTTGTAGAGTTTGTAGTTGCGGAGTCCCAAGCTGTGGAGTTTCAAGTTGTGAAGTTTCTAGTTGTGGACTCTCAAGTTGTGGAGTTTAAAGTTGTGGAGTTTTAAGTTGTGGAGTCTCTAGTTGTGGAGTTTATAGTTGCAGAGTATCTAGTTGTGGAGTTTCCAGTTGTGGAGTTTCTAGTTGTGAAGTTGCGGAGTCTCTGGTTGTGAGTTTTTAGTTGTGGAGTTTCTAGTTGTGGAGTTTCGAGTTGTGGAGTCTCTGGTTGTGGTGTTTCTAGTTGTGGAGTTTCTGGTTGTGGAGTTTCTAGTAGTGGAGTTTCCAGTTGTGGAGTTTCTAGTTGTGGAGTCTCAAGTTGTGGAGTTTAAAGTTGTAGAGTTTCAAGTTGTGGAGTCTCTAGTTGTGGAGTTTCTAGTTGCAGAGTATCTAGTTGTGGAGTTTCCATGTGTGGAGTTTCTAGTTGTCGAGTTGCGGAATCTCTGGTTGTGGAGTTTCTAGTTGTGGAGTTTCTAGTTGTGAAGTTTCTAGTTGTGGAGTCTCTAGTTGTGGAGTTTAAAGTTGTGGAGTTTCAAGTTGTGGAGTATCTAGTTGTGGAGTTTCCAGTTGTGAAGTATCTAGTTGTGGAGTTTCCAGTTGTGGAGTATCTAGTTGTGAAGTTTTAAGTTGTGAAGTTTCTAGTTGCGGAGTTTCTAGTTGCGGAGTTTTCAATAGAGGAGTTTCTAGTTGTGAAGTTTCCAGTTGCGGAGTCTCAAGTTGTGGAGTTTCCAGTTGTGGAGTTTTTAGTTGTGGAGTTCCTATTTGTTGAGTTTCTAGTTGTGAAGTCTCTAGTTTTGCAGTTTCTAGTTGTGGAGTTTCTAGATATGGAATTACTAGTGACCGAGTCTGTATTTGTGGAGTTTGAAGTTGTGGAGTTTCTAGTTGTTGAGTTTCTAGTTGTGGAGTCTCTAGTTGCGGAGTTTCTAGTTGCGGACTTTCTAGTTGTGGTGTTTCTAGTTGTAGATTTTCTAGTTGTGGAGTATCTAGTTGTGGAGTTTCTGGTTGTGGAGTTTCTAGTTGCGGAGTCTCTAGTTGTGCAGTTTCAAGTTGTGGAGTTTCTAGTTGCGGAGTCTCAAGTTGTGGAGTTTCTAGTTGTGGAACTTCAAGTTGTGGAGTTTCTAGTTGCGGAGTCTCAAGTTGTGGAGTTTCTAGTTGTGGAGTTTCAAGTTGTGGAGTTTCTAGTTGTGGAGCTTCAAGTTGTGGAGTTTCTAGTTTTGGACTTTCGAGTTGTGGAGTTTCTAGTTGTGGAGTTTCTAGTTGTAGAGTTTCTAGTTGCAGCGTCTCTAGTTTTGGAGTTTCTAGTTGCGAATTCTCTAGTTGAGGAGTCTCTAGTTGTAGAAATTCTAGTTGTGGAGTTTCTAGTTGTGGAGTTTCAAGTTGTGGAGTTTCTAGTTGCGGCGTCTCAAGTTGTGGAGTTTCTAGTTGCGGAGTGTCTAGTTGTGGTGTTTCTAGCTGTGGAATTTCTTGTTTCGGAGTTTCTAAATGCGGAGTTTCTAGTTGCGGTGTTCCATAGTTGCAGAGTCTCTAGTTGTGGAGTTTCTAGTTGTGGAGTGTCTAGTTGTGGAGTTTCCAGTTGTGGAGGTTCTAGTAGAGTTTCGAATTTTGAAGTTTCTAGTTGTTGAGTTTCTAGTTTAAGTCTCTAGTTGTAGATTCTCTAGTTGTGGAGTCTCTAGTTTAGGAGTTTCTAGTTGAAAAGTTTTTAGTTGTGGAGTGTCTAGTTGTGGAGTTTCCAGTTGTGGAGTTTCGAGTTGTAGAGTTTCGAGTTTTGGAGTTTCTAGTTGTGGAATTTTGAGTTGTGGAGTTTCTAGTTGTGAAGTCTCTAGTTTTGCAGTTTCTAGCTGTGGAGTTTCTAGATATGGAATTTCTAGTTGCCGAGTCTGTATTTGTGGAGTTTCTAGTTGTTGAGTTTTTAGTTGTGGAGTTTCTAGTTGTTGAGTTTCTAGTTTGAAGTCTCTAGTAGTAGATTCTCTAGTTGTGGAGTCTCTAGTTTAGGAGTTTCTAGTTGAAGAGATTTTGTTTTGGAGTGTCTAGTTGTGGAGTTTCCAGTTGTAGAGTTTTGAGTTGTGAAGTTTCTAGTTGCAGAGTCTCTAGTTGTGGAGTTTCAAGTTGTGGAGTCTCTAGTTGTGGAGTTTCTAGTTGCCGAGTTTCCAGTTGTGGAGTATATAGTAGTGGAGTGTCCAGTTGTGGAGTCCCTAGTTGTGGAGTTTCTAGTTGCGGAGTCCCAAGTTGTGGAGTTTCAAGTTGTGAAGTTTCTAGTTGTGGACTCTCAAGTTGTGGAGTTTAAAGTTGTGGAGTCTCTAGTTGTGGAGTTTCTAGTTGCAGAGTATCTAGTTGTGGAGTTTCCAGTTGTGGAGTTTCTAGTTGTGAAGTTGCGGAGTCTCTGGTTGTGAGTTTTTAGTTGTGGAGTTTCTAGTTGTGGAGTTTCTAGTTGTGGAGTCTCTAGTTGTGGAGTTTCTAGTTGTGGAATATAGAGTTGTGGAGTTTCTAGTTGTGGAGTTACTAGTTGCGGATTTTCTAGCTGTGGATTTTCTAGTTGCGTAACTTAAGGTCGTGAGGTTTCAAGTTGTGGAGTTTTTATTTGTGGAGTTTCCAGTTGTGGAGTTTCTAGTTGTGGAGTCTCTAGTTGTGTAGTTTCTAGCTGTGGAGTTTCTAGTTGCGGAGTTTCTATTTGTGGAGTATCTAGCGGCGGAGTTTCTAGTTGCAGAGTCACTGATTGTGGAGTTTCTAGTTGCGGAGTCCCTGTTGTGGAGTTTCTAGTTGTGGAGTTTCTAGTTGTGGGGTTTCCAGTTGTGGAGTTATAGTTGTGGACTTTCTAGACATGAAATTTCTTGTAGCCGAATCTCTATTTGTGGAGCTTGTAGTTGTGGACTTTCTAGTTGTTGAGTTTCTAGTTGTGGAGTCTCTAGTTGCAGAGTGTCTAGTTGTGGAGTGTCTGGTTGTGGTGTTTCTAGTTGTGGAGTTTCTGGTTGTGGAGTTTCTAGTTGTGGAGTTTCCAGTTGTGGAGTTTCTAGTTGTGGAGTCTCAAGTTGTGGAGTTTAAAGTTGTAGAGTTTCAAGTTGTGGAGTCTCTAGTTGTGAAGTTTCTAGTTGCAGAGTATCTAGTTGTGGAGTTTCCATGTGTGGAGTTTCTAGTTGTCGAGTTGCGGAGTCTCTGGTTGTGGAGTTTCTAGTTGTGGAGTTTCTAGTTGTGGAGTTTCGAGTTGTGGAGTCTCTAGTTGTGGAGTTTCTAGTTGTGGAATTTTTAGTTGTGGAGTTTTTATTTGTTGAGTTTCTAGTTGTGAAGTCTCTAGTTTTGCAGTTTCTAGCTGTGGAGTTTCTAGATATGGAATTTCTAGTTGCCGAGTCTGTATTTTGTGGATTTTCTAGTTGTTGAGTTTTTAGTTGTGGAGTTTCTAGTTGTTGAGTTTCTAGTTTGAAGTCTCTAGTAGTAGATTCTCTAGTTGTGGAGTCTCTAGTTTAGGAGTTTCTAGTTGAAGAGATTTTGTTGTGGAGTGTCCAGTTGAGGAGTTTCCAGTTGTGGAGTTTCGAGTTGTGGAGTTTCTAGTTGCAGAGTCTCTAGTTGTGGAGTTTCAAGTTGTGGAGTCTCTAGTTGTGGAGTTTCTAGTTGCCGAGTTTCCAGTTGTGGAGTATATAGTAGTGGAGTTTCCAGTTGTGGAGTCCCTAGTTGTAGAGTTTGTAGTTGCGGAGTCCCAAGCTGTGGAGTTTCAAGTTGTGAAGTTTCTAGTTGTGGACTCTCAAGTTGTGGAGTTTAAAGTTGTGGAGTTTTAAGTTGTGGAGTCTCTAGTTGTGGAGTTTATAGTTGCAGAGTATCTAGTTGTGGAGTTTCCAGTTGTGGAGTTTCTAGTTGTGAAGTTGCGGAGTCTCTGGTTGTGAGTTTTTAGTTGTGGAGTTTCTAGTTGTGGAGTTTCGAGTTGTGGAGTCTCTGGTTGTGGTGTTTCTAGTTGTGGAGTTTCTGGTTGTGGAGTTTCTAGTAGTGGAGTTTCCAGTTGTGGAGTTTCTAGTTGTGGAGTCTCAAGTTGTGGAGTTTAAAGTTGTAGAGTTTCAAGTTGTGGAGTCTCTAGTTGTGGAGTTTCTAGTTGCAGAGTATCTAGTTGTGGAGTTTCCATGTGTGGAGTTTCTAGTTGTCGAGTTGCGGAATCTCTGGTTGTGGAGTTTCTAGTTGTGGAGTTTCTAGTTGTGAAGTTTCTAGTTGTGGAGTCTCTAGTTGTGGAGTTTAAAGTTGTGGAGTTTCAAGTTGTGGAGTATCTAGTTGTGGAGTTTCCAGTTGTGAAGTATCTAGTTGTGGAGTTTCCAGTTGTGGAGTATCTAGTTGTGAAGTTTTAAGTTGTGAAGTTTCTAGTTGCGGAGTTTCTAGTTGCGGAGTTTTCAATAGAGGAGTTTCTAGTTGTGAAGTTTCCAGTTGCGGAGTCTCAAGTTGTGGAGTTTCCAGTTGTGGAGTTTTTAGTTGTGGAGTTCCTATTTGTTGAGTTTCTAGTTGTGAAGTCTCTAGTTTTGCAGTTTCTAGTTGTGGAGTTTCTAGATATGGAATTACTAGTGACCGAGTCTGTATTTGTGGAGTTTGAAGTTGTGGAGTTTCTAGTTGTTGAGTTTCTAGTTGTGGAGTCTCTAGTTGCGGAGTTTGTAGTTGCGGACTTTCTAGTTGTGGTGTTTCTAGTTGTAGATTTTCTAGTTGTGGAGTATCTAGTTGTGGAGTTTCTGGTTGTGGAGTTTCTAGTTGCGGAGTCTCTAGTTGTGCAGTTTCAAGTTGTGGAGTTTCTAGTTGCGGAGTCTCAAGTTGTGGAGTTTCTAGTTGTGGAACTTCAAGTTGTGGAGTTTCTAGTTGCGGAGTCTCAAGTTGTGGAGTTTCTAGTTGTGGAGTTTCAAGTTGTGGAGTTTCTAGTTGTGGAGCTTCAAGTTGTGGAGTTTCTAGTTTCGGACTTTCGAGTTGTGGAGTTTCTAGTTGTGGAGTTTCTAGTTGTAGAGTTTCTAGTTGCAGCGTCTCTAGGTTTGGAGTTTCTAGTTGCGAATTCTCTAGTTGAGGAGTCTCTAGTTGTAGAAATTCTAGTTGTGGAGTTTCTAGTTGTGGAGTTTCAAGTTGTGGAGTTTCTAGTTGCGGCGTCTCAAGTTGTGGAGTTTCTAGTTGCGGAGTGTCTAGTTGTGGTGTTTCTAGCTGTGGAATTTCTTGTTGCGGAGTTTCTAAATGCGGAGTTTCTAGTTGCGGTGTTCCATAGTTGCAGAGTCTCTAGTTGTGGAGTTTCTAGTTGTGGAGTGTCTAGTTGTGGAGTTTCCAGTTGTGGAGGTTCTAGTAGAGTTTCGAATTTTGAAGTTTCTAGTTGTTGAGTTTCTAGTTTAAGTCTCTAGTTGTAGATTCTCTAGTTGTGGAGTCTCTAGTTTAGGAGTTTCTAGTTGAAAAGTTTTTAGTTGTGGAGTGTCTAGTTGTGGAGTTTCCAGTTGTGGAGTTTCGAGTTGTAGAGTTTCGAGTTTTGGAGTTTCTAGTTGTGGAATTTTGAGTTGTGGAGTTTCTAGTTGTGAAGTCTCTAGTTTTGCAGTTTCTAGCTGTGGAGTTTCTAGATATGGAATTTCTAGTTGCCGAGTCTGTATTTGTGGAGTTTCTAGTTGTTGAGTTTTTAGTTGTGGAGTTTCTAGTTGTTGAGTTTCTAGTTTGAAGTCTCTAGTAGTAGATTCTCTAGTTGTGGAGTCTCTAGTTTAGGAGTTTCTAGTTGAAGAGATTTTGTTTTGGAGTGTCTAGTTGTGGAGTTTCCAGTTGTAGAGTTTCGAGTTGTGAAGTTTCTAGTTGCAGAGTCTCTAGTTGTGGAGTTTCAAGTTGTGGAGTCTCTAGTTGTGGAGTTTCTAGTTGCCGAGTTTCCAGTTGTGGAGTATATACTAGTGGAGTGTCCAGTTGTGGAGTCCCTAGTTGTGGAGTTTCTAGTTGCGGAGTCCCAAGTTGTGGAGTTTCAAGTTGTGAAGTTTCTAGTTGTGGACTCTCAAGTTGTGGAGTTTAAAGTTGTGGAGTTTTAAGTTGTGGAGTCTCTAGTTGTGGAGTTTCTAGTTGCAGAGTATCTAGTTGTGGAGTTTCCAGTTGTGGAGTTTCTAGTTGTGAAGTTGCGGAGTCTCTGGTTGTGAGTTTTTAGTTGTGGAGTTTCTAGTTGTGGAGTTTCTAGTTGTGGAGTCTCTAGTTGTGGAGTTTCTAGTTGTGGAATGTAGAGTTGTGGAGTTTCTAGTTGTGGAGTTACTAGTTGCGGATTTTCTAGCTGTGGATTTTCTAGTTGCGTAACTTAAGGTCGTGAGGTTTCAAGTTGTGGAGTTTTTATTTGTGGAGTTTCCAGTTGTGGAGTTTCTAGTTGTGGAGTCTCTAGTTGTGTAGTTTCTAGCTGTGGAGTTTCTAGTTGCGGAGTTTCTATTTGTGGAGTATCTAGCGGCGGAGTTTCTAGTTGCAAAGTCACTGATTGTGGAGTTTCTAGTTGCGGAGTCCCTGTTGTGGAGTTTCTAGTTGTGGAGTTTCTAGTTGTGGGGTTTCCAGTTGTGGAGTTATAGTTGTGGACTTTCTAGACATGAAATTTCTTGTAGCCGAATCTCTATTTGTGGAGCTTGTAGTTGTGGACTTTCTAGTTGTTGAGTTTCTAGTTGTGGAGTCTCTAGTTGCAGAGTGTCTAGTTGTGGAGTGTCTGGTTGTGGTGTTTCTAGTTGTGGAGTTTCTGGTTGTGGAGTTTCTAGTTGTGGAGTTTCCAGTTGTGGAGTTTCTAGTTGTGGAGTCTCAAGTTGTGGAGTTTAAAGTTGTAGAGTTTCAAGTTGTGGAGTCTCTAGTTGTGAAGTTTCTAGTTGCAGAGTATCTAGTTGTGGAGTTTCCATGTGTGGAGTTTCTAGTTGTCGAGTTGCGGAGTCTCTGGTTGTGGAGTTTCTAGTTGTGGAGTTTCTAGTTGTGGAGTCTCTCGTTGTGGAGTTTCTAGTTGTGGAATTTTTAGTTGTGGAGTTTTTAATTGTTGAGTTTCTAGTTGTGAAGTCTCTAGTTTTGCAGTTTCTAGCTGTGGAGTTTCTAGATATGGAATTTCTAGTTGCCGAGTCTGTATTTTGTGGATTTTCTAGTTGTTGAGTTTTTAGTTGTGGAGTTTCTAGTTGTTGAGTTTCTAGTTTGAAGTCTCTAGTAGTAGATTCTCTAGTTGTGGAGTCTCTAGTTTAGGAGTTTCTAGTTGAAGAGATTTTGTTGTGGAGTGTCCAGTTGAGGAGTTTCCAGTTGTGGAGTTTCGAGTTGTGGAGTTTCTAGTTGCAGAGTCTCTAGTTGTGGAGTTTCAAGTTGTGGAGTCTCTAGTTGTGGAGTTTCTAGTTGCCGAGTTTCCAGTTGTGGAGTATATAGTAGTGGAGTTTCCAGTTGTGGAGTCCCTAGTTGTAGAGTTTGTAGTTGCGGAGTCCCAAGCTGTGGAGTTTCAAGTTGTGAAGTTTCTAGTTGTGGACTCTCAAGTTGTGGAGTTTAAAGTTGTGGAGTTTTAAGTTGTGGAGTCTCTAGTTGTGGAGTTTATAGTTGCAGAGTATCTAGTTGTGGAGTTTCCAGTTGTGGAGTTTCTAGTTGTGAAGTTGCGGAGTCTCTGGTTGTGAGTTTTTAGTTGTGGAGTTTCTATTTGTGGAGTATCTAGTTGTGGAGTTTCCATGCGTGGAGTTTCTAGTTGTCGAGTTGCGGAATCTCTGGTTGTGGAGTTTCTAGTTGTGGAGTTTCTAGTTGTGAAGTTTCTAGTTGTGGAGTCTCTAGTTGTGGAGTTTAAAGTTGTGGAGTTTCAAGTTGTGGAGTATCTAGTTGTGGAGTTTCCAGTTGTGAAGTATCTAGTTGTGGAGTTTCCAGTTGTGGAGTATCTAGTTGTGAAGTTTTAAGTTGTGAAGTTTCTAGTTGCGGAGTTTCTAGTTGCGGAGTTTTCAATAGAGGAGTTTCTAGTTGTGAAGTTTCCAGTTGCGGAGTCTCAAGTTGTGGAGTTTCCAGTTGTGGAGTTTTTAGTTGTGGAGTTCCTATTTGTTGAGTTTCTAGTTGTGAAGTCTCTAGTTTTGCAGTTTCTAGTTGTGGAGTTTCTAGATATGGAATTACTAGTGACCGAGTCTGTATTTGTGGAGTTTGAAGTTGTGGAGTTTCTAGTTGTTGAGTTTCTAGTTGTGGAGTCTCTAGTTGCGGAGTTTCTAGTTGCGGACTTTCTAGTTGTGGTGTTTCTAGTTGTAGATTTTCTAGTTGCGGAGTATCTAGTTGTGGAGTTTCTGGTTGTGGAGTTTCTAGTTGCGGAGTCTCTAGTTGTGCAGTTTCAAGTTGTGGAGTTTCTAGTTGCGGAGTCTCAAGTTGTGGAGTTTCTAGTTGTGGAACTTCAAGTTGTGGAGTTTCTAGTTGCGGAGTCTCAAGTTGTGGAGTTTCTAGTTGTGGAGTTTCAAGTTGTGGAGTTTCTAGTTGTGGAGCTTCAAGTTGTGGAGTTTCTAGTTTCGGACTTTCGAGTTGTGGAGTTTCTAGTTGTGGAGTTTCTAGTTGTAGAGTTTCTAGTTGCAGCGTCTCTAGTTTTGGAGTTTCTAGTTGCGAATTCTCTAGTTGAGGAGTCTCTAGTTGTAGAAATTCTAGTTGTGGAGTTTCTAGTTGTGGAGTTTCAAGTTGTGGAGTTTCTAGTTGCGGCGTCTCAAGTTGTGGAGTTTCTAGTTGCGGAGTGTCTAGTTGTGGTGTTTCTAGCTGTGGAATTTCTTGTTGCGGAGTTTCTAAATGCGGAGTTTCTAGTTGCGGTGTTCCATAGTTGCAGAGTCTCTAGTTGTGGAGTTTCTAGTTGTGGAGTGTCTAGTTGTGGAGTTTCCAGTTGTGGAGGTTCTAGTAGAGTTTCGAATTTTGAAGTTTCTAGTTGTTGAGTTTCTAGTTTAAGTCTCTAGTTGTAGATTCTCTAGTTGTGGAGTCTCTAGTTTAGGAGTTTCTAGTTGAAAAGTTTTTAGTTGTGGAGTGTCTAGTTGTGGAGTTTCCAGTTGTGGAGTTTCGAGTTGTAGAGTTTCGAGTTTTGGAGTTTCTAGTTGTGGAATTTTGAGTTGTGGAGTTTCTAGTTGTGAAGTCTCTAGTTTTGCAGTTTCTAGCTGTGGAGTTTCTAGATATGGAATTTCTAGTTGCCGAGTCTGTATTTGTGGAGTTTCTAGTTGTTGAGTTTTTAGTTGTGGAGTTTCTAGTTGTTGAGTTTCTAGTTTGAAGTCTCTAGTAGTAGATTCTCTAGTTGTGGAGTCTCTAGTTTAGGAGTTTCTAGTTGAAGAGATTTTGTTTTGGAGTGTCTAGTTGTGGAGTTTCCAGTTGTAGAGTTTCGAGTTGTGAAGTTTCTAGTTGCAGAGTCTCTAGTTGTGGAGTTTCAAGTTGTGGAGTCTCTAGTTGTGGAGTTTCTAGTTGCCGAGTTTCCAGTTGTGGAGTATATAGTAGTGGAGTGTCCAGTTGTGGAGTTTCTAGTTGCGGAGTCCCAAGTTGTGGAGTTTCAAGTTGTGAAGTTTCTAGTTGTGGACTCTCAAGTTGTGGAGTTTAAAGTTGTGGAGTTTTAAGTTGTGGAGTCTCTAGTTGTGGAGTTTCTAGTTGCAGAGTATCTAGTTGTGGAGTTTCCAGTTGTGGAGTTTCTAGTTGTGAAGTTGCGGAGTCTCTGGTTGTGAGTTTTTAGTTGTGGAGTTTCTAGTTGTGGAGTTTCTAGTTGTGGAGTCTCTAGTTGTGGAGTTTCTAGTTGTGGAATGTAGAGTTGTGGAGTTTCTAGTTGTGGAGTTACTAGTTGCGGATTTTCTAGCTGTGGATTTTCTAGTTGCGTAACTTAAGGTCGTGAGGTTTCAAGTTGTGGAGTTTTTATTTGTGGAGTTTCCAGTTGTGGAGTTTCTAGTTGTGGAGTCGTCTCTAGTTGTGTAGTTTCTAGCTGTGGAGTTTCTAGTTGCGGAGTTTCTATTTGTGGAGTATCTAGCGGCGGAGTTTCTAGTTGCAGAGTCACTGATTGTGGAGTTTCTAGTTGCGGAGTCCCTGTTGTGGAGTTTCTAGTTGTGGAGTTTCTAGTTGTGGGGTTTCCAGTTGTGGAGTTATAGTTGTGGACTTTCTAGACATGAAATTTCTTGTAGCCGAATCTCTATTTGTGGAGCTTGTAGTTGTGGACTTTCTAGTTGTTGAGTTTCTAGTTGTGGAGTCTCTAGTTGCAGAGTGTCTAGTTGTGGAGTGTCTGGTTGTGGTGTTTCTAGTTGTGGAGTTTCTGGTTGTGGAGTTTCTAGTTGTGGAGTTTCCAGTTGTGGAGTTTCTAGTTGTGGAGTCTCAAGTTGTGGAGTTTAAAGTTGTAGAGTTTCAAGTTGTGGAGTCTCTAGTTGTGAAGTTTCTAGTTGCAGAGTATCTAGTTGTGGAGTTTCCATGTGTGGAGTTTCTAGTTGTCGAGTTGCGGAGTCTCTGGTTGTGGAGTTTCTAGTTGTGGAGTTTCTAGTTGTGGAGTTTCGAGTTGTGGAGTCTCTAGTTGTGGAGTTTCTAGTTGTGGAGTTTCCAGTAGTGGAGTATCTAGTTGTGGAGTTTCCAGTTGTGAAGTATCTAGTTGTGGAGTTTCCAGTTGTGGAGTATCTAGTTGTGAAGTTTTAAGTTGTGAAGTTTCTAGTTGCGGAGTTTCTAGTTGCGGAGTTTTTAATAGAGGAGTTTCTAGTTGTGAAGTGTCAAGTTGCGGAGTCTCAAGTTGTGGAGTTTCCAGTTGTGGAGTTTTAAGTTGTGGAGTTTCTAGTTGCGGAGTTTTTAATAGTGGAGTTTCTAGTTGTGAAGTTTCAAGTTGCGGAGTCTCAAGTTGTGGAGTTTCCAGTTGTGGAGTTTTTAGTTGTGGAGTTTCTTGTTTTTGAGTTTCTAGTTGTGAAGTCTCTAGTTTTTCAGTTTCTAGTCGTGGAGTTTCTAGATATGGAATTTCTAGTTGCCGAGTCTGTATTTGTGAAGTTTGAAGTTGAGGAGTTTCTAGTTGTGGAGTTTCTAGTTGTGGAGTCTCTAGTTGTGGAGTTTCTAGTTGCAGAGTATCTAGTTGTGGAGTTTCCAGTTGTGGAGTTTCTAGTTGTGGAGTTGCGGAGTTTCTAGTTGTGGAGTTTCTAGTTGTGGAGTCTCTAGTTGTGGAGCCTCTAGTTGCGGAGTTTCTAGTTGTATATTTTCCAGTTGTGGAGTTTCTAGTTGTTGAGTTGCGGAGTCTCTAGATGTTGAGTTTCTAGTTGCAGAGTCTCTAGTTGTGGAGTTTCAAGTTGTGGAGTCTCTAGATGTGGAGTTTCTAGTTGTCGAGTTTCCAGTTGTGGAGTATCTAGTAGTGGAGTTTCGGGTTGTGGAGTTTCTAGTTGCGGAGTTTCTAGTTGTGGAGTTTCAAGTTGCGGAGTCTCAAGCTGGGGAGTTTCTAGTTGTTGAGTTTTTAGTTGTGGAGTTTCTAGTTGTTGAGTTTCTAGTTTGAAGTCTCTAGTTGTAGATTCTCTAGTTGTGGAGTCTCTAGTTTAGGAGTTTCTAGTTGAAGAGTTTTTTGTTGTGGAGTGTCTAGTTGTGGAGTTTCCAGCTGTGGAGTTTCGAGTTGTGGAGTTTCTAGTTGCAGAGTCTCTAGTTGTGGAGTTTCAAGTTGTGGAGTCTCTAGTTGTGGAGTTTCTAGTTGCCAAGTTTCCAGTTGTGGAGTATCTAGTAGTGGAGTTTCAAGTTGTGGAGTTTCTAGTTGTGGAGTCTCAAGTTGTGGAGTTTAAAGTTGTGGAGTTTCAAGTTGTGGAGTCTCTAGTTGTGGAGTTTCTAGTTGCAGAGTATCTAGTTATGGAGTTTCCAGTTGTGGAGTTTCTAGTTGTGAAGTTGCGAAGTCTATGGTTGTGGAATATTTAGTTGTGAAATTTCTAGTTGTGGAGTTTCTAGTTGTGGAGTCTCTAGTTGTGGAGTTTCTAGTTGTGGAGTTTTTAGTTGTGGAGTATCTAGTTGTGGAGTTTCCAGTTGTGAAGTATCTATCTGTGGAGTTTCCAGTTGTGGAGTATCTAGTTGTGGAGTTTTAAGTAGCGGAGTTTCTAGTTGCGGAGTTTCTAGTTGCGGAGTTTTTAATAGCGGAGTTTCTAGTTGTGAAGTTTCAAGTTGCAGAGTCTCAAGTTGTGGAGTTTCCAGTTGTGGAATTTTTAGTTGTGGAGTTTTTAATTGTTGAGTTTCTAGTTGTGAAGTCTCTAGTTTTGCAGTTTCTAGCTGTGGAGTTTCTAGATATGGAATTTCTAGTTGCCAAGTCTGTATTTTGTGGATTTTCTAGTTGTTGAGTTTTTAGATGTGGAGTTTCTAGTTGTTGAGTTTCTAGTTTGAAGTCTCTAGTAGTAGATTCTCTAGTTGTGGAGTCTCTAGTTTAGGAGTTTCTAGTTGAAGAGATTTTGTTGTGGAGTGTCCAGTTGAGGAGTTTCCAGTTGTGGAGTTTCGAGTTGTGGAGTTTCTAGTTGCAGAGTCTCTAGTTGTGGAGTTTCAAGTTGTGGAGTCTCTAGTTGTGGAGTTTCTAGTTGCCGAGTTTCCAGTTGTGGAGTATATAGTAGTGGAGTTTCCAGTTGTGGAGTCCCTAGTTGTAGAGTTTGTAGTTGCGGAGTCCCAAGCTGTGGAGTTTCAAGTTGTGAAGTTTCTAGTTGTGGACTCTCAAGTTGTGGAGTTTAAAGTTGTGGAGTTTTAAGTTGTGGAGTCTCTAGTTGTGGAGTTTATAGTTGCAGAGTATCTAGTTGTGGAGTTTCCAGTTGTGGAGTTTCTAGTTGTGAAGTTGCGGAGTCTCTGGTTGTGAGTTTTTAGTTGTGGAGTTTCTAGTTGTGGAGTTTCGAGTTGTGGAGTCTCTGGTTGTGGTGTTTCTAGTTGTGGAGTTTCTGGTTGTGGAGTTTCTAGTAGTGGAGTTTCCAGTTGTGGAGTTTCTAGTTGTGGAGTCTCAAGTTGTGGAGTTTAAAGTTGTAGAGTTTCAAGTTGTGGAGTCTCTAGTTGTGGAGTTTCTAGTTGCAGAGTATCTAGTTGTGGAGTTTCCATGTGTGGAGTTTCTAGTTGTCGAGTTGCGGAATCTCTGGTTGTGGAGTTTCTAGTTGTGGAGTTTCTAGTTGTGAAGTTTCTAGTTGTGGAGTCTCTAGTTGTGGAGTTTAAAGTTGTGGAGTTTCAAGTTGTGGAGTATCTAGTTGTGGAGTTTCCAGTTGTGAAGTATCTAGTTGTGGAGTTTCCAGTTGTGGAGTATCTAGTTGTGAAGTTTTAAGTTGTGAAGTTTCTAGTTGCGGAGTTTCTAGTTGCGGAGTTTTCAATAGAGGAGTTTCTAGTTGTGAAGTTTCCAGTTGCGGAGTCTCAAGTTGTGGAGTTTCCAGTTGTGGAGTTTTTAGTTGTGGAGTTCCTATTTGTTGAGTTTCTAGTTGTGAAGTCTCTAGTTTTGCAGTTTCTAGTTGTGGAGTTTCGAGATATGGAATTACTAGTGACCGAGTCTGTATTTGTGGAGTTTGAAGTTGTGGAGTTTCTAGTTGTTGAGTTTCTAGTTGTGGAGTCTCTAGTTGCGGAGTTTCTAGTTGCGGACTTTCTAGTTTTGGTGTTTCTAGTTGTAGATTTTCTAGTTGTGGAGTATCTAGTTGTGGAGTTTCTGGTTGTGGAGTTTCTAGTTGCGGAGTCTCTAGTTGTGCAGTTTCAAGTTGTGGAGTTTCTAGTTGCGGAGTCTCAAGTTGTGGAGTTTCTAGTTGTGGAACTTCAAGTTGTGGAGTTTCTAGTTGCGGAGTCTCAAGTTGTGGAGTTTCTAGTTGTGGAGTTTCAAGTTGTGGAGTTTCTAGTTGTGGAGTTTCTAGTTGTAGAGTTTCTAGTTGCAGCGTCTCTAGTTTTGGAGTTTCTAGTTGCGAATTCTCTAGTTGAGGAGTCTCTAGTTGTAGAAATTCTAGTTGTGGAGTTTCTAGTTGTGGAGTTTCAAGTTGTGGAGTTTCTAGTTGCGGCGTCTCAAGTTGTGGAGTTTCTAGTTGCGGAGTGTCTAGTTGTGGTGTTTCTAGCTGTGGAATTTCTTGTTGCGGAGTTTCTAAATGCGGAGTTTCTAGTTGCGGTGTTCCATAGTTGCAGAGTCTCTAGTTGTGGAGTTTCTAGTTGTGGAGTGTCTAGTTGTGGAGTTTCCAGTTGTGGAGGTTCTAGTAGAGTTTCGAATTTTGAAGTTTCTAGTTGTTGAGTTTCTAGTTTAAGTCTCTAGTTGTAGATTCTCTAGTTGTGGAGTCTCTAGTTTAGGAGTTTCTAGTTGAAAAGTTTTTAGTTGTGGAGTGTCTAGTTGTGGAGTTTCCAGTTGTGGAGTTTCGAGTTGTAGAGTTTCGAGTTTTGGAGTTTCTAGTTGTGGAATTTTGAGTTGTGGAGTTTCTAGTTGTGAAGTCTCTAGTTTTGCAGTTTCTAGCTGTGGAGTTTCTAGATATGGAATTTCTAGTTGCCGAGTCTGTATTTGTGGAGTTTCTAGTTGTTGAGTTTTTAGTTGTGGAGTTTCTAGTTGTTGAGTTTCTAGTTTGAAGTCTCTAGTAGTAGATTCTCTAGTTGTGGAGTCTCTAGTTTAGGAGTTTCTAGTTGAAGAGATTTTGTTTTGGAGTGTCTAGTTGTGGAGTTTCCAGTTGTAGAGTTTCGAGTTGTGAAGTTTCTAGTTGCAGAGTCTCTAGTTGTGGAGTTTCAAGTTGTGGAGTCTCTAGTTGTGGAGTTTCTAGTTGCCGAGTTTCCAGTTGTGGAGTATATAGTAGTGGAGTGTCCAGTTGTGGAGTCCCTAGTTGTGGAGTTTCTAGTTGCGGAGTCCCAAGTTGTGGAGTTTCAAGTTGTGAAGTTTCTAGTTGTGGACTCTCAAGTTGTGGAGTTTAAAGTTGTGGAGTTTTAAGTTGTGGAGTCTCTAGTTGTGGAGTTTCTAGTTGCAGAGTATCTAGTTGTGGAGTTTCAAGTTGTGGAGTTTCTAGTTGTGAAGTTGCGGAGTCTCTGGTTGTGAGTTTTTAGTTGTGGAGTTTCTACTTGTGGAGTTTCTAGTTGTGGAGTCTCTAGTTGTGGAGTTTCTAGTTGTGGAATGTAGAGTTGTGGAGTTTCTAGTTGTGGAGTTACTAGTTGCGGATTTTCTAGCTGTGGATTTTCTAGTTGCGTAACTTAAGGTCGTGAGGTTTCAAGTTGTGGAGTTTTTATTTGTGGAGTTTCCAGTTGTGGAGTTTCTAGTTGTGGAGTCTCTAGTTGTGTAGTTTCTAGCTGTGGAGTTTCTAGTTGCGGAGTTTCTATTTGTGGAGTATCTAGCGGCGGAGTTTCTAGTTGCAGAGTCACTGATTGTGGAGTTTCTAGTTGCGGAGTCCCTGTTGTGGAGTTTCTAGTTGTGGAGTTTCTAGTTGTGGGGTTTCCAGTTGTGGAGTTATAGTTGTGGACTTTCTAGACATGAAATTTCTTGTAGCCGAATCTCTATTTGTGGGGCTTGTAGTTGTGGACTTTCTAGTTGTTGAGTTTCTAGTTGTGGAGTCTCTAGTTGCAGAGTGTCTAGTTGTGGAGTGTCTGGTTGTGGTGTTTCTAGTTGTGGAGTTTCTAGTTGTGGAGTTTCCAGTTGTGGAGTTTCTAGTTGTGGAGTCTCAAGTTGTGGAGTTTAAAGTTGTAGAGTTTCAAGTTGTGGAGTCTCTAGTTGTGAAGTTTCTAGTTGCAGAGTATCTAGTTGTGGAGTTTCCATGTGTGGAGTTTCTAGTTGTCGAGTTGCGGAGTCTCTGGTTGTGGAGTTTCTAGTTGTGGAGTTTCTAGTTGTGGAGTTTCGAGTTGTGGAGTCTCTAGTTGTGGAGTTTCTAGTTGTGGAGTTTCCAGTAGTGGAGTATCTAGTTGTGGAGTTTCCAGTTGTGAAGTATCTAGTTGTGGAGTTTCCAGTTGTGGAGTATCTAGTTGTGAAGTTTTAAGTTGTGAAGTTTCTAGTTGCGGAGTTTCTAGTTGCGGAGTTTTTAATAGAGGAGTTTCTAGTTGTGAAGTGTCAAGTTGCGGAGTCTCAAGTTGTGGAGTTTCCAGTTGTGGAGTTTTAAGTTGTGGAGTTTCTAGTTGCGGAGTTTTTAATAGTGGAGTTTCTAGTTGTGAAGTTTCAAGTTGCGGAGTCTCAAGTTGTGGAGTTTCCAGTTGTGGAGTTTTTAGTTGTGGAGTTTCTTGTTGTTGAGTTTCTAGTTGTGAAGTCTCTAGTTTTTCAGTTTCTAGTCGTGGAGTTTCTAGATATGGAATTTCTAGTTGCCGAGTCTGTATTTGTGAAGTTTGAAGTTGAGGAGTTTCTAGTTGTGGAGTTTCTAGTTGTGGAGTCTCTAGTTGTGGAGTTTCTAGTTGCAGAGTATCTAGTTGTGGAGTTTCCAGTTGTGGAGTTTCTAGTTGTGGAGTTGCGGAGTTTCTAGTTGTGGAGTTTCTAGTTGTGGAGTCTCTAGTTGTGGAGCCTCTAGTGGCGGAGTTTCTAGTTGTAGATTTTCCAGTTGTGGAGTTTCTAGTTGTTGAGTTGCGGAGTCTCTAGATGTTGAGTTTCTAGTTGCAGAGTCTCTAGTTGTGGAGTTTCAAGTTGTGGAGTCTCTAGATGTGGAGTTTCTAGTAGTGGAGTTTCAAGTTGTGGAGTTTCTAGTTGTGGAGTCTCAAGTTGTGGAGTTTAAAGTTGTGGAGTTTCAAGTTGTGGAGTCTCTAGTTGTGGAGTTTCTAGTTGCAGAGTATCTAGTTATGGAGTTTCCAGTTGTGGAGTTTCTAGTTGTGAAGTTGCGAAGTCTATGGTTGTGGAGTATTTAGTTGTGAAATTTCTAGTTGTGGAGTTTCTAGTTGTGGAGTCTCTAGTTGTGGAGTTTCTAGTTGTGGAGTTTTTAGTTGTGGAGTATCTAGTTGTGGAGTTTCCAGTTGTGAAGTATCTATCTGTGGAGTTTCCAGTTGTGGAGTATCTAGTTGTGGAGTTTTAAGTTGCGGAGTTTCTAGTTGCGGAGTTTCTAGTTGCGGAGTTTTTAATAGCGGAGTTTCTAGTTGTGAAGTTTCAAGTTGCGGAGTCTCAAGTTGTGGAGTTTCCAGTTGTGGAGTTTTTAGTTGTGGAGTTTTTAATTGTTGAGTTTCTAGTTGTGAAGTCTCTAGTTTTGCAGTTTCTAGCTGTGGAGTTTCTAGATATGGAATTTCTAGTTGCCGAGTCTGTATTTTGTGGAGTTTCTAGTTGTTGAGTTTTTAGTTGTGGAGTTTCTAGTTGTTGAGTTTCTAGTTTGAAGTCTCTAGTAGTAGATTCTCTAGTTGTGGAGTCTCTAGTTTAGGAGTTTCTAGTTGAAGAGATTTTGTTGTGGAGTGTCTAGTTGTGGAGTTTCCAGTTGTGGAGTTTCGAGTTGTGGAGTTTCTAGTTGCAGAGTCTCTAGTTGTGGAGTTTCAAGTTGTGGAGTCTCTAGTTGTGGAGTTTCTAGTTGCCGAGTTTCCAGTTGTGGAGTATATAGTAGTGGAGTTTCCAGTTGTGGAGTCCCTAGTTGTAGAGTTTCTAGTTGCGGAGTCCCAAGCTGTGGAGTTTCAAGTTGGGAAGTTTCTAGTTGTGGACTCTCAAGTTGTGGAGTTTAAAGTTGTGGAGTTTTAAGTTGTGGAGTCTCTAGTTGTGGAGTTTATAGTTGCAGAGTATCTAGTTTTGGAGTTTCCAGTTGTGGAGTTTCTAGTTGTGAAGTTTCGAGTTGTGGAGTCTCTAGTTGTGGAGTTTCTAGTTGTGGAATGTAGAGTTGTGGAGTTTCTAGTTGTGGAGTTACTAGTTGCGGATTTTCTAGCTGTGGATTTTCTAGTTGCGTAACTTAAGGTCGTGAGGTTTCAAGTTGTGGAGTCTCTAGTTGTGTAGTTTCTAGCTGCGGAGTTTCTAGTTGCGGAGTTTCTCTTTGTGGAGTATCTAGCTGCGGAGTTTCTAGTTGCAGAGTCTCTGATTGTGGAGTTTCTAGTTGCGGAGTCTCTAGTTGTGGAGTTTCTAGTTGTGGAGTTTCTAGTTGTGGGGTTTCCAGTTGTGGAGTTATAGTTGTGGAATTTCTAGACATGAAATTTCTTGTAGCCGAATCTCTATTTGTGGAGCTTGTAGTTGTGGACTTTCTAGTTGTTGAGTTTCTAGTTGTGGAGTCTCTAGTTGCAGAGTGTCTAGTTGTGGAGTGTCTGGTTGTGGTGTTTCTAGGGTTGGAGTTTCTGGTTGTGGAGTTTCCAGTTGTGGAGTTTCCAGTTGTGGAGTTTCTAGTTGTGGAGTCTCAAGTTGTGGAGTTTAAAGTTGTAGAGTTTCAAGTTGTGGAGTCTCTAGTTGTGGAGTTTCTAGTTGCAGAGTATCTAGTTGTGGAGTTTCCATGTGTGGAGTTTCTAGTTGTCGAGTTGCGGAGTCTCTGGTTGTGGAGTTTCTAGTTGTGGAGTTTATAGTTGTGGAGTTTCGAGTTGTGGAGTCTCTAGTTGTGGAGTTTCTAGTTGTGGAGTTTCCAGTAGTGCAGTATCTAGTTGTGGAGTTTCCAGTTGTGAAGTTTTAAGTTGTGAAGTTTCTAGTTGCGGAGTTTTTAATAGAGGAGTTTCTAGTTGTGAAGTTTCAAGTTGCGGAGTCTCAAGTTGTGGAGTTTCCAGTTGTGGAGTTTTAAGTTGTGGAGTTTCTAGTTGCGGAGTTTTTAATAGTGGAGTTTCTAGTTATGAAGTTTCAAGTTGCGGAGTTTCAAGCTGTGGAGTTTCCAGTTGTGGAGTTTTAGTTGTGGAGTTTCTAGTTGTTGAGTTTCTAGTTGTGAAGTCTCTAGTTTTTCAGTTTCTAGTCGTGGAGTTTCTAGATATGGAATTTCTAGTTGCCGATTCTGTATTTGTGAAGTTTGAAGTTGAGGAGTTTCTAGTTGTGGAGTTTCTAGTTGTGGAGTCTCTAGTTGTGGAGTTTCTAGTTGCAGAGTATCTAGTTGTGGAGTTTCCAGTTGTGGATTTTCTAGTTGTGGAGTTGCGGAGTTTCTAGAGTTGGAGTTTCTGGTTGTGGAGTTTCTAGTTGAGGAGTTTCAAGTTGTGGAGTTTCTAGTTGTGGAGTCTCTAGTTGTGGAGTCTCTAGTTGCGGAGTTTCTAGTCGTAGATTTTCCAGTTGTGGAGTTTCTAGTTGTTGAGTTGCGGAGTCTCTAGATGTTGAGTTTCTAGTTGCAGAGTCTCTAGTTGTGGAGTTTCAAGTTGTGGAGTCTCTAGATGTGGAGTTTCTAGTTGTCGAGTTTCCAGTTGTGGAGTATCTAGTAGTGGAGTTTCGGGTTGTGGAGTTTCTAGTTGTGGAGTTTCTAGTTGTGGAGTCCCTAGTTGTGGAGTTTCTAGTTGCGGAGTTTCTAGTTGTGGAGTTTCAAGTTGCGGAGTCTCAAGCTGGGGAGTTTCTAGTTGTTGAGTTTTTAGTTGTGGAGTTTCTAGTTGTTGAGTTTGTAGTTTGAAGTCTCTAGTTGTAGATTCTCTAGTTGTGGAGTCTCTAGTTTAGGAGTTTCTAGTTGAAGAGTTTTTTGTTGTGGAGTGTCTAGTTGTGGAGTTTCCAGCTGTGGAGTTTATAGTTGTGGAGTTTCAAGTTGTGGAGTCTCTAGTTGTGGAGTTTCTAGTTGCCGAGTTTCCAGTTGTGGAGTATCTAGTAGTGGAGTTTCAAGTTGTGGAGTTTCTAGTTGTGGAGTCTCAAGTTGTGGAGTTTAAAGTTGGAGTTTCAAGTTGTGGAGTCTCTAGTTGTGGAGTTTCTAGTTGCAGAGTATCTAGTTATGGAGTTTCCAGTTGTGGAGTTTCTAGTTGTGAAGTTGCGGAGTCTACGGTTGTGGAGTATTTAGTTGTGAAGTTTCTAGTTGTGGAGTTTCGAGTTGTGGAGTCTCTAGTTTTGGAGTTTCTAGTTGTGGAGTTTTTAGTTGTGGAGTATCTAGTTGTGGAGTTTCCAGTTGTGAAGTATCTAGCTGTGGAGTTTCCAATTGTGGAGTATCTAGTTGTGGAGTTTTAAGTTGCGGAGTTTCTAGTTGCGGAGTTTCTAGTTGCGGAGTTTTTAATAGCGGAGTTTCAAGTTGTGAAGTTTCAAGTTGCGGAGTCTCAAGTTGTGGAGTTTCCAGTTGTGGAGTTTTTAGTTGTGGAGTTTTTAATTGTTGAGTTTCTAGTTGTGAAGTCTCTATTTTGCAGTTTCTAGCTGTGGAGTTTCTAGATATGAAATTTCTAGTTGCCGAGTCTGTATTTTGTGGAGTTTCTAGTTGTTGAGTTTTTAGTTGTGGAGTTTCTAGTTGTTGAGTTTCTAGTTTGAAGTCTCTAGTAGTAGATTCTCTAGTTTTGGAGTCTCTAGTTTAGGAGTTTCTAGTTGAAGAGATTTTGTTGTGGAGTGTCTAGTTGTGGAGTTTCCAGTTGTGGAGTTTCGAGTTGTGGAGTTTCTAGTTGCAGAGTCTCTAGTTGTGGAGTTTCAAGTTGTGGAGTCTCTAGTTGTGGAGTTTCTAGTTGCCGAGTTTCCAGCTGTGGAGTATATAGTAGTGGAGTTTCCAGTTGTGGAGTCCCTAGTTGTAGAGTTTCTAGTTGCGGAGTCCCAAGCTGTGGAGTTTCAAGTTGGGAAGTTTCTACTTGTGGACTCTCAAGTTGTGGAGTTTAAAGTTGTGGAGTTTTAAGTTGTGGAGTCTCTAGTTGTGGAGTTTATAGTTGCAGAGTATCTAGTTGTGGAGTTTCCAGTTGTGGAGTTTCTAGTTGTGAAGTTGCGGAGTCTCTGGTTGTGAGTTTTTAGTTGTGGAGTTTCTAGTTGTGGAGTTTCGAGTTGTGGAGTCTCTAGTTGTGGAGTTTCTAGTTGTGGAATGTAGAGTTGTGGAGTTTCTAGTTGTGGAGTTTCTAGTTGCGGATTTTCTAGCTGTGGATTTTCTAGTTGCGTAACTTAAGGTCGTGAGGTTTCAAGTTGTGGAGTCTCTAGTTGTGTAGTTTCTAGCTGCGGAGTTTCTAGTTGCGGAGTTTCTCTTTGTGGAGTATCTAGCTGCGGAGTTTCTAGTTGCAGAGTCTCTGATTGTGGAGTTTCTAGTTGTGGAGTCTCTAGTTGTGGAGTTTCTAGTTGTGGAGTTTCTAGTTGTGGGGTTTCCAGTTGTGGAGTTATAGTTGTGGACTTTCTAGACATGAAATTTTTTGTAGCCGAATCTCTATTTGTGGAGCTTGTAGTTGTGGACTTTCTAGTTGTTGAGTTTCTAGTTGTGGAGTCTCTAGTTGCAGAGTGTCTAGTTGTGGAGTGTCTGGTTGTGGTGTTTCTAGTTCTGGAGTTTTTGGTTGTGGAGTTTCTAGTTGTGGAGTTTCCAGTTGTGGAGTTTCTAGTTGTGGAGTCTCAAGTTGTGGAGTTTAAAGTTGTAGAGTTTCAAGTTGTGGAGTCTCTAGTTGTGGAGTCTCTAGTTGCGGAGTTTCTAGTTGTAGATTTTCCAGTTGTGGAGTTTCTAGTTGTTGAGTTGCGGAGTCTCTAGAAGTTGAGTTTCTAGTTGCAGAGTCTCTAGTTGTGTAGTTTCGAGTTGTGGAGTCTCTAGATGTGGAGTTTCTAGTTGTCGAGTTTCCAGTTGTGGAGTATCTAGTAGTGGAGTTTCGGGTTGTGGAGTTTCTAGTTGTGGAGTTTCTAGTTGTGGAGTCCCTAGTTGTGGAGTTTCTAGTTGCGGAGTTTCTAGTTGTGGAGTTTCAAGTTGCGGAGTCTCAAGCTGGAGAGTTTCTAGTTGTTGAGTTTTTAGTTGTGGAGTTTCTAGTTGTTGAGTTTCTAGTTTGAAGTCTCTAGTTGTAGATTCTCTAGTTGTGGAGTCTCTAGTTTAGGAGTTTCTAGTTGAAGAGTTTTTTGTTGTGGAGTGTCTAGTTGTGGAGTTTCCAGCTGTGGAGTTTCGAGTTGTGGAGTTTCTAGTTGCAGAGTCTCTAGTTGTGGAGTTTCAAGTTGTGGAGTCTCTAGTTGTGGAGTTTCTAGTTGCCAAGTTTCCAGTTGTGGAGTATCTAGTAGTGGAGTTTCAAGTTGTGGAGTTTCTAGTTGTGGAGTCTCAAGTTGTGGAGTTTAAAGTTGTGGAGTTTCAAGTTGTGGAGTCTCTAGTTGTGGAGTTTCTAGTTGCAGAGTATCTAGTTATGGAGTTTCCAGTTGTGGAGTTTCTAGTTGTGAAGTTGCGAAGTCTATGGTTGTGGAGTATTTAGTTGTGAAATTTCTAGTTGTGGAGTTTCTAGTTGTGGAGTCTCTAGTTGTGGAGTTTCTAGTTGTGGAGTTTTTAGTTGTGGAGTATCTAGTTGTGGAGTTTCCAGTTGTGAAGTATCTATCTGTGGAGTTTCCAGTTGTGGAGTATCTAGTTGTGGAGTTTTAAGTTGCGGAGTTTCTAGTTGCGGAGTTTCTAGTTGCGGAGTTTTTAATAGCGGAGTTTCTAGTTGTGAAGTTTCAAGTTGCGGAGTCTCAAGTTGTGGAGTTTCCAGTTGTGGAGTTTTTAGTTGTGGAGTTTTTAATTGTTGAGTTTCTAGTTGTGAAGTCTCTAGTTTTGCAGTTTCTAGCTGTGGAGTTTCTAGATATGGAATTTCTAGTTGCCGAGTCTGTATTTTGTGGAGTTTCTAGTTGTTGAGTTTTTAGTTGTGGAGTTTCTAGTTGTTGAGTTTCTAGTTTGAAGTCTCTAGTAGTAGATTCTCTAGTTGTGGAGTCTCTAGTTTAGGAGTTTCTAGTTGAAGAGATTTTGTTGTGGAGTGTCTAGTTGTGGAGTTTCCAGTTGTGGAGTTTCGAGTTGTGGAGTTTCTAGTTGCAGAGTCTCTAGTTGTGGAGTTTCAAGTTGTGGAGTCTCTAGTTGTGGAGTTTCTAGTTGCCGAGTTTCCAGTTGTGGAGTATATAGTAGTGGAGTTTCCAGTTGTGGAGTCCCTAGTTGTAGAGTTTCTAGTTGCGGAGTCCCAAGCTGTGGAGTTTCAAGTTGGGAAGTTTCTAGTTGTGGACTCTCAAGTTGTGGAGTTTAGAGTTGTGGAGTTTTAAGTTGTCGAGTCTCTAGTTGTGGAGTTTATAGTTGCAGAGTATCTAGTTTTGGAGTTTCCAGTTGTGGAGTTTCTAGTTGTGAAGTTTCGAGTTGTGGAGTCTCTAGTTGTGGAGTTTCTAGTTGTGGAATGTAGAGTTGTGGAGTTTCTAGTTGTGGAGTTACTAGTTGCGGATTTTCTAGCTGTGGATTTTCTAGTTGCGTAACTTAAGGTCGTGAGGTTTCAAGTTGTGGAGTCTCTAGTTGTGTAGTTTCTAGCTGCGGAGTTTCTAGTTGCGGAGTTTCTCTTTGTGGAATATCTAGCTGCGGAGTTTCTAGTTGCAGAGTCTCTGATTGTGGAGTTTCTAGTTGCGGAGTCTCTAGTTGTGGAGTTTCTAGTTGTGGAGTTTCTAGTTGTGGGGTTTCCAGTTGTGGAGTTATAGTTGTGGAATTTCTAGACATGAAATTTCTTGTAGCCGAATCTCTATTTGTGGAGCTTGTAGTTGTGGACTTTCTAGTTGTTGAGTTTCTAGTTGTGGAGTCTCTAGTTGCAGAGTGTCTAGTTGTGGAGTGTCTGGTTGTGGTGTTTCTAGGGTTGGAGTTTCTGGTTGTGGAGTTTCCAGTTGTGGAGTTTCCAGTTGTGGAGTTTCTAGTTGTGGAGTCTCAAGTTGTGGAGTTTAAAGTTGTAGAGTTTCAAGTTGTGGAGTCTCTAGTTGTGGAGTTTCTAGTTGCAGAGTATCTAGTTGTGGAGTTTCCATGTGTGGAGTTTCTAGTTGTCGAGTTGCGGAGTCTCTGGTTGTGGAGTTTCTAGTTGTGGAGTTTATAGTTGTGGAGTTTCGAGTTGTGGAGTCTCTAGTTGTGGAGTTTCTAGTTGTGGAGTTTCCAGTAGTGCAGTATCTAGTTGTGGAGTTTCCAGTTGTGAAGTTTTAAGTTGTGAAGTTTCTAGTTGCGGAGTTTTTAATAGAGGAGTTTCTAGTTGTGAAGTTTCAAGTTGCGGAGTCTCAAGTTGTGGAGTTTCCAGTTGTGGAGTTTTAAGTTGTGGAGTTTCTAGTTGCGGAGTTTTTAATAGTGGAGTTTCTAGTTATGAAGTTTCAAGTTGCGGAGTTTCAAGCTGTGGAGTTTCCAGTTGTGGAGTTTTAGTTGTGGAGTTTCTAGTTGTTGAGTTTCTAGTTGTGAAGTCTCTAGTTTTTCAGTTTCTAGTCGTGGAGTTTCTAGATATGGAATTTCTAGTTGCCGATTCTGTATTTGTGAAGTTTGAAGTTGAGGAGTTTCTAGTTGTGGAGTTTCTAGTTGTGGAGTCTCTAGTTGTGGAGTTTCTAGTTGCAGAGTATCTAGTTGTGGAGTTTCCAGTTGTGGATTTTCTAGTTGTGGAGTTGCGGAGTTTCTAGTTGTGGAGTTTCTGGTTGTGGAGTTTCTAGTTGAGGAGTTTCAAGTTGTGGAGTTTCTAGTTGTGGAGTCTCTAGTTGTGGAGTCTCTAGTTGCGGAGTTTCTAGTCGTAGATTTTCCAGTTGTGGAGTTTCTAGTTGTTGAGTTGCGGAGTCTCTAGATGTTGAGTTTCTAGTTGCAGAGTCTCTAGTTGTGGAGTTTCAAGTTGTGGAGTCTCTAGATGTGGAGTTTCTAGTTGTCGAGTTTCCAGTTGTGGAGTATCTAGTAGTGGAGTTTCGGGTTGTGGAGTTTCTAGTTGTGGAGTTTCTAGTTGTGGAGTCCCTAGTTGTGGAGTTTCTAGTTGCGGAGTTTCTAGTTGTGGAGTTTCAAGTTGCGGAGTCTCAAGCTGGGGAGTTTCTAGTTGTTGAGTTTTTAGTTGTGGAGTTTCTAGTTGTTGAGTTTGTAGTTTGAAGTCTCTAGTTGTAGATTCTCTAGTTGTGGAGTCTCTAGTTTAGGAGTTTCTAGTTGAAGAGTTTTTTGTTGTGGAGTGTCTAGTTGTGGAGTTTCCAGCTGTGGAGTTTATAGTTGTGGAGTTTCAAGTTGTGGAGTCTCTAGTTGTGTAGTTTCTAGCTGCGGAGTTTCTAGTTGCGGAGTTTCTCTTTGTGGAGTATCTAGCTGCGGAGTTTCTAGTTGCAGAGTCTCTGATTGTGGAGTTTCTAGTTGCGGAGTCTCTAGTTGTGGAGTTTCTAGTTGTGGAGTTTCTAGTTGTGGGGTTTCCAGTTGTGGAGTTATAGTTGTGGACTTTCTAGACATGAAATTTTTTGTAGCCGAATCTCTATTTGTGGAGCTTGTAGTTGTGGACTTTCTAGTTGTTGAGTTTCTAGTTGTGGAGTCTCTAGTTGCAGAGTGTCTAGTTGTGGAGTGTCTGGTTGTGGTGTTTCTAGTTCTGGAGTTTCTGGTTGTGGAGTTTCTAGTTGTGGAGTTTCCAGTTGTGGAGTTTCTAGTTGTGGAGTCTCAAGTTGTGGAGTTTAAAGTTGTAGAGTTTCAAGTTGTGGAGTCTCTAGTTGTGGAGTTTCTAGTTGCAGAGTATCTAGTTGTGGAGTTTCCATGTGTGGAGTTTCTAGTTGTCGAGTTGCGGAGTCTCTGGTTGTGGAGTTTCTAGTTGTGGAGTTTCTAGTTGTGGAGTTTCGAGTTGTGGAGTCTCTAGTTGTGGAGTTTCTAGTTGTAGAGTTTCCAGTAGTGGAATATCTAGTTGTGGAGTTTCCAGTTGTGAAGTATCTAGTTGTGGAGTTTCCAGTTGTGGAGTATCTAGTTGTGAAGTTTTAAGTTGTGAAGTTTCTAGTTGCGGAGTTTCTAGTTGCGGAGTTTTTAATAGAGGAGTTTCTAGTTGTGAAGTTTCAAGTTGCGGAGTCTCAAGTTGTGGAGTTTCCAGTTGTGGAGTTCTAAGTTGTGGAGTTTCTAGTTGCGGAGTTTTTAATAGTGGAGTTTCTAGTTTTGAAGTTTCAAGTTGCGAAGTGTCAAGTTGTGGAGTTTCCAGTTGTGGAGTTTTTAGTTGTGGAGTTTCTAGTTGTTGAGTTTCTAGTTGTGAAGTCTCTAGTTTTTCAGTTTCTAGTCGTGGAGTTTCTAGATATGGAATTTCTAGTTGCCGAGTCTGTATTTGTGAAGTTTGAAGTTGAGGAGTTTCTAGTTGTGGAGTTTCTAGTTGTGGAGTCTCTAGTTGTGGAGTTTCTAGTTGCAGAGTATCTAGTTGTGGAGTTTCCAGTTGTGGAGTTTCTAGTTGTGGAGTTGCGGAGTTTCTAGTTGCGGAGTTTCTAGTTGTGGAGTTTCTGGTTGTGGAGTTTCTAGTTGAGGAGTTTCAAGTTGTGGAGTTTCTAGTTGTGGAGTCTCTAGTTGTGGAGTCTCTAGTTGCGGAGTTTCTAGTTGTAGATTTTCCAGTTGTGGAGTTTCTAGTTGTTGAGTTGCGGAGTCTCTAGATGTTGAGTTTCTAGTTGCAGAGTCTCTAGTTGTGTAGTTTCAAGTTGTGGAGTCTCTAGATGTGGAGTTTCTAGTTGTCGAGTTTCCAGTTGTGGAGTATCTAGTAGTGGAGTTTCGGGTTGTGGAGTTTCTAGTTGTGGAGTTTCTAGTTGTGGAGTCCCTAGTTGTGGAGTTTCTAGTTGCGGAGTTTCTAGTTGTGGAGTTTCAAGTTGCGGAGTCTCAAGCTGGGGAGTTTCTAGTTGTTGAGTTTTTAGTTGTGGAGTTTCTAGTTGTTGAGTTTCTAGTTTGAAGTCTCTAGTTGTAGATTCTCTAGTTGTGGAGTCTCTAGTTTAGGAGTTTCTAGTTGAAGAGTTTTTTGTTGTGGAGTGTCTAGTTGTGGAGTTTCCAGCTGTGGAGTTTCGAGTTGTGGAGTTTCTAGTTGCAGAGTCTCTAGTTGTGGAGTTTCAAGTTGTGGAGTCTCTAGTTGTGGAGTTTCTAGTTGCCAAGTTTCCAGTTGTGGAGTATCTAGTAGTGGAGTTTCAAGTTGTGGAGTTTCTAGTTGTGGAGTCTCAAGTTGTGGAGTTTAAAGTTGTGGAGTTTCAAGTTGTGGAGTCTCTAGTTGTGGAGTTTCTAGTTGCAGAGTATCTAGTTATGGAGTTTCCAGTTGTGGAGTTTCTAGTTGTGAAGTTGCGAAGTCTATGGTTGTGGAGTATTTAGTTGTGAAATTTCTAGTTGTGGAGTTTCTAGTTGTGGAGTCTCTAGTTGTGGAGTTTCTAGTTGTGGAGTTTTTAGTTGTGGAGTATCTAGTTGTGGAGTTTCCAGTTGTGAAGTATCTATCTGTGGAGTTTCCAGTTGTGGAGTATCTAGTTGTGGAGTTTTAAGTTGCGGAGTTTCTAGTTGCGGAGTTTCTAGTTGCGGAGTTTTTAATAGCGGAGTTTCTAGTTGTGAAGTTTCAAGTAGCGGAGTCTCAAGTTGTGGAGTTTCCAGTTGTGGAGTTTTTAGTTGTGGAGTTTTTAATTGTTGAGTTTCTAGTTGTGAAGTCTCTAGTTTTGCAGTTTCTAGCTGTGGAGTTTCTAGATATGGAATTTCTAGTTGCCGAGTCTGTATTTTGTGGAGTTTCTAGTTGTTGAGTTTTTAGTTGTGGAGTTTCTAGTTGTTGAGTTTCTAGTTTGAAGTCTCTAGTAGTAGATTCTCTAGTTGTGGAGTCTCTAGTTTAGGAGTTTCTAGTTGAAGAGATTTTGTTGTGGAGTGTCTAGTTGTGGAGTTTCCAGTTGTGGAGTTTCGAGTTGTGGAGTTTCTAGTTGCAGAGTCTCTAGTTGTGGAGTTTCAAGTTGTGGAGTCTCTAGTTGTGGAGTTTCTAGTTGCCGAGTTTCCAGTTGTGGAGTATATAGTAGTGGAGTTTCCAGTTGTGGAGTCCCTAGTTGTAGAGTTTCTAGTTGCGGAGTCCCAAGCTGTGGAGTTTCAAGTTGGGAAGTTTCTAGTTGTGGACTCTCAAGTTGTGGAGTTTCTAGTTGTGAAGTTTCGAGTTGTGGAGTCTCTAGTTGTGGAGTTTCTAGTTGTGGAATGTAGAGTTGTGGAGTTTCTAGTTGTGGAGTTACTAGTTGCGGATTTTCTATCTGTGGATTTTCTAGTTGCGTAACTTAAGGTCGTGAGGTTTCAAGTTGTGGAATCTCTAGTTGTGTAGTTTCTAGCTGCGGAGTTTCTAGTTGCGGAGTTTCTCTTTGTGGAGTATCTAGCTGCGGAGTTTCTAGTTGCAGAGTCTCTGATTGTGGAGTTTCTAGTTGCGGAGTCTCTAGTTGTGGAGTTTCTAGTTGTTGAGTTTCTAGTTGTGGGGTTTCCAGTTGTGGAGTTATAGTTGTGGAATTTCTAGACATGAAATTTCTTGTAGCCGAATCTCTATTTGTGGAGCTTGTAGTTGTGGACTTTCTAGTTGTTGAGTTTCTAGTTGTGGAGTCTCTAGTTGCAGAGTGTCTAGTTGTGGAGTGTCTGGTTGTGGTGTTTCTAGGATTGGAGTTTCTGGTTGTGGAGTTTCCAGTTGTGGAGTTTCCAGTTGTGGAGTTTCTAGTTGTGGAGTCTCAAGTTGTGGAGTTTAAAGTTGTAGAGTTTCAAGTTGTGGAGTCTCTAGTTGTGGAGTTTCTAGTTGCAGAGTATCTAGTTGTGGAGTTTCCATGTGTGGAGTTTCTAGTTGTCGAGTTGCGGAGTCTCTGGTTGTGGAGTTTCTAGTTGTGGAGTTTATAGTTGTGGAGTTTCGAGTTGTGGAGTCTCTAGTTGTGGAGTTTCTCGTTGTGGAGTTTCCAGTAGTGCAGTATCTAGTTGTGGAGTTTCCAGTTGTGAAGTTTTAAGTTGTGAAGTTTCTAGTTGCGGAGTTTTTAATAGAGGAGTTTCTAGTTGTGAAGTTTCAAGTTGCGGAGTCTCAAGTTGTGGAGTTTCCAGTTGTGGAGTTTTAAGTTGTGGAGTTTCTAGTTGCGGAGTTTTTAATAGTGGAGTTTCTAGTTATGAAGTTTCAAGTTGCGGAGTTTCAAGCTGTGGAGTTTCCAGTTGTGGAGTTTTAGTTGTGGAGTTTCTAGTTGTTGAGTTTCTAGTTGTGAAGTCTCTAGTTTTTCAGTTTCTAGTCGTGGAGTTTCTAGATATGAAATTTCTAGTTGCCGATTCTGTATTTGTGAAGTTTGAAGTTGAGGAGTTTCTAGTTGTGGAGTTTCTAGTTGTGGAGTCTCTTGTTGTGGAGTTTCTAGTTGCAGAGTATCTAGTTGTGGAGTTTCCAGTTGTGGATTTTCTAGTTGTGGAGTTGCGGAGTTTCTAGTTGTGGAGTTTCTGGTTGTGGAGTTTCTAGTTGAGGAGTTTCAAGTTGTGGAGTTTCTAGTTGTGGAGTCTCTAGTTGTGGAGTCTCTAGTTGCGGAGTTTCTAGTCGTAGATTTTCCAGTTGTGGAGTTTCTAGTTGTTGAGTTGCGGAGTCTCTAGATGTTGAGTTTCTAGTTGCAGAGTCTCTAGTTGTGGAGTTTCAAGTTGTGGAGTCTCTAGATGTGGAGTTTCTAGTTGTCGAGTTTCCAGTTGTGGAGTATCTAGTAGTGGAGTTTCGGGTTGTGGAGTTTCTAGTTGTGGAGTTTCTAGTTGTGGAGTCCCTAGTTGTGGAGTTTCTAGTTGCGGAGTTTCTAGTTGTGGAGTTTCAAGTTGCGGAGTCTCAAGCTGGGGAGTTTCTAGTTGTTGAGTTTTTAGTTGTGGAGTTTCTAGTTGTTGAGTTTGTAGTTTGAAGTCTCTAGTTGTAGATTCTCTAGTTGTGGAGTCTCTAGTTTAGGAGTTTCTAGTTGAAGAGTTTTTTGTTGTGGAGTGTCTAGTTGTGGAGTTTCCAGCTGTGGAGTTTATAGTTGTGGAGTTTCAAGTTGTGGAGTCTCTAGTTGTGGAGTTTCTAGTTGCCGAGTTTCCAGTTGTGGAGTATCTAGTAGTGGAGTTTCAAGTTGTGGAGTTTCTAGTTGTGGAGTCTCAAGTTGTGGAATTTAAAGTTGGAGTTTCAAGTTGTGGAGTCTCTAGTTGTGGAGTTTCTAGTTGCAGAGTATCTAGTTATGGAGTTTCCAGTTGTGGAGTTTCTAGTTGTGAAGTTGCGGAGTCTATGGTTGTGGAGTATTTAGTTGTGAAGTTTCTAGTTGTGGAGTTTCGAGTTGTGGAGTCTCTAGTTTTGGAGTTTCTAGTTGTTGAGTTTTTAGTTGTGGAGTATCTAGTTGTGGAGTTTCCAGTTGTGAAGTATCTATCTGTGGAGTTTCCAGTTGTGGAGTATCTAGTTGTGGAGTTTTAAGTTGCGGAGTTTCTAGTTGCGGAGTTTTTAATAGCGGAGTTTCTAGTTGTGAAGTTTCAAGTAGCGGAGTCTCAAGTTGTGGAGTTTCCAGTTGTGGAGTTTTTAGTTGTGGAGTTTTTAATTGTTGAGTTTCTAGTTGTGAAGTCTCTAGTTTTGCAGTTTCTAGCTGTGGAGTTTCTAGATATGGAATTTCTAGTTGCCGAGTCTGTATTTTGTGGAGTTTCTAGTTGTTGAGTTTTTAGTTGTGGAGTTTCTAGTTGTTGAGTTTCTAGTTTGAAGTCTCTAGTAGTAGATTCTCTAGTTGTGGAGTCTCTAGTTTAGGAGTTTCTAGTTGAAGAGATTTTGTTGTGGAGTGTCTAGTTGTGGAGTTTCCAGTTGTGGAGTTTCGAGTTGTGGAGTTTCTAGTTGCAGAGTCTCTAGTTGTGGAGTTTCAAGTTGTGGAGTCTCTAGTTGTGGAGTTTCTAGTTGCCGAGTTTCCAGTTGTGGAGTATATAGTAGTGGAGTTTCCAGTTGTGGAGTCCCTAGTTGTAGAGTTTCTAGTTGCGGAGTCCCAAGCTGTGGAGTTTCAAGTTGGGAAGTTTCTAGTTGTGGACTCTCAAGTTGTGGAGTTTAAAGTTGTGGAGTTTTAAGTTGTGGAGTCTCTAGTTGTGGAGTTTATAGTTGCAGAGTATCTAGTTTTGGAGTTTCCAGTTGTGGAGTTTCTAGTTGTGAAGTTTCGAGTTGTGGAGTCTCTAGTTGTGGAGTTTCTAGTTGTGGAATGTAGAGTTGTGGAGTTTCTAGTTGTGGAGTTACTAGTTGCGGATTTTCTAGCTGTGGATTTTCTAGTTGCGTAACTTAAGGTCGTGAGGTTTCAAGTTGTGGAATCTCTAGTTGTGTAGTTTCTAGCTGCGGAGTTTCTAGTTGCGGAGTTTCTCTTTGTGGAGTATCTAGCTGCGGAGTTTCTAGTTGCAGAGTCTCTGATTGTGGAGTTTCTAGTTGCGGAGTCTCTAGTTGTGGAGTTTCTAGTTGTGGAGTTTCTAGTTGTGGGGTTTCCAGTTGTGGAGTTATAGTTGTGGAATTTCTAGACATGAAATTTCTTGTAGCCGAATCTCTATTTGTGGAGCTTGTAGTTGTGGACTTTCTAGTTGTTGAGTTTCTAGTTGTGGAGTCTCTAGTTGCAGAGTGTCTAGTTGTGGAGTGTCTGGTTGTGGTGTTTCTAGGATTGGAGTTTCTGGTTGTGGAGTTTCCAGTTGTGGAGTTTCCAGTTGTGGAGTTTCTAGTTGTGGAGTCTCAAGTTGTGGAGTTTAAAGTTGTAGAGTTTCAAGTTGTGGAGTCTCTAGTTGTGGAGTTTCTAGTTGCAGAGTATCTAGTTGTGGAGTTTCCATGTGTGGAGTTTCTAGTTGTCGAGTTGCGGAGTCTCTGGTTGTGGAGTTTCTAGTTGTGGAGTTTATAGTTGTGGAGTTTCGAGTTGTGGAGTCTCTAGTTGTGGAGTTTCTCGTTGTGGAGTTTCCAGTAGTGCAGTATCTAGTTGTGGAGTTTCCAGTTGTGAAGTTTTAAGTTGTGAAGTTTCTAGTTGCGGAGTTTTTAATAGAGGAGTTTCTAGTTGTGAAGTTTCAAGTTGCGGAGTCTCAAGTTGTGGAGTTTCCAGTTGTGGAGTTTTAAGTTGTGGAGTTTCTAGTTGCGGAGTTTTTAATAGTGGAGTTTCTAGTTATGAAGTTTCAAGTTGCGGAGTTTCAAGCTGTGGAGTTTCCAGTTGTGGAGTTTTAGTTGTGGAGTTTCTAGTTGTTGAGTTTCTAGTTGTGAAGTCTCTAGTTTTTCAGTTTCTAGTCGTGGAGTTTCTAGATATGGAATTTCTAGTTGCCGATTCTGTATTTGTGAAGTTTGAAGTTGAGGAGTTTCTAGTTGTGGAGTTTCTAGTTGTGGAGTCTCTTGTTGTGGAGTTTCTAGTTGCAGAGTATCTAGTTGTGGAGTTTCCAGTTGTGGATTTTCTAGTTGTGGAGTTGCGGAGTTTCTAGTTGTGGAGTTTCTGGTTGTGGAGTTTCTAGTTGAGGAGTTTCAAGTTGTGGAGTTTCTAGTTGTGGAGTCTCTAGTTGTGGAGTCTCTAGTTGCGGAGTTTCTAGTCGTAGATTTTCCAGTTGTGGAGTTTCTAGTTGTTGAGTTGCGGAGTCTCTAGATGTTGAGTTTCTAGTTGCAGAGTCTCTAGTTGTGGAGTTTCAAGTTGTGGAGTCTCTAGATGTGGAGTTTCTAGTTGTCGAGTTTCCAGTTGTGGAGTATCTAGTAGTGGAGTTTCGGGTTGTGGAGTTTCTAGTTGTGGAGTTTCTAGTTGTGGAGTCCCTAGTTGTGGAGTTTCTAGTTGCGGAGTTTCTAGTTGTGGAGTTTCAAGTTGCGGAGTCTCAAGCTGGGGAGTTTCTAGTTGTTGAGTTTTTAGTTGTGGAGTTTCTAGTTGTTGAGTTTGTAGTTTGAAGTCTCTAGTTGTAGATTCTCTAGTTGTGGAGTCTCTAGTTTAGGAGTTTCTAGTTGAAGAGTTTTTTGTTGTGGAGTGTCTAGTTGTGGAGTTTCCAGCTGTGGAGTTTATAGTTGTGGAGTTTCAAGTTGTGGAGTCTCTAGTTGTGGAGTTTCTAGTTGCCGAGTTTCCAGTTGTGGAGTATCTAGTAGTGAAGTTTCAAGTTGTGGAGTTTCTAGTTGTGGAGTCTCAAGTTGTGGAGTTTAAAGTTGGAGTTTCAAGTTGTGGAGTCTCTAGTTGTGGAGTTTCTAGTTGCAGAGTATCTAGTTATGGAGTTTCCAGTTGTGGAGTTTCTAGTTGTGAAGTTGCGGAGTCTATGGTTGTGGAGTATTTAGTTGTGAAGTTTCTAGTTGTGGAGTTTCGAGTTGTGGAGTCTCTAGTTTTGGAGTTTCTAGTTGTGGAGTTTTTAGTTGTGGAGTATCTAGTTGTGGAGTTTCCAGTTGTGAAGTATCTAGCTGTGGAGTTTCCAATTGTGGAGTATCTAGTTGTGGAGTTTTAAGTTGCGGAGTTTCTAGTTGCGGAGTTTCTAGTTGCGGAGTTTTTAATAGCGGAGTTTCAAGTTGTGAAGTTTCAAGTTGCGGAGTCTCAAGTTGTGGAGTTTCCAGTTGTGGAGTTTTTAGTTGTGGAGTTTTTAATTGTTGAGTTTCTAGTTGTGAAGTCTCTAGTTTTGCAGTTTCTAGCTGTGGAGTTTCTAGATATGGAATTTCTAGTTGCCGAGTCTGTATTTTGTGGAGTTTCTAGTTGTTGAGTTTTTAGTTGTGGAGTTTCTAGTTGTTGAGTTTCTAGTTTGAAGTCTCTAGTAGTAGATTCTCTAGTTGTGGAGTCTCTAGTTTAGGAGTTTCTAGTTGAAGAGATTTTGTTGTGGAGTGTCTAGTTGTGGAGTTTCCAGTTGTGGAGTTTCGAGTTGTGGAGTTTCTAGTTGCAGAGTCTCTAGTTGTGGAGTTTCAAGTTGTGGAGTCTCTAGTTGTGGAGTTTCTAGTTGCCGAGTTTCCAGCTGTGGAGTATATAGTAGTGGAGTTTCCAGTTGTGGAGTCCCTAGTTGTAGAGTTTCTAGTTGCGGAGTCCCAAGCTGTGGAGTTTCAAGTTGGGAAGTTTCTACTTGTGGATTCTCATGTTGTGGAGTTTAAAGTTGTGGAGTTTTAAGTTGTGGAGTCTCTAGTTGTGGAGTTTATAGTTGCAGAGTATCTAGTTGTGGAGTTTCCAGTTGTGGAGTTTCTAGTTGTGAAGTTGCGGAGTCTCTGGTTGTGAGTTTTTAGTTGTGGAGTTTCTAGTTGTGGAGTTTCGAGTTGTGGAGTCTCTAGTTGTGGAGTTTCTAGTTGTGGAATGTAGAGTTGTGGAGTTTCTAGTTGTGGAGTTTCTAGTTGCGGATTTTCTAGCTGTGGATTTTCTAGTTGCGTAACTTAAGGTCGTGAGGTTTCAAGTTGTGGAGTCTCTAGTTGTGTAGTTTCTAGCTGCGGAGTTTCTAGTTGCGGAGTTTCTCTTTGTGGAGTATCTAGCTGCGGAGTTTCTAGTTGCAGCGTCTCTGATTGTGGAGTTTCTAGTTGCGGAGTCTCTAGTTGTGGAGTTTCTAGTTGTGGAGTTTCTAGTTGTGGGGTTTCCAGTTGTGGAGTTATAGTTGTGGAATTTCTAGACATGAAATTTCTTGTAGCCGAATCTCTATTTGTGGAGCTTGTAGTTGTGGACTTTCTAGTTGTTGAGTTTCTAGTTGTGGAGTCTCTAGTTGCAGAGTGTCTAGTTGTGGAGTGTCTGGTTGTGGTGTTTCTAGGGTTGGAGTTTCTGGTTGTGGAGTTTCCAGTTGTGGAGTTTCCAGTTGTGGAGTTTCTAGTTGTGGAGTCTCAAGTTGTGGAGTTTAAAGTTGTAGAGTTTCAAGTTGTGGAGTCTCTAGTTGTGGAGTTTCTAGTTGCAGAGTATCTAGTTGTGGAGTTTCCATGTGTGGAGTTTCTAGTTGTCGAGTTGCGGAGTCTCTGGTTGTGGAGTTTCTAGTTGTGGAGTTTATAGTTGTGGAGTTTCGAGTTGTGGAGTCTCTAGTTGTGGAGCTTCTAGTTGTGGAGTTTCCAGTAGTGCAGTATCTAGTTGTGGAGTTTCCAGTTGTGAAGTTTTAAGTTGTGAAGTTTCTAGTTGCGGAGTTTTTAATAGAGGAGTTTCTAGTTGTGAAGTTTCAAGTTGCGGAGTCTCAAGTTGTGGAGTTTCCAGTTGTGGAGTTTTAAGTTGTGGAGTTTCTAGTTGCGGAGTTTTTAATAGTGGAGTTTCTAGTTATGAAGTTTCAAGTTGCGGAGTTTCAAGCTGTGGAGTTTCCAGTTGTGGAGTTTTAGTTGTGGAGTTTCTAGTTGTTGAGTTTCTAGTTGTGAAGTCTCTAGTTTTTCAGTTTCTAGTCGTGGAGTTTCTAGATATGAAATTTCTAGTTGCCGATTCTGTATTTGTGAAGTTTGAAGTTGAGGAGTTTCTAGTTGTGGAGTTTCTAGTTGTGGAGTCTCTAGTTGTGGAGTTTCTAGTTGCAGAGTATCTAGTTGTGGAGTTTCCAGTTGTGGATTTTCTAGTTGTGGAGTTGCGGAGTTTCTAGTTGTGGAGTTTCTGGTTGTGGAGTTTCTAGTTGAGGAGTTTCAAGTTGTGGAGTTTCTAGTTGTGGAGTCTCTAGTTGTGGAGTCTCTAGTTGCGGAGTTTCTAGTCGTAGATTTTCCAGTTGTGGAGTTTCTAGTTGTTGAGTTGCGGAGTCTCTAGATGTTGAGTTTCTAGTTGCAGAGTCTCTAGTTGTGGAGTTTCAAGTTGTGGAGTCTCTAGATGTGGAGTTTCTAGTTGTCGAGTTTCCAGTTGTGGAGTATCTAGTAGTGGAGTTTCGGGTTGTGGAGTTTCTAGTTGTGGAGTTTCTAGTTGTGGAGTCCCTAGTTGTGGAGTTTCTAGTTGCGGAGTTTCTAGTTGTGGAGTTTCAAGTTGCGGAGTCTCAAGCTGGGGAGTTTCTAGTTGTTGAGTTTTTAGTTGTGGAGTTTCTAGTTGTTGAGTTTGTAGTTTGAAGTCTCTAGTTGTAGATTCTCTAGTTGTGGAGTCTCTAGTTTAGGAGTTTCTAGTTGAAGAGTTTTTTGTTGTGGAGTGTCTAGTTGTGGAGTTTCCAGCTGTGGAGTTTATAGTTGTGGAGTTTCAAGTTGTGGAGTCTCTAGTTGTGGAGTTTCTAGTTGCCGAGTTTCCAGTTGTGGAGTATCTAGTAGTGGAGTTTCAAGTTGTGGAGTTTCTAGTTGTGGAGTCTCAAGTTGTGGAGTTTAAAGTTGGAGTTTCAAGTTGTGGAGTCTCTAGTTGTGGAGTTTCTAGTTGCAGAGTATCTAGTTATGGAGTTTCCAGTTGTGGAGTTTCTAGTTGTGAAGTTGCGGAGTCTATGGTTGTGGAGTATTTAGTTGTGAAGTTTCTAGTTGTGGAGTTTCGAGTTGTGGAGTCTCTAGTTTTGGAGTTTCTAGTTGTGGAGTTTTTAGTTGTGGAGTATCTAGTTGCGGAGTTTCCAGTTGTGAAGTATCTAGCTGTGGAGTTTCCAATTGTGGAGTATCTAGTTGTGGAGTTTTAAGTTGCGGAGTTTCTAGTTGCGGAGTTTCTAGTTGCGGAGTTTTTAATAGCGGAGTTTCAAGTTGTGAAGTTTCAAGTTGCGGAGTCTCAAGTTGTGGAGTTTCCAGTTGTGGAGTTTTTAGTTGTGGAGTTTTTAATTGTTGAGTTTCTAGTTGTGAAGTCTCTAGTTTTGCAGTTTCTAGCTGTGGAGTTTCTAGATATGGAATTTCTAGTTGCCGAGTCTGTATTTTGTGGAGTTTCTAGTTGTTGAGTTTTTAGTTGTGGAGTTTCTAGTTGTTGAGTTTCTAGTTTGAAGTCTCTAGTAGTAGATTCTCGAGTTTTGGAGTCTCTAGTTTAGGAGTTTCTAGTTGAAGAGATTTTGTTGTGGAGTGTCTAGTTGTGGAGTTTCCAGTTGTGGAGTTTCGAGTTGTGGAGTTTCTAGTTGCAGAGTCTCTAGTTGTGGAGTTTCAAGTTGTGGAGTCTCTAGTTGTGGAGTTTCTAGTTGCCGAGTTTCCAGCTGTGGAGTATATAGTAGTGGAGTTTCCAGTTGTGGAGTCCCTAGTTGTAGAGTTTCTAGTTGCGGAGTCCCAAACTGTGGAGTTTCAAGTTGGGAAGTTTCTACTTGTGGACTCTCAAGTTGTGGAGTTTAAAGTTGTGGAGTTTTAAGTTGTGGAGTCTCTAGTTGTGGAGTTTATAGTTGCAGAGTATCTAGTTGTGGAGTTTCCAGTTGTGGAGTTTCTAGTTGTGAAGTTGCGGAGTCTCTGGTTGTGAGTTTTTAGTTGTGGAGTTTCTAGTTGTGGAGTTTCGAGTTGTGGAGTCTCTAGTTGTGGAGTTTCTAGTTGTGGAATGTAGAGTTGTGGAGTTTCTAGTTGTGGAGTTTCTAGTTGCGGATTTTCTAGCTGTGGATTTTCTAGTTGCGTAACTTAAGGTCGTGAGGTTTCAAGTTGTGGAGTCTCTAGTTGTGTAGTTTCTAGCTGCGGAGTTTCTAGTTGCGGAGTTTCTCTTTGTGGAGTATCTAGCTGCGGAGTTTCTAGTTGCAGAGTCTCTGATTGTGGAGTTTCTAGTTGTGGAGTCTCTAGTTGTGGAGTTTCTAGTTGTGGAGTTTCTAGTTGTGGGGTTTCCAGTTGTGGAGTTATAGTTGTGGACTTTCTAGACATGAAATTTTTTGTAGCCGAATCTCTATTTGTGGAGCTTGTAGTTGTGGACTTTCTAGTTGTTGAGTTTCTAGTTGTGGAGTCTCTAGTTGCAGAGTGTCTAGTTGTGGAGTTGCTGGTTGTGGTGTTTCTAGTTCTGGAGTTTCTGGTTGTGGAGTTTCTAGTTGTGGAGTTTCCAGTTGTGGAGTTTCTAGTTGTGGAGTCTCAAGTTGTGGAGTTTAAAGTTGTAGAGTTTCAAGTTGTGGAGTCTCTAGTTGTGGAGTCTCTAGTTGCGGAGTTTCTAGTTGTAGATTTTCCAGTTGTGGAGTTTCTAGTTGTTGAGTTGCGGAGTCTCTAGATGTTGAGTTTCTAGTTGCAGAGTCTCTAGTTGTGTAGTTTCGAGTTGTGGAGTCTCTAGATGTGGAGTTTCTAGTTGTCGAGTTTCCAGTTGTGGAGTATCTAGTAGTGGAGTTTCGGGTTGTGGAGTTTCTAGTTGTGGAGTTTCTAGTTGTGGAGTCCCTAGTTGTGGAGTTTCTAGTTGCGGAGTTTCTAGTTGTGGAGTTTCAAGTTGCGGAGTCTCAAGCTGGGGAGTTTCTAGTTGTTGAGTTTTTAGTTGTGGAGTTTCTAGTTGTTGAGTTTCTAGTTTAAAGTCTCTAGTTGTAGATTCTCTAGTTGTGGAGTCTCTAGTTTAGGAGTTTCTAGTTGAAGAGTTTTTTGTTGTGGAGTGTGTAGTTGTGGAGTTTCCAGCTGTGGAGTTTCGAGTTGTGGAGTTTCTAGTTGCAGAGTCTCTAGTTGTGGAGTTTCAAGTTGTGGAGTCTCTAGTTGTGGAGTTTCTAGTTGCCAAGTTTCCAGTTGTGGAGTATCTAGTAGTGGAGTTTCAAGTTGTGGAGTTTCTAGTTGTGGAGTCTCAAGTTGTGGAGTTTAAAGTTGTGGAGTTTCAAGTTGTGGAGTCTCTAGTTGTGGAGTTTCTAGTTGCAGAGTATCTAGTTATGGAGTTTCCAGTTGTGGAGTTTCTAGTTGTGAAGTTGCGAAGTCTATGGTTGTGGAGTATTTAGTTGTGAAATTTCTAGTTGTGGAGTTTCTAGTTGTGGAGTCTCTAGTTGTGGAGTTTCTAGTTGTGGAGTTTTTAGTTGTGGAGTATCTAGTTGTGGAGTTTCCAGTTGTGAAGTATCTATCTGTGGAGTTTCCAGTTGTGGAGTATCTAGTTGTGGAGTTTTAAGTTGCGGAGTTTCTAGTTGCGGAGTTTCTAGTTGCGGAGTTTTTAATAGCGGAGTTTCTAGTTGTGAAGTTTCAAGTTGCGGAGTCTCAAGTTGTGGAGTTTCCAGTTGTGGAGTTTTTAGTTGTGGAATTTTTAATTGTTGAGTTTCTAGTTGTGAAGTCTCTAGTTTTGCAGTTTCTAGCTGTGGAGTTTCTAGATATGGAATTTCTAGTTGCCGAGTCTGTATTTTGTGGAGTTTCTAGTTGTTGAGTTTTTAGTTGTGGAGTTTCTAGTTGTTGAGTTTCTAGTTTGAAGTCTCTAGTAGTAGATTCTCTAGTTGTGGAGTCTCTAGTTTAGGAGTTTCTAGTTGAAGAGATTTTGTTGTGGAGTGTCTAGTTGTGGAGTTTCCAGTTGTGGAGTTTCGAGTTGTGGAGTTTCTAGTTGCAGAGTCTCTAGTTGTGGAGTTTCAAGTTGTGGAGTCTCTAGTTGTGGAGTTTCTAGTTGCCGAGTTTCCAGTTGTGGAGTATATAGTAGTGGAGTTTCCAGTTGTGGAGTCCCTAGTTGTAGAGTTTCTAGTTGCGGAGTCCCAAGCTGTGGAGTTTCAAGTTGGGAAGTTTCTAGTTGTGGACTCTCAAGTTGTGGAGTTTAAAGTTGTGGAGTTTTAAGTTGTGGAGTCTCTAGTTGTGGAGTTTATAGTTGCAGAGTATCTAGTTTTGGAGTTTCCAGTTGTGGAGTTTCTAGTTGTGAAGTTTCGAGTTGTGGAGTCTCTAGTTGTGGAGTTTCTAGTTGTGGAATGTAGAGTTGTGGAGTTTCTAGTTGTGGAGTTACTAGTTGCGGATTTTCTAGCTGTGGATTTTCTAGTTGCGTAACTTAAGGTCGTGAGGTTTCAAGTTGTGGAGTCTCTAGTTGTGTAGTTTCTAGCTGCGGAGTTTCTAGTTGCGGAGTTTCTCTTTGTGGAGTATCTAGCTGCGGAGTTTCTAGTTGCAGAGTCTCTGATTGTGGAGTTTCTAGTTGCGGAGTCTCTAGTTGTGGAGTTTCTAGTTGTGGAGTTTCTAGTTGTGGGGTTTCCAGTTGTGGAGTTATAGTTGTGGAATTTCTAGACATGAAATTTCTTGTAGCCGAATCTCTATTTGTGGAGCTTGTAGTTGTGGACTTTCTAGTTGTTGAGTTTCTAGTTGTGGAGTCTCTAGTTGCAGAGTGTCTAGTTGTGGAGTGTCTGGTTGTGGTGTTTCTAGGGTTGGAGTTTCTGGTTGTGGAGTTTCCAGTTGTGGAGTTTCCAGTTGTGGAGTTTCTAGTTGTGGAGTCTCAAGTTGTGGAGTTTAAAGTTGTAGAGTTTCAAGTTGTGGAGTCTCTAGTTGTGGAGTTTCTAGTTGCAGAGTATCTAGTTGTGGAGTTTCCATGTGTGGAGTTTCTAGTTGTCGAGTTGCGGAGTCTCTGGTTGTGGAGTTTCTAGTTGTGGAGTTTATAGTTGTGGAGTTTCGAGTTGTGGAGTCTCTAGTTGTGGAGTTTCTAGTTGTGGAGTTTCCAGTAGTGCAGTATCTAGTTGTGGAGTTTCCAGTTGTGAAGTTTTAAGTTGTGAAGTTTCTAGTTGCGGAGTTTTTAATAGAGGAGTTTCTAGTTGTGAAGTTTCAAGTTGCGGAGTCTCAAGTTGTGGAGTTTCCAGTTGTGGAGTTTTAAGTTGTGGAGTTTCTAGTTGCGGAGTTTTTAATAGTGGAGTTTCTAGTTATGAAGTTTCAAGTTGCGGAGTTTCAAGCTGTGGAGTTTCCAGTTGTGGAGTTTTAGTTGTGGAGTTTCTAGTTGTTGAGTTTCTAGTTGTGAAGTCTCTAGTTTTTCAGTTTCTAGTCGTGGAGTTTCTAGATATGGAATTTCTAGTTGCCGATTCTGTATTTGTGAAGTTTGAAGTTGAGGAGTTTCTAGTTGTGGAGTTTCTAGTTGTGGAGTCTCTAGTTGTGGAGTTTCTAGTTGCAGAGTATCTAGTTGTGGAGTTTCCAGTTGTGGATTTTCTAGTTGTGGAGTTGCAGAGTTTCTAGTTGTGGAGTTTCTGGTTGTGGAGTTTCTAGTTGAGGAGTTTGAAGTTGTGGAGTTTCTAGTTGTGGAGTCTCTAGTTGTGGAGTCTCTAGTTGCGGAGTTTCTAGTCGTAGATTTTCCAGTTGTGGAGTTTCTAGTTGTTGAGTTGCGGAGTCTCTAGATGTTGAGTTTCTAGTTGCAGAGTCTCTAGTTGTGGAGTTTCAAGTTGTGGAGTCTCTAGATGTGGAGTTTCTAGTTGTCGAGTTTCCAGTTGTGGAGTATCTAGTAGTGGAGTTCCGGGTTGTGGAGTTTCTAGTTGTGGACTTTCTAGTTGTGGAGTCCCTAGTTGTGGAGTTTCTAGTTGCGGAGTTTCTAGTTGTGGAGTTTCAAGTTGCGGAGTCTCAAGCTGGGGAGTTTCTAGTTGTTGAGTTTTTAGTTGTGGAGTTTCTAGTTGTTGAGTTTGTAGTTTGAAGTCTCTAGTTGTAGATTCTCTAGTTGTGGAGTCTCTAGTTTAGGAGTTTCTAGTTGAAGAGTTTTTTGTTGTGGAGTGTCTAGTTGCGGAGTTTCCAGCTGTGGAGTTTATAGTTGTGGAGTTTCAAGTTGTGGAGTCTCTAGTTGTGTAGTTTCTAGCTGCGGAGTTTCTAGTTGCGGAGTTTCTCTTTGTGGAGTATCTAGCTGCGGAGTTTCTAGTTGCAGAGTCTCTGATTGTGGAGTTTCTAGTTGCGGAGTCTCTAGTTGTGGAGTTTCTAGTTGTGGAGTTTCTAGTTGTGGGGTTTCCAGTTGTGGAGTTATAGTTGTGGACTTTCTAGACATGAAATTTTTTGTAGCCGAATCTCTATTTGTGGAGCTTGTAGTTGTGGACTTTCTAGTTGTTGAGTTTCTAGTTGTGGAGTCTCTAGTTGCAGAGTGTCTAGTTGTGGAGTGTCTGGTTGTGGTGTTTCTAGTTCTGGAGTTTCTGGTTGTGGAGTTTCTAGTTGTGGAGTTTCCAGTTGTGGAGTTTCTAGTTGTGGAGTCTCAAGTTGTGGAGTTTAAAGTTGTAGAGTTTCAAGTTGTGGAGTCTCTAGTTGTGGAGTTTCTAGTTGCAGAGTATCTAGTTGTGGAGTTTCCATGTGTGGAGTTTCTAGTTGTCGAGTTGCGGAGTCTCTGGTTGTGGAGTTTCTAGGTGTGGAGTTTCTAGTTGTGGAGTTTCGAGTTGTGGAGTCTCTAGTTGTGGAGTTTCTAGTTGTAGAGTTTCCAGTAGTGGAATATCTAGTTGTGGAGTTTCCAGTTGTGAAGTATCTAGTTGTGGAGTTTCCAGTTGTGGAGTATCTAGTTGTGAAGTTTTAAGTTGTGAAGTTTCTAGTTGCGGAGTTTCTAGTTGCGGAGTTTTTAATAGAGGAGTTTCTAGTTGTGAAGTTTCAAGTTGCGGAGTCTCAAGTTGTGGAGTTTCCAGTTGTGGAGTTCTAAGTTGTGGAGTTTCTAGTTGCGGAGTTTTTAATAGTGGAGTTTCTAGTTTTGAAGTTTCAAGTTGCGGAGTGTCAAGTTGTGGAGTTTCCAGTTGTGGAGTTTTTAGTTGTGGAGTTTCTAGTTGTTGAGTTTCTAGTTGTGAAGTCTCTAGTTTTTCAGTTTCTAGTCGTGGAGTTTCTAGATATGGAATTTCTAGTTGCCGAGTCTGTATTTGTGAAGTTTGAAGTTGAGGAGTTTCTAGTTGTGGAGTTTCTAGTTGTGGAGTCTCTAGTTGTGGAGTTTCTAGTTGCAGAGTATCTAGTTGTGGAGTTTCCAGTTGTGGAGTTTCTAGTTGTGGAGTTGCGGAGTTTCTAGTTGCGGAGTTTCTAGTTGTGGAGTTTCTGGTTGTGGAGTTTCTAGTTGAGGAGTTTCAAGTTGTGGAGTTTCTAGTTGTGGAGTCTCTAGTTGTGGAGTCTCTAGTTGCGGAGTTTCTAGTTGTAGATTTTCCAGTTGTGGAGTTTCTAGTTGTTGAGTTGCGGAGTCTCTAGATGTTGAGTTTCTAGTTGCAGAGTCTCTAGTTGTGTAGTTTCAAGTTGTGGAGTCTCTAGATGTGGAGTTTCTAGTTGTCGAGTTTCCAGTTGTGGAGTATCTAGTAGTGGAGTTTCGGGTTGTGGAGTTTCTAGTTGTGGAGTTTCTAGTTGTGGAGTCCCTAGTTGTGGAGTTTCTAGTTGCGGAGTTTCTAGTTGTGGAGTTTCAAGTTGCGGAGTCTCAAGCTGGGGAGTTTCTAGTTGTTGAGTTTTTAGTTGTGGAGTTTCTAGTTGTTGAGTTTCTAGTTTGAAGTCTCTAGTTGTAGATTCTCTAGTTGTGGAGTCTCTAGTTTAGGAGTTTCTAGTTGAAGAGTTTTTTGTTGTGGAGTGTCTAGTTGTGGAGTTTCCAGCTGTGGAGTTTCGAGTTGTGGAGTTTCTAGTTGCAGAGTCTCTAGTTGTGGAGTTTCAAGTTGTGGAGTCTCTAGTTGTGGAGTTTCTAGTTGCCAAGTTTCCAGTTGTGGAGTATCTAGTAGTGGAGTTTCAAGTTGTGGAGTTTCTAGTTGTGGAGTCTCAAGTTGTGGAGTTTAAAGTTGTGGAGTTTCAAGTTGTGGAGTCTCTAGTTGTGGAGTTTCTAGTTGCAGAGTATCTAGTTATGGAGTTTCCAGTTGTGGAGTTTCTAGTTGTGAAGTTGCGAAGTCTATGGTTGTGGAGTATTTAGTTGTGAAATTTCTAGTTGTGGAGTTTCTAGTTGTGGAGTCTCTAGTTGTGGAGTTTCTAGTTGTGGAGTTTTTAGTTGTGGAGTATCTAGTTGTGGAGTTTCCAGTTGTGAAGTATCTATCTGTGGAGTTTCCAGTTGTGGAGTATCTAGTTGTGGAGTTTTAAGTTGCGGAGTTTCTAGTTGCGGAGTTTCTAGTTGCGGAGTTTTTAATAGCGGAGTTTCTAGTTGTGAAGTTTCAAGTTGCGGAGTCTCAAGTTGTGGAGTTTCCAGTTGTGGAGTTTTTAGTTGTGGAGTTTTTAATTGTTGAGTTTCTAGTTGTGAAGTCTCTAGTTTTGCAGTTTCTAGCTGTGGAGTTTCTAGATATGGAATTTCTAGTTGCCGAGTCTGTATTTTGTGGAGTTTCTAGTTGTTGAGTTTTTAGTTGTGGAGTTTCTAGTTGTTGAGTTTCTAGTTTGAAGTCTCTAGTAGTAGATTCTCTAGTTGTGGAGTCTCTAGTTTAGGAGTTTCTAGTTGAAGAGATTTTGTTGTGGAGTGTCTAGTTGTGGAGTTTCCAGTTGTGGAGTTTCGAGTTGTGGAGTTTCTAGTTGCAGAGTCTCTAGTTGTGGAGTTTCAAGTTGTGGAGTTTCTAGTTGTGGAGTTTCTAGTTGCCGAGTTTCCAGTTGTGGAGTATATAGTAGTGGAGTTTCCAGTTGTGGAGTCCCTAGTTGTAGAGTTTCTAGTTGCGGAGTCCCAAGCTGTAGAGTTTCAAGTTGGGAAGTTTCTAGTTGTGGACTCTCAAGTTGTGGAGTTTAAAGTTGTGGAGTTTCTCTTTGTGGAGTATCTAGCTGCGGAGTTTCTAGTTGCAGAGTCTCTGATTGTGGAGTTTCTAGTTGCGGAGTCTCTAGTTGTGGAGTTTCTAGTTGTGGAGTTTCTAGTTGTGGGGTTTCCAGTTGTGGAGTTATAGTTGTGGAATTTCTAGACATGAAATTTCTTGTAGCCGAATCTCTATTTGTGGAGCTTGTAGTTGTGGACTTTCTAGTTGTTGAGTTTCTAGTTGTGGAGTCTCTAGTTGCAGAGTGTCTAGTTGTGGAGTGTCTGGTTGTGGTGTTTCTAGGGTTGGAGTTTCTGGTTGTGGAGTTTCCAGTTGTGGAGTTTCCAGTTGTGGAGTTTCTAGTTGTGGAGTCTCAAGTTGTGGAGTTTAAAGTTGTAGAGTTTCAAGTTGTGGAGTCTCTAGTTGTGGAGTTTCTAGTTGCAGAGTATCTAGTTGTGGAGTTTCCATGTGTGGAGTTTCTAGTTGTCGAGTTGTGGAGTCTCTGGTTGTGGAGTTTCTAGTTGCAGAGTTTATAGTTGTGGAGTTTCGAGTTGTGGAGTCTCTAGTTGTGGAGTTTCTAGTTGTGGAGTTTCCAGTAGTGCAGTATCTAGTTGTGGAGTTTCCAGTTGTGAAGTTTTAAGTTGTGAAGTTTCTAGTTGCGGAGTTTTTAATAGAGGAGTTTCTAGTTGTGAAGTTTCAAGTTGCGGAGTCTCAAGTTGTGGAGTTTCCAGTTGTGGAGTTTTAAGTTGTGGAGTTTCTTGTTGCGGAGTTTTTAATAGTGGAGTTTCTAGTTATGAAGTTTCAAGTTGCGGAGTTTCAAGCTGTGGAGTTTCCAGTTGTGGAGTTTTAGTTGTGGAGTTTCTAGTTTTTGAGTTTCTAGTTGTGAAGTCTCTAGTTTTTCAGTTTCTAGTCGTGGAGTTTCTAGATATGGAATTTCTAGTTGCCGATTCTGTATTTGTGAAGTTTGAAGTTGAGGAGTTTCTAGTTGTGGAGTTTCTAGTTGTGGAGTCTCTAGTTGTGGAGTTTCTAGTTGCAGAGTATCTAGTTGTGGAGTTTCCAGTTGTGGATTTTCTAGTTGTGGAGTTGCGGAGTTTCTAGTTGTGGAGTTTCTGGTTGTGGAGTTTCTAGTTGAGGAGTTTCAAGTTGTGGAGTTTCTAGTTGTGGAGTCTCTAGTTGTGGAGTCTCTAGTTGCGGAGTTTCTAGTCGTAGATTTTCCAGTTGTGGAGTTTCTAGTTGTTGAGTTGCGGAGTCTCTAGATGTTGAGTTTCTAGTTGCAGAGTCTCTAGTTGTGGAGTTTCAAGTTGTGGAGTCTCTAGATGTGGAGTTTCTAGTTGTCGAGTTTCCAGTTGTGGAGTATCTAGTAGTGGAGTTTCGGGTTGTGGAGTTTCTAGTTGTGGAGTTTCTAGTTGTGGAGTCCCTAGTTGTGGAGTTTCTAGTTGCGGAGTTTCTAGTTGTGGAGTTTCAAGTTGCGGAGTCTCAAGCTGGGGAGTTTCTAGTTGTTGAGTTTTTAGTTGTGGAGTTTCTAGTTGTTGAGTTTGTAGTTTGAAGTCTCTAGTTGTAGATTCTCTAGTTGTGGAGTCTCTAGTTTAGGAGTTTCTAGTTGAAGAGTTTTTTGTTGTGGAGTGTCTAGTTGTGGAGTTTCCAGCTGTGGAGTTTATAGTTGTGGAGTTTCAAGTTGTGGAGTCTCTAGTTGTGGAGTTTCTAGTTGCCGAGTTTCCAGTTGTGGAGTATCTAGTAGTGGAGTTTCAAGTTGTGGAGTTTCTAGTTGTGGAGTCTCAAGTTGTGGAGTTTAAAGTTGGAGTTTCAAGTTGTGGAGTCTCTAGTTGTGGAGTTTCTAGTTGCAGAGTATATAGTTATGGAGTTTCCAGTTGTGGAGTTTCTAGTTGTGAAGTTGCGGAGTCTATGGTTGTGGAGTATTTAGTTGTGAAGTTTCTAGTTGTGGAGTTTCGAGTTGTGGAGTCTCTAGTTTTGGAGTTTCTAGTTGTGGAGTTTTTAGTTGTGGAGTATCTAGTTGTGGAGTTTCCAGTTGTGAAGTATCTAGCTGTGGAGTTTCCAATTGTGGAGTATCTAGTTGTGGAGTTTTAAGTTGCGGAGTTTCTAGTTGCGGAGTTTCTAGTTGCGGAGTTTTTAATAGCGGAGTTTCAAGTTGTGAAGTTTCAAGTTGCGGAGTCTCAAGTTGTGGAGTTTCCAGTTGTGGAGTTTTTAGTTGTGGAGTTTTTAATTGTTGAGTTTCTAGTTGTGAAGTCTCTAGTTTTGCAGTTTCTAGCTGTGGAGTTTCTAGATATGGAATTTCTAGTTGCCGAGTCTGTATTTTGTGGAGTTTCTAGTTGTTGAGTTTTTAGTTGTGGAGTTTCTAGTTGTTGAGTTTCTAGTTTGAAGTCTCTAGTAGTAGATTCTCTAGTTGTGGAGTCTCTAGTTTAGGAGTTTCTAGTTGAAGAGATTTTGTTGTGGAGTGTCTAGTTGTGGAGTTTCCAGTTGTGGAGTTTCGAGTTGTGGAGTTTCTAGTTGCAGAGTCTCTAGTTGTGGAGTTTCAAGTTGTGGAGTCTCTAGTTGTGGAGTTTCTAGTTGCCGAGTTTCCAGCTGTGGAGTATATAGTAGTGGAGTTTCCAGTTGTGGAGTCCCTAGTTGTAGAGTTTCTAGTTGCGGAGTCCCAAGCTGTGGAGTTTCAAGTTGGGAAGTTTCTACTTGTGGACTCTCAAGTTGTGGAGTTTAAAGTTGTGGAGTTTTAAGTTGTGGAGTCTCTAGTTGTGGAGTTTATAGTTGCAGAGTATCTAGTTGTGGAGTTTCCAGTTGTGGAGTTTCTAGTTGTGAAGTTGCGGAGTCTCTGGTTGTGAGTTTTTAGTTGTGGAGTTTCTAGTTGTGGAGTTTCGAGTTGTGGAGTCTCTAGTTGTGGAGTTTCTAGTTGTGGAATGTAGAGTTGTGGATTTTCTAGTTGTGGAGTTTCTAGTTGCGGATTTTCTAGCTGTGGATTTTCTAGTTGCGTAACTTAAGGTCGTGAGGTTTCAAGTTGTGGAGTCTCTAGTTGTGTAGTTTCTAGCTGCGGAGTTTCTAGTTGCGGAGTTTCTCTTTGTGGAGTATCTAGCTGCGGAGTTTCTAGTTGCAGAGTCTCTGATTGTGGAGTTTCTAGTTGCGGAGTCTCTAGTTGTGGAGTTTCTAGTTGTGGAGTTTCTAGTTGTGGGGTTTCCAGTTGTGGAGTTATAGTTGTGGACTTTCTAGACATGAAATTTTTTGTAGCCGAATCTCTATTTGTGGAGCTTGTAGTTGTGGACTTTCTAGTTGTTGAGTTTCTAGTTGTGGAGTCTCTAGTTGCAGAGTGTCTAGTTGTGGAGTGTCTGGTTGTGGTGTTTCTAGTTCTGGAGTTTCTGGTTGTGGAGTTTCTAGTTGTGGAGTTTCCAGTTGTGGAGTTTCTAGTTGTGGAGTCTCAAGTTGTGGAGTTTAAAGTTGTAGAGTTTCAAGTTGTGGAGTCTCTAGTTGTGGAGTTTCTAGTTGCAGAGTATCTAGTTGTGGAGTTTCCATGTGTGGAGTTTCTAGTTGTCGAGTTGCGGAGTCTCTGGTTGTGGAGTTTCTAGTTGTGGAGTTTCTAGTTGTGGAGTTTCGAGTTGTGGAGTCTCTAGTTGTGGAGTTTCTAGTTGTAGAGTTTCCAGTAGTGGAATATCTAGTTGTGGAGTTTCCAGTTGTGAAGTATCTAGTTGTGGAGTTTCCAGTTGTGGAGTATCTAGTTGTGAAGTTTTAAGTTGTGAAGTTTCTAGTTGCGGAGTTTCTAGTTGCGGAGTTTTTAATAGAGGAGTTTCTAGTTGTGAAGTTTCAAGTTGCGGAGTCTCAAGTTGTGGAGTTTCCAGTTGTGGAGTTCTAAGTTGTGGAGTTTCTAGTTGCGGAGTTTTTAATAGTGGAGTTTCTAGTTTTGAAGTTTCAAGTTGCGGAGTGTCAAGTTGTGGAGTTTCCAGTTGTGGAGTTTTTAGTTGTGGAGTTTCTAGTTGTTGAGTTTCTAGTTGTGAAGTCTCTAGTTTTTCATTTTCTAGTCGTGGAGTTTCTAGATATGGAATTTCTAGTTGCCGAGTCTGTATTTGTGAAGTTTGAAGTTGAGGAGTTTCTAGTTGTGGAGTTTCTAGTTGTGGAGTCTCTAGTTGTGGAGTTTCTAGTTGCAGAGTATCTAGTTGTGGAGTTTCCAGTTGTGGAGTTTCTAGTTGTGGAGTTGCGGAGTTTCTAGTTGCGGAGTTTCTAGTTGTGGAGTTTCTGGTTGTGGAGTTTCTAGTTGAGGAGTTTCAAGTTGTGGAGTTTCTAGTTGTGGAGTCTCTAGTTGTGGAGTCTCTAGTTGCGGAGTTTCTAGTTGTAGATTTTCCAGTTGTAGAGTTTCTAGTTGTTGAGTTGCGGAGTCTCTAGATGTTGAGTTTCTAGTTGCAGAGTCTCTAGTTGTGTAGTTTCAAGTTGTGGAGTCTCTAGATGTGGAGTTTCTAGTTGTCGAGTTTCCAGTTGTGGAGTATCTAGTAGTGGAGTTTCGGGTTGTGGAGTTTCTAGTTGTGGAGTTTCTAGTTGTGGAGTCCCTAGTTGTGGAGTTTCTAGTTGCGGAGTTTCTAGTTGTGGAGTTTCAAGTTGCGGAGTCTCAAGCTGGGGAGTTTCTAGTTGTTGAGTTTTTAGTTGTGGAGTTTCTAGTTGTTGAGTTTCTAGTTTGAAGTCTCTAGTTGTAGATTCTCTAGTTGTGGAGTCTCTAGTTTAGGAGTTTTTAGTTGAAGAGTTTTTTGTTGTGGAGTGTCTAGTTGTGGAGTTTCCAGCTGTGGAGTTTCGAGTTGTAGAGTTTCTAGTTGCAGAGTCTCTAGTTGTGGAGTTTCAAGTTGTGGAGTCTCTAGTTGTGGAGTTTCTAGTTGCCGAGTTTCCAGTTGTGGAGTATCTAGTAGTGGAGTTTCAAGTTGTGGAGTTTCTAGTTGTGGAGTCTCAAGTTGTGGAGTTTAAAGTTGGAGTTTCAAGTTGTGGAGTCTCTAGTTGTGGAGTTTCTAGTTGCAGAGTATCTAGTTATGGAGTTTCCAGTTGTGGAGTTTCTAGTTGTGAAGTTGCGGAGTCTATGGTTGTGGAGTATTTAGTTGTGAAGTTTCTAGTTGTGGAGTTTCGAGTTGTGGAGTCTCTAGTTTTGGAGTTTCTAGTTGTGGAGTTTTTAGTTGTGGAGTATCTAGTTGTGGAGTTTCCAGTTGTGAAGTATCTAGCTGTGGAGTTTCCAATTGTGGAGTATCTAGTTGTGGAGTTTTAAGTTGCGGAGTTTCTAGTTGCGGAGTTTCTAGTTGCGGAGTTTTTAATAGCGGAGTTTCAAGTTGTGAAGTTTCAAGTTGCGGAGTCTCAAGTTGTGGAGTTTCCAGTTGTGGAGTTTTTAGTTGTGGAGTTTTTAATTGTTGAGTTTCTAGTTGTGAAGTCTCTAGTTTTGCAGTTTCTAGCTGTGGAGTTTCTAGATATGGAATTTCTAGTTGCCGAGTCTGTATTTTGTGGAGTTTCTAGTTGTTGAGTTTTTAGTTGTGGAGTTTCTAGTTGTTGAGTTTCTAGTTTGAAGTCTCTAGTAGTAGATTCTCTAGTTGTGGAGTCTCTAGTTTAGGAGTTTCTAGTTGAAGAGATTTTGTTGTGGAGTGTCTAGTTGTGGAGTTTCCAGTTGTGGAGTTTCGAGTTGTGGAGTTTCTAGTTGCAGAGTCTCTAGTTGTGGAGTTTCAAGTTGTGGAGTCTCTAGTTGTGGAGTTTCTAGTTGCCGAGTTTCCAGCTGTGGAGTATATAGTAGTGGAGTTTCCAGTTGTGGAGTCCCTAGTTGTAGAGTTTCTAGTTGCGGAGTCCCAAGCTGTGGAGTTTCAAGTTGGGAAGTTTCTACTTGTGGACTCTCAAGTTGTGGAGTTTAAAGTTGTGGAGTTTTAAGTTGTGGAGTCTCTAGTTGTGGAGTTTATAGTTGCAGAGTATCTAGTTGTGGAGTTTCCAGTTGTGGAGTTTCTAGTTGTGAAGTTGCGGAGTCTCTGGTTGTGAGTTTTTAGTTGTGGAGTTTCTAGTTGTGGAGTTTCGAGTTGTGGAGTCTCTAGTTGTGGAGTTTCTAGTTGTGGAATGTAGAGTTGTGGAGTTTCTAGTTGTGGAGTTTCTAGTTGCGGATTTTCTAGCTGTGGATTTTCTAGTTGCGTAACTTAAGGTCGTGAGGTTTCAAGTTGTGGAGTCTCTAGTTGTGTAGTTTCTAGCTGCGGAGTTTCTAGTTGCGGAGTTTCTCTTTGTGGAGTATCTAGCTGCGGAGTTTCTAGTTGCAGAGTCTCTGATTGTGGAGTTTCTAGTTGCGGATTCTCTAGTTGTGGAGTTTCTAGTTGTGGAGTTTCTAGTTGTGGGGTTTCCAGTTGTGGAGTTATAGTTGTGGACTTTCTAGACATGAAATTTTTTGTAGCCGAATCTCTATTTGTGGAGCTTGTAGTTGTGGACTTTCTAGTTGTTGAGTTTCTAGTTGTGGAGTCTCTAGTTGCAGAGTGTCTAGTTGTGGAGTGTCTGGTTGTGGTGTTTCTAGTTCTGGAGTTTCTGGTTGTGGAGTTTCTAGTTGTGGAGTTTCCAGTTGTGGAGTTTCTAGTTGTGGAGTCTCAAGTTGTGGAGTTTAAAGTTGTAGAGTTTCAAGTTGTGGAGTCTCTAGTTGTGGAGTTTCTAGTTGCAGAGTATCTAGTTGTGGAGTTTCCATGTGTGGAGTTTCTAGTTGTCGAGTTGCGGAGTCTCTGGTTGTGGAGTTTCTAGTTGTGGAGTTTCTAGTTGTGGAGTTTCGAGTTGTGGAGTCTCTAGTTGTGGAGTTTCTAGTTGTAGAGTTTCCAGTAGTGGAATATCTAGTTGTGGAGTTTCCAGTTGTGAAGTATCTAGTTGTGGAGTTTCCAGTTGTGGAGTATCTAGTTGTGAAGTTTTAAGTTGTGAAGTTTCTAGTTGCGGAGTTTCTAGTTGCGGAGTTTTTAATAGAGGAGTTTCTAGTTGTGAAGTTTCAAGTTGCGGAGTCTCAAGTTGTGGAGTTTCCAGTTGTGGAGTTCTAAGTTGTGGAGTTTCTAGTTGCGGAGTTTTTAATAGTGGAGTTTCTAGTTTTGAAGTTTCAAGTTGCGGAGTGTCAAGTTGTGGAGTTTCCAGTTGTGGAGTTTTTAGTTGTGGAGTTTCTAGTTGTTGAGTTTCTAGTTGTGAAGTCTCTAGTTTTTCAGTTTCTAGTCGTGGAGTTTCTAGATATGGAATTTCTAGTAGCCGAGTCTGTATTTGTGAAGTTTGAAGTTGAGGAGTTTCTAGTTGTGGAGTTTCTAGTTGTGGAGTCTCTAGTTGTGGAGTTTCTAGTTGCAGAGTATCTAGTTGTGGAGTTTCCAGTTGTGGAGTTTCTAGTTGTGGAGTTGCGGAGTTTCTAGTTGCGGAGTTTCTAGTTGTGGAGTTTCTGGTTGTGGAGTTTCTAGTTGAGGAGTTTCAAGTTGTGGAGTTTCTAGTTGTGGAGTCTCTAGTTGTGGAGTCTCTAGTTGCGGAGTTTCTAGTTGTAGATTTTCCAGTTGTGGAGTTTCTAGTTGTTGAGTTGCGGAGTCTCTAGATGTTGAGTTTCTAGTTGCAGAGTCTCTAGTTGTGTAGTTTCAAGTTGTGGAGTCTCTAGATGTGGAGTTTCTAGTTGTCGAGTTTCCAGTTGTCGAGGTACCAGAAGGTACCTCGACAAAGTCGAGGTACCTTCCGTACCTCGACTTTGTCTGTTTCTTCTAGCACATTCGTGCTCGCGCTGCAGCCCTTATTACTATGAATTCAAACCAACTAGCCCAAATCGCCATTCTTCTCCAGTTGTGGAGTATCTAGTAGTGGAGTTTCGGGTTGTGGAGTTTCTAGTTGTGGAGTTTCTAGTTGTGGAGTCCCTAGTTGTGGAGTTTCTAGTTGCGGAGTTTCTAGTTGTGGAGTTTCAAGTTGCGGAGTCTCAAGCTGGGGAGTTTCTAGTTGTTGAGTTTTTAGTTGTGGAGTTTCTAGTTGTTGAGTTTCTAGTTTGAAGTCTCTAGTTGTAGATTCTCTAGTTGTGGAGTCTCTAGTTTAGGAGTTTCTAGTTGAAGAGTTTTTTGTTGTGGAGTGTCTAGTTGTGGAGTTTCCAGCTGTGGAGTTTCGAGTTGTAGAGTTTCTAGTTGCAGAGTCTCTAGTTGTGGAGTCTCTAGTTGTGGAGTTTCTAGTTGCCGAGTTTCCAGTTGTGGAGTATCTAGTAGTGGAGTTTCAAGTTGTGGAGTTTCTAGTTGTGGAGTCTCAAGTTGTGGAGTTTAAAGTTGTGGAGTTTCAAGTTGTGGAGTCTCTAGTTGTGGAGTTTCTAGTTGCAGAGTATCTAGTTATGGAGTTTCCAGTTGTGGAGTTTCTAGTTGTGAAGTTGCGGAGTCTATGGTTGTGGAGTATTTAGTTGTGAAGTTTCTAGTTGTGGAGTTTCGAGTTTTGGAGTCTCTAGTTGTGGAGTTTCTAGTTGTGGAGTTTTTAGTTGTGGAGTATCTAGTTGTGGAGTTTCCAGTTGTGAAGTATCTAGCTGTGGAGTTTCTAGTTGTGGAGTATCTAGTTGTGGAGTTTTAAGTTGCGGAGTTTCTAGTTGCGGAGTTTCTAGTTGCGGAGTTTTTAATAGCGGAGTTTCAAGTTGTGAAGTTTCAAGTTGCGGAGTCTCAAGTTGTGGAGTTTCCAGTTGTGGAGTTTTTAGTTGTGGAGTTTTTAATTGTTGAGTTTCTAGTTGTGAAGTCTCTAGTTTTGCAGTTTCTAGCTGTGAAGTTTCTAGATATGGAATTTCTAGTTGCCGAGTCTGTATTTTGTGGAGTTTCTAGTTTCGGAGTTTCCAGTTGTGGAGTTTCGAGTTGTGGAGTTTCTAGTTGCAGAGTCTCTAGTTGTGGAGTTTCAAGTTGTGGAGTCTCTAGTTGTGGAGTTTCTAGTTGCCGAGTTTCCAGTTGTGGAGTATATAGTAGTGGAGTTTCCAGTTGTGGAGTCCCTAGTTGTAGAGTTTCTAGTTGCGGAGTCCCAAGCTGTGGAGTTTCAAGTTGTGAAGTTTCTAGTTGTGGACTCTCAAGTTGTGGAGTTTAAAGTTGTGGAGTTTTAAGTTGTGGAGTTTATAGTTGCAGAGTATCTAGTTGTGGAGTTTCCAGTTGTGGAGTTTCTAGTTGTGAAGTTGCGGAGTCTCTGGTTGTGAGTTTTTAGTTGTGGAGTTCTAGTTGTGGAGTTTCGAGTTGTGGAGTCTCTAGTTGTGGAGTTTCTAGTTGTGGAATGTAGAGTTGTGGAGTTTCTAGTTGTGGAGTTACTAGTTGCGGATTTTCTAGCTGTGGATTTTCTAGTTGCGTAACTTAAGGTCGTGAGGTTTCAAGTTGTGGAGTCTCTAGTTGTGTAGTTTATAGCTGCGGAGTTTCTAGTTGCGGAGTTTCTCTTTGTGGAGTATCTAGCTGCGGAGTTTCTAGTTGCAGAGTCTCTGATTGTGGAGTTTCTAGTTGCGGAGTCTCTAGTTGTGGAGTTTCTAGTTGTGGAGTTTCTAGTTGTGGGGTTTTCAGTTGTGGAGTTATAGTTGTGGACTTTCTAGACATGAAATTTCTTGTAGCCGAATCTCTAATTGTGGAGCTTGTAGTTGTGGACTTTCTAGTTGTTGAGTTTCTAGTTGTGGAGTCTCTAGTTGCAGAGTTTCTAGTTGTGGAGTGTCTGGTTGTGGTGTTTCTAGTTGTGGAGTTTCTGGTAGTGGAGTTTCTAGTTGTGGAGTTTCAAGTTGTGGAGTTTCTAGTTGTGGAGTCTCATGTTGTGGAGTTTAAAGTTGTAGAGTTTCAAGTTGTGGAGTCTCTAGTTGTAGAGTTTCAAGTTGTGGAATCTCTAGTTGTGGAGTTTCCAGTTGTGAAGTATCTAGTTGTGGAGTTTCCAGTTGTGGAGTATCTAGTTGTGAAGTTTTAAGTTGTGGAGTTTCTAGTTGCGGAGTTTCTAGTACCGGAGTTTTTAATAGAGGAGTTTCTAGTTGTGAAGTTTCAAGTTGCGGAGTCTCAAGTTGTGGAGTTTCCAGTTGTGGAGTTTTTAGTTGTGGAGTTTCTATTTGTTGAGTTTCTAGTTGTGAAGTCTCTAGTTTTGCAGTTTCTAGTTGTGGAGTTTCTAGATATGGAATTACTAGTGACCGAGTCTGTATTTGTGGAGTTTGAAGTTGTGGAGTTTCTAGTTGTTGAGTTTCTAGTTGTGGAGTGTCTAGTTGCGGACTTTCTAATTGTGGAGTTTCTGGTTGTGGAGTTTCTAGTTGAGGAGTTTCAAGTTGTGGAGTTTCTAGTTGTAGAGTCTCTAGTTGCGGAGTTGCTAGTTGTGAAGTTTCTAGTTGCGGAGTTTCTAGTTTTGGAGTTTCTAGTTGTGGAGTTTCTAGTTGCAGAGTCTCCTGTTGCGGAGTTTCTAGTTGCGGAGTTTCTAGTTGGGGAGTTTCCAGTTGTAGAGTTTCTAGTTGTGGAGTTTCTATTTGTGCAGTCTCAAGTTGTGGAGTTTAAACTTGTGGAGTTTCAAGTTGTGGAGTCTATAGTTGTGGTGTTTCTAGTTGTAGATTTTCTAGTTGTGGAGTATCTAGTTGTGGATTTTCCAGTTGTGGAGTTTCTAGTTGTTGAGTTGCGGAGTCTCTAGTTGTTGAGTTTCTAGTTGCAGAGTCTCTAGTTGTGGAGTTTCTAGATATGGAATTACTAGTTGCCGAGTCTGTATTTGTGGAGTTTGAAGTTGTGGAGTTTCTAGTTGTGGAGTTTCTAGTTGTGGAGACTCTTGTTGTGGAGTTTCAAGTTGTGGAGTGTCTAGTTGTGGAGTTTCTAGTTGTGGAGTCTCTAGTTATGAAGTTTCTAGTTGTGGAGTTTCTGGTTGTGGAGTTTCTAGTTGCGGAGTCTCTAGTTGTGCATTTTCAAGTTGTGGAGTTTCTAGTTGTGGAGTTTCCAGTTGTGGAGTTTCGAGTTGTGGAGTTTCTAGTTGCAGAGTCTCTAGTTGTGGAGTTTCAAGTTGTGGAGTCTCTAGTTGTGGAGTTTCTAGTTGCCGAGTTTCCAGCTGTGGAGTATATAGTAGTGGAGTTTCCAGTTGTGGAGTCCCCAGTTGTAGAGTTTCTAGTTGCGGAGTCCCAAGCTGTGGAGTTTCAAGTTGGGAAGTTTCTACTTGTGGACTCTCAAGTTGTGGAGTTTAAAGTTGTGGAGTTTTAAGTTGTGGAGTCTCTAGTTGTGGAGTTTATAGTTGCAGAGTATCTAGTTGTGGAGTTTCCAGTTGTGGAGTTTCTAGTTGTGAAGTTGCGGAGTCTCTGGTTGTGAGTTTTTAGTTGTGGAGTTTTTAGTTGTGGAGTTTCGAGTTGTGGAGTCTCTAGTTGTGGAGTTTCTAGTTGTGGAATGTAGAGTTGTGGAGTTTCTAGTTGTGGAGTTTCTAGTTGCGGATTTTCTAGCTGTGGATTTTCTAGTTGCGTAACTTAAGGTCGTGAGGTTTCAAGTTGTGGAGTCTCTAGTTGTGTAGTTTCTAGCTGCGGAGTTTCTAGTTGCGGAGTTTCTCTTTGTGGAGTATCTAGCTGCGGAGTTTCTAGTTGCAGAGTCTCTGATTGTGGAGTTTCTAGTTGCGGAGTCTCTAGTTGTGGAGTTTCTAGTTGTGGAGTTTCTAGTTGTGGGGTTTCCAGTTGTGGAGTTATAGTTGTGGACTTTCTAGACATGAAATTTTTTGTAGCCGAATCTCTATTTGTGGAGCTTGTAGTTGTGGACTTTCTAGTTGTTGAGTTTCTAGTTGTGGAGTCTCTAGTTGCAGAGTGTCTAGTTGTGGAGTGTCTGGTTGTGGTGTTTCTAGTTCTGGAGTTTCTGGTTGTGGAGTTTCTAGTTGTGGAGTTTCCAGTTGTGGAGTTTCTAGTTGTGGAGTCTCAAGTTGTGGAGTTTAAAGTTGTAGAGTTTCAAGTTGTGGAGTCTCTAGTTGTGGAGTTTCTAGTTGCAGAGTATCTAGTTGTGGAGTTTCCATGTGTGGAGTTTCTAGTTGTCGAGTTGCGGAGTCTCTGGTTGTGGAGTTTCTAGTTGTGGAGTTTCTAGTTGTGGAGTTTCGAGTTGTGGAGTCTCTAGTTGTGGAGTTTCTAGTTGTAGAGTTTCCAGTAGTGGAATATCTAGTTGTGGAGTTTCCAGTTGTGAAGTATCTAGTTGTGGAGTTTCCAGTTGTGGAGTATCTAGTTGTGAAGTTTTAAGTTGTGAAGTTTCTAGTTGCGGAGTTTCTAGTTGCGGAGTTTTTAATAGAGGAGTTTCTAGTTGTGAAGTTTCAAGTTGCGGAGTCTCAAGTTGTGGAGTTTCCAGTTGTGGAGTTCTAAGTTGTGGAGTTTCTAGTTGCGGAGTTTTTAATAGTGGAGTTTCTAGTTTTGAAGTTTCAAGTTGCGGAGTGTCAAGTTGTGGAGTTTCCAGTTGTGGAGTTTTTAGTTGTGGAGTTTCTAGTTGTTGAGTTTCTAGTTGTGAAGTCTCTAGTTTTTCAGTTTCTAGTCGTGGAGTTTCTAGATATGGAATTTCTAGTTGCCGAGTCTGTATTTGTGAAGTTTGAAGTTGAGGAGTTTCTAGTTGTGGAGTTTCTAGTTGTGGAGTCTCTAGTTGTGGAGTTTCTAGTTGCAGAGTATCTAGTTGTGGAGTTTCTGGTTGTGGAGTTTCTAGTTGTGGAGTCTCTAGTTGTGGAGTCTCTAGTTGCGGAGTTTCTAGTTGTAGATTTTCCAGTTGTGGAGTTTATAGTTGTTGAGTTGCGGAGTCTCTAGATGTTGAGTTTCTAGTTGCAGAGTCTCTAGTTGTGTAGTTTCAAGTTGTGGAGTCTCTAGATGTGGAGTTTCTAGTTGTCGAGTTTCCAGTTGTGGAGTATCTAGTAGTGGAGTTTCGGGTTGTGGAGTTTCTAGTTGTGGAGTTTCTAGTTGTGGAGTCCCTAGTTGTGGAGTTTCTAGTTGCGGAGTTTCTAGTTGTGGAGTTTCAAGTTGCGGAGTCTCAAGCTGGGGAGTTTCTAATTGTTGAGTTTTTAGTTGTGGAGTTTCTAGTTGTTGAGTTTCTAGTTTGAAGTCTCTAGTTGTAGATTCTCTAGTTGTGGAGTCTCTAGTTTAGGAGTTTCTAGTTGAAGAGTTTTTTGTTGTGGAGTGTCTAGTTGTGGAGTTTCCAGCTGTGGAGTTTCGAGTTGTAGAGTTTCTAGTTGCAGAGTCTCTAGTTGTGGAGTTTCAAGTTGTGGAGTCTCTAGTTGTGGAGTTTCTAGTTGCCGAGTTTCCAGTTGTGGAGTATCTAGTAGTGGAGTTTCAAGTTGTGGAGTTTCTAGTTGTGGAGTCTCAAGTTGTGGAGTTTAAAGTTGTGGAGTTTCAAGTTGTGGAGTCTCTAGTTGTGGAGTTTCTAGTTGCAGAGTATCTAGTTATGGAGTTTCCAGTTGTGGAGTTTCTAGTTGTGAAGTTGCGGAGTCTATGGTTGTGGAGTATTTAGTTGTGAAGTTTCTAGTTGTGGAGTTTCGAGTTTTGGAGTCTCTAGTTGTGGAGTTTCTAGTTGTGGAGTTTTTAGTTGTGGAGTATCTAGTTGTGGAGTTTCCAGTTGTGAAGTATCTAGCTGTGGAGTTTCCAGTTGTGGAGTATCTAGTTGTGGAGTTTTAAGTTGCGGAGTTTCTAGTTGCGGAGTTTCTAGTTGCGGAGTTTTTAATAGCGGAGTTTCAAGTTGTGAAGTTTCAAGTTGCGGAGTCTCAAGTTGTGGAGTTTCCAGTTGTGGAGTTTTTAGTTGTGGAGTTTTTAATTGTTGAGTTTCTAGTTGTGAAGTCTCTAGTTTTGCAGTTTCTAGCTGTGAAGTTTCTAGATATGGAATTTCTAGTTGCCGAGTCTGTATTTTGTGGAGTTTCTAGTTTCGGAGTTTCCAGTTGTGGAGTTTCGAGTTGTGGAGTTTCTAGTTGCAGAGTCTCTAGTTGTGGAGTTTCAAGTTGTGGAGTCTCTAGTTGTGGAGTTTCTAGTTGCCGAGTTTCCAGTTGTGGAGTATATAGTAGTGGAGTTTCCAGTTGTGGAGTCCCTAGTTGTAGAGTTTCTAGTTGCGGAGTCCCAAGCTGTGGAGTTTCAAGTTGTGAAGTTTCTAGTTGTGGACTCTCAAGTTGTGGAGTTTAAAGTTGTGGAGTTTTAAGTTGTGGAGTTTATAGTTGCAGAGTATCTAGTTGTGGAGTTTCCAGTTGTGGAGTTTCTAGTTGTGAAGTTGCGGAGTCTCTGGTTGTGAGTTTTTAGTTGTGGAGTTCTAGTTGTGGAGTTTCGAGTTGTGGAGTCTCTAGTTGTGGAGTTTCTAGTTGTGGAATGTAGAGTTGTGGAGTTTCTAGTTGTGGAGTTACTAGTTGCGGATTTTCTAGCTGTGGATTTTCTAGTTGCGTAACTTAAGGTCGTGAGGTTTCAAGTTGTGGAGTCTCTAGTTGTGTAGTTTATAGCTGCGGAGTTTCTAGTTGCGGAGTTTCTCTTTGTGGAGTATCTAGCTGCGGAGTTTCTAGTTGCAGAGTCTCTGATTGTGGAGTTTCTAGTTGCGGAGTCTCTAGTTGTGGAGTTTCTAGTTGTGGAGTTTCTAGTTGTGGGGTTTTCAGTTGTGGAGTTATAGTTGTGGACTTTCTAGACATGAAATTTCTTGTAGCCGAATCTCTAATTGTGGAGCTTGTAGTTGTGGACTTTCTAGTTGTTGAGTTTCTAGTTGTGGAGTCTCTAGTTGCAGAGTTTCTAGTTGTGGAGTGTCTGGTTGTGGTGTTTCTAGTTGTGGAGTTTCTGGTAGTGGAGTTTCTAGTTGTGGAGTTTCAAGTTGTGGAGTTTCTAGTTGTGGAGTCTCATGTTGTGGAGTTTAAAGTTGTAGAGTTTCAAGTTGTGGAGTCTCTAGTTGTAGAGTTTCAAGTTGTGGAATCTCTAGTTGTGGAGTTTCCAGTTGTGAAGTATCTAGTTGTGGAGTTTCCAGTTGTGGAGTATCTAGTTGTGAAGTTTTAAGTTGTGGAGTTTCTAGTTGCGGAGTTTCTAGTACCGGAGTTTTTAATAGAGGAGTTTCTAGTTGTGAAGTTTCAAGTTGCGGAGTCTCAAGTTGTGGAGTTTCCAGTTGTGGAGTTTTTAGTTGTGGAGTTTCTATTTGTTGAGTTTCTAGTTGTGAAGTCTCTAGTTTTGCAGTTTCTAGTTGTGGAGTTTCTAGATATGGAATTACTAGTGACCGAGTCTGTATTTGTGGAGTTTGAAGTTGTGGAGTTTCTAGTTGTTGAGTTTCTAGTTGTGGAGTGTCTAGTTGCGGACTTTCTAATTGTGGAGTTTCTGGTTGTGGAGTTTCTAGTTGAGGAGTTTCAAGTTGTGGAGTTTCTAGTTGTAGAGTCTCTAGTTGCGGAGTTGCTAGTTGTGAAGTTTCTAGTTGCGGAGTTTCTAGTTTTGGAGTTTCTAGTTGTGGAGTTTCTAGTTGCAGAGTCTCCTGTTGCGGAGTTTCTAGTTGCGGAGTTTCTAGTTGGGGAGTTTCCAGTGGTAGAGTTTCTAGTTGTGGAGTTTCTATTTGTGCAGTCTCAAGTTGTGGAGTTTAAACTTGTGGAGTTTCAAGTTGTGGAGTCTATAATTGTGGTGTTTCTAGTTGTAGATTTTCTTGTTGTGGAGTATCTAGTTGTGGATTTTCCAGTTGTGGAGTTTCTAGTTGTTGAGTTGCGGAGTCTCTAGTTGTTGAGTTTCTAGTTGCAGAGTCTCTAGTTGTGGAGTTTCTAGATATGGAATTACTAGTTGCCGAGTCTGTATTTGTGGAGTTTGAAGTTGTGGAGTTTCTAGTTGTGGAGTTTCTAGTTGTGGAGACTCTTGTTGTGGAGTTTCAAGTTGTGGAGTGTCTAGTTGTGGAGTTTCTAGTTGTGGAGTCTCTAGTTATGAAGTTTCTAGTTGTGGAGTTTCTGGTTGTGGAGTTTCTAGTTGCGGAGTCTCTAGTTGTGCATTTTCAAGTTGTGGAGTTTCTAGTTGCGGAGTCTCAAGTTGTGGAGTTTCTAGTTGTGGAACTTCAAGTTGTGGAGTTTCTAGTTGCGGAGTCTCAAGTTGTGGAGTTTCTAGTTGTGGAGTTTCTAGTTGTGGAGCTTCAAGTTGTGGAGTTTCTAGTTTCGGAGTTTCGAGTTGTGGAGTTTCTAGTTGTGGAGTTTCTAGTTGTAGAGTTTCTAGTTTCAGCGTCTCTAGTTTTGGAGTTTCTAGTGTCGAATTCTCTAGTTGAGGAGTCTCTAGTTGTAGAGTTTCTAGTTGTGGAGTTTCTAGTTGTGGAGTTTCAAGTTGTGGAGTTTCTAGTTGCGGCGTCTCAAGTTGTGGAGTTTCTAGTTGCGAAATGTCTAGTTGTGGTGTTTCTAGCTGTGGAATTTCTTGTTGCGGAGTTTCTAGTTGCGGTGTTCCATAGTTGCAGAGTCTCTAGTTGTGGAGTTTCTAGTTGTGGAGTGTCTAGTTGTGGAGTTTCCAGTTGTGGAGGTTCTAGTAGAGTTTCGAATTTTGAAGTTTCTAGTTGTTGAGTTTCTAGTTTGAAGTCTCTAGTTGTAGATTCTCTAGTTGTGGAGTCTCTAGTTTAGGAGTTTCTAGTTGAAAAGTTTTTAGTTGTGGAGTGTCTAGTTGTGGAGTTTCCAGTTGTGGAGTTTCGAGTTGTAGAGTTTCGAGTTTTGGAGTTTCTAGTTGTGGAATTTTGAGTTGTGGAGTTTCTAGTTGTGGAGTTTCTAGTTGCGGAATCTCTAGTTGTGGATTTTCTAGTTGCGGAACTTAAGGCTGTGAGGTTTCAAGTTGTGGAGTTTCTAGTTGAGGATTTCTAGTTGTGGAGTTTCTAGTTGCGGGTTTCTAGTTGTGGAGTTTCTAGCTGCGGAGTTTCTAGTTGCAAGGTCTCTAGATGTGGAATTTCTAGTTGTAGAGTTTCTAGTTGTGGAGTCTCTAGTTGCGGAGTTTCTAGTTGAGGAGTTTCTAGTTGTGGAGTTTCTGGTTGTGGAGTTTTTAGTTGTGGAGTTTCAAGTTGTTGAGACTCTAGTTGTGGACTTTCTAGTTGTGGAGTCTCTAGTTGCGGAGTTTCTAGTTGTGGAGTTGCTAGTGTTGGAATTTCTAGGTGTGAAGTTCCTGGTTGTGGAGTTTCTAGTTGCAGAGATTCCAGTTGCGGAGTCTATGGTTGTGGCGGTTCTACTTGTGGAGTTTCTAGTTGTGAAGTTTGAGTTGTGGAGTTTCTAGTTGTGGAGTCTAGGGTTGTGGAGTTTAAAATGGCGGAGTCTCAAGTTGTGGAATTTCTAGTTGTAGAGTATTTAGTTGTGGAGTTTCAGGTTGTTGAGTTTCTAGTTTTGAAGTCTCTAGTTGTTGAGTCTCTAGTTAAGGAGTCTCTAGTTTAGGAGTTTCTAGTTGTAGAGTTTTTAGTTGTGGAGTGTCTAGTTGTGGAGTTTAGAGTTGTGGAGTTTTGAGTTGTGGAGTTTCGAGTTGTGGAGTTTGTAGTTGTGGAGTTTCTAGTTTTGGAGTTTCTAGTTGCGAATTCTCTAGTTGAAGATTCTCTAGTTGTAGAGTTTCTAGTTTATGAGTTTCTAGTTGTGGAGTTTCAAGTTGTGGACTTTCTAGTTGTTGAGTTTCTAGTTTGAAGTCTCTAGTTGTAATCTCTAGTTGTGGAGTCTCTAGTTTAGAACTTTCTAGTTGTAGAGTTTTTAGTTGTGGAGTTTCTAGTTGTGGAGTTTCCAGTTGTGGAGCTTCCAGTTTTGGAGTTTCGAGTTGTGGAGTTTCTTGTTGTGAAGGTTTGAGTTGTGGAGTTTGTAGTTGCGGAATCTCTAGCTGTGGATTTTCTAGTTGCGGAACTTAAGGTTTTGAGGTTTCAATTTGTTGAGTTTCTAGTTGTGGAGTTTCTAGCTCTGGAGTTTCTAGTTGTGGAGTTTCCAGTTGTGAAGTATCTAGTTGTGGAGTTTCCAGTTGTGGAGTATCTAGTTGTGAAGTTTTAAGTTGTGAAGTTTCTAGTTGCGGAGTTTCTAGTTGCGGAGTTTTTAATAGAGGAGTTTCTAGTTGTGAAGTTTCAAGTTGCGGAGTCTCAAGTTGTGGAGTTTCCAGTTGTGGAGTTCTAAGTTGTGGAGTTTCTAGTTGCGGAGTTTTTAATAGTGGAGTTTCTAGTTGTGAAGTTTCAAGTTGCGGAGTGTCAAGTTGTGGAGTTTCCAGTTGTGGAGTTTTTAGTTGTGGAGTTTCTAGTTGTTGAGTTTCTAGTTGTGAAGTCTCTAGTTTTTCAGTTTCTAGTCGTGGAGTTTCTAGATATGGAATTTCTAGTTGCCGAGTCTGTATTTGTGAAGTTTCAAGTTGAGGAGTTTCTAGTTGTGGAGTTTCTAGTTGTGGAGTCTCTAGTTGTGGAGTTTCTAGTTGCAGAGTATCTAGTTGTGGAGTTTCCAGTTGTGGAGTTTCTAGTTGTGGAGTTGCGGAGTTTCTAGTTGCGGAGTTTCTAGTTGTGGAGTTTCTGGTTGTGGAGTTTCTAGTTGAGGAGTTTCAAGTTGTGGAGTTTCTAGTTGTGGAGTCTCTAGTTGTGGAGTCTCTAGTTGCGGAGTTTCTAGTTGTAGATTTTCCAGTTGTGGAGTTTCTAGTTGTTGAGTTGCGGAGTCTCTAGATGTTGAGTTTCTAGTTGCAGAGTCTCTAGTTGTGTAGTTTCAAGTTGTGGAGTCTCTAGATGTGGAGTTTCTAGTTGTCGAGTTTCCAGTTGTGGAGTATCTAGTAGTGGAGTTTCCAGTTGTGGAGTCCCTAGTTGTAGAGTTTCTAGTTGCGGAGTCCTAAGCTGTGGAGTTTCAAGTTGTGAAGTTTCTAGTTGTGGACTCTCAAGTTGTGGAGTTTAAAGTTGTGGAGTTTTAAGTTGTGGAGTTTATAGTTGCAGAGTATCTAGTTGTGGAGTTTCCAGTTGTGGAGTTTCTAGTTGTGAAGTTGCGGAGTCTCTGGTTGTGAGTTTTTAGTTGTGGAGTTTCTAGTTGTGGAGTTTCGAGTTGTGGAGTCTCTAGTTGTGGAGTTTCTAGTTGTGGAATGTAGAGTTGTGGAGTTTCTAGTTGTGGAGTTACTAGTTGCGGATTTTCTAGCTGTGGATTTTCTAGTTGCGTAACTTAAGGTAGTGAGGTTTCAAGTTGTGGAGTCTCTAGTTGTGTAGTTTATAGCTGCGGAGTTTCTAGTTGCGGAGTTTCTCTTTGTGGAGTATCTAGCTGCGGAGTTTCTAGTTGCAGAGTCTCTGATTGTGGAGTTTCTAGTTGCGGAGTCTCTAGTTGTGGAGTTTCTAGTTGTGGAGTTTCTAGTTGTGGGGTTTTCAGTTGTGGAGTTATAGTTGTGGACTTTCTAGACATGAAATTTCTTGTAGCCGGATCTCTAATTGTGGAGCTTGTAGTTGTGGACTTTCTAGTTGTTGAGTTTCTAGTTGTGGAGTCTCTAGTTGCAGTGTTTCTAGTTGTGGAGTGTCTGGTTGTGGTGTTTCTAGTTGTGGAGTTTCTGGTAGTGGAGTTTCTAGTTGTGGAGTTTCAAGTTGTGGAGTTTCTAGTTGTGGAGTCTCATGTTGTGGAGTTTAAAGTTGTAGAGTTTCAAGTTGTGGAGTCTCTAGTTGTGGAGTTTCCAGTTGTGAAGTATCTAGTTGTGGAGTTTCCAGTTGTGGAGTATCTAGTTGTGAAGTTTTAAGTTGTGGAGTTTCTAGTTGCGGAGTTTCTAGTTGCGGAGTTTTTAATAGAGGAGTTTCTAGTTGTGAAGTTTCAAGTTGCGGAGTCTCAAGTTGTGGAGTTTCCAGTTGTGGAGTTTTTAGTTGTGGAGTTTCTATTTGTTGAGTTTCTAGTTGTGAAGTCTCTAGTTTTGCAGTTTCTAGTTGTGGAGTTTCTAGATATGGAATTACTAGTGACCGAGTCTGTATTTGTGGAGTTTGAAGTTGTGGAGTTTCTAGTTGTTGAGTTTCTAGTTGTGGAGTCTCTAGTTGCGGACTTTCTAGTTGTGGAGTTTCTGGTTGTGGAGTTTCTAGTTGAGGAGTTTCAAGTTGTGGAGTTTCTGGTTGTAGAGTCTCTAGTTGCGGAGTTGCTAGTTGTGAAGTTGCTAGTTGCGGAGTTTCTAGTTTTGGAGTTTCTAGTTGTGGAGTTTCTAGTTGCAGAGTCTCCTGTTGCGGAGTTTCTAGTTGCGGAGTTTCTAGTTGGGGAGTTTCCAGTTGTAGAGTTTCTAGTTGTGGAGATTCTATTTGTGCAGTCTCAAGTTGTGGAGTTTAAACTTGTGGAGTTTCAAGTTGTGGAGTCTATAGTTGTGGTGTTTCTAGTTGTAGATTTTCTAGTTGTGGAGTATCTAGTTGTGGATTTTCCAGTTGTGGAGTTTCTAGTTGTTGAGTTGCGGAGTCTCTAGTTGTTGAGTTTCTAGTTGCAGAGTCTCTAGTTGTGGAGTTTCTAGATGTGGAATTACTAGTTGCCGAGTCTGTCTTTGTGGAGTTTGAAGTTGTGGAGTTTCTAGTTGTGGAGTTTCTAGTTGTGGAGACTCTTGTTGTGGAGTTTCAAGTTGTGGAGTGTCTAGTTGTGGAGTTTGTAGTTGTGGAGTCTCTAGTTATGAAGTTTCTAGTTGTGGAGTTTCTGGTTGTGGAGTTTCTAGTTGCGGAGGCTCTAGTTGTGCAGTTTCAAGTTGTGGAGTTTCTAGTTGCGGAGTCTCAAGTTGTGGAGTTTCTAGTTGTGGAACTTCAAGTTGTGGAGTTTCTAGTTGCGGAGTCTCAAGTTGTGGAGTTTCTAGTTGTGGAGTTTCAAGTTGTGGAGTTTCTAGTTGTGGAGCTTCAAGTTGTGGAGTTTCTAGTTTCGGAGTTTCGAGTTGTGGAGTTTCTAGTTGTGGAGTTTCTAGTTGTAGAGTTTCTAGTTGCAGCGTCTCTAGTTTTGGAGTTTCTAATGTCGAATTCTCTAGTTGAGTAGTCTCTAGTTGTAGAGTTTCTAGTTGTGGAGTTTCTAGTTGTGGAGTTTCAAGTTGTGGAGTTTCTAGTTGCGGCGTCTCAAGTTGTGGAGTTTCTAGTTGCGAAGTGTCTAGTTGTGGTGTTTCTAGCTGTGGAATTTCTTGTTGCGGAGTTTCTAGTTGCGGTGTTCCATAGTTGCAGAGTCTCTAGTTGTGGAGTTTCTAGTTGTGGAGTGTCTAGTTGTGGAGTTTCCAGTTGTGGAGGTTCTAGTAGAGTTTCGAATTTTGAAGTTTCTAGTTGTTGAGTTTCTAGTTTGAAGTCTCTAGTTGTAGATTCTCTAGTTGTGGAGTCTCTAGTTTAGGAGTTTCTAGTTGAAAAGTTTTTAGTTGTGGAGTGTCTAGTTGTGGAGTTTCCAGTTGTGGAGTTTCGAGTTGTAGAGTTTCGAGTTTTGGAGTTTCTAGTTGTGGAATTTTGAGTTGTGGAGTTTCTAGTTGTGGAGTTTCTAGTTGCGGAATCTCTAGTTGTGGATTTTCTAGTTGCGGAACTTAAGGCTGTGAGGTTTCAAGTTGTGGAGTTTTTAGTTGTGGAGTTTCAAGTTGTTGAGACTCTAGTTGTGGACTTTCTATTTGTGGAGTCTCTAGTTGCGGAGTTTCTAGTTGTGGAGTTGCTAGTGTTGGAATTTCTAGGTGTGAAGTTCCTGGTTGTGGAGTTTCTAGTTGCAGAGATTCCAGTTGCGGAGTCTATGGTTGTGGCGGTTCTACTTGTGGAGTTTCTAGTTGTGAAGTTTGAGTTGTGGAGTTTCTAGTTGTGGAGTCAAGGGTTGTGGAGTTTAAAATGGCGGAGTCTCAAGTTGTGGAATTTCTAGTTGTAGAGTATTTAGTTGTGGAGTTTCAGGTTGTTGAGTTTCTAGTTTTGAAGTCTCTAGTGTTTGAGTCTCTAGTTAAGGAGTCTCTAGTTTAGGAGTTTCTAGTTGTAGAGTTTTTAGTTGTGGAGTGTCTAGTTGTGGAGTTTAGAGTTGTGGAGTTTTGAGTTGTGGAGTTTCGAGTTGTGGAATTTGTAGTTGTGGAGTTTCTAGTTTTGGAGTTTCTAGTTGCGAATTCTCTAGTTGAAGATTCTCTAGTTGTAGAGTTTCTAGTTTATGAGTTTCTAGTTGTGGAGTTTCAAGTTGTGGACTTTCTAGTTGTTGAGTTTCTAGTTTGAAGTCTCTAGTTGTAATCTCTAGTTGTGGAGTCTCTAGTTTAGAACTTTCTAGTTGTAGAGTTTTTAGTTGTGGAGTTTCTAGTTGTGGAGTTTCCAGTTGTGGAGCTTCCAGTTTTGGAGTTTCGAGTTGTGGAGTTTCTTGTTGTGGAGGTTTGAGTTGTGGAGTTTCTAGTTGTGGAGTTTTTAGTTGTGGAGTTTCTAGATATGGAATTTCTAGTTGCTGAGTCTCTATTGGTGGAGTTTGTAGTTGTGGAGATTCTATTTGTGGAGTTTCTAGCTGCACAGTTTCTAGTTGCAGAGTCTTTGGCTGTGGAGTTTCTAATTGCGGAGTCTCTAGTTGTAGAGTTTCTAGTTGTGGAGTTTCTAGTTGTGGAGTTTTTAGTTGTGGAGTTTCTAGTTATGGAATTTAATGTCCGAGTCTCTATTGGTGGAGTTTGTAGTTGTGGAGTTTCTAGTTGTGGAGCCTTTAGTTGTGGAGTCTCTAGTTGTGGAGTTTCTAGTTGTGGAGTTTCTAGTTGTGGAGTTTTTAGTTGTAGAGTTTCCGGTTGTGGAGTTTCTAGTTGTGGAGTTTCAAGTTGTGGAGTTTCTAGTTGTGGAGTCTCAAGTTGTGGAGTTTAAAGTTGTGGAGTTTCAAGTTGGGGAGTCTCTAGTTGCGGAGTTTCCAGTTGTGGAGTTTCTAGTTGTGGAGTTGCGGAGTCTCTAGTTGTGGAGTTTCTAGCTGTGGAGTTTCTAGTTGTGGAGTTTCGAGTTGTGGAGTCTCTAGTTGTGGAGTTTCTAGTTGTGGAGTTTCCAGTTGTGGAGTATCTTGTTTTTGAGTTTCCAGTTGTGAAGTTTCTAGTTGTGGAGTTTCCAGTTGTGGAGTATCTAGTTGTGGAGTTTTTAGTTGCAGAGTTTTTAATAGCGGAGTTTCTAGTTGTGGAGTTTCAAGTTGCGGAGTCTCAAGTTGTGGAGTTTCGAGTTGTGGAGTTTTTGGTTGTGGAGTTTCTAGTTGTGAAGTCTCTAGTTTTGCAGTTTCTAGTTAAAGTTTTTAGTTGTGGAGTTTCTAGATATGGAATTTCTAGTTGCCAAGTCTCTATTTGTAGAGTTTGTAGTTGTGGAGTTTCTAGTTGTAGAGTTTCTAGTTGTGGAGTCTCTAGTTGTGGAGTTTCCAGTTCTGGAGTTTCTAGTTGTGGAGTTTCTAGTTGTGAAGTTTCTGGTTGTGGAGTTTCTAGTTTTGGAGTTTCAAGTTGTGGAGCCTCTAGTTGCGGAGTTTCTAGTTGCGAAGTTTCTAGTTGTGGAGTTTCAAGTTGTGGAGTTTCTAGTTGCGGAGTCTCAAGTTGTGGCGTTTCTAGTTGAGGAGTTTCAAGTTGTGGAGATTTGAGTTGTGGAATTTCGAGTTGTGGAGTTTCTAGTTGTGGAGTTTCGAGTTGTGGAGTTTCTGGTTGTGGAGTTTCTAGCTGCGGATTTTCTAGTTGCAGAGTCACTAGTTTTGGAGTTTCTAGTTGCGAATTCTCCAGTTTTGGAGTTTCTCGTTGTGGAGTTTCTAGTTGTAGAGTCTCTTGTTGCGGAGTTTCTAGTTGCGGAGTTTCTAGTTGGAGAGTTTCTAATTGTGGAATTTCTAGTTGTGGAGTTTCTAGTTGTGGAGTTTCTAGTTGTGGAGTTTCTAGTTGTGGAGTCTCAAGTTGTAGAGTTTAAACTTGTGGAGTTTCAAGTTGTGGAGTCTATAGTTGTGGAGTTTCTAGTTGTGGATTTTCTAGTTATGGAGTAACTAGTTGTGGATTTTCCAGTTGTGGAGTTTCTAGTTGTGGAGTAGCGGAGTCTCTATTTGTGGAGTTTCTAGTTGCAGAGTTTCTAGTTGTGGAGTTTCAAGTTGTGGAGTCTCTAGTTTTGGAGTTTCTAGTTGCGGAGTCCCTAGTTGTGGAGTTTCTATTTGCGGAGTCTCAAGCTGTGGAGTTTCTAGTTGTTGAGTTTTTAGTTGTGGAGTTTCTAGTTGTTGAGTTTCTAGTTGTGAAGTCTCTAATTTTGCAGTTTCTAGTTGAGGTTTTTAGTTGTGGAGTTTCTAGATATGGAATTTCTAGTTGCCGAGTCTCTATTTGTAGAGTTTGTAGTTGTGGAGTTTCTAGTTGTAGAGTTTCTAGTTGTGGAGTCTCTAGTTGTGGATTTTCTAGTTGTGGAGTTTCTAGTTGTGGAGTTTCTGGTTGTGAAGTTTCTGGTTGTGGAGTTTCTAGTTGTGGAGTTTCAAGTTGTGGAGCCTCTAGTTGCGGAGTTTCTAGTTGCGGAGTTTCTAGTTGTGGAGTTTCAAGTTGTGGAGTTTCTAGTTGCGGAGTCTCAAGTTGTGGAGTTTCTAGTTGAGGAGTTTCAAGTTGTGGAGATTTGAGTTGTGGAATTTCGAGTTGTGGAGTTTCTAGTTGTGTAGTTTCGAGTTGTGGAGTTTCTGGTTGTGGAGTTTCTAGCTGCGGAGTTTCTAGTTGTGGAGTTTCCAGTTGTGAAGTTTCTAGTTGTGGAGTTTCCAGTTGTGGAGTTTTTAGTTGTGGAGTTTCTAGTTGTTGAGTTTCTAGTTGTGAAGTCTCTAGTTTTGCAGTTTCTAGTCGTGGAGTTTCTAGATATGGAATTTCTAGGTGCCGAGTCTGTATTTGTGAAGTTTAAAGTTGAGGAGTTTCTAGTTGTGGAGTTTCTAGTTGTGGAGTCTCTAGTTGTGGAGTTTCTGGTTGTGGAGTATCTAGTTGAGGAGTTTCAAGTTGTGGAGTTTCTAGTTGTGGAGTCTCTAGTTGTGGAGTCTCTAGTTGCGGAGTTTCTAGTTGTAGATTTTCCAGTTCTGGAGTTTCTAGTTGTTGAGTTGCGGAGCCTTCAGTTGTTGAGTTTCTATTGGCAGAGTCTCTAGTTGTGGAGTTTCAAGTTGTGGAGTCTCTAGATGTGGAGTTTATAGTTGTCGAGTTTCCAGTTGTGGAGTATCTAGTAGTGGAGTTTCGGGTTGTGGAGTTTCTAGTTGTGGAGTTTCTAGTTGTGGAGTCCCTAGTTGTGGAGTTTCTAGTTGCGGAGTTTCTAGTTGTGGAGTTTCAAGTTGCGGAGTCTTAAGCTGGGGAGTTTCTAGTTGTTGAGTTTTTAGTTGTGGAGTTTCTAGTTGTTGAGTTTCTAGTTTGAAGTCTCTAGTTGTAGATTCTCTAGTTGCGGAGTCTCTAGTTTAGGAGTTTCTAGTTGAATAGTTTTTTGTTGTGGAGTGTCTAGTTGTGGAGTTTCCAGCTGTTGAGTTTCTAGTTGCCGAGTTTCCAGTTGTGGAGTATATAGTAGTGGAGTTTCAAGTTGTGGAGTTTCTAGTTGTGGAGTCTCAAGTTGTGGAGTTTCTAGTTGCAGAGTATCTAGTTATGGAGTTTCCAGTTGTGGAGTTTCTAGTTGTGAAGTTGCGGAGTGTATGGTTGTGGAGTTTTTAGTTGTGGAGTTTCTAGTTGTGTAGTTTCGAGTTGTGGAGTCTCTAGTTTTGGAGTTTCTAGTTGTGGAGTTTTTAGTTGTGGAGTATCTAGCTGTGGAGTTTCCAGTTGTGGAGTATCTAGTTGTGGAGTTTTAAGTTGTGAAGTTTCTAGTTGCGGAGTTTCTAGTTGCGGAGTTTTTAATAGAGGAGTTTCTAGTTGTGAAGTTTCCAGTTGCGGAGTCTCAAGTTGTGGAGTTTTTAGTTGTGGAGTTTCTATTTGTTGAGTTTCTAGTTGTGAAGTCTCTAGTTTTGCAGTTTCTAGTTGTGGAGTTTCTAGATATGGAATTACTAGTGACCGAGTCTGTATTTGTGGAGTTTGAAGTTGTGGAGTTTCTAGTTGTTGAGTTTCTAGTTGTGGAGTCTCTAGTTGCGGAGTTTCTAGTTGCGGACTTTCTAGTTGTGGTGTTTCTAGTTGTAGATTTTCTAGTTGTGGAGTATCTAGTTGTGGAGTTTCTGGTTGTGGAGTTTCTAGTTGCGGAGTCTCTAGTTGTGCAGTTTCAAGTTGTCGAGTTTCTAGTTGCGGAGTCTCAAGTTGTGGAGTTTCTAGTTGTGGAACTTCAAGTTGTGGAGTTTCTAGTTGCGGAGTCTCAAGTTGTGGAGTTTCTAGTTGTGGAATTTCAAGTTGTGGAGTTTCTAGTTGTGGAGCTTCAAGTTGTGGAGTTTCTAGTTTCGGACTTTCGAGTTGTGGAGTTTCTAGTTGTGGAGTTTCTAGTTGTAGAGTTTCTAGTTGCAGCGTCTCTAGTTTTTGAGTTTCTAGTTGCGAATTCTCTAGTTGAGGAGTCTCTAGTTGTAGAAATTCTAGTTGTGGAGTTTCTAGTTGTGGAGTTTCAAGTTGTGGAGTTTCTAGTTGCGGCGTCTCAAGTTGTGGAGTTTCTAGTTGCGGAGTGTCTAGTTGTGGTGTTTCTAGCTGTGGAATTTCTTGTTGCGGAGTTTCTAGTTGCGGTGTTCCATAGTTGCAGAGTCTCTAGTTGTGGAGTTTCTAGTTGTGGACTGTCTAGTTGTGGAGTTTCCAGTTGTGGAGGTTCTAGTAGAGTTTCGAATTTTGAAGTTTCTAGTTGTTGAGTTTCTAGTTTAAGTCTCTAGTAGATTCTCTAGTTGTAGAGTCTCTAGTTTAGGAGTTTCTAGTTGAAAAGTTTTTAGTTGTGGAGTGTCTAGTTGTGGAGTTTCCAGTTGTGGAGTTTCGAGTTGTAGAGTTTCGAGTTTTGGAGTTTCTAGTTGTGGAATTTTGAGTTGTGGAGTTTCTAGTTGTGAAGTCTCTAGTTTTGCAGTTTCTAGCTGTGGAGTTTCTAGATATAGAATTTCTAGTTGCCGAGTCTGTATTTGTGGAGTTTCTAGTTGTTGAGTTTTTAGTTGTGGAGTTTCTAGTTGTTGAGTTTCTAGTTTGAAGTCTCTAGTAGTAGATTCTCTAGTTGTGGAGTCTCTAGTTTAGGAGTTTCTAGTTGAAGAGATTTTGTTGTGGAGTGTCTAGTTGTGGAGTTTCCAGTTGTAGAGTTTCGAGTTGTGAAGTTTCTAGTTGCAGAGTCTCTAGTTGTGGAGTTTCAAGTTGTGGAGTCTCTAGTTGTGGAGTTTCTAGTTGCCGAGTTTCCAGTTGGGGAGTATATAGTAGTGGAGTGTCCAGTTGTGGAGTCCCTAGTTGTGGAGTTTCTAGTTGCGGAGTCCCAAGTTGTGGAGTTTCAAGTTGTGAAGTTTCTAGTTGTGGACTCTCAAGTTGTGGAGTTTAAAGTTGTGGAGTTTTAAGTTATGGAGTCTCTAGTTGTGGAGTTTCTAGTTGCAGAGTATCTAGTTGTGGAGTTTCCAGTTGTGGAGTTTCTAGTTGTGAAGTTGCGGAGTCTCTGGTTGTGAGTTTTAGTTGTGGAGTTTCTAGTTGTGGAGTTTCTAGTTGTGGAGTCTCTAGTTGTGGAGTTTCTAGTTGTGGAATGTAGAGTTGTGGAGTTTCTAGTTGTGGAGTTACTAGTTGCGGATTTTCTAGCTGTGGATTTTCTAGTTGCGTAACTTAAGGTCGTGAGGTTTCAAGTTGTGGAGTTTTTATTTGTGGAGTTTCCAGTTGTGGAGTTTCTAGTTGTGGAGTCTCTAGTTGTGTAGTTTCTAGCTGTGGAGTTTCTAGTTGCGGAGTTTCTATTTCTGGAGTACCTAGCGGCGGAGTTTCTAGTTGCAGAGTCACTGATTGTGGAGTTTCTAGTTGCGGAGTCCCTGTTGTGGAGTTTCTAGTTGTGGAGTTTCTAGTTGTGGGGTTTCCAGTTGTGGAGTTATAGTTGTGGACTTTCTAGACATGAAATTTCTTGTAGCCGAATCTCTATTTGTGGAGCTTGTAGTTGTGGACTTTCTAGTTGTTGAGTTTCTAGTTGTGGAGTCTCTAGTTGCAGAGTGTCTAGTTGTGGAGTGTCTGGTTGTGGTGTTTCTAGTTGTGGAGTTTCTGGTTGTGGAGTTTCTAGTTGTGGAGTTTCCAGTTGTGGAGTTTCTAGTTGTGGAGTCTCAAGTTGTGGAGTTTAAAGTTGTAGAGTTTCAAGTTGTGGAGTCTCTAGTTGTGGAGTTTCTAGTTGCAAAGTATCTAGTTGTGGAGTTTCCATGTGTGGAGTTTCTAGTTGTCGAGTTGCGGAGTCTCTGGTTGTGGAGTTTCTAGTTGTGGAGTTTCTAGTTGTGGAGTTTCGAGTTGTGGAGTCTCTAGTTGTGGAGTTTCTAGTTGTGGAGTTTCCAGTAGTGGAGTATCTAGTTGTAGAGTTTCCAGTTGTGAAGTATCTAGTTGTGGAGTTTCCAGTTGTGGAGTATCTAGTTGTGAAGTTTTAAGTTGTGAAGTTTCTAGTTGCGGAGTTTCTAGTTGCGGAGTTTTTAATAGAGGAGTTTCTAGTTGTGAAGTGTCAAGTTGCGGAGTCTCAAGTTGTGGAGTTTCCAGTTGTGGAGTTTTAAGTTGTGGAGTTTCTAGTTGCGGAGTTTTTAATAGTGGAGTTTCTAGTTGTGAAGTTTCAAGTTGCGGAGTCTCAAGTTGTGGAGTTTCCAGTTGTGGAGTTTTTAGTTGTGGAGTTTCTTGTTGTTGAGTTTCTAGTTGTGAAGTCTCTAGTTTTTCAGTTTCTAGTCGTGGAGTTTCTAGATATGGAATTTCTAGTTGCCGAGTCTGTATTTGTGGAGTTTGAAGTTGAGGAGTTTCTAGTTGTGGAGTTTCTAGTTGTGGAGTCTCTAGTTGTGGAGTTTCTAGTTGCAGAGTATCTAGTTGTGGAGTTTCCAGTTGTGGAGTTTCTAGTTGTGGAGTTGCGGAGTTTCTAGTTGTGGAGTTTCTAGTTGTGGAGTCTCTAGTTGTGGAGCCTCTAGTTGCGGAGTTTCTAGTTGTAGATTTTCCAGTTGTGGAGTTTCTAGTTGTTGAGTTGCGGAGTCTCTAGATGTTGAGTTTCTAGTTGCAGAGTCTCTAGTTGTGGAGTTTCAAGTTGTGGAGTCTCTAGATGTGGAGTTTCTAGTTGTCGAGTTTCCAGTTGTGGAGTATCTAGTAGTGGAGTTTCGGGTTGTGGAGTTTCTAGTTGCGGAGTTTCTAGTTGCGGAGTTTCAAGTTGCGGAGTCTCAAGCTGGGGAGTTTCTAGTTGTTGAGTTTTTAGTTGTGGAGTTTCTAGTTGTTGAGTTTCTAGTTTGAAGTCTCTAGTTGTAGATTCTCTAGTTGTGGAGTCTCTAGTTTAGGAGTTTCTAGTTGAAGAGTTTTTTGTTGTGGAGTGTCTAGTTGTGGAGTTTCCAGCTGTGGAGTTTCGAGTTGTGGAGTTTCTAGTTGCAGAGTCTCTAGTTGTGGAGTTTCAAGTTGTGGAGTCTCTAGTTGTGGAGTTTCTAGTTGCCAAGTTTCCAGTTGTGGAGTATCTAGTAGTGGAGTTTCAAGTTGTGGAGTTTCTAGTTGTGGAGTCTCAAGTTGTGGAGTTTAAAGTTGTGGAGTTTCAAGTTGTGGAGTCTCTAGTTGTGGAGTTTCTAGTTGCAGAGTATCTAGTTATGGAGTTTCCAGTTGTGGAGTTTCTAGTTGTGAAGTTGCGGAGTCTATGGTTGTGGAGTATTTAGTTGTGAAATTTCTAGTTGTGGAATTTCGAGTTGTGGAGTCTCTAGTTGTGGAGTTTCTAGTTGTGGAGTTTTTAGTTGTGGAGTATCTAGTTGTGGAGTATCCAGTTGTGAAGTATCTATCTGTGGAGTTTCCAGTTGTGGAGTATCTAGTTGTGGAGTTTTAAGTTGCGGAGTTTCTAGTTGCGGAGTTTCTAGTTGCGGAGTTTTTAATAGCGGAGTTTCTAGTTGTGAAGTTTCAAGTTGCGGAGTCTCAAGTTGTGGAGTTTCCAGTTGTGGAGTTTTTAGTTGTGGAGTTTTTAATTGTTGAGTTTCTAGTTGTGAAGTCTCTAGTTTTGCAGTTTCTAGCTGTGGAGTTTCTAGATATGGAATTTCTAGTTGCCGAGTCTGTATTTTGTGGAGTTTCTAGTTGTTGAGTTTTTAGTTGTGGAGTTTCTAGTTGTTGAGTTTCTAGTTTGAAGTCTCTAGTAGTAGATTCTCTAGTTTAGGAGTTTCTAGTTTAGGAGTTTCTAGTTGAAGAGATTTTGTTGTGGAGTGTCTAGTTGTGGAGTTTCCAGTTGTGGAGTTTCGAGTTGTGGAGTTTCTAGTTGCAGAGTGTCTAGTTGTGGAGTTTCAAGTTGTGGAGTCTCTAGTTGTGGAGTTTCTAGTTGCCGAGTTTCCAGTTGTGGAGTATATAGTAGTGGAGTTTCCAGTTGTGGAGTCCCTAGTTGTAGAGTTTCTAGTTGCGGAGTCCCAAGCTGTGGAGTTTCAAGTTGGGAAGTTTCTAGTTGTGGACTCTCAAGTTGTGGAGTTTAAAGTTGTGGAGTTTTAAGTTGTGGAGTCTCTAGTTGTGGAGTTTATAGTTGCAGAGTATCTAGTTGTGGAGTTTCCAGTTGTGGAGTTTCTAGTTGTGAAGTTGCGGAGTCTCTGGTTGTGAGTTTTTAGTTGTGGAGTTTCTAGTTGTGGAGTTTCGAGTTGTGGAGTCTCTAGTTGTGGAGTTTCTAGTTGTGGAATGTAGAGTTGTGGAATTTCTAGTTGTGGAGTTACTAGTTGCGGATTTTCTAGCTGTGGATTTTCTAGTTGCGTAACTTAAGGTCGTGAGGTTTCAAGTTGTGGAGTCTCTAGTTGTGTAGTTTCTAGCTGCGGAGTTTCTAGTTGCGGAGTTTCTCATTGTGGAGTATCTAGCTGTGGAGTTTCTAGTTGCAGAGTCTCTGATTGTGGAGTTTCTAGTTGTGGAGTCTCTAGTTGTGGAGTTTCTAGTTGTGGAGTTTCTAGTTGTGGGGTTTCCAGTTGTGGAGTTATAGTTGTGGAATTTCTAGACATGAAATTTCTTGTAGCCGAATCTCTATTTGTGGAGCTTGTAGTTGTGGACTTTCTAGTTGTTGAGTTTCTAGTTGTGGAGTCTCTAGTTGCAGAGTGTCTAGTTGTGGAGTGTCTGGTTGTGGTGTTTCTAGTTGTGGAGTTTCTGGTTGTGGAGTTTCCAGTTGTGGAGTTTCCAGTTGTGGAGTTTCTAGTTGTTGAGTTTCTAGTTGTGAAGTCTCTAGTTTTTCAATTTCTAGTCGTGGAGTTTCTAGATATGGAATTTCTAGTTGCCGATTCTGTATTTGTGAAGTTTGAAGTTGAGGAGTTTCTAGTTGTGGAGTCTCTAGTTGTGGAGTTTCTAGTTGCAGAGTATCTAGTTGTGGAGTTTCCAGTTGTGGATTTTCTAGTTGTGGAGTTGTGGAGTTTCTAGTTGTGGAGTTTCTAGTTGTGGAGTCTCTAGTTGCGGAGTTTCTAGTTGTAGATTTTCCAGTTGTGGAGTTTCTAGTTGTTGAGTTGCGGAGTCTCTAGATGTTGAGTTTCTAGTTGCAGAGTCTCTAGTTGTGGAGTTTCAAGTTGTGGAGTCTCTAGATGTGGAGTTTCTAGTTGTCGAGTTTCCAGTTGTCGAGTATCTAGTAGTGGAGTTTCGGGTTGTGGAGTTTCTAGTTGTGGAGTTTCTAGTTGTGGAGTCCCTAGTTGTGGAGTTTCTAGTTGCGGAGTTTCTAGTTGTGGAGTTTCAAGTTGCGGAGTCTCAAGCTGGGGAGTTTCTAGTTGTTGAGTTTTGAGTTGTGGAGTTTCTAGTTGTTGAGTTTCTAGTTTGAAGTCTCTAGTTGTAGATTCTCTAGTTGTGGAGTCTCTAGTTTAGGAGTTTCTAGTTGAAGAGTTTTTTGTTGTGGAGTGTCTAGTTGTGGAGTTTCCAGCTGTGGAGTTTCGAGTTGTAGAGTTTCTAGTTGCAGAGTCTCTAGTTGTGGAGTTTCAAGTTGTGGAGTCTTTAGTTGTGGAGTTTCTAGTTGCCGAGTTTCCAGTTGTGGAGTATTTAGTAGTGGAGTTTCCAGTTGTGGAGTTTCTAGTTGTGGAGTCTCAAGTTGTGGAGTTTAAAGTTGTAGAGTTTCAAGTTGTGGAGTCTCTAGTTGTGGAGTTTCTAGTTGCAGAGTATCTAGTTGTGGAGTTTCCATGTGTGGAGTTTCTAGTTGTCGAGTTGCGGAGTCTCTGGTTGTGGAGTTTCTAGTTGTGGAGTTTCTAGTTGTGGAGTTTCGAGTTGTGGAGTCTCTAGTTGTGGAGTTTCTAGTTGTGGAGTTTCCAGTAGTGGAATATTTAGTTGTGGAGTTTCCAGTTGTGAAGTATCTAGTTGTGGAGTTTCCAGTTGTGGAGTATCTAGTTGTGGAGTTTCCAGTTGTGGAGTTTTTAGTTGTGGAGTTTCTAGTTGTTGAGTTTCTAGTTGTGAAGTCTCTAGTTTTTCAGTTTCTAGTCGTGGAGTTTCTAGATATGGAATTTCTAGTTGCCGAGTCTGTATTTGTGAAGTTTGAAGTTGAGGAGTTTCTAGTTGTGGAGTTTCTAGTTGTGGAGTCTCTAGTTGTGGAGTTTCTAGTTGCAGAGTATCTAGTTGTGGAGTTTCCAGTTGTGGAGTTTCTAGTTGTGGAGTTGCGGAGTTTCTAGTTGCGGAGTTTCTAGTTGTGGAGTTTCTGGTTGTGGAGTTTCTAGTTGAGGAGTTTCAAGTTGTGGAGTTTCTAGTTGTGGAGTCTCTAGTTGTGGAGTCTCTAGTTGCGGAGTTTCTAGTTGTAGATTTTCCAGTTGTGGAGTTTCTAGTTGTTGAGTTGCGGAGTCTCTAGATGTTGAGTTTCTAGTTGCAGAGTCTCTAGTTGTGTAGTTTCAAGTTGTGGAGTCTCTAGATGTGGAGTTTCTAGTTGTCGAGTTTCCAGTTGTGGAGTATCTAGTAGTGGAGTTTCGGGTTGTGGAGTTTCTAGTTGTGGAGTTTCTAGTTGTGGAGTCCCTAGTTGTGGAGTTTCTAGTTGCGGAGTTTCTAGTTGTGGAGTTTCAAGTTGCGGAGTCTCAAGCTGGGGAGTTTCTAATTGTTGAGTTTTTAGCTGTGGAGTTTCTAGTTGTTGAGTTTCTAGTTTGAAGTCTCTAGTTGTAGATTCTCTAGTTGTGGAGTCTCTAGTTTAGGAGTTTCTAGTTGAAGAGTTTTTTGTTGTGGAGTGTCTAGTTGTGGAGTTTCCAGCTGTGGAGTTTCGAGTTGTAGAGTTTCTAGTTGCAGAGTCTCTAGTTGTGGAGTTTCAAGTTGTGGAGTCTCTAGTTGTGGAGTTTCTAGTTGCCGAGTTTCCAGTTGTGGAGTATCTAGTAGTGGAGTTTCAAGTTGTGGAGTTTCTAGTTGTGGAGTCTCAAGTTGTGGAGTTTAAAGTTGTGGAGTTTCAAGTTGTGGAGTCTCTAGTTGTGGAGTTTCTAGTTGCAGAGTATCTAGTTATGGAGTTTCCAGTTGTGGAGTTTCTAGTTGTGAAGTTGCGGAGTCTATGGTTGTGGAGTATTTAGTTGTGAAGTTTCTAGTTGTGGAGTTTCGAGTTGTGGAGTCTCTAGTTGTGGAGTTTCTAGTTGTGGAATGTAGAGTTGTGGAGTTTCTAGTTGTGGAGTTACTAGTTGCGAATTTTCTAGCTGTGGATTTTCTAGTTGCGTAACTTAAGGTCGTGAGGTTTCAAGTTGTGGAGTCTCTAGTTGTGTAGTTTATAGCTGCGGAGTTTCTAGTTGCGGAGTTTCTCTTTGTGGAGTATCTAGCTGCGGAGTTTCTAGTTGCAGAGTCTCTGATTGTGGAGTTTCTAGTTGCGGAGTCTCTAGTTGTGGAGTTTCTAGTTGTGGAGTTTCTAGTTGTGGGGTTTTCAGTTGTGGAGTTATAGTTGTGGACTTTCTAGACATGAAATTTCTTGTAGCCGAATCTCTAATTGTGGAGCTTGTAGTTGTGGACTTTCTAGTTGTTGAGTTTCTAGTTGTGGAGTCTCTAGTTGCAGAGTTTCTAGTTGTGGAGTGTCTGGTTGTGGTGTTTCTAGTTGTGGAGTTTCTGGTAGTGGAGTTTCTAGTTGTGGAGTTTCAAGTTGTGGAGTTTCTAGTTGTGGAGTCTCATGTTGTGGAGTTTAAAGTTGTAGAGTTTCAAGTTGTGGAGTCTCTAGTTGTGGAGTTTCCAGTTGTGAAGTATCTAGTTGTGGAGTTTCCAGTTGTGGAGTATCTAGTTGTGAAGTTTTAAGTTGTGGAGTTTCTAGTTGCGGAGTTTCTAGTTGCGGAGTGTTTAATAGAGGAGTTTCTAGTTGTGAAGTTTCAAGTTGCGGAGTCTCAAGTTGTGGAGTTTCCAGTTGTGGAGTTTTTAGTTGTGGAGTTTCTATTTGTTGAGTTTCTAGTTGTGAAGTCTCTAGTTTTGCAGTTTCTAGTTGTGGAGTTTCTAGATATGGAATTACTAGTGACCGAGTCTGTATTTGTGGAGTTTGAAGTTGTGGAGTTTCTAGTTGTTGAGTTTCTAGTTGTGGAGTCTCTAGTTGCGGACTTTCTAGTTGTGGAGTTTCTGGTTGTGGAGTTTCTAGTTGAGGAGTTTCAAGTTGTGGAGTTTCTAGTTGTAGAGTCTCTAGTTGCGGAGTTGCTAGTTGTGAAGTTGCTAGTTGCGGAGTTTCTAGTTTTGGAGTTTCTAGTTGTGGAGTTTCTAGTTGCAGAGTCTCCTGTTGCGGAGTTTCTAGTTGCGGAGTTTCTAGTTGGGGAGTTTCCAGTTGTAGAGTTTCTAGTTGTGGAGTTTCTATTTGTGCAGTCTCAAGTTGTGGAGTTTAAACTTGTGGAGTTTCAAGTTGTGGAGTCTATAGTTGTGGTGTCTCTAGTTGTAGATTTTCTAGTTGTGGAGTATCTAGTTGTGGATTTTCCAGTTGTGGAGTTTCTAGTTGTTGAGTTGCGGAGTCTCTAGTTGTTGAGTTTCTAGTTGCAGAGACTCTAGTTGTGGAGTTTCTAGATATGGAACTACTAGTTGCCGAGTCTGTATTTGTGGAGTTTGAAGTTGTGGAGTTTCTAGTTGTGGAGACTCTTGTTGTGGAGTTTCAAGTTGTGGAGTGTCTAGTTGTGGAGTTTCTAGTTGTGGAGTCTCTAGTTATGAAGTTTCTAGTTGTGGAGTTTCTGGTTGTGGAGTTTCTAGTTGCGGAGTCTCTAGTTGTGCAGTTTCAAGTTGTGGAGTTTCTAGTTGCGGAGTCTCAAGTTGTGGAGTTTCTAGTTGTGGAACTTCAAGTTGTGGAGTTTCTGGTTGCGGAGTCTCAAGTTGTGGAGTTTCTAGTTGTGGAGTTTCAAGTTGTGGAGTTTCTAGTTGTGGAGCTTCAAGTTGTGGAGTTTCTAGTTTCGGAGTTTCGAGTTGTGGAGTTTCTAGTTGTGGAGTTTCTAGTTGTAGAGTTTCTAGTTGCAGCGTCTCTAGTTTTGGAGTTTCTAGTGTCGAATTCTCTAGTTGAGGAGTCTCTAGTTGTAGAGTTTCTAGTTGTGGAGTTTCTAGTTGTGGAGTTTCAAGTTGTGGAGTTTCTAGTTGCGGCGTCTCAAGTTGTGGAGTTTCTAGTTGCGAAGTGTCTAGTTGTGGTGTTTCTAGCTGTGGAATTTCTTGTTGCGGAGTTTCTAGTTGCGGTGTTCCATAGTTGCAGAGTCTCTAGTTGTGGAGTTTCTAGTTGTGGAGTGTCTAGTTGTGGATTTTCCAGTTGTGGAGGTTCTAGTAGAGTTTCGAATTTTGAAGTTTCTAGTTGTTGAGTTTCTAGTTTGAAGTCTCTAGTTGTAGATTCTCTAGTTGTGGAGTCTCTAGTTTAGGAGTTTCTAGTTGAAAAGTTTTTAGTTGTGGAGTGTCTAGTTGTGGAGTTTCCAGTTGTGGAGTTTCGAGTTGTAGAGTTTCGAGTTTTGGAGTTTCTAGTTGTGGAATTTTGAGTTGCGGAGTTTCTAGTTGTGGAGTTTCTAGTTGCGGAATCTCTAGTTGTGGATTTTCTAGTTGCGGAACTTAAGGCTGTGAGGTTTCAAGTTGTGGAGTTTCTAGTTGTGGATTTCTAGTTGCGGAGTTTCTAGTTGCGGGTTTCTAGTTGTGGAGTTTCTAGCTGCGGAGTTTCTAGTTGCAAGGTCTCTAGATGTGGAATTTCTAGTTGTAGAGTTTCTAGTTGTGGAGTCTCTAGTTGCGGAGTTTCTAGTTGAGGAGTTTCTAGTTGTGGAGTTTCTGGTTGTGGAGTTTTTAGTTGTGGAGTTTCAAGTTGTTGAGACTCTAGTTGTGGACTTTCTAGTTGTGGAGTCTCTAGTTGCGGAGTTTCTAGTTGTGGAGTTGCTAGTGTTGGAATTTCTAGGTGTGAAGTTCCTGGTTGTGGAGTTTCTAGTTGCAGAGATTCCAGTTGCAGAGTCTATGGTCGTGGCGGTTCTACTTGTGGAGTTTCTAGTTGTGAAGTTTGAGTTGTGGAGTTTCTAGTTGTGGAGTCTAGGGTTGTGGAGTTTAAAATGGCGGAGTCTCAAGTTGTGGAATTTCTAGTTGTAGAGTATTTAGTTGTGGAGTTTCAGGTTGTTGAGTTTCTAGTTTTGAAGTCTCTAGTTGTTGAGTCTCTAGTTAAGGAGTCTCTAGTTTAGGAGTTTCTAGTTGTAGAGTTTTTAGTTGTGGAGTGTCTAGTTGTGGAGTTTAGAGTTGTGGAGTTTTGAGTTGTGGAGTTTCGAGTTGTGGAGTTTGTAGTTGTGGAGTTTCTAGTTTTGGAGTTTCTAGTTGCGAATTCTCTAGTTGAAGATTCTCTAGTTGTAGAGTTTCTAGTTTATGAGTTTCTAGTTGTGGAGTTTCAAGTTGTGGACTTTCTAGTTGTTGAGTTTCTAGTTTGAAGTCTCTAGTTGTAATCTCTAGTTGTGGAGTTTCTAGTTTAGAACTTTCTAGTTGTAGAGTTTTTAGTTGTGGAGTTTCTAGTTGTGGAGTTTCCAGTTGTGGAGCTTCCAGTTTTGGAGTTTCGAGTTGTGGAGTTTCTTGTTGTGGAGGTTTGAGTTGTGGAGTTTGTAGTTGCGGAATCTCTAGCTGTGGATTTTCTAGTTGCGGAACTTAAGGTTGTGAGGTTTCAATTTGCGGAGTTTCTAGTTGTGGAGTTTCTAGCTCTGGAGTTTCTAGTTGTGGAGCCTCCTGTTGTGGAGTTTCTAGTTTTGGAGTTTCTAGTTGTGGAGTTTTTAGTTGTGGAGTTTCTAGATATGGAATTTCTAGTTGCTGAGTCTCTATTGGTGGAGTTTGTAGTTGTGGAGATTCTATTTGTGGAGTTTCTAGCTGCACAGTTTCTAGTTGCAGAGTCTTTGGCTGTGGAGTTTCTAATTGCGGAGTCTCTAGTTGTAGAGTTTCTAGTTGTGGAGTTTCTAGTTGTGGAGTTTTTAGTTGTGGAGTTTCTAGTTATGGAATTTGATGTCCGAGTCTCTATTGGTGGAGTTTGTAGTTGTGGAGTTTCTAGTTGTGGAGCCTTTAGTTGTGGAGTCTCTAGTTGCGGAGTTTCTAGTTGTGGAGTTTCTAGTTGTGGAGTTTTTAGTTGTAGAGTTTCCGGTTGTGGAGTTTCTAGTTGTGGAGTTTCAAGTTGTGGAGTTTCTAGTTGTTGAGTCTCAAGTTGTGGAGTTTAAAGTTGTGGAGTTCAAGTTGGGGAGTGTCTAGTTGCGGAGTTTCCAGTTGTGGAGTTTCTAGTTGTGGAGTTTCTAGTTGTGGAGTTTCGAGTTGTGGAGTCTCTAGTTGTGGAGTTTCTAGTTGTGGAGTTTCCAGTTGTGGAGTATCTTGTTTTGGAGTTTCCAGTTGTGAAGTTTCTAGTTGTGGAGTTTCCAGTTGTGGAGTATCTAGTTGTGGAGTTTTTAGTTGCAGAGTTTTTAATAGCGGAGTTTCTAGTTGTGGAGTTTCAAGTTGCGGAGTCTCAAGTTGTGGAGTTTCGAGTTGTGGAGTTTTTGGTTGTGGAGTTTCTAGTTGTTGAGTTTCTAGTTGTGAAGTCTCTAGTTTTGCAGTTTCTAGTTAAAGTTTTTAGTTGTGGAGTTTCTAGATATGGAATTTCTAGTTGCCAAGTCTCTATTTGTAGAGTTTGTAGTTGTGGAGTTTCTAGTTGTAGAGTTTCTAGTTGTGGAGTCTCTAGTTGTGGAGTTTCCAGTTGTGGAGTTTCTAGTTGTGGAGTTTCTAGTTGTGAAGTTTCTGGTTGTGGAGTTTCTAGTTTTGGAGTTTCAAGTTGTGGAGCCTCTAGTTGCGGAGTTTCTAGTTGCGAAGTTTCTAGTTGTGGAGTTTCAAGTTGTGGAGTTTCTAGTTGCGGAGTCTCAAGTTGTGGAGTTTCTAGTTGAGGAGTTTCAAGTTGTGGAGATTTGAGTTGTGGAATTTCGAGTTGTGGAGTTTCTAGTTGTGGAGTTTCGATTTGTGGAGTTTCTGGTTGTGGAGTTTCTAGCTGCGGATTTTCTAGTTGCAGAGTCACTAGTTTTGGAGTTTCTAGTTGCGAATTCTCCAGTTTTGGAGTTTCTCGTTGTGGAGTTTCTAGTTGTAGAGTCTCCTGTTGCGGAGTTTCTAGTTGCGGAGTTTCTAGTTGGAGAGTTTCTAATTGTGGAATTTCTAGTTGTGGAGTTTCTAGTTGTGGAGTTTCTAGTTGTGGAGTCTCAAGTTGTAGAGTTTAAACTTGTGGAGTTTCAAGTTGTGGAGTCTATAGTTGTGGAGTTTCTAGTTGTGGATTTTCTAGTTGTGGAGTAACTAGTTGTGGATTTTCCAGTTGTGGAGTTTCTAGTTGTGGAGTAGCGGAGTCTCTATTTGTGGAGTTTCTAGTTACAGAGTTTCTAGTTGTGGAGTTTCAAGTTGTGGAGTCTCTAGTTTTGGAGTTTCTAGTTGCCGAGTTTCCAGTTGTGGAGTATCTAGTAGAGGAGTTTCCAGTTGTGGAGTTTCTAGTTGTGGAACTTCTAGTTGCGGAGTCCCTAGTTGTGGAGTTTCTATTTACGGAGTCTCAAGCTGTGGAGTTTCTAGTTGCAGAGTGTCTAGTTGTGGAGTTTCAAGTTGTGGAGTCTCTAGTTGTGGAGTTTCTAGTTGCCGAGTTTCCAGTTGTGGAGTATATAGTAGTGGAGTTTCAAGTTGTGGAGTTTCTAGTTGTGGAGTCTCAAGTTGTGGAGTTTCTAGTTGCAGAGTATCTAGTTATGGAGTTTCCAGTTGTGGAGTTTCTAGTTGTGAAGTTGCGGAGTGTATGGTTGTGGAGTTTTTAGTTGTGGAGTTTCTAGTTGTGTAGTTTCGAGTTGTGGAGTCTCTAGTTTTGGAGTTTCTAGTTGTGGAGTTTTTAGTTGTGGAGTATCTAGCTGTGGAGTTTCCAGTTGTGGAGTATCTAGTTGTGGAGTTTTAAGTTGTGGAGTTTCTAGTTGCGGAGTTTCTAGTTGCGGAGTTTTTAATAGCGGAGTTTCTAGTTGTGAAGTTTCAAGTTGCGGAGTTTCAAGTTGTGGAGTTTCCAGTTGTGGAGTTTTTAGTTGTGGAGTTTCTAGTTGTTGAGTTTCTAGTTGTGAAGTCTCTAGTTTTGCAGTTTCTAGCTGTGGAGTTTCTAGATATGGAATTTCTAGTTCCCGAGTCTGTATTTGTGTAGTATCTAGTTGTGGATTTTCCAGTTGTGGAGTTTCTGGTTGTTAAGTTGCGGAGTCTCTAGTTGTTGAGTTTCTAGTTGCAGAGTCTCTAGTTGTGGAGTTTCAAGTTGTGGAGTCTCTAGATGTGGAGTTTCTAGTTGTCGAGTTTCCAGTTGTGGAGTATCTAGTAGTGGACTTTCGAGTTGTCGAGTTTCTAGTTGTGGAGTATCTAGTAGTGAAGTTTCCAGTTGTGGAGTTTCTAGTTGCGGTGTTTCCAGTTGCGGAGTTTTGAGTTGCGGAGTCTCAAGCTGTAGAGTTTCTAGTTGTTTAGTTTTAGTTGTGCAGTTTCTAGTTTGAAGTCTCTAGTTCTGGAGTTTCTAGTGTAGGAGTTTCTAGTTGTAGAGTTTTTAGTTTTTGAGTGTTTAGATGTGAAGTTTCAAGTTCTGGAGTTTCGAGTTGTGGATTTTCGAATTGTGGAGTTTTGAGTTGTTGAGTTTCGAGTTGTGGAGTTTCGAGTTGTGGAGTTTCTAGTTGTGGAGGTTCTAGTTGCGGAATCTCTAGTTGTGGATTTTCTAGTGGCGGAACTTAAGGCTGTGAGGTTTCAAGTTGTGGAGTTTCTAGTTGTGGATTTCTAGTTGTGGAGTTTCTAGTTGCGGGTTTCTAGTTGTGGAGTTTCTAGCTGCGTAGTTTCTAGTTGCAAGGTCTCTAGATGTGGAATTTCTAGTTGTGGAGTTTCAAGTTGTTGAGACTCTAGTTGTGGACTTTCTAGTTGTGGAGTCTCTAGTTGCGGAGTTTCTAGTTGTGGAGTTGCTAGTGTTGGAGTTTCTAGTTGTGGAGTTTCAGGTTGTGGAGTTTCTAGTTGCAGAGATTCTAGTTGCGGAGTCTCTGGTTGTGGAGGTTCTAGTTATGAAGTTTCTAGTTGTGGAGTTTCTAGTCGTGGAGTATCTAGTTGTGGAGTTGCTAGTTGTGGAATTTCTAGGTGTGAAGTTCCTGGTTGTGGAGTTTCTAGTTGCAGAGATTCCAGTTGCGGAGTCTATGGTTGTGGCGGTTCTACTTGTGGAGTTTCTAGTTGTGAAGTTTCAGTTGTGGAGTTTCTAGTTGTGGAGTCTAGGGTTGTGGAGTTTAAAGTGGCGGAGACTCAAGTTGTGGAATTTCTAGTTGTAGAGTATTTAGTTGTGGGATTTCAGGTTGTTGAGTTTCTAGTTTTGAAGTCTCTAGTTGTGGAGTCTCTAGTTATGGAGTCTCTAGTTTAGGAGTTTCTAGTTGTAGAGTTTTTAGTTGTGGAGTGTCTAGTTGTGGAGTTTCAAGTTGTGGAGTTTTGAGTTGTGGAGTTTCTAGTTGTGGAGTTTCTAGTTTTGGAGTTTCTAGTTGCGAATTCTCTAGTTGAAGAGTCTCTAGTTGTAGAGTTTCTAGTTTATGAGTTTCTAGTTGTGGACTTTCTAGTTGTTGAGTTTGTAGTTTGAAGTCTCTAGTTGTAATCTCTAGTTGTGGAGTCTCTAGTTTAGAACTTTCTAGTTGTAGTGTTTTTTGTTGTGGATTTTCTAGTTGTGGAGTTTCCAGTTGTGGGGCTTCCAGTTTTGGAGTTTCGAGTTGTGGAGTTTCTTGTTGTGGAGGTTTGAATTGTGGAGTTTCTAGTTGCGGAATCTCTAGCTGTGGATTTTTTAGTTGTGGAGCCTCCTGTTGTGGAGTTTCTAGTTGTGGAGTTTCTAGTTGTGGAGTTTTTAGTTGTGGAGTTTTTAGTTGTGGAGTTTCTAGATATGGAATTTATAGTTGCCGAGTCTCTATTGGTGGAGTTTGTAGTTGTGGAGTTTCTATTTGTGGAGTTTCTAGCTGCACAGTTTCTAGTTGCAGAGTCTCTGGCTGTGGAGTTTCTAATTGCGGAGTCTCTAGTTGTAGAGTTTCTAGTTGTGGAGTTTCATGTTGTGGAGTTTTTAGTTGTGGAGTTTCTAGATATGGAATTTAATGTCCGAGTCTCTATTGGTGGAGTTTGTAGTTGTGGAGTTTCTAGTTGTGGAGTCTTTAGTTGTGGAGTCTCTAGTTGCGGAGTTTCTAGTTGTGGAGTTTCTAGATGTGGAGTTTTTAGTTGTAGAGTTTCTGGTTGTGGAGTTTCTAGTTGTGGAGTTTCAAGTTGTGGAGTTTCTAGTTGTGGAGTCTCAAGTTGTGGAGTTTAAAGTTGTGGAGTTTCTAGTTGTGGAGTTTCCAGTTGTGGAGTATCTAGTTGTGGAGTTTTTAGTTGCGGAGTTTTTAATAGCGGAGTTTCTACTTCTCGTGTTTCAAGTTGCGGAGTCTCAAGTTGTGGAGTTTCGAGTTGTGGAGTTTTTAGTTGTGGAGTTTCTAGTTGCAGAGTCTCTAGTTTTGGAGTTTCTAGTTGCGAATTCTCTAGTTGAGGAGTCTCTAGTTGTAGAGTTTCTAGTTGCGGAGTGTCTAGTTGTGGAGTTTCCAGTTGTGGAGTATCTAGTTGTGGAGTTTTAAGTTGTGGAGTTTCTAGTTGCGGAGTTTCTAGTTGCGGAGTTTTTAATAGTGGAGTTTAGAGTTGTGAAGTTTCAAGTTGCGGAGTCTCAAGTTGTGGAGTTTCCAGTTGTGGAGTTTTAGTTGTGGAGTTTCTAGTTGTTGAGTTTCTAGTTGTGAAGTCTCTAGTTTTGCAGTTTCTAGTCGTGAAGTTTCTAGATATAGAATTTCTAGTTGCCGAGTCTGTATTTGTGATGTTTGAAGTTGAGGAGTTTCTAGTTGTGGAGTTTCTAGTTGTGGAGTCTCTAGTTGTGGAGTTTCTAGTTGCAGAGTATCTAGTTGTGGAGTTTCCAGTTGTGGAGTTTCTAGTTGCGGAGTTTCTAGTTGTGGAGTTTCTGGTTGTGGAGTATCTAGTTGAGTAGTTTCAAGTTGTGAAGTTTCTAGTTGTGGAGTCTCTAGTTGTGGAGTGTCTAGTTGCGGAGTTTCGAGTTGTAGATTTTCCAGTTGTGGAGTTTCTAGTTGTTGAGTTGCGGAGTCTTTAGTTGTTGAGTTTCTAGTGGCAGAGTCTCTAGTTGTAGAGTTTCAAGTTGTGGAGTCTCTAGATGTGGAGTTTCTAGTTGTCGAGTTTCCAGTTGTGGAGTATCTAGTATTGGAGTTTCGGGTTGTGGAGTTTCTAGTTGTGGAGTTTCTAGTTGTGGAGTCCTTAGTTGTGGAGTTTCTAGTTGCGGAGTTTCTAGTTGTGGAGTTTGGAGTTGCGGAGTCTCAAGCTGGAGAGTTTCTAGCTGTTGAGTTTTTAGTTGTGGAGTTTCTAGTTGTTGAGTTTCTAGTTTGAAGTCTCTAGTTGTAGATTCTCTAGGTGTGGAGTCTCTAGTTTAGGAGTTTCTAGTTGAAGAGTTTTTTGTTGTGGAGATTCTAGTTGTGGAGTCTCAAGTTGTGGAGTTTAAAGTTGTGGAGTTTCAAGTTGTTGAGTCTCTAGTTGTGGAGTTTCTAGTTGCAGAGTATCTAGTTGTGGAGTTTCCAGTTGTGGAGTTTCTAGTTGTGGAGTTGCGGAGTCTCTGGTTGTGGAGTTTCTAGTTGTGGAGTTTCTTGTTGCGGAGTCCCTAGTTGTAGAGTTTCTAGTTGTGGAGTTTCTGTTTGTGGAGTTTTTAGTTGAGGAGTTTCAAGTTGTGGAGTTTCTAGTTGTGGAGTCTCTAGTGGCGGAGTTTCTAGTTGTGAAGTTTCTAGTTGTGGAGTTTCTAGTTTTGGAGTTTCTAGTTGTGGAGTTTCTAGTTGGAGACTCCTGTTGCGGAGTTTCTAGTTGCGGAGTTTCTAGTTCGGGAGTTTCCAGTTGTGGAGTTTTTAGTTGTGGAGTTTCTAGTTGTTGAATTTCTAGTTGGAAGTCTCTAGTTGTAGATTTTCTATTTGTGGAGTCTCTAGTTTAGGAATTTCCAGTTGAAGAGTTTTTAGTTGTGGAGTGTCTAGTTGTGGAGTTTCCAGTTGTGAAATTTCGAGTTGTGGAGTTTCGAGTATTGGAGGTTCTAGTTGTGGAGTTTTCAGTTGTGGAGTTTCTAGTTATGGAGTTTCCAGTTGCGGAATCTCTAGCTGTGGATTTTCTAGTTGCGTAACTTAAGGTTGTGAGGTTTTAATTTGTGGACTTTCTAGTTGTGGAGTTTCTAGTTGTGGAGTTTCTAGTTGTGGAGTCTCTAGTTGTGTAGTTTCTAGCTGCGGAGTTTCTAGTTGCGGAGTTTCCATTTGTGGAGTATCTAGCTGCGGAGTTTCTAGTTGCAGAGTCTCTGATTGTGGAGTTTCTAGTTGCGGATTCTCTAGTTGTCGAGTTTCTAGTTGTGGAGTTTCTAGTTGTGGAGTTTCCAGTTGTGGAGTTAGAGTTGTGGACTTTCTAGACATGAAATTTCTTGTAGCCAAGTCTCTATTTGTGTAGCTTGTAGTTGTGGAGTTTCTAGTTGTTGAGTTTCTAGTTGTCGAGTCTCTAGTTGCAGAGTTTCTAGTTGTGGAGTTTCTAGCTGTGTAGTTTCTAGTTGTGGAGTTTCTGGTTGTGGAGTTTCTAGTTGTGGAGTTTCAAGTTGTGGAGTTTCTAGTTGTGTAGTCTCAAGTTGTGAAGTTTAAAGTTGTGGAGTTTCAAGTTGTTGAGTCTCTAGTTGTGGAGTTTCTAGTTGCAGATTATCTAGTTGTGGAGTTTCCAGTTGTGGAGTTTCTGGTTGTGGAGTTGCGGAGTCTCTGGTGGTGGAGTTTCTAGTTGTGGAGTTTCTAGTTGTGGAGTTTCGAGTTGTGGAGTCTCTAGTTGTGGAGTTTCCAGTTGTGGAGTTTCTAGTTGCGGAGTTTTTAATAGCGGAGTGTCTGGTGGTGAAGTTTCAAGTTGCGGAGTGTCAAGTTGTGGAGTTTCCAGTTGTGGAGTTTTTAGTTGTGGAGTTTCTAGTTGTTGAGTTTCTAGTTGTGAAGTCTCTAGTTTTGCAGTTTGTAGTTGTGGAGTTTCTAGATATGGAATTTCTAGTTGCCGAGTCTGTATTTGTGGAGTTTGTAGTTGTGGAGTTTCTAGTTGTGGAGTCTCTAGTTGCGGAGTTTCTAGTTGCGGAGTTTCTAGTTGTGGAGTTTCTGGTTGTGGAGTTTTTAGTTGAGGAGTTTCAAGTTGTGGAGTTTCTAGTTGTGGAGTCTCTCGTTGCGGAGTTTCTAGTTGTGAAGTTTCTAGTTGTGGAGTTTCAAGTTTTGGAGTTTCTAGTTGTGGAGTTTCTAGTTGTAGAGTCTCCTGTTGCGGAGTTTCTATTTGCGGAGTTTCTAGTTCGGGAGTTTCCAGTTGCGGAGTTTCTAGTTGTGGAGTCTCAAGTTGTGGAGTTTAAACTTGTGGAGTTTCAAGTTGTGGAGTCTATAGTTGTGGAGTTTCTAGTTGTAGATTTTCTAGTTGTGGAGTATCTAGTTGTGGATTTTCCAGTTGTGGAGTTTCTAGTTGTTGAGTTGCGCAGTCTGTAGTTGTTGAGTTTCTAGTTGCAGAGTCTCTAGTTGTGGAGTTTCAAGTTGTGGAGTCTCTAGATGTGGAGTTTCTAGTTGCGGAGTTTCTAGTTGGAGTTTCAAGTTGCGGAGTCTCAAGCTGTGGAGTTTCTAGTTGTTGAGTTTTTAGTTGTGGAGCTTCTAGTTTGAAGTCTCTAGTTGTAGATTCTCTAGTTGTGGAGTTTCTAGTTTAGGATTTTCTAGTTGAAGAGTTTTTTGTTGTGGAGTGTCTAGTTGTGGAGTTTCCAGTTGTGGTTTCGAGTTGTGGAGTTTCTAGTTGCAGAGTCTCTAGTTGTGGAGTTTCAAGTTGTAGAGTCTCTAGTCGTGGAGTTTCTAGTTGCCGAGTTTCCAGTTGTGGAGTATCTAGTAGTCGAGTTTCGAGTTGTGGAGTTTCTAGTTGTGGAGTTTCCAGTTGTGAAGTCCCTAGTTGTGGAGTTTCTTGTTGCGGAGTTTCTAGTTGTGGAGTTTCAAGTTGCGGAGTCTCAAGCTGTGGAGTTTCTAGTTGCAGAGTCTCTGATTGTGGAGTTCCTAGTTGTGGAGTATCTAGTAGTCGAGTTTCGAGTTGTGGAGTTTCTAGTTGTGGAGTTTCCAGTTGTGAAGTCCCTAGTTGTGGAGTCTCTAGTTGTGTAGTTTCTAGCTGCGGAGTTTCTAGTTGCGGAGTTTCTATTTGTGGAGTATCTAGCTGCGGAGTTTCTAGTTGCAGAGTCTCTGATTGTGGAGTTTCTAGTTGCGGATTCTCTTTGTCGAGTTTCTAGTTGTGGAGTTTCTAGTTGTGGAGTTTCCAGTAGTGGAGTTATAGTTGTGGACTTTCTTGACATGAAATTTCTTGTAGCCGAGTCTCTATTTGTGTAGCTTGTAGTTGTGCAGTTTCTAGTTGTTGAGTTTCTAGTTGTCGAGTCTCTAGTTGCAGAGTTTCTAGTTGTGGAGTCTCAAGTTGTGGAGTTTAAAGTTGTGGAGTTTCAAGTTGTTGAGTCTCTAGTTGTGGAGTTTCTAGTTGCAGAGTATCTAGTTGTGGAGTTTCTAGTTGTGGAGTTTCTAGTTGTGGAGTTGCGGAGTCTCTGGTTGTGGAGTTTCTAGTTGTGGAGTTTCTTGTTGCGGAGTCCCTAGTTGTAGAGTTTCTAGTTGTGGAGTTTCTGTTTGTGGAGTTTTTAGTTGAGGAGTTTCAAGTTGTGGAGTTTCTAGTTGTGGAGTCTCTAGTGGTGGAGTTTCTAGTTGTGAAGTTTCTAGTTGTGGAGTTTCTAGTTTTGGAGTTTATAGTTGTGGAGTTTCTAGTTGGAGTCTCCTGTTGCGGAGTTTCTAGTTGCGGAGTTTCTAGTTCGGGAGTTTCCAGTTGTGGAGTTTTTAGTTGTGGAGTTTCTAGTTGTTGAATTTCTAGTTGGAAGTCTCTAGTTGTAGATTTTCTATTTGTGGAGTCTCTAGTTTAGGAATTTCCAGTTGAAGAGTTTTTAGTTGTGGAGTGTCTAGTTGTGGAGTTTCCAGTTGTGAAATTTCGAGTTGTGGAGTTTCGAGTATTGGAGTTTCTAGTTGTGGAGTTTTCAGTTGTGGAGTTTCTAGTTATGGAGTTTCTAGTTGCGGAATCTCTAGCTGTGGATTTTCTAGTTGCGTAACTTAAGGTTGTGAGGTTTTAATTTGTGGACTTTCTAGTTGTGGAGTTTCTAGTTGTGGAGTTTCTAGTTGTGGAGTCTCTAGTTGTGTAGTTTCTAGCTGCGGAGTTTCTAGTTGCGGAGTTTCCATTTGTGGAGTATCTAGCTGCGGAGTTTCTAGTTGCAGAGTCTCTGGTTGTGGAGTTTCTAGTTGCGGATTCTCTAGTTGTCGAGTTTCTAGTTGTGGAGTTTCCAGTTGTGGAGTTATAGTTGTGGACTTTCTAGACATGAAATTTCTTGTAGCCAAGTCTCTATTTGTGTAGCTTGTAGTTGTGGAGTTTCTAGTTGTTGAGTTTCTAGTTGTCGAGTCTCTAGTTGCAGAGTTTCTAGTTGTGGAGTTTCTAGCTGTGTAGTTTCTAGTTGTGGAGTTTCTGGTTGTGGAGTTTCTAGTTGTGGAGTTTCAAGTTGTGGAGTTTCTAGTTGTGGAGTCTCAAGTTTTAAAGTTTAAAGTTGTGGAGTTTCAAGTTGTTGAGTCTCTAGTTGTGGAGTTTCTAGTTGCAGATTATCTAGTTGTGGAGTTTCCAGTTGTGGAGTTTCTGGTTGTGGAGTTGCGGAGTCTCTGGTGGTGGAGTTTCTAGTTGTGGAGTTTCGAGTTGTGGAGTCTCTAGTTGTGGAGTTTCCAGTTGTGGAGTTTCTAGTTGCGGAGTTTTTAATAGCGGAGTGTCTGGTGGTGAAGTTTCAAGTTGCGGAGTGTCAAGTTGTGGAGTTTCCAGTTGTGGAGTTTTTAGTTGTGGAGTTTCTAGTTGTTGAGTTTCTAGTTGTGAAGTCTCTAGTTTTGCAGTTTGTAGTTGTGGAGTTTCTAGATATGGAATTTCTAGTTGCCGAGTCTGTATTTGTGGAGTTTGTAGTTGTGGAGTTTCTAGTTGTGGAGTCTCTAGTTGCGGAGTTTCTAGTTGCGGAGTTTCTAGTTGTGGAGTTTCTGGTTGTGGAGTTTTTAGTTGAGGAGTTTCAAGTTGTGGAGTTTCTAGTTGTGGAGTCTCTCGTTGCGGAGTTTCTAGTTGTGAAGTTTCTAGTTGTGGAGTTTCAAGTTTTGGAGTTTCTAGTTGTGGAGTTTCTAGTTGTAGAGTCTCCTGTTGCGGAGTTTCTATTTGCGGAGTTTCTAGTTCGGGAGTTTCCAGTTGCGGAGTTTCTAGTTGTGGAGTCTCAAGTTGTGGAGTTTAAACTTGTGGAGTTTCAAGTTGCGGAGTCTCAAGCTGTGGAGTTTCTAGTTGCAGAGTTTCTGATTGTGGAGTTTCTAGTTGTGGAGTTTCCAGTTGTGGAGTTAGAGTTGTGAACTTTCTAGACATGAAATTTCTTGTAGCCGAGTCTCTATTTGTGTAGCTTGTAGCTGTGGAGTTTCTAGTTGTTGAGTTTCTAGTTGTCGAGTCTCTAGTTGCAGACTTTCAAGTTGTGGAGTTTCTAGCTGTGTAGTTTCTAGTTGTGGAGTTTCTGGTTGGGGAGTTTCTAGTTTGAAGTCTCTAGTTGTAGATTCTCTAGTTGTGGAGTTTCTAGTTTAGGAGTTTCTAGTTGAAGAGTTTTTTGTTGTGGAGTGTCTAGTTGTGGAGTTTCCAGTTGTGGTTTCGAGTTGTGGAGTTTCTAGTTGCAGAGTCTCTAGTTGTGGAGTTTCAAGTTGTAGAGTCTCTAGTCGTGGAGTTTCTAGTTGCCGAGTTTCCAGTTGTGGAGTATCTAGTATTCGAGTTTCGAGTTGTGGAGTTTCTAGTTGTGGAGTTTCCAGTTGTGAAGTCCCTAGTTGTGGAGTTTCTTGTTGCGGAGTTTCTAGTTGTGGAGCTTCAAGTTGCGGAGTCTCAAGCTGTGGAGTTTCTAGTTGCAGAGTCTCTGATTGTGGAGTTTCTAGTTGCGGATTCTCTAGTTGTCGAGGTTCTAGTTGTGGAGTTTCTAGTTGTGGAGTTTCCAGTAGTGGAGTTATAGTTGTGGACTTTCTTGACATGAAATTTCTTGTAGCCGAGTCTCTATTTGTGTAGCTTGTAGTTGTGGAGTTTCTAGTTGTTGAGTTTCTAGTTGTCGAGTCTCTAGTTGCAGAGTTTCTAGTTGTGGAGTCTCAAGTTGTGGAGTTTAAAGTTGTGGAGTTTCAAGTTGTTGAGTCTCTAGTTGTGGAGTTTCTAGTTGCAGAGTATCTAGTTGTGGAGTTTCCAGTTGTGGAGTTTCTAGTTGTGGAGTTGCGGAGTCTCTGGTTGTGGAGTTTCTAGTTGTGGAGTTTCTTGTTGCGGAGTCCCTAGTTGTAGAGTTTCTAGTTGTGGAGTTTCTGTTTGTGGAGTTTTTAGTTGAGGAGTTTCAAGTTGTGGAGTTTCTAGTTGTGGAGTCTCTAGTGGCGGAGTTTCTAGTTGTGAAGTTTCTAGTTGTGGAGTTTCTAGTTTTGGAGTTTCTAGTTGTGGAGTTTCTAGTTGGAGTCTCCTGTTGCGGAGTTTCTAGTTGCGGAGTTTCTAGTTCGGGAGTTTCCAGTTGTGGAGTTTTTAGTTGTGGAGTTTCTAGTTGTTGAATTTCTAGTTGGAAGTCTCTAGTTGTAGATTTTCTATTTGTGGAGACTCTAGTTTAGGAATTTCCAGTTGAAGAGTTTTTAGTTGTGGAGTGTCTAGTTGTGGAGTTTCCAGTTGTGAAATTTCGAGTTGTGGAGTTTCGAGTATTGGAGTTTCTAGTTGTGGAGTTTTCAGTTGTGGAGTTTCTAGTTATGGAGTTTCTAGTTGCGGAATCTCTAGCTGTGGATTTTCTAGTTGCGTAACTTAAGGTTGTGAGGTTTTAATTTGTGGACTTTCTAGTTGTGGAGTTTCTAGTTGTGGAGTTTCTAGTTGTGGAGTCTCTAGTTGTGTAGTTTCTAGCTGCGGAGTTTCTACTTGCGGAGTTTCCATTTGTGGAGTATCTAGCTGCGGAGTTTCTAGTTGCAGAGTCTCTGGTTGTGGAGTTTCTAGTTGCGGATTCTCTAGTTGTCGAGTTTCTAGTTGTGGAGTTTCTAGTTGTGGAGTTTCCAGTTGTGGAGTTATAGTTGTGGACTTTCTAGACATGAAATTTCTTGTAGCCAAGTCTCTATTTGTGTAGCTTGTAGTTGTGGAGTTTCTAGTTGTTGAGTTTCTAGTTGTCGAGTCTCTAGTTGCAGAGTTTCTAGTTGTGGAGTTTCCAGTTGTAGAGTTTTTAGTTGTGGAGTTTCTAGTTGTTGAGTTTCTAGTTGTGAAGTCTCTAGTTTTGCAGTTTCTAGTTGTGGAGTTTCTAGATATGGAATTTCTAGTTGCCGAGTCTGTATTTGTGGAGTTTCTAGTTGCAGAGTCTCTAGTTGTGGAGTTTCAAGTTGTAGAGTCTCTAGTCGTGGAGTTTCTAGTTGCCGAGTTTCCAGTTGTGGAGTATCTAGTAGTCGAGTTTCGAGTTGTGGAGTTTCTAGTTGTGGAGTTTCCAGTTGTGAAGTCCCTAGTTGTGGAGTTTCTTGTTGCGGAGTTTCTAGTTGTGGAGTTTCAAGTTGCGGAGTCTCAAGCTGTGGAGTTTCTAGTTGCAGAGTCTCTGATTGTGGAGTTCCTAGTTGTAGAGTATCTAGTAGTCGAGTTTCGAGTTGTGGAGTTTCTAGTTGTGGAGTTTCCAGTTGTGAAGTCCCTAGTTGTGGAGTCTCTAGTTGTGTAGTTTCTAGCTGCGGAGTTTCTAGTTGCGGAGTTTCTATTTGTGGAGTATCTAGCTGCGGAGTTTCTAGTTGCAGAGTCTCTGATTGTGGAGTTTCTAGTTGCGGATTCTCTAGTTGTCGAGTTTCTAGTTGTGGAGTTTCTAGTTGCGGAGTTTCCAGTAGTGGAGTTATAGTTGTGGACTTTCTTGACATGAAATTTCTTGTAGCCGAGTCTCTATTTGTGTAGCTTGTAGTTGTGCAGTTTCTAGTTGTTGAGTTTCTAGTTGTCGAGTCTCTAGTTGCAGAGTTTCTAGTTGTGGAGTCTCAAGTTGTGGAGTTTAAAGTTGTGGAGTTTCAAGTTGTTGAGTCTCTAGTTGTGGAGTTTCTAGTTGCAGAGTATCTAGTTGTGGAGTTTCCAGTTGTGGAGTTTCTAGTTGTGGAGTTGCGGAGTCTCTGGTTGTGGAGTTTCTAGTTGTGGAGTTTCTTGTTGCGGAGTCCCTAGTTGTAGAGTTTCTAGTTGTGGAGTTTCTGTTTGTGGAGTTTTTAGTTGAGGAGTTTCAAGTTGTGGAGTTTCTAGTTGTGGAGTCTCTAGTGGCGGAGTTTCTAGTTGTGAAGTTTCTAGTTGTGGAGTTTCTAGTTTTGGAGTTTCTAGTTGTGGAGTTTCTAGTTGGAGTCTCCTGTTGCGGAGTTTCTAGTTGCGGAGTTTCTAGTTCGGGAGTTTCCAGTTGTGGAGTTTTTAGTTGTGGAGTTTCTAATTGTTGAATTTCTAGTTGGAAGTCTCTAGTTGTAGATTTTCTATTTGTGGAGTCTCTAGTTTAGGAATTTCCAGTTGAAGAGTTTTTAGTTGTGGAGTGTCTAGTTGTGGAGTTTCCAGTTGTGAAATTTCGAGTTGTGGAGTTTCGAGTATTGGAGTTTCTAGTTGTGGAGTTTTCAGTTGTGGAGTTTCTAGTTATGGAGTTTCTAGTTGCGGAATCTCTAGCTGTGGATTTTCTAGTTGCGTAACTTAAGGTTGTGAGGTTTTAATTTGTGGACTTTCTAGTTGTGGAGTTTCTAGTTGTGGAGTTTCTAGTTGTGGAGTCTCTAGTTGTGTAGTTTCTAGCTGCGGAGTTTCTAGTTGCGGAGTTTCCATTTGTGGAGTATCTAGCTGCGGAGTTTCTAGTTGCAGAGTCTCTGGTTGTGGAGTTTCTAGTTGCGGATTCTCTAGTTGTCGAGTTTCTAGTTGTGGAGTTTCTAGTTGTGGAGTTTCCAGTTGTGGAGTTATAGTTGTGGACTTTCTAGACATGAAATTTCTTGTAGCCAAGTCTCTATTTGTGTAGCTTGTAGTTGTGGAGTTTCTAGTTGTTGAGTTTCTAGTTGTCGAGTCTCTAGTTGCAGAGTTTCTAGTTGTGGAGTTTCTAGCTGTGTAGTTTCTAGTTGTGGAGTTTCTGGTTGTGGAGTTTCTAGTTGTGGAGTTTCAAGTTGTGGAGTTTCTAGTTGTGGAGTCTCAAGTTTTAAAGTTTAAAGTTGTGGAGTTTCAAGTTGTTGAGTCTCTAGTTGTGGAGTTTCTAGTTGCAGATTATCTAGTTGTGGAGTTTCCAGTTGTGGAGTTTCTGGTTGTGGAGTTGCGGAGTCTCTGGTGGTGGAGTTTCTAGTTGTGGAGTTTCGAGTTGTGGAGTCTCTAGTTGTGGAGTTTCCAGTTGTGGAGTTTTTAGTTGTGGAGTTTCTAGTTGTTGAGTTTCTAGTTGTGAAGTCTCTAGTTTTGCAGTTTGTAGTTGTGGAGTTTCTAGATATGGAATTTCTAGTTGCCGAGTCTGTATTTGTGGAGTTTGTAGTTGTGGAGTTTCTAGTTGTGGAGTCTCTAGTTGCGGAGTTTCTAGTTGCGGAGTTTCTAGTTGTGGAGTTTCTGGTTGTGGAGTTTTTAGTTGAGGAGTTTCAAGTTGTGGAGTTTCTAGTTGTGGAGTCTCTCGTTGCGGAGTTTCTAGTTGTGAAGTTTCTAGTTGTGGAGTTTCAAGTTTTGGAGTTTCTAGTTGTGGAGTTTCTAGTTGTAGAGTCTCCTGTTGCGGAGTTTCTATTTGCGGAGTTTCTAGTTCGGGAGTTTCCAGTTGCGGAGTTTCTAGTTGTGGAGTCTCAAGTTGTGGAGTTTAAACTTGTGGAGTTTCAAGTTGCGGAGTCTCAAGCTGTGGAGTTTCTAGTTGCAGAGTTTCTGATTGTGGAGTTTCTAGTTGTGGAGTTTCCAGTTGTGGAGTTAGAGTTGTGAACTTTCTAGACATGAAATTTCTTGTAGCCGAGTCTCTATTTGTGTAGCTTGTAGCTGTGGAGTTTCTAGTTGTTGAGTTTCTAGTTGTCGAGTCTCTAGTTGCAGACTTTCAAGTTGTGGAGTTTCTAGCTGTGTAGTTTCTAGTTGTGGAGTTTCTGGTTGGGGAGTTTCTAGTTGTGGAGTTTCAAGTTGTGGAGTTTCTAGTTGTGGAGTCTCAAGTTGTGGAGTTTAAAGTTGTGGAGTTTCAAGTTGTTGAGTCTCTAGTTGTGGAGTTTCTTGTTGCAGAGTATCTAGTTGTGGAGTTTCAAGTTGTGGAGTTTCTAGTTGTGGAGTTGCGGAGTCTCTGGTTGTGGAGTTCCTAGTTGTGGAGTTTCTAGTTGTGGAGTCTCTAGTTGTGGAGTTTCTAGTTGTGGAGTTTCTAGTTGTGGAGTTTCTAGTTGTGGATTTTCCAGTTGTGGAGTTTCGAGTTTTGGAGTTTCTAGTTGTGGAGTTTTGAGTTGTGGAGTTTCTAGTTATGGAGTTTCTAGTTGCGGAATCTCTAGCTGTGGATTTTCTAGTTGCGTAACTTAAGATTGTGAGGTTTTAATTTGTGGACTTTCATTTGTGGAGTTTCTAGTTGTGGAGTTTCTAGTTGTGGAGTCTCTAGTTGTGTAGTTTCTAGCTGCGGAGTTTCTAGTTGCGGAGTTTCTATTTGTGGAGTATCTAGCTGCGGAGTTTCTAGTTGCAGAGTCTCTGATTGTGGAGTTTCTAGTTGCGGATTCTCTAGTTGTCGAGTTTCTAGTTGTGGAGTTTCCAGTAGTGGAGTTATAGTTGTGGACTTTCTTGACATGAAATTTCTTGTAGCCGAGTCTCTATTTGTGTAGCTTGTAGTTGTGGAGTTTCTAGTTGTTGAGTTTCTAGTTGTCGAGTCTCTAGTTGCAGAGTTTCTAGTTGTGGAGTCTCAAGTTGTGGAGTTTAAAGTTGTGGAGTTTCAAGTTGTTGAGTCTCTAGTTGTGGAGTTTCTAGTTGCAGAGTATCTAGTTGTGGAGTTTCCAGTTGTGGAGTTTCTAGTTGTGGAGTTGCGGAGTCTCTGGTTGTGGAGTTTCTAGTTGTGGAGTTTCTTGTTGCGGAGTCCCTAGTTGTAGAGTTTCTAGTTATGGAGTTTCTGTTTGTGGAGTTTTTAGTTGAGCAGTTTCAAGTTGTGGAGTTTCTAGTTGTGGAGTCTCTAGTGGCGGAGTTTCTAGTTTTGGAGTTTCTAGTTGTGGAGTTTCTAGTTGGAGTCTCCTGTTGCGGAGTTTCTAGTTGCGGAGTTTCTAGTTCGGGAGTTTCCAGTTGTGGAGTTTTTAGTTGTGGAGTTTCTAGTTGTTGAATTTCTAGTTGGAAGTCTCTAGTTGTAGATTTTCTATTTGTGGAGTCTCTAGTTTAGGAATTTCCAGTTGAAGAGTTTTTAGTTGTGGAGTGTCTAGTTGTGGAGTTTCCAGTTGTGAAATTTCGAGTTGTGGAGTTTCGAGTATTGGAGTTTCTAGTTGTGGAGTTTTCAGTTGTGGAGTTTCTAGTTATGGAGTTTCTAGTTGCGGAATCTCTAGCTGTGGATTTTCTAGTTGCGTAACTTAAGGTTGTGAGGTTTCAATTTGTGGACTTTCTAGTTGTGGAGTTTCTAGTTGTGGAGTTTCTAGTTGTGGAGTCTCTAGTTGTGTAGTTTCTAGCTGCGGAGTTTCTAGTTGCGGAGTTTCCATTTGTGGAGTATCTAGCTGCGGAGTTTCTAGTTGCAGAGTCTCTGATTGTGGAGTTTCTAGTTGCGGATTCTCTAGTTGTCGAGTTTCTAGTTGTGGAGTTTCTAGTTGTGGAGTTTCCAGTTGTGGAGTTATAGTTGTGGACTTTCTAGACATGAAATTTCTTGTAGCCAAGTCTCTATTTGTGTAGCTTGTAGTTGTGGAGTTTCTAGTTGTTGAGTTTCTAGTTGTCGAGTCTCTAGTTGCAGAGTTTCTAGTTGTGGAGTTTCTAGCTGTGTAGTTTCTAGTTGTGGAGTTTCTGGTTGTGGAGTTTCTAGTTGGGGAGTTTCAAGTTGTGGAGTTTCTAGTTGTGGAGTCTTAAGTTGTGAAGTTTAAAGTTGTGGAGTTTCAAGTTGTTGAGTCTCTAGTTGTGGAGTTTCTAGTTGCAGATTATCTAGTTGTGGAGTTTCCAGTTGTGGAGTTTCTGGTTGTGGAGTTGCGGAGTCTCTGGTGGTGGAGTTTCTAGTTGTGGAGTTTCTAGTTGTGGAGTTTCGAGTTGTGGAGTCTCTAGTTGTGGAGTTTCCAGTTGTGGAGTTTCTAGTTGCGGAGTTTTTAATAGCGGAGTGTCTGGTGGTGAAGTTTCAAGTTGCGGAGTGTCAAGTTGTGGAGTTTCCAGTTGTGGAGTTTTTAGTTGTGGAGTTTCTAGTTGTTGAGTTTCTAGTTGTGAAGTCTCTAGTTTTGCAGTTTCTAGTTGTGGAGTTTCTAGATATGGAATTTCTAGTTGCCGAGTCTGTATTTGTGGAGTTTGTAGTCGTGGAGTTTCTAGTTGTGGAGTCTCTAGTTGCGGAGTTTCTAGTTGCGGAGTTTATAGTTTTGGAGTTTCTGGTTGTGGAGTTTTTAGTTGAGGAGTTTCAAGTTGTGGAGTTTCTAGTTGTGGAGTCTCTCGTTGCGGAGTTTCTAGTTGTGAAGTTTCTAGTTGTGGAGTTTCAAGTTTTGGAGTTTCTAGTTGTGGAGTTTCTAGTTGTAGAGTCTCCTGTTGCGGAGTTTCTATTTGCGGAGTTTCTAGTTCGGGAGTTTCCAGTTGCGGAGTTTCTAGTTGTGGAGTCTCAAGTTGTGGAGTTTAAACTTGTGGAGTTTCAAGTTGTGGAGTCTATAGTTGTGGAGTTTCTAGTTGTAGTTTTTCTAGTTGTGGAGTATCTAGTTGTGGATTTTCCAGTTGTGGAGTTTCTAGTTGTTGAGTTGCGCAGTCTGTAGTTGTTGAGTTTCTAGTTGCAGAGTCTCTAGTTGTGGAGTTTCAAGTTGTGGAGTCTCTAGATGTGGAGTTTCTAGTTGCGGAGTTTCTAGTTGGAGTTTCAAGTTGCGGAGTCTCAAGCTGTGGAGTTTCTAGTTGTTGAGTTTTTAGTTGTGGAGTTTCTAGTTTGAGGTCTCTAGTTGTAGATTCTCTAGTTGTGGAGTTTCTAGTTTAGGAGTTTCTAGTTGAAGAGTTTTTTGTTGTGGAGTGTCTAGTTGTGGAGTTTCCAGTTGTGGTTTCGAGTTGTGGAGTTTCTAGTTGCAGAGTCTCTAGTTGTGGAGTTTCAAGTTGTAGAGTCTCTAGTCGTGGAGTTTCTAGTTGCCGAGTTTCCAGTTGTGGAGTATCTAGTAGTCGAGTTTCAAGTTGTGGAGTTTCTAGTTGTGGAGTTTCCAGTTGTGAAGTCCCTAGTTGTGGAGTTTCTTGTTGCGGAGTTTCTAGTTGTGGAGCTTCAAGTTGCGGAGTCTCAAGCTGTGGAGTTTCTAGTTGCAGAGTCTCTGATTGTGGAGTTTCTAGTTGCGGATTCTCTAGTTGTCGAGGTTCTAGTTGTGGAGTTTCTAGTTGTGGAGTTTCCAGTAGTGGAGTTATAGTTGTGGACTTTCTTGACATGAAATTTCTTGTAGCCGAGTCTCTATTTGTGTAGCTTGTAGTTGTGGAGTTTCTAGTTGTTGAGTTTCTAGTTGTCGAGTCTCTAGTTGCAGAGTTTCTAGTTGTGGAGTCTCAAGTTGTGGAGTTTAAAGTTGTGGAGTTTCAAGTTGTTGAGTCTCTAGTTGTGGAGTTTCTAGTTGCAGAGTATCTAGTTGTGGAGTTTCCAGTTGTGGAGTTTCTAGTTGTGGAGTTGCGGAGTCTCTGGTTGTGGAGTTTCTAGTTGTGGAGTTTCTTGTTGCGGAGTCCCTAGTTGTAGAGTTTCTAGTTGTGGAGTTTCTGTTTGTGGAGTTTTTAGTTGAGGAGTTTCAAGTTGTGGAGTTTCTAGTTGTGGAGTCTCTAGTGGCGGAGTCTCTAGTTGCAGAGTTTCTAGTTGTGGAGTTTCTAGCTGTGTAGTTTCTAGTTGTGGAGTTTCTGGTTGTGGAGTTTCTAGTTGTGGAGTTTCAAGTTGTGGAGTTTCTAGTTGTGGAGTCTTAAGTTGTGAAGTTTAAAGTTGTGGAGTTTCAAGTTGTTGAGTCTCTAGTTGTGGAGTTTCTAGTTGCAGATTATCTAGTTGTGGAGTTTCCAGTTGTGGAGTTTCTGGTTGTGGAGTTGCGGAGTCTCTGGTGGTGGAGTTTCTAGTTGTGGAGTTTCTAGTTGTGGAGTTTCGAGTTGTGGAGTCTCTAGTTGTGGAGTTTCCAGTTGTGGAGTTTCTAGTTGCGGAGTTTTTAATAGCGGAGTGTCTGGTGGTGAAGTTTCGAGTTGTGGAGTCTCTAGTTGTGGAGTTTCCAGTTGTGGAGTTTTTAGTTGTGGAGTTTCTAGTTGTTGAGTTTCTAGTTGTGAAGTCTCTAGTTTTGCAGTTTGTAGTTGTGGAGTTTCTAGATATGGAATTTCTAGTTGCCGAGTCTGTATTTGTGGAGTTTGTAGTTGTGGAGTTTCTAGTTGTGGAGTCTCTAGTTGCGGAGTTTCTAGTTGCGGAGTTTCTAGTTGTGGAGTTTCTGGTTGTGGAGTTTTTAGTTGAGGAGTTTCAAGTTGTGGAGTTTCTAGTTGTGGAGTCTCTCGTTGCGGAGTTTCTAGTTGTGAAGTTTCTAGTTGTGGAGTTTCAAGTTTTGGAGTTTCTAGTTGTGGAGTTTCTAGTTGTAGAGTCTCCTGTTGCGGAGTTTCTATTTGCGGAGTTTCTAGTTCGGGAGTTTCCAGTTGCGGAGTTTCTAGTTGTGGAGTCTCAAGTTGTGGAGTTTAAACTTGTGGAGTTTCAAGTTGCGGAGTCTCAAGCTGTGGAGTTTCTAGTTGCAGAGTTTCTGATTGTGGAGTTTCTAGTTGTGGAGTTTCCAGTTGTGGAGTTAGAGTTGTGAACTTTCTAGACATGAAATTTCTTGTAGCCGAGTCTCTATTTGTGTAGCTTGTAGCTGTGGAGTTTCTAGTTGTTGAGTTTCTAGTTGTCGAGTCTCTAGTTGCAGACTTTCAAGTTGTGGAGTTTCTAGCTGTGTAGTTTCTAGTTGTGGAGTTTCTGGTTGGGGAGTTTCTAGTTGTGGAGTTTCAAGTTGTGGAGTTTCTAGTTGTGGAGTCTCAAGTTGTGGAGTTTAAAGTTGTGGAGTTTCAAGTTGTTGAGTCTCTAGTTGTGGAGTTTCTTGTTGCAGAGTATCTAGTTGTGGAGTTTCCAGTTGTGGAGTTTCTAGTTGTGGAGTTGCGGAGTCTCTGGTTGTGGAGTTCCTAGTTGTGGAGTTTCTAGTTGTGGAGTCTCTAGTTGTGGAGTTTCTAGTTGTGGAGTTTCTAGTTGTGGAGTTTCTAGTTGTGGATTTTCCAGTTGTGGAGTTTCGAGTTTTGGAGTTTCTAGTTGTGGAGTTTTGAGTTGTGGAGTTTCTAGTTATGGAGTTTCTAGTTGCGGAATCTCTAGCTGTGGATTTTCTAGTTGCGTAACTTAAGATTGTGAAGTTTTAATTTGTGGACTTTCATTTGTGGAGTTTCTAGTTGTGGAGTTTCTAGTTGTGGAGTCTCTAGTTGTGTAGTTTCTAGCTGCGGAGTTTCTAGTTGCGGAGTTTCTATTTGTGGAGTATCTAGCTGTGGAGTTTCTAGTTGCAGAGTCTCTGATTGTGGAGTTTCTAGTTGCGGATTCTCTAGTTGTCGAGTTTCAAGTTGTGGAGTTTCTAGTTGTGGAGTTTCCAGTAGTGGAGTTATAGTTGTGGACTTTCTTGACATGAAATTTCTTGTAGCCGAGTCTCTATTTGTGTAGCTTGTAGTTGTGGAGTTTCTAGTTGTTGAGTTTCTAGTTGTCGAGTCTCTAGTTGCAGAGTTTCTAGTTGTTGAGTCTCAAGTTGTGGAGTTTAAAGTTGTGGAGTTTCAAGTTGTTGAGTCTCTAGTTGTGGAGTTTCTAGTTGCGGAGTATCTAGTTGTGGAGTTTCCAGTTGTGGAGTTTCTGGTTGTGGAGTTGCGGAGTCTCTGGTTGTGGAGTTTCTAGTTGTGGAGTTTCTAGTTGTGGAGTTTCGAGTTGTGGAGTCTCTAGTTGGGGAGTTTCTAGTTGTGGAGTTTCCAGTTGTGGAGTTTCTAGTTGCGGAGTTTTTAATAGCGGAGTTTCTAGTGGTGAAGTTTCAAGTTGCGGAGTCTCAAGTTGTGGAGTTTCCAGTTGTGGAGTTTTTAGTTGTGGAGTTTCTTCTTGTTGAGTTTCTAGTTGTGAAGTCTCTAGTTTTGCAGTTTCTAGTTGTGGAGTTTCTAGATATGGAATTTTTAGTTGAAGAGTCTGTATTTGTGGAGTTTGTAGTTGTGGAGTTTCTAGTTGCGGAGTCTCTAGTTGCGGAGTTTCTAGTTGCGGAGTTTCTAGTTGTGGAGTTTTTGGTTGTGGAGTTTTTAGTTGAGGAGTTTCAAGTTGTGGAGTTTCTAGTTGTGGAGTCTCTAGTTGCGGAGTTTCTAGTTGTGAAGTTTCTAGTTGTGGAGTTTCTAGTTTTGGAGTTTCTAGTTGTGGAGCTTCTAGTTATGGAGTTTCTAGTTGCGGAATCTCTAGCTGTGGATTTTCTAGTTGCGTAACTTGAGGTTGTGAGGTTTTAATTTGTGGACTTTCTAGTTTGGAGTTTCTAGTTTTGGAGTTTCTAGTTGTGGAGTCTCTAGTTGTGTAGTTTCTAGCTGCGGAGTTTCTAGTCGCGGAGTTTCTATTTGTGGAGTATCTAGCTGCGGAGTTTCTAGTTGCAGAGTCTCTGAAAGTGGAGTTTCTAGTTGCGGATTCTCTAGTTGCAGAGTTTCTAGTTGTGGAGTTTCTAGCTGTGTAGTTTCTATTTGTCGAGTTTCTGGTTGTGGAGTTTCTAGTTGTGGAGTTTCTAGTATTGGAGTCTCAAGTTGTGGAGTTTAAAGTTGTGGAGTTTCAAGTTGTTGAGTCTCTAGTTGTGGAGTTTCTAGTTGCAGAGTATCTAGTTGTGGAGTTTCCAGTTGTGGAGTTTCTAGTTGTGGAGTTGCGGAGTCTCTGGTTGTGGAGTTTCTAGTTGTGGAGTTTCGAGTTGTGGAGTCTCTAGTTGTGGAGTTTCTAGTTGTGGAGTTTCCAGTTGTGGAGTTTCTAGTTGCGGAGTTTTTAATAGTGGAGTTTCTAGTGGTGAAGTTTCAAGTTGCGGAGTCTCAAGTTGTGGAGTTTCTAGTTGTGGAGTTTTTAGTTGTGGAGTTTCTAGTTGTTGAGTTTCTAGTTGTGGAGTTTCTAGTTGTGGAGTTTCTTGTTGCGGAGTCCCTAGTTGTAGAGTTTCTAGTTGTGGAGTTTCTGGTTGTGTAGTTTTTAGTTGAGGAGTTTCTAGTTGTGAAGTTTCTAGTTGTGGAGTTTCTAGTTTTGGAGTTTCTAGTTGTGGAGTTTCTAGTTGTGGAGTTTCTAGTTGCGGAGTTTCTAGTTGTGGAGTTTCTAGTTGCGGAGTTTCTAGTTGTGGAGTTTCTAGTTGCGGAGTCTCAAGCTGTGGAGTTTCTAGTTGTGGAGTTTCCAGTTATGGAGTTTTGAGTTGTGGAGTTTCTAGTTGCAGAGTCTCTAGTTGTGGAGTTTCAAGTTGTGGAGTCTCTAGTTGTGGAGTTTCTAGTTGCCGAGTTTCCAGTTGTGGAGTATCTAGTAGTGAAGTTACCAGTTGTGGAGTTTCTAGTTGTGGAGTTTCTTGTTGCGGAGTCCCTAGTTGTAGAGTTTCTAGTTGTGGAGTTTCTGGTTGTGGAGTTTTTAGTTGAGGAGTTTCTAGTTGTGAAGTTTCTAGTTGTGGAGTTTCTAGTTTTGGAGTTTCTAGTTGTGGAGTTTCTAGTTGGAGTCTTCTGTTGCGGAGTTTCTAGTTGCGGAGTTTCTAGTTCGGGAGTTTCCAGTTGTGGAGTTTTTAGTTGTGGAGTTTCTAGTTGTTGAATTTCTAGTTGGAAGTCTCTAGTTGTAGATTTTCTATTTGTGGAGTCTCTAGTTTAGGAATTTCCAGTTGAAGAGTTTTTAGTTGTGGAGTGTCTAGTTGTGGAGTTTCCAGTTGTGAAGTTTCGAGTTGTGGAGTTTCGAGTTTTGGAGTTTCTAGTTGTGGAGTTTTGAGTTGTGGAGTTTCTAGTTGTGGAGTTTCTAGTTGCGGAATCTCTAGCTGTGGATTTTCTAGTTGCGTAACTTAGGGTTGTGAGGTTTTAATTTGTGGACGTTCTAGTTGTGGAGTTTCTAGTTGTGGAGTTTCTAGTTGTGGAGTTTCTAGTTGTGGAGTCTCTAGTTGTGTAGTTTCTAGCTGCGGAGTTTCTAGTTGCGGAGTTTCTATTTGTGGAGTATCTAGCTGCGGAGTTTCTAGTTGCAGAGTCTCTGATTGTGGAGTTTCTAGTTGCGGATTCTTTAGTTGTCGAGTTACTAGTTGTGGAGTTTCTAGTTGTGGAGTTTCCAGTTGTGGAGTTATAGTTGTGGACTTTCTAGACATGAAATTTCTTGTAGCCCAGTCTCTATTTGTGTAGCTTGTAGTTGTGGAGTTTCTAGTTGTTGAGCTTCTAGTTGTCGAGTCTCTAGTTGCAGAGTTTCTAGTTCTGGAGTTTCTAGCTGTGTAGTTTCTAGTTGTGGAGTTTCTGGTTGTGGAGTTTCTAGTTGTGGAGTTTCAAGTTGTGGAGTTTCTAGTTGTGGAGTCTCAAGTTGTGGAGTTTAAAGTTGTGGAGTTTGAAGTTGTTGAGTCTCTAGTTGTGGAGTTTCTAGTTGCAGAGTATCTAGTTGTGGAGTTTCCAGTTGTGGAGTTTCTAGTTGTGGAGTTGCGGAGTCTCTGGTTGTGGAGTTTCTAGTTGTGGAGTTTCTAGTTGTGGAGTTTCGAGTTGTGGAGTCTCTAGTTGTGGAGTTTCTAGTTGTGGAGTTTCCAGTTGTGGAGTTTCTAGTTGCAGAGTTTTTAATAGCGTAGTTTCTAGTGGTGAAGCTTCAAGTTGCGGAGTCTCAAGTTGTGGAGTTTCCAGTTGTGTAGTTTTTAGTTGTGGAGTTTCTAGTTGTGGAGTTTCTAGTTGTGGAGTCTCTAGTTGCGGAGTTTCTAGTGGTGAAGTTTCTAGTTGTGGAGTTTCTAGTTTTGGAGTTTCTAGTTGTGGAGTTTTTAGTTGTAGAGTCTCCTGTTGCGGAGTTTCTAGTTGCGGAGTTTCTAGTTCGGGAGTTTCCAGTTGCGGAGTTTCTAGTTGTGGAGTCTCAAGTTGCGGAGTTTAAACTTTTGGAGTTTCAAGTTGTGGAGTCTATAGTTGTGGAGTTTCTAGTTGTAGATTTTCTAGTTGTGGAGTATCTAGTTGTGGATTTTCCAGTTGTGGAGTTTCTAGTTGTTGAGTTGTGCAGTCTCTAGTTGTTGAGTTTCTGGTTGCAGAGTCTCTAGTTGTGGAGTTTCAAGTTGTGGAGTCTCTAGATGTGGAGTTTCTAGTTGCGGAGTTTCTAGTTGTGGAGTTTCAAGTTGCGGAGTCTCAAGCTGTGGAGTTTCTAGTTGTTGAGTTTTTAGTTGTGGAGTTTCTAGTTTGAAGTCTCTAGTTGTAGATTCTCTAGTTGTGGAGTCTCTAGTTTAGGAGTTTCTAGTTGAAGAGTTTTTTGTTGTGGAGTGTCTAGTTTTGGAGTTTCCAGTTGTGGTTTCGAGTTGTGGAGTTTCTAGTTGCAGAGTCTCTAGTTGTGGAGTTTGAAGTTGTAGAGTCTCTAGTCGTGGAATTTCTAGTTGCCGAGTTTCCAGTTGTGGAGTATCTAGTAGTCGAGTTTCGAGTTGTGGAGTTTCTAGTTGTGGAGTTTCCAGTTGTGGAGTCCCTAGTTGTGGAGTTTCTAGTTGCGGAGTTTCTAGTTGTGGAGTTTCAAGTTGCGGAGTTTCTAGTTGTGGAGTTGCGGAGTCTCTGGTTGTGGAGTTTCTAGTTGTGGAGTCTCTAGTTGTGGAGTTTCTAGTTGTGGAGTTTCTAGTTGTGGAGTTTCTAGTTGTGGATTTTCTAGTTGTGGAGTTTCGAGTTTTGGAGTTTCTAATTGTGGAGTTTTGAGTTGTGGAGTTTCTAGTTATGGAGTTTCTAGTTGCGGAATCTCTAGCTGTGGATTTTCTAGTTGCGTAACTTAAGATTGTGAAGTTTTAATTTGTGGACTTTCATTTGTGGAGTTTCTAGTTGTGGAGTTTCTAGTTGTGGAGTCTCTAGTTGTGTAGTTTCTAGCTGCGGAGTTTCTAGTTGCGGAGTTTCTCTTTGTGGAGTATCTAGCTGCGGAGTTTCTAGTTGCAGAGTCTCTGATTGTGGAGTTTCTAGTTGCGGATTCTCTAGTTGTCGAGTTTCTAGTTGTGGAGTTTCTAGTTGTGGAGTTTCCAGTAGTGGAGTTAAAGTTGTGGACTTTCTTGACATGAAATTTCTTGTAGCCGAGTCACTATTTGTGTAGCTTGTAGTTGTAGAGTTTCTAGTTGTTGAGTTTCTAGTTGTCGAGTCTCTAGTTGCAGAGTTTCTAGTTGTTGAGTCTCTAGTTGTGGAGTTTCTAGTTGCAGAGTATCTAGTTGTGGAGTTTCTAGCTGTGTAGTTTCTAGTTGTGGAGTTGCGGAGTCTCTGGTTGTGGAGTTTTTAGTTGTGGAGTTTCTAGTTGTTGAGTTTCTAGTTGTGAAGTCTCTAGTTTTGCAGTTTCTAGTTGTGGAGTTTCTAGATATGGAATTTCTAGTTGCCGAGTCTGTATTTGTGGAGTTTGTAGTTGTGGAGTTTCTAGTTGTGGAGTTTCTAGTTGTGGATCCAGTCTCTAGTTGCGGAGTTTCTAGTTGCGGAGTTTCTAGTTGTGGAGTTTCTGGTTGTGGAGTTTTTAGTTGAGGAGTTTCAAGTTGTGGAGTTTCTAGTTGTGGAGTCTCTAGTTGCGGAGTTTCTAGTTGTGGAGTTTCTAGTTATGGAGTTTCTAGTTGCGGAATCTCTAGCTGTGGATTTTCTAGTTGCGTAACTTAAGGTTGTGAGGTTTTAATTTGTGGACTTTCTAGTTGTGGAGTTTCTAGTTGTGGAGTTTCTAGTTGTGGAGTTCCTAGTTGTGGAGTTTCTAGTTGCGGAGTTTCTAGTTGTGGAGTTTCAAGTTGCGGAGTTAGGGTTGTGAACTTTCTAGACATGAAATTTCTTGTAGCCGAGTCTCAATTTGTGTAGCTTGTAGTTGTGGAGTTTCTAGTTGTTGAGTTTCTAGTTGTCGAGTCTCTAGTTGCAGAGTTTCTAGTTGTGGAGTTTCTAGCTGTGTAGTTTCTAGTTGTGGAGTTTCTGGTTGTGGAGTTTCTAGTTGTGGAGTTTCAAGTTGTGGAGTTTCTAGTTGTGGAGTCTCAAGTTGTGGAGTTTATAGTTGTGGAGTTTCAAGTTGTTGAGTCTCTAGTTGTGGAGTTTCTTGTTGCAGAGTATCTGGTTGTGGAGTTTCCAGTTGTGGAGTTTCTAGTTGTGGAGTTGCGGAGTCTCTGGTTGTGGAGTTTCTAGTTGTGGAGTTTCTGGTTGTGGAGTCTCTAGTTGTGGAGTTTCTAGTTGTGGAGTTTCTAGTTGTGGAGTTTCTAGTTGTGGATTTTCCAGTTGTGGAGTTTCGAGTTTTGGAGTTTCTAGTTGTGGGGTTTTGAGTTGTGGAGTTTCTAGTTATGGAGTTCCTAGTTGCGGAATCTCTAGCTGTGGATTTTCTAGTTGCGTAACTTAAGATTGTGAAGTTTTAATTTGTGGACTTTCATTTGTGGAGTTTCTAGTTGTGGAGTTTCTAGTTGTGGAGTCTCTAGTTGTGTAGTTTCTAGCTGCGGAGTTTCTAGTTGCGGAGTTTCTATTTGTGGAGTATCTAGCTGTGGAGTTTCTAGTTGCAGAGTCTCTGGTTGTGGAGTTTCTAGTTGCGGATTCTCTAGTTGTCGAGTTTCTAGTTGTGGAGTTTCTAGTTGTGGAGTTTCCAGTAGTGGAGTTATAGTTGTGGACTTTCTTGACATGAAATTTCTTGTAGCCGAGTCTCTATTTGTGTAGCTTGTAGTTGTGGAGTTTCTAGTTGTTGAGTTTCTAGTTGTCGAGTCTCTAGTTGCAGAGTTTCTAGTTGTTGAGTCTCAAGTTGTGGAGTTTAAAGTTGTGGAGTTTCAAGTTGTTGAGTCTCTAGTTGTGGAGTTTCTAGTTGCGGAGTATCTAGTTGTGGAGTTTCCAGTTGTGGAGTTTCTGGTTGTGGAGTTGCGGAGTCTCTGGTTGTGGAGTTTCTAGTTGTGGAGTTTCTAGTTGTGGAGTTTCGAGTTGTGGAGTCTCTAGTTGGGGAGTTTCTAGTTGTGGAGTTTCCAGTTGTGGAGTTTCTAGTTGCGGAGTTTTTAATAGCGGAGTTTCTAGTGGTGAAGTTTCAAGTTGCGGAGTCTCAAGTTGTGGAGTTTCAAGTTGTTGAGTTTTTAGTTGTGGAGTTTCTTGTTGTTGAGTTTCTAGTTGTGAAGTCTCTAGTTTTGCAGTTTCTAGTTGTGGAGTTTCTAGATATGGAATTTTTAGTTGAAGAGTCTGTATTTGTGGAGTTTGTAGTTGTGGAGTTTCTAGTTGCGGAGTCTCTAGTTGCGGAGTTTCTAGTTGCGGAGTTTCTAGTTGTGGAGTTTTTGGTTGTGGAGTTTTTAGTTGAGGAGTTTCAAGTTGTGGAGTTTCTAGTTGTGGAGTCTCTAGTTGCGGAGTTTCTAGTTGTGAAGTTTCTAGTTGTGGAGTTTCTAGTTTTGGAGTTTCTAGTTGTGGAGCTTCTAGTTATGGAGTTTCTAGTTGCGGAATCTCTAGCTGTGGATTTTCTAGTTGCGTAACTTGAGGTTGTGAGGTTTTAATTTGTGGACTTTCTAGTTTGGAGTTTCTAGTTTTGGAGTTTCTAGTTGTGGAGTCTCTAGTTGTGTAGTTTCTAGCTGCGGAGTTTCTAGTCGCGGAGTTTCTATTTGTGGAGTATCTAGCTGCGGAGTTTCTAGTTGCAGAGTCTCTGAAAGTGGAGTTTCTAGTTGCGGATTCTCTAGTTGCAGAGTTTCTAGTTGTGGAGTTTCTAGCTGTGTAGTTTCTATTTGTCGAGTTTCTGGTTGTGGAGTTTCTAGTTGTGGAGTTTCAAATTGTGGAGTTTCTAGTATTGGAGTCTCAAGTTGTGGAGTTTAAAGTTGTGGAGTTTCAAGTTGTTGAGTCTCTAGTTGTGGAGTTTCTAGTTGCAGAGTATCTAGTTGTGGAGTTTCCAGTTGTGGAGTTTCTAGTTGTGGAGTTGCGGAGTCTCTGGTTGTGGAGTTTCTAGTTGTGGAGTTTCGAGTTGTGGAGTCTCTAGTTGTGGAGTTTCTAGTTGTGGAGTTTCCAGTTGTGGAGTTTCTAGTTGCGGAGTTTTTAATAGCAGAGTTTCTAGTGGTGAAGTTTCAAGTTGCGGAGTCTCAAGTTGTGGAGTTTCTAGTTGTGGAGTTTTTAGTTGTGGAGTTTCTAGTTGTTGAGTTTCTAGTTGTGGAGTTTCTAGTTGTGGAGTTTCTTGTTGCGGAGTCCCTAGTTGTAGAGTTTCTAGTTGTGGAGTTTCTGGATGTGGAGTTTTTAGTTGAGGAGTTTCTAGTTGTGAAGTTTCTAGTTGTGGAGTTTCTAGTTTTGGAGTTTCTAGTTGTGGAGTTTCTAGTTGTGGAGTTTCTAGTTGCGGAGTTTCTAGTTGTGGAGTTTCTAGTTGCGGAGTTTCTAGTTGTGGAGTTTCTAGTTGCGGAGTCTCAAGCTGTGGAGTTTCTAGTTGTGGAGTTTCCAGTTATGGAGTTTTGAGTTGTGGAGTTTCTAGTTGCAGAGTCTCTAGTTGTGGAGTTTCAAGTTGTGGAGTCTCTAGTTGTGGAGTTTCTAGTTGCCGAGTTTCCAGTTGTGGAGTATCTAGTAGTGAAGTTACCAGTTGTGGAGTTTCTAGTTGTGGAGTTTCTTGTTGCGGAGTCCCTAGTTGTAGAGTTTCTAGTTGTGGAGTTTCTGGTTGTGGAGTTTTTAGTTGAGGAGTTTCTAGTTGTGAAGTTTCTAGTTGTGGAGTTTCTAGTTTTGGAGTTTCTAGTTGTGGAGTTTCTAGTTGGAGTCTTCTGTTGCGGAGTTTCTAGTTGCGGAGTTTCTAGTTCGGGAGTTTCCAGTTGTGGAGTTTTTAGTTGTGGAGTTTCTAGTTGTTGAATTTCTAGTTGGAAGTCTCTAGTTGTAGATTTTCTATTTGTGGAGTCTCTAGTTTAGGAATTTCCAGTTGAAGAGTTTTTAGTTGTGGAGTGTCTAGTTGTGGAGTTTCCAGTTGTGAAGTTTCGAGTTGTGGAGTTTCGAGTTTTGGAGTTTCTAGTTGTGGAGTTTTGAGTTGTGGAGTTTCTAGTTGTGGAGTTTCTAGTTGCGGAATCTCTAGCTGTGGATTTTCTAGTTGCGTAACTTAGGGTTGTGAGGTTTTAATTTGTGGACTTTCTAGTTGTGGAGTTTCTAGTTGTGGAGTTTCTAGTTGTGGAGTTTCTAGTTGTGGAGTCTCTAGTTGTGTAGTTTCTAGCTGCGGAGTTTCTAGTTGCGGAGTTTCTATTTGTGGAGTATCTAGCTGCGGAGTTTCTAGTTGCAGAGTCTCTGATTGTGGAGTTTCTAGTTGCGGATTCTCTAGTTGTCGAGTTACTAGTTGTGGAGTTTCTAGTTGTGGAGTTTCCAGTTGTGGAGTTATAGTTGTGGACTTTCTAGACATGAAATTTCTTGTAGCCCAGTCTCTATTTGTGTAGCTTGTAGTTGTGGAGTTTCTAGTTGTTGAGCTTCTAGTTGTCGAGTCTCTAGTTGCAGAGTTTCTAGTTCTGGAGTTTCTAGCTGTGTAGTTTCTAGTTGTGGAGTTTCTGGTTGTGGAGTTTCTAGTTGTGGAGTTTCAAGTTGTGGAGTTTCTAGTTGTGGAGTCTCAAGTTGTGGAGTTTAAAGTTGTGGAGTTTGAAGTTGTTGAGTCTCTAGTTGTGGAGTTTCTAGTTGCAGAGTATCTAGTTGTGGAGTTTCCAGTTGTGGAGTTTCTAGTTGTGGAGTTGCGGAGTCTCTGGTTGTGGAGTTTCTAGTTGTGGAGTTTCTAGTTGTGGAGTTTCGAGTTGTGGAGTCTCTAGTTGTGGAGTTTCTAGTTGTGGAGTTTCCAGTTGTGGAGTTTCTAGTTGCAGAGTTTTTAATAGCGTAGTTTCTAGTGGTGAAGCTTCAAGTTGCGGAGTCTCAAGTTGTGGAGTTTCCAGTTGTGTAGTTTTTAGTTGTGGAGTTTCTAGTTGTGGAGTTTCTAGTTGTGGAGTCTCTAGTTGCGGAGTTTCTAGTGGTGAAGTTTCTAGTTGTGGAGTTTCTAGTTTTGGAGTTTCTAGTTGTGGAGTTTTTAGTTGTAGAGTCTCCTGTTGCGGAGTTTCTAGTTGCGGAGTTTCTAGTTCGGGAGTTTCCAGTTGCGGAGTTTCTAGTTGTGGAGTCTCAAGTTGCGGAGTTTAAACTTTTGGAGTTTCAAGTTGTGGAGTCTATAGTTGTGGAGTTTCTAGTTGTAGATTTTCTAGTTGTGGAGTATCTAGTTGTGGATTTTCCAGTTGTGGAGTTTCTAGTTGTTGAGTTGTGCAGTCTCTAGTTGTTGAGTTTCTGGTTGCAGATTCTCTAGTTGTGGAGTTTCAAGTTGTGGAGTCTCTAGATGTGGAGTTTCTAGTTGCGGAGTTTCTAGTTGTGGAGTTTCAAGTTGCGGAGTCTCAAGCTGTGGAGTTTCTAGTTGTTGAGTTTTTAGTTGTGGAGTTTCTAGTTTGAAGTCTCTAGTTGTAGATTCTCTAGTTGTGGAGTCTCTAGTTTAGGAGTTTCTAGTTGAAGAGTTTTTTGTTGTGGAGTGTCTAGTTTTGGAGTTTCCAGTTGTGGTTTCGAGTTGTGGAGTTTCTAGTTGCAGAGTCTCTAGTTGTGGAGTTTGAAGTTGTAGAGTCTCTAGTCGTGGAGTTTCTAGTTGCCGAGTTTCCAGTTGTGGGGTATCTAGTAGTCGAGTTTCGAGTTGTGGAGTTTCTAGTTGTGGAGTTTCCAGTTGTGGAGTCCCTAGTTGTGGAGTTTCTAGTTGCGGAGTTTCTAGTTGTGGAGTTTCAAGTTGCGGAGTTTCTAGTTGTGGAGTTGCGGAGTCTCTGGTTGTGGAGTTTCTAGTTGTGGAGTCTCTAGTTGTGGAGTTTCTAGTTGTGGAGTTTCTAGTTGTGGAGTTTCTAGTTGTGGATTTTCTAGTTGTGGAGTTTCGAGTTTTGGAGTTTCTAGTTGTGGAGTTTTGAGTTGTGGAGTTTCTAGTTATGGAGTTTCTAGTTGCGGAATCTCTAGCTGTGGATTTTCTAGTTGCGTAACTTAAGATTGTGAAGTTTTAATTTGTGGACTTTCATTTGTGGAGTTTCTAGTTGTGGAGTTTCTAGTTGTGGAGTCTCTAGTTGTGTAGTTTCTAGCTGCGGAGTTTCTAGTTGCGGAGTTTCTATTTGTGGAGTATCTAGCTGCGGAGTTTCTAGTTGCAGAGTCTCTGATTGTGGAGTTTCTAGTTGCGGATTCTCTAGTTGTCGAGTTTCTAGTTGTGGAGTTTCTAGTTGTGGAGTTTCCAGTAGTGGAGTTAAAGTTGTGGACTTTCTTGACATGAAATTTCTTGTAGCCGAGTCACTATTTGTGTAGCTTGTAGTTGTGGAGTTTCTAGTTGTTGAGTTTCTAGTTGTCGAGTCTCTAGTTGCAGAGTTTCTAGTTGTTGAGTCTCTAGTTGTGGAGTTTCTAGTTGCAGAGTATCTAGTTGTGGAGTTTCTAGCTGTGTAGTTTCTAGTTGTGGAGTTGCGGAGTCTCTGGTTGTGGAGTTTCTAGTTGTGGAGTTTCTAGTTGTGGAGTTTCGAGTTGTGGAGTCTCTAGTTGTGGAGTTTCTAGTTGTGGAGTTTCCAGTTGTGGAGTTTCGAGTTGTGGAGTCTCTAGTTGTGGAGTTTAAAGTTGTAGAGTTTGAAGTTGTTGAGTCTCTAGTTGTGGAGTTTCTAGTTGCAGAGTATCTAGTTGTGGAGTTTCTAGTTGTGGAGTTTCTAGTTGTGGAGTTGCGGAGTCTCTGGTTGTGGAGTTTCTAGTTGTGGAGTTTCTAGTTGTGGAGTTTCTAGTTGTGGAGTCTCTAGTTGCGGAGTTTCTAGTTGTGAAGTTTCTAGTTGTGGAGTTTCTAGTTTTGGAGTTTCTAGTTGTGGAGTTTCTAGTTGTAAAGTCTCCTGTTGCGGAGTTTCTAGTTGCGGAGTTTCTAGTTCGGGAGTTTCCAGTTGCGGAGTTTCTAGTTGTGGAGTCTCAAGTTGTGGAGTTTAAACTTTTGGAGTTTCAAGTTGTGGAGTCTATAGTTGTGGAGTTTCTAGTTGTAGATTTTCTAGTTGTGGAGTATCTAGTTGTGGATTTTCCAGTTGTGGAGTTTCTAGTTGTTGAGTTGCGCAGTCTCTAGTTGTTGAGTTTCTGGTTGCAGAGTCTCTAGTTGTGGAGTTTCAAGTTGTGGAGTCTCTAGATGTGGATTTTCTAGTTGCGGAGTTTCTAGTTGTGGAGTTTCAAGTTGCGGAGTCTCAAGCTGTGGAGTTTCTAGTTGTTGAGTTTTTAGTTGTGGAGTTTCTAGTTTGAAGTCTCTAGTTGTAGATTCTCTAGTTGTGGAGTCTCTAGTTTAGGAGTTTCTAGTTGAAGAGTTTTTTGTGGTGGAGTGTCTAGTTTTGGAGTTTCCAGTTGTGGTTTCTAGTTGAGGAGTTTCTAGTTGCAGAGTCTCTAGTTGTGGAGTTTGAAGTTGTAGAGTCTCTAGTCGTGGAGTTTGTAGTTGCCGTGTTTCCAGTTGTGGAGTATCTAGTAGCCGAGTTTCGAGTTGTGGAGTTTCTAGTTGTGGAGTTTCCAGTTGTGGAGTCCCTAGTTGTGGAGTTTCTAGTTGCGGAGTTTCTAGTTGTGGAGTTTCAAGTTGCGGAGTCTCAAGCTGTGGAGTTTCTAGTTGCAGAGTCTCTGATTGTGGAGTTTCTAGTTGCGGATTCTCTAGTTGTCGAGTTTCTAGTTGTGGAGTTTCTTGTTGTGGAGTTTCCAGTTGTGGAGTTATAGTTGTGGACTTTCTAGACATGAAATTTCTTGTAGCCGAGTCTCTATTTGTGCAGCTTGTAGTTGTGGAGTTTCTAGTTGTTGAGTTTCTAGTTGTCGAGTCTCTAGTTGCAGAGTTTCTAGTTGTGGAGTTTCTAGCTGTGTAGTTTCTAGTTGTGGAGTTTCTGGTAGTGGAATTTCTAGTTGTGGAGTTTCAAGTTGTGAAGTTTCTAGTTGTGGAGTTTCTAGTTTTGGAGTTTCCTGTTGTGGAGTTTCAAGTTGTAGAGTCTTCTGTTGCGGAGTTTCTAGTTGCAGAGTTTCTAGTTGGGGAGTTTCCAGTTGTGGAGTTTCTAGTTGTGGAGTTTCTAGTTGTGAAGTCTCAAGTTGTGGAGTTTAAACTTGTGGAGTTTCAAGTTGTGGAGTCTATAGTTGTAGAGTTTCTAGTTGTAGATTTTCTAGTTGTGGAGTATCTAGTTGTGGATTTTCCAGTTGTGGAGTTTCTAGTTGTTGAGTTGCGGAGTATCTAGTTGTTGAGTTTCTAGTTGCAGAGTTTCTAGTTGTGGAATTTCAAGTTGTGGAGTCTCTAGATGTGGAGTTTCTAGGTGTCGAGTTTCCAGTTGTGGAGTATGTTTTAGTGGAGTTTCGAGTTGTGGAGTTTCTAGTTGTGGAGTTTGTAGTTGTGGAGTCCCTAGTTGTGGAGTATCTAGTTGCGGAGTTTCTAGTTGTGGAGTTTCAAGTTGCGGAGTCTCAAGCTGTGGAGTTTCTAGTTGTGGAGTTTTGAGTTGTGGAGTTTCTAGTTATGGAGTTTCTAGTTGCGGAATCTCTAGCTGTGGATTTTCTAGTTGCGTAACTTAAGATTGTGAAGTTTTAATTTGTGGACTTTCATTTGTGGAGTTTCTAGTTGTGGAGTTTCTAGTTGTGGAGTCTCTAGTTGTGTAGTTTCTAGCTGCGGAGTTTCTAGTTGTGGAGTTTCTATTTGTGTAGTATCTAGCAGCGGAGTTTCTAGTTGCAGAGTCTCTGATTGTGGAGTTTCTAGTTGCGGATTCTCTAGTTGTCGAGTTTCTAGTTGTGGAGTTTCTAGTTGTGGAGTTTCCAGTAGAGGAGTTAAAGTTGTGGACTTTCTTGACATGAAATTTCTTGTAGCCGAGTCACTATTTGTGTAGCTTGTAGTTGTGGAGTTTCTAGTTGTTGAGTTTCTAGTTGTCGAGTCTCTAGTTGCAGAGTATCTAGTTGTGGAGTTTCTAGTTGTGGAGTTTCTAGTTGTGGAGTTGCGGAGTCTCTGGTTGTGGAGTTTCTAGTTGTGGAGTTTCTAGTTGTGGAGTTTCTAGTTGTGGAGTCTCTAGTTGCGGAGTTTCTAGTTGTGAAGTTTCTAGTTGTGGAGTTTCTAGTTTTGGAGTTTCTAGTTGTGGAGTTTCTAGTTGTAAAGTCTCCTGTTGCGGAGTTTCTAGTTGCGGAGTTTCTAGTTCGGGAGTTTCCAGTTGCGGAGTTTCTAGTTGTGGAGTCTCAAGTTGTGGAGTTTAAACTTTTGGAGTTTCAAGTTGTGGAGTCTATAGTTGTGGAGTTTCTAGTTGTAGATTTTCTAGTTGTGGAGTATCTAGTTGTGGATTTTCCAGTTGTGGAGTTTCTAGTTGTTGAGTTGCGCAGTCTCTAGTTGTTGAGTTTCTGGTTGCAGAGTCTCTAGTTGTGGAGTTTTAAGTTGTGGAGTCTCTAGATGTGGATTTTCTAGTTGCGGAGTTTCTAGTTGTGGAGTTTCAAGTTGCGGAGTCTCAAGCTGTGGAGTTTCTAGTTGTTGAGTTTTTAGTTGTGGAGTTTCTAGTTTGAAGTCTCTAGTTGTAGATTCTCTAGTTGTGGAGTCTCTAGTTTAGGAGTTTCTAGTTGAAGAGTTTTTTGTGGTGGAGTGTCTAGTTTTGGAGTTTCCAGTTGTGGTTTCTAGTTGAGGAGTTTCTAGTTGCAGAGTCTCTAGTTGTGGAGTTTGAAGTTGTAGAGTCTCTAGTCGTGGAGTTTGTAGTTGCCGAGTTTCCAGTTGTGGAGTATCTAGTAGCCGAGTTTCGAGTTGTGGAGTTTCTAGTTGTGGAGTTTCCAGTTGTGGAGTCCCTAGTTGTGGAGTTTCTAGTTGCGGAGTTTCTAGTTGTGGAGTTTCAAGTTGCGGAGTCTCAAGCTGTGGAGTTTCTAGTAGCAGAGTCTCTGATTGTGGAGTTTCTAGTTGCGGATTCTCTAGTTGTCGAGTTTCTAGTTGTGGAGTTTCTTGTTGTGGAGTTTCCAGTTGTGGAGTTATAGTTGTGGACTTTCTAGACATGAAATTTCTTGTAGCCGAGTCTCTATTTGTGCAGCTTGTAGTTGTGGAGTTTCTAGTTGTTGAGTTTCTAGTTGTCGAGTCTCTAGTTGCAGAGTTTCTAGTTGTGGAGTTTCTAGCTGTGTAGTTTCTAGTTGTGGAGTTTCTGGTTGTGGAGTTTCTAGTTGTGGAGTTTCAAGTTGTGAAGTTTCTAGTTGTGGAGTTTCTAGTTTTGGAGTTTCCTGTTGTGGAGTTTCAAGTTGTAGAGTCTTCTGTTGCGGAGTTTCTAGTTGCGGAGTTTCTAGTTGGGGAGTTTCCAGTTGTGGAGTTTCTAGTTGTGGAGTTTCTAGTTGTGAAGTCTCAAGTTGTGGAGTTTAAACTTGTGGAGTTTCAAGTTGTGGAGTCTATAGTTGTAGAGTTTCTAGTTGTAGATTTTCTAGTTGTGGAGTATCTAGTTGTGGATTTTCCAGTTGTGGAGTTTCTAGTTGTTGAGTTGCGGAGTATCTAGTTGTTGAGTTTCTAGTTGCAGAGTTTCTAGTTGTGGAATTTCAAGTTGTGGAGTCTCTAGATGTGGAGTTTCTAGGTGTCGAGTTTCCAGTTGTGGAGTATGTTTTAGTGGAGTTTCGAGTTGTGGAGTTTCTAGTTGTGGAGTTTGTAGTTGTGGAGTCCCTAGTTGTGGAGTATCTAGTTGCGGAGTTTCTAGTTGTGGAGTTTCAAGTTGCGGAGTCTCAAGCTGTGGAGTTTCTAGTTGTGGAGTTTTGAGTTGTGGAGTTTCTAGTTATGGAGTTTCTAGTTGCGGAATCTCTAGCTGTGGATTTTCTAGTTGCGTAACTTAAGATTGTGAAGTTTTAATTTGTGGACTTTCATTTGTGGAGTTTCTAGTTGTGGAGTTTCTAGTTGTGGAGTCTCTAGTTGTGTAGTTTCTAGCTGCGGAGTTTCTAGTTGTGGAGTTTCTATTTGTGGAGTATCTAGCTGCGGAGTTTCTAGTTGCAGAGTCTCTGATTGTGGAGTTTCTAGTTGCGGATTCTCTAGTTGTCGAGTTTCTAGTTGTGGAGTTTCTAGTTGTGGAGTTTCCAGTAGTGGAGTTAAAGTTGTGGACTTTCTTGACATGAAATTTCTTGTAGCCGAGTCACTATTTGTGTAGCTTGTAGTTGTGGAGTTTCTAGTTGTTGAGTTTCTAGTTGTCGAGTCTCTAGTTGCAGAGTTTCTAGTTGTTGAGTCTCTAGTTGTGGAGTTTCTAGTTGCAGAGTATCTAGTTGTGGAGTTTCTAGCTGTGTAGTTTCTAGTTGTGGAGTTGCGGAGTCTCTGGTTGTGGAGTTTCTAGTTGTGGAGTTTCGAGTTGTGGAGTCTCTAGTTGTGGAGTTTCTAGTTGTGGAGTTTCCAGTTGTGGAGTTTCGAGTTGTGGAGTCTCTAGTTGTGGAGTTTAAAGTTGTACAGTTTGAAGTTGTTGAGTCTCTAGTTGTGGAGTTTCTAGTTGCAGAGTATCTAGTTGTGGAGTTTCTAGTTGTGGAGTTTCTAGTTGTGGAGTTGCGGAGTCTCTGGTTGTGGAGTTTCTAGTTGTGGAGTTTCTAGTTGTGGAGTTTCTAGTTGTGGAGTCTCTAGTTGCGGAGTTTCTAGTTCTGAAGTTTCTAGTTGTGGAGTTTCTAGTTTTGGAGTTTCTAGTTGTGGAGTTTCTAGTTGTAGAGTCTCCTGTTGCGGAGTTTCTAGTTGCGGAGTTTCTAGTTCGGGAGTTTCCAGTTGCGGAGTTTCTAGTTGCAGAGTCTCTAGTTGTGGAGTTTGAAGTTGTAGAGTCTCTAGTCGTGGAGTTTCTAGTTGCCGAGTTTCCAGTTGTGGAGTATCTAGTAGTCGAGTTTCGAGTTGTGGAGTTTCTAGTTGTGGAGTTTCCAGTTGTGGAGTCCCTAGTTGTGGAGTTTCTAGTTGCGGAGTTTCTAGTTGTGGAGTTTCAAGTTGCGGAGTTTCTAGTTGTGGAGTTGCGGAGTCTCTGGTTGTGGAGTTTCTAGTTGTGGAGTCTCTAGTTGTGGAGTTTCTAGTTGTGGAGTTTCTAGTTGTGGAGTTTCTAGTTGTGGATTTTCCAGTTGTGGAGTTTCGAGTTTTGGAGTTTCTAGTTGTGGAGTTTTGAGTTGTGGAGTTTCTAGTTATGGAGTTTCTAGTTGCGGAATCTCTAGCTGTGGATTTTCTAGTTGCGTAACTTAAGATTGTGAAGTTTTAATTTGTGGACTTTCATTTGTGGAGTTTCTAGTTGTGGAGTTTCTAGTTGTGGAGTCTCTAGTTGTGTAGTTTCTAGCTGCGGAGTTTCTAGTTGCGGAGTTTCTATTTGTGGAGTATCTAGCTGCGGAGTTTCTAGTTGCAGAGTCTCTGATTGTGGAGTTTCTAGTTGCGGATTCTCTAGTTGTCGAGTTTCTAGTTGTGGAGTTTCTAGTTGTGGAGTTTCCAGTAGTGGAGTTAAAGTTGTGGACTTTCTTGACATGAAATTTCTTGTAGCCGAGTCACTATTTGTGTAGCTTGTAGTTGTGGAGTTTCTAGTTGTTGAGTTTCTAGTTGTCGAGTCTCTAGTTGCAGAGTTTCTAGTTGTTGAGTCTCTAGTTGTGGAGTTTCTAGTTGCAGAGTATCTAGTTGTGGAGTTTCTAGCTGTGTAGTTTCTAGTTGTGGAGTTGCGGAGTCTCTGGTTGTGGAGTTTCTAGTTGTGGAGTTTCTAGTTGTGGAGTTTCGAGTTGTGGAGTCTCTAGTTGTGGAGTTTCTAGTTGTGGAGTTTCCAGTTGTGGAGTTTCGAGTTGTGGAGTCTCTAGTTGTGGAGTTTAAAGTTGTAGAGTTTGAAGTTGTTGAGTCTCTAGTTGTGGAGTTTCTAGTTGCAGGGTATCTAGTTGTGGAGTTTCTAGTTGTGGAGTTTCTAGTTGTGGAGTTGCGGAGTCTCTGGTTGTGGAGTTTCTAGTTGTGGAGTTTCTAGTTGTGGAGTTTCTAGTTGTGGAGTCTCTAGTTGCGGAGTTTCTAGTTGTGAAGTTTCTAGTTGTGGAGTTTCTAGTTTTGGAGTTTCTAGTTGTGGAGTTTCTAGTTGTAAAGTCTCCTGTTGCGGAGTTTCTAGTTGCGGAGTTTCTAGTTCGGGAGTTTCCAGTTGCGGAGTTTCTAGTTGTGGAGTCTCAAGTTGTGGAGTTTAAACTTTTGGAGTTTCAAGTTGTGGAGTCTATAGTTGTGGAGTTTCTAGTTGTAGATTTTCTAGTTGTGGAGTATCTAGTTGTGGATTTTCCAGTTGTGGAGTTTCTAGTTGTTGAGTTGCGCAGTCTCTAGTTGTTGAGTTTCTGGTTGCAGAGTCTCTAGTTGTGGAGTTTCAAGTTGTGGAGTCTCTAGATGTGGATTTTCTAGTTGCGGAGTTTCTAGTTGTGGAGTTTCAAGTTGCGGAGTCTCAAGCTGTGGAGTTTCTAGTTGTTGAGTTTTTAGTTGTGGAGTTTCTAGTTTGAAGTCTCTAGTTGTAGATTCTCTAGTTGCAGAGTCTCTAGTTGTGGAGTTTGAAGTTGTAGAGTCTCTAGTCGTGGAGTTTGTAGTTGCCGAGTTTCCAGTTGTGGAGTATCTAGTAGCCGAGTTTCGAGTTGTGGAGTTTCTAGTTGTGGAGTTTCCAGTTGTGGAGTCCCTAGTTGTGGAGTTTCTAGTTGCGGAGTTTCTAGTTGTGGAGTTTCAAGTTGCGGAGTCTCAAGCTGTGGAGTTTCTAGTTGCAGAGTCTCTGATTGTGGAGTTTCTAGTTGCGGATTCTCTAGTTGTCGAGTTTCTAGTTGTGGAGTTTCTTGTTGTGGAGTTTCCAGTTGTGGAGTTATAGTTGTGGACTTTCTAGACATGAAATTTCTTGTAGCCGAGTCTCTATTTGTGCAGCTTGTAGTTGTGGAGTTTCTAGTTGTTGAGTTTCTAGTTGTCGAGTCTCTAGTTGCAGAGTTTCTAGTTGTGGAGTTTCTAGCTGTGTAGTTTCTAGTTGTGGAGTTTCTGGTTGTGGAGTTTCTAGTTGTGGAGTTTCAAGTTGTGAAGTTTCTAGTTGTGGAGTTTCTAGTTTTGGAGTTTCCTGTTGTGGAGTTTCAAGTTGTAGAGTCTTCTGTTGCGGAGTTTCTAGTTGCGGAGTTTCTAGTTGGGGAGTTTCCAGTTGTGGAGTTTCTAGTTGTGGAGTTTCTAGTTGTGAAGTCTCAAGTTGTGGAGTTTAAACTTGTGGAGTTTCAAGTTGTGGAGTCTATAGTTGTAGAGTTTCTAGTTGTAGATTTTCTAGTTGTGGAGTATCTAGTTGTGGATTTTCCAGTTGTGGAGTTTCTAGTTGTTGAGTTGCGGAGTATCTAGTTGTTGAGTTTCTAGTTGCAGAGTTTCTAGTTGTGGAATTTCAAGTTGTGGAGTCTCTAGATGTGGAGTTTCTAGGTGTCGAGTTTCCAGTTGTGGAGTATGTTTTAGTGGAGTTTCGAGTTGTGGAGTTTCTAGTTGTGGAGTTTGTAGTTGTGGAGTCCCTAGTTGTGGAGTATCTAGTTGCGGAGTTTCTAGTTGTGGAGTTTCAAGTTGCGGAGTCTCAAGCTGTGGAGTTTCTAGTTGTGGAGTTTTGAGTTGTGGAGTTTCTAGTTATGGAGTTTCTAGTTGCGGAATCTCTAGCTGTGGATTTTCTAGTTGCGTAACTTAAGATTGTGAAGTTTTAATTTGTGGACTTTCATTTGTGGAGTTTCTAGTTGTGGAGTTTCTAGTTGTGGAGTCTCTAGTTGTGTAGTTTCTAGCTGCGGAGTTTCTAGTTGTGGAGTTTCTATTTGTGGAGTATCTAGCTGCGGAGTTTCTAGTTGCAGAGTCTCTGATTGTGGAGTTTCTAGTTGCGGATTCTCTAGTTGTCGAGTTTCTAGTTGTGGAGTTTCTAGTTGTGGAGTTTCCAGTAGTGGAGTTAAAGTTGTGGACTTTCTTGACATGAAATTTCTTGTAGCCGAGTCACTATTTGTGTAGCTTGTAGTTGTGGAGTTTCTAGTTGTTGAGTTTCTAGTTGTCGAGTCTCTAGTTGCAGAGTTTCTAGTTGTTGAGTCTCTAGTTGTGGAGTTTCTAGTTGCAGAGTATCTAGTTGTGGAGTTTCTAGCTGTGTAGTTTCTAGTTGTGGAGTTGCGGAGTCTCTGGTTGTGGAGTTTCTAGTTGTGGAGTTTCTAGTTGTGGAGTTTCGAGTTGTGGAGTCTCTAGTTGTGGAGTTTCTAGTTGTGGAGTTTCCAGTTGTGGAGTTTCGAGTTGTGGAGTCTCTAGTTGTGGAGTTTAAAGTTGTACAGTTTGAAGTTGTTGAGTCTCTAGTTGTGGAGTTTCTAGTTGCAGAGTATCTAGTTGTGGAGTTTCTAGTTGTGGAGTTTCTAGTTGTGGAGTTGCGGAGTCTCTGGTTGTGGAGTTTCTAGTTGTGGAGTTTCTAGTTGTGGAGTTTCTAGTTGTGGAGTCTCTAGTTGCGGAGTTTCTAGTTCTGAAGTTTCTAGTTGTGGAGTTTCTAGTTTTGGAGTTTCTAGTTGTGGAGTTTCTAGTTGTAGAGTCTCCTGTTGCGGAGTTTCTAGTTGCGGAGTTTCTAGTTCGGGAGTTTCCAGTTGCGGAGTTTCTAGTTGCAGAGTCTCTAGTTGTGGAGTTTGAAGTTGTAGAGTCTCTAGTCGTGGAGTTTCTAGTTGCCGAGTTTCCAGTTGTGGAGTATCTAGTAGTCGAGTTTCGAGTTGTGGAGTTTCTAGTTGTGGAGTTTCCAGTTGTGGAGTCCCTAGTTGTGGAGTTTCTAGTTGCGGAGTTTCTAGTTGTGGAGTTTCAAGTTGCGGAGTTTCTAGTTGTGGAGTTGCGGAGTCTCTGGTTGTGGAGTTTCTAGTTGTGGAGTCTCTAGTTGTGGAGTTTCTAGTTGTGGAGTTTCTAGTTGTGGAGTTTCTAGTTGTGGATTTTCCAGTTGTGGAGTTTCGAGTTTTGGAGTTTCTAGTTGTGGAGTTTTGAGTTGTGGAGTTTCTAGTTATGGAGTTTCTAGTTGCGGAATCTCTAGCTGTGGATTTTCTAGTTGCGTAACTTAAGATTGTGAAGTTTTAATTTGTGGACTTTCATTTGTGGAGTTTCTAGTTGTGGAGTTTCTAGTTGTGGAGTCTCTAGTTGTGTAGTTTCTAGCTGCGGAGTTTCTAGTTGCGGAGTTTCTATTTGTGGAGTATCTAGCTGCGGAGTTTCTAGTTGCAGAGTCTCTGATTGTGGAGTTTCTAGTTGCGGATTCTCTAGTTGTCGAGTTTCTAGTTGTGGAGTTTCTAGTTGTGGAGTTTCCAGTAGTGGAGTTAAAGTTGTGGACTTTCTTGACATGAAATTTCTTGTAGCCGAGTCACTATTTGTGTAGCTTGTAGTTGTGGAGTTTCTAGTTGTTGAGTTTCTAGTTGTCGAGTCTCTAGTTGCAGAGTTTCTAGTTGTTGAGTCTCTAGTTGTGGAGTTTCTAGTTGCAGAGTATCTAGTTGTGGAGTTTCTAGCTGTGTAGTTTCTAGTTGTGGAGTTGCGGAGTCTCTGGTTGTGGAGTTTCTAGTTGTGGAGTTTCTAGTTGTGGAGTTTCGAGTTGTGGAGTCTCTAGTTGTGGAGTTTCTAGTTGTGGAGTTTCCAGTTGTGGAGTCTCTAGTTGTGGAGTTTGAAGTTGTAGAGTCTCTAGTCGTGGAGTTTGTAGTTGCCGAGTTTCCAGTTGTGGAGTATCTAGTAGCCGAGTTTCGAGTTGTGGAGTTTCTAGTTGTGGAGTTTCCAGTTGTGGAGTCCCTAGTTGTGGAGTTTCTAGTTGCGGAGTTTCTAGTTGTGGAGTTTCAAGTTGCGGAGTCTCAAGCTGTGGAGTTTCTAGTTGCAGAGTCTCTGATTGTGGAGTTTCTAGTTGCGGATTCTCTAGTTGTCGAGTTTCTAGTTGTGGAGTTTCTTGTTGTGGAGTTTCCAGTTGTGGAGTTATAGTTGTGGACTTTCTAGACATGAAATTTCTTGTAGCCGAGTCTCTATTTGTGCAGCTTGTAGTTGTGGAGTTTCTAGTTGTTGAGTTTCTAGTTGTCGAGTCTCTAGTTGCAGAGTTTCTAGTTGTGGAGTTTCTAGCTGTGTAGTTTCTAGTTGTGGAGTTTCTGGTTGTGGAGTTTCTAGTTGTGGAGTTTCAAGTTGTGAAGTTTCTAGTTGTGGAGTTTCTAGTTTTGGAGTTTCCTGTTGTGGAGATTCAAGTTGTAGAGTCTTCTGTTGCGGAGTTTCTAGTTGCGGTGTTTCTAGTTGGGGAGTTTCCAGTTGTGGAGTTTCTAGTTGTGGAGTTTCTAGTTGTGAAGTCTCAAGTTGTGGAGTTTAAACTTGTGGAGTTTCAAGTTGTGGAGTCTATAGTTGTAGAGTTTCTAGTTGTAGATTTTCTAGTTGTGGAGTATCTAGTTGTGGATTTTCCAGTTGTGGAGTTTCTAGTTGTTGAGTTGCGGAGTATCTAGTTGTTGAGTTTCTAGTTGCAGAGTTTCTAGTTGTGGAATTTCAAGTTGTGGAGTCTCTAGATGTGGAGTTTCTAGGTGTCGAGTTTCCAGTTGTGGAGTATGTTTTAGTGGAGTTTCGAGTTGTGGAGTTTCTAGTTGTGGAGTTTGTAGTTGTGGAGTCCCTAGTTGTGGAGTATCTAGTTGCGGAGTTTCTAGTTGTGGAGTTTCAAGTTGCGGAGTCTCAAGCTGTGGAGTTTCTAGTTGTGGAGTTTTGAGTTGTGGAGTTTCTAGTTATGGAGTTTCTAGTTGCGGAATCTCTAGCTGTGGATTTTCTAGTTGCGTAACTTAAGATTGTGAAGTTTTAATTTGTGGACTTTCATTTGTGGAGTTTCTAGTTGTGGAGTTTCTAGTTGTGGAGTCTCTAGTTGTGTAGTTTCTAGCTGCGGAGTTTCTAGTTGTGGAGTTTCTATTTGTGGAGTATCTAGCTGCGGAGTTTCTAGTTGCAGAGTCTCTGATTGTGGAGTTTTTAGTGGCGGATTCTCTAGTTGTCGAGTTTCTAGTTGTGGAGTTTCTAGTTGTGGAGTTTCCAGTAGTGGAGTTTCGAGTTGTTGAGTCTCTAGTTGTGGAGTTTAAAGTTGTACAGTTTGAAGTTGTTGAGTCTCTAGTTGTGGAGTTTCTAGTTGCAGAGTATCTAGTTGTGGAGTTTCTAGTTGTGGAGTTTCTAGTTGTGGAGTTGCGGAGTCTCTGGTTGTGGAGTTTCTAGTTGTGGAGTTTCTAGTTGTGGAGTTTCTAGTTGTGGAGTCTCTAGTTGCGGAGTTTCTAGTTTTGAAGTTTCTAGTTGTGGAGTTTCTAGTTTTGGAGTTTCTAGTTGTGGAGTTTCTAGTTGTAGAGTCTCCTGTTGCGGAGTTTCTAGTTGCGGAGTTTCTAGTTCGGGAGTTTCCAGTTGCGGAGTTTCTAGTTGTGGAGTCTCAAGTTGTGGAGTTTAAACTTTTGGAGTTTCAAGTTGTGGAGTCTATAGTTGTGGAGTTTCTAGTTGTAGATTTTCTAGTTGTGGAGTATCTAGTTGTGGATTTTCCAGTTGTGGAGTTTCTAGTTGTTGAGTTGCGCAGTCTCTAGTTGTTGAGTTTCTGGTTGCAGAGTCTCTAGTTGTGGAGTTTCAAGTTGTGGAGTCTCTAGATGTGGATTTTCTAGTTGCGGAGTTTCTAGTTGTGGAGTTTCAAGTTGCGGAGTCTCAAGCTGTGGAGTTTCTAGTTGTTGAGTTTTTAGTTGTGGAGTTTCTAGTTTGAAGTCTCTAGTTGTAGATTCTCTAGTTGTGGAGTCTCTAGTTTAGGAGTTTCTAGTTGAAGAGTTTTTTGTGGTGGAGTGTCTAGTTTTGGAGTTTCCAGTTGTGGTTTCTAGTTGAGGAGTTTCTAGTTGCAGAGTCTCTAGTTGTGGAGTTTGAAGTTGTAGAGTCTCTAGTCGTGGAGTTTGTAGTTGCCGAGTTTCCAGTTGTGGAGTATCTAGTAGCCGAGTTTCGAGTTGTGGAGTTTCTAGTTGTGGAGTTTCCAGTTGTGGAGTCCCTAGTTGTGGAGTTTCTAGTTGCGGAGTTTCTAGTTGTGGAGTTTCAAGTTGCGGAGTCTCAAGCTGTGGAGTTTCTAGTTGCAGAGTCTCTGATTGTGGAGTTTCTAGTTGCGGATTCTCTAGTTGTCGAGTTTCTAGTTGTGGAGTTTCTTGTTGTGGAGTTTCCAGTTGTGGAGTTATAGTTGTGGACTTTCTAGACATGAAATTTCTTGTAGCCGAGTCTCTATTTGTGTAGCTTGTAGTTGTGGAGTTTCTAGTTGTTGAGTTTCTAGTTGTCGTGTCTCTAGTTGCAGAGTTTCTAGTTGTGGAGTTTCTAGCTGTGTAGTTTCTAGTTGTGGAGTTTCTGGTTGTGGAGTTTCTAGTTGTGGAGTTTCAAGTTGTGAAGTTTCTAGTTGTGGAGTTTCTAGTTTTGGAGTTTCCTGTTGTGGAGTTTCAAGTTGTAGAGTCTTCTGTTGCGGAGTTTCTAGTTGCGGAGTTTCTAGTTGGGGAGTTTCCAGTTGTGGAGTTTCTAGTTGTGGAGTTTCTAGTTGTGAAGTCTCAAGTTGTGGAGTTTAAACTTGTGGAGTTTCAAGTTGTGGAGTCTATAGTTGTAGAGTTTCTAGTTGTAGATTTTCTAGTTGTGGAGTATCTAGTTGTGGATTTTCCAGTTGTGGAGTTTCTAGTTGTTGAGTTGCGGAGTATCTAGTTGTTGAGTTTCTAGTTGCAGAGTTTCTAGTTGTGGAATTTCAAGTTGTGGAGTCTCTAGATGTGGAGTTTCTAGGTGTCGAGTTTCCAGTTGTGGAGTATGTTTTAGTGGAGTTTCGAGTTGTGGAGTTTCTAGTTGTGGAGTTTTTAGTTGTGGAGTCCCTAGTTGTGGAGTATCTAGTTGCGGAGTTTCTAGTTGTGGAGTTTCAAGTTGCGGAGTCTCAAGCTGTGGAGTTTCTAGTTGTTGAGTTTTTAGTTGTGGAGTTTCTAGTTGTGGAGTTTCTAGTTGTGGAGTCTCTAGTTGAAGAGTTTCTAGTTGCGGAGTTTCTAGTTGTGGAGTTTATGGTTGTGGAGTTTCTGGTTATGGAGTTTCTAGTTGTGGAGTTTCATGTTGTGGAGTTTCTAGTTGTTGAGTCTCAAGTTATGGAGTGCCTAGTAGAGTTTCGAATCGTGAAGGTTTTAGTTGTGGAGTTTCTAGTTGTGGAGTTCCTAGTTTTGGAGTTTCTGGTTGGGGAGTTTGTAATTGTGGAGTTTCTATTTGTGGAGTTTCTAGTTGTGGAGTCTAGAGTTGTGGAGTTTAAACTTGTGGAGTTTCAAGTTGTGGAGTCTATAGTTGTGAAGTTTCTAGTTGTGGAGTTTCAAGTTGTGGAGTTTCTAGTTGTGGAGTCTCTAGGGGCGGAGTTTCTAGTTGTGGAGTTTCTAGTTGTGGAGTTTCAAGTTGTGGAGTTTCAAGTTGTGGAGTTTCTAGTTTCGGAGTCTCAAGTTGTGGAGTTTCTAGTTGTGGAGTTTCAAGTTGTGGAGTTTTGAGTTGTGGAGTTTCAAGTTGTGGAGTTTCTAGTTGTGGAGTTTCGAGTTGTGGAGTTTCTAGTTGTGGAGTTTCTAGCTGCGGAGTTTCTAGGTGCAGAGTCTTTAGTTTTGGAGTTTCTAGTTGCGAATTCTCTAGTTGAGGAGTCTCTAGTTGTAGAGTTTTTAGTTGTGGAGTTTCCAGTTGTGGAGTTTCAAGTTGTGGAGTTTCTAGTTGCGGCATATCAAGTTTATGGAGTTTTTAAATGCGTAGTTTCTAGTTGCGGAGTTATCTAGTTGCGCAGTCTCTAGTTGTGGAGTTTCTAGTTGTGTAGTGTCTAGTTGTGGAGTTTCAAGTTGTGGAGTTTCTAGTTGTAGAGTTTCGAATTGTGAAGTTTTTCGTTGTGGAGTTTCTAGTTGTGGAGTTTCTAGTTGCGGAGTTTCTAGTTGTGGAGTTTCTAGGTTGGGAGTTTCTAGGTATGGAGTTTCTAGTTGTGGAGTTTCTAGTTGTGGAGTCTCAAGTTGTGGAGTTTCCAGTCGTGGAGTTTTAGTTGTGGACTTTCTAGACATGAAATTTCTTGTAGCCGAGTGGATTTCTTGTAGCCGATTTGTGGAGTTTGTAGTTTTGTAGTTTCTAGTTGTGAAGTCTCTAGTTGAAGAGTTTCTAGTTGTGAAGTTTCTAGTTGTGGAGTGTATGATTGTGGAGTTTCTGGTTGTGGTGTTTCTAGTTGTGGAGTTTCATGTTGTGGAGTTTCTAGTTGTTGAGTCTCAAGCTGTGGAGTTTAAAGTTGTGGAGTTTCAAGTTGTGGAGTCTCTAGTTGTGGAGTTTCTAGTTGCGGAGTGTCTAGTTGTGGAGTTTCCAGTTGTGGAGTTTCTAGTTGTGGAGTTTCTAGTTGTGAAGTCTCTAGTTTTGCAGTTTCTAGTTGTGGAGTTTTTAGTTGTGGAGTTTCTAGATATGGAATTTCCAGTTGCCGAGTCTCTATTTGTGGAGTTTGTAGTTGTGGAATTTCTAGTTGGGGAGTTTTTAGTTGTCGAGTCTCTAGTTGCGGAGTTTCTAGTTGTGGAGTTTCTAGTTGCGGAGTTTCTAGTCGTGAAGTTTCTAGTTGTGGAGTTTCTAGTTTTGGAGTTTCTAGTTGTGGAGTTTCTAGTTGCGGAGTTTCTAATTGTGGAGTTTCTAGTTGCGGAGTTTCTAATTGTGGAGTTTCTAGTTGTGGAGTTTCTAGTTGTGGAGTTTCTAGTTGTGGAGTCTCAAGTTGTGCAGCTTAAGCTTGTGGAGTTTCAAGTTGTGGAGTCTATAGTTGTGGAGTTTCTAGTTGTGGATTTTCTAGTTATGGAGTATCTAGATTGGATTTTCCAGTTGTAGTTTCTAGTTGTGGAGCTGCGGAGTCTCTAGTTGTGGAGTTTCTAGTTGCAGAGTCTCTAGTTGTGGAGTTTCAAGTTGTGGAGTCTCTAGATGTGGAGTTTCTAGTTGTCGAGTTTCCAGTTGTGGAGTATCTAGTAGTGGAGCTTCCAGTTGTGGAGTTTCTAGTTGTGGAGTCTCCAGTTGCAGAGTTTCTAGTTATGGAGTTTCTAGTTGTGGAGTTTTTAGTTGTGGAGTCTCTAGTTGCAGAGTTTCTAGTTATGGAGTTTCTAGTTGTGAAGTTTCTGGTTGTGGAGTTTCTAGTTGTGGAGTTTCAAGTTGTGGAGTTTCTAGTTGTGGAGTCTCTAGTTGCGGAGTTTCTAGTTGTGGAGTTTCGAGTTGTGGAGTTTCTAGTTGTGGAGTTTCTAGCTGCGGAGTTTCTAGTTACAGAGTCTCTAGTTTTGGAATTTCTAGTTGCGAATTCTCTAGTTGAAGAGTCTCTAGTTGTAGAGTTTCTAGTTGCGGAGTGTCTAGTTGTGATGTTTCTAGCCGTGGAATTTCTTTTTGCGGAGTTTTTAAATGCAGGAGTTCCTAGTTGCGGAGTTCTATAGTTGCAGAGTCTCTAGTTGTGGAGTTTCTAGTTGTGGAGTGCCTAGTTGTGGAGTTTCAAGTTGTGGAGTTTCTAGTAGAGTTTCGAATCGTGAAGGTTTTAGTTGTGGAGTTTCTAGTTGTGGAGTTTCTAGTTTTGGAGTTTCTGGTTGGGGAGTTTCTAGTTGTGGAGTTTCTATTTGTGGAGTTTCTAGTTGTGGAGTCTCAAGTTGTGGAGTTTAAACTTGCGGAGTTTCAAGTTGTGGAGTCCATAGTTGTGGAGTTTCTAGTTGTGGAGTTTCAAGTTGTGGAGTTTCTAGTTGTGGAGTCTCTAGTGGCGGAGTTTCTAGTTGTGGAGTTTCTAGTTGTGGAGATTCTCGTTGTGGAGTTTCTGGTTGTGGAGCTTCTAGTTGTGGAGTTTCAAGTTGTGGAGTTTCTAGTTGCGGAGTCTCAAGTTGTGGAGTTTCTAGTTGTGGAGTTTCAAGTTGTGGAGTTTTGAGTTGTGGAGTTTCAAGTTGTGGAGTTTCTAGTTGCGGAGTTTCGAGTTGTGGAGTTTCTAGTTGTGGAGTTTCTAGCTGCGGAGTTTCAAGGTGCAGAGTCTTTAGTTTTGGAGTTTCTAGTTGCGAATTCTCTAGTTGAGGAGTCTCTAGTTGTAGAGTTTTTAGTTGTGGAGTTTCCAGTTGTGGAGTTTCAAGTTGTGGAGTTTCTAGTTGCGGCATCTCAAGTTGTGGAGTTTTTAAATGTGTAGTTTCTAGTTGCGGAGTTATCTAGTTGCGCAGTCTTTAGTTGTGGAGTTTCTAGTTGTCTAGTATCTAGTTGTGGAGTTTCAAGTTGTAGAGTTTCTAGTTGTACAGTTTCGAATTGTGAAGTTTTTCGTTGTGGAATTTCTAGTTGTGGAGTTTCTAGTTGTGGAGTCTCAAGTTGTGGAGTTTCCAGTCGTGGAGTTTTAGTTGTGGACTTTCTAGACATGAAATTTCTTGTAGCCGAGTCTCTATTTGTGGAGTTTGTAGTTTTGTATTTTCTAGTTGTGAAGTCTCTAGTTGAAGAGTTTCTAGTTGTGAAGTTTCTAGTTGTGGAGTTTATGATTGTGGAGTTTCTGGTTGTGGTGTTTCTAGTTGTGGAGTTTCATGTTGTGGAGTTTCTAGTTGTCGAGTCTCAAGCTGTGTAGTTTAAAGTTGTGGAGTTTCAAGTTGTGGAGTCTCTAGTTGTGGAGTTTCTAGTTGCGGAGTGTCTAGTTGTGGAGTTTGCAGTTGTGGAGTTTCTAGTTGTGGAGTTTCTAGTTGTGAAGTCTCTAGTTTTGCAGTTTCTAGTTGTGGAGTTTTTATATGTGGAGTTTCTAGATATGGAATTTCTAGTTGCCGAGTCTCTATTTGTGGAGTTTGTAGTTGTGGAATTTCTAGTTGTGGAGTTTTTAGTTGTGGAGTCTCTAGTTGCGGAGTTTCTAGTTGTGGAGTTTCTAGTTGTGGATTTTCTAGTTATGGAGTATCTAGATTGGATTTTCCAGTTGTAGTTTCTAGTTGTGGAGCTGCGGAGTCTCTAGTTGTGGAGTTTCTAGTTGCAGAGTCTCTAGTTGTGGAGTTTCAAGTTGTGGAGTCTCTAGATGTGGAGTTTCTAGTTGTCGAGTTTCCAGTTGTGGAGTATCTAGTAGTGGAGCTTCCAGTTGTGGAGTTTCTAGTTGCGGAGTTTCTAGTTGCGGAGTCCCTAGTTGTGGAGTTTCTAGTTTTGGAGTTTCTAGTTGTGGAGTTTCTAGTTGTAGGGTCTCCTGTTGCGGAGTTTCTAGTTGCGGAGTTTCTAATTGTGGAGTTTCTAGTTGTGGAGTTTCTAGTTGTGGAGTTTCTAGTTGTGGAGTCTCAAGTTGTGCAGCTTAAGCTTGTGGAGTTTCAAGTTGTGGAGTCTATAGTTGTGGAGTTTCTAGTTGTGGATTTTCTAGTTATGGAGTATCTAGATTGGATTTTCCAGTTGTAGTTTCTAGTTGTGGAGTCTCTAGTGGCGGAGTTTCTAGTTGTGGAGTTTCTAGTTGTGGAGATTCTCGTTGTGGAGTTTCTGGTTGTGGAGCTTCTAGTTGTTGAGTTTCAAGTTGTGGAGTTTCTAGTTGCGGAGTCTCAAGTTGTGGAGTTTCTAGTTGTGGAGTCTCCAGTTGCAGAGTTTCTAGTTATGGAGTTTCTAGTTGTGGAGTTTTTAGTTGTGGAGTCTCTAGTTGCAGAGTTTCTAGTTATGGAGTTTCTAGTTGTGAAGTTTCTGGTTGTGGAGTTTCTAGTTGTGGAGTTTCAAGTTGTGGAGTTTCTAGTTGTGGAGTCTCTAGTTGCGGAGTTTCGAGTTGTGGAGTTTCTAGTTGTGGAGTTTCTAGCTGCGGAGTTTCTAGTTGCAGAGTCTCTAGTTTTGGAATTTCTAGTTGCGAATTCTCTAGTTGAAGAGTCTCTAGTTGTAGAGTTTCTAGTTGCGGAGTGTCTAGTTGTGATGTTTCTAGCCGTGGAATTTCTTTTTGCGGAGTTTTTAAATGCGGAGTTCCTAGTTGCGGAGTTCTATAGTTGCAGAGTCTCTAGTTGTGGAGTTTCTAGTTGTGGAGTGCCTAGTTGTGGAGTTTCAAGTTGTGGAGTTTCTAGTAGAGTTTCGAATCGTGAAGGTTTTAGTTGTGGAGTTTCTAGTTGTGGAGTTTCTAGTTTTGGAGTTTCTGGTTGGGGAGTTTCTAGTTGTGGAGTTTCTATTTGTGGAGTTTCTAGTTGTGGAGTCTCAAGTTGTGGAGTTTAAACTTGCGGAGTTTCAAGTTGTGGAGTCCATAGTTGTGGAGTTTCTAGTTGTGGAGTTTCAAGTTGTGGAGTTTCTAGTTGTGGAGTCTCTAGTGGCGGAGTTTCTAGTTGTGGAGTTTCTAGTTGTGGAGATTCTCGTTGTGGAGTTTCTGGTTGTGGAGCTTCTAGTTGTGGAGTTTCAAGTTGTGGAGTTTCTAGTTGCGGAGTCTCAAGTTGTGGAGTTTCTAGTTGTGGAGTTTCAAGTTGTGGAGTTTTGAGTTGTGGAGTTTCAAGTTGTGGAGTTTCTAGTTGCGGAGTTTCGAGTTGTGGAGTTTCTAGTTGTGGAGTTTCTAGCTGCGGAGTTTCAAGGTGCAGAGTCTTTAGTTTTGGAGTTTCTAGTTGCGAATTCTCTAGTTGAGGAGTCTCTAGTTGTAGAGTTTTTAGTTGCGGAGTTTCCAGTTGTGGAGTTTCAAGTTGTGGAGTTTCTAGTTGCGGCATCTCAAGTTGTGGAGTTTTTAAATGCGTAGTTTCTAGTTGCGGAGTTATCTAGTTGCGCAGTCTTTAGTTGTGGAGTTTCTAGTTGTGTAGTGTCTAGTTGTGGAGTTTGAGGTTGTAGAGTTTCTAGTTGTACAGTTTCGAATTGTGAAGTTTTTCGTTGTGGAATTTCTAGTTGTGGAGTTTCTAGTTGTGGAGTCTCAAGTTGTGGAGTTTCCAGTCGTGGAGTTTTAGTTGTGGACTTTCTAGACATGAAATTTCTTGTAGCCGAGTCTCTATTTGTGGAGTTTGTAGTTTTGTATTTTCTAGTTGTGAAGTCTCTAGTTGTCGAGTTTCTAGTTGTGGAGTTTCCAGTTGTGGAGTTTCCAGTAGTGGAGTTTCGAGTTGTTGAGTCTCTAGTTGTGGAGTTTAAAGTTGTACAGTTTGAAGTTGTTGAGTCTCTAGTTGTGGAGTTTCTAGTTGCAGAGTATCTAGTTGTGGAGTTTCTAGTTGTGGAGTTTCTAGTTGTGGAGTTGCGGAGTCTCTGGTTGTGGAGTTTCTAGTTGTGGAGTTTCTAGTTGTGGAGTTTCTAGTTGTGGAGTCTCTAGTTGCGGAGTTTCTAGTTTTGAAGTTTCTAGTTGTGGAGTTTCTAGTTTTGGAGTTTCTAGTTGTGGAGTTTCTAGTTGTAGAGTCTCCTGTTGCGGAGTTTCTAGTTGCGGAGTTTCTAGTTCGGGAGTTTCCAGTTGCGGAGTTTCTAGTTGTGGAGTCTCAAGTTGTGGAGTTTAAACTTTTGGAGTTTCAAGTTGTGGAGTCTATAGTTGTGGAGTTTCTAGTTGTAGATTTTCTAGTTGTGGAGTATCTAGTTGTGGATTTTCCAGTTGTGGAGTTTCTAGTTGTTGAGTTGCGCAGTCTCTAGTTGTTGAGTTTCTGGTTGCAGAGTCTCTAGTTGTGGAGTTTCAAGTTGTGGAGTCTCTAGATGTGGATTTTCTAGTTGCGGAGTTTCTAGTTGTGGAGTTTCAAGTTGCGGAGTCTCAAGCTGTGGAGTTTCTAGTTGTTGAGTTTTTAGTTGTGGAGTTTCTAGTTTGAAGTCTCTAGTTGTAGATTCTCTAGTTGTGGAGTCTCTAGTTTAGGAGTTTCTAGTTGAAGAGTTTTTTGTGGTGGAGTGTCTAGTTTTGGAGTTTCCAGTTGTGGTTTCTAGTTGAGGAGTTTCTAGTTGCAGAGTCTCTAGTTGTGGAGTTTGAAGTTGTAGAGTCTCTAGTCGTGGAGTTTGTAGTTGCCGAGTTTCCAGTTGTGGAGTATCTAGTAGCCGAGTTTCGAGTTGTGGAGTTTCTAGTTGTGGAGTTTCCAGTTGTGGAGTCCCTAGTTGTGGAGTTTCTAGTTGCGGAGTTTCTAGTTGTGGAGTTTCAAGTTGCGGAGTCTCAAGCTGTGGAGTTTCTAGTTGCAGAGTCTCTGATTGTGGAGTTTCTAGTTGCGGATTCTCTAGTTGTCGAGTTTCTAGTTGTGGAGTTTCTTGTTGTGGAGTTTCCAGTTGTGGAGTTATAGTTGTGGACTTTCTAGACATGAAATTTCTTGTAGCCGAGTCTCTATTTGTGTAGCTTGTAGTTGTGGAGTTTCTAGTTGTTGAGTTTCTAGTTGTCGAGTCTCTAGTTGCAGAGTTTCTAGTTGTGGAGTTTCTAGCTGTGTAGTTTCTAGTTGTGGAGTTTCTGGTTGTGGAGTTTCTAGTTGTGGAGTTTCAAGTTGTGAAGTTTCTAGTTGTGGAGTTTCTAGTTTTGGAGTTTCCTGTTGTGGAGTTTCAAGTTGTAGAGTCTTCTGTTGCGGAGTTTCTAGTTGCGGAGTTTCTAGTTGGGGAGTTTCCAGTTGTGGAGTTTCTAGTTGTGGAGTTTCTAGTTGTGAAGTCTCAAGTTGTGGAGTTTAAACTTGTGGAGTTTCAAGTTGTGAAGTCTATAGTTGTAGAGTTTCTAGTTGTAGATTTTCTAGTTGTGGAGTATCTAGTTGTGGATTTTCCAGTTGTGGAGTTTCTAGTTGTTGAGTTGCGGAGTATCTAGTTGTTGAGTTTCTAGTTGCAGAGTTTCTAGTTGTGGAATTTCAAGTTGTGGAGTCTCTAGATGTGGAGTTTCTAGGTGTCGAGTTTCCAGTTGTGGAGTATGTTTTAGTGGAGTTTCGAGTTGTGGAGTTTCTAGTTGTGGAGTTTGTAGTTGTGGAGTCCCTAGTTGTGGAGTATCTAGTTGCGGAGTTTCTAGTTGTGGAGTTTCAAGTTGCGGAGTCTCAAGCTGTGGAGTTTCTAGTTGTTGAGTTTTTAGTTGTGGAGTTTCTAGTTGTGGAGTTTCTAGTTGTGGAGTCTCTAGTTGAAGAGTTTCTAGTTGCGGAGTTTCTAGTTGTGGAGTTTATGGTTGTGGAGTTTCTGGTTATGGAGTTTCTAGTTGTGGAGTTTCATGTTGTGGAGTTTCTAGTTGTTGAGTCTCAAGTTATGGAGTGCCTAGTAGAGTTTCGAATCGTGAAGGTTTTAGTTGTGGAGTTTCTAGTTGTGGAGTTCCTAGTTTTGGAGTTTCTGGTTGGGGAGTTTGTAATTGTGGAGTTTCTATTTGTGGAGTTTCTAGTTGTGGAGTCTAGAGTTGTGGAGTTTAAACTTGTGGAGTTTCAAGTTGTGGAGTCTATAGTTGTGAAGTTTCTAGTTGTGGAGTTTCAAGTTGTGGAGTTTCTAGTTGTGGAGTCTCTAGGGGCGGAGTTTCTAGTTGTGGAGTTTCTAGTTGTGGAGTTTCAAGTTGTGGAGTTTCAAGTTGTGGAGTTTCTAGTTTCGGAGTCTCAAGTTGTGGAGTTTCTAGTTGTGGAGTTTCAAGTTGTGGAGTTTTGAGTTGTGGAGTTTCAAGTTGTGGAGTTTCTAGTTGTGGAGTTTCGAGTTGTTGAGTTTCTAGTTGTGGAGTTTCTAGCTGCGGAGTTTCTAGGTGCAGAGTCTTTAGTTTTGGAGTTTCTAGTTGCGAATTCTCTAGTTGAGGAGTCTCTAGTTGTAGAGTTTTTAGTTGTGGAGTTTCCAGTTGTGGAGTTTCAAGTTGTGGAGTTTCTAGTTGCGGCATATCAAGTTTATGGAGTTTTTAAATGCGTAGTTTCTAGTTGCGGAGTTATCTAGTTGCGCAGTCTCTAGTTGTGGAGTTTCTAGTTGTGTAGTGTCTAGTTGTGGAGTTTCAAGTTGTGGAGTTTCTAGTTGTAGAGTTTCGAATTGTGAAGTTTTTCGTTGTGGAGTTTCTAGTTGTGGAGTTTCTAGTTGCGGAGTTTCTAGTTGTGGAGTTTCTAGGTTGGGAGTTTCTAGGTATGGAGTTTCTAGTTGTGGAGTTTCTAGTTGTGGAGTCTCAAGTTGTGGAGTTTCCAGTCGTGGAGTTTTAGTTGTGGACTTTCTAGACATGAAATTTCTTGTAGCCGAGTCTCTATTTGTGGAGTTTGTAGTTTTGTAGTTTCTAGTTGTGAAGTCTCTAGTTGAAGAGTTTCTAGTTGTGCAGTTTCTAGTTGTGGAGTGTATGATTGTGGAGTTTCTGGTTGTGGTGTTTCTAGTTGTGGAGTTTCATGTTGTGGAGTTTCTAGTTGTTGAGTCTCAAGCTGTGGAGTTTAAAGTTGTGGAGTTTCAAGTTGTGGAGTCTCTAGTTGTGGAGTTTCTAGTTGCGGAGTGTCTAGTTGTGGAGTTTCCAGTTGTGGAGTTTCTAGTTGTGGAGTTTCTAGTTGTGAAGTCTCTAGTTTTGCAGTTTCTAGTTGTGGAGTTTTTAGTTGTGGAGTTTCTAGATATGGAATTTCCAGTTGCCGAGTCTCTATTTGTGGAGTTTGTAGTTGTGGAATTTCTAGTTGGGGAGTTTTTAGTTGTCAAGTCTCTAGTTGCGGAGTTTCTAGTTGTGGAGTTTCTAGTTGCGGAGTTTCTAGTCGTGAAGTTTCTAGTTGTGGAGTTTCTAGTTTTGGAGTTTCTAGTTGTGGAGTTTCTAGTTGTAGGGTCTCCTGTTGCGGAGTTTCTAGTTGCGGAGTTTCTAATTGTGGAGTTTCTAGTTGTGGAGTTTCTAGTTGTGGAGTTTCTAGTTGTGGAGTCTCAAGTTGTGCAGCTTAAGCTTGTGGAGTTTCAAGTTGTGGAGTCTATAGTTGTGGAGTTTCTAGTTGTGGATTTTCTAGTTATGGAGTATCTAGATTGGATTTTCCAGTTGTAGTTTCTAGTTGTGGAGCTGCGGAGTCTCTAGTTGTGGAGTTTCTAGTTGCAGAGTCTCTAGTTGTGGAGTTTCAAGTTGTGGAGTCTCTAGATGTGGAGTTTCTAGTTGTCGAGTTTCCAGTTGTGGAGTATCTAGTAGTGGAGCTTCCAGTTGTGGAGTTTCTAGTTGTGGAGTCTCCAGTTGCAGAGTTTCTAGTTATGGAGTTTCTAGTTGTGGAGTTTTTAGTTGTGGAGTCTCTAGTTGCAGAGTTTCTAGTTATGGAGTTTCTAGTTGTGAAGTTTCTGGTTGTGGAGTTTCTAGTTGTGGAGTTTCAAGTTGTGGAGTTTCTAGTTGTGGAGTCTCTAGTTGCGGAGTTTCTAGTTGTGGAGTTTCGAGTTGTGGAGTTTCTAGTTGTGGAGTTTCTAGCTGCGGAGTTTCTAGTTGCAGAGTCTCTAGTTTTGGAATTTCTAGTTGCGAATTCTCTAGTTGAAGAGTCTCTAGTTGTAGAGTTTCTAGTTGCGGAGTGTCTAGTTGTGATGTTTCTAGCCGTGGAATTTCTTTTTGCGGAGTTTTTAAATGCGGAGTTCCTAGTTGCGGAGTTCTATAGTTGCAGAGTCTCTAGTTGTGGAGTTTCTAGTTGTGGAGTGCCTAGTTGTGGAGTTTCAAGTTGTGGAGTTTCTAGTAGAGTTTCGAATCGTGAAGGTTTTAGTTGTGGAGTTTCTAGTTGTGGAGTTTCTAGTTTTGGAGTTTCTGGTTGGGGAGTTTCTAGTCGTGGAGTTTCTATTTGTGGAGTTTCTAGTTGTGGAGTCTCAAGTTGTGGAGTTTAAACTTGCGGAGTTTCAAGTTGTGGAGTCCATAGTTGTGGAGTTTCTAGTTGTGGAGTTTCAAGTTGTGGAGTTTCTAGTTGTGGAGTCTCTAGTGGCGGAGTTTCTAGTTGTGGAGTTTCTAGTTGTGGAGATTCTCGTTGTGGAGTTTCTGGTTGTGGAGCTTCTAGTTGTGGAGTTTCAAGTTGTGGAGTTTCTAGTTGCGGAGTCTCAAGTTGTGGAGTTTCTAGTTGTGGAGTTTCAAGTTGTGGAGTTTTGAGTTGTGGAGTTTCAAGTTGTGGAGTTTCTAGTTGCGGAGTTTCGAGTTGTGGAGTTTCTAGTTGTGGAGTTTCTAGCTGCGGAGTTTCAAGGTGCAGAGTCTTTAGTTTTGGAGTTTCTAGTTGCGAATTCTCTAGTTGAGGAGTCTCTAGTTGTAGAGTTTTTAGTTGTGGAGTTTCCAGTTGTGGAGTTTCAAGTTGTGGAGTTTCTAGTTGCGGCATCTCAAGTTGTGGAGTTTTTAAATGCGTAGTTTCTAGTTGCGGAGTTATCTAGTTGCGCAGTCTTTAGTTGTGGAGTTTCTAGTTGTCTAGTATCTAGTTGTGGAGTTTCAAGTTGTAGAGTTTCTAGTTGTACAGTTTCGAATTGTGAAGTTTTTCGTTGTGGAATTTCTAGTTGTGGAGTTTCTAGTTGTGGAGTCTCAAGTTGTGGAGTTTCCAGTCGTGGAGTTTTAGTTGTGGACTTTCTAGACATGAAATTTCTTGTAGCCGAGTCTCTATTTGTGGAGTTTGTAGTTTTGTATTTTCTAGTTGTGAAGTCTCTAGTTGAAGAGTTTCTAGTTGTGAAGTTTCTAGTTGTGGAGTTTATGATTGGGGAGTTTCTGGTTGTGGTGTTTCTAGTTGTGGAGTTTCATGTTGTGGAGTTTCTAGTTGTCGAGTCTCAAGCTGTGTAGTTTAAAGTTGTGGAGTTTCAAGTTGTGGAGTCTCTAGTTGTGGAGTTTCTAGTTGCGGAGTGTCTAGTTGTGGAGTTTGCAGTTGTGGAGTTTCTAGTTGTGGAGTTTCTAGTTGTGAAGTCTCTAGTTTTGCAGTTTCTAGTTGTGGAGTTTTTATATGTGGAGTTTCTAGATATGGAATTTCTAGTTGCCGAGTCTCTATTTGTGGAGTTTGTAGTTGTGGAATTTCTAGTTGTGGAGTTTTTAGTTGTGGAGTCTCTAGTTGCGGAGTTTCTAGTTGTGGAGTTTCTAGTTGTGGATTTTCTAGTTATGGAGTATCTAGATTGGATTTTCCAGTTGTAGTTTCTAGTTGTGGAGCTGCGGAGTCTCTAGTTGTGGAGTTTCTAGTTGCAGAGTCTCTAGTTGTGGAGTTTCAAGTTGTGGAGTCTCTAGATGTGGAGTTTCTAGTTGTCGAGTTTCCAGTTGTGGAGTATCTAGTAGTGGAGCTTCCAGTTGTGGAGTTTCTAGTTGCGGAGTTTCTAGTTGCGGAGTCCCTAGTTGTGGAGTTTCTAGTTTTGGAGTTTCTAGTTGTGGAGTTTCTAGTTGTAGGGTCTCCTGTTGCGGAGTTTCTAGTTGCGGAGTTTCTAATTGTGGAGTTTCTAGTTGTGGAGTTTCTAGTTGTGGAGTTTCTAGTTGTGGAGTCTCAAGTTGTGCAGCTTAAGCTTGTGGAGTTTCAAGTTGTGGAGTCTATAGTTGTGGAGTTTCTAGTTGTGGATTTTCTAGTTATGGAGTATCTAGATTGGATTTTCCAGTTGTAGTTTCTAGTTGTGGAGTCTCTAGTGGCGGAGTTTCTAGTTGTGGAGTTTCTAGTTGTGGAGATTCTCGTTGTGGAGTTTCTGGTTGTGGAGCTTCTAGTTGTTGAGTTTCAAGTTGTGGAGTTTCTAGTTGCGGAGTCTCAAGTTGTGGAGTTTCTAGTTGTGGAGTCTCCAGTTGCAGAGTTTCTAGTTATGGAGTTTCTAGTTGTGGAGTTTTTAGTTGTGGAGTCTCTAGTTGCAGAGTTTCTAGTTATGGAGTTTCTAGTTGTGAAGTTTCTGGTTGTGGAGTTTCTAGTTGTGGAGTTTCAAGTTGTGGAGTTTCTAGTTGTGGAGTCTCTAGTTGCGGAGTTTCTAGTTGTGGAGATTCGAGTTGTGGAGTTTCTAGTTGTGGAGTTTCTAGCTGCGGAGTTTCTAGTTGCAGAGTCTCTAGTTTTGGAATTTCTAGTTGCGAATTCTCTAGTTGAAGAGTCTCTAGTTGTAGAGTTTCTAGTTGCGGAGTGTCTAGTTGTGATGTTTCTAGCCGTGGAATTTCTTTTTGCGGAGTTTTTAAATGCGGAGTTCCTAGTTGCGGAGTTCTATAGTTGCAGAGTCTCTAGTTGTGGAGTTTCTAGTTGTGGAGTGCCTAGTTGTGGAGTTTCAAGTTGTGGAGTTTCTAGTAGAGTTTCGAATCGTGAAGGTTTTAGTTGTGGAGTTTCTAGTTGTGGAGTTTCTAGTTTTGGAGTTTCTGGTTGGGGAGTTTCTAGTTGTGGAGTTTCTATTTGTGGAGTTTCTAGTTGTGGAGTCTCAAGTTGTGGAGTTTAAACTTGCGGAGTTTCAAGTTGTGGAGTCCATAGTTGTGGAGTTTCTAGTTGTGGAGTTTCAAGTTGTGGAGTTTCTAGTTGTTGAGTCTCTAGTGGCGGAGTTTCTAGTTGTGGAGTTTCTAGTTGTGGAGATTCTCGTTGTGGAGTTTCTGGTTGTGGAGCTTCTAGTTGTGGAGTTTCAAGTTGTGGAGTTTCTAGTTGCGGAGTCTCAAGTTGTGGAGTTTCTAGTTGTGGAGTTTCAAGTTGTGGAGTTTTGAGTTGTGGAGTTTCAAGTTGTGGAGTTTCTAGTTGCGGAGTTTCGAGTTGTGGAGTTTCTAGTTGTGGAGTTTCTAGCTGCGGAGTTTCAAGGTGCAGAGTCTTTAGTTTTGGAGTTTCTAGTTGCGAATTCTCTAGTTGAGGAGTCTCTAGTTGTAGAGTTTTTAGTTGCGGAGTTTCCAGTTGTGGAGTTTCAAGTTGTGGAGTTTCTAGTTGCGGCATCTCAAGTTGTGGAGTTTTTAAATGCGTAGTTTCTAGTTGCGGAGTTATCTAGTTGCGCAGTCTTTAGTTGTGGAGTTTCTAGTTGTGTAGTGTCTAGTTGTGGAGTTTCAAGTTGTAGAGTTTCTAGTTGTACAGTTTCGAATTGTGAAGTTTTTCGTTGTGGAATTTCTAGTTGTGGAGTTTCTAGTTGTGGAGTCTCAAGTTGTGGAGTTTCCAGTCGTGGAGTTTTAGTTGTGGACTTTCTAGACATGAAATTTCTTGTAGCCGAGTCTCTATTTGTGGAGTTTGTAGTTTTGTATTTTCTAGTTGTGAAGTCTCTAGTTGAAGAGTTTCTAGTTGTGAAGTTTCTAGTTGTGGAGTTTATGATTGTGGAGTTTCTGGTTGTGGTGTTTCTAGTTGTGGAGTTTCATGTTGTGGAGTTTCTAGTTGTCGAGTCTCACGCTGTGTAGTTTAAAGTTGTGGAGTTTCAAGTTGTGGAGTCTCTAGTTGTGGAGTTTCTAGTTGCGGAGTGTCTAGTTGTGGAGTTTGCAGTTGTGGAGTTTCTAGTTGTGGAGTTTCTAGTTGTGAAGTCTCTAGTTTTGCAATTTCTAGTTGTGGAGTTTTTATATGTGGAGTTTCTAGATATGGAATTTCTAGTTGCCGAGTCTCTATTTGTGGAGTTTGTAGTTGTGGAATTTCTAGTTGTGGAGTTTTTAGTTGTGGAGTCTCTAGTTGCGGAGTTTCTAGTTGTGGAGTTTCTAGTTGTGGATTTTCTAGTTATGGAGTATCTAGATTGGATTTTCCAGTTGTAGTTTCTAGTTGTGGAGCTGCGGAGTCTCTAGTTGTGGAGTTTCTAGTTGCAGAGTCTCTAGTTGTGGAGTTTCAAGTTGTGGAGTCTCTAGATGGGGAGTTTCTAGTTGTCGAGTTTCCAGTTGTGGAGTATCTAGTAGTGGAGCTTCCAGTTGTGGAGTTTCTAGTTGCGGAGTTTCTAGTTGCGGAGTCCCTAGTTGTGGAGTTTCGAGTTGCGGAGTTTCTAGTTGTGGAGTTTCAAGTTGCGGAGCCTCAAGCTGTGGAGTTTCTAGTTGTTGAGTTTTTAGTTGTGGAGTTTCAAGTTGTTGAGTTTCTAGTTTGAAGTCTCTAGTTGTAGATTCTCTAGTTGTGGAGTCTCTAGTTTAGGAGTTTCTAGTTGAAGAGTTTTTAGTTGTGGAGTGTTTAGTTGTGGAGTTTCCAGTTGTGGAGTTTTGAGTTGTGGAAGTTCGAGTTTTGGAGTTTCTGGTTGGAGTTTTGAGTTGTGGAGTTTCTAGTTGTGGAGTTTCTAGTTGCGGATTCTCTAGCTGTGGATTTTCTAGTTGCGTAACTTAAGGTTGTGAGGTTTCAAGTTGTGGAGTTCCTAGTTGTGGAGTTTCTAGTTGTGGAGTGTCTAGTTCTGTAGTTTTTAGCGGCGGAGTTTCTAGTTGCGGAGCTTTTATTTGTGGAGTTTCTAGCTGCGGAGTTTCTAGTTGCAGAGTCTCTGGTTGTGGAGTTTCTAGTTGCGGAATCTCTAGTTGTGGAGTTTCTAGTTGTGGAGTTTCTAGTTGTGGAGTTTCCAGTTGTGGAGTTTTTAGTTCTGGACTTTCTAGACATGAAATTTCTTGTAGCCGAGTCTCTATTTGTGGAGTTCGTAGTTGTGGAGTTTCTAGTTGTGGAGTTTGTAGTTGTGGAGTCTCTAGTTGCAGAGTTTCTAGTTGTGGAGTTTCTAGTTGTGGAGTTTCCAGTTGTGGAATTGCGGAGTGTCTGGTTGTGGAGTTTCTAATTGTTGAGTTTCTAGTTGTGGAGTTTCAAGTTGTTGAGTCTCTAGTTGTGGAGTTTCTTGTTGTGGAGTTTCCAGATATGGAGTATCTAGTTGTGGAGTTTCCAGATATGGATTATATAGTTGTAGAGTTTCCAGTTGTGGAGTATCTAGTTGTGGAGTTTCAAGTTGTGGAGTTTCTAGTTGCGGAGTTTCTAGTTGCGGAGTTTTTAACAGCGGAGTTTCTAGTTGTGGAGTTTCAAGTTGCGGAGTCTCAAGTTTTGGAGTTTCCAGTTGTGGAGTTTTTAGTTGTGGAGTTTCAAGTTGTGGAGTTTCTAGTGGCGGAGTCTCAAGTTGTGGAGTTTCTAGCTTTGGAGTTCAAGTTGTGAAGTTTTGAGTTGTGGAGTTTCAAGTTGTGGAGTTTCTAGTTGTAAAGTTTTGAGTTGTGGAGTTTCTAGTTGTGGAGTTTCTACCTGCGGAGTTTCTAGGTGCAGAGTCTCAAGTTGTGGAGTTTCAAGTTGTGGAGTATTGAGTTGTGGAGTTTCAAGTTGTGGAGTTTCTAGTTGTGGAGTCTCTAGTTGCGGAGTTTCTAGTTGTGAAGTTTCTAGTTGTGGAGTTTCTAGTTGTGGAGTTTCTGTTTGCGGAGTTTCTAGTTGGTGAGTTTCTAGTTGTGAAGTCTCTAGTTTTGCAGTATCTAGTTGGGGAGTTTCAAGTTGTGGAGTTTCTAGTGGCGGAGTCTCAGGTTGTGGAGTTTCTAGTTGTGGAGTTTCAAGTTGTGGAGTTTCGAGTTGTGGAGTTTCAAGTGTTGGAGTTTCTAGTTGTTGACTCTCTAGTTGTGGAGTTTCTAGTTTTGGAGTTTCCAGATATGGATTATCTAGTTGTGGAGTTTCCAATTGTGGAGTATCTAGTTGTGGAGTTTCAAGTTGTGGAGTTTCTAGTTGCGGAGTTTCTAGTTGCGGAGTTTCTAGTTGCGGAGTTTTTAATAGCGGAGTTTTTAGTTGTTGAGTTTCAAGTTGCAGAGTCTCAAGTTGTGGAGTTTCCATTTGTGGAGTTTTTAGTTTTGGAGTTTCTATTGGCGGATTCTCTAGTTGAGGAGCCTCTAGTTGTAGAGTTTTTAGTTGTGGAGTTTCTAGTTGTGGAGTTTCAAGTTGTGGAGTTTCTAGTTGTGCGTCTCAAGTTGTGGAGTTTTTAAATGCGGAGTTTCTAGTTACGGAGTTCTCTAGTTGTGCAGTCTCTAGTTGTGGAGTTTATAGTTGTGTAGTGTGTACTTGTGGAGTTTCTAGTTGTGGAGTTTCTAGTTGTGGAGTCTCCAGTTGCGGAGTATCTAGTTGTGGAGTTTCTAGTTGTGGAGTTTCTAGTTGTGGAGTTTCTAGTTGTGGAGTCTCAAGTTGTGGAGTTTCCAGTTGTAGAGTTTTTGGTTGTGGACTTTCTAGACATGAAATTTCTTGTAGCCGAGTCTCTATTTGTGGAGTTTGTAGTTGTGGAGTTTCTAGTTGTGGAGTTTTTAGTTGTGGAGTCTCTAGTTGAAGAGTTTCTAGTTTTGGAGTTTCTAGTTGTGGAGTTTATGGTTGTGGAGTTTCTGGTTATGGAGTTTCTAGTTGTGGAGTTTCATGTTGTGGAGTTTCTAGTTGTTGAGTCTCAAGTTGTGGAGTGCCTAGTAGAGTTTCGAATCGTGAAGGTTTTAGTTGTGGAGTTTCTAGTTGTGGAGTTTCTAGTTTTGGAGTTTCTGGTTGGGGAGTTTGTAGTTGTGGAGTTTCTATTTGTGGAGTTTCTAGTTGTGGTTTCTCAAGTTGTGGAGTTTAAACTTGTGGAGTTTCAAGTTGTGGAGTCTATAGTTGTGGAGTTTCTAGTTGTGGAGTTTCAAGTTGTGGAGTTTCTAGTTGTGGAGTCTCTAGGGGCGGAGTTTCTAGTTGTGGAGTTTCTAGTTGTGGAGTTTCTTGTTGTGGAGTTTCCAGTTGTGGAGTTTTTAGTTGTGGAGTTTCAAGTTGTGGAGTTTCTAGTGGCGGAGTCTCAAGTTGTGGAGTTTCTAGCTTTGGAGTTCAAGTTGTGAAGTTTTGAGTTGTGGAGTTTCAAGTTGTGGAGTTTCTAGTTGTAAAGTTTTGAGTTGTGGAGTTTCTAGTTGTGGAGTTTCTACCTGCGGAGTTTCTAGGTGCAGAGTCTCAAGTTGTGGAGTTTCAAGTTGTGGAGTATTGAGTTGTGGAGTTTCAAGTTGTGGAGTTTCTAGTTGTGGAGTCTCTAGTTGCGGAGTTTCTAGTTGTGAAGTTTCTAGTTGTGGAGTTTCTAGTTGTGGAGTTTCTGTTTGCGGAGTTTCTAGTTGGTGAGTTTCTAGTTGTGAAGTCTCTAGTTTTGCAGTATCTAGTTGGGGAGTTTCAAGTTGTGGAGTTTCTAGTGGCGGAGTCTCAGGTTGTGGAGTTTCTAGTTGTGGAGTTTCAAGTTGTGGAGTTTCGAGTTGTGGAGTTTCAAGTGTTGGAGTTTCTAGTTGTTGACTCTCTAGTTGTGGAGTTTCTAGTTTTGGAGTTTCCAGATATGGATTATCTAGTTGTGGAGTTTCCAATTGTGGAGTATCTAGTTGTGGAGTTTCAAGTTGTGGAGTTTCTAGTTGCGGAGTTTCTAGTTGCGGAGTTTCTAGTTGCGGAGTTTTTAATAGCGGAGTTTTTAGTTGTTGAGTTTCAAGTTGCAAAGTCTCAAGTTGTGGAGTTTCCATTTGTGGAGTTTTTAGTTTTGGAGTTTCTATTGGCGGATTCTCTAGTTGAGGAGCCTCTAGTTGTAGAGTTTTTAGTTGTGGAGTTTCTAGTTGTGGAGTTTCAAGTTGTGGAGTTTCTAGTTGTGCGTCTCAAGTTGTGGAGTTTTTAAATGCGGAGTTTCTAGTTACGGAGTTCTCTAGTTGTGCAGTCTCTAGTTGTGGAGTTTATAGTTGTGTAGTGTGTACTTGTGGAGTTTCTAGTTGTGGAGTTTCTAGTTGTGGAGTCTCCAGTTGCGGAGTATCTAGTTGTGGAGTTTCTAGTTGTGGAGTTTCTAGTTGTGGAGTTTCTAGTTGTGGAGTCTCAAGTTGTGGAGTTTCCAGTTGTAGAGTTTTTGGTTGTGGACTTTCTAGACATGAAATTTCTTGTAGCCGAGTCTCTATTTGTGGAGTTTGTAGTTGTGGAGTTTCTAGTTGTGGAGTTTTTAGTTGTGGAGTCTCTAGTTGAAGAGTTTCTAGTTTTGGAGTTTCTAGTTGTGGAGTTTATGGTTGTGGAGTTTCTGGTTATGGAGTTTCTAGTTGTGGAGTTTCATGTTGTGGAGTTTCTAGTTGTTGAGTCTCAAGTTGTGGAGTGCCTAGTAGAGTTTCGAATCGTGAAGGTTTTAGTTGTGGAGTTTCTAGTTGTGGAGTTTCTAGTTTTGGAGTTTCTGGTTGGGGAGTTTGTACTTGTGGAGTTTCTATTTGTGGAGTTTCTAGTTGTGGTTTCTCAAGTTGTGGAGTTTAAACTTGTGGAGTTTCAAGTTGTGGAGTCTATAGTTGTGGAGTTTCTAGTTGTGGAGTTTCAAGTTGTGGAGTTTCTAGTTGTGGAGTCTCTAGGGGCGGAGTTTCTAGTTGTGGAGTTTCTAGTTGTGGAGTTTCTCGTTGTGGAGTTTCTGGTTGTGGAGTTTCTAGTTGTGGAGTTTCAAGTTGTGGAGTTTCTAGTTTCGGAGTCTCAAGTTGTGGAGTTTCTAGTTGTGGAGTTTCAAGTTGTGGAGTTTTGAGTTGTGGAGTTTCAATTTGTGGAGTTTCTAGTTGTGGAGTTTCGAGTTGTGGAGTTTCTAGTTGTGGAGTTTCTAGCTGCGGAGTTTCTAGGTGCAGAGTCTTTAGTTTTGGAGTTTCTAGTTGCGAATTCTCTAGTTAAGAAGTCTCTAGTTGTAGAGTTTTTAGTTGTGGAGTTTCCAGTTGTGGAGTTTCAAGTTGTGGAGTTTCTAGTTGCGGCATATCAAGTTTATGGAGTTTTTAAATGCGTAGTTTCTAGTTGCGGAGTTATCTAGTTGCGCAGTCTCTAGTTGTGGAGTTTCTAGTTGTTTAGTGTCTAGTTGTGGAATTTCAAGTTGTGGAGTTTCTAGTTGTAGAGTTTAGAATTGTGAAGTTTTTCGTTGTGGAGTTTCTAGTTGTGGAGTTTCTAGTTGCGGAGTTTCTAGTTGTGGAGTTTCTAGGTTGGGAGTTTCTAGGTATGGAGTTTCTAGTTGTGGAGTCTCAAGTTGTGGAGTTTCCAGTCGTGGAGTTTTAGTTGTGGACTTTCTAGACATGAAATTTCTTGTAGCCGAGTCTCTATTTGTGGAGTTTGTAGTTTTGTAGTTTCTAGTTGTGAAGTCTCTAGTTGAAGAGTTTCTAGTTGTGAAGTTTCTAGTTGTGGAGTTTATGATTGTGGAGTTTCTGGTTGTGGTGTTTCTAGTTGTGGAGTTTCATGTTGTGGAGTTTCTAGTTGTTGAGTCTCAAGCTGTGGAGTTTAAAGTTGTGGAGTTTCAAGTTGTGGAGTCTCTAGTTGTGGAGTTTCTAGTTGCGGAGTGTCTAGTTGTGGAGTTTCCAGTTGTGGAGTTTCTAGTTGTGGAGTTTCTAGTTGTGAAGTCTCTAGTTTTGCAGTTTCTAGTTGTGGAGTTTTTAGTTGTGGAGTTTCTAGATATGGAATTTCTAGTTGCCGAGTCTCTATTTGTGGAGTTTGTAGTTGTGGAATTTCTAGTTGGGGAGTTTTTAGTTGTGGAGTCTCTAGTTGCGGAGTTTCTAGTTGTGGAGTTTCTAGTTGCGGAGTTTCTAGTCGTGAAGTTTCTAGTTGTGGAGTTTCTAGTTTTGGAGTTTCTAGTTGTGGAGTTTCTAGTTGTAGGGTCTCCTGTTGCGGAGTTTCTAGTTGCGGAGTTTCTAATTGTGGAGTTTCTAGTTGTGGAGTTTCTAGTTGTGGAGTTTCTAGTTGTGGAGTCTCAAGTTGTGCAGCTTAAGCTTGTGGAGTTTCAAGTTGTGGAGTCTATAGTTGTGGAGTTTCTAGTTGTGGATTTTCTAGTTATGGAGTATCTAGATTGGATTTTCCAGTTGTAGTTTCTAGTTGTGGAGCTGCGGAGTCTCTAGTTGTGGAGTTTCTAGTTGCAGAGTCTCTAGTTGTGGAGTTTCAAGTTGTGGAGTCTCTAGATGTGGAGTTTCTAGTTGTCGAGTTTCCAGTTGTGGAGTATCTAGTAGTGGAGCTTCCAGTTGTGGAGTTTCTAGTTGTGGAGTCTTCAGTTGCAGAGTTTCTAGTTATGGAGTTTCTAGTTGTGGAGTTTTTAGTTGTGGAGTCTCTAGTTGCAGAGTTTCTAGTTATGGAGTTTCTAGTTGTGAAGTTTCTGGTTGTGGAGTTTCTAGCTGTGGAGTTTCAAGTTGTGGAGTTTCTAGTTGTGGAGTCTCTAGTTGCGGAGTTTCTAGTTGTGGAGTTTCGAGTTGTGGAGTTTCTAGCTGCGGAGTTTCTAGTTGCAGAGTCTCTTGTTTTGGAATTTCTAGTTGCGAATTCTCTAGTTGAAGAGTCTCCAGTTGTAGAGTTTCTAGTTGCGGAGTGTCTAGTTCTGATGTTTCTAGCCGTGGAATTTCTTTTTGCGGAGTTTTTAAATGCGGAGTTCCTAGTTGCGGAGTTCTATAGTTGCAGAGTCTCTAGTTGTGGAGTTTCTAGTTGTGGAGTGCCTAGTTGTGGAGTTTCAAGTTGTGGAGTTTCTAGTAGAGTTTCGAATCGTGAAGGTTTTAGTTGTGGAGTTTCTAGTTGTGGAGTTTCTAGTTTTGGAGTTTCTGGTTGGGGAGTTTCTAGTTGTGGAGTTTCTATTTGTGGAGTTTCTAGTTGTGGAGTCTCAAGTTGTGGAGTTTAAACTTGTGGAGTTTCAAGTTGTGGAGTCCATAGTTGTGGAGTTTCTAGTTGTGGAGTTTCAAGTTGTGGAGTTTCTAGTTGTGGAGTCTCTAGTGGCGGAGTTTCTAGTTGTGGAGTTTCTAGTTGTGGAGTTTCTCGTTGTGGAGTTTCTGGTTGTGGAGCTTCTAGTTGTGGAGTTTTGAGTTGTGGAGTTTCAAGTTGTGGAGTTTCTAGTTGCGGAGTTTCGAGTTGTGGAGTTTCTAGTTGTGGAGTTTCTAGCTGCGGAGTTTCAAGGTGCAGAGTCTTTAGTTTTGGAGTTTCTAGTTGCGAATTCTCTAGTTGAGGAGTCTCTAGTTGTAGAGTTTTTAGTTGTGGAGTTTCCAGTTGTGGAGTTTCAAGTTGTGGAGTTTCTAGTTGCGGCATCTCAAGTTTATGGAGTTTTTAAATGCGTAGTTTCTAGTTGCGGAGTTATCTAGTTGCGCAGTCTCTAGTTGCCGAGTCTCTATTTGTGAAGTTTGTAGTTGTGGAGTTTGTAGTTGTGGAGTTTCTAATTGTGGAGTCTCTAGTTGTAGAGTTTCTAGTTGTGGAGTTTCTAGTTGTGGAGTTTCTAGTTGTGGAGTTTCTCGTAGTGGAGTTTCTAGTTGTGGAGTTTAAAGTTGTGGAGTTTCTAGTAATGGAGTCTCTAGTTGCGGAGTTTCTAGTTGTGGAGTTTCTAGTTGTGGAGTTTCTAGTTGTGGAGTTTCTGGTTTTGGAGTTTCTAGTTGTGGAGTTTCAAGTTGTGGAGTTTCTAGTTGCGGAGTCTCAAGTTGTGGAGTTTCTGGTTGTGTTGTTTCAAGTTGTGGAGTTTTGAGTTGTGGAGTTTGAAGTTGTGGAGTTTCTAGTTGTGGAGTTTCTAGCTGCGGCGTTTCTAGGTGCAGAGTCTCTAGTTTTGGAGTTTCTATTTGCAGATTCTCTAGTTGAGGAGCCTCTAGTTGTAGAGTTTTTAGTTGTGGAGTTTCTAGTTGTGGAGTTTCAAGTTGTGGAGTTTCTAGTTGCGGCGTCTCAAGTTGTGGAGTTTTTAAATGCGGAGTTTCTAGTTACGGAGTTCTCTAGTTGTGCAGTCTCTAGTTGTGGAGTTTATAGTTGTGTAGTGTCTACTTGTGGAGTTTCTAGTTGTGGAGTTTCTAGTTGTGGAGTCTCCAGTTGCGGAGTTTCTAGTTGTGGAGTTTCTAGTTGTGGAGTTTCTAGTTGTGGAGTCTCAAGTTGTGGAGTTTCCAGTTGTAGAGTTTTTGGTTGTGGACTTTCTAGACATGAAATTTCTTGTAGCCGAGTCTCTATTTGTGGAGTTTGTAGTTGTGGAGTTTCTAGTTGTGGAGTTTCTAGTTGTGGAGTCTCTAGTTGAAGAGTTTCTATGTGGAGTTTCTAGTTGTGGAGTTTATGGTTGAGGAGTTTCTGGTTATGGAGTTTCTAGTTGTGGAGTTTCATGTTGTGGAGTTTCTAGTTGTTGAGTCTCAAGTTGTGGAGTTTAAAGTTGTGGAGTTTCAAGTTGTGGAGTTTCTAGTTGTGGACTTTCTAGTAGTGGAGTGTCTAGTTGTGGAGTTTCCAGTTTTGGAGTTTCTAGTTGTGGAGTTTGTAGTTGTGAAGTCTCTAGTTTTGCAGTTTCTAGTTGCGGAGTTTTTAGTTGTGGAGTTTCTAGATATGGAATTTCTAGTTGCCGAGTCTCTATTTGTGGAGTTTGTAGTTTTGGAGTTTCTAGTGTTGGAGTTTCTAGTTGTGGAGTCTCTAGTTGCGGAGTTTCTAGTTGTGGAGTTTCTAGTTGTGGAGTTTCTAGTTGTGAAGTTTCTGGTTGTGGAGTTTCTAGTTGTGGAGTTTCAAGTTGTGGATTTTCTAGTTGTTGAGTCTCTAGTTGCGGAGTTTCGAGTTGTGGAGTTTCGAGTTGTGGAGTTTCTAGTTGTGGAGTTTCTAGCTGCGGAGTTTATAGTTGCAGAGTATCTAGTTTTGGAGTTTCTAGTTGCGAATTCTCTAGTTGAGGAGTCTCTAGTTGTAGAGTTTCTAGTTGCGGAGTGTCTAGTTGTGGTGTTTCTAGCCGTGGAATTTCTTGCTGCGGAGTTTTTAAATGCGGAGTTTCTAGTTGCGGGGTTCTATAGTTGCAGAGTCTCTAGTTCTGGAGTTTCTAGTTGAGGAGTGCCTAGTTGTGGAGTCTCAAGTTTTAGAGTTTCTAGTAGAGTTTCGAATAGTGAAGTTTTAGTTGTGGAGTTTCTAGTTATGGAGTTTCTAGTTTTGGAGTTTGTAGTTGTGGAGTTTCTAGTAGTAGAGTCTCCTGTTGCGGAGTTTCTAGTTGCGGAGTTTCTGGTTGTGGAGTTTCTAGTTGTGGAGTTTCCAGTTGTGGTGTTTCTAGTTGTGAAGTCTCTAGTTTTGCAGTTTCTAGCTGTGGAGATTTAGTTGTGGAGTTTCTAGATATGGAATTTCTAGTTGCCGAGTCTATTTGTGGAGTTTGTAGTTGTGGAGTTTCTAGTTGTGGAGTTACTAGTTGTGGAGTTTCTAGTTGTGAAGTTTATGGTTGTGGAGTTTCGGGTTGTGGAGTTTCTAGTCTTGGAGTTTCATGTTGTGGAGTTTCTAGTTGTTGAGTCTCAAGTTGTGAAGTTTAAAGTTGTGGAGTTTCTGGTTGTGGAGTTTCTAGTCTTGGAGTTTCATGTTGTGGAGTTTCTAGTTGTTGAGTCTCAAGTTGTGGAGTTTCTAGTTGTGGAGTTTCAAGTTGTGGAGTTTCTAGTTGGGGCGTCTCAAGTTGTAGAGTTTCTAGTTGTGGAGTTTCCAGTTGTGGAGTTTCTAGTTGTGGAGTTTCTAGTTGTGAAGTCTCTAGTTTTGCAGTTTCTAGTTGTGGAGATTTAGTTGTGGAGTTTCTAGATATGGAATTTCTAGTTGCCGAGTCTCTATTTGTGGAGTTTGTAGTTGTGGAGTTTCTAGTTGTGGAGTTTTTAGTTGTGGAGTCTCTAGTTGCAGAGTTTCTAGTTATGGAGTTTCTAGTTGTGAAGTTTCTGGTTGTGGAGTTTCTAGTTGTGGAGTTTCAAGTTGTGGAGTTTCTAGTTGTGGAGTCTCTAGTTGCGGAGTTTCTAGTTGTGGAGTTTCGAGTTATGGAGATTCTAGTTGTGGAGTTTCTAGCTGCGGAGTTTCTAGTTGCAGAGTCTCTAGTTTTGGAATTTCTAGTTGCGAATTCTCTAGTTGAGGAGTCTCTAGTTGTAGAGTTTCTAGTTGCGGAGTGTCTAGTTGTGATGCTTCTAGCCGTGGAATTTCTTTTTGCGGAGTTTTTAAATGCGGAGTCCCTAGTTGCGGAGTTCTATAGTTGCAGAGTCTCTAGTTGTGGAGTTTCTAGTTCTGGAGTGCCTAGTTGTGGAGTTTCAAGTTGTGGAGTTTCTAGTAGAGTTTCGAATCGTGAAGGTTTTAGTTGTGGAGTTTCTAGTTGTGGAGTTTCTGGTTTTGGAGTTTCTGGTGGGGGAGTTTCTAGTTGTGGAGTTTCTATTTGTGGAGTTTCTAGTTGTGGAGTCTCAAGTTGTGGAGTTTAAACTTGTGGAGTTTCAAGTTGTGGAGTCTATAGTTGTGGAGTTTCTAGTTGTGGAGTTTCAAGTTGTGGAGTTTCTAGTTGTGGAGTCTCTAGTGGCGGAGTTTCTAGTTGTGGAGTTTCTAGTTGTGGAGTTTCTCGTTGTGGAGTTTCTGGTTGTGGAGCTTCTAGTTGTGGAGTTTCAAGTTGTGGAGTTTCTAGTTGCGGAGTCTCAAGTTGTGGAGTTTCTAGTTGTGGAGTTTCAAGTTGTGGAGTTTTGAGTTGTGGAGTTTCAAGTTGTGGAGTTTCTAGTTGTGGAGTTTCGAGTTGTGGAGTTTCTAGTTGTGGAGTTTCTAGTTGTGGAGTCTCTAGTTGAAGAGTTTCTAGTTGTGGAGTTTCTAGTTGTGGAGTTTATGGTTGTGGAGTTTCTGGTTATGGAGTTTCTAGTTGTGGAGTTTCATGTTGTGGAGTTTCTAGTTGTTGAGTCTCAAGTTGTGGAGTGCCTAGTTGTGGAGTTTCAAGTTGTGTAGTTTCTAGTAGAGTTTCGAATCGTGAAGGTTTTAGTTGTGGAGTTTCTAGTTGTGGAGTTTCTAGTTTTGGAGTTTCTGGTTGGGGAGTTTCTAGTTGTGGAGTTTCTATTTGTGGAGTTTCTAGTTGTGGAGTCTCAAGTTGTAGAGTTTAAACTTGTGGAGTTTCAAGTTGTGGAGTCTATAGTTGTGGAGTTTCTAGTTGTGGAGTTTCAAGTTGTGGAGTTTCTAGTTGTGGAGTCTCTAGTGGCGGAGTTTCTAGTTGTGGAGTTTCTAGTTGTGGAGTTTCTCGTTGTGGAGTTTCTGGTTGTGGAGTTTCTAGTTGTGGAGTTTCGAGTTGTGGAGTTTCTAGTTGTGGAGTTTCTAGCTGCGGAGTTTCTAGGTGCAGAGTCTTTAGTTTTGGAGTTTCTAGTTGCGAATTCTCTAGTTGAGGAGTCTCTAGTTGTAGAGTTTTTAGTTGTGGAGTTTCCAGTTGTGGAGTTTCAAGTTGTGGAGTTTCTAGTTGCGGCATCTCAAGTTTATGGAGTTTTTAAATGCGTAGTTTCTAGTTGCGGAGTTATCTAGTTGCGCAGTCTCTAGTTGCCGAGTCTCTATTTGTGGAGTTTGTAGTTGTGGAGTTTGTAGTTGAAGAGTTTCTAATTGTGGAGTCTCTAGTTGTAGAGTTTCTAGTTGTGGAGTTTCTAGTTGTGGAGTTTCTCGAGTGGAGTTTCTAGTTGTGGAGTTTAAAGTTGTGGAGTTTCTAGTAATGGAGTCTCTAGTTGCGGAGTTTCTAGTTGTGGAGTTTCTAGTTGTGGAGTTTCTAGTTGTGGAGTTTCTGGTTTTGGAGTTTCTAGTTGTGGAGTTTCAAGTTGTGGAGTTTCTAGTTGCGGAGTCTCAAGTTGTGGAGTTTCTGGTTGTGTTGTTTCAAGTTGTGGAGTTTTGAGTTGTGGAGTTTGAAGTTGTGGAGTTTCTAGTTGTGGAGTTTCTAGCTGCGGCGTTTCTAGGTGCAGAGTCTCTAGTTTTGGAGTTTCTAGTTGCAGATTCTCTAGTTGAGGAGCCTCTATTTGTAGAGTTTTTAGTTGTGGAGTTTCTAGTTGTGGAGTTTCAAGTTGTGGAGTTTCTAGTTGCGGCGTCACAAGTTGTGGAGTTTTTAAATGCGGAGTTTCTAGTTACGGAGTTTCTAGTTGTGGAGTCTCAAGTTGTGGAGTTTCCAGTTGTAGAGTTTTTGGTTGTGGACTTTCTAGACATGAAGTTTCTTGTAGCCGAGTCTCTATTTGTGGAGTTTGCAGTTGTGGAGTTTCTAGTTGTGGAGTTTCTAGTTGTGGAGTCTCTAGTTGAAGAGTTTCTATGTGGAGTTTCTAGTTGTGGAGTTTATGGTTGAGGAGTTTCTGGTTATGGAGTTTCTAGTTGTGGAGTTTCATGTTGTGGAGTTTCTAGTTGTTGAGTCTCAAGTTGTGGAGTTTAAAGTTGTGGAGTTTCAAGTTGTGGAGTCTCTAGTTGTGGACTTTCTAGTAGTGGAGTGTCTAGTTGTGGAGTTTCCAGTTTTGGAGTTTCTAGTTGTGGAGTTTCTAGTTGTGAAGTCTCTAGTTTTGCAGTTTCTAGTTGCGGAGTTTTTAGTTGTGGAGTTTCTAGATATGGAATTTCTAGTTGCCGAGTCTCTATTTGTGGAGTTTGTAGTTTTGGAGTTTCTAGTGTTGGAGTTTCTAGTTGTGGAGTCTCTTGTTCCGGAGTTTCTAGTTGTGGAGTTTCTAGTTGTGGAGTTTCTAATTGTGAAGTTTCTGGTTGTGGAGTTTCTAGTTGTGGAGTTTCAAGTTGTGGATTTTCTAGTTGTTGAGTCTCTAGTTGCGGAGTTTCGAGTTGTGGAGTTTCGAGTTGTGGAGTTTCTAGTTGTGGAGTTTCTAGCTGCGGAGTTTATAGTTGCAGAGTATGTAGTTTTGGAGTTTCTAGTTGCGAATTCTCTAGTTGAGGAGTCTCTAGTTGTAGAGTTTCTAGTTGCGGAGTGTCTAGTTGTGGTGTTTCTAGCCGTGGAATTTCTTGCTGCGGAGTTTTTAAATGCGGAGTTTCTAGTTGCGGGGTTCTATAGTTGCAGAGTCTCTAGTTCTGGAGTTTCTTTTGAGGAGTGCCTAGTTGTGGAGTCTCAAGTTGTAGAGTTTCTAGTAGAGTTTCGAATAGTGAAGTTTTAGTTGTGGAGTTTCTAGTTTTTAGAGTTTCTAGTTTTGGAGTTTGTAGTTGTGGAGTTTCTAGTAGTAGAGTCTCCTGTTGCGGAGTTTCTAGTTGCGGAGTTTCTGGTTGTGGAGTTTCTAGTTGTGGAGTTTCCAGTTGTGGTGTTTCTAGTTGTGAAGTCTCTAGTTTTGCAGTTTCTAGCTGTGGAGATTTAGTTGTGGAGTTTCTAGATATGGAATTTCTAGTTGCCGAGTCTATTTGTGGAGTTTGTAGTTGTGGAGTTTCTAGTTGTGGAGTTACTAGTTGTGGAGTTTCTAGTTGTGAAGTTTATGGTTGTGGAGTTTCGGGTTGTGGAGTTTCTAGTCTTGGAGTTTCATGTTGTGGAGTTTCTAGTTGTTGAGTCTCAAGTTGTGAAGTTTAAAGTTGTGGTGTTTCTGGTTGTGGAGTTTCTAGTCTTGGAGTTTCATGTTGTGGAGTTTCTAGTTGTTGAGTCTCAAGTTGTGGAGTTTCTAGTTGTGGAGTTTCAAGTTGTGGAGTTTCTAGTTGGGGCGTCTCAAGTTGTAGAGTTTCTAGTTGTGGAGTTTCCAGTTGTGGAGTTTCTAGTTGTGGAGTTTCTAGTTGTGAAGTCTCTAGTTTTGCAGTTTCTAGTTGTGGAGATTTAGTTGTGGAGTTTCTAGATATGGAATTTCTAGTTGCCGAGTCTCTATTTGTGGAGTTTGTAGTTGTGGAGTTTCTAGTTGTGGAGTTTTTAGTTGTGGAGTCTCTAGTTGCAGAGTTTCTAGTTATGGAGTTTCTAGTTGTGAAGTTTCTGGTTGTGGAGTTCCTAGTTGTGGAGTTTCAAGTTGTGGAGTTTCTAGTTGTGGAGTCTCTAGTTGCGGAGTTTCTAGTTGTGGAGTTTCGAGTTGTGGAGTTTCTAGTTGTGGAGTTTCTAGCTGCGAAGTTTCTAGTTGCAGAGTCTCTAGTTTTGGAATTTCTAGTTGCGAATTCTCTAGTTGAGGAGTCTCTAGTTGTAGAGTTTCTAGTTACGGAGTGTCTAGTTGTGATGTTTCTAGCCGTGGAATTTCTTTTTGCGGAGTTTTTAAATGCGGAGTCCCTAGTTGCGGAGTTCTATAGTTGCAGAGTCTCTAGTTGTGGAGTTTCTAGTTCTGGAGTGCCTAGTTGTGGAGTTTCAAGTTGTGGAGTTTCTAGTAGAGTTTCGAATCGTGAAGGTTTTAGTTGTGGAGTTTCTAGTTGTGGAGTTTCTAGTTTCGGAGTTTCTGGTGGGGGAGTTTCTAGTTGTGGAGTTTCTATTTGTGGAGTTTCTAGTTGTGGAGTCTCAAGTTGTGGAGTTTAAACTTGTGGAGTTTCAAGTTGTGGAGTCTATAGTTGTGGAGTTTCTAGTTGTGGAGTTTCAAGTTGTGGAGTTTCTAGTTGTGGAGTCTCTAGTGGCGGAGTTTCTAGTTGTGGAGTTTCTAGTTTTGGAGTTTCTCGTTGTGGAGTTTCTGGTTGTGGAGCTTCTAGTTGTGGAGTTTCAAGTTGTGGAGTTTCTAGTTGCGGAGTCTCAAGTTGTGGAGTTTCTAGTTGTGGAGTTTCAAGTTGTGGAGTTTTGAGTTGTGGAGTTTCAAGTTGTGGAGTTTCTAGTTGTGGAGTTTCGAGTTGTGGAGTTTCTAGTTGTGGAGTTTCTACTTGTGGAGTCTCTAGTTGAAGAGTTTCTAGTTGTGGAGTTTCTAGTTGTGGAGTTTATGGTTGTGGAGTTTCTGGTTATGGAGTTTCTAGTTGTGGAGTTTCATGTTGTGGAGTTTCTAGTTGTTGAGTCTCAAGTTGTGGAGTGCCTAGTTGTGGAGTTTCAAGTTGTGGAGTTTCTAGTAGAGTTTCGAATCGTGAAGGTTTTAGTTGTGGAGTTTCTAGTTGTGGAGTTTCTAGTTTTGGAGTTTCTGGTTGGGGAGTTTCTAGTTGTGGAGTTTCTATTTGTGGAGTTTCTAGTTGTGGAGTCTCAAGTTGTAGAGTTTAAACTTGTGGAGTTTCAAGTTGTGGAGTCTATAGTTGTGGAGTTTCTAGTTGTGGAGTTTCAAGTTGTGGAGTTTCTAGTTGTGGAGTCTCTAGTGGCGGAGTTTCTAGTTGTGGAGTTTCTAGTTGTGGAGTTTCTCGTTGTGGAGTTTCTGGTTGTGGAGTTTCTAGTTGTGGAGTTTCGAGTTGTGGAGTTTCTAGTTGTGGAGTTTCTAGCTGCGGAGTTTCTAGGTGCAGAGTCTTTAGTTTTGGAGTTTCTAGTTGCGAATTCTCTAGTTGAGGAGTCTCTAGTTGTAGAGTTTTTAGTTGTGGAGTTTCCAGTTGTGGAGTTTCAAGTTGTGGAGTTTCTAGTTGCGGCATCTCAAGTTTATGAAGTTTTTAAATGCGTAGTTTCTAGTTGCGGAGTTATCTAGTTGCGCAGTCTCTAGTTGCCGAGTCTCTATTTGTGGAGTTTGTAGTTGTGGAGTTTGTAGTTGAAGAGTTTCTAATTGTGGAGTCTCTAGTTGTAGAGTTTCCAGTTGTGGAGTTTCTAGTTGTGGAGTTTCTAGTTGTGGAGTTTCTCGAGTGGAGTTTCTAGTTTTGGAGTTTAAAGTTGTGGAGTTTCTAGTAATGGAGTCTCTAGTTGCGGAGTTTCTAGTTGTGGAGTTTCTAGTTGTGGAGTTTCTAGTTGTGGAGTTTCTGGTTTTGGAGTTTCTAGTTGTGGAGTTTCAAGTTGTGGAGTTTCTAGTTGCGGAGTCTCAAGTTGTGGAGTTTCTGGTTGTGTTGTTTCAAGTTGTGGAGTTTTGAGTTGTGGAGTTTGAAGTTGTGGAGTTTCTAGTTGTGGAGTTTCTAGCCGCGGCGTTTCTAGGTGCAGAGTCTCTAGTTTTGGAGTTTCTAGTTGCAGATTCTCTAGTTGAGGAGCCTCTAGTTGTAGAGTTTTTAGTTGTGGAGTTTCTAGTTGTGGAGTTTCAAGTTGTGGAGTTTCTAGTTGCGGCGTCACAAGTTGTGGAGTTCTTAAATGCGGAGTTTCTAGTTACGGAGTTCTCTAGTTGTGCAGTCTCTAGTTGTGGAGTTTATAGTTGTGTAGTGTCTACTTGTGGAGTTTCTAGTTGTGGAGTTTCTAGTTGTGGAGTCTCCAGTTGCGGAGTTTCTAGTTGTGGAGTTTCTAGTTGTGGAGTATCTAGTTGTGGAGTCTCAAGTTGTGGAGTTTCCAGTTGTAGAGTTTTTTGGTTGTGGACTTTCTAGACATGAAGTTTCTTGTAGCCGAGTCTCTATTTGTGGAGTTTGTAGTTGTGGAGTTTCTAGTTGTGGAGTTTCTAGTTGTGGAGTCTCTAGTTGAAGAGTTTCTATGTGGAGTTTCTAGTTGTGGAGTTTATGGTTGAGGAGTTTCTGGTTATGGAGTTTCTAGTTGTGGAGTTTCATGTTGTGGAGTTTCTAGTTGTTGAGTCTCAAGTTGTGGAGTTTAAAGTTGTGGAGTTTCAAGTTGTGGAGTTTCTAGTTGTGAAGTCTCTAGTTTTGCAGTTTCTAGTTGCGGAGTTTTTAGTTGTGGAGTTTCTAGATATAAAATTTCTAGTTGCCGAGTTTCTATTTGTGGAGTTTGTAGTTTTGGAGTTTCTAGTGTTGGAGTTTCTAGTTGTGGATTCTCTAGTTGCGGAGTTTCTAGTTGTGGAGTTTCTAGTTGTGGAGTTTCTAGTTGTGAAGTTTCTGGTTGTGGAGTTTCTAGTTGTGGAGTTTCAAGTTGTGGATTTTCTAGTTGTTGAGTCTCTAGTTGCGGAGTTTCTAGTTGCGGAGTTTCGAGTTGTGGAGTTTCTAGTTGTGGAGTTTCTAGCTGCGGAGTTTATAGTTGCAGAGTATCTAGTTTTGGAGTTTCTAGTTGCGAATTCTCTAGTTGAGGAGTCTCTAGTTGTAGAGTTTCTAGTTGCGGAGTGTCTAGTTGTGGTGTTTCTAGCCGTGAAATTTCTTGCTGCGGAGTTTTTAAATGCGGAGTTTCTAGTTGCGGGGTTCTATAGTTGCAGAGTCTCTAGTTGTGGAGTTTCTAGTTGAGGAGTGCCTAGTTGTGGAGTCTCAAGTTGTAGAGTTTCTAGTAGAGTTTCGAATTGTGAAGTTTTTAGTTGTGGAGTTTCTAGTTGTGGAGTTTCTAGTTTTGGAGTTTGTAGTTGTGGAGTTTCTAGTAGTAGAGTCTCCTGTTGCGGAGTTTCTAGTTGCGGAGTTTTGGAGTTGTGGAGTTTCTAGTTGTGGAGTTTCTAGTTGCGGATTCTCTAGCTGTGGATTTTCTAGTTGCGTAACTTAAGGTTGTGAGGTTTCAAGTTGTGGAGTTCCTAGTTGTGGAGTTTCTAGTTGTGGAGTGTCAAGTTCTGTAGTTTTTAGCTGCGGAGTTTCTAGTTGCGGAGCTTTTATTTGTGGAGTTTCAAGTTGTGGAGTTTCTAGTTGTGGAGTTTCGAGTTGTGGAGTTTCTAGTTGTGGAGTTTCTAGTTGTGGAGTCTCTAGTTGAAGAGTTTCTAGTTGTGGAGTTTCTAGTTGTGGAGTTTATGGTTGTGGAGTTTCTGGTTATGGAGTTTCTAGTTGTGGAGTTTCATGTTGTGGAGTTTCTAGTTGTTGAGTCTCAAGTTGTGGAGTGCCTAGTTGTGGAGTTTCAAGTTGTGGAGTTTCTAGTAGAGTTTCGAATCGTGAAGGTTTTAGTTGTGGAGTTTCTAGTTGTGGAGTTTCTAGTTTTGGAGTTTCTGGTTGGGGAGTTTCTAGTTGTGGAGTTTCTATTTGTGGAGTTTCTAGTTGTGGAGTCTCAAGTTGTAGAGTTTAAACTTGTGGAGTTTCAAGTTGTGGAGTCTATAGTTGTGGAGTTTCTAGTTGTGGAGTTTCAAGTTGTGGAGTTTCTAGTTGTGGAGTCTCTAGTGGCGGAGTTTCTAGTTGTGGAGTTTCTAGTTGTGGAGTTTCTCGTTGTGGAGTTTCTGGTTGTGGAGTTTCTAGTTGTTGAGTTTCGAGTTGTGGAGTTTCTAGTTGTGGAGTTTCTAGCTGCGGAGTTTCTAGGTGCAGAGTCTTTAGTTTTGGAGTTTCTAGTTGCGAATTCTCTAGTTGAGGAGTCTCTAGTTGTAGAGTTTTTAGTTGTGGAGTTTCCAGTTGTGGAGTTTCAAGTTGTGGAGTTTCTAGTTGCGGCATCTCAAGTTTATGGAGTTTTTAAATGCGTAGTTTCTAGTTGCGGAGTTATCTAGTTGCGCAGTCTCTAGTTGCCGAGTCTCTATTTGTGGAGTTTGTAGTTGTGGAGTTTGTAGTTGAAGAGTTTCTAATTGTGGAGTCTCTAGTTGTAGAGTTTCTAGTTGTGGAGTTTCTAGTTGTGGAGTTTCTCGAGTGGAGTTTCTAGTTGTGGAGTTTAAAGTTGTGGAGTTTCTAGTAATGGAGTCTCTAGTTGCGGAGTTTCTAGTTGTGGAGTTTCTAGTTGTGGAGTTTCTAGTTGTGGAGTTTCTGGTTTTGGAGTTTCTAGTTGTGGAGTTTCAAGTTGTGGAGTTTCTAGTTGCGGAGTCTCAAGTTGTGGAGTTTCTGGTTGTGTTGTTTCAAGTTGTGGAGTTTTGAGTTGTGGAGTTTGAAGTTGTGGAGATTCTAGTTGTGGAGTTTCTAGCTGCGGCGTTTCTAGGTGCAGAGTCTCTAGTTTTGGAGTTTCTAGTTGCAGATTCTCTAGTTGAGGAGCCTCTAGTTGTAGAGTTTTTAGTTGTGGAGTTTCTAGTTGTGGAGTTTCAAGTTGTGGAGTTTCTAGTTGCGGCGTCACAAGTTGTGGAGTTTTTAAATGCGGAGTTTCTAGTTACGGAGTTCTCTAGTTGTGCAGTCTCTAGTTGTGGAGTTTATAGTTGTGTAGTGTCTACTTGTGGAGTTTATAGTTGTGGAGTTTCTAGTTGTGGAGTCTCCAGTTGCGGAGTTTCTAGTTGTGGAGTTTCTAGTTGTGGAGTTTCTAGTTGTGGAGTCTCAAGTTGTGGAGTTTCCAGTTGTAGAGTTTTTGGTTGTGGACTTTCTAGACATGAAGTTTCTTGTAGCCGAGTCTCTATTTGTGGAGTTTGTAGTTGTGGAGTTTCTAGTTGTGGAGTTTCTAGTTGTGGAGTCTCTAGTTGAAGAGTTTCTACGAGGAGTTTCTAGTTGTGGAGTTTATGGTTGAGGAGTTTCTGGTTATGGAGTGTCTAGTTGTGGAGTTTCCAGTTTTGGAGTTTCTAGTTGTGGAGTTTCTAGTTGTGAAGTCTCTAGTTTTGCAGTTTCTAGTTGCGGAGTTTTTAGTTGTGGAGTTTCTAGATATGGAATTTCTAGTTGCCGAGTCTCTATTTATGGAGTTTGTAGTTTTGGAGTTTCTAGTGTTGGAGTTTCTAGTTGTGGAGTCTCTAGTTGCGGAGTTTCTAGTTGTGGAGTTTCTAGTTGTGGAGTTTCTAGTTGTGAAGTTTCTGGTTGTGGAGTTTCTAGTTGTGGAGTTTCAAGTTGTGGATTTTCTAGTTGTTGAGTCTCTAGTTGCGGAGTTTCGAGTTGTGGAGTTTCGAGTTGTGGAGTTTCTAGTTGTGGAGTTTCTAGCTGCGGAGTTTATAGTTGCAGAGTATCTAGTTTTGGAGTTTCTAGTTGCGAATTCTCTAGTTGAGGAGTCTCTAGTTGTAGAGTTTCTAGTTGCAGAGTGTCTAGTTGTGGTGTTTCTAGCCGTGGAATTTCTTGCTGCGGAGTTTTTAAATGCGGAGTTTCTAGTTGCGGGGTTCTATAGTTGCAGAGTCTCTAGTTCTGGAGTTTCTAGTTGAGGAGTGCCTAGTTGTGGAGTCTCAAGTTGTAGAGTTTCTAGTAGAGTTTCGAATAGTGAAGTTTTAGTTGTGGAGTTTCTAGTTGTGGAGTTTCTAGTTTTGGAGTTTGTAGTTGTGGAGTTTCTAGTAGTAGAGTCTCCTGTTGCGGAGTTTCTAGTTGCGGAGTTTCTGGTTGTGGAGTTTCTAGTTGTGGAGTTTCCAGTTGTGGTGTTTCTAGTTGTGAAGTCTCTAGTTTTGCAGTTTCTAGCTGTGGAGATTTAGTTGTGGAGTTTCTAGATATGGAATTTCTAGTTGCCGAGTCTATTTGTGGAGTTTGTAGTTGTGGAGTTTCTAGTTGTGGAGTTACTAGTTGTGGAGTTTCTAGTTGTGAAGTTTATGGTTGTGGAGTTTCGGGTTGTGGAGTTTCTAGTCTTGGAGTTTCATGTTGTGGAGTTTCTAGTTGTTGAGTCTCAAGTTGTGAAGTTTAAAGTTGTGGTGTTTCTGGTTGTGGAGTTTCTAGTCTTGGAGTTTCATGTTGTGGAGTTTCTAGTTGTTGAGTCTCAAGTTGTGGAGTTTCTAGTTGTGGAGTTTCAAGTTGTGGAGTTTCTAGTTGGGGCGTCTCAAGTTGTAGAGTTTCTAGTTGTGGAGTTTCCAATTGTGGAGTTTCTAGTTGTGGAGTTTCTAGTTGTGAAGTCTCTAGTTTTGCAGTTTCTAGTTGTGGAGATTTAGTTGTGGAGTTTCTAGATATGGAATTTCTAGTTGCCGAGTCTCTATTTGTGGAGTTTGTAGTTGTGGAGTTTCTAGTTGTGGAGTTTTTAGTTGTGGAGTCTCTAGTTGCAGAGTTTCTAGTTATGGAGTTTCTAGTTGTGAAGTTTCTGGTTGTGGAGTTTCTAGTTGTGGAGTTTCAAGTTGTGGAGTTTCTAGTTGTGGAGTCTCTAGTTGCGGAGTTTCTAGTTGTGGAGTTTCGAGTTGTGGAGTTTCTAGTTGTGGAGTTTCTAGCTGCGAAGTTTTTAGTTGCAGAGTCTCTAGTTTTGGAATTTCTAGTTGCGAATTCTCTAGTTGAGGAGTCTCTAGTTGTAGAGTTTCTAGTTACGGAGTGTCTAGTTGTGATGTTTCTAGCCGTGGAATTTCTTTTTGCGGAGTTTTTAAATGCGGAGTCCCTAGTTGCGGAGTTCTATAGTTGCAGAGTCTCTAGTTGTGGAGTTCCTAGTTCTGGAGTGCCTAGTTGTGGAGTTTCAAGTTGTGGAGTTTCTAGTAGAGTTTCCAATCTTGAAGGTTTTAGTTGTGGAGTTTCTAGTTGTGGAGTTTCTAGTTTTGGAGTTTCTGGTGGGGGAGTTTCTAGTTGTGGAGTTTCTATTTGTGGAGTTTCTAGTTGTGGAGTCTCAAGTTGTGGAGTTTAAACTTGTGGAGTTTCAAGTTGTGGAGTCTATAGTTGTGGAGTTTCTAGTTGTGGAGTTTCAAGTTGTGGAGTTTCTAGTTGTGGAGTCTCTAGTGGCGGAGTTTCTAGTTGTGGAGTTTCTAGTTGTGGAGTTTCTCGTTGTGGAGTTTCTGGTTGTGGAGCTTCTAGTTGTGGAGTTTCAAGTTGTGGAGTTTCTAGTTGCGGAGTCTCAAGTTGTGGAGTTTCTAGTTGTGGAGTTTCAAGTTGTGGAGTTTTGAGTTGTGGAGTTTCATGTTGTGGAGTTTCTAGTTGTGGAGTTTCGAGTTGTGGAGTTTCTAGTTGTGGAGTTTCTAGTTGTGGAGTCTCTAGTTGAAGAGTTTCTAGTTGTGGAGTTTCTAGTTGTGGAGTTTATGGTTGTGGAGTTTCTGGTTATGGAGTTTCTAGTTGTGGAGTTTCATGTTGTGGAGTTTCTAGTTGTTGAGTCTCAAGTTGTGGAGTGCCTAGTTGTGGAGTTTCAAGTTGTGGAGTTTCTAGTAGAGTTTCGAATCGTGAAGGTTTTAGTTGTGGAGTTTCTAGTTGTGGAGTTTCTAGTTTTGGAGTTTCTGGTTGGGGAGTTTCTAGTTGTGGAGTTTCTATTTGTGGAGTTTCTAGTTGTGGAGTCTCAAGTTGTGGAGTTTAAACTTGTGGAGTTTCAAGTTGTGGAGTCTATAGTTGTGGAGTTTCTAGTTGTGGAGTTTCAAGTTGTGGAGTTTCTAGTTGTGGAGTCTCTAGTGGCGGAGTTTCTAGTTGTGGAGTTTCTAGTTGTGGAGTTTCTCGTTGTGGAGTTTCTGGTTGTGGAGTTTCTAGTTGTGGAGTTTCGAGTTGTGGAGTTTCTAGTTGTGGAGTTTCTAGCTGCGGAGTTTCTAGGTGCAGAGTCTTTAGTTTTGGAGTTTCTAGTTGCGAATTCTCTAGTTGAGGAGTCTCTAGTTGTAGAGTTTTTAGTTGTGGAGTTTCCAGTTGTGGAGTTTCAAGTTGTGGAGTTTCTAGTTGCGGCATCTCAAGTTTATGGAGTTTTTAAATGCGTAGTTTCTAGTTGCGGAGTTATCTAGTTGCGCAGTCTCTAGTTGCCGAGTCTCTATTTGTGGAGTTTGTAGTTGTGGAGTTTGTAGTTGAAGAGTTTCTAATTGTGGAGTCTCTAGTTGTAGAGTTTCCAGTTGTGGAGTTTCTAGTTGTGGAGTTTCTAGTTGTGGAGTTTCTCGAGTGGAGTTTCTAGTTGTGGAGTTTAAAGTTGTGGAGTTTCTAGTAATGGAGTCTCTAGTTGCGGAGTTTCTAGTTGTGGAGTTTCTAGTTGTGGAGTTTCTAGTTGTGGAGTTTCTGGTTTTGGAGTTTCTAGTTGTGGAGTTTCAAGTTGTGGAGTTTCTAGTTGCGGAGTCTCAAGTTGTGGAGTTTCCGGTTGTGTTGTTTCAAGTTGTGGAGTTTTGAGTTGTGGAGTTTGAAGTTGTGGAGTTTCTAGTTGTGGAGTTTCTAGCTGCGGCGTTTCTAGGTGCAGAGTCTCTAGTTTTGGAGTTTCTAGTTGCAGATTCTCTAGTTGAGGAGCCTCTAGTTGTAGAGTTTTTAGTTGTGGAGTTTCTAGTTGTGGAGTTTCAAGTTGTGGAGTTTCTAGTTGCGGCGTCACAAGTTGTGGAGTTTTTAAATGTGGAGTTTCTAGTTACGGAGTTCTCTAGTTGTGCAGTCTCTAGTTGTGGAGTTTATAGTTGTGTAGTGTCTACTTGTGGAGTTTCTAGTTGTGGAGTTTCTAGTTGTGGAGTCTCCAGTTGCGGAGTTTCTAGTTGTGGAGTTTCTAGTTGTGGAGTTTCTAGTTGTGGAGTCTCAAGTTGTGGAGTTTCCAGTTGTAGAGTTTTTTGGTTGTGGACTTTCTAGACATGAAGTTTCTTGTAGCCGAGTCTCTATTTGTGGAGTTTGTAGTTGTGGAGTTTCTAGTTGTGGAGTTTCTAGTTGTGGAGTCTCTAGTTGAAGAGTTTCTATGTGGAGTTTCTAGTTGTGGAGTTTATGGTTGAGGAGTTTCTGGTTATGGAGTTTCTAGTTGTGGAGTTTCATGTTGTGGAGTTTCTAGTTGTTGAGTCTCAAGTTGTGGAGTTTAAAGTTGTGGAGTTTCAAGTTGTGGAGTTTCTAGTTGTGAAGTCTCTAGTTTTGCAGTTTCTAGTTGCGGAGTTTTTAGTTGTGGAGTTTCTAGATATAAAATTTCTAGTTGCCGAGTTTCTATTTGTGGAGTTTGTAGTTTTGGAGTTTCTAGTGTTGGAGTTTCTAGTTGTGGATTCTCTAGTTGTGGAGTTTCTAGTTGTGGAGTTTCTAGTTGTGGAGTTTCTAGTTGTGAAGTTTCTGGTTGTGGAGTTTCTAGTCTTGGAGTTTCATGTTGTGGAGTTTCTAGTTGTTGAGTCTCAAGTTGTGGAGTTTCTAGTTGTGGAGTTTCAAGTTGTGGAGTTTCTAGTTGGGGCGTCTCAAGTTGTAGAGTTTCTAGTTGTGGAGTTTCCAGTTGTGGAGTTTCTAGTTGTGGAGTTTCTAGTTGTGAAGTCTCTAGTTTTGCAGTTTCTAGTTGTGGAGATTTAGTTGTGGAGTTTCTAGATATGGAATTTCTAGTTGCCGAGTCTCTATTTGTGGAGTTTGTAGTTGTGGAGTTTCTAGTTGTGGAGTTTTTAGTTGTGGAGTCTCTAGTTGCAGAGTTTCTAGTTATGGAGTTTCTAGTTGTGAAGTTTCTGGTTGTGGAGTTTCTAGTTGTGGAGTTTCAAGTTGTGGAGTTTCTAGTTGTGGAGTCTCTAGTTGCGGAGTTTCTAGTTGTGGAGTTTCGAGTTGTGGAGTTTCTAGTTGTGGAGTTTCTAGCTGCGAAGTTTCTAGTTGCAGAGTCTCTAGTTTTGGAATTTCTAGTTGCGAATTCTCTAGTTGAGGAGTCTCTAGTTGTAGAGTTTCTAGTTACGGAGTGTCTAGTTGTGATGTTTCTAGCCGTGGAATTTCTTTTTGCGGAGTTTTTAAATGCGGAGTCCCTAGTTGCGGAGTTCTATAGTTGCAGAGTCTCTAGTTGTGGAGTTTCTAGTTCTGGAGTGCCTAGTTGTGGAGTTTCAAGTTGTGGAGTTTCTAGTAGAGTTTCGAATCGTGAAGGTTTTAGTTGTGGAGTTTCTAGTTGTGGAGTTTCTAGTTTCGGAGTTTCTGGTGGGGGAGTTTCTAGTTGTGGAGTTTCTATTTGTGGAGTTTCTAGTTGTGGAGTCTCAAGTTGTGGAGTTTAAACTTGTGGAGTTTCAAGTTGTGGAGTCTATAGTTGTGGAGTTTCTAGTTGTGGAGTTTCAAGTTGTGGAGTTTCTAGTTGTGGAGTCTCTAGTGGCGGAGTTTCTAGTTGTGGAGTTTCTAGTTTTGGAGTTTCTCGTTGTGGAGTTTCTGGTTGTGGAGCTTCTAGTTGTGGAGTTTCAAGTTGTGGAGTTTCTAGTTGCGGAGTCTCAAGTTGTGGAGTTTCTAGTTGTGGAGTTTCAAGTTGTGGAGTTTTGAGTTGTGGAGTTTCAAGTTGTGGAGTTTCTAGTTGTGGAGTTTCGAGTTGTGGAGTTTCTAGTTGTGGAGTTTCTACTTGTGGAGTCTCTAGTTGAAGAGTTTCTAGTTGTGGAGTTTCTAGTTGTGGAGTTTATGGTTGTGGAGTTTCTGGTTATGGAGTTTCTAGTTGTGGAGTTTCATGTGGTGGAGTTTCTAGTTGTTGAGTCTCAAGTTGTGGAGTGCCTAGTTGTGGAGTTTCAAGTTGTGGAGTTTCTAGTAGAGTTTCGAATCGTGAAGGTTTTAGTTGTGGAGTTTCTAGTTGTGGAGTTTCTAGTTTTGGAGTTTCTGGTTGGGGAGTTTCTAGTTGTGGAGTTTCTATTTGTGGAGTTTCTAGTTGTGGAGTCTCAAGTTGTAGAGTTTAAACTTGTGGAGTTTCAAGTTGTGGAGTCTATAGTTGTGGAGTTTCTAGTTGTGGAGTTTCAAGTTGTGGAGTTTCTAGTTGTGGAGTCTCTAGTGGCGGAGTTTCTAGTTGTGGAGTTTCTAGTTGTGGAGTTTCTCGTTGTGGAGTTTCTGGTTGTGGAGTTTCTAGTTGTGGAGTTTCGAGTTGTGGAGTTTCTAGTTGTGGAGTTTCTAGCTGCGGAGTTTCTAGGTGCAGAGTCTTTAGTTTTGGAGTTTCTAGTTGCGAATTCTCTAGTTGAGGAGTCTCTAGTTGTAGAGTTTTTAGTTGTGGAGTTTCCAGTTGTGGAGTTTCAAGTTGTGGAGTTTCTAGTTGCGGCATCTCAAGTTTATGGAGTTTTTAAATGCGTAGTTTCTAGTTGCGGAGTTATCTAGTTGCGCAGTCTCTAGTTGCCGAGTCTCTATTTGTGGAGTTTGTAGTTGTGGAGTTTGTAGTTGAAGAGTTTCTAATTGTGGAGTCTCTAGTTGTAGAGTTTCCAGTTGTGGAGTTTCTAGTTGTGGAGTTTCTAGTTGTGGAGTTTCTCGAGTGGAGTTTCTAGTTTTGGAGTTTAAAGTTGTGGAGTTTCTAGTAATGGAGTCTCTAGTTGCGGAGTTTCTAGTTGTGGAGTTTCTAGTTGTGGAGTTTCTAGTTGTGGAGTTTCTGGTTTTGGAGTTTCTAGTTGTGGAGTTTCAAGTTGTGGAGTTTCTAGTTGCGGAGTCTCAAGTTGTGGAGTTTCTGGTTGTGTTGTTTCAAGTTGTGGAGTTTTGAGTTGTGGAGTTTGAAGTTGTGGAGTTTCTAGTTGTGGAGTTTCTAGCTGCGGCGTTTCTAGGTGCAGAGTCTCTAGTTTTGGAGTTTCTAGTTGCAGATTCTCTAGTTGAGGAGCCTCTAGTTGTAGAGTTTTTAGTTGTGGAGTTTCTAGTTGTGGAGTTTCAAGTTGTGGAGTTTCTAGTTGCGGCGTCACAAGTTGTGGAGTTCTTAAATGCGGAGTTTCTAGTTACGGAGTTCTCTAGTTGTGCAGTCTCTAGTTGTGGAGTTTATAGTTGTGTAGTGTCTACTTGTGGAGTTTCTAGTTGTGGAGTTTCTAGTTGTGGAGTCTCCAGTTGCGGAGTTTCTAGTTGTGGAGTTTCTAGTTGTGGAGTATCTAGTTGTGGAGTCTCAAGTTGTGGAGTTTCCAGTTGTAGAGTTTTTTGGTTGTGGACTTTCTAGACATGAAGTTTCTTGTAGCCGAGTCTCTATTTGTGGAGTTTGTAGTTGTGGAGTTTCTAGTTGTGGAGTTTCTAGTTGTGGAGTCTCTAGTTGAAGAGTTTCTATGTGGAGTTTCTAGTTGTGGAGTTTATGGTTGAGGAGTTTCTGGTTATGGAGTTTCTAGTTGTGGAGTTTCATGTTGTGGAGTTTCTAGTTGTTGAGTCTCAAGTTGTGGAGTTTAAAGTTGTGGAGTTTCAAGTTGTGGAGTTTCTAGTTGTGAAGTCTCTAGTTTTGCAGTTTCTAGTTGCGGAGTTTTTAGTTGTGGAGTTTCTAGATATAAAATTTCTAGTTGCCGAGTTTCTATTTGTGGAGTTTGTAGTTTTGGAGTTTCTAGTGTTGGAGTTTCTAGTTGTGGATTCTCTAGTTGCGGAGTTTCTAGTTGTGGAGTTTCTAGTTGTGGAGTTTCTAGTTGTGAAGTTTCTGGTTGTGGAGTTTCTAGTTGTGGAGTTTCAAGTTGTGGACTTTCTAGTTGTTGAGTCTCTAGTTGCGGAGTTTCTAGTTGCGGAGTTTCGAGTTGTGGAGTTTCTAGTTGTGGAGTTTCTAGCTGCGGAGTTTATAGTTGCAGAGTATCTAGTTTTGGAGTTTCTAGTTGCGAATTCTCTAGTTGAGGAGTCTCTAGTTGTAGAGTTTCTAGTTGCGGAGTGTCTAGTTGTGGTGTTTCTAGCCGTGAAATTTCTTGCTGCGGAGTTTTTAAATGCGGAGTTTCTAGTTGCGGGGTTCTATAGTTGCAGAGTCTCTAGTTGTGGAGTTTCTAGTTGAGGAGTGCCTAGTTGTGGAGTCTCAAGTTGTAGAGTTTCTAGTAGAGTTTCGAATTGTGAAGTTTTTAGTTGTGGAGTTTCTAGTTGTGGAGTTTCTAGTTTTGGAGTTTGTAGTTGTGGAGTTTCTAGTAGTAGAGTCTCCTGTTGCGGAGTTTCTAGTTGCGGAGTTTTGGAGTTGTGGAGTTTCTAGTTGTGGAGTTTCTAGTTGCGGATTCTCTAGCTGTGGATTTTCTAGTTGCGTAACTTAAGGTTGTGAGGTTTCAAGTTGTGGAGTTCCTAGTTGTGGAGTTTCTAGTTGTGGAGTGTCAAGTTCTGTAGTTTTTAGCTGCGGAGTTTCTAGTTGCGGAGCTTTTATTTGTGGAGTTTCAAGTTGTGGAGTTTCTAGTTGTGGTGTTTCGAGTTGTGGAGTTTCTAGTTGTGGAGTTTCTAGTTGTGGAGTCTCTAGTTGAAGAGTTTCTAGTTGTGGAGTTTCTAGTTGTGGAGTTTATGGTTGTGGAGTTTCTGGTTATGGAGTTTCTAGTTGTGGAGTTTCATGTTGTGGAGTTTCTAGTTGTTGAGTCTCAAGTTGTGGAGTGCCTAGTTGTGGAGTTTCAAGTTGTGGAGTTTCTAGTAGAGTTTCGAATCGTGAAGGTTTTAGTTGTGGAGTTTCTAGTTGTGGAGTTTCTAGTTTTGGAGTTTCTGGTTGGGGAGTTTCTAGTTGTGGAGTTTCTATTTGTGGAGTTTCTAGTTGTGGAGTCTCAAGTTGTAGAGTTTAAACTTGTGGAGTTTCAAGTTGTGGAGTCTATAGTTGTGGAGTTTCTAGTTGTGGAGTTTCAAGTTGTGGAGTTTCTAGTTGTGGAGTCTCTAGTGGCGGAGTTTCTAGTTGTGGAGTTTCTAGTTGTGGAGTTTCTCGTTGTGGAGTTTCTGGTTGTGGAGTTTCTAGTTGTTGAGTTTCGAGTTGTGGAGTTTCTAGTTGTGGAGTTTCTAGCTGCGGAGTTTCTAGGTGCAGAGTCTTTAGTTTTGGAGTTTCTAGTTGCGAATTCTCTAGTTGAGGAGTCTCTAGTTGTAGAGTTTTTAGTTGTGGAGTTTCCAGTTGTGGAGTTTCAAGTTGTGGAGTTTCTAGTTGCGGCATCTCAAGTTTATGGAGTTTTTAAATGCGTAGTTTCTAGTTGCGGAGTTATCTAGTTGCGCAGTCTCTAGTTGCCGAGTCTCTATTTGTGGAGTTTGTAGTTGTGGAGTTTGTAGTTGAAGAGTTTCTAATTGTGGAGTCTCTAGTTGTAGAGTTTCTAGTTGTGGAGTTTCTAGTTGTGGAGTTTCTCGAGTGGAGTTTCTAGTTGTGGAGTTTAAAGTTGTGGAGTTTCTAGTAATGGAGTCTCTAGTTGCGGAGTTTCTAGTTGTGGAGTTTCTAGTTGTGGAGTTTCTAGTTGTGGAGTTTCTGGTTTTGGAGTTTCTAGTTGTGGAGTTTCAAGTTGTGGAGTTTCTAGTTGCGGAGTCTCAAGTTGTGGAGTTTCTGGTTGTGTTGTTTCAAGTTGTGGAGTTTTGAGTTGTGGAGTTTGAAGTTGTGGAGTTTCTAGTTGTGGAGTTTCTAGCTGCGGCGTTTCTAGGTGCAGAGTCTCTAGTTTTGGAGTTTCTAGTTGCAGATTCTCTAGTTGAGGAGCCTCTAGTTGTAGAGTTTTTAGTTGTGGAGTTTCTAGTTGTGGAGTTTCAAGTTGTGGAGTTTCTAGTTGCGGCGTCACAAGTTGTGGAGTTTTTAAATGCGGAGTTTCTAGTTACGGAGTTCTCTAGTTGTGCAGTCTCTAGTTGTGGAGTTTATAGTTGTGTAGTGTCTACTTGTGGAGTTTATAGTTGTGGAGTTTCTAGTTGTGGAGTCTCCAGTTGCGGAGTTTCTAGTTGTGGAGTTTCTAGTTGTGGAGTTTCTAGTTGTGGAGTCTCAAGTTGTGGAGTTTCCAGTTGTAGAGTTTTTGGTTGTGGACTTTCTAGACATGAAGTTTCTTGTAGCCGAGTCTCTATTTGTGGAGTTTGTAGTTGTGGAGTTTCTAGTTGTGGAGTTTCTAGTTGTGGAGTCTCTAGTTGAAGAGTTTCTACGAGGAGTTTCTAGTTGTGGAGTTTATGGTTGAGGAGTTTCTGGTTATGGAGTTTCTAGTTGTGGAGTTTCATGTTGTGGAGTTTCTAGTTGTTGAGTCTCAAGTTGTGGAGTTTAAAGTTGTGGAGTTTCAAGTTGTGGAGTCTCTAGTTGTGGACTTTCTAGTAGTGGAGTGTCTAGTTGTGGAGTTTCCAGTTTTGGAGTTTCTAGTTGTGGAGTTTCTAGTTGTGAAGTCTCTAGTTTTGCAGTTTCTAGTTGCGGAGTTTTTAGTTGTGGAGTTTCTAGATATGGAATTTCTAGTTGCCGAGTCTCTATTTATGGAGTTTGTAGTTTTGGAGTTTCTAGTGTTGGAGTTTCTAGTTGTGGAGTCTCTAGTTGCGGAGTTTCTAGTTGTGGAGTTTCTAGTTGTGGAGTTTCTAGTTGTGAAGTTTCTGGTTGTGGAGTTTCTAGTTGTGGAGTTTCAAGTTGTGGATTTTCTAGTTGTTAGTCTCTAGTTGCGGAGTTTCGAGTTGTGGAGTTTCGAGTTGTGGAGTTTCTAGTTGTGGAGTTTCTAGCTGCGGAGTTTATAGTTGCAGAGTATCTAGTTTTGGAGTTTCTAGTTGCGAATTCTCTAGTTGAGGAGTCTCTAGTTGTAGAGTTTCTAGTTGCAGAGTGTCTAGTTGTGGTGTTTCTAGCCGTGGAATTTCTTGCTGCGGAGTTTTTAAATGCGGAGTTTCTAGTTGCGGGGTTCTATAGTTGCAGAGTCTCTAGTTCTGGAGTTTCTAGTTGAGGAGTGCCTAGTTGTGGAGTCTCAAGTTGTAGAGTTTCTAGTAGAGTTTCGAATAGTGAAGTTTTAGTTGTGGAGTTTCTAGTTGTGGAGTTTCTAGTTTTGGAGTTTGTAGTTGTGGAGTTTCTAGTAGTAGAGTCTCCTGTTGCGGAGTTTCTAGTTGCGGAGTTTCTGGTTGTGGAGTTTCTAGTTGTGGAGTTTCCAGTTGTGGTGTTTCTAGTTGTGAAGTCTCTAGTTTTGCAGTTTCTAGCTGTGGAGATTTAGTTGTGGAGTTTCTAGATATGGAATTTCTAGTTGCCGAGTCTATTTGTGGAGTTTGTAGTTGTGGAGTTTCTAGTTGTGGAGTTACTAGTTGTGGAGTTTCTAGTTGTGAAGTTTATGGTTGTGGAGTTTCGGGTTGTGGAGTTTCTAGTCTTGGAGTTTCATGTTGTGGAGTTTCTAGTTGTTGAGTCTCAAGTTGTGAAGTTTAAAGTTGTGGTGTTTCTGGTTGTGGAGTTTCTAGTCTTGGAGTTTCATGTTGTGGAGTTTCTAGTTGTTGAGTCTCAAGTTGTGGAGTTTCTAGTTGTGGAGTTTCAAGTTGTGGAGTTTCTAGTTGGGGCGTCTCAAGTTGTAGAGTTTCTAGTTGTGGAGTTTCCAATTGTGGAGTTTCTAGTTGTGGAGTTTCTAGTTGTGAAGTCTCTAGTTTTGCAGTTTCTAGTTGTGGAGATTTAGTTGTGGAGTTTCTAGATATGGAATTTCTAGTTGCCGAGTCTCTATTTGTGGAGTTTGTAGTTGTGGAGTTTCTAGTTGTGGAGTTTTTAGTTGTGGAGTCTCTAGTTGCAGAGTTTCTAGTTATGGAGTTTCTAGTTGTGAAGTTTCTGGTTGTGGAGTTTCTAGTTGTGGAGTTTCAAGTTGTGGAGTTTCTAGTTGTGGAGTCTCTAGTTGCGGAGTTTCTAGTTGTGGAGTTTCGAGTTGTGGAGTTTCTAGTTGTGGAGTTTCTAGCTGCGAAGTTTTTAGTTGCAGAGTCTCTAGTTTTGGAATTTCTAGTTGCGAATTCTCTAGTTGAGGAGTCTCTAGTTGTAGAGTTTCTAGTTACGGAGTGTCTAGTTGTGATGTTTCTAGCCGTGGAATTTCTTTTTGCGGAGTTTTTAAATGCGGAGTCCCTAGTTGCGGAGTTCTATAGTTGCAGAGTCTCTAGTTGTGGAGTTCCTAGTTCTGGAGTGCCTAGTTGTGGAGTTTCAAGTTGTGGAGTTTCTAGTAGAGTTTCGAATCTTGAAGGTTTTAGTTGTGGAGTTTCTAGTTGTGGAGTTTCTAGTTTTGGAGTTTCTGGTGGGGGAGTTTCTAGTTGTGGAGTTTCTATTTGTGGAGTTTCTAGTTGTGGAGTCTCAAGTTGTGGAGTTTAAACTTGTGGAGTTTCAAGTTGTGGAGTCTATAGTTGTGGAGTTTCTAGTTGTGGAGTTTCAAGTTGTGGAGTTTCTAGTTGTGGAGTCTCTAGTGGCGGAGTTTCTAGTTGTGGAGTTTCTAGTTGTGGAGTTTCTCGTTGTGGAGTTTCTGGTTGTGGAGCTTCTAGTTGTGGAGTTTCAAGTTGTGGAGTTTCTAGTTGCGGAGTCTCAAGTTGTGGAGTTTCTAGTTGTGGAGTTTCAAGTTGTGGAGTTTTGAGTTGCGGAGTTTCATGTTGTGGAGTTTCTAGTTGTGGAGTTTCGAGTTGTGGAGTTTCTAGTTGTGGAGTTTCTAGTTGTGGAGTCTCTAGTTGAAGAGTTTCTAGTTGTGGAGTTTCTAGTTGTGGAGTTTATGGTTGTGGAGTTTCTGGTTATGGAGTTTCTAGTTGTGGAGTTTCATGTTGTGGAGTTTCTAGTTGTTGAGTCTCAAGTTGTGGAGTGCCTAGTTGTGGAGTTTCAAGTTGTGGAGTTTCTAGTAGAGTTTCGAATCGTGAAGGTTTTAGTTGTGGAGTTTTTAGTTGTGGAGTTTCTAGTTTTGGAGTTTCTGGTTGGGGAGTTTCTAGTTGTGGAGTTTCTATTTGTGGAGTTTCTAGTTGTGGAGTCTCAAGTTGTGGAGTTTAAACTTGTGGAGTTTCAAGTTGTGGAGTCTATAGTTGTGGAGTTTCTAGTTGTGGAGTTTCAAGTTGTGGAGTTTCTAGTTGTGGAGTCTCTAGTGGCGGAGTTTCTAGTTGTGGAGTTTCTAGTTGTGGAGTTTCTCGTTGTGGAGTTTCTGGTTGTGGAGTTTCTAGTTGTGGAGTTTCGAGTTGTGGAGTTTCTAGTTGTGGAGTTTCTAGCTGCGGAGTTTCTAGGTGCAGAGTCTTTAGTTTTGGAGTTTCTAGTTGCGAATTCTCTAGTTGAGGAGTCTCTAGTTGTAGAGTTTTTAGTTGTGGAGTTTCCAGTTGTGGAGTTTCAAGTTGTGGAGTTTCTAGTTGCGGCATCTCAAGTTTATGGAGTTTTTAAATGCGTAGTTTCTAGTTGCGGAGTTATCTAGTTGCGCAGTCTCTAGTTGCCGAGTCTCTATTTGTGGAGTTTGTAGTTGTGGAGTTTGTAGTTGAAGAGTTTCTAATTGTGGAGTCTCTAGTTGTAGAGTTTCCAGTTGTGGAGTTTCTAGTTGTGGAGTTTCTAGTTGTGGAGTTTCTCGAGTGGAGTTTCTAGTTGTGGAGTTTAAAGTTGTGGAGTTTCTAGTAATGGAGTCTCTAGTTGCGGAGTTTCTAGTTGTGGAGTTTCTAGTTGTGGAGTTTCTAGTTGTGGAGTTTCTGGTTTTGGAGTTTCTAGTTGTGGAGTTTCAAGTTGTGGAGTTTCTAGTTGCGGAGTCTCAAGTTGTGGAGTTTCCGGTTGTGTTGTTTCAAGTTGTGGAGTTTTGAGTTGTGGAGTTTGAAGTTGTGGAGTTTCTAGTTGTGGAGTTTCTAGCTGCGGCGTTTCTAGGTGCAGAGTCTCTAGTTTTGGAGTTTCTAGTTGCAGATTCTCTAGTTGAGGAGCCTCTAGTTGTAGAGTTTTTAGTTGTGGAGTTTCTAGTTGTGGAGTTTCAAGTTGTGGAGTTTCTAGTTGCGGCGTCACAAGTTGTGGAGTTTTTAAATGTGGAGTTTCTAGTTACGGAGTTCTCTAGTTGTGCAGTCTCTAGTTGTGGAGTTTATAGTTGTGTAGTGTCTACTTGTGGAGTTTCTAGTTGTGGAGTTTCTAGTTGTGGAGTCTCCAGTTGCGGAGTTTCTAGTTGTGGAGTTTCTAGTTGTGGAGTTTCTAGTTGTGGAGTCTCAAGTTGTGGAGTTTCCAGTTGTAGAGTTTTTTGGTTGTGGACTTTCTAGACATGAAGTTTCTTGTAGCCGAGTCTCTATTTGTGGAGTTTGTAGTTGTGGAGTTTCTAGTTGTGGAGTTTCTAGTTGTGGAGTCTCTAGTTGAAGAGTTTCTATGTGGAGTTTCTAGTTGTGGAGTTTATGGTTGAGGAGTTTCTGGTTATGGAGTTTCTAGTTGTGGAGTTTCATGTTGTGGAGTTTCTAGTTGTTGAGTCTCAAGTTGTGGAGTTTAAAGTTGTGGAGTTTCAAGTTGTGGAGTTTCTAGTTGTGAAGTCTCTAGTTTTGCAGTTTCTAGTTGCGGAGTTTTTAGTTGTGGAGTTTCTAGATATAAAATTTCTAGTTGCCGAGTTTCTATTTGTGGAGTTTGTAGTTTTGGAGTTTCTAGTGTTGGAGTTTCTAGTTGTGGATTCTCTAGTTGTGGAGTTTCTAGTTGTGGAGTTTCTAGTTGTGGAGTTTCTAGTTGTGAAGTTTCTGGTTGTGGAGTTTCTAGTTGTGGAGTTTCAAGTTGTGGATTTTCTAGTTGTTGAGTCTCTAGTTGCGGAGTTTATGGTTGTGGAGTTTCGGGTTGTGGAGTTTCTAGTCTTGGAGTTTCATGTTGTGGAGTTTCTAGTTGTTGAGTCTCAAGTTGTGAAGTTTAAAGTTGTGGTGTTTCTGGTTGTGGAGTTTCTAGTCTTGGAGTTTCATGTTGTGGAGTTTCTAGTTGTTGAGTCTCAAGTTGTGGAGTTTCTAGTTGTGGAGTTTCAAGTTGTGGAGTTTCTAGTTGGGGCGTCTCAAGTTGTAGAGTTTCTAGTTGTGGAGTTTCCAGTTGTGGAGTTTCTAGTTGTGGAGTTTCTAGTTGTGAAGTCTCTAGTTTTGCAGTTTCTAGTTGTGGAGATTTAGTTGTGGAGTTTCTAGATATGGAATTTCTAGTTGCCGAGTCTCTATTTGTGGAGTTTGTAGTTGTGGAGTTTCTAGTTGTGGAGTTTTTAGTTGTGGAGTCTCTAGTTGCAGAGTTTCTAGTTATGGAGTTTCTAGTTGTGAAGTTTCTGGTTGTGGAGTTTCTAGTTGTGGAGTTTCAAGTTGTGGAGTTTCTAGTTGTGGAGTCTCTAGTTGCGGAGTTTCTAGTTGTGGAGTTTCGAGTTGTGGAGTTTCTAGTTGTGGAGTTTCTAGCTGCGAAGTTTCTAGTTGCAGAGTCTCTAGTTTTGGAATTTCTAGTTGCGAATTCTCTAGTTGAGGAGTCTCTAGTTGTAGAGTTTCTAGTTACGGAGTGTCTAGTTGTGATGTTTCTAGCCGTGGAATTTCTTTTTGCGGAGTTTTTAAATGCGGAGTCCCTAGTTGCGGAGTTCTATAGTTGCAGAGTCTCTAGTTGTGGAGTTTCTAGTTCTGGAGTGCCTAGTTGTGGAGTTTCAAGTTGTGGAGTTTCTAGTAGAGTTTCGAATCGTGAAGGTTTTAGTTGTGGAGTTTCTAGTTGTGGAGTTTCTAGTTTCGGAGTTTCTGGTGGGGGAGTTTCTAGTTGTGGAGTTTCTATTTGTGGAGTTTCTAGTTGTGGAGTCTCAAGTTGTGGAGTTTAAACTTGTGGAGTTTCAAGTTGTGGAGTCTATAGTTGTGGAGTTTCTAGTTGTGGAGTTTCAAGTTGTGGAGTTTCTAGTTGTGGAGTCTCTAGTGGCGGAGTTTCTAGTTGTGGAGTTTCTAGTTTTGGAGTTTCTCGTTGTGGAGTTTCTGGTTGTGGAGCTTCTAGTTGTGGAGTTTCAAGTTGTGGAGTTTCTAGTTGCGGAGTCTCAAGTTGTGGAGTTTCTAGTTGTGGAGTTTCAAGTTGTGGAGTTTTGAGTTGTGGAGTTTCAAGTTGTGGAGTTTCTAGTTGTGGAGTTTCGAGTTGTGGAGTTTCTAGTTGTGGAGTTTCTACTTGTGGAGTCTCTAGTTGAAGAGTTTCTAGTTGTGGAGTTTCTAGTTGTGGAGTTTATGGTTGTGGAGTTTCTGGTTATGGAGTTTCTAGTTGTGGAGTTTCATGTTGTGGAGTTTCTAGTTGTTGAGTCTCAAGTTGTGGAGTGCCTAGTTGTGGAGTTTCAAGTTGTGGAGTTTCTAGTAGAGTTTCGAATCGTGAAGGTTTTAGTTGTGGAGTTTCTAGTTGTGGAGTTTCTAGTTTTGGAGTTTCTGGTTGGGGAGTTTCTAGTTGTGGAGTTTCTATTTGTGGAGTTTCTAGTTGTGGAGTCTCAAGTTGTAGAGTTTAAACTTGTGGAGTTTCAAGTTGTGGAGTCTATAGTTGTGGAGTTTCTAGTTGTGGAGTTTCAAGTTGTGGAGTTTCTAGTTGTGGAGTCTCTAGTGGCGGAGTTTCTAGTTGTGGAGTTTCTAGTTGTGGAGTTTCTCGTTGTGGAGTTTCTGGTTGTGGAGTTTCTAGTTGTGGAGTTTCGAGTTGTGGAGTTTCTAGTTGTGGAGTTTCTAGCTGCGGAGTTTCTAGGTGCAGAGTCTTTAGTTTTGGAGTTTCTAGTTGCGAATTCTCTAGTTGAGGAGTCTCTAGTTGTAGAGTTTTTAGTTGTGGAGTTTCCAGTTGTGGAGTTTCAAGTTGTGGAGTTTCTAGTTGCGGCATCTCAAGTTTATGGAGTTTTTCAATGCGTAGTTTCTAGTTGCGGAGTTATCTAGTTGCGCAGTCTCTAGTTGCCGAGTCTCTATTTGTGGAGTTTGTAGTTGTGGAGTTTGTAGTTGAAGAGTTTCTAATTGTGGAGTCTCTAGTTGTAGAGTTTCCAGTTGTGGAGTTTCTAGTTGTGGAGTTTCTAGTTGTGGAGTTTCTCGAGTGGAGTTTCTAGTTTTGGAGTTTAAAGTTGTGGAGTTTCTAGTAATGGAGTCTCTAGTTGCGGAGTTTCTAGTTGTGGAGTTTCTAGTTGTGGAGTTTCTAGTTGTGGAGTTTCTGGTTTTGGAGTTTCTAGTTGTGGAGTTTCAAGTTGTGGAGTTTCTAGTTGCGGAGTCTCAAGTTGTGGAGTTTCTGGTTGTGTTGTTTCAAGTTGTGGAGTTTTGAGTTGTGGAGTTTGAAGTTGTGGAGTTTCTAGTTGTGGAGTTTCTAGCTGCGGCGTTTCTAGGTGCAGAGTCTCTAGTTTTGGAGTTTCTAGTTGCAGATTCTCTAGTTGAGGAGCCTCTAGTTGTAGAGTTTTTAGTTGTGGAGTTTCTAGTTGTGGAGTTTCAAGTTGTGGAGTTTCTAGTTGCGGCGTCACAAGTTGTGGAGTTCTTAAATGCGGAGTTTCTAGTTACGGAGTTCTCTAGTTGTGCAGTCTCTAGTTGTGGAGTTTATAGTTGTGTAGTGTCTACTTGTGGAGTTTCTAGTTGTGGAGTTTCTAGTTGTGGAGTCTCCAGTTGCGGAGTTTCTAGTTGTGGAGTTTCTAGTTGTGGAGTATCTAGTTGTGGAGTCTCAAGTTGTGGAGTTTCCAGTTGTAGAGTTTTTTGGTTGTGGACTTTCTAGACATGAAGTTTCTTGTAGCCGAGTCTCTATTTGTGGAGTTTGTAGTTGTGGAGTTTCTAGTTGTGGAGTTTCTAGTTGTGGAGTCTCTAGTTGAAGAGTTTCTATGTGGAGTTTCTAGTTGTGGAGTTTATGGTTGAGGAGTTTCTGGTTATGGAGTTTCTAGTTGTGGAGTTTCATGTTGTGGAGTTTCTAGTTGTTGAGTCTCAAGTTGTGGAGTTTAAAGTTGTGGAGTTTCAAGTTGTGGAGTTTCTAGTTGTGAAGTCTCTAGTTTTGCAGTTTCTAGTTGCGGAGTTTTTAGTTGTGGAGTTTCTAGATATAAAATTTCTAGTTGCCGAGTTTCTATTTGTGGAGTTTGTAGTTTTGGAGTTTCTAGTGTTGGAGTTTCTAGTTGTGGATTCTCTAGTTGCGGAGTTTCTAGTTGTGGAGTTTCTAGTTGTGGAGTTTCTAGTTGTGAAGTTTCTGGTTGTGGAGTTTCTAGTTGTGGAGTTTCAAGTTGTGGATTTTCTAGTTGTTGAGTCTCTAGTTGCGGAGTTTCTAGTTGCGGAGTTTCGAGTTGTGGAGTTTCTAGTTGTGGAGTTTCTAGCTGCGGAGTTTATAGTTGCAGAGTATCTAGTTTTGGAGTTTCTAGTTGCGAATTCTCTAGTTGAGGAGTCTCTAGTTGTAGAGTTTCTAGTTGCGGAGTGTCTAGTTGTGGTGTTTCTAGCCGTGAAATTTCTTGCTGCGGAGTTTTTAAATGCGGAGTTTCTAGTTGCGGGGTTCTATAGTTGCAGAGTCTCTAGTTGTGGAGTTTCTAGTTGAGGAGTGCCTAGTTGTGGAGTCTCAAGTTGTAGAGTTTCTAGTAGAGTTTCGAATTGTGAAGTTTTTAGTTGTGGAGTTTCTAGTTGTGGAGTTTCTAGTTTTGGAGTTTGTAGTTGTGGAGTTTCTAGTAGTAGAGTCTCCTGTTGCGGAGTTTCTAGTTGCGGAGTTTTGGAGTTGTGGAGTTTCTAGTTGTGGAGTTTCTAGTTGCGGATTCTCTAGCTGTGGATTTTCTAGTTGCGTAACTTAAGGTTGTGAGGTTTCAAGTTGTGGAGTTCCTAGTTGTGGAGTTTCTAGTTGTGGAGTGTCAAGTTCTGTAGTTTTTAGCTGCGGAGTTTCTAGTTGCGGAGCTTTTATTTGTGGAGTTTCAAGTTGTGGAGTTTCTAGTTGTGGAGTTTCGAGTTGTGGAGTTTCTAGTTGTGGAGTTTCTAGTTGTGGAGTCTCTAGTTGAAGAGTTTCTAGTTGTGGAGTTTCTAGTTGTGGAGTTTATGGTTGTGGAGTTTCTGGTTATGGAGTTTCTAGTTGTGGAGTTTCATGTTGTGGAGTTTCTAGTTGTTGAGTCTCAAGTTGTGGAGTGCCTAGTTGTGGAGTTTCAAGTTGTGGAGTTTCTAGTAGAGTTTCGAATCGTGAAGGTTTTAGTTGTGGAGTTTCTAGTTGTGGAGTTTCTAGTTTTGGAGTTTCTGGTTGGGGAGTTTCTAGTTGTGGAGTTTCTATTTGTGGAGTTTCTAGTTGTGGAGTCTCAAGTTGTAGAGTTTAAACTTGTGGAGTTTCAAGTTGTGGAGTCTATAGTTGTGGAGTTTCTAGTTGTGGAGTTTCAAGTTGTGGAGTTTCTAGTTGTGGAGTCTCTAGTGGCGGAGTTTCTAGTTGTGGAGTTTCTAGTTGTGGAGTTTCTCGTTGTGGAGTTTCTGGTTGTGGAGTTTCTAGTTGTTGAGTTTCGAGTTGTGGAGTTTCTAGTTGTGGAGTTTCTAGCTGCGGAGTTTCTAGGTGCAGAGTCTTTAGTTTTGGAGTTTCTAGTTGCGAATTCTCTAGTTGAGGAGTCTCTAGTTGTAGAGTTTTTAGTTGTGGAGTTTCCAGTTGTGGAGTTTCAAGTTGTGGAGTTTCTAGTTGCGGCATCTCAAGTTTATGGAGTTTTTAAATGCGTAGTTTCTAGTTGCGGAGTTATCTAGTTGCGCAGTCTCTAGTTGCCGAGTCTCTATTTGTGGAGTTTGTAGTTGTGGAGTTTGTAGTTGAAGAGTTTCTAATTGTGGAGTCTCTAGTTGTAGAGTTTCTAGTTGTGGAGTTTCTAGTTGTGGAGTTTCTCGAGTGGAGTTTCTAGTTGTGGAGTTTAAAGTTGTGGAGTTTCTAGTAATGGAGTCTCTAGTTGCGGAGTTTCTAGTTGTGGAGTTTCTAGTTGTGGAGTTTCTAGTTGTGGAGTTTCTGGTTTTGGAGTTTCTAGTTGTGGAGTTTCAAGTTGTGGAGTTTCTAGTTGCGGAGTCTCAAGTTGTGGAGTTTCTGGTTGTGTTGTTTCAAGTTGTGGAGTTTTGAGTTGTGGAGTTTGAAGTTGTGGAGTTTCTAGTTGTGGAGTTTCTAGCTGCGGCGTTTCTAGGTGCAGAGTCTCTAGTTTTGGAGTTTCTAGTTGCAGATTCTCTAGTTGAGGAGCCTCTAGTTGTAGAGTTTTTAGTTGTGGAGTTTCTAGTTGTGGAGTTTCAAGTTGTGGAGTTTCTAGTTGCGGCGTCACAAGTTGTGGAGTTTTTAAATGCGGAGTTTCTAGTTACGGAGTTCTCTAGTTGTGCAGTCTCTAGTTGTGGAGTTTATAGTTGTGTAGTGTCTACTTGTGGAGTTTATAGTTGTGGAGTTTCTAGTTGTGGAGTCTCCAGTTGCGGAGTTTCTAGTTGTGGAGTTTCTAGTTGTGGAGTTTCTAGTTGTGGAGTCTCAAGTTGTGGAGTTTCCAGTTGTAGAGTTTTTGGTTGTGGACTTTCTAGACATGAAGTTTCTTGTAGCCGAGTCTCTATTTGTGGAGTTTGTAGTTGTGGAGTTTCTAGTTGTGGAGTTTCTAGTTGTGGAGTCTCTAGTTGAAGAGTTTCTAGTTGTGGAGTTTCTAGTTGTGGAGTTTATGGTTGTGGAGTTTCTGGTTATGGAGTTTCTAGTTGTGGAGTTTCATGTTGTGGAGTTTCTAGTTGTTGAGTCTCAAGTTGTGGAGTGCCTAGTTGTGGAGTTTCAAGTTGTGGAGTTTCTAGTAGAGTTTCGAATCGTGAAGGTTTTAGTTGTGTAGTTTCTAGTTGTGGAGTTTCTAGTTTTGGAGTTTCTGGTTGGGGAGTTTCTAGTTGTGGAGTTTCTATTTGTGGAGTTTCTAGTTGTGGAGTCTCAAGTTGTGGAGTTTAAACTTGTGGAGTTTCAAGTTGTGGAGTCTATAGTTGTGGAGTTTCTAGTTGTGGAGTTTCAAGTTGTGGAGTTTCTAGTTGTGGAGTCTCTAGTGGCGGAGTTTCTAGTTGTGGAGTTTCTAGTTGTGGAGTTTCTCGTTGTGGAGTTTCTGGTTGTGGAGTTTCTAGTTGTGGAGTTTCGAGTTGTGGAGTTTCTAGTTGTGGAGTTTCTAGCTGCGGAGTTTCTAGGTGCAGAGTCTTTAGTTTTGGAGTTTCTAGTTGCGAATTCTCTAGTTGAGGAGTCTCTAGTTGTAGAGTTTTTAGTTGTGGAGTTTCCAGTTGTGGAGTTTCAAGTTGTGGAGTTTCTAGTTGCGGCATCTCAAGTTTATGGAGTTTTTAAATGCGTAGTTTCTAGTTGCGGAGTTATCTAGTTGCGCAGTCTCTAGTTGCCGAGTCTCTATTTGTGGAGTTTGTAGTTGTGGAGTTTGTAGTTGAAGAGTTTCTAATTGTGGAGTCTCTAGTTGTAGAGTTTCCAGTTGTGGAGTTTCTAGTTGTGGAGTTTCTAGTTGTGGAGTTTCTCGAGTGGAGTTTCTAGTTGTGGAGTTTAAAGTTGTGGAGTTTCTAGTAATGGAGTCTCTAGTTGCGGAGTTTCTAGTTGTGGAGTTTCTAGTTGTGGAGTTTCTAGTTGTGGAGTTTCTGGTTTTGGAGTTTCTAGTTGTGGAGTTTCAAGTTGTGGAGTTTCTAGTTGCGGAGTCTCAAGTTGTGGAGTTTCCGGTTGTGTTGTTTCAAGTTGTGGAGTTTTGAGTTGTGGAGTTTGAAGTTGTGGAGTTTCTAGTTGTGGAGTTTCTAGCTGCGGCGTTTCTAGGTGCAGAGTCTCTAGTTTTGGAGTTTCTAGTTGCAGATTCTCTAGTTGAGGAGCCTCTAGTTGTAGAGTTTTTAGTTGTGGAGTTTCTAGTTGTGGAGTTTCAAGTTGTGGAGTTTCTAGTTGCGGCGTCACAAGTTGTGGAGTTTTTAAATGTGGAGTTTCTAGTTACGGAGTTCTCTAGTTGTGCAGTCTCTAGTTGTGGAGTTTATAGTTGTGTAGTGTCTACTTGTGGAGTTTCTAGTTGTGGAGTTTCTAGTTGTGGAGTCTCCAGTTGCGGAGTTTCTAGTTGTGGAGTTTCTAGTTGTGGAGTTTCTAGTTGTGGAGTCTCAAGTTGTGGAGTTTCCAGTTGTAGAGTTTTTTGGTTGTGGACTTTCTAGACATGAAGTTTCTTGTAGCCGAGTCTCTATTTGTGGAGTTTGTAGTTGTGGAGTTTCTAGTTGTGGAGTTTCTAGTTGTGGAGTCTCTAGTTGAAGAGTTTCTATGTGGAGTTTCTAGTTGTGGAGTTTATGGTTGAGGAGTTTCTGGTTATGGAGTTTCTAGTTGTGGAGTTTCATGTTGTGGAGTTTCTAGTTGTTGAGTCTCAAGTTGTGGAGTTTAAAGTTGTGGAGTTTCAAGTTGTGGAGTTTCTAGTTGTGAAGTCTCTAGTTTTGCAGTTTCTAGTTGCGGAGTTTTTAGTTGTGGAGTTTCTAGATATAAAATTTCTAGTTGCCGAGTTTCTATTTGTGGAGTTTGTAGTTTTGGAGTTTCTAGTGTTGGAGTTTCTAGTTGTGGATTCTCTAGTTGTGGAGTTTCTAGTTGTGGAGTTTCTAGTTGTGGAGTTTCTAGTTGTGAAGTTTCTGGTTGTGAAGTTTCTAGTTGTGGAGTTTCAAGTTGTGGATTTTCTAGTTGTTGAGTCTCTAGTTGCGGAGTTTATGGTTGTGGAGTTTCGGGTTGTGGAGTTTCTAGTCTTGGAGTTTCATGTTGTGGAGTTTCTAGTTGTTGAGTCTCAAGTTGTGAAGTTTAAAGTTGTGGTGTTTCTGGTTGTGGAGTTTCTAGTCTTGGAGTTTCATGTTGTGGAGTTTCTAGTTGTTGAGTCTCAAGTTGTGGAGTTTCTAGTTGTGGAGTTTCAAGTTGTGGAGTTTCTAGTTGGGGCGTCTCAAGTTGTAGAGTTTCTAGTTGTGGAGTTTCCAGTTGTGGAGTTTCTAGTTGTGGAGTTTCTAGTTGTGAAGTCTCTAGTTTTGCAGTTTCTAGTTGTGGAGATTTAGTTGTGGAGTTTCTAGATATGGAATTTCTAGTTGCCGAGTCTCTATTTGTGGAGTTTGTAGTTGTGGAGTTTCTAGTTGTGGAGTTTTTAGTTGTGGAGTCTCTAGTTGCAGAGTTTCTAGTTATGGAGTTTCTTGTTGTGAAGTTTCTGGTTGTGGAGTTTCTAGTTGTGGAGTTTCAAGTTGTGGAGTTTCTAGTTGTGGAGTCTCTAGTTGCGGAGTTTCTAGTTGTGGAGTTTCGAGTTGTGGAGTTTCTAGTTGTGGAGTTTCTAGCTGCGAAGTTTCTAGTTGCAGAGTCTCTAGTTTTGGAATTTCTAGTTGCGAATTCTCTAGTTGAGGAGTCTCTAGTTGTAGAGTTTCTAGTTACGGAGTGTCTAGTTGTGATGTTTCTAGCCGTGGAATTTCTTTTTGCGGAGTTTTTAAATGCGGAGTCCCTAGTTGCGGAGTTCTATAGTTGCAGAGTCTCTAGTTGTGGAGTTTCTAGTTCTGGAGTGCCTAGTTGTGGAGTTTCAAGTTGTGGAGTTTCTAGTAGAGTTTCGAATCGTGAAGGTTTTAGTTGTGGAGTTTCTAGTTGTGGAGTTTCTAGTTTCGGAGTTTCTGGTGGGGGAGTTTCTAGTTGTGGAGTTTCTATTTGTGGAGTTTCTAGTTGTGGAGTCTCAAGTTGTGGAGTTTAAACTTGTGGAGTTTCAAGTTGTGGAGTCTATAGTTGTGGAGTTTCTAGTTGTGGAGTTTCAAGTTGTGGAGTTTCTAGTTGTGGAGTCTCTAGTGGCGGAGTTTCTAGTTGTGGAGTTTCTAGTTTTGGAGTTTCTCGTTGTGGAGTTTCTGGTTGTGGAGCTTCTAGTTGTGGAGTTTCAAGTTGTGGAGTTTCTAGTTGCGGAGTCTCAAGTTGTGGAGTTTCTAGTTGTGGAGTTTCAAGTTGTGGAGTTTTGAGTTGTGGAGTTTCAAGTTGTGGAGTTTCTAGTTGTGGAGTTTCGAGTTGTGGAGTTTCTAGTTGTGGAGTTTCTACTTGTGGAGTCTCTAGTTGAAGAGTTTCTAGTTGTGGAGTTTCTAGTTGTGGAGTTTATGGTTGTGGAGTTTCTGGTTATGGAGTTTCTAGTTGTGGAGTTTCATGTTGTGGAGTTTCTAGTTGTTGAGTCTCAAGTTGTGGAGTGCCTAGTTGTGGAGTTTCAAGTTGTGGAGTTTCTAGTAGAGTTTCGAATCGTGAAGGTTTTAGTTGTGGAGTTTCTAGTTGTGGAGTTTCTAGTTTTGGAGTTTCTGGTTGGGGAGTTTCTAGTTGTGGAGTTTCTATTTGTGGAGTTTCTAGTTGTGGAGTCTCAAGTTGTAGAGTTTAAACTTGTGGAGTTTCAAGTTGTGGAGTCTATAGTTGTGGAGTTTCTAGTTGTGGAGTTTCAAGTTGTGGAGTTTCTAGTTGTGGAGTCTCTAGTGGCGGAGTTTCTAGTTGTGGAGTTTCTAGTTGTGGAGTTTCTCGTTGTGGAGTTTCTGGTTGTGGAGTTTCTAGTTGTGGAGTTTCTAGTTGTGGAGTTTCTAGTTGTGGAGTTTCTAGCTGCGGAGTTTCTAGGTGCAGAGTCTTTAGTTTTGGAGTTTCTAGTTGCGAATTCTCTAGTTGAGGAGTCTCTAGTTGTAGAGTTTTTAGTTGTGGAGTTTCCAGTTGTGGAGTTTCAAGTTGTGGAGTTTCTAGTTGCGGCATCTCAAGTTTATGGAGTTTTTAAATGCGTAGTTTCTAGTTGCGGAGTTATCTAGTTGCGCAGTCTCTAGTTGCCGAGTCTCTATTTGTGGAGTTTGTAGTTGTGGAGTTTGTAGTTGAAGAGTTTCTAATTGTGGAGTCTCTAGTTGTAGAGTTTCCAGTTGTGGAGTTTCTAGTTGTGGAGTTTCTAGTTGTGGAGTTTCTCGAGTGGAGTTTCTAGTTGTGGAGTTTAAAGTTGTGGAGTTTCTAGTAATGGAGTCTCTAGTTGCGGAGTTTCTAGTTGTGGAGTTTCTAGTTGTGGAGTTTCTAGTTGTGGAGTTTCTGGTTTTGGAGTTTCTAGTTGTGGAGTTTCAAGTTGTGGAGTTTCTAGTTGCGGAGTCTCAAGTTGTGGAGTTTCCGGTTGTGTTGTTTCAAGTTGTGGAGTTTTGAGTTGTGGAGTTTGAAGTTGTGGAGTTTCTAGTTGTGGAGTTTCTAGCTGCGGCGTTTCTAGGTGCAGAGTCTCTAGTTTTGGAGTTTCTAGTTGCAGATTCTCTAGTTGAGGAGCCTCTAGTTGTAGAGTTTTTAGTTGTGGAGTTTCTAGTTGTGGAGTTTCAAGTTGTGGAGTTTCTAGTTGCGGCGTCACAAGTTGTGGAGTTTTTAAATGTGGAGTTTCTAGTTACGGAGTTCTCTAGTTGTGCAGTCTCTAGTTGTGGAGTTTATAGTTGTGTAGTGTCTACTTGTGGAGTTTCTAGTTGTGGAGTTTCTAGTTGTGGAGTCTCCAGTTGCGGAGTTTCTAGTTGCGGAGTTTCTAGTTGTGGAGTTTCTAGTTGTGGAGTCTCAAGTTGTGGAGTTTCCAGTTGTAGAGTTTTTTGGTTGTGGACTTTCTAGACATGAAGTTTCTTGTAGCCGAGTCTCTATTTGTGGAGTTTGTAGTTGTGGAGTTTCTAGTTGTGGAGTTTCTAGTTGTGGAGTCTCTAGTTGAAGAGTTTCTATGTGGAGTTTCTAGTTGTGGAGTTTATGGTTGAGGAGTTTCTGGTTATGGAGTTTCTAGTTGTGGAGTTTCAAGTTGTGGAGTTTCTAGTTGTGAAGTCTCTAGTTTTGCAGTTTCTAGTTGCGGAGTTTTTAGTTGTGGAGTTTCTAGATATAAAATTTCTAGTTGCCGAGTTTCTATTTGTGGAGTTTGTAGTTTTGGAGTTTCTAGTGTTGGAGTTTCTAGTTGTGGATTCTCTAGTTGCGGAGTTTCTAGTTGTGGAGTTTCTAGTTGTGGAGTTTCTAGTTGTGAAGTTTCTGGTTGTGGAGTTTCTAGTTGTGGAGTTTCAAGTTGTGGATTTTCTAGTTGTTGAGTCTCTAGTTGCGGAGTTTCTAGTTGCGGAGTTTCGAGTTGTGGAGTTTCGAGTTGTGGAGTTTCTAGCTGCGGAGTTTATAGTTGCAGAGTATCTAGTTTTGGAGTTTCTAGTTGCGAATTCTCTAGTTGAGGAGTCTCTAGTTGTAGAGTTTCTAGTTGCGGAGTGTCTAGTTGTGGTGTTTCTACCCGTGAAATTTCTTGCTGCGGAGTTTTTAAATGCGGAGTTTCTAGTTGCGGGGTTCTATAGTTGCAGAGTCTCTAGTTGTGGAGTTTCTAGTTGAGGAGTGCCTAGTTGTGGAGTCTCAAGTTGTAGAGTTTCTAGTAGAGTTTCGAATTGTGAAGTTTTTAGTTGTGGAGTTTCTAGTTGTGGAGTTTCTAGTTTAGGAGTTTGTAGTTGTGGAGTTTCTAGTAGTAGAGTCTCCTGTTGCGGAGTTTCTAGTTGCGGAATTTTGGAGTTGTGGAGTTTCTAGTTGTGGAGTTTCTAGTTGCGGATTCTCTAGCTGTGGATTTTCTAGTTGCGTAACTTAAGGTTGTGAGGTTTCAAGTTGTGGAGTTCCTAGTTGTGGAGTTTCTAGTTGTGGAGTGTCTAGTTCTGTAGTTTTTAGCTGCGGAGTTTCTAGTTGCGGAGCTTTTATTTGTGGAGTTTCTAGCTGCGGAGTTTCTAGTTGCAGAGTCTCTGGTTGTGGAGTTTCTAGTTGCGGAATCTCTAGTTGTGGAGTTTCTAGTTGTGGAGTTTCTAGTTGTGGAGTTTCTAGTTGTGGAGTTTCTCGTTGTGGAGTTTCTGGTTGTGGAGCTTCTAGTTGTGGAGTTTCAAGTTGTGGAGTTTCTAGTTGCGGAGTCTCAAGTTGTGGAGTTTCTAGTTGTGGAGTTTCAAGTTGTGGAGTTTTGAGTTGTGGAGTTTCAAGTTGTGGAGTTTCTAGTTGTGGAGTTTCGAGTTGTGGAGTTTCTAGTTGTGGAGTTTCTAGTTGTGGAGTCTCTAGTTGAAGAGTTTCTAGTTGTGGAGTTTCTAGTTGTGGAGTTTATGGTTGTGGAGTTTCTGGTTATGGAGTTTCTAGTTGTGGAGTTTCATGTTGTGGAGTTTCTAGTTGTTGAGTCTCAAGTTGTGGAGTGCCTAGTTGTGGAGTTTCAAGTTGTGGAGTTTCTAGTAGAGTTTCGGATCGTGAAGGTTTTAGTTGTGGAGTTTCTAGTTGTGGAGTTTCTAGTTTTGGAGTTTCTGGTTGGGGAGTTTCTAGTTGTGGAGTTTCTATTTGTGGAGTTTCTAGTTGTGGAGTCTCAAGTTGTAGAGTTTAAACTTGTGGAGTTTCAAGTTGTGGAGTCTATAGTTGTGGAGTTTCTAGTTGTGGAGTTTCAAGTTGTGGAGTTTCTAGTTGTGGAGTCTCTAGTGGCGGAGTTTCTAGTTGTGGAGTTTCTAGTTGTGGAGTTTCTCGTTGTGGAGTTTCTGGTTGTGGAGTTTCTAGTTGTGGAGTTTCGAGTTGTGGAGTTTCTAGTTGTGGAGTTTCTAGCTGCGGAGTTTCTAGGTGCAGAGTCTTTAGTTTTGGAGTTTCTAGTTGCGAATTCTCTAGTTGAGGAGTCTCTAGTTGTAGAGTTTTTAGTTGTGGAGTTTCCAGTTGTGGAGTTTCAAGTTGTGGAGTTTCTAGTTGCGGCATCTCAAGTTTATGGAGTTTTTAAATGCGTAGTTTCTAGTTGCGGAGTTATCTAGTTGCGCAGTCTCTAGTTGCCGAGTCTCTATTTGTGGAGTTTGTAGTTGTGGAGTTTGTAGTTGAAGAGTTTCTAATTGTGGAGTCTCTAGTTGTAGAGTTTCTAGTTGTGGAGTTTCTAGTTGTGGATTCTCTAGTTGCGGAGTTTCTAGTTGTGGAGTTTCTAGTTGTGGAGTTTCTAGTTGTGAAGTTTCTGGTTGTGGAGTTTCTAGTTGTGGAGTTTCAAGTTGTCGATTTTCTAGTTGTTGAGTCTCTAGTTGCGGAGTTTCTAGTTGCGGAGTTTCGAGTTGTGGAGTTTCTAGTTGTGGAGTTTCTAGCTGCGGAGTTTATAGTTGCAGAGTATCTAGTTTTGGAGTTTCTAGTTGCGAATTCTCTAGTTGAGGAGTCTCTAGTTGTAGAGTTTCTAGTTGCGGAGTGTCTAGTTGTGGTGTTTCTAGCCGTGAAATTTCTTGCTGCGGAGTTTTTAAATGCGGAGTTTCTAGTTGCGGGGTTCTATAGTTGCAGAGTCTCTAGTTGTGGAGTTTCTAGTTGAGGAGTGCCTAGTTGTGGAGTCTCAAGTTGTAGAGTTTCTAGTAGAGTTTCGAATTGTGAAGTTTTTAGTTGTGGAGTTTCTAGTTGTGGAGTTTCTAGTTTTGGAGTTTGTAGTTGTGGAGTTTCTAGTAGTAGAGTCTCCTGTTGCGGAGTTTCTAGTTGCGGAGTTTTGGAGTTGTGGAGTTTCTAGTTGTGGAGTTTCTAGTTGCGGATTCTCTAGCTGTGGATTTTCTAGTTGCGTAACTTAAGGTTGTGAGGTTTCAAGTTGTGGAGTTCCTAGTTGTGGAGTTTCTAGTTGTGGAGTGTCAAGTTCTGTAGTTTTTAGCTGCGGAGTTTCTAGTTGAGGAGCTTTTATTTGTGGAGTTTCAAGTTGTGGAGTTTCTAGTTGTGGAGTTTCGAGTTGTGGAGTTTCTAGTTGTGGAGTTTCTAGTTGTGGAGTCTCTAGTTGAAGAGTTTCTAGTTGTGGAGTTTCTAGTTGTGGAGTTTATGGTTGTGGAGTTTCTGGTTATGGAGTTTCATGTTGTGGAGTTTCTAGTTGTTGAGTCTCAAGTTGTGGAGTGCCTAGTTGTGGAGTTTCAAGTTGTGGAGTTTCTAGTAGAGTTTCGAATCGTGAAGGTTTTAGTTGTGGAGTTTCTAGTTGTGGAGTTTCTAGTTTTGGAGTTTCTGGTTGGGGAGTTTCTAGTTGTGGAGTTTCTATTTGTGGAGTTTCTAGTTGTGGAGTCTCAAGTTGTAGAGTTTAAACTTGTGGAGTTTCAAGTTGTGGAGTCTATAGTTGTGGAGTTTCTAGTTGTGGAGTTTCAAGTTGTGGAGTTTCTAGTTGTGGAGTCTCTAGTGGCGGAGTTTCTAGTTGTGGAGTTTCTAGTTGTGGAGTTTCTCGTTGTGGAGTTTCTGGTTGTGGAGTTTCTAGTTGTTGAGTTTCGAGTTGTGGAGTTTCTAGTTGTGGAGTTTCTAGCTGCGGAGTTTCTAGGTGCAGAGTCTTTAGTTTTGGAGTTTCTAGTTGCGAATTCTCTAGTTGAGGAGTCTCTAGTTGTAGAGTTTTTAGTTGTGGAGTTTCCAGTTGTGGAGTTTCAAGTTGTGGAGTTTCTAGTTGCGGCATCTCAAGTTTATGGAGTTTTTAAATGCGTAGTTTCTAGTTGCGGAGTTATCTAGTTGCGCAGTCTCTAGTTGCCGAGTCTCTATTTGTGGAGTTTGTAGTTGTGGAGTTTGTAGTTGAAGAGTTTCTAATTGTGGAGTCTCTAGTTGTAGAGTTTCTAGTTGTGGAGTTTCTAGTTGTGGAGTTTCTCGAGTGGAGTTTCTAGTTGTGGAGTTTAAAGTTGTGGAGTTTCTAGTAATGGAGTCTCTAGTTGCGGAGTTTCTAGTTGTGGAGTTTCTAGTTGTGGAGTTTCTAGTTGTGGAGTTTCTGGTTTTGGAGTTTCTAGTTGTGGAGTTTCAAGTTGTGGAGTTTCTAGTTGCGGAGTCTCAAGTTGTGGAGTTTCTGGTTGTGTTGTTTCAAGTTGTGGAGTTTTGAGTTGTGGAGTTTGAAGTTGTGGAGTTTCTAGTTGTGGAGTTTCTAGCTGCGGCGTTTCTAGGTGCAGAGTCTCTAGTTTTGGAGTTTCTAGTTGCAGATTCTCTAGTTGAGGAGCCTCTAGTTGTAGAGTTTTTAGTTGTGGAGTTTCTAGTTGTGGAGTTTCAAGTTGTGGAGTTTCTAGTTGCGGCGTCACAAGTTGTGGAGTTTTTAAATGCGGAGTTTCTAGTTACGGAGTTCTCTAGTTGTGCAGTCTCTAGTTGTGGAGTTTATAGTTGTGTAGTGTCTACTTGTGGAGTTTATAGTTGTGGAGTTTCTAGTTGTGGAGTCTCCAGTTGCGGAGTTTCTAGTTGTGGAGTTTCTAGTTGTGGAGTTTCTAGTTGTGGAGTCCCAAGTTGTGGAGTTTCCAGTTGTAGAGTTTTTGGTTGTGGACTTTCTAGACATGAAGTTTCTTGTAGCCGAGTCTCTATTTGTGGAGTTTGTAGTTGTGGAGTTTCTAGTTGTGGAGTTTCTAGTTGTGGAGTCTCTAGTTGAAGAGTTTCTACGAGGAGTTTCTAGTTGTGGAGTTTATGGTTGAGGAGTTTCTGGTTATGGAGTTTCTAGTTGTGGAGTTTCATGTTGTGGAGTTTCTAGTTGTTGAGTCTCAAGTTGTGGAGTTTAAAGTTGTGGAGTTTCAAGTTGTGGAGTCTCTAGTTGTGGACTTTCTAGTAGTGGAGTGTCTAGTTGTGGAGTTTCCAGTTTTGGAGTTTCTAGTTGTGGAGTTTCTAGTTGTGAAGTCTCTAGTTTTGCAGTTTCTAGTTGCGGAGTTTTTAGTTGTGGAGTTTCTAGATATGGAATTTCTAGTTGCCGAGTCTCTATTTGTGGAGTTTGTAGTTTTGGAGTTTCTAGTGTTGGAGTTTCTAGTTGTGGAGTCTCTAGTTGCGGAGTTTCTAGTTGTGGAGTTTCTAGTTGTGGAGTTTCTAGTTGTGAAGTTTCTGGTTGTGGAGTTTCTAGTTGTGGAGTTTCAAGTTGTGGATTTTCTAGTTGTTGAGTCTCTAGTTGCGGAGTTTCGAGTTGTGGAGTTTCGAGTTGTGGAGTTTCTAGTTGTGGAGTTTCTAGCTGCGGAGTTTATAGTTGCAGAGTATCTAGTTTTGGAGTTTCTAGTTGCGAATTCTCTAGTTGAGGAGTCTCTAGTTGTAGAGTTTCTAGTTGCAGAGTGTCTAGTTGTGGTGTTTCTAGCCGTGGAATTTCTTGCTGCGGAGTTTTTAAATGCGGAGTTTCTAGTTGCGGGGTTCTATAGTTGCAGAGTCTCTAGTTCTGGAGTTTCTAGTTGAGGAGTGCCTAGTTGTGGAGTCTCAAGTTGTAGAGTTTCTAGTAGAGTTTCGAATAGTGAAGTTTTAGTTGTGGAGTTTCTAGTTGTGGAGTTTCTAGTTTTGGAGTTTGTAGTTGTGGAGTTTCTAGTAGTAGAGTCTCCTGTTGCGGAGTTTCTAGTTGCGGAGTTTCTGGTTGTGGAGTTTCTAGTTGTGGAGTTTCCAGTTGTGGTGTTTCTAGTTGTGAAGTCTCTAGTTTTGCAGTTTCTAGCTGTGGAGATTTAGTTGTGGAGTTTCTAGATATGGAATTTCTAGTTGCCGAGTCTATTTGTGGAGTTTGTAGTTGTGGAGTTTCTAGTTGTGGAGTTACTAGTTGTGGAGTTTCTAGTTGTGAAGTTTATGGTTGTGGAGTTTCGGGTTGTGGAGTTTCTAGTCTTGGAGTTTCATGTTGTGGAGTTTCTAGTTGTTGAGTCTCAAGTTGTGAAGTTTAAAGTTGTGGTGTTTCTGGTTGTGGAGTTTCTAGTCTTGGAGTTTCATGTTGTGGAGTTTCTAGTTGTTGAGTCTCAAGTTGTGGAGTTTCTAGTTGTGGAGTTTCAAGTTGTGGAGTTTCTAGTTGGGGCGTCTCAAGTTGTAGAGTTTCTAGTTGTGGAGTTTCCAGTTGTGGAGTTTCTAGTTGTGGAGTTTCTAGTTGTGAAGTCTCTAGTTTTGCAGTTTCTAGTTGTGGAGATTTAGTTGTGGAGTTTCTAGATATGGAATTTCTAGTTGCCGAGTCTCTATTTGTGGAGTTTGTAGTTGTGGAGTTTCTAGTTGTGGAGTTTTTAGTTGTGGAGTCTCTAGTTGCAGAGTTTCTAGTTATGGAGTTTCTAGTTGTGAAGTTTCTGGTTGTGGAGTTTCTAGTTGTGGAGTTTCAAGTTGTGGAGTTTCTAGTTGTGGAGTCTCTAGTTGCGGAGTTTCTAGTTGTGGAGTTTCGAGTTGTGGAGTTTCTAGTTGTGGAGTTTCTAGCTGCGAAGTTTTTAGTTGCAGAGTCTCTAGTTTTGGAATTTCTAGTTGCGAATTCTCTAGTTGAGGAGTCTCTAGTTGTAGAGTTTCTAGTTGCGGAGTGTCTAGTTGTGATGTTTCTACCCGTGAAATTTCTTGCTGCGGAGTTTTTAAATGCGGAGTTTCTAGTTGCGGGGTTCTATAGTTGCAGAGTCTCTAGTTGTGGAGTTTCTAGTTGAGGAGTGCCTAGTTGTGGAGTCTCAAGTTGTAGAGTTTCTAGTAGAGTTTCGAATTGTGAAGTTTTTAGTTGTGGAGTTTCTAGTTGTGGAGTTTCTAGTTTTGGAGTTTGTAGTTGTGGAGTTTCTAGTAGTAGAGTCTCCTGTTGCGGAGTTTCTAGTTGCGGAATTTTGGAGTTGTGGAGTTTCTAGTTGTGGAGTTTCTAGTTGCGGATTCTCTAGCTGTGGATTTTCTAGTTGCGTAACTTAAGGTTGTGAGGTTTCAAGTTGTGGAGTTCCTAGTTGTGGAGTTTCTAGTTGTGGAGTGTCTAGTTCTGTAGTTTTTAGCTGCGGAGTTTCTAGTTGCGGAGCTTTTATTTGTGGAGTTTCTAGCTGCGGAGTTTCTAGTTGCAGAGTCTCTGGTTGTGGAGTTTCTAGTTGCGGAATCTCTAGTTGTGGAGTTTCTAGTTGTGGAGTTTCTAGTTGTGGAGTTTCTAGTTGTGGAGTTTCTCGTTGTGGAGTTTCTGGTTGTGGAGCTTCTAGTTGTGGAGTTTCAAGTTGTGGAGTTTCTAGTTGCGGAGTCTCAAGTTGTGGAGTTTCTAGTTGTGGAGTTTCAAGTTGTGGAGTTTTGAGTTGTGGAGTTTCAAGTTGTGGAGTTTCTAGTTGTGGAGTTTCGAGTTGTGGAGTTTCTAGTTGTGGAGTTTCTAGTTGTGGAGTCTCTAGTTGAAGAGTTTCTAGTTGTGGAGTTTCTAGTTGTGGAGTTTATGGTTGTGGAGTTTCTGGTTATGGAGTTTCTAGTTGTGGAGTTTCATGTTGTGGAGTTTCTAGTTGTTGAGTCTCAAGTTGTGGAGTGCCTAGTTGTGGAGTTTCAAGTTGTGGAGTTTCTAGTAGAGTTTCGGATCGTGAAGGTTTTAGTTGTGGAGTTTCTAGTTGTGGAGTTTCTAGTTTTGGAGTTTCTGGTTGGGGAGTTTCTAGTTGTGGAGTTTCTATTTGTGGAGTTTCTAGTTGTGGAGTCTCAAGTTGTAGAGTTTAAACTTGTGGAGTTTCAAGTTGTGGAGTCTATAGTTGTGGAGTTTCTAGTTGTGGAGTTTCAAGTTGTGGAGTTTCTAGTTGTGGAGTCTCTAGTGGCGGAGTTTCTAGTTGTGGAGTTTCTAGTTGTGGAGTTTCTCGTTGTGGAGTTTCTGGTTGTGGAGTTTCTAGTTGTGGAGTTTCGAGTTGTGGAGTTTCTAGTTGTGGAGTTTCTAGCTGCGGAGTTTCTAGGTGCAGAGTCTTTAGTTTTGGAGTTTCTAGTTGCGAATTCTCTAGTTGAGGAGTCTCTAGTTGTAGAGTTTTTAGTTGTGGAGTTTCCAGTTGTGGAGTTTCAAGTTGTGGAGTTTCTAGTTGCGGCATCTCAAGTTTATGGAGTTTTTAAATGCGTAGTTTCTAGTTGCGGAGTTATCTAGTTGCGCAGTCTCTAGTTGCCGAGTCTCTATTTGTGGAGTTTGTAGTTGTGGAGTTTGTAGTTGAAGAGTTTCTAATTGTGGAGTCTCTAGTTGTAGAGTTTCTAGTTGTGGAGTTTCTAGTTGTGGATTCTCTAGTTGCGGAGTTTCTAGTTGTGGAGTTTCTAGTTGTGGAGTTTCTAGTTGTGAAGTTTCTGGTTGTGGAGTTTCTAGTTGTGGAGTTTCAAGTTGTGGATTTTCTAGTTGTTGAGTCTCTAGTTGCGGAGTTTCTAGTTGCGGAGTTTCGAGTTGTGGAGTTTCTAGTTGTGGAGTTTCTAGCTGCGGAGTTTATAGTTGCAGAGTATCTAGTTTTGGAGTTTCTAGTTGCGAATTCTCTAGTTGAGGAGTCTCTAGTTGTAGAGTTTCTAGTTGCGGAGTGTCTAGTTGTGGTGTTTCTAGCCGTGAAATTTCTTGCTGCGGAGTTTTTAAATGCGGAGTTTCTAGTTGCGGGGTTCTATAGTTGCAGAGTCTCTAGTTGTGGAGTTTCTAGTTGAGGAGTGCCTAGTTGTGGAGTCTCAAGTTGTAGAGTTTCTAGTAGAGTTTCGAATTGTGAAGTTTTTAGTTGTGGAGTTTCTAGTTGTGGAGTTTCTAGTTTTGGAGTTTGTAGTTGTGGAGTTTCTAGTAGTAGAGTCTCCTGTTGCGGAGTTTCTAGTTGCGGAGTTTTGGAGTTGTGGAGTTTCTAGTTGTGGAGTTTCTAGTTGCGGATTCTCTAGCTGTGGATTTTCTAGTTGCGTAACTTAAGGTTGTGAGGTTTCAAGTTGTGGAGTTCCTAGTTGTGGAGTTTCTAGTTGTGGAGTGTCAAGTTCTGTAGTTTTTAGCTGCGGAGTTTCTAGTTGAGGAGCTTTTATTTGTGGAGTTTCAAGTTGTGGAGTTTCTAGTTGTGGAGTTTCGAGTTGTGGAGTTTCTAGTTGTGGAGTTTCTAGTTGTGGAGTCTCTAGTTGAAGAGTTTCTAGTTGTGGAGTTTCTAGTTGTGGAGTTTATGGTTGTGGAGTTTCTGGTTATGGAGTTTCATGTTGTGGAGTTTCTAGTTGTTGAGTCTCAAGTTGTGGAGTGCCTAGTTGTGGAGTTTCAAGTTGTGGAGTTTCTAGTAGAGTTTCGAATCGTGAAGGTTTTAGTTGTGGAGTTTCTAGTTGTGGAGTTTCTAGTTTTGGAGTTTCTGGTTGGGGAGTTTCTAGTTGTGGAGTTTCTATTTGTGGAGTTTCTAGTTGTGGAGTCTCAAGTTGTAGAGTTTAAACTTGTGGAGTTTCAAGTTGTGGAGTCTATAGTTGTGGAGTTTCTAGTTGTGGAGTTTCAAGTTGTGGAGTTTCTAGTTGTGGAGTCTCTAGTGGCGGAGTTTCTAGTTGTGGAGTTTCTAGTTGTGGAGTTTCTCGTTGTGGAGTTTCTGGTTGTGGAGTTTCTAGTTGTTGAGTTTCGAGTTGTGGAGTTTCTAGTTGTGGAGTTTCTAGCTGCGGAGTTTCTAGGTGCAGAGTCTTTAGTTTTGGAGTTTCTAGTTGCGAATTCTCTAGTTGAGGAGTCTCTAGTTGTAGAGTTTTTAGTTGTGGAGTTTCCAGTTGTGGAGTTTCAAGTTGTGGAGTTTCTAGTTGCGGCATCTCAAGTTTATGGAGTTTTTAAATGCGTAGTTTCTAGTTGCGGAGTTATCTAGTTGCGCAGTCTCTAGTTGCCGAGTCTCTATTTGTGGAGTTTGTAGTTGTGGAGTTTGTAGTTGAAGAGTTTCTAATTGTGGAGTCTCTAGTTGTAGAGTTTCTAGTTGTGGAGTTTCTAGTTGTGGAGTTTCTCGAGTGGAGTTTCTAGTTGTGGAGTTTAAAGTTGTGGAGTTTCTAGTAATGGAGTCTCTAGTTGCGGAGTTTCTAGTTGTGGAGTTTCTAGTTGTGGAGTTTCTAGTTGTGGAGTTTCTGGTTTTGGAGTTTCTAGTTGTGGAGTTTCAAGTTGTGGAGTTTCTAGTTGCGAAGTCTCAAGTTGTGGAGTTTCTGGTTGTGTTGTTTCAAGTTGTGGAGTTTTGAGTTGTGGAGTTTGAAGTTGTGGAGTTTCTAGTTGTGGAGTTTCTAGCTGCGGCGTTTCTAGGTGCAGAGTCTCTAGTTTTGGAGTTTCTAGTTGCAGATTCTCTAGTTGAGGAGCCTCTAGTTGTAGAGTTTTTAGTTGTGGAGTTTCTAGTTGTGGAGTTTCAAGTTGTGGAGTTTCTAGTTGCGGCGTCACAAGTTGTGGAGTTTTTAAATGCGGAGTTTCTAGTTACGGAGTTCTCTAGTTGTGCAGTCTCTAGTTGTGGAGTTTATAGTTGTGTAGTGTCTACTTGTGGAGTTTATAGTTGTGGAGTTTCTAGTTGTGGAGTCTCCAGTTGCGGAGTTTGTAGTTGTGGAGTTTCTAGTTGTGGAGTTTCTAGTTGTGGAGTCTCAAGTTGTGGAGTTTCCAGTTGTAGAGTTTTTGGTTGTGGACTTTCTAGACATGAAGTTTCTTGTAGCCGAGTCTCTATTTGTGGAGTTTGTAGTTGTGGAGTTTCTAGTTGTGGAGTTTCTAGTTGTGGAGTCTCTAGTTGAAGAGTTTCTACGAGGAGTTTCTAGTTGTGGAGTTTATGGTTGAGGAGTTTCTGGTTATGGAGTTTCTAGTTGTGGAGTTTCATGTTGTGGAGTTTCTAGTTGTTGAGTCTCAAGTTGTGGAGTTTAAAGTTGTGGAGTTTCAAGTTGTGGAGTCTCTAGTTGTGGACTTTCTAGTAGTGGAGTGTCTAGTTGTGGAGTTTCCAGTTTTGGAGTTTCTAGTTGTGGAGTTTCTAGTTGTGAAGTCTCTAGTTTTGCAGTTTCTAGTTGCGGAGTTTTTAGTTGTGGAGTTTCTAGATATGGAATTTCTAGTTGCCGAGTCTCTATTTGTGGAGTTTGTAGTTTTGGAGTTTCTAGTGTTGGAGTTTCTAGTTGTGGAGTCTCTAGTTGCGGAGTTTCTAGTTGTGGAGTTTCTAGTTGTGGAGTTTCTAGTTGTGAAGTTTCTGGTTGTGGAGTTTCTAGTTGTGGAGTTTCAAGTTGTGGATTTTCTAGTTGTTGAGTCTCTAGTTGCGGAGTTTCGAGTTGTGGAGTTTCGAGTTGTGGAGTTTCTAGTTGTGGAGTTTCTAGCTGCGGAGTTTATAGTTGCAGAGTATCTAGTTTTGGAGTTTCTAGTTGCGAATTCTCTAGTTGAGGAGTCTCTAGTTGTAGAGTTTCTAGTTGCAGAGTGTCTAGTTGTGGTGTTTCTAGCCGTGGAATTTCTTGCTGCGGAGTTTTTAAATGCGGAGTTTCTAGTTGCGGGGTTCTATAGTTGCAGAGTCTCTAGTTCTGGAGTTTCTAGTTGAGGAGTGCCTAGTTGTGGAGTCTCAAGTTGTAGAGTTTCTAGTAGAGTTTCGAATAGTGAAGTTTTAGTTGTGGAGTTTCTAGTTGTGGAGTTTCTAGTTTTGGAGTTTGTAGTTGTGGAGTTTCTAGTAGTAGAGTCTCCTGTTGCGGAGTTTCTAGTTGCGGAGTTTCTGGTTGTGGAGTTTCTAGTTGTGGAGTTTCCAGTTGTGGTGTTTCTAGTTGTGAAGTCTCTAGTTTTGCAGTTTCTAGCTGTGGAGATTTAGTTGTGGAGTTTCTAGATATGGAATTTCTAGTTGCCGAGTCTATTTGTGGAGTTTGTAGTTGTGGAGTTTCTAGTTGTGGAGTTACTAGTTGTGGAGTTTCTAGTTGTGAAGTTTATGGTTGTGGAGGTTCGGGTTGTGGAGTTTCTAGTCTTGGAGTTTCATGTTGTGGAGTTTCTAGTTGTTGAGTCTCAAGTTGTGAAGTTTAAAGTTGTGGTGTTTCTGGTTGTGGAGTTTCTAGTCTTGGAGTTTCATGTTGTGGAGTTTCTAGTTGTTGAGTCTCAAGTTGTGGAGTTTCTAGTTGTGGAGTTTCAAGTTGTGGAGTTTCTAGTTGGGGCGTCTCAAGTTGTAGAGTTTCTAGTTGTGGAGTTTCCAGTTGTGGAGTTTCTAGTTGTGGAGTTTCTAGTTGTGAAGTCTCTAGTTTTGCAGTTTCTAGTTGTGGAGATTTAGTTGTGGAGTTTCTAGATATGGAATTTCTAGTTGCCGAGTCTCTATTTGTGGAGTTTGTAGTTGTGGAGTTTCTAGTTGTGGAGTTTTTAGTTGTGGAGTCTCTAGTTGCAGAGTTTCTAGTTATGGAGTTTCTAGTTGTGAAGTTTCTGGTTGTGGAGTTTCTAGTTGTGGAGTTTCAAGTTGTGGAGTTTCTAGTTGTGGAGTCTCTAGTTGCGGAGTTTCTAGTTGTGGAGTTTCGAGTTGTGGAGTTTCTAGTTGTGGAGTTTCTAGCTGCGAAGTTTTTAGTTGCAGAGTCTCTAGTTTTGGAATTTCTAGTTGCGAATTCTCTAGTTGAGGAGTCTCTAGTTGTAGAGTTTCTAGTTACGGAGTGTCTAGTTGTGATGTTTCTAGCCATGGAATTTCTTTTTGCTTAGTTTTTAAATGCGGAGTCCCTAGTTGCGGAGTTCTATAGTTGCAGAGTCTCTAGTTGTGGAGTTCCTAGTTCTGGAGTGCCTAGTTGTGGAGTTTCAAGTTGTGGAGTTTCTAGTAGAGTTTCGAATCTTGAAGGTTTTAGTTGTGGAGTTTCTAGTTGTGGAGTTTCTAGTTTTGGAGTTTCTGGTGGGGGAGTTTCTAGTTGTGGAGTTTCTATTTGTGGAGTTTCTAGTTGTGGAGTCTCAAGTTGTGGAGTTTAAACTTGTGGAGTTTCAAGTTGTGGAGTCTATAGTTGTGGAGTTTCTAGTTGTGGAGTTTCAAGTTGTGGAGTTTCTAGTTGTGGAGTCTCTAGTGGCGGAGTTTCTAGTTGTGGAGTTTCTAGTTGTGGAGTTTCTCGTTGTGGAGTTTCTGGTTGTGGAGCTTCTAGTTGTGGAGTTTCAAGTTGTGGAGTTTCTAGTTGCGGAGTCTCAAGTTGTGGAGTTTCTAGTTGTGGAGTTTCAAGTTGTGGAGTTTTGAGTTGTGGAGTTTCATGTTGTGGAGTTTCTAGTTGTGGAGTTTCGAGTTGTGGAGTTTCTAGTTGTGGAGTTTCTAGTTGTGGAGTCTCTAGTTGAAGAGTTTCTAGTTGTGGAGTTTCTAGTTGTGGAGTTTATGGTTGTGGAGTTTCTGGTTATGGAGTTTCTAGTTGTGGAGTTTCATGTTGTGGAGTTTCTAGTTGTTGAGTCTCAAGTTGTGGAGTTTCAAGTTGTGGAGTTTCTAGTAGAGTTTCGAATCGTGAAGGTTTTAGTTGTGGAGTTTCTAGTTTTGGAGTTTCTGGTTGGGGAGTTTCTAGCTGTGGAGTTTCTATTTGTGGAGTTTCTAGTTGTGGAGTCTCAAGTTGTGGAGTTTAAACTTGTGGAGTTTCAAGTTGTGGAGTCTATAGTTGTGGAGTTTCTAGTTGTGGAGTTTCAAGTTGTGGAGTTTCTAGTTGTGGAGTCTCTAGTGGCGGAGTTTCTAGTTGTGGAGTTTCTAGTTGTGGAGTTTCTCGTTGTGGAGTTTCTGGTTGTGGAGTTTCTAGTTGTGGAGTTTCGAGTTGTGGAGTTTCTAGTTGTGGAGTTTCTAGCTGCGGAGTTTCTAGGTGCAGAGTCTTTAGTTTTGGAGTTTCTAGTTGCGAATTCTCTAGTTGAGGAGTCTCTAGTTGTAGAGTTTTTAGTTGTGGAGTTTCCAGTTGTGGAGTTTCAAGTTGTGGAGTTTCTAGTTGCGGCATCTCAAGTTTATGGAGTTTTTAAATGCGTAGTTTCTAGTTGCGGAGTTATCTAGTTGCGCAGTCTCTAGTTGCCGAGTCTCTATTTGTGGAGTTTGTAGTTGTGGAGTTTGTAGTTGAAGAGTTTCTAATTGTGGAGTCTCTAGTTGTAGAGTTTCCAGTTGTGGAGTTTCTAGTTGTGGAGTTTCTAGTTGTGGAGTTTGTAGTTGAAGAGTTTCTAATTGTGGAGTCTCTAGTTGTAGAGTTTCCAGTTGTGGAGTTTCTAGTTGTGGAGTTTCTAGTTGTGGAGTTTCTAGTTGTGGAGTTTCTAGTTGTGGAGTTTCTGGTTTTGGAGTTTCTAGTTGTGGAGTTTCAAGTTGTGGAGTTTCTAGTTGCGGAGTCTCAAGTTGTGGAGTTTCCGGTTGTGTTGTTTCAAGTTGTGGAGTTTTGAGTTGTGGAGTTTGAAGTTGTGGAGTTTCTAGTTGTGGAGTTTCTAGCTGCGGCGTTTCTAGGTGCAGAGTCTCTAGTTTTGGAGTTTCTAGTTGCAGATTCTCTAGTTGAGGAGCCTCTAGTTGTAGAGTTTTTAGTTGTGGAGTTTCTAGTTGTGGAGTTTCAAGTTGTGGAGTTTCTAGTTGCGGCGTCACAAGTTGTGGAGTTTTTAAATGTGGAGTTTCTAGTTACGGAGTTCTCTAGTTGTGCAGTCTCTAGTTGTGGAGTTTATAGTTGTGTAGTGTCTACTTGTGGAGTTTCTAGTTGTGGAGTTTCTAGTTGTGGAGTCTCCAGTTGCGGAGTTTCTAGTTGTGGAGTTTCTAGTTGTGGAGTTTCTAGTTGTGGAGTCTCAAGTTGTGGAGTTTCCAGTTGTAGAGTTTTTGGTTGTGGACTTTCTAGACATGAAGTTTCTTGTAGCCGAGTCTCTATTTGTGGAGTTTGTAGTTGTGGAGTTTCTAGTTGTGGAGTTTCTAGTTGTGGAGTCTCTAGTTGAAGAGTTTCTACGAGGAGTTTCTAGTTGTGGAGTTTATGGTTGAGGAGTTTCTGGTTATGGAGTTTCTAGTTGTGGAGTTTCATGTTGTGGAGTTTCTAGTTGTTGAGTCTCAAGTTGTGGAGTTTAAAGTTGTGGAGTTTCAAGTTGTGGAGTCTCTAGTTGTGGACTTTCTAGTAGTGGAGTGTCTAGTTGTGGAGTTTCCAGTTTTGGAGTTTCTAGTTGTGGAGTTTCTAGTTGTGAAGTCTCTAGTTTTGCAGTTTCTAGTTGCGGAGTTTTTAGTTGTGGAGTTTCTAGATATGGAATTTCTAGTTGCCGAGTCTCTATTTGTGGAGTTTGTAGTTTTGGAGTTTCTAGTGTTGGAGTTTCTAGTTGTGGAGTCTCTAGTTGCGGAGTTTCTAGTTGTGGAGTTTCTAGTTGTGGAGTTTCTAGTTGTGAAGTTTCTGGTTGTGGAGTTTCTAGTTGTGGAGTTTCAAGTTGTGGATTTTCTAGTTGTTGAGTCTCTAGTTGCGGAGTTTCGAGTTATGGAGTTTCGAGTTGTGGAGTTTCTAGTTGTGGAGTTTCTAGCTGCGGAGTTTATAGTTGCAGAGTATCTAGTTTTGGAGTTTCTAGTTGCGAATTCTCTAGTTGAGGAGTCTCTAGTTGTAGAGTTTCTAGTTGCAGAGTGTCTAGTTGTGGTGTTTCTAGCCGTGGAATTTCTTGCTGCGGAGTTTTTAAATGCGGAGTTTCTAGTTGCGGGGTTCTATAGTTGCAGAGTCTCTAGTTCTGGAGTTTCTAGTTGAGGAGTGCCTAGTTGTGGAGTCTCAAGTTGTAGAGTTTCTAGTAGAGTTTCGAATAGTGAAGTTTTAGTTGTGGAGTTTCTAGTTGTGGAGTTTCTAGTTTTGGAGTTTGTAGTTGTGGAGTTTCTAGTAGTAGAGTCTCCTGTTGCGGAGTTTCTAGTTGCGGAGTTTCTGGTTGTGGAGTTTCTAGTTGTGGAGTTTCCAGTTGTGGTGTTTCTAGTTGTGAAGTCTCTAGTTTTGCAGTTTCTAGCTGTGGAGATTTAGTTGTGGAGTTTCTAGATATGGAATTTCTAGTTGCCGAGTCTATTTGTGGAGTTTGTAGTTGTGGAGTTTCTAGTTGTGGAGTTACTAGTTGTGGAGTTTCTAGTTGTGAAGTTTATGGTTGTGGAGTTTCGGGTTGTGGAGTTTCTAGTCTTGGAGTTTCATGTTGTGGAGTTTCTAGTTGTTGAGTCTCAAGTTGTGAAGTTTAAAGTTGTGGTGTTTCTGGTTGTGGAGTTTCTAGTCTTGGAGTTTCATGTTGTGGAGTTTCTAGTTGTTGAGTCTCAAGTTGTGGAGTTTCTAGTTGTGGAGTTTCAAGTTGTGGAGTTTCTAGTTGGGGCGTCTCAAGTTGTAGAGTTTCTAGTTGTGGAGTTTCCAGTTGTGGAGTTTCTAGTTGTGGAGTTTCTAGTTGTGAAGTCTCTAGTTTTGCAGTTTCTAGTTGTGGAGATTTAGTTGTGGAGTTTCTAGATATGGAATTTCTAGTTGCCGAGTCTCTATTTGTGGAGTTTGTAGTTGTGGAGTTTCTAGTTGTGGAGTTTTTAGTTGTGGAGTCTCTAGTTGCAGAGTTTCTAGTTATGGAGTTTCTAGTTGTGAAGTTTCTGGTTGTGGAGTTTCTAGTTGTGGAGTTTCAAGTTGTGGAGTTTCTAGTTGTGGAGTCTCTAGTTGCGGAGTTTCTAGTTGTGGAGTTTCGAGTTGTGGAGTTTCTAGTTGTGGAGTTTCTAGCTGCGAAGTTTTTAGTTGCAGAGTCTCTAGTTTTGGAATTTCTAGTTGCGAATTCTCTAGTTGAGGAGTCTCTAGTTGTAGAGTTTCTAGTTGCGGAGTGTCTAGTTGTGATGTTTCTACCCGTGAAATTTCTTGCTGCGGAGTTTTTAAATGCGGAGTTTCTAGTTGCGGGGTTCTATAGTTGCAGAGTCTCTAGTTGTGGAGTTTCTAGTTGAGGAGTGCCTAGTTGTGGAGTCTCAAGTTGTAGAGTTTCTAGTAGAGTTTCGAATTGTGAAGTTTTTAGTTGTGGAGTTTCTAGTTGTGGAGTTTCTAGTTTTGGAGTTTGTAGTTGTGGAGTTTCTAGTAGTAGAGTCTCCTGTTGCGGAGTTTCTAGTTGCGGAATTTTGGAGTTGTGGAGTTTCTAGTTGTGGAGTTTCTAGTTGCGGATTCTCTAGCTGTGGATTTTCTAGTTGCGTAACTTAAGGTTGTGAGGTTTCAAGTTGTGGAGTTCCTAGTTGTGGAGTTTCTAGTTGTGGAGTGTCTAGTTCTGTAGTTTTTAGCTGCGGAGTTTCTAGTTGCGGAGCTTTTATTTGTGGAGTTTCTAGCTGCGGAGTTTCTAGTTGCAGAGTCTCTGGTTGTGGAGTTTCTAGTTGCGGAATCTCTAGTTGTGGAGTTTCTAGTTGTGGAGTTTCTAGTTGTGGAGTTTCTAGTTGTGGAGTTTCTCGTTGTGGAGTTTCTGGTTGTGGAGCTTCTAGTTGTGGAGTTTCAAGTTGTGGAGTTTCTAGTTGCGGAGTCTCAAGTTGTGGAGTTTCTAGTTGTGGAGTTTCAAGTTGTGGAGTTTTGAGTTGTGGAGTTTCAAGTTGTGGAGTTTCTAGTTGTGGAGTTTCGAGTTGTGGAGTTTCTAGTTGTGGAGTTTCTAGTTGTGGAGTCTCTAGTTGAAGAGTTTCTAGTTGTGGAGTTTCTAGTTGTGGAGTTTATGGTTGTGGAGTTTCTGGTTATGGAGTTTCTAGTTGTGGAGTTTCATGTTGTGGAGTTTCTAGTTGTTGAGTCTCAAGTTGTGGAGTGCCTAGTTGTGGAGTTTCAAGTTGTGGAGTTTCTAGTAGAGTTTCGGATCGTGAAGGTTTTAGTTGTGGAGTTTCTAGTTTTGGAGTTTCTGGTTGGGGAGTTTCTAGTTGTGGAGTTTCTATTTGTGGAGTTTCTAGTTGTGGAGTCTCAAGTTGTAGAGTTTAAACTTGTGGAGTTTCAAGTTGTGGAGTCTATAGTTGTGGAGTTTCTAGTTGTGGAGTTTCAAGTTGTGGAGTTTCTAGTTGTGGAGTCTCTAGTGGCGGAGTTTCTAGTTGTGGAGTTTCTAGTTGTGGAGTTTCTCGTTGTGGAGTTTCTGGTTGTGGAGTTTCTAGTTGTGGAGTTTCGAGTTGTGGAGTTTCTAGTTGTGGAGTTTCTAGCTGCGGAGTTTCTAGGTGCAGAGTCTTTAGTTTTGGAGTTTCTAGTTGCGAATTCTCTAGTTGAGGAGTCTCTAGTTGTAGAGTTTTTAGTTGTGGAGTTTCCAGTTGTGGAGTTTCAAGTTGTGGAGTTTCTAGTTGCGGCATCTCAAGTTTATGGAGTTTTTAAATGCGTAGTTTCTAGTTGCGGAGTTATCTAGTTGCGCAGTCTCTAGTTGCCGAGTCTCTATTTGTGGAGTTTGTAGTTGTGGAGTTTGTAGTTGAAGAGTTTCTAATTGTGGAGTCTCTAGTTGTAGAGTTTCTAGTTGTGGAGTTTCTAGTTGTGGATTCTCTAGTTGCGGAGTTTCTAGTTGTGGAGTTTCTAGTTGTGGAGTTTCTAGTTGTGAAGTTTCTGGTTGTGGAGTTTCTAGTTGTGGAGTTTCAAGTTGTGGATTTTCTAGTTGTTGAGTCTCTAGTTGCGGAGTTTCTAGTTGCGGAGTTTCGAGTTGTGGAGTTTCTAGTTGTGGAGTTTCTAGCTGCGGAGTTTATAGTTGCAGAGTATCTAGTTTTGGAGTTTCTAGTTGCGAATTCTCTAGTTGAGGAGTCTCTAGTTGTAGAGTTTCTAGTTGCGGAGTGTCTAGTTGTGGTGTTTCTAGCCGTGAAATTTCTTGCTGCGGAGTTTTTAAATGCGGAGTTTCTAGTTGCGGGGTTCTATAGTTGCAGAGTCTCTAGTTGTGGAGTTTCTAGTTGAGGAGTGCCTAGTTGTGGAGTCTCAAGTTGTAGAGTTTCTAGTAGAGTTTCGAATTGTGAAGTTTTTAGTTGTGGAGTTTCTAGTTGTGGAGTTTCTAGTTTTGGAGTTTGTAGTTGTGGAGTTTCTAGTAGTAGAGTCTCCTGTTGCGGAGTTTCTAGTTGCGGAGTTTTGGAGTTGTGGAGTTTCTAGTTGTGGAGTTTCTAGTTGCGGATTCTCTAGCTGTGGATTTTCTAGTTGCGTAACTTAAGGTTGTGAGGTTTCAAGTTGTGGAGTTCCTAGTTGTGGAGTTTCTAGTTGTGGAGTGTCAAGTTCTGTAGTTTTTAGCTGCGGAGTTTCTAGTTGAGGAGCTTTTATTTGTGGAGTTTCAAGTTGTGGAGTTTCTAGTTGTGGAGTTTCGAGTTGTGGAGTTTCTAGTTGTGGAGTTTCTAGTTGTGGAGTCTCTAGTTGAAGAGTTTCTAGTTGTGGAGTTTCTAGTTGTGGAGTTTATGGTTGTGGAGTTTCTGGTTATGGAGTTTCATGTTGTGGAGTTTCTAGTTGTTGAGTCTCAAGTTGTGGAGTGCCTAGTTGTGGAGTTTCAAGTTGTGGAGTTTCTAGTAGAGTTTCGAATCGTGAAGGTTTTAGTTGTGGAGTTTCTAGTTGTGGAGTTTCTAGTTTTGGAGTTTCTGGTTGGGGAGTTTCTAGTTGTGGAGTTTCTATTTGTGGAGTTTCTAGTTGTGGAGTCTCAAGTTGTAGAGTTTAAACTTGTGGAGTTTCAAGTTGTGGAGTCTATAGTTGTGGAGTTTCTAGTTGTGGAGTTTCAAGTTGTGGAGTTTCTAGTTGTGGAGTCTCTAGTGGCGGAGTTTCTAGTTGTGGAGTTTCTAGTTGTGGAGTTTCTCGTTGTGGAGTTTCTGGTTGTGGAGTTTCTAGTTGTTGAGTTTCGAGTTGTGGAGTTTCTAGTTGTGGAGTTTCTAGCTGCGGAGTTTCTAGGTGCAGAGTCTTTAGTTTTGGAGTTTCTAGTTGCGAATTCTCTAGTTGAGGAGTCTCTAGTTGTAGAGTTTTTAGTTGTGGAGTTTCCAGTTGTGGAGTTTCAAGTTGTGGAGTTTCTAGTTGCGGCATCTCAAGTTTATGGAGTTTTTAAATGCGTAGTTTCTAGTTGCGGAGTTATCTAGTTGCGCAGTCTCTAGTTGCCGAGTCTCTATTTGTGGAGTTTGTAGTTGTGGAGTTTGTAGTTGAAGAGTTTCTAATTGTGGAGTCTCTAGTTGTAGAGTTTCTAGTTGTGGAGTTTCTAGTTGTGGAGTTTCTCGAGTGGAGTTTCTAGTTGTGGAGTTTAAAGTTGTGGAGTTTCTAGTAATGGAGTCTCTAGTTGCGGAGTTTCTAGTTGTGGAGTTTCTAGTTGTGGAGTTTCTAGTTGTGGAGTTTCTGGTTTTGGAGTTTCTAGTTGTGGAGTTTCAAGTTGTGGAGTTTCTAGTTGCGAAGTCTCAAGTTGTGGAGTTTCTGGTTGTGTTGTTTCAAGTTGTGGAGTTTTGAGTTGTGGAGTTTGAAGTTGTGGAGTTTCTAGTTGTGGAGTTTCTAGCTGCGGCGTTTCTAGGTGCAGAGTCTCTAGTTTTGGAGTTTCTAGTTGCAGATTCTCTAGTTGAGGAGCCTCTAGTTGTAGAGTTTTTAGTTGTGGAGTTTCTAGTTGTGGAGTTTCAAGTTGTGGAGTTTCTAGTTGCGGCGTCACAAGTTGTGGAGTTTTTAAATGCGGAGTTTCTAGTTACGGAGTTCTCTAGTTGTGCAGTCTCTAGTTGTGGAGTTTATAGTTGTGTAGTGTCTACTTGTGGAGTTTATAGTTGTGGAGTTTCTAGTTGTGGAGTCTCCAGTTGCGGAGTTTGTAGTTGTGGAGTTTCTAGTTGTGGAGTTTCTAGTTGTGGAGTCTCAAGTTGTGGAGTTTCCAGTTGTAGAGTTTTTGGTTGTGGACTTTCTAGACATGAAGTTTCTTGTAGCCGAGTCTCTATTTGTGGAGTTTGTAGTTGTGGAGTTTGTAGTTGTGGAGTTTCTAGTTGTGGAGTCTCTAGTTGAAGAGTTTCTACGAGGAGTTTCTAGTTGTGGAGTTTATGGTTGAGGAGTTTCTGGTTATGGAGTTTCTAGTTGTGGAGTTTCATGTTGTGGAGTTTCTAGTTGTTGAGTCTCAAGTTGTGGAGTTTAAAGTTGTGGAGTTTCAAGTTGTGGAGTCTCTAGTTGTGGACTTTCTAGTAGTGGAGTGTCTAGTTGTGGAGTTTCCAGTTTTGGAGTTTCTAGTTGTGGAGTTTCTAGTTGTGAAGTCTCTAGTTTTGCAGTTTCTAGTTGCGGAGTTTTTAGTTGTGGAGTTTCTAGATATGGAATTTCTAGTTGCCGAGTCTCTATTTGTGGAGTTTGTAGTTTTGGAGTTTCTAGTGTTGGAGTTTCTAGTTGTGGAGTCTCTAGTTGCGGAGTTTCTAGTTGTGGAGTTTCTAGTTGTGGAGTTTCTAGTTGTGAAGTTTCTGGTTGTGGAGTTTCTAGTTGTGGAGTTTCAAGTTGTGGATTTTCTAGTTGTTGAGTCTCTAGTTGCGGAGTTTCGAGTTGTGGAGTTTCGAGTTGTGGAGTTTCTAGTTGTGGAGTTTCTAGCTGCGGAGTTTATAGTTGCAGAGTATCTAGTTTTGGAGTTTCTAGTTGCGAATTCTCTAGTTGAGGAGTCTCTAGTTGTAGAGTTTCTAGTTGCAGAGTGTCTAGTTGTGGTGTTTCTAGCCGTGGAATTTCTTGCTGCGGAGTTTTTAAATGCGGAGTTTCTAGTTGCGGGGTTCTATAGTTGCAGAGTCTCTAGTTCTGGAGTTTCTAGTTGAGGAGTGCCTAGTTGTGGAGTCTCAAGTTGTAGAGTTTCTAGTAGAGTTTCGAATAGTGAAGTTTTAGTTGTGGAGTTTCTAGTTGTGGAGTTTCTAGTTTTGGAGTTTGTAGTTGTGGAGTTTCTAGTAGTAGAGTCTCCTGTTGCGGAGTTTCTAGTTGCGGAGTTTCTGGTTGTGGAGTTTCTAGTTGTGGAGTTTCCAGTTGTGGTGTTTCTAGTTGTGAAGTCTCTAGTTTTGCAGTTTCTAGCTGTGGAGATTTAGTTGTGGAGTTTCTAGATATGGAATTTCTAGTTGCCGAGTCTATTTGTGGAGTTTGTAGTTGTGGAGTTTCTAGTTGTGGAGTTACTAGTTGTGGAGTTTCTAGTTGTGAAGTTTATGGTTGTGGAGGTTCGGGTTGTGGAGTTTCTAGTCTTGGAGTTTCATGTTGTGGAGTTTCTAGTTGTTGAGTCTCAAGTTGTGAAGTTTAAAGTTGTGGTGTTTCTGGTTGTGGAGTTTCTAGTCTTGGAGTTTCATGTTGTGGAGTTTCTAGTTGTTGAGTCTCAAGTTGTGGAGTTTCTAGTTGTGGAGTTTCAAGTTGTGGAGTTTCTAGTTGGGGCGTCTCAAGTTGTAGAGTTTCTAGTTGTGGAGTTTCCAGTTGTGGAGTTTCTAGTTGTGGAGTTTCTAGTTGTGAAGTCTCTAGTTTTGCAGTTTCTAGTTGTGGAGATTTAGTTGTGGAGTTTCTAGATATGGAATTTCTAGTTGCCGAGTCTCTATTTGTGGAGTTTGTAGTTGTGGAGTTTCTAGTTGTGGAGTTTTTAGTTGTGGAGTCTCTAGTTGCAGAGTTTCTAGTTATGGAGTTTCTAGTTGTGAAGTTTCTGGTTGTGGAGTTTCTAGTTGTGGAGTTTCAAGTTGTGGAGTTTCTAGTTGTGGAGTCTCTAGTTGCGGAGTTTCTAGTTGTGGAGTTTCGAGTTGTGGAGTTTCTAGTTGTGGAGTTTCTAGCTGCGAAGTTTTTAGTTGCAGAGTCTCTAGTTTTGGAATTTCTAGTTGCGAATTCTCTAGTTGAGGAGTCTCTAGTTGTAGAGTTTCTAGTTACGGAGTGTCTAGTTGTGATGTTTCTAGCCATGGAATTTCTTTTTGCTTAGTTTTTAAATGCGGAGTCCCTAGTTGCGGAGTTCTATAGTTGCAGAGTCTCTAGTTGTGGAGTTCCTAGTTCTGGAGTGCCTAGTTGTGGAGTTTCAAGTTGTGGAGTTTCTAGTAGAGTTTCGAATCTTGAAGGTTTTAGTTGTGGAGTTTCTAGTTGTGGAGTTTCTAGTTTTGGAGTTTCTGGTGGGGGAGTTTCTAGTTGTGGAGTTTCTATTTGTGGAGTTTCTAGTTGTGGAGTCTCAAGTTGTGGAGTTTAAACTTGTGGAGTTTAAACTTGTGGAGTTTCAAGTTGTGGAGTCTATAGTTGTGGAGTTTCTAGTTGTGGAGTTTCAAGTTGTGGAGTTTCTAGTTGTGGAGTCTCTAGTGGCGGAGTTTCTAGTTGTGGAGTTTCTAGTTGTGGAGTTTCTCGTTGTGGAGTTTCTGGTTGTGGAGCTTCTAGTTGTGGAGTTTCAAGTTGTGGAGTTTCTAGTTGCGGAGTCTCAAGTTGTGGAGTTTCTAGTTGTGGAGTTTCAAGTTGTGGAGTTTTGAGTTGTGGAGTTTCATGTTGTGGAGTTTCTAGTTGTGGAGTTTCGAGTTGTGGAGTTTCTAGTTGTGGAGTTTCTAGTTGTGGAGTCTCTAGTTGAAGAGTTTCTAGTTGTGGAGTTTCTAGTTGTGGAGTTTATGGTTGTGGAGTTTCTGGTTATGGAGTTTCTAGTTGTGGAGTTTCATGTTGTGGAGTTTCTAGTTGTTGAGTCTCAAGTTGTGGAGTTTCAAGTTGTGGAGTTTCTAGTAGAGTTTCGAATCGTGAAGGTTTTAGTTGTGGAGTTTCTAGTTTTGGAGTTTCTGGTTGGGGAGTTTCTAGCTGTGGAGTTTCTATTTGTGGAGTTTCTAGTTGTGGAGTCTCAAGTTGTGGAGTTTAAACTTGTGGAGTTTCAAGTTGTGGAGTCTATAGTTGTGGAGTTTCTAGTTGTGGAGTTTCAAGTTGTGGAGTTTCTAGTTGTGGAGTCTCTAGTGGCGGAGTTTCTAGTTGTGGAGTTTCTAGTTGTGGAGTTTCTCGTTGTGGAGTTTCTGGTTGTGGAGTTTCTAGTTGTGGAGTTTCGAGTTGTGGAGTTTCTAGTTGTGGAGTTTCTAGCTGCGGAGTTTCTAGGTGCAGAGTCTTTAGTTTTGGAGTTTCTAGTTGCGAATTCTCTAGTTGAGGAGTCTCTAGTTGTAGAGTTTTTAGTTGTGGAGTTTCCAGTTGTGGAGTTTCAAGTTGTGGAGTTTCTAGTTGCGGCATCTCAAGTTTATGGAGTTTTTAAATGCGTAGTTTCTAGTTGCGGAGTTATCTAGTTGCGCAGTCTCTAGTTGCCGAGTCTCTATTTGTGGAGTTTGTAGTTGTGGAGTTTGTAGTTGAAGAGTTTCTAATTGTGGAGTCTCTAGTTGTAGAGTTTCCAGTTGTGGAGTTTCTAGTTGTGGAGTTTCTAGTTGTGGAGTTTGTAGTTGAAGAGTTTCTAATTGTGGAGTCTCTAGTTGTAGAGTTTCCAGTTGTGGAGTTTCTAGTTGTGGAGTTTCTAGTTGTGGAGTTTCTAGTTGTGGAGTTTCTAGTTGTGGAGTTTCTGGTTTTGGAGTTTCTAGTTGTGGAGTTTCAAGTTGTGGAGTTTCTAGTTGCGGAGTCTCAAGTTGTGGAGTTTCCGGTTGTGTTGTTTCAAGTTGTGGAGTTTTGAGTTGTGGAGTTTGAAGTTGTGGAGTTTCTAGTTGTGGAGTTTCTAGCTGCGGCGTTTCTAGGTGCAGAGTCTCTAGTTTTGGAGTTTCTAGTTGCAGATTCTCTAGTTGAGGAGCCTCTAGTTGTAGAGTTTTTAGTTGTGGAGTTTCTAGTTGTGGAGTTTCAAGTTGTGGAGTTTCTAGTTGCGGCGTCACAAGTTGTGGAGTTTTTAAATGTGGAGTTTCTAGTTACGGAGTTCTCTAGTTGTGCAGTCTCTAGTTGTGGAGTTTATAGTTGTGTAGTGTCTACTTGTGGAGTTTCTAGTTGTGGAGTTTCTAGTTGTGGAGTCTCCAGTTGCGGAGTTTCTAGTTGTGGAGTTTCTAGTTGTGGAGTTTCTAGTTGTGGAGTCTCAAGTTGTGGAGTTTCCAGTTGTAGAGTTTTTGGTTGTGGACTTTCTAGACATGAAGTTTCTTGTAGCCGAGTCTCTATTTGTGGAGTTTGTAGTTGTGGAGTTTCTAGTTGTGGAGTTTCTAGTTGTGGAGTCTCTAGTTGAAGAGTTTCTACGAGGAGTTTCTAGTTGTGGAGTTTATGGTTGAGGAGTTTCTGGTTATGGAGTTTCTAGTTGTGGAGTTTCATGTTGTGGAGTTTCTAGTTGTTGAGTCTCAAGTTGTGGAGTTTAAAGTTGTGGAGTTTCAAGTTGTGGAGTCTCTAGTTGTGGACTTTCTAGTAGTGGAGTGTCTAGTTGTGGAGTTTCCAGTTTTGGAGTTTCTAGTTGTGGAGTTTCTAGTTGTGAAGTCTCTAGTTTTGCAGTTTCTAGTTGCGGAGTTTTTAGTTGTGGAGTTTCTAGATATGGAATTTCTAGTTGCCGAGTCTCTATTTGTGGAGTTTGTAGTTTTGGAGTTTCTAGTGTTGGAGTTTCTAGTTGTGGAGTCTCTAGTTGCGGAGTTTCTAGTTGTGGAGTTTCTAGTTGTGGAGTTTCTAGTTGTGAAGTTTCTGGTTGTGGAGTTTCTAGTTGTGGAGTTTCAAGTTGTGGATTTTCTAGTTGTTGAGTCTCTAGTTGCGGAGTTTCGAGTTGTGGAGTTTCGAGTTGTGGAGTTTCTAGTTGTGGAGTTTCTAGCTGCGGAGTTTATAGTTGCAGAGTATCTAGTTTTGGAGTTTCTAGTTGCGAATTCTCTAGTTGAGGAGTCTCTAGTTGTAGAGTTTCTAGTTGCAGAGTGTCTAGTTGTGGTGTTTCTAGCCGTGGAATTTCTTGCTGCGGAGTTTTTAAATGCGGAGTTTCTAGTTGCGGGGTTCTATAGTTGCAGAGTCTCTAGTTCTGGAGTTTCTAGTTGAGGAGTGCCTAGTTGTGGAGTCTCAAGTTGTAGAGTTTCTAGTAGAGTTTCGAATAGTGAAGTTTTAGTTGTGGAGTTTCTAGTTGTGGAGTTTCTAGTTTTGGAGTTTGTAGTTGTGGAGTTTCTAGTAGTAGAGTCTCCTGTTGCGGAGTTTCTAGTTGCGGAGTTTCTGGTTGTGGAGTTTCTAGTTGTGGAGTTTCCAGTTGTGGTGTTTCTAGTTGTGAAGTCTCTAGTTTTGCAGTTTCTAGCTGTGGAGATTTAGTTGTGGAGTTTTTAGATATGGAATTTCTAGTTGCCGAGTCTATTTGTGGAGTTTGTAGTTGTGGAGTTTCTAGTTGTGGAGTTACTAGTTGTGGAGTTTCTAGTTGTGAAGTTTATGGTTGTGGAGTTTCGGGTTGTGGAGTTTCTAGTCTTGGAGTTTCATGTTGTGGAGTTTCTAGTTGTTGAGTCTCAAGTTGTGAAGTTTAAAGTTGTGGTGTTTCTGGTTGTGGAGTTTCTAGTCTTGGAGTTTCATGTTGTGGAGTTTCTAGTTGTTGAGTCTCAAGTTGTGGAGTTTCTAGTTGTGGAGTTTCAAGTTGTGGAGTTTCTAGTTGGGGCGTCTCAAGTTGTAGAGTTTCTAGTTGTGGAGTTTCCAGTTGTGGAGTTTCTAGTTGTGGAGTTTCTAGTTGTGAAGTCTCTAGTTTTGCAGTTTCTAGTTGTGGAGATTTAGTTGTGGAGTTTCTAGATATGGAATTTCTAGTTGCCGAGTCTCTATTTGTGGAGTTTGTAGTTGTGGAGTTTCTAGTTGTGGAGTTTTTAGTTGTGGAGTCTCTAGTTGCAGAGTTTCTAGTTATGGAGTTTCTAGTTGTGAAGTTTCTGGTTGTGGAGTTTCTAGTTGTGGAATTTCAAGTTGTGGAGTTTCTAGTTGTGGAGTCTCTAGTTGCGGAGTTTCTAGTTGTGGAGTTTCGAGTTGTGGAGTTTCTAGTTGTGGAGTTTCTAGCTGCGAAGTTTTTAGTTGCAGAGTCTCTAGTTTTGGAATTTCTAGTTGCGAATTCTCTAGTTGAGGAGTCTCTAGTTGTAGAGTTTCTAGTTACGGAGTGTCTAGTTGTGATGTTTCTAGCCGTGGAATTTCTTTTTGCGGAGTTTTTAAATGCGGAGTCCCTAGTTGCGGAGTTCTATAGTTGCAGAGTCTCTAGTTGTGGAGTTCCTAGTTCTGGAGTGCCTAGTTGTGGAGTTTCAAGTTGTGGAGTTTCTAGTAGAGTTTCGAATCTTGAAGGTTTTAGTTGTGGAGTTTCTAGTTGTGGAGTTTCTAGTTTTGGAGTTTCTGGTGGGGGAGTTTCTAGTTGTGGAGTTTCTATTTGTGGAGTTTCTAGTTGTGGAGTCTCAAGTTGTGGAGTTTAAACTTGTGGAGTTTCAAGTTGTGGAGTCTATAGTTGTGGAGTTTCTAGTTGTGGAGTTTCAAGTTGTGGAGTTTCTAGTTGTGGAGTCTCTAGTGGCGGAGTTTCTAGTTGTGGAGTTTCTAGTTGTGGAGTTTCTCGTTGTGGAGTTTCTGGTTGTGGAGCTTCTAGTTGTGGAGTTTCAAGTTGTGGAGTTTCTAGTTGCGGAGTCTCAAGTTGTGGAGTTTCTAGTTGTGGAGTTTCAAGTTGTGGAGTTTTGAGTTGTGGAGTTTCATGTTGTGGAGTTTCTAGTTGTGGAGTTTCGAGTTGTGGAGTTTCTAGTTGTGGAGTTTCTAGTTGTGGAGTCTCTAGTTGAAGAGTTTCTAGTTGTGGAGTTTCTAGTTGTGGAGTTTATGGTTGTGGAGTTTCTGGTTATGGAGTTTCTAGTTGTGGAGTTTCATGTTGTGGAGTTTCTAGTTGTTGAGTCTCAAGTTGTGGAGTTTCAAGTTGTGGAGTTTCTAGTAGAGTTTCGAATCGTGAAGGTTTTAGTTGTGGAGTTTCTAGTTGTGGAGTTTCTAGTTTTGGAGTTTCTGGTTGGGGAGTTTCTAGTTGTGGAGTTTCTATTTGTGGAGTTTCTAGTTGTGGAGTCTCAAGTTGTGGAGTTTAAACTTGTGGAGTTTCAAGTTGTGGAGTCTATAGTTGTGGAGTTTCTAGTTGTGGAGTTTCAAGTTGTGGAGTTTCTAGTTGTGGAGTCTCTAGTGGCGGAGTTTCTAGTTGTGGAGTTTCTAGTTGTGGAGTTTCTCGTTGTGGAGTTTCTGGTTGTGGAGTTTCTAGTTGTGGAGTTTCGAGTTGTGGAGTTTCTAGTTGTGGAGTTTCTAGCTGCGGAGTTTCTAGGTGCAGAGTCTTTAGTTTTGGAGTTTCTAGTTGCGAATTCTCTAGTTGAGGAGTCTCTAGTTGTAGAGTTTTTAGTTGTGGAGTTTCCAGTTGTGGAGTTTCAAGTTGTGGAGTTTCTAGTTGCGGCATCTCAAGTTTATGGAGTTTTTAAATGCGTAGTTTCTAGTTGCGGAGTTATCTAGTTGCGCAGTCTCTAGTTGCCGAGTCTCTATTTGTGGAGTTTGTAGTTGTGGAGTTTGTAGTTGAAGAGTTTCTAATTGTGGAGTCTCTAGTTGTAGAGTTTCCAGTTGTGGAGTTTCTAGTTGTGGAGTTTCTAGTTGTGGAGTTTCTCGAGTGGAGTTTCTAGTTGTGGAGTTTAAAGTTGTGGAGTTTCTAGTAATGGAGTCTCTAGTTGCGGAGTTTCTAGTTGTGGAGTTTCTAGTTGTGGAGTTTCTAGTTGTGGAGTTTCTGGTTTTGGAGTTTCTAGTTGTGGAGTTTCAAGTTGTGGAGTTTCTAGTTGCGGAGTCTCAAGTTGTGGAGTTTCCGGTTGTGTTGTTTCAAGTTGTGGAGTTTTGAGTTGTGGAGTTTGAAGTTGTGGAGTTTCTAGTTGTGGAGTTTCTAGCTGCGGCGTTTCTAGGTGCAGAGTCTCTAGTTTTGGAGTTTCTAGTTGCAGATTCTCTAGTTGAGGAGCCTCTAGTTGTAGAGTTTTTAGTTGTGGAGTTTCTAGTTGTGGAGTTTCAAGTTGTGGAGTTTCTAGTTGCGGCGTCACAAGTTGTGGAGTTTTTAAATGTGGAGTTTCTAGTTACGGAGTTCTCTAGTTGTGCAGTCTCTAGTTGTGGAGTTTATAGTTGTGTAGTGTCTACTTGTGGAGTTTCTAGTTGTGGAGTTTCTAGTTGTGGAGTCTCCAGTTGCGGAGTTTCTAGTTGTGGAGTTTCTAGTTGTGGAGTTTCTAGTTGTGGAGTCTCAAGTTGTGGAGTTTCCAGTTGTAGAGTTTTTTGGTTGTGGACTTTCTAGACATGAAGTTTCTTGTAGCCGAGTCTCTATTTGTGGAGTTTGTAGTTGTGGAGTTTCTAGTTGTGGAGTTTCTAGTTGTGGAGTCTCTAGTTGAAGAGTTTCTATGTGGAGTTTCTAGTTGTGGAGTTTATGGTTGAGGAGTTTCTGGTTATGGAGTTTCTAGTTGTGGAGTTTCATGTTGTGGAGTTTCTAGTTGTTGAGTCTCAAGTTGTGGAGTTTAAAGTTGTGGAGTTTCAAGTTGTGGAGTTTCTAGTTGTGAAGTCTCTAGTTTTGCAGTTTCTAGTTGCGGAGTTTTTAGTTGTGGAGTTTCTAGATATAAAATTTCTAGTTGCCGAGTTTCTATTTGTGGAGTTTGTAGTTTTGGAGTTTCTAGTGTTGGAGTTTCTAGTTGTGGATTCTCTAGTTGCGGAGTTTCTAGTTGTGGAGTTTCTAGTTGTGGAGTTTCTAGTTGTGAAGTTTCTGGTTGTGGAGTTTCTAGTTGTGGAGTTTCAAGTTGTGGATTTTCTAGTTGTTGAGTCTCTAGTTGCGGAGTTTCTAGTTGCGGAGTTTCGAGTTGTGGAGTTTCTAGTTGTGGAGTTTCTAGCTGCGGAGTTTATAGTTGCAGAGTATCTAGTTTTGGAGTTTCTAGTTGCGAATTCTCTAGTTGAGGAGTCTCTAGTTGTAGAGTTTCTAGTTGCGGAGTGTCTAGTTGTGGTGTTTCTACCCGTGAAATTTCTTGCTGCGGAGTTTTTAAATGCGGAGTTTCTAGTTGCGGGGTTCTATAGTTGCAGAGTCTCTAGTTGTGGAGTTTCTAGTTGAGGAGTGCCTAGTTGTGGAGTCTCAAGTTGTAGAGTTTCTAGTAGAGTTTCGAATTGTGAAGTTTTTAGTTGTGGAGTTTCTAGTTGTGGAGTTTCTAGTTTTGGAGTTTGTAGTTGTGGAGTTTCTAGTAGTAGAGTCTCCTGTTGCGGAGTTTCTAGTTGCGGAATTTTGGAGTTGTGGAGTTTCTAGTTGTGGAGTTTCTAGTTGCGGATTCTCTAGCTGTGGATTTTCTAGTTGCGTAACTTAAGGTTGTGAGGTTTCAAGTTGTGGAGTTCCTAGTTGTGGAGTTTCTAGTTGTGGAGTGTCTAGTTCTGTAGTTTTTAGCATCGGAGTTTCTAGTTGCGGAGCTTTTATTTGTGGAGTTTCTAGCTGCGGAGTTTCTAGTTGCAGAGTCTCTGGTTGTGGAGTTTCTAGTTGCGGAATCTCTAGTTGTGGAGTTTCTAGTTGTGGAGTTTCTAGTTGTGGAGTTTCTAGTTGTGGAGTTTCTCGTTGTGGAGTTTCTGGTTGTGGAGCTTCTAGTTGTGGAGTTTCAAGTTGTGGAGTTTCTAGTTGCGGAGTCTCAAGTTGTGGAGTTTCTAGTTGTGGAGTTTCAAGTTGTGGAGTTTTGAGTTGTGGAGTTTCAAGTTGTGGAGTTTCTAGTTGTGGAGTTTCGAGTTGTGGAGTTTCTAGTTGTGGAGTTTCTAGTTGTGGAGTCTCTAGTTGAAGAGTTTCTAGTTGTGGAGTTTCTAGTTGTGGAGTTTATGGTTGTGGAGTTTCTGGTTATGGAGTTTCTAGTTGTGGAGTTTCATGTTGTGGAGTTTCTAGTTGTTGAGTCTCAAGTTGTGGAGTGCCTAGTTGTGGAGTTTCAAGTTGTGGAGTTTCTAGTAGAGTTTCGAATCGTGAAGGTTTTAGTTGTGGAGTTTCTAGTTGTGGAGTTTCTAGTTTTGGAGTTTCTGGTTGGGGAGTTTCTAGTTGTGGAGTTTCTATTTGTTGAGTTTCTAGTTGTGGAGTCTCAAGTTGTAGAGTTTAAACTTGTGGAGTTTCAAGTTGTGGAGTCTATAGTTGTGGAGTTTCTAGTTGTGGAGTTTCAAGTTGTGGAGTTTCTAGTTGTGGAGTCTCTAGTGGCGGAGTTTCTAGTTGTGGAGTTTCTAGTTGTGGAGTTTCTCGTTGTGGAGTTTCTGGTTGTGGAGTTTCTAGTTGTGGAGTTTCGAGTTGTGGAGTTTCTAGTTGTGGAGTTTCTAGCTGCGGAGTTTCTAGGTGCAGAGTCTTTAGTTTTGGAGTTTCTAGTTGCGAATTCTCTAGTTGAGGAGTCTCTAGTTGTAGAGTTTTTAGTTGTGGAGTTTCCAGTTGTGGAGTTTCAAGTTGTGGAGTTTCTAGTTGCGGCATCTCAAGTTTATGGAGTTTTTAAATGCGTAGTTTCTAGTTGCGGAGTTATCTAGTTGCGCAGTCTCTAGTTGCCGAGTCTCTATTTGTGGAGTTTGTAGTTGTGGAGTTTGTAGTTGAAGAGTTTCTAATTGTGGAGTCTCTAGTTGTAGAGTTTCTAGTTGTGGAGTTTCTAGTTGTGGAGTTTCTCGAGTGGAGTTTCTAGTTGTGGAGTTTAAAGTTGTGGAGTTTCTAGTAATGGAGTCTCTAGTTGCGGAGTTTCTAGTTGTGGAGTTTCTAGTTGTGGAGTTTCTAGTTGTGGAGTTTCTGGTTTTGGAGTTTCTAGTTGTGGAGTTTCAAGTTGTGGAGTTTCTAGTTGCGGAGTCTCAAGTTGTGGAGTTTCTGGTTGTGTTGTTTCAAGTTGTGGAGTTTTGAGTTGTGGAGTTTGAAGTTGTGGAGTTTCTAGTTGTGGAGTTTCTAGCTGCGGCGTTTCTAGGTGCAGAGTCTCTAGTTTTGGAGTTTCTAGTTGCAGATTCTCTAGTTGAGGAGCCTCTAGTTGTAGAGTTTTTAGTTGTGGAGTTTCTAGTTGTGGAGTTTCAAGTTGTGGAGTTTCTAGTTGCGGCGTCACAAGTTGTGGAGTTTTTAAATGCGGAGTTTTTAGTTACGGAGTTCTCTAGTTGTGCAGTCTCTAGTTGTGGAGTTTATAGTTGTGTAGTGTCTACTTGTGGAGTTTCTAGTTGTGGAGTTTCTAGTTGTGGAGTCTCCAGTTGCGGAGTTTCTAGTTGTGGAGTTTCTAGTTGTGGAGGTTCTAGTTGTGGAGTCTCAAGTTGTGGAGTTTCTAGTTGTAGAGTTTTTGGTTGTGGACTTTCTAGACATGAAGTTTCTTGTAGCCGAGTCTCTATTTGTGGAGTTTGTAGTTGTGGAGTTTCTAGTTGTGGAGTTTCTAGTTGTGGAGTCTCTAGTTGAAGAGTTTCTATGTGGAGTTTCTAGTTGTGGAGTTTCTAGTTGTGGAGGTTCTAGTTGTGGAGTCTCAAGTTGTGGAGTTTCTAGTTGTAGAGTTTTTGGTTGTGGACTTTCTAGACATGAAGTTTCTTGTAGCCGAGTCTCTATTTGTGGAGTTTGTAGTTGTGGAGTTTCTAGTTGTGGAGTTTCTAGTTGTGGAGTCTCTAGTTGAAGAGTTTCTATGTGGAGTTTCTAGTTGTGGAGTTTATGGTTGAGGAGTTTCTGGTTATGGAGTTTCTAGTTGTGGAGTTTCATGTTGTGGAGTTTCTAGTTGTTGAGTCTCAAGTTGTGGAGTTTAAAGTTGTGGAGTTTCAAGTTGTGGAGTCTCTAGTTGTGGACTTTCTAGTAGTGGAGTGTCTAGTTGTGGAGTTTCCAGTTTTGGAGTTTCTAGTTGTGGAGTTTCTAGTTGTGAAGTCTCTAGTTTTGCAGTTTCTAGTTGCGGAGTTTTTAGTTGTGGAGTTTCTAGATATGGAATTTCTAGTTGCCGAGTCTCTATTTGTGGAGTTTGTAGTTTTGGAGTTTCTAGTGTTGGAGTTTCTAGTTGTGGAGTCTCTAGTTGCGGAGTTTCTAGTTGTGGAGTTTCTAGTTGTGGAGTTTCTAGTTGTGAAGTTTCTGGTTGTGGAGTTTCTAGTTGTGGAGTTTCAAGTTGTGGATTTTCTAGTTGTTGAGTCTCTAGTTGCGGAGTTTCGAGTTGTGGAGTTTCGAGTTGTGGAGTTTCTAGTTGTGGAGTTTCTAGCTGCGGAGTTTATAGTTGCAGAGTATCTAGTTTTGGAGTTTCTAGTTGCGAATTCTCTAGTTGAGGAGTCTCTAGTTGTAGAGTTTCTAGTTGCGGAGTGTCTAGTTGTGGTGTTTCTAGCCGTGGAATTTCTTGCTGCGGAGTTTTTAAATGCGGAGTTTCTAGTTGCGGGGTTCTATAGTTGCAGAGTCTCTAGTTCTGGAGTTTCTAGTTGAGGAGTGCCTAGTTGTGGAGTCTCAAGTTGTAGAGTTTCTAGTAGAGTTTCGAATAGTGAAGTTTTAGTTGTGGAGTTTCTAGTTGTGGAGTTTCTAGTTTTGGAGTTTGTAGTTGTGGAGTTTCTAGTAGTAGAGTCTCCTGTTGCGGAGTTTCTAGTTGCGGAGTTTCTGGTTGTGGAGTTTCTAGTTGTGGAGTTTCCAGTTGTGGTGTTTCTAGTTGTGAAGTCTCTAGTTTTGCAGTTTCTAGCTGTGGAGATTTAGTTGTGGAGTTTCTAGATATGGAATTTCTAGTTGCCGAGTCTATTTGTGGAGTTTGTAGTTGTGGAGTTTCTAGTTGTGGAGTTACTAGTTGTGGAGTTTCTAGTTGTGAAGTTTATGGTTGTGGAGTTTCGGGTTGTGGAGTTTCTAGTCTTGGAGTTTCATGTTGTGGAGTTTCTAGTTGTTGAGTCTCAAGTTGTGAAGTTTAAAGTTGTGGTGTTTCTGGTTGTGGAGTTTCTAGTCTTGGAGTTTCATGTTGTGGAGTTTCTAGTTGTTGAGTCTCAAGTTGTGGAGTTTCTAGTTGTGGAGTTTCAAGTTGTGGAGTTTCTAGTTGGGGCGTCTCAAGTTGTAGAGTTTCTAGTTGTGGAGTTTCCAGTTGTGGAGTTTCTAGTTGTGGAGTTTCTAGTTGTGAAGTCTCTAGTTTTGCAGTTTCTAGTTGTGGAGATTTAGTTGTGGAGTTTCTAGATATGGAATTTCTAGTTGCCGAGTCTCTATTTGTGGAGTTTGTAGTTGTGGAGTTTCTAGTTGTGGAGTTTTTAGTTGTGGAGTCTCTAGTTGCAGAGTTTCTAGTTATGGAGTTTCTAGTTGTGAAGTTTCTGGTTGTGGAGTTTCTAGTTGTGGAGTTTCAAGTTGTGGAGTTTCTAGTTGTGGAGTCTCTAGTTGCGGAGTTTCTAGTTGTGGAGTTTCGAGTTGTGGAGTTTCTAGTTGTGGAGTTTCTAGCTGCGAAGTTTCTAGTTGCAGAGTCTCTAGTTTTGGAATTTCTAGTTGCGAATTCTCTAGTTGAGGAGTCTCTAGTTGTAGAGTTTCTAGTTACGGAGTGTCTAGTTGTGATGTTTCTAGCCGTGGAATTTCTTTTTGCGGAGTTTTTAAATGCGGAGTCCCTAGTTGCGGAGTTCTATAGTTGCAGAGTCTCTAGTTGTGGAGTTTCTAGTTCTGGAGTGCCTAGTTGTGGAGTTTCAAGTTGTGGAGTTTCTAGTAGAGTTTCGAATCGTGAAGGTTTTAGTTGTGGAGTTTCTAGTTGTGGAGTTTCTAGTTTTGGAGTTTCTGGTGGGGGAGTTTCTAGTTGTGGAGTTTCTATTTGTGGAGTTTCTAGTTGTGGAGTCTCAAGTTGTGGAGTTTAAACTTGTGGAGTTTCAAGTTGTGGAGTCTATAGTTGTGCAGTTTCTAGTTGTGGAGTTTCAAGTTGTGGAGTTTCTAGTTGTGGAGTCTCTAGTGGCGGAGTTTCTAGTTGTGGAGTTTCTAGTTTTGGAGTTTCTCGTTGTGGAGTTTCTGGTTGTGGAGCTTCTAGTTGTGGAGTTTCAAGTTGTGGAGTTTCTAGTTGCGGAGTCTCAAGTTGTGGAGTTTCTAGTTGTGGAGTTTCAAGTTGTGGAGTTTTGAGTTGTGGAGTTTCAAGTTGTGGAGTTTCTAGTTGTGGAGTTTCAAGTTGTGGAGTTTCTAGTTGTGGAGTTTCTAGTTGTGGAGTCTCTAGTTGAAGAGTTTCTAGTTGTGGAGTTTCTAGTTGTGGAGTTTATGGTTGTGGAGTTTCTGGTTATGGAGTTTCTAGTTGTGGAGTTTCATGTTGTGGAGTTTCTAGTTGTTGAGTCTCAAGTTGTGGAGTGCCTAGTTGTGGAGTTTCAAGTTGTGGAGTTTCTAGTAGAGTTTCGAATCGTGAAGGTTTTAGTTGTGGAGTTTCTAGTTGTGGAGTTTCTAGTTTTGGAGTTTCTGGTTGGGGAGTTTCTAGTTGTGGAGTTTCTATTTGTGGAGTTTCTAGTTGTGGAGTCTCAAGTTGTAGAGTTTAAACTTGTGGAGTTTCAAGTTGTGGAGTCTATAGTTGTGGAGTTTCTAGTTGTGGAGTTTCAAGTTGTGGAGTTTCTAGTTGTGGAGTCTCTAGTGGCGGAGTTTCTAGTTGTGGAGTTTCTAGTTGTGGAGTTTCTCGTTGTGGAGTTTCTGGTTGTGGAGTTTCTAGTTGTGGAGTTTCGAGTTGTGGAGTTTCTAGTTGTGGAGTTTCTAGCTGCGGAGTTTCTAGGTGCAGAGTCTTTAGTTTTGGAGTTTCTAGTTGCGAATTCTCTAGTTGAGGAGTCTCTAGTTGTAGAGTTTTTAGTTGTGGAGTTTCCAGTTGTGGAGTTTCAAGTTGTGGAGTTTCTAGTTGCGGCATCTCAAGTTTATGGAGTTTTTAAATGCGTAGTTTCTAGTTGCGGAGTTATCTAGTTGCGCAGTCTCTAGTTGCCGAGTCTCTATTTGTAGAGTTTGTAGTTGTGGAGTTTGTAGTTGAAGAGTTTCTAATTGTGGAGTCTCTAGTTGTAGAGTTTCTAGTTGTGGAGTTTCTAGTTGTGGAGTTTCTCGAGTGGAGTTTCTAGTTGTGGAGTTTAAAGTTGTGGAGTTTCTAGTAATGGAGTCTCTAGTTGCGGAGTTTCTAGTTGTGGAGTTTCTAGTTGTGGAGTTTCTAGTTGTGGAGTTTCTGGTTTTGGAGTTTCTAGTTGTGGAGTTTCAAGTTGTGGAGTTTCTAGTTGCGGAGTCTCAAGTTGTGGAGTTTCTGGTTGTGTTGTTTCAAGTTGTGGAGTTTTGAGTTGTGGAGTTTGAAGTTGTGGAGTTTCTAGTTGTGGAGTTTCTAGCTGCGGCGTTTCTAGGTGCAGAGTCTCTAGTTTTGGAGTTTCTAGTTGCAGATTCTCTAGTTGAGGAGCCTCTAGTTGTAGAGTTTTTAGTTGTGGAGTTTCTAGTTGTGGAGTTTCAAGTTGTGGAGTTTCTAGTTGCGGCGTCACAAGTTGTGGAGTTTTTAAATGCGGAGTTTCTAGTTACGGAGTTCTCTAGTTGTGCAGTCTCTAGTTGTGGAGTTTATAGTTGTGTAGTGTCTACTTGTGGAGTTTATAGTTGTGGAGTTTCTAGCTGTGGAGTCTCCAGTTGCGGAGTTTCTAGTTGTGGAGTTTCTAGTTGTGGAGTTTCTAGTTGTGGAGTCTCAAGTTGTGGAGTTTCCAGTTGTAGAGTTTTTGGTTGTGGACTTTCTAGACATGAAGTTTCTTGTAACCGAGTCTCTATTTGTGGAGTTTGTAGTTGTGGAGTTTCTAGTTGTGGAGTTTCTAGTTGTGGAGTCTCTAGTTGAAGAGTTTCTACGAGGAGTTTCTAGTTGTGGAGTTTATGGTTGAGGAGTTTCTGGTTATGGAGTTTCTAGTTGTGGAGTTTCATGTTGTGGAGTTTCTAGTTGTTGAGTCTCAAGTTGTGGAGTTTAAAGTTGTGGAGTTTCAAGTTGTGGAGTCTCTAGTTGTGGACTTTCTAGTAGTGGAGTGTCTAGTTGTGGAGTTTCCAGTTTTGGAGTTTCTAGTTGTGGAGTTTCTAGTTGTGAAGTCTCTAGTTTTGCAGTTTCTAGTTGCGGAGTTTTTAGTTGTGGAGTTTCTAGATATGGAATTTCTAGTTGCCGAGTCTCTATTTGTGGAGTTTGTAGTTTTGGAGTTTCTAGTGTTGGAGTTTCTAGTTGTGGAGTCTCTAGTTGCGGAGTTTCTAGTTGTGGAGTTTCTAGTTGTGGAGTTTCTAGTTGTGAAGTTTCTGGTTGTGGAGTTTCTAGTTGTGGAGTTTCAAGTTGTGGATTTTCTAGTTGTTGAGTCTCTAGTTGCGGAGTTTCGAGTTGTGGAGTTTCGAGTTGTGGAGTTTCTAGTTGTGGAGTTTCTAGCTGCGGAGTTTATAGTTGCAGAGTATCTAGTTTTGGAGTTTCTAGTTGCGAATTCTCTAGTTGAGGAGTCTCTAGTTGTAGAGTTTCTAGTTGCGGAGTGTCTAGTTGTGGTGTTTCTAGCCGTGGAATTTCTTGCTGCGGAGTTTTTAAATGCGGAGTTTCTAGTTGCGGGGTTCTATAGTTGCAGAGTCTCTAGTTCTGGAGTTTCTAGTTGAGGAGTGCCTAGTTGTGGAGTCTCAAGTTGTAGAGTTTCTAGTAGAGTTTCGAATAGTGAAGTTTTAGTTGTGGAGTTTCTAGTTGTGGAGTTTCTAGTTTTGGAGTTTGTAGTTGTGGAGTTTCTAGTAGTAGAGTCTCCTGTTGCGGAGTTTCTAGTTGCGGAGTTTCTGGTTGTGGAGTTTCTAGTTGTGGAGTTTCCAGTTGTGGTGTTTCTAGTTGTGAAGTCTCTAGTTTTGCAGTTTCTAGCTGTGGAGATTTAGTTGTGGAGTTTCTAGATATGGAATTTCTAGTTGCCGAGTCTATTTGTGGAGTTTGTAGTTGTGGAGTTTCTAGTTGTGGAGTTACTAGTTGTGGAGTTTCTAGTTGTGAAGTTTATGGTTGTGGAGTTTCGGGTTGTGGAGTTTCTAGTCTTGGAGTTTCATGTTGTGGAGTTTCTAGTTGTTTAGTCTCAAGTTGTGAAGTTTAAAGTTGTGGTGTTTCTGGTTGTGGAGTTTCTTGTCTTGGAGTTTCATGTTGTGGAGTTTCTAGTTGTTGAGTCTCAAGTTGTGGAGTTTCTAGTTGTGGAGTTTCAAGTTGTGGAGTTTCTAGTTGGGGCGTCTCAAGTTGTAGAGTTTCTAGTTTTGGAGTTTCCAGTTGTGGAGTTTCTAGTTGTGGAGTTTCTAGTTGTGAAGTCTCTAGTTTTGCAGTTTCTAGTTGTGGAGATTTAGTTGTGGAGTTTCTAGATATGGAATTTCTAGTTGCCGAGTCTCTATTTGTGGAGTTTGTAGTTGTGGAGTTTGTAGTTGTGGAGTTTTTAGTTGTGGAGTCTCTAGTTGCAGAGTTTCTAGTTATGGAGTTTCTAGTTGTGAAGTTTCTGGTTGTGGAGTTTCTAGTTGTGGAGTTTCAAGTTGTGGAGTTTCTAGTTGTGGAGTCTCTAGTTGCGGAGTTTCTAGTTGTGGAGTTTCGAGTTGTGGAGTTTCTAGTTGTGGAGTTTCTAGCTGCGAAGTTTTTAGTTGCAGAGTCTCTAGTTTTGGAATTTCTAGTTGCGAATTCTCTAGTTGAGGAGTCTCTAGTTGTAGAGTTTCTAGTTACGGAGTGTCTAGTTGTGATGTTTCTAGCCGTGGAATTTCTTTTTGCGGAGTTTTTAAATGCGGAGTCCCTAGTTGCGGAGTTCTATAGTTGCAGAGTCTCTAGTTGTGGAGTTTCAAGTTGTGGAGTCTATAGTTGTGGAGTTTCTAGTTGTGGAGTTTCAAGTTGTGGAGTTTCTAGTTGTGGAGTCTCTAGTGGCGGAGTTTCTAGTTGTGGAGTTTCTCGTTGTGGAGTTTCTGGTTGTGGAGCTTCTAGTTGTGGAGTTTCAAGTTGTGGAGTTTCTAGTTGCGGAGTCTCAAGTTGTGGAGTTTCTAGTTGTGGAGTTTCAAGTTGTGGAGTTTTGAGTTGTGGAGTTTCATGTTGTGGAGTTTCTAGTTGTGGAGTTTCGAGTTGTGGAGTTTCTAGTTGTGGAGTTTCTAGTTGTGGAGTCTCTAGTTGAAGAGTTTCTAGTTGTGGAGTTTCTAGTTGTGGAGTTTATGGTTGTGGAGTTTCTGGTTATGGAGTTTCTAGTTGTGGAGTTTCATGTTGTGGAGTTTCTAGTTGTTGAGTCTCAAGTTGTGGAGTGCCTAGTTGTGGAGTTTCAAGTTGTGGAGTTTCTAGTAGAGTTTCGAATCGTGAAGGTTTTAGTTGTGGAGTTTCTAGTTGTGGAGTTTCTAGTTTTGGAGTTTCTGGTTGGGGAGTTTCTAGTTGTGGAGTTTCTATTTGTGGAGTTTCTAGTTGTGGAGTCTCAAGTTGTGGAGTTTAAACTTGTGGAGTTTCAAGTTGTGGAGTCTATAGTTGTGGAGTTTCTAGTTGTGGAGTTTCAAGTTGTGGAGTTTCTAGTTGTGGAGTCTCTAGTGGCGGAGTTTCTAGTTGTGGAGTTTCTAGTTGTGGAGTTTCTCGTTGTGGAGTTTCTGGTTGTGGAGTTTCTAGTTGTGGAGTTTCGAGTTGTGGAGTTTCTAGTTGTGGAGTTTCTAGCTGCGGAGTTTTTAGGTGCAGAGTCTTTAGTTTTGGAGTTTCTAGTTGCGAGTTCTCTAGTTGAGGAGTCTCTAGTTGTAGAGTTTTTAGTTGTGGAGTTTCCAGTTGTGGAGTTTCAAGTTGTGGAGTTTCTAGTTGCGGCATCTCAAGTTTATGGAGTTTTTAAATGCGTAGTTTCTAGTTGCGGAGTTATCTAGTTGCGCAGTCTCTAGTTGCCGAGTCTCTATTTGTGGAGTTTGTAGTTGTGGAGTTTGTAGTTGAAGAGTTTCTAATTGTGGAGTCTCTAGTTGTAGAGTTTCCAGTTGTGGAGTTTCTAGTTGTGGAGTTTCTAGTTGTGGAGTTTCTCGAGTGGAGTTTCTAGTTGTGGAGTTTAAAGTTGTGGAGTTTCTAGTAATGGAGTCTCTAGTTGCGGAGTTTCTAGTTGTGGAGTTTCTAGTTGTGGAGTTTCTAGTTGTGGAGTTTCTGGTTTTGGAGTTTCTAGTTGTGGAGTTTCAAGTTGTGGAGTTTCTATTTGCGGAGTCTCAAGTTGTGGAGTTTCTGGTTGTGTTGTTTCAAGTTGTGGAGTTTTGAGTTGTGGAGTTTGAAGTTGTGGAGTTTCTAGTTGTGGAGTTTCTAGCTGCGGCGTTTCTAGGTGCAGAGTCTCTAGTTTTGGAGTTTCTAGTTGCAGATTCTCTAGTTGAGGAGCCTCTAGTTGTAGAGTTTTTAGTTGTAGAGTTTCTAGTTGTGGAGTTTCAAGTTGTGGAGTTTCTAGTTGCGGCGTCACAAGTTGTGGAGTTTTTAAATGCGGAGTTTCTAGTTACGGAGTTCTCTAGTTGTGCAGTCTCTAGTTGTGGAGTTTATAGTTGTGTAGTGTCTACTTGTGGAGTTTCTAGTTGTGGAGTTTCTAGTTGTGGAGTCTCCAGTTGCGGAGTTTCTAGTTGTGGAGTTTCTAGTTGTGGAGTTTCTAGTTGTGGAGTCTCAAGTTGTGGAGTTTCCAGTTGTAGAGTTTTTTGGTTGTGGACTTTCTAGACATGAAGTTTCTTGTAGCCGAGTCTCTATTTGTGGAGTTTGTAGTTGTGGAGTTTCTAGTTGTGGAGTTTCTAGTTGTGGAGTCTCTAGTTGAAGAGTTTCTATGTGGAGTTTCTAGTTGTGGAGTTTATGGTTGAGGAGTTTCTGGTTATGGAGTTTCTAGTTGTGGAGTTTCATGTTGTGGAGTTTCTAGTTGTTGAGTTTCTAGTTGTGAAGTCTCTAGTGTTGGAGTTTCTAGTTGTGGATTCTCTAGTTGCGGAGTTTCTAGTTGTGGAGTTTCTAGTTGTGGAGTTTCTAGTTGTGAAGTTTCTGGTTGTGGAGTTTCTAGTTGTGGAGTTTCAAGTTGTGGATTTTCTAGTTGTTGAGTCTCTAGTTGCGGAGTTTCTAGTTGCGGAGTTTCGAGTTGTGGAGTTTCTAGTTGTGGAGTTTCTAGCTGCGGAGTTTATAGTTGCAGAGTATCTAGTTTTGGAGTTTCTAGTTGCGAATTCTCTAAATGAGGAGTCTCTAGTTGTAGAGTTTCTAGTTACGGAGTGTCTAGTTGTGATGTTTCTAGCCGTGGAATTTCTTTTTGCGGAGTTTTTAAATGCGGAGTCCCTAGTTGCGGAGTTCTATAGTTGCAGAGTCTCTAGTTGTGGAGTTTCTAGTTCTGGAGTGCCTAATTGTGGAGTTTCAAGTTGTGGAGTTTCTAGTAGAGTTTCGAATCTTGAAGGTTTTAGTTGTGGAGTTTCTAGTTGCGGAGTGTCTAGTTGTGGTGTTTCTAGCCGTGAAATTTCTTGCTGCGGAGTTTTTAAATGCGGAGTTTCTAGTTGCGGGGTTCTATAGTTGCAGAGTCTCTAGTTGTGGAGTTTCTAGTTGAGGAGTGCCTAGTTGTGGAGTCTCAAGTTGTAGAGTTTCTAGTAGAGTTTCGAATTGTGAAGTTTTTAGTTGTGGAGTTTCTAGTTGTGGAGTTTCTAGTTTTGGAGTTTGTAGTTGTGGAGTTTCTAGTAGTAGAGTCTCCTGTTGCGGAGTTTCTAGTTGCGGAGTTTTGGAGTTGTGGAGTTTCTAGTTGTGGAGTTTCTAGTTGCGGATTCTCTAGCTGTGGATTTTCTAGTTGCGTAACTTAAGGTTGTGAGGTTTCAAGTTGTGGAGTTCCTAGTTGTGGAGTTTCTAGTTGTGGAGTGTCTAGTTCTGTAGTTTTTAGCTGCGGAGTTTCTAGTTGCGGAGCTTTTATTTGTGGAGTTTCTAGCTGCGGAGTTTCTAGTTGCAGAGTCTCTGGTTGTGGAGTTTCTAGTTGCGGAATCTCTAGTTGTGGAGTTTCTAGTTGTGGAGTTTCTAGTTGTGGAGTTTCCAGTTATGCAGTTTTTAGTTCTGGACTTTCTAGACATGAAATTTCTTGTAGCCGAGTCTGTATTTGTGGAGTTCGTAGTTGTGGAGTTTCGAGTTGTGGAGTTTGTAGTTGTGGAGTCTCTAGTTGCAGAGTTTCTAGTTGTGGAGTTTCTAGTCGTGGAGTTTCAAGTTGTGGAGTCTCTAGTTGTGGAGTTTCTAGTTGCGGAGTATCTAGTTGTGGAGTTTCCAGTTGTGCAGTTTCCAGTTGTGGAATTGCGGAGTGTCTGGTTGTGGAGTTTCTAATTGTTGAGTTTCTAGTTGTGCAGTTTCAAGTTGTGAAGATTTAGTTGTGGAGTTTCTAGATATGGAATTTCTAGTTGCCGAGTCTCTATTTGTAGAGTTTGTAGTTGTGGAGTTTCTAGTTGTGGAGTTTTTAGTGTGGGAGTCTCTTGTTGCAGAGTTTCTAGTTATGGAGTTTCTAGTTGTGAAGTTTCTGGTTGTGGAGTTTCTAGTTGTGGAGTTTCAAGTTGTGGAGTTTCTAGTTGTGGAGTCTCTAGTTGCGGAGTTTCTAGTTGTGGAGTTTCGAGTTGTGGAGTTTCTAGTTGTGGAGTTTCTAGCTGCGGAGTTTCTAGTTGCAGAGTCTCTAGTTTTGGAATTTCTAGTTGCGAATTCTCTAGTTGAGGAGTCTCTAGTTGTAGAGTTTCTAGTTGCGGAGTGTATAGTTGTGATGTTTCTAGCCGTGGAATTTCTTTTTGCGGAGTTTTTAAATGCGGAGTTCCTAGTTGCGGAGTTCTATAGTTGCAGAGTCTCTAGTTGTGGAGTTTCTAGTTGTGGAGTGCCTAGTTGTGGAGTTTCAAGTTGTGGAGTTTCTAGTAGAGTTTCGAATCGTGAAGGTTTTAGTTGTGGAGTTTCTAGTTGTGGAGTTTCTAGTTTTGGAGTTTCTTGTTGGGGAGTTTCTAGTTGTGCAGTTTCTATTTGTGGAGTTTCTAGTTGTGGAGTCTCAAGTTGTGGAGTTTAAACTTGTGGAGTTTCAAGTTGTGGAGTCTATAGTTGTGGAGTTTCTAGTTGTGGAGTTTCAAGTTGTGGAGTTTCTAGTTGTGGAGTCTCTAGTGGCGGAGTTTCTAGTTGTGGAGTTTCTAGTTGTGGAGTTTCTCGTTGTGGAGTTTCTGGTTGTGGAGCTTCTAGTTGTGGAGTTTCAAGTTGTGGAGTTTCTAGTTGCGGAGTCTCAAGTTGTGGAGTTTCGAGTTGTGGAGTTTCTAGTTGTGGAGTTTCTAGCTGCGGAGTTTCTAGGTGCAGAGTCTTTAGTTTTGGAGTTTCTAGTTGCGAATTGTCTAGTTGAGGATTCTCTAGTTGTAGAGTTTTTAGTTGTGGAGTTTCCAGTTGTGGAGTTTCAAGTTGTGGAGTTTCTAGTTGCGGCATCTCAAGTTGTGACGTTTTTAAATGCGTAGTTTCTAGTTGCGGAGTTATCTAGTTGCGCAGTCTCTAGTTGTGGAGTTTCTAGTTGTGTAGTGTCTAGTTGTGGAGTTTCAAGTTGTGGAGTTTCTAGTTGTAGAGTTTCGAATTGTGAAGTTTTTCGTTGTGGAGTTTCTAGTTGTGGAGTTTCTAGTTGCGGAGTTTCTAGTTGTGGAGTTTCAAGGTTGGGAGTTTCTAGGTATGGAGTTTCTAGTTGTGGAGTTTCTAGTTGTGGAGTCTCAAGTTGTGGAGTTTCCAGTCGTGGAGTTTTAGTTGTGGACTTTCTAGACATGAAATTTCTTGTAGCCGAGTCTCTATTTGTGGAGTTTGTAGTTTTGTAGTTTCTAGTTATGAAGTCTCTAGTTGAAGAGTTTCTAGTTGTGAAGTTTCTAGTTGTGGAGTTTATGATTGTGGAGTTTCTGGTTGTGGTGTTTCTAGTTGTGGAGTTTCATGTTGTGGAGTTTCTAGTTGTTGAGTCTCAAGTTGTGGAGTTTAAAGTTGTGGAGTTTCAAGTTGTGGAGTCTCTAGTTGTGGAGTTTCTAGTTGCGGAGTGTCTAGTTGTGGAGTTTCCAGTTGTGGAGTTTCTAGTTGTGGAGTTTCTAGTTGTGAAGTCTCTAGTTTTGCAGTTTCTAGTTGTGGAGTTTTTAGTTGTGGAGTTTCTAGATATGGAATTTCTAGTTGCCGAGTATCTATTTGTGGAGTTTGTAGTTGTGGAATTTCTAGTTGTGGAGTTTTTAGTTGTGGAGTCTCTAGTTGCGGAGTTTCTAGTTGTGGAGTTTCTAGTTCCGGAGTTTCTAGTCGTGAAGTTTCTAGTTGTGGAGTTTCTAGTTTTGGAGTTTCTAGTTGTGGAGTTTCTAGTTGTAGGGTCTCCTGTTGCGGAGTTTCTAGTTGAGGAGTTTCTAGTTGTGGAGTCTCAAGTTGTGCAGTTTAAGCTTGTGGAGTTTCAAGTTGTGGAGTCTATAGTTGTGGAGTTTCTAGTTGTGGATTTTCTAGTTATGGAGTATCTAGATTGGATTTTCCAGGTGTAGAGTTTCTAGTTGTGGAGCTGCGGAGTCTCTAGTTGTGGAGTTTCTAGTTGCAGAGTCTCTAGATGTGGAGTTTCAAGTTGTGGAGTCTCTAGATGTGGAGTTTCTAGTTGTCGAGTTTCCAGTTGTGGAGTATCTAGTAGTGGAGCTTCCAGTTGTGGAGTTTCTAGTTGCGGAGTTTATAGTTGCGGAGTCCCTATTTGTGGAGTTCCTAGTTGCGGAGTTTCTAGTTGTGGAGTTTCAAGTTGCGGAGCCTCAAGCTGTGAAGTTTCTAGTTGTTGAGTTTCTAGTTTGAAGTCTCTAGTTGTAGATTCTCTAGTTGTGGAGTCTCTAGTTTAGGAGTTTCTAGTTGAAGAGTTTTTAGTTGTGGAGTGTCTAGTTGTGGAGTTTCCAGTTGTGGAGTTTCGAGTTGTGGAAGTTCGAGTTTTGGAGTTTCTAGTTGGAGTTTTGAGTTGTGGAGTTTCTAGTTGTGGAGTTTCTAGTTGCGGATTCTCTAGCTGTGGATTTTCTAGTTGCTTAACTTAAGGTTGTGAGGTTTCAAGTTGTGGAGTTCCTAGTTGTGGAGTTTCTAGTTGTGGAGTGTCTAGTTCTGTAGTTTTTAGCTGCGGAGTTTCTAGTTGCGGAGCTTTTATTTGTGGAGTTTCTAGCTGCGGAGTTTCTAGTTGCAGAGTCTCTGGTTGTGGAGTTTCTAGTTGTGGAGTTTCTAGTTGTGGAGTTTCTAGTTGTGGAGTTTCCAGTTGTGCAGTTTTTAGTTCTGGACTTTCTAGACATGAAATTTCTTGTAGCCGAGTCTGTATTTGTGGAGTTCGTAGTTGTGGAGTTTCGAGTTGTGGAGTTTGTAGTTGTGGAGTCTCTAGTTGCAGAGTTTCTAGTTGTGGAGTTTCTAGTTGTGGAGTTTCAAGTTGTGGAGTCTCTAGTTGTGGAGTTTCTAGTTGCGGAGTATCTAGTTGTGGAGTTTCCAGTTGTGCAGTTTCCAGCTGTAGAATTGCGGAGTGTCTGGTTGTGGAGTTTCTAATTGTAGAGTTTCTAGTTGTGGAGTTTCAAGTTGTTGAGTCTCTAGTTGTGGAGTTTCTTGTTGTGGAGTTTTGCAGATATGGAGTATCTAGTTGTGGAGTTTCCAGATATGGATTATATAGTGGTGGAGTTTCCAGTTGTGGAGTATCTAGTTGTGGAGTTTCAAGTTGTGGAGTTTCTAGTTGCGGAATTTCTAGTTGCGGAGTTTTTAACAGCGGAGTTTCTAGTTGTGGAGTTTCAAGTTGCGGAGTCTCAAGTTTTGGAGTTTCCAGTTGTGGAGTTTTTAGTTGTGGAGTTTCTAGTTGTTGAGTTTCTAGTTGTGGAGTTTCAAGTTGTGGAGTTTGTAGTTGCGGAGTTTCTAGTTGAAGAGTTTTTAGTTGTGGAGTGTCTAGTTGTGGAGTTTCTAGTTGTGGAGTTTCGAGTTGTGGAAGTTCGAGTTTTGGAGTTTCTAGTTGGAGTTTTGAGTTGTGGAGTTTCTATTTGTGGAGTTTCTAGTTGTGAAGTCTCTAGTTTTGCGGAGTTTCTGTCGTTGCGCAGCCTCAAGTTGTGGAGTGTCTAATCGCGGAGTTTCTAGTTAAGGAGTTTTCTTTTTGTGGAGTTTCAAGTTGTGGAGTCTATAGTTGTGGAGTTTCTAGTTGTGGACTTTCTAGTTATGGAGTATCTAGATTGGATTTTCCAGTTGTAGTTTCTAGTTGTGGAGCTGCGGAGTCTCTAGTTGTGGAGTTTCTAGTTGCAGAGTCTCTAGTAGTAGAGTCTCCTGTTGCGGAGTTTCTAGTTGCGGATTTTCTGGTTGTGGAGTTTCTAGTTGTGGAGTTTCCAGTTGTGGAGTTTCTAGTTGTGAAGTCTCTAGTTTTGCAGTTTCTAGCTGTGGAGCTTTAGTTGTGGAGTTTCTAGATATGGAATTTCTAGTTGCCGAGTCTATTTGGTGGAGTTTGTAGTTGTGGAGTTTCTAGTTGTGGAGTTACTAGTTTTGGAGTTTCTAGTTGTGAAGTTTATGGTTGTGGAGATTCTGGTTGTGGAGTTTCTAGTCTTGGAGTTTCATGTTGTGGAGTTTCTAGTTGTTGAGTCTCAAGTTGTGGAGTTTCTAGTTGTGGAGTTTCAAGTTGTGGAGTTTCTAGTTGGGGCGTCTCAAGTTGTAGAGTTTCTAGTTGTGGAGTTTCCAGTTGTGGAGTTTCTAGTTGTGGAGTTTCTATTTGTGAAGTCTCTAGTTTTGCAGTTTCTAGTTGTGGAGATTTAGTTGTGGAGTTTCTAGATATGGAATTTCTAGTTGCCGAGTCTCTATTTGTGGAGTTTGTAGTTGTGGAGTTTCTAGTTGTGGAGTTTTTAGTTGTGGAGTCTCTAGTTGCAGAGTTTCTAGTTTTGGAGTTTCTAGTTGGAAAGTTTCTGGTTGTGGAGTTTCTAGTTGTGGAGTTTCAAGTTGTGCAGTTTCTAGTTGTGGAGTCTCTAGTTGCGGAGTTTCTAGTTGTGGAGTTTCGAGTTGTGGAGTTTCTAGTTGTGGAGTTTCTAGCTGCGGAGTTTCTAGTTGCAGAGTCTCTAGTTTTGGAATTTCTAGTTGCGAATTCTCTAGTTGAGGAGTCTCTAGTTGTAGAGTTTCTAGTTGCGGAGTGTATAGTTGTGATGTTTCTAGCCGTGGAATTTCTTTTTGCGGAGTTTTTAAATGCGGAGTTCCTAGTTGTGGAGTTCTATAGTTGCAGAGTCTCCAGTTGTGGAGTTTCTAGTTGTGGAGTGCCTAGTTGAGGAGTTTCAAGTTTTGGAGTTTCTAGTAGAGTTTCGAATCGTGAAGGTTTTAGTTGTGGAGTTTCTAGTTGTGGAGTTTCTAGTTTTGGAGTTTCTGGTTGGGGAGTTTCTAGTTGTGGAGTCTCAAGTTGTGGAGTTTAAACTTGTGGAGTTTCAAGTTGTGGAGTCTATAGTTGTGGAGTTTCTAGTTGTGGAGTTTCACGTTGTGGAGTTTCTAGTTGTGGAGTCTCTAGTGGCGGAGTTTCTAGTTGTGGAGTTTCTCGTTGTGGAGTTTCTGGTTGTGCAGCTTCTAGTTGTGGAGTTTCAAGTTGTGGAGTTTCTAGTTGCGGAGTGTCAAGTTGTGGAGTTTCTAGTTGTGGAGTTTCAAGTTGTGGAGTTTCTAGTTGTGGAGTTTCGAGTTGTGGAGTTTCTAGTTGTGGAGTTTCTAGCTGCGGAGTTTCTAGGTGCAGAGTCTTTTGTTTTGGAGTTTCTAGTTGCGAATTCTCTAGTTGAGGAGTCTCTAGTTGTAGAGTTTTTAGTTGTGGAGTTTCCAGTTGTGGAGTTTCAAGTTGTGGAGTTTCTAGTTGCGGCATCTCAAGTTGTGGAGTTTTTAAATGCGTAGTTTCTAGTTGCGGAGTTATCTAGTGGCGCAGTCTCTAGTTGTGGAGTTTCTAGTTGTGTAGTGTCTAGTTGTGGAGTTTCAAGTTGTGAAGTTTCTAGTTGTAGAGTTTCGAATTGTGAAGTTTTTCGTTGTGGAGTTTCTAGTTGTGGAGTTTCTAGTTGCGGAGTTTCTAGTTGTGGAGTTTCTAGGTTGGGAGTTTCTAGGTATGGAGTTTCTAGTTGTGGAGTTTCTAGTTGTGGAGTCTCAAGTTGTGGAGTTTCCAGTCGTGGAGTTTTAGTTGTGGACTTTCTAGACATGAAATTTCTTGTAGCCGAGTCTCTATTTGTGGAGTTTGTAGTTTTGTAGTTTCTAGTTATGAAGTCTCTAGTTGAAGAGTTTCTAGTTGTGAAGTTTCTAGTTGTGGAGTTTATGATTGTGGAGTTTCTGGTTGTGGTGTTTCTAGTTGTGGAGTTTCATGTTGTGGAGTTTCTAGTTGTTGAGTCTCAAGTTGTGGAGTTTAAAGTTGTGGAGTTTCAAGTTGTGGAGTCTCTAGTTGTGGAGTTTCTAGTTGCGGAGTGTCTAGTTGTGGAGTTTCCAGTTGTGGAGTTTCTAGTTGTGAAGTCTCTAGTTTTGCAGTTTCTAGTTGTGGAGTTTTTAGTTGTGGTGTTTCTAGATATGGAATTTCTAGTTGCCGAGTATCTATTTGTGGAGTTTGTAGTTGTGGAACTTCTAGTTGTGGAGTTTTTAGTTGTGGAGTCCCTAGTTGCGGAGTTTCTAGTTGTGGAATTTCTAGTTGCGGAGTTTCTAGTCGTGAAGTTTCTAGTTGTGGAGTTTCTAGTTTTGGAGTTTCTAGTTGTGGAGTTTCTAGTTGTAGGGTCTCCTGTTGCGGAGTTTCTAGTTGCGGAGTTTCTAATTGTGGAGTTTCTAGTTGAGGAGTTTCTAGTTGTGGAGTCTCAAGTTGTGCAGTTTAAGCTTGAGGAGTTTCAAGTTGTGGAGTCTCTAGTTGTGGAGTTTCTAGTTGTGGATTTTCTAGTTATGGAGTATCTAGATTGGATTTTCCAGTTGTAGAGTTTCTAGTTGTGGAGCTGCGGAGTCTCTAGTTGTGGAGTTTCTAGTTGCAGAGTCTCTAGTTGTGGAATTTCAAGTTGTGGAGTCTCTAGATGTGGAGTTTCTAGTTGTCGAGTTTCCAGTTGTGGAGTATCTAGTAGTGGAGCTTCCAGTTGTGGAGTTTCTAGTTGCGGAGTTTATAGTTGCGGAGTCCCTAGTTGTGGAGTTTCTAGTTGCGGAGTTTCTAGTTGTGGAGTTTCAAGTTGCGGAGCCTCAAGCTGTGGAGTTTCTAGTTGTTGAGTTTTTAGTTGTGGAGTTTCTAGTTGTAGAGTTTCTAGTTTGAAGTTTCTAGTTGTAGATTCTCTAGTTGTGGAGTCTCTAGTTTAGGAGTTTCTAGTTGAAGAGTTTTTAGTTGTGGAGTGTCTAGTTGTGGAGTTTTCAGTTGTGGAGTTTCGAGTTGTAGAAGTTCGAGTTTTGGAGTTTCTAGTTGGAGTTTTGAGTTGTGGAGTTTCTAGTTGTGGAGTTTCTAGTTGCGGATTCTCTAGCTGTGGATTTTCTAGTTGCGTAACCTAAGGTTGTGAGGTTTCAAGTTGTGGAGTTCCTAGTTGTGGAGTTTCTAGTTGTGGAGTGTCTAGTTCTGTAGTTTTTAGCTGTGGAGTTTCTAGTTGCGGAGCTTTTATTCGTGGAGTTTCTAGCTGCGGAGTTTCTAGTTGCAGAGTCTGTGGTTGTGGAGTTTCAAGTTGTGGAGTCTCTAGTTGTGGAGTTTATAGTTGCGGAGTATCTAGTTGTGGAGTTTCCAGTTGTGCAGTTTCCAGTTGTGGAATTGCGGAGTGTCTGGTTGTGGAGTTTCTAATTGTTGAGTTTCTAGTTGTGGAGTTTCAAGTTGTTGAGTCTCTAGTTGTGGAGTTTCTTGTTGTGGAGTTTTGCAGATATGGAGTATCTAGTTTTGGAGTTTCCAGATATGGATTATATAGTTGTGGAGTTTCCAGTTGTGGAGTATCTAGTTGTGGAGTTTCAAGTTGTGGAGTTTCTAGTTGCGGAGTTTCTAGTTGCGGAGTTTTTAACGGCGGAGTTTCTAGTTGTGGAGTTTCAAGTCTCGGAGTCTCAAGTTTTGGAGTTTCCAGTTGTGGAGTTTTTAGTTGTGGAGTTTCTAGTTGTTGAGTTTCTAGTTGTGGAGTTTCAAGTTGTGGAGTTTCTAGTGGTGGAGTCTCAAGTTGTGGAGTTTCTAGCTTGGGAGTTCAAGTTGTGAAGTTTTGAGTTGTGGAGTTTCAAGTTGTGGAGTTTCTAGTTGTGAAGTTTTGAGTTGTGGAGTTTCTAGTTGTGGAGTTTCTACCTGCGGAGTTTCTAGGTGCAGAGTCTCAAGTTGTGGAGTTTCAAGTTGTGGAGTATTGAGTTGTGGAGTTTCAAGTTGTGGAGTTTCTAGTTGTGGAGTCTCTAGTTGCGGAGTTTCTAGTTGTGAAGTTTCTAGTTGTGGAGCTTCTAGTTGTGGAGTTTCTGTTTGTGGAGTTTCTAGTTGGTGAGTTTCTAGTTGTGAAGTCTCTAGTTTTGCAGTTTCTAGTTGTGGAGTTTCAAGTTGTAGAGTTTCTAGTGGTGGAGTCTCAAGTTGTGGAGTTTCTAGTTGTGGAGTTTCAAGTTGTGGAGTTTTGAGTTGTGGAGTTTCAAGTGTTGGAGTTTCTAGTTGTTGACTCTCTAGTTGTGGAGTTTCTCGTTTTGGAGTTTCCAGATATGGATTATCTAGTTGTGGAGTTTCCAATTGTAGAGTTTCTAGTTGTGGAGTTTCCAGTTGTGGAGTTTCTAGTTGTGGAGTTTCTAGTTGTGAAGTCTCTAGTTTTGCAGTTTCTAGTTGTGAAGATTTAGTTGTGGAGTTTCTAGATATGGAATTTCTAGTTGCCGAGTCTCTATTTGTAGAGTTTGTAGTTGTGGAGTTTCTAGTTGTGGAGTTTTTAGTGTGGGAGTCTCTTGTTGCAGAGTTTCTAGTTATGGAGTTTCTAGTTGTGGAGTTTCAAGTTGTGGAGTTTCTAGTTGTGGAGTCTCTAGTTGCGGAGTTTCTAGTTGTGGAGTTTCGAGTTGTGGAGTTTCTAGTTGTGGAGTTTCTAGCTGCGGAGTTTCTAGTTGCAGAGTCTCTAGTTTTGGAATTTCTAGTTGCGAATTCTCTAGTTGAGGAGTCTCTAGTTGTAGAGTTTCTAGTTGCGGAGTGTATAGTTGTGATGTTTCTAGCCGTGGAATTTCTTTTTGCGGAGTTTTTAAATGCGGAGTTCCTAGTTGCGGAGTTCTATAGTTGCAGAGTCTCTAGTTGTGGAGTTTCTAGTTGTGGAGTGCCTAGTTGTGGAGTGCCTACTTGTGGAGTTTCTAGTAGAGTTTCGAATCGTGAAGGTTTTAGTTGTGGAGTTTCTAGTTGTGGAGTTTCTAGTTTTGGAGTTTCTTGTTGGGGAGTTTCTAGTTGTGGAGTTTCTATTTGTGGAGTTTCTAGTTGTGGAGTCTCAAGTTGTGGAGTTTAAACTTGTGGAGTTTCAAGTTGTGGAGTCTATAGTTGTGGAGTTTCTAGTTGTGGAGTTTCAAGTTGTGGAGTTTCTAGTTGTGGAGTCTCTAGTGGCGGAGTTTCTAGTTGTGGAGTTTCTAGTTGTGGAGTTTCTCGTTGTGGAGTTTCTGGCTGTGGAGCTTCTAGTTGTGGAGTTTCAAGTTGTGGAGTTTCTAGTTGCGGAGTCTCAAGTTGTGGAGTTTCGAGTTGTGGAGTTTCTAGTTGTGGAGTTTCTAGCTGCGGAGTTTCTAGGTGCAGAGTCTTTAGTTTTGGAGTTTCTAGTTGCGAATTCTCTAGTTGAGGAGTCTCTAGTTGTAGAGTTTTTAGTTGTGGAGTTTCCAGTTGTGGAGTTTCAAGTTGTGGAGTTTCTAGTTGCGGAATCTCAAGTTGTGACGTTTTCAAATGCGTAGTTTCTAGTTGCGGAGTTATCTAGTTGCGCAGTCTCTAGTTGTGGAGTTTCTAGTTGTGTAGTGTCTAGTTGTGGAGTTTCAAGTTGTGGAGTTTCTAGTTGTAGAGTTTCGAATTGTGAAGTTTTTCGTTGTGGAGTTTCTAGTTGTGGAGTTTCTAGTTGCGGAGTTTCTAGTTGTGGAGTTTCTAGGTTGGGAGTTTCTAGGTATGGAGTTTCTAGTTGTGGAGTTTCTAGTTGTGGAGTCTCAAGTTGTGGAGTTTCCAGTCGTGGAGTTTTAGTTGTGGACTTTCTAGACATGAAATTTCTTGTAGCCGAGTCTCTATTTGTGGAGTTTGTAGTTTTGTAGTTTCTAGTTATGAAGTCTCTAGTTGAAGAGTTTCTAGTTGTGAAGTTTCTAGTTGTGGAGTTTATGATTGTGGAGTTTCTGGTTGTGGTGTTTCTAGTTGTGGAGTTTCATGTTGTGGAGTTTCTAGTTGTTGAGTCTCAAGTTGTGGAGTTTAAAGTTGTGGAGTTTCAAGTTGTGGAGTCTCTAGTTGTGGAGTTTCTAGTTGCGGAGTGTCTAGTTGTGGAGTTTCCAGTTGTGGAGTTTCTAGTTGTGGAGTTTCTAGTTGTGAAGTCTCTAGTTTTGCAGTTTCTAGTTGTGGAGTTTTTTGTTGTGGAGTTTGTAGATATGGAATTTCTAGTTGCCGAGTATCTATTTGTGGAGTTTGTAGTTGTGGAATTTCTAGTTGTGGAGTTTTTAGTTGTGGAGTCTCTAGTTGCGGAGTTTCTAGTTGTGGAGTTTCTAGTTCCGGAGTTTCTAGTCGTGAAGTTTCTAGTTGTGGAGTTTCTAGTTTTGGAGTTTCTAGTTGTGGAGTTTCTAGTTGTAGGGTCTCCTGTTGCGGAGTTTCTAGTTGCGGAGTTTCTAATTGTGGAGTTTCTAGTTGAGGAGTTTCTAGTTGTGGAGTCTCAAGTTGTGCAGTTTAAGCTTGTGGAGTTTCAAGTTGTGGAGTCTATAGTTGTGGAGTTTCTAGTTGTGGATTTTCTAGTTATGGAGTATCTAGATTGGATTTTCCAGTTGTAGAGTTTCTAGTTGTGGAGCTGCGGAGTCTCTAGTTGTGGAGTTTCTAGTTGCAGAGTCTCTAGATGTGGAGTTTCAAGTTGTGGAGTCTCTAGATGTGGAGTTTCTAGTTGTCGAGTTTCCAGTTGTGGAGTATCTAGTAGTGGAGCTTCCAGTTGTGGAGTTTCTAGTTGCGGAGTTTATAGTTGCGGAGTCCCTAGTTGTGGAGTTTCTAGTTGCGGAGTTTCTAGTTGTGGAGTTTCAAGTTGCGGAGCCTCAAGCTGTGGAGTTTCTAGTTGTTGAGTTTTTAGTTGTGGAGTTTCTAGTTGTTGAGTTTCTAGTTTGAAGTCTCTAGTTGTAGATTCTCTAGTTGTGGAGTCTCTAGTTTAGGAGTTTCTAGTTGAAGAGTTTTTAGTTGTGGAGTGTCTAGTTGTGGAGTTTCCAGTTGTGGAGTTTCGAGTTGTGGAAGTTCGAGTTTTGGAGTTTCTAGTTGGAGTTTTGAGTTGTGGAGTTTCTAGTTGTGGAGTTTCTAGTTGCGGATTCTCTAGCTGTGGATTTTCTAGTTGCGTAACTTAAGGTTGTGAGGTTTCAAGTTGTGGAGTTCCTAGTTGTGGAGTTTCTAGTTGTGGAGTGTCTAGTTCTGTAGTTTTTAGCTGCGGAGTTTGTAGTTGCGGAGCTTTTATTTGTGGAGTTTCTAGCTGCGGAGTTTCTAGTTGCAGAGTCTCTGGTTGTGGAGTTTCTAGTTGCGGAATCTCTAGTTGTGGAGTTTCTAGTTGTGGAGTTTCTAGTTGTGGAGTTTCCAGTTGTGCAGTTTTTAGTTCTGGACTTTCTAGACATGAAATTTCTTGTAGCCGAGTCTGTATTTGTGGAGTTCGTAGTTGTGGAGTTTCGAGTTGTGGAGTTTGTAGTTGTGTAGTCTCTAGTTGCAGAGTTTCTAGTTGTGGAGTTTCTAGTTGTGGAGTTTCAAGTTGTGGAGTCTCTAGTTGTGGAGTTTCTAGTTGCGGAGTATCTAGTTGTGGAGTTTCCAGTTGTGCAGTTTCCAGCTGTGGAATTGCGGAGTGTCTGGTTGTGGAGTTTCTAATTGTTGAGTTTCTAGTTGTGGAGTTTCAAGTTGTTGAGTCTCTAGTTGTGGAGTTTCTTGTTGTGGAGTTTTGCAGATATGGAGTATCTAGTTGTGGAGTTTCAAGTTGCGGAGTCTCAAGTTTTGGAGTTTCCAGTTGTGGAGTTTTTAGTTGTGGAGTTTCTAGTTGTTGAGTTTCTAGTTGTGGAGTTTCAAGTTGTGGAGTTTGTAGTTGCGGAGTTTCTAGTTGAAGAGTTTTTAGTTGTGGAGTGTCTAGTTGTGGAGTTTCCAGTTGTGGAGTTTCGAGTTGTGGAAGTTCGAGTTTTGGAGTTTCTAGTTGGAGTTTTGAGTTGTGGAGTTTCTAGTTGTGGAGTTTCTAGTTGTGAAGTCTCTAGTTTTGCGGAGTTTCTGTCGTTGCGCAGCCTCAAGTTGTGGAGTGTCTAATCGCGGAGTTTCTAGTTAAGGAGTTTTCTTTTTGTGGAGTTTCAAGTTGTGGAGTCTATAGTTGTGGAGTTTCTAGTTGTGGACTTTCTAGTTATGGAGTATCTAGATTGGATTTTCCAGTTGTTGTTTCTAGTTGTGGAGCATCGGAGTCTCTAGTTGTGGAGTTTCTAGTTGCAGAGTCTCTAGTAGTAGAGTCTCCTGTTGCGGAGTTTCTAGTTGCGGAGTTTCTGGTTGTGGAGTTTCTAGTTGTGGAGTTTCCAGTTGTGGAGTTTCTAGTTGTGAAGTCTCTAGTTTTGCAGTTTGTAGCTGTGGAGCTTTAGTTGTGGAGTTTCTAGATATGGAATTTCTAGTTGCCGAGTCTATTTGGTGGAGTTTGTAGTTGTGGAGTTTCTAGTTGTGGAGTTACTAGTTGTGGAGTTTCTAGTTGTGAAGTTTATGGTTGTGGAGTTTCTGGTTGTGGAGTTTCTAGTCTTGGAGTTTCATGTTGTGGAGTTTCTAGTTGTTGAGTCTCAAGTTGTGAAGTTTAAAGTTGTGGTGTTTCTGGTTGTGGAGTTTCTAGTCTTGGAGTTTCATGTTGTGGAGTTTCTAGTTGTTGAGTCTCAAGTTGTGGAGTTTCTAGTTGTGGAGTTTCAAGTTGTGGAGTTTCTAGTTGGGGCGTCTCAAGTTGTAGAGTTTCTAGTTGTGGAGTTTCCAGTTGTGGAGTTTCTACTTGTGGAGTTTCTAGTTGTGAAGTCTCTAGTTTTGCAGTTTCTAGTTGTGGAGATTTAGTTGTGGAGTTTCTAGATATGGAATTTCTAGTTGCCGAGTCTCTATTTGTGGAGTTTGTAGTTGTGGAGTTTCTAGTTGTGGAGTTTTTAGTTGTGGAGTCTCTAGTTGCAGAGTTTCTAGTTATGGAGTTTCTAGTTGTGAAGTTTCTGGTTGTGGAGTTTCTAGTTGTGGAGTTTCAAGTTGTGCAGTTTCTAGTTGTGGAGTCTCTAGTTGCGGAGTTTCTAGTTGTGGAGTTTCGAGTTGTGGAGTTTCTAGTTGTGGAGTTTCTAGCTGCGGAGTTTCTAGTTGCAGAGTCTCTAGTTTTGGAATTTCTAGTTGCGAATTCTCTAGTTGAGGAGTCTCTAGTTGTAGAGTTTCTAGTTGCGGAGTGTATAGTTGTGATGTTTCTAGCCGTGGAATTTCTTTTTGCGGAGTTTTTAAATGCGGAGTTCCTAGTTGCGGAGTTCTATAGTTGCAGAGTCTCTAGTTGTAGAGTTTTTAGTTGTGGAGTTTCCAGTTGTGGAGTTTCAAGTTGTGGAGTTTCTAGTTGCGGAATCTCAAGTTGTGACGTTTTTAAATGCGTAGTTTCTAGTTGCGGAGTTATCTAGTTGCGCAGTCTCTAGTTGTGGAGTTTCTAGTTGTGTAGTGTCTAGTTGTGGAGTTTCAAGTTGTGGAGTTTCTAGTTGTAGAGTTTCGAATTGTGAAGTTTTTCGTTGTGGAGTTTCTAGTTGTGGAGTTTCTAGTTGCGGAGTTTCTAGTTGTGGAGTTTCTAGGTTGGGAGTTTCTAGGTATGGAGTTTCTAGTTGTGGAGTTTCTAGTTGTGGAGTCTCAAGTTGTGGAGTTTCCAGTCGTGGAGTTTTAGTTGTGGACTTTCTAGACATGAAATTTCTTGTAGCCGAGTCTCTATTTGTGGAGTTTGTAGTTTTGTAGTTTCTAGTTATGAAGTCTCTAGTTGAAGAGTTTCTAGTTGTGAAGTTTCTAGTTGTGGAGTTTATGATTGTGGAGTTTCTGGTTGTGGTGTTTCTAGTTGTGGAGTTTCATGTTGTGGAGTTTCTAGTTGTTGAGTCTCAAGTTGTGGAGTTTAAAGTTGTGGAGTTTCAAGTTGTGGAGTCTCTAGTTGTGGAGTTTCTAGTTGCGGAGTGTCTAGTTGTGGAGTTTCCAGTTGTGGAGTTTCTAGTTGTGGAGTTTCTAGTTGTGAAGTCTCTAGTTTTGCAGTTTCTAGTTGTGGAGTTTTTTGTTGTGGAGTTTGTAGATATGGAATTTCTAGTTGCCGAGTATCTATTTGTGGAGTTTGTAGTTGTGGAATTTCTAGTTGTGGAGTTTTTAGTTGTGGAGTCTCTAGTTGCGGAGTTTCTAGTTGTGGAGTTTCTAGTTCCGGAGTTTCTAGTCGTGAAGTTTCTAGTTGTGGAGTTTCTAGTTGTAGGGTCTCCTGTTGCGGAGTTTCTAGTTGCGGAGTTTCTAATTGTGGAGTTTCTAGTTGAGGAGTTTCTAGTTGTGGAGTCTCAAGTTGTGCAGTTTAAGCTTGTGGAGTTTCAAGTTGTGGAGTCTATAGTTGTGGAGTTTCTAGTTGTGGATTTTCTAGTTATGGAGTATCTAGATTGGATTTTCCAGTTGTAGAGTTTCTAGTTGTGGAGCTGCGGAGTCTCTAGTTGTGGAGTTTCTAGTTGCAGAGTCTCTAGATGTGGAGTTTCAAGTTGTGGAGTCTCTAGATGTGGAGTTTCTAGTTGTCGAGTTTCCAGTTGTGGAGTATCTAGTAGTGGAGCTTCCAGTTGTGGAGTTTCTAGTTGCGGAGTTTATAGTTGCGGAGTCCCTAGTTGTGGAGTTTCTAGTTGCGGAGTTTCTAGTTGTGGAGTTTCAAGTTGCGGAGCCTCAAGCTGTGGAGTTTCTAGTTGTTGAGTTTTTAGTTGTGGAGTTTCTAGTTGTTGAGTTTCTAGTTTGAAGTCTCTAGTTGTAGATTCTCTAGTTGTGGAGTCTCTAGTTTAGGAGTTTCTAGTTGAAGAGTTTTTAGTTGTGGAGTGTCTAGTTGTGGAGTTTCCAGTTGTGGAGTTTCGAGTTGTGGAAGTTCGAGTTTTGGAGTTTCTAGTTGGAGTTTTGAGTTGTGGAGTTTCTAGTTGTGGAGTTTCTAGTTGCGGATTCTCTAGCTGTGGATTTTCTAGTTGCGTAACTTAAGGTTGTGAGGTTTCAAGTTGTGGAGTTCCTAGTTGTGGAGTTTCTAGTTGTGGAGTGTCTAGTTCTGTAGTTTTTAGCTGCGGAGTTTGTAGTTGCGGAGCTTTTATTTGTGGAGTTTCTAGCTGCGGAGTTTCTAGTTGCAGAGTCTCTGGTTGTGGAGTTTCTAGTTGCGGAATCTCTAGTTGTGGAGTTTCTAGTTGTGGAGTTTCTAGTTGTGGAGTTTCCAGTTGTGCAGTTTTTAGTTCTGGACTTTCTAGACATGAAATTTCTTGTAGCCGAGTCTGTATTTGTGGAGTTCGTAGTTGTGGAGTTTCGAGTTGTGGAGTTTGTAGTTGTGTAGTCTCTAGTTGCAGAGTTTCTAGTTGTGGAGTTTCTAGTTGTGGAGTTTCAAGTTGTGGAGTCTCTAGTTGTGGAGTTTCTAGTTGCGGAGTATCTAGTTGTGGAGTTTCCAGTTGTGCAGTTTCCAGCTGTGGAATTGCGGAGTGTCTGGTTGTGGAGTTTCTAATTGTTGAGTTTCTAGTTGTGGAGTTTCAAGTTGTTGAGTCTCTAGTTGTGGAGTTTCTTGTTGTGGAGTTTTGCAGATATGGAGTATCTAGTTGTGGAGTTTCAAGTTGCGGAGTCTCAAGTTTTGGAGTTTCCAGTTGTGGAGTTTTTAGTTGTGGAGTTTCTAGTTGTTGAGTTTCTAGTTGTGGAGTTTCAAGTTGTGGAGTTTGTAGTTGCGGAGTTTCTAGTTGAAGAGTTTTTAGTTGTGGAGTGTCTAGTTGTGGAGTTTCCAGTTGTGGAGTTTCGAGTTGTGGAAGTTCGAGTTTTGGAGTTTCTAGTTGGAGTTTTGAGTTGTGGAGTTTCTAGTTGTGGAGTTTCTAGTTGTGAAGTCTCTAGTTTTGCGGAGTTTCTGTCGTTGCGCAGCCTCAAGTTGTGGAGTGTCTAATCGCGGAGTTTCTAGTTAAGGAGTTTTCTTTTTGTGGAGTTTCAAGTTGTGGAGTCTATAGTTGTGGAGTTTCTAGTTGTGGACTTTCTAGTTATGGAGTATCTAGATTGGATTTTCCAGTTGTTGTTTCTAGTTGTGGAGCATCGGAGTCTCTAGTTGTGGAGTTTCTAGTTGCAGAGTCTCTAGTAGTAGAGTCTCCTGTTGCGGAGTTTCTAGTTGCGGAGTTTCTGGTTGTGGAGTTTCTAGTTGTGGAGTTTCCAGTTGTGGAGTTTCTAGTTGTGAAGTCTCTAGTTTTGCAGTTTGTAGCTGTGGAGCTTTAGTTGTGGAGTTTCTAGATATGGAATTTCTAGTTGCCGAGTCTATTTGGTGGAGTTTGTAGTTGTGGAGTTTCTAGTTGTGGAGTTACTAGTTGTGGAGTTTCTAGTTGTGAAGTTTATGGTTGTGGAGTTTCTGGTTGTGGAGTTTCTAGTCTTGGAGTTTCATGTTGTGGAGTTTCTAGTTGTTGAGTCTCAAGTTGTGAAGTTTAAAGTTGTGGTGTTTCTGGTTGTGGAGTTTCTAGTCTTGGAGTTTCATGTTGTGGAGTTTCTAGTTGTTGAGTCTCAAGTTGTGGAGTTTCTAGTTGTGGAGTTTCAAGTTGTGGAGTTTCTAGTTGGGGCGTCTCAAGTTGTAGAGTTTCTAGTTGTGGAGTTTCCAGTTGTGGAGTTTCTACTTGTGGAGTTTCTAGTTGTGAAGTCTCTAGTTTTGCAGTTTCTAGTTGTGGAGATTTAGTTGTGGAGTTTCTAGATATGGAATTTCTAGTTGCCGAGTCTCTATTTGTGGAGTTTGTAGTTGTGGAGTTTCTAGTTGTGGAGTTTTTAGTTGTGGAGTCTCTAGTTGCAGAGTTTCTAGTTATGGAGTTTCTAGTTGTGAAGTTTCTGGTTGTGGAGTTTCTAGTTGTGGAGTTTCAAGTTGTGCAGTTTCTAGTTGTGGAGTCTCTAGTTGCGGAGTTTCTAGTTGTGGAGTTTCGAGTTGTGGAGTTTCTAGTTGTGGAGTTTCTAGCTGCGGAGTTTCTAGTTGCAGAGTCTCTAGTTTTGGAATTTCTAGTTGCGAATTCTCTAGTTGAGGAGTCTCTAGTTGTAGAGTTTCTAGTTGCGGAGTGTATAGTTGTGATGTTTCTAGCCGTGGAATTTCTTTTTGCGGAGTTTTTAAATGCGGAGTTCCTAGTTGCGGAGTTCTATAGTTGCAGAGTCTCTAGTTGTGGAGTTTCTAGTTGTGGAGTGCCTAGTTGTGGAGTTTCAAGTTTTGGAATTTCTAGTAGAGTTTCGAATTGTGAAGGTTTTAGTTGTGGAGTTTCTAGTTGTGGAGTTTCTAGGTTTGGAGTTTCTGGTTGGGGAGTTTCTAGTTGTGGAGTTTCTATTTGTGGAGTTTCTAGTTGTGGAGTCTCAAGTTGTGGAGTTTAAACTTGTGGAGTTTCAAGTTGTGGAGTCTATAGTTGTGGAGTTTCTAGTTGTGGAGTTTCACGTTGTGGAGTTTCTAGTTGTGGAGTCTCTAGTGGCGGAGTTTCTAGTTGCGGAGTTTCTAGTTGTGGAGTTTCTCGTTGTGGAGTTTCTGGTTGTGCAGCTTCTAGTTGTGGAGTTTCAAGTTGTGGAGTTTCTAGTTGCGGAGTCTCAAGTTGTGGAGTTTCTAGTTGTGGAGTTTCAAGTTGTGGAGTTTCTAGTTGTGGAGTTTCGAGTTGTGGAGTTTCTAGTTGTGGAGTTTCTAGCTGCGGAGTTTCTAGGTGCAGAGTCTTTTGTTTTGGAGTTTCTAGTTGCGAATTCTCTAGTTGAGGAGTCTCTAGTTGTAGAGTTTTTAGTTGTGGAGTTTCCAGTTGTGGAGTTTCAAGTTGTGGAGTTTCTAGTTGCGGCATCTCAAGTTGTGGAGTTTTTAAATGCGTAGTTTCTAGTTGCGGAGTTATCTAGTTGCGCAGTCTCTAGTTGTGGAGTTTCTAGTTGTGTAGTGTCTAGTTGTGGAGTTTCAAGTTGTGAAGTTTCTAGTTGTAGAGTTTCGAATTGTGAAGTTTTTCGTTGTGGAGTTTCTAGTTGTGGAGTTTCTAGTTGCGGAGTCTCAAGTTGTGGAGTTTCCAGTCGTAGAGTTTTAGTTGTGGACTTTCTAGACATGAAATTTCTTGTAGCCGAGTCTCTATTTGTGGAGTTTGTAGTTTTGTAGTTTCTAGTTATGAAGTCTCTAGTTGAAGAGTTTCTAGTTGTGAAGTTTCTAGTTGTGGAGTTTATGATTGTGGAGATTCTGGTTGTGGTGTTTCTAGTTGTGGAGTTTCATGTTGTGGAGTTTCTAGTTGTTGAGTCTCAAGTTGTGGAGTTTAAAGTTGTGGAGTTTCAAGTTGTGGAGTCTCTAGTTGTGGAGTTTCTAGTTGCGGAGTGTCTAGTTGTGGAGTTTCCAGTTGTGGAGTTTCTATTTGTGGAGTTTCTAGTTGTGAAGTCTCTAGTTTTGCAGTTTCTAGTTGTGGAGTTTTTAGTTGTGGTGTTTCTAGATATGGAATTTCTAGTTGCCGAGTATCTATTTGCGGAGTTTGTAGTTGTGGAATTTCTAGTTGTGGAGTTTTTAGTTGTGGAGTCTCTAGTTGCGGAGTTTCTAGTTGTGGAGTTTCTAGTTGCGGAGTTTCTAGTCGTGAAGTTTCTAGTTGTGGAGTTTCTAGTTTTGGAGTTTCTAGTTGTGGAGTTTCTAGTTGTAGGGTCTCCTGTTGCGGAGTTTCTAGTTGCGGAGTTTCTAATTGTGGAGTTTCTAGTTGAGGAGTTTCTAGTTGTGGAGTCTCAAGTTGTGCAGTTTAAGCTTGTGGAGTTTCAGGTTGTGGAGTCTCTAGTTGTGGAGTTTCTAGTTGTGGATTTTCTAGTTATGGAGTATCTAGATTGGATTTTCCAGTTGTAGAGTTTCTAGTTGTGGAGCTGCGGAGTCTCTAGTTGTGGAGTTTCTAGTTGCAGAGTCTCTAGTTGTGGAGTTTCAAGTTGTGGAGTCTCTAGATGTGGAGTTTCTAGTTGTCGAGTTTCCAGTTGTGGAGTATCTAGTAGTGGAGCTTCCAGTTGTGGAGTTTCTAGTTGCGGAAATTATAGTTGCGGAGTCCCTAGTTGTGGAGTTTCTAGTTGCGGAGTTTCTAGTTGTGGAGTTTCAAGTTGCGGAGCCTCAAGCTGTGGAGTTTCTAGTTGTTGAGTTTTTAGTTGTGGAGTTTCTAGTTGTTGAGTTTCTAGTTTGAAGTTTCTAGTTGTAGATTCTCTAGTTGTGGAGTCTCTAGTTTAGGAGTTTCTAGTTGAAGAGTTTTTAGTTGTGGAGTGTCTAGTTGTGGAGTTTTCAGTTGTGGAGTTTCGAGTTGTGGAAGTTCGAGTTTTGGAGTTTCTAGTTGGAGTTCTGAGTTGTGGAGTTTCTAGTTGTGGAGTTTCTAGTTGCGGATTCTCTAGCTGTGGATTTTCTAGTTGCGTAACCTAAGGTTGTGAGGTTTCAAGTTGTGGAGTTCCTAGTTGTGGAGTTTCTAGTTGTGGAGTGTCTAGTTCTGTAGTTTTTAGCTGCGGAGTTTCTAGTTGCGGAGCTTTTATTTGTGGAGTTTCTAGCTGCGGAGTTTCTAGTTGCAGAGTCTGTGGTTGTGGAGTTTCAAGTTGTGGAGTCTCTAGTTGTGGAGTTTCTAGTTGCGGAGTATCTAGTTGTGGAGTTTCCAGTTGTGCAGTTTCCAGTTGTGGAATTGCGGAGTGTCTGGTTGTGGAGTTTCTAATTGTTGAGTTTCTAGTTGTGGAGTTTCAAGTTGTTGAGTCTCTAGTTGTGGAGTTTCTTGTTGTGGAGTTTTGCAGATATGGAGTATCTAGCTGTGGAGTTTCCAGATATGGATTATATAGTTGTTGAGTTTCCAGTTGTGGAGTATCTAGTTGTGGAGTTTCAAGTTGTGGAGTTTCTAGTTGCGGAGTTTCTAGTTGCGGAGTTTTTAACGGCGGAGCTTCTAGTTGTGGAGTTTCAAGTCTCGGAGTCTCAAGTTTTGGAGTTTCCAGTTGTGGAGTTTTTAGTTGTGGAGTTTCTAGTTGTTGAGTTTCTAGTTGTGGAGTTTGAAGTTGTGGAGTTTCTAGTGGTGGAGTCTCAAGTTGTGGAGTTTCTAGCTTGGGAGTTCAAGTTGTGAAGTTTTGAGTTGTGGAGTTTCAAGTTGTGGAGTTTCTAGTTGTGAAGTTTTGAGTTATGGAGTTTCTAGTTGTGGAGTTTCTACCTGCGGAGTTTCTAGGTGCAGAGTCTCAAGTTGTGGAGTTTCAAGTTGTGGAGTATTGAGTTGTGGAGTTTCAAGTTGTGGAGTTTCTAGTTGTGGAGTCTCTAGTTGCGGAGTTTCTAGTTGTGAAGTTTCTAGTTGTGGAGTTTCTAGTTGTGGAGTTTCTGTTTGTGGAGTTTCTAGTTGGTGAGTTTCTAGTTGTGAAGTCTCTAGTTTTGCAGTTTCTAGTTGTGGAGTTTCAAGTTGTAGAGTTTCTAGTGGTGGAGTCTCAAGTTGTGGAGTTTCTAGTTGTGGAGTTTCAAGTTGTGGAGTTTTGAGTTGTGGAGTGTCAAGTGTTGGAGTTTCTAGTTGTTGACTCTCTAGTTGTGGAGTTTCTCGTTTTGGAGTTTCCAGATATGGATTATCTAGTTGTGGAGTTTCCAATTGTGGAGTATCTAGTTGTGGAGTTTCAAGTTGTGGAGTTTCTAGTTGCGGAGTTTCTAGTTGCGGAGTTTCTAGTTGCGGAGTTTCTAGTTGCGGAGTTTTTAATAGCGGAGTTTTCAGTTGTGGAGTTTCAAGTTGCAGAGTCTCAAGTTGTGGAGTTTCCAGTTGTGGAGTTTTTAGTTGTGGAGTTTCTAGTTGTTGAGTTTCTAGTTGTGAAGTCTCTAGTTTTGCAGTTTCTAGTTGTGTAGTTTCTAGATATGTAATTTCTAGTAGCCGAGTCTCTATTTGTGAAGTTTGAAGTTGTGGAGTTTTTAGATATGGAATTTCCAGTTGCCGAGTCTCTATTTGTGGAGTTTGTAGTTGTGGAGTTTCTAGTTGTGGAGTTTCTAATTGTGGAGTCTCTAGTTGCGGAGTTTTCAGTTGTGGAGTTTCTAGTTGTGGAGTTTCTGGTTGTGGAGTTTCTAGTTGTGGAGTTTCAAGTTGTGGAGTTTCTAGTTGCGGAGTCATAAGTTGTGGAGTTTCTAGTTGTGTTGTTTCAAGTTGTGGAGTTTTGAGTTGTGGAGTTTCAAGTTGTGGAGTTTCTAGTTGTGGAGTTTCGAGTTCTGGAGTTTCTAGTTGTGGAGTTTCTAGCTGCGGCGTTTCTAGGTGCAGAGTCTCTAGTTTTGGAGTTTCTAGTTGCAGATTCTCTAGTTGAGGAGCCTCTAGTTGTAGAGTTTTTAGTTGTGGAGTTTCTAGTTGTGGAGTTTCAAGTTGTGGAGTTTCTAGTTGCGGCGTCTCAAGTTGTGGAGTTTTTAAATGCGGAGTTTCTAGTTGTGGAGTTTGTAGTTGTGGAATTTCTAGTTGTGGAGTTTTTAGTTGTGGAGTCTCTAGTTGCGGAGTTTCTAGTTGTGGAGTTTCTAGTTGCAGAGTTTCTAGTCGTGAAGTTTCTAGTTGTGGAGTTTCTAGTTTTGGAGTTTCTAGTTGTGGAGTTTCTAGTTGTAGGGTCTCCTGTTGCGGAGTTTCTAATTGTGGAGTCTATAGTTGTGGAGTTTCTAGTTGTGGATTTTCTAGTTATGGAGTATCTAGATTGGATTTTCCAGTTGTAGAGTTTCTAGTTGTGGAGCTGCGGAGTCTCTAGTTGTGGAGTTTCTAGTTGCAGAGTCTCTAGTTGTGGAGTTTCAAGTTGTGGAGTCTCTAGATGTGGAGTTTGTAGTTGTCGAGTTTCCAGTTGTGGAGTATCTAAAAGTGGAGCTTCCAGTTGTGGAGTTTCTAGTTGCGGAGTTTCTAGTTGCGGAGTCCCTAGTTGTGGAGTTTCTAGTTGCGGAGTTTCTAGTTGTGGAGTTTCAAGTTGCGGAGCCTCAAGCTGTGGAGTTTCTAGTTGTTGAGTTTTTAGTTGTGGAGTTTCTAGTTGTTGAGTTTCTAGTTTGAAGTCTCTAGTTGTAGATTCTCTAGTTGTGGAGTCTCTAGTTTAGGAGTTTCTAGTTGAAGAGTTTTTAGTTGTGGAGTGTCTAGTTGTGGAGTTTCCAGTTGTGGGGTTTCGAGTTGTGGAAGTTCGAGTTTTGGAGTTTCTAGTTGGAGTTTTGAGTTGTGGAGTTTCTAGTTGTGGAGTTTCTAGTTCCGGATTCTCTAGCTGTGGATTTTCTAGTTGCGTAACTTAAGGTTGTGAGGTTTCAAGTTGTGGAGTTCCTAGTTGTGGAGTTTCTAGTTGTGGAGTGTCTAGTTCTGTAGTTTTTAGCTGCGGAGTTTCTAGTTGCGGAGCTTTTATTTGTGGAGTTTCTAGCGGCGGAGTTTCTAGTTGCAGAGTCTCTGATTGTGGAGTTTCTAGTTGCGGAATCTCTAGTTGTGGAGTTTCTAGTTGTGGAGTTTCTAGTTGTGGATTTTCCAGTTGTGGAGTTTTTAGTTCTGGACTTTCTAGACATGAAATTTCTTGTAGCCGAGTCTCTATTTGTGGAGTTCGTAGTTGTGGAGTTTCTAGTTGTGGAGTTTGTAGTTGTGGAGTTTGTAGTTGTGGAGTCTCTAGTTGCAGAGTTTCTAGTTGTGGAGTTTCTAGTTGTGGAGTTTCAAGTTGTGGAGTCTCTAGTTGTGGAGTTTCTAGTTGCGAAGTATCTAGGTGTGGAGTTTCCAGTTGTGCAGTTTCCAGTTGTGGAATTGCGGAGTGTCTGGTTGTGGAGTTTCTAATTGTTGAGTTTCTAGTTGTGGAGTTTCAAGTTGTTGAGTCTCTAGTTGTGGAGTTTCTTGTTGTGGAGTTTCCAGATATGGAGTATCTAGTTGTGGAGTTTCCAGATATGAATTATATAGTTGTGGAGTTTCCAGTTGTGGAGTATATAGTTGTGGAGTTTCAAGTTGTGGAGTTTCTAGTTGCGGAGTTTCTAGTTGCGGAGTTTTTAACAGCGGAGTTTCTAGTTGTGGAGTTTCAAGTTGCGGAGACTCAAGTTTTGGAGTTTCCAGTTGTGGAGTTTTTAGTTGTGGAGTTTCTAGTTGTTGAGTTTCTAGTTGTGGAGTTTCAAGTTGTGGAGTTTCTAGTGGCGGAGTCTCAAGTTTTGGAGTTTCTAGCTTTGGAGTTCAAGTTGTGAAGTTTTGAGTTGTGGAGTTTCAAGTTGTGTAGTTTCTAGTTGTGAAGTTTTGAGTTGTGGAGTTTCTAGTTGTGGAGTTTCAAGTGTTGGAGTTTCTAGTTGTTGACTCTCTAGTTGTGGAGTTTCTCGTTTTGGAGTTTCCAGATATGGATTATCTAGTTGTGGAGTTTCCAATTGTGGAGTATCTAGTTGCGGAGTTTCCAGTTGTTGAGTTTCTAGTTGTGAAGTCTCTAGTTTTGCAGTTTCTAGTTGTGTAGTTTCTAGATATGGAATTTCTAGTAGCCGAGTCTCTATTTGTGGAGTTTGTAGTTGTGGAGTTTTTAGATATGGAATTTCCAGTTGCCGAGTCTCTATTTGTGGAGTTTGTAGTTGTGGAGTTTCTAGTTGTGGAGTTTCTAATTGTGGAGTCTCTAGTTGCGGAGTTTTCAGTTGTGGAGTTTCTAGTTGTGGAGTTTCAAGTTGTGGAGTTTCTAGTTGCGGAGTCATAAGTTGTGGAGTTTCTAGTTGTGTTGTTTCAAGTTGTGGAGTTTTGAGTTGTGGAGTTTGAAGTTGTGGAGTTTCTAGTTGTGAAGTTTCGAGTTCTGGAGTTTCTAGTTGTGGAGTTTCTAGCTGCGGAGTTTCTAGGTGCAGAGTCTCTAGCTTTGGAGTTTCTAGTTGCGAATTCTCTAGTTGAGGAGCCTCTAGTTGTGGAGTTTATGGTTGTGTAGTGTCTAGTTGTGGAGTTTCAAGTTGTGGAGTTTCTAGTTGTAGAGTTTCAAATTGTGAAGTTTTTCGTTGTGGAGTTTCTAGTTGTGGAGTTTCTAGTTGTGGAGTCTCCAGTTGCGGAGTTTCTAGTTCTGGAGTTTCTAGTTGGGGAGTTTCTAGTTGTGGAGTTTCTAGTTGTGGAGTTTCTAGTTGTGGAGTCTCAAGTTGTGGAGTTTCCAGTTGTGGAGTTTTAGTTGTGGACTTTCTAGATATGAAATTTCTTGTAGCCGAGTCTCTATTTGTGGAGTTTGTAGTTGTGGAGTTTCTAGTTGTGGAGTTTCTAGTTGTGGAGTCTCTAGTTGAAGAGTTTCTAGTCGTGGAGTTTCTAGTTATAGAGTTTATGGTTGTGGAGTTTTTGGTTGTGGAGTTTCTAGGGTTGTAGTTTCATGTTGTGGAGTTTCTAGGGTTGGAGTTTCATGTTGTGGAGTTTCTAGTTGTGGAGTTTCAAGTTGTAGAGTCTCTAGTTGTGGAGTTTCTATTTGCGGAGTGTCTAGTTGTGGAGTTTCCAGTTGTGGAGTTTCTAGTTGTGGAGTTTCTAGTTGTGAAGTCTCTAGTTTTGCAGTTTCTAGTTGTGGAGTTTTTACGTGTGGAGTTTCTAGATATGGAATTTTTAGTTGCCGAGTCTCTATTTGTGGAGTTTGTAGTTGTGGAGTTTCTAGTCGTGGAGTTTCGAGTTGTGGAGTCTCTAGTTGTGGAGTTTCTAGTTTTAGACTTTCTAGTTGTGGAGCTTCTAGTTGTAGAGTCTCCTGTTGCGGAGTTTCTAGTTGCGGAGTTTCTGGTTGGGGAGTTTCTAGTTGTGGAGTTTCTAGTTGTGGAGTTTCTAGTTGTGGAGTTTCTAGTTGTGGAGTCTCTAGTTGTGGAGTTTCTATTTGCGGAGTGTCTAGTTGTGGAGTTTCCAGTTGTGGAGTTTCTAGTTGTGGAGTTTCTAGTTGTGAAGTCTCTAGTTTCGCAGTTTCTAGTTGTGGAGTTTTTACGTGTGGAGTTTCTAGATATGGAATTTTTAGTTGCCGAGTCTCTATTTGTGGAGTTTGTAGTTGTGGAGTTTCGAGTTGTGGAGTCTCTAGTTGTGGAGTTTCTAGTTTTAGAGTTTCTAGTTGTGGAGCTTCTAGTTGTAGAGTCTCCTGTTGCGGAGTTTCTAGTTGCGGAGTTTCTGGTTGGGGAGTTTCTAGTTGTGGAGTTTCTAGTTGTGGAGTTTCTAGTTGTGGAGTTTCTAGTTGTGGAGTCTCAAGTTGTGGAGTTTAAATTTGTGGAGTTTCAAGTTGTGGAGTTTCTAGTTGTGGAGTTTCTAGTTGCGGAGTTTTTAGTTGTGGAGTTTCTAGATATGGAATTTCTAGTTGCCGAGTCTCTATTTGTGGAGTTTGTAGTTGTTGAGTTTCTAGTGTTGGAGTTTCTAGTTGTGGAGTCTCTAGTTGCGGAGTTTCTAGTTGTGGAGTTTCTAGTTGTGGAGTTTCTAGTTGTGAAGTTTCTGGTTGTGGAGTTTCTAGTTGTGGAGTTTCAAGTTGTGGAGTTTCTAGTTGTTGAGTCTCTAGTTGCGGAGTTTCTAGTTGTGGAGTTTCGAGTTGTAGAGTTTCTAGTTGTGGAGTTTCTAGCTGCGGAGTTTATAGTTGCAGAGTATCTAGTTTTGGAGTTTCTAGTTGCGAATTCTCTAGTTGAGGAGTCTCTAGTTGTAGAGTTTCTAGTTGCGGAGTGTCTAGTTGTGGTGTTTCTAGCCGTGGAATTTCTTGCTGCGGAGTTTTTAAATGCGGAGTTTCTAGTTGCGGGGTTCTATAGTTGCAGAGTCTCTAGTTGTGGAGTTTCTAGTTGAGGAGTGCCTAGTTGTGGAGTCTCAAGTTGTATAGTTTCTAGTAGAGTTCGAATTGTGAAGTTTTAGTTGTGGAGTTTCTAGTTGTTGAGTTTCTAGTTTTGGAGTTTGTAGTTGTGGAGTTTCTAGTAGTAGAGTCTCCTGTTGCGGAGTTTCTAGTTGCGGAGTTTCTGGTTGTGGAGTTTCTAGTTGTGGAGTTTCCAGTTGTGGTGTTTCTAGTTGTGAAGTCTCTAGTTTTGCAGTTTCTAGCTGTGGAGATTTAGTTGTGGAGTTTCTAGATATGGAATTTCTAGTTGCCGAGTCTATTTGTGGATTTTGTAGTTGTGGAGTTTCTAGTTGTGGAGTTACTAGTTGTGGAGTTTCTAGTTGTGAAGTTTCTGGTTGTGGAGTTTTTGGTTGTGGAGTTTCTAGTCTTGGAGTTTCATGTTGTGGAGTTTCTAGTTGTTGAGTCTAAAGTTGTGAAGTTTAAAGTTGTGGTGTTTCTGATTGTGGAGTTTCTAGTCTTGGAGTTTCATGTTGTGGAGTTTCTAGTTGTTGAGTCTCAAGTTGTGGAGTTTCTAGTTGTGGAGTTTCAAGTTGTGGAGTTTTTAGTTGGGGCGTCTCAAGTTGTAGAGTTTCTAGTTGTGGAGTTTCCAGTTGTGGAGTTTCCAGTTGTGGAGTTTCTAGTTGTGGAGTTTCTAGTTGTGAAGTCTCTAGTTTTGCAGTTTCTAGTTAAGGAGATTTAGTTGTGGAGTTTCTAGATATGGAATTTATAGTTGCCGAGTCTCTATTTGTGGAGTTTGTAGTTGTGGAGCTTCTAGTGGTGGAGTTTTTAGTTGTGGAGTCTCTAGTTGCAGAGTTTCTAGTTATGGAGTTTCTAGTTGTGAAGTTTCTGGTTGTGGAGTTTCTAGTTGTGGAGTTTCAAGTTGTGGAGTTTCTAGTTGTGGAGTCTCTAGTTGCGGAGTTTCTAGTTGTGGAGTTTCGAGTTGTGGAGTTTCTAGTTGTGGAGTTTCTAGCTGCGGAGTTTATAGTTGCAGAGTCTCTAGTTTTGGAATTTCTAGTTGCGAATTCTCTAGTTGAGAAGTCTCTAGTTGTAGAATTTCTAGTTGCGGAGTGTCTAGTTGTGATGTTTCTAGCCGTGGAATTTCTTTTTGCGGAGTTTTTAAATGCGGAGTTCCTAGTTGCGGACTTCTATAGTTGCAGAGTCTCTAGTTGTGGAGTTTCTAGTTGTGGAGTGCCTAGTTGTGGAGTTTCAAGTTGTGAAGTTTCTAGTAGAGTTTCGAATCGTGAAGGTTTTAGTTGTGGAGTTTCTAGTTGTGGAGTTTCTAGTTTTGGAGTTTCTGGTTGGGGAGTTTCTAGTTGTGGAGTTTCTATTTGTGGAGTTTCTAGTTGTGGAGTCTCAAGTTGCGGAGTTTAAACTTGTGGAGTTTCAAGTTGTGGAGTCTATAGTTGTGGAGTTTCTAGTTGTGGAGTTTCAAGTTGTGGAGTTTCTAGTTGTGGAGTCTCTAGTGGCGGAGTTTCTAGTTGGGGAGTTTCTAGTTGTGGATTTTCTCGTTGTGGAGTTTCTGGTTGTGGAGCTTCTAGTTGTGGAGTTTCAAGTTGTGGAGTTTCTAGTTGCGGAGTCTCAAGTTGTGGAGTTTCTAGTTGTGGAGTTTCAAGTTGTGGAGTTTTGAGTTGTGGAGTTTCAAGTTGTGGAGTTTCTAGTTGTGGAGTTTCGAGTTGTGGAGTTTCTAGTTGTGGAGTTTCTAGCTGCGGAGTTTCTAGGTGCAGAGTCTTTAGTTTTGGAGTTTCTAGTTGTGAATTCTCTAGTTGAGGAGTCTCTAGTTGTAGAGTTTTTAGTTGTGGAGTTTCCAGTTGTGGAGTTTCAAGTTGTGGAGTTTCTAGTTGCGGCATCTCAAGTTGTGGAGTTTTTAAATGCGTAGTTTCTAGTTGCGGAGTTATCTAGTTGCGCAGTCTCTAGTTGTGGAGTTTCTAGTTGTGTAGTGTCTAGTTGTGGAGTTTCAAGTTGTGGAGTTTCTAGTTGTAGAGTCTCTGGTTGTGGAGTTTGTAGTTGCGTAGTTTCTAGTTGTAGATTTTCTGGTTGTGGAGTCTCTAGTTGCAGAGTTTCTAGTTGTGGAGTTTCTAGTTGTGGAGTTTCAAGTTGTGGAGTCTCTAGTTGTGGAGTTTCTAGTTGCGAAGTATCTAGGTGTGGAGTTTCCAGTTGTGCAGTTTCCAGTTGTGGAATTGCGGAGTGTCTGGTTGTGGAGTTTCTAATTGTTGAGTTTCTAGTTGTGGAGTTTCAAGTTGTTGAGTCTCTAGTTGTGGAGTTTCTTGTTGTGGAGTTTCCAGATATGGAGTATCTAGTTGTGGAGTTTCAAGTTGTGGAGTTTCTAGTTGCGGAGTTTCTAGTTGCGGAGTTTTTAACAGCGGAGTTTCTAGTTGTGGAGTTTCAAGTTGCGGAGTCTCAAGTTTTGGAGTTTCCAGTTGTGGAGTTTTTAGTTGTGGAGTTTCTAGTTGTTGAGTTTCTAGTTGTGGAGTTTCAAGTTGTGGAGTTTCTAGTGGCGGAGTCTCAAGTTGTGGAGTTTCTAGCTTTGGAGTTCAAGTTGTGAAGTTTTGAGTTGTGGAGTTTCAAGTTGTGTAGTTTCTAGTTGTGAAGTTTTGAGTTGTGGAGTTTCTAGTTGTGGAGTTTCAAGTGTTGGAGTTTCTAGTTGTTGACTCTCTAGTTGTGGAGTTTCTCGTTTTGGAGTTTCCAGATATGGATTATTTAGTTGTGGAGTTTCCAATTGTGGAGTATCTAGTTGTGGAGTTTCTAGTTGTTGAGTTTCTAGTTGTGAAGTCTCTAGTTTTGCAGTTTCTAGTTGTGTAGTTTCTAGATATGGAATTTCTAGTAGCCGAGTCTCTATTTGTGGAGTTTGTAGTTGTGGAGTTTTTAGATATGGAATTTCCAGTTGCCGAGTCTCTATTTGTGGAGTTTGTAGTTGTGGAGTTTCTAGTTGTGGAGTTTCTAATTGTGGAGTCTCTAGTTGCGGAGTTTTCAGTTGTGGAGTTTCTAGTTGTGGAGTTTCAAGTTGTGGAGTTTCTAGTTGCGGAGTCATAAGTTGTGGAGGTTCTAGTTGTGTTGTTTCAAGTTGTGGAGTTTTGAGTTGTGGAGTTTCAAGTTGTGGAGATTCTAGTTGTGAAGTTTCGAGTTCTGGAGTTTCTAGTTGTGGAGTTTCTAGCTGCGGAGTTTCTAGGTGCAGAGTCTCTAGCTTTGGAGTTTCTAGTTGCGAATTCTCTAGTTGAGGAGCCTCTAGTTGTGGAGTTTATGGTTGTGTAGTGTCTAGTTGTGGAGTTTCAAGTTGTGGAGTTTCTAGTTGTAGAGTTTCAAATTGTGAAGTTTTTCGTTGTGGAGTTTCTAGTTGTGGAGTTTCTAGTTGGGGAGTCTCCAGTTGCGGAGTTTCTAGTTCTGGAGTTTCTAGTTGGGGAGTTTCTAGTTGTGGAGTTTCTAGTTGTGGAGTTTCTAGTTGTGGAGTCTCAAGTTGTGGAGTTTCCAGTTGTGGAGTTTTAGTTGTGGACTTTCTAGATATGAAATTTCTTGTAGCCGAGTCTCTATTTGTGGAGTTTGTAGTTGTGGAGTTTCTAGTTGTGGAGTTTCTAGTTGTGGAGTCTCTAGTTGAAGAGTTTCTAGTCGTGGAGTTTCTAGTTATAGAGTTTATGGTTGTGGAGTTTTTGGTTGTGGAGTTTCTAGGGTTGTAGTTTCATGTTGTGGAGTTTCTAGGGTTGGAGTTTCATGTTGTGGAGTTTCTAGTTGTGGAGTTTCAAGTTGTAGAGTCTCTAGTTGTGGAGTTTCTATTTGCGGAGTGTCTAGTTGTGGAGTTTCCAGTTGTGGAGTTTCTAGTTGTGGAGTTTCTAGTTGTGAAGTCTCTAGTTTTGCAGTTTCTAGTTGTGGAGTTTTTACGTGTGGAGTTTCTAGATATGGAATTTTTAGTTGCCGAGTCTCTATTTGTGGAGTTTGTAGTTGTGGAGTTTCTAGTCGTGGAGTTTCGAGTTGTGGAGTCTCTAGTTGTGGAGTTTCTAGTTTTAGACTTTCTAGTTGTGGAGCTTCTAGTTGTAGAGTCTCCTGTTGCGGAGTTTCTAGTTGCGGAGTTTCTGGTTGGGGAGTTTCTAGTTGTGGAGTTTCTAGTTGTGGAGTTTCTAGTTGTGGAGTTTCTAGTTGTGGAGTCTCTAGTTGTGGAGTTTCTATTTGCGGAGTGTCTAGTTGTGGAGTTTCCAGTTGTGGAGTTTCTAGTTGTGGAGTTTCTAGTTGTGAAGTCTCTAGTTTTGCAGTTTCTAGTTGTGGAGTTTTTACGTGTGGAGTTTCTAGATATGGAATTTTTAGTTGCCGAGTCTCTATTTGTGGAGTTTGTAGTTGTGGAGTTTCGAGTTGTGGAGTCTCTAGTTGTGGAGTTTCTAGTTTTAGAGTTTCTAGTTGTGGAGCTTCTAGTTGTAGAGTCTCCTGTTGCGGAGTTTCTAGTTGCGGAGTTTCTGGTTGGGGAGTTTCTAGTTGTGGAGTTTCTAGTTGTGGAGTTTTTAGTTGTGGAGTTTCTAGTTGTGGAGTCTCAAGTTGTGGAGTTTAAATTTGTGGAGTTTCAAGTTGTGGAGTTTCTAGTTGTGGAGTTTCTAGTTGCGGAGTTTTTAGTTGTGGAGTTTCTAGATATGGAATTTCTAGTTGCCGAGTCTCTATTTGTGGAGTTTGTAGTTGTTGAGTTTCTAGTGTTGGAGTTTCTAGTTGTGGAGTCTCTAGTTGCGGAGTTTCTAGTTGTGGAGTTTCTAGTTGTGGAGTTTCTAGTTGTGAAGTTTCTGGTTGTGGAGTTTCTAGTTGTGGAGTTTCAAGTTGTGGAGTTTCTAGTTGTTGAGTCTCTAGTTGCGGAGTTTCTAGTTGTGGAGTTTCGAGTTGTAGAGTTTCTAGTTGTGGAGTTTCTAGCTGCGGAGTTTATAGTTGCAGAGTATCTAGTTTTGGAGTTTCTAGTTGCGAATTCTCTAGTTGAGGAGTCTCTAGTTGTAGAGTTTCTAGTTGCGGAGTGTCTAGTTGTGGTGTTTCTAGCCGTGGAATTTCTTGCTGCGGAGTTTTTAAATGCGGAGTTTCTAGTTGCGGGGTTCTATAGTTGCAGAGTCTCTAGTTGTGGAGTTTCTAGTTGAGGAGTGCCTAGTTGTGGAGTCTCAAGTTGTAGAGTTTCTAGTAGAGTTTCGAATTGTGAAGTTTTAGTTGTGGAGTTTCTAGTTGTTGAGTTTCTAGTTTTGGAGTTTGTAGTTGTGGAGTTTCTAGTAGTAGAGTCTCCTGTTGCGGAGTTTCTAGTTGCGGAGTTTCTGGTTGTGGAGTTTCTAGTTGTGGAGTTTCCAGTTGTGGTGTTTCTAGTTGTGAAGTCTCTAGTTTTGCAGTTTCTAGCTGTGGAGATTTAGTTGTGGAGTTTCTAGATATGGAATTTCTAGTTGCCGAGTCTATTTGTGGATTTTGTAGTTGTGGAGTTTCTAGTTGTGGAGTTACTAGTTGTGGAGTTTCTAGTTGTGAAGTTTCTGGTTGTGGAGTTTTTGGTTGTGGAGTTTCTAGTCTTGGAGTTTCATGTTGTGGAGTTTCTATTTGTTGAGTCTCAAGTTGTGAAGTTTAAAGTTGTGGTGTTTCTGATTGTGGAGTTTCTAGTCTTGGAGTTTCATGTTGTGGAGTTTCTAGTTGTTGAGTCTCAAGTTGTGGAGTTTCTAGTTGTGGAGTTTCAAGTTGTGGAGTTTTTAGTTGGGGCGTCTCAAGTTGTAGAGTTTCTAGTTGTGGAGTTTCCAGTTGTGGAGTTTCCAGTTGTGGAGTTTCTAGTTGTGGAGTTTCTAGTTGTGAAGTCTCTAGTTTTGCAGTTTCTAGTTAAGGAGATTTAGTTGTGGAGTTTCTAGATATGGAATTTATAGTTGCCGAGTCTCTATTTGTGGAGTTTGTAGTTGTGGAGCTTGTAGTGGTGGAGTTTTTAGTTGTGGAGTCTCTAGTTGCAGAGTTTCTAGTTATGGAGTTTCTAGTTGTGAAGTTTCTGGTTGTGGAGTTTCTAGTTGTGGAGTTTCAAGTTGTGGAGTTTCTAGTTGTGGAGTCTCTAGTTGCGGAGTTTCTAGTTGTGGAGTTTCGAGTTGTGGAGTTTCTAGTTGTGGAGTTTCTAGCTGCGGAGTTTATAGTTGCAGAGTCTCTAGTTTTGGAATTTCTAGTTGCGAATTCTCTAGTTGAGAAGTCTCTAGTTGTAGAATTTCTAGTTGCGGAGTGTCTAGTTGTGATGTTTCTAGCCGTGGAATTTTTTTTGCGGAGTTTTTAAATGCGGAGTTCCTAGTTGCGGACTTCTATAGTTGCAGAGTCTCTAGTTGTGGAGTTTCTAGTTGTGGAGTGCCTAGTTGTGGAGTTTCAAGTTGTGAAGTTTCTAGTAGAGTTTCGAATCGTGAAGGTTTTAGTTGTGGAGTTTCTAGTTGTGGAGTTTCTAGTTTTGGAGTTTCTGGTTGGGGAGTTTCTAGTTGTGGAGTTTCTATTTGTGGAGTTTCTAGTTGTGGAGTCTCAAGTTGTGGAGTTTCTAGTTGTGGAGTCTCTAGTGGCGGAGTTTGTAGTTGGGGAGTTTCTAGTTGTGGATTTTCTCGTTGTGGAGTTTCTGGTTGTGGAGCTTCTAGTTGTGGAGTTTCAAGTTGTGGAGTTTCTAGTTGCGGAGTCTCAAGTTGTGGAGTTTCTAGTTGTGGAGTTTCAAGTTGTGGAGTTTTGAGTTGTGGAGTTTCAAGTTGTGGAGTTTCTAGTTGTGGAGTTTCGAGTTGTGGAGTTTCTAGTTGTGGAGTTTCTAGCTGCGGAGTTTCTAGGTGCAGAGTCTTTAGTTTTGGAGTTTCTAGTTGTGAATTCTCTAGTTGAGGAGTCTCTAGTTGTAGAGTTTTTAGTTGTGGAGTTTCCAGTTGTGGAGTTTCAAGTTGTGGAGTTTCTAGTTGCGGCATCTCAAGTTGTGGAGTTTTTAAATGCGTAGTTTCTAGTTGCGGAGTTATCTAGTTGCGCAGTCTCTAGTTGTGGAGTTTCTAGTTGTGTAGTGTCTAGTTGTGGAGTTTCAAGTTGTGGAGTTTCTAGTTGTAGAGTTTCGAATTGTGAGGTTTTTCGTTGTGGAGTTTCTAGTTGTGGAGTTTCTAGTTGCGGAGTTTCTAGTTGTGGAGTTTCTAGGTTGGGAGTTTCTAGGTATGGAGTTTCAAGTTGTGGAGTTTCTAGTTGTGGATTCTCAAGTTGTGGAGTTTCCAGTCGTGGAGTTTTAGTTGTGGACTTTCTAGACATGAAACTTCTTGTAGCCGAGTCTCTATTTGTGGAGTTTGTAGTTTTGTAGTTTCTAGTTGTGAAGTCTCTAGTTGAAGAGTTTCTAGTTGTGAAGTTTCTAGTTGTGGAGTTTATGATTGTGGAGTTTCTGGTTGTGGTGTTTCTAGTTGTGGAGTTTCATGTTGTGGAGTTTCTAGTTGTTGAGTCTCAATTGTGGAGTTTAAAGTTGTGGAGTTTCAAGTTGTGGAGTCTCTAGTTGTGGAGTTTCTAGTTGCCGAGTCTCTATTTGTGGAGTTTGTAGTTGTGAAATTTCTAGTTGTGGAGTTTTAGTTGTGGAGTCTCTAGTTGCGGAGTTTCTAGTTGTGGAGTTTCTAGTTGCGGAGTTTCTAGTCGTGAAGTTTCTAGTTGTGGAGTTTCTAGTTTTGGAGTTTCTAGTTGTGGAGTTTCTAGTTGTGAAGTCTCTAGTTTTGCAGTTTCTAGTTGTGGAGTTTTTACGTGTGGAGTTTCTAGATATGAAATTTTTAGTTGCCGAGTCTCTATTTGTGGAGTTTGTAGTTGTGGAGTTTCGAGTTGTGGAGTCTCTAGTTGTGGAGTTTCTAGTTTTAGAGTTTCTAGTTGTGGAGCTTCTAGTTGTAGAGTCTCCTGTTGCGGAGTTTCTAGTTGCGGAGTTTCTGGTTGGGGAGTTTCTAGTTGTGGAGTTTCTAGTTGTGGAGTTTCTAGTTGTGGAGTTTCTAGTTGTGGAGTCTCAAGTTGTGGAGTTTAAATTTGTGGAGTTTCAAGTTGTGGAGTTTCTAGTTGTGGAGTTTCTAGTTGCGGAGTTTTTAGTTGTGGAGTTTCTAGATATGGAATTTCTAGTTGCCGAGTCTCTATTTGTGGAGTTTGTAGTTGTTGAGTTTCTAGTGTTGGAGTTTCTAGTTGTGGAGTCTCTAGTTGCGGAGTTTCTAGTTGTGGAGTTTCTAGTTGTGGAGTTTCTAGTTGTGAAGTTTCTGGTTGTGGAGTTTCTAGTTGTGGAGTTTCAAGTTGTGGAGTTTCTAGTTGTTGAGTCTCTAGTTGCGGAGTTTCTAGTTGTGGAGTTTCGAGTTGTAGAGTTTCTAGTTGTGGAGTTTCTAGCTGCGGAGTTTATAGTTGCAGAGTATCTAGTTTTGGAGTTTCTAGTTGCGAATTCTCTAGTTGAGGAGTCTCTAGTTGTAGAGTTTCTAGTTGCGGAGTGTCTAGTTGTGGTGTTTCTAGCCGTGGAATTTCTTGCTGCGGAGTTTTTAAATGCGGAGTTTCTAGTTGCGGGGTTCTATAGTTGCAGAGTCTCTAGTTGTGGAGTTTCTAGTTGAGGAGTGCCTAGTTGTGGAGTCTCAAGTTGTATAGTTTCTAGTAGAGTTCGAATTGTGAAGTTTTAGTTGTGGAGTTTCTAGTTGTTGAGTTTCTAGTTTTGGAGTTTGTAGTTGTGGAGTTTCTAGTAGTAGAGTCTCCTGTTGCGGAGTTTCTAGTTGCGGAGTTTCTGGTTGTGGAGTTTCTAGTTGTGGAGTTTCCAGTTGTGGTGTTTCTAGTTGTGAAGTCTCTAGTTTTGCAGTTTCTAGCTGTGGAGATTTAGTTGTGGAGTTTCTAGATATGGAATTTCTAGTTGCCGAGTCTATTTGTGGATTTTGTAGTTGTGGAGTTTCTAGTTGTGGAGTTACTAGTTGTGGAGTTTCTAGTTGTGAAGTTTCTGGTTGTGGAGTTTTTGGTTGTGGAGTTTCTAGTCTTGGAGTTTCATGTTGTGGAGTTTCTAGTTGTTGAGTCTCAAGTTGTGAAGTTTAAAGTTGTGGTGTTTCTGATTGTGGAGTTTCTAGTCTTGGAGTTTCATGTTGTGGAGTTTCTAGTTGTTGAGTCTCAAGTTGTGGAGTTTCTAGTTGTGGAGTTTCAAGTTGTGGAGTTTTTAGTTGGGGCGTCTCAAGTTGTAGAGTTTCTAGTTGTGGAGTTTCCAGTTGTGGAGTTTCCAGTTGTGGAGTTTCTAGTTGTGAAGTCTCTAGTTTTGCAGTTTCTAGTTAAGGAGATTTAGTTGTGGAGTTTCTAGATATGGAATTTATAGTTGCCGAGTCTCTATTTGTGGAGTTTGTAGTTGTGGAGCTTCTAGTGGTGGAGTTTTTAGTTGTGGAGTCTCTAGTTGCAGAGTTTCTAGTTATGGAGTTTCTAGTTGTGAAGTTTCTGGTTGTGGAGTTTCTAGTTGTGGAGTTTCAAGTTGTGGAGTTTCTAGTTGTGGAGTCTCTAGTTGCGGAGTTTCTAGTTGTGGAGTTTCGAGTTGTGGAGTTTCTAGTTGTGGAGTTTCTAGCTGCGGAGTTTATAGTTGCAGAGTCTCTAGTTTTGGAATTTCTAGTTGCGAATTCTCTAGTTGAGAAGTCTCTAGTTGTAGAATTTCTAGTTGCGGAGTGTCTAGTTGTGATGTTTCTAGCCGTGGAATTTCTTTTTGCGGAGTTTTTAAATGCGGAGTTCCTAGTTGCGGACTTCTATAGTTGCAGAGTCTCTAGTTGTGGAGTTTCTAGTTGTGGAGTGCCTAGTTGTGGAGTTTCAAGTTGTGAAGTTTCTAGTAGAGTTTCGAATCGTGAAGGTTTTAGTTGTGGAGTTTCTAGTTGTGGAGTTTCTAGTTTTGGAGTTTCTGGTTGGGGAGTTTCTAGTTGTGGAGTTTCTATTTGTGGAGTTTCTAGTTGTGGAGTCTCAAGTTGCGGAGTTTAAACTTGTGGAGTTTCAAGTTGTGGAGTCTATAGTTGTGGAGTTTCTAGTTGTGGAGTTTCAAGTTGTGGAGTTTCTAGTTGTGGAGTCTCTAGTGGCGGAGTTTCTAGTTGGGGAGTTTCTAGTTGTGGATTTTCTCGTTGTGGAGTTTCTGGTTGTGGAGCTTCTAGTTGTGGAGTTTCAAGTTGTGGAGTTTCTAGTTGCGGAGTCTCAAGTTGTGGAGTTTCTAGTTGTGGAGTTTCAAGTTGTGGAGTTTTGAGTTGTGGAGTTTCAAGTTGTGGAGTTTCTAGTTTTGGAGTTTCGAGTTGTGGAGTTTCTAGTTGTGGAGTTTCTAGCTGCGGAGTTTCTAGGTGCAGAGTCTTTAGTTTTGGAGTTTCTAGTTGTGAATTCTCTAGTTGAGGAGTCTCTAGTTGTAGAGTTTTTAGTTGTGGAGTTTCCAGTTGTGGAGTTTCAAGTTGTGGAGTTTCTAGTTGCGGCATCTCAAGTTGTGGAGTTTTTAAATGCGTAGTTTCTAGTTGCGGAGTTATCTAGTTGCGCAGTCTCTAGTTGTGGAGTTTCTAGTTGTGTAGTGTCTAGTTGTGGAGTTTCAAGTTGTGGAGTTTCTAGTTGTAGAGTCTCTGGTTGTGGAGTTTGTAGTTGCGTAGTTTCTAGTTGTAGATTTTCTGGTTGTGGAGTCTCTAGTTGCAGAGTTTCTAGTTGTGGAGTTTCTAGTTGTGGAGTTTCAAGTTGTGGAGTCTCTAGTTGTGGAGTTTCTAGTTGCGAAGTATCTAGGTGTGGAGTTTCCAGTTGTGCAGTTTCCAGTTGTGGAATTGCGGAGTGTCTGGTTGTGGAGTTTCTAATTGTTGAGTTTCTAGTTGTGGAGTTTCAAGTTGTTGAGTCTCTAGTTGTGGAGTTTCTTGTTGTGGAGTTTCCAGATATGGAGTATCTAGTTGTGGAGTTTCCAGATATGAATTATATAGTTGTGGAGTTTCCAGTTGTGGAGTATATAGTTGTGGAGTTTCAAGTTGTGGAGTTTCTAGTTGCGGAGTTTCTAGTTGCGGAGTTTTTAACAGCGGAGTTTCTAGTTGTGGAGTTTCAAGTTGCGGAGTCTCAAGTTTTGGAGTTTCCAGTTGTGGAGTTTTTAGTTGTGGAGTTTCTAGTTGTTGAGTTTCTAGTTGTGGAGTTTCAAGTTGTGGAGTTTCTAGTGGCGGAGTCTCAAGTTGTGGAGTTTCTAGCTTTGGAGTTCAAGTTGTGAAGTTTTGAGTTGTGGAGTTTCAAGTTGTGTAGTTTCTAGTTGTGAAGTTTTGAGTTGTGGAGTTTCTAGTTGTGGAGTTTCAAGTGTCGGAGTTTCTAGTTGTTGACTCTCCAGTTGTGGAGTTTCTCGTTTTGGAGTTTCCAGATATGGATTATCTAGTTGTGGAGTTTCCAATTGTGGAGTATCTAGTTGTGGAGTTTCTAGTTGTTGAGTTTCTAGTTGTGAAGTCTCTAGTTTTGCAGTTTCTAGTTGTGTAGTTTCTAGATATGGAATTTCTAGTAGCCGAGTCTCTATTTGTGGAGTTTGTAGTTGTGGAGTTTTTAGATATGGAATTTCCAGTTGCCGAGTCTCTATTTGTGGAGTTTGTAGTTGTGGAGTTTCTAGTTGTGGAGTTTCTAATTGTGGAGTCTCTAGTTGCGGAGTTTTCAGTTGTGGAGTTTCTAGTTGTGGAGTTTCAAGTTGTGGAGTTTCTAGTTGCGGAGTCATAAGTTGTGGAGTTTCTAGTTGTGTTGTTTCAAGTTGTGGAGTTTTGAGTTGTGGAGTTTCAAGTTGTGGAGATTCTAGTTGTGAAGTTTCGAGTTCTGGAGTTTCTAGTTGTGGAGTATCTAGCTGCGGAGTTTCTAGGTGCAGAGTCTCTAGCTTTGGAGTTTCTAGTTGCGAATTCTCTAGTTGAGGAGCCTCTAGTTGTGGAGTTTATGGTTGTGTAGTGTCTAGTTGTGGAGTTTCAAGTTGTGGAGTTTCTAGTTGTAGAGTTTCAAATTGTGAAGTTTTTCGTTGTGGAGTTTCTAGTTGTGGAGTTTCTAGTTGTGGAGTCTCCAGTTGCGGAGTTTCTAGTTCTGGAGTTTCTAGTTGGGGAGTTTCTAGTTGTGGAGTTTCTAGTTGTGGAGTTTCTAGTTGTGGAGTCTCAAGTTGTGGAGTTTCCAGTTGTGGAGTTTTAGTTGTGGACTTTCTAGATATGAAATTTCTTGTAGCCGAGTCTCTATTTGTGGAGTTTGTAGTTGTGGAGTTTCTAGTTGTGGAGTTTCTAGTTGTGGAGTCTCTATTTGAAGAGTTTCTAGTCGTGGAGTTTCTAGTTATAGAGTTTATGGTTGTGGAGTTTTTGGTTGTGGAGTTTCTAGGGTTGTAGTTTCATGTTGTGGAGTTTCTAGGGTTGGAGTTTCATGTTGTGGAGTTTCTAGTTGTGGAGTTTCAAGTTGTAGAGTCTCTAGTTGTGGAGTTTCTATTTGCGGAGTGTCTAGTTGTGGAGTTTCCAGTTGTGGAGTTTCTAGTTGTGGAGTTTCTAGTTGTGAAGTCTCTAGTTTTGCAGTTTCTAGTTGTGGAGTTTTTACGTGTGGAGTTTCTAGATATGGAATTTTTAGTTGCCGAGTCTCTATTTGTGGAGTTTGTAGTTGTGGAGTTTCTAGTCGTGGAGTTTCGAGTTGTGGAGTCTCTAGTTGTGGAGTTTCTAGTTTTAGACTTTCTAGTTGTGGAGCTTCTAGTTGTAGAGTCTCCTGTTGCGGAGTTTCTAGTTGCGGAGTTTCTGGTTGGGGAGTTTCTAGTTGTGGAGTTTCTAGTTGTGGAGTTTCTAGTTGTGGAGTTTCTAGTTGTGGAGTCTCTAGTTGTGGAGTTTCTATTTGCGGAGTGTCTAGTTGTGGAGTTTCCAGTTGTGGAGTTTCTAGTTGTGGAGTTTCTAGTTGTGAAGTCTCTAGTTTTGCAGTTTCTAGTTGTGGAGTTTTTACGTGTGGAGTTTCTAGATATGGAATTTTTAGTTGCCGAGTCTCTATTTGTGGAGTTTGTAGTTGTGGAGTTTCGAGTTGTGGAGTCTCTAGTTGTGGAGTTTCTAGTTTTAGAGTTTCTAGTTGTGGAGCTTCTAGTTGTAGAGTCTCCTGTTGCGGAGTTTCTAGTTGCGGAGTTTCTGGTTGGGGAGTTTCTAGTTGTGGAGTTTCTAGTTGTGGAGTTTCTAGTTGTGGAGTTTCTAGTTGTGGAGTCTCAAGTTGTGGAGTTTAAATTTGTGGAGTTTCAAGTTGTGGAGTTTCTAGTTGTGGAGTTTCTAGTTGCGGAGTTTTTAGTTGTGGAGTTTCTAGATATGGAATTTCTAGTTGCCGAGTGTCTATTTGTGGAGTTTGTAGTTGTTGAGTTTCTAGTGTTGGAGTCTCTAGTTGTGGAGTCTCTAGTTGCGGAGTTTCTAGTTGTGGAGTTTCTAGTTGTGGAGTTTCTAGTTGTGAAGTTTCTGGTTGTGGAGTTTCTAGTTGTGGAGTTTCAAGTTGTGGAGTTTCTAGTTGTTGAGTCTCTAGTTGCGGAGTTTCTAGTTGTGGAGTTTCGAGTTGTAGAGTTTCTAGTTGTGGAGTTTCTAGCTGCGGAGTTTATAGTTGCAGAGTATCTAGTTTTGGAGTTTCTAGTTGCGAATTCTCTAGTTGAGGAGTCTCTAGTTGTAGAGTTTCTAGTTGCGGAGTGTCTAGTTGTGGTGTTTCTAGCCGTGGAATTTCTTGCTGCGGAGTTTTTAAATGCGGAGTTTCTAGTTGCGGGGTTCTATAGTTGCAGAGTCTCTAGTTGTGGAGTTTCTAGTTGAGGAGTGCCTAGTTGTGGAGTCTCAAGTTGTAGAGTTTCTAGTAGAGTTTCGAATTGTGAAGTTTTAGTTGTGGAGTTTCTAGTTGTTGAGTTTCTAGTTTTGGAGTTTGTAGTTGTGGAGTTTCTAGTAGTAGAGTCTCCTGTTGCGGAGTTTCTAGTTGCGGAGTTTCTGGTTGTGGAGTTTCTAGTTGTGGAGTTTCCAGTTGTGGTGTTTCTAGTTGTGAAGTCTCTAGTTTTGCAGTTTCTAGCTGTGGAGATTTAGTTGTGGAGTTTCTAGATATGGAATTTCTAGTTGCCGAGTCTATTTGTGGATTTTGTAGTTGTGGAGTTTCTAGTTGTGGAGTTACTAGTTGTGGAGTTTCTAGTTGTGAAGTTTCTGGTTGTGGAGTTTTTGGTTGTGGAGTTTCTAGTCTTGGAGTTTCATGTTGTGGAGTTTCTAGTTGTTGAGTCTCAAGTTGTGAAGTTTAAAGTTGTGGTGTTTCTGATTGTGGAGTTTCTAGTCTTGGAGTTTCATGTTGTGGAGTTTCTAGTTGTTGAGTCTCAAGTTGTGGAGTTTCTAGTTGTGGAGTTTCAAGTTGTGGAGTTTTTAGTTGGGGCGTCTCAAGTTGTAGAGTTTCTAGTTGTGGAGTTTCCAGTTGTGGAGTTTCCAGTTGTGGAGTTTCTAGTTGTGGAGTTTCTAGTTGTGAAGTCTCTAGTTTTGCAGTTTCTAGTTAAGGAGATTTAGTTGTGGAGTTTCTAGATATGGAATTTATAGTTGCCGAGTCTCTATTTGTGGAGTTTGTAGTTGTGGAGCTTCTAGTGGTGGAGTTTTTAGTTGTGGAGTCTCTAGTTGCAGAGTTTCTAGTTATGGAGTTTCTAGTTGTGAAGTTTCTGGTTGTGGAGTTTCTAGTTGTGGAGTTTCAAGTTGTGGAGTTTCTAGTTGTGGAGTCTCTAGTTGCGGAGTTTCTAGTTGTGGAGTTTCGAGTTGTGGAGTTTCTAGTTGTGGAGTTTCTAGCTGCGGAGTTTATAGTTGCAGAGTCTCTAGTTTTGGAATTTCTAGTTGCGAATTCTCTAGTTGAGAAGTCTCTAGTTGTAGAATTTCTAGTTGCGGAGTGTCTAGTTGTGATGTTTCTAGCCGTGGAATTTCTTTTTGCGGAGTTTTTAAATGCGGAGTTCCTAGTTGCGGACTTCTATAGTTGCAGAGTCTCTAGTTGTGGAGTTTCTAGTTGTGGAGTGCCTAGTTGTGGAGTTTCAAGTTGTGAAGTTTCTAGTAGAGTTTCGAATCGTGAAGGTTTTAGTTGTGGAGTGTCTAGTTGTGGAGTTTCTAGTTTTGGAGTTTCTGGTTGGGGAGTTTCTAGTTGTGGAGTTTCTATTTGTGGAGTTTCTAGTTGTGGAGTCTCAAGTTGCGGAGTTTAAACTTGTGGAGTTTCAAGTTGTGGAGTCTATAGTTGTGGAGTTTCTAGTTGTGGAGTTTCAAGTTGTGGAGTTTCTAGTTGTGGAGTCTCTAGTGGCGGAGTTTCTAGTTGGGGAGTTTCTAGTTGTGGATTTTCTCGTTGTGGAGTTTCTGGTTGTGGAGCTTCTAGTTGTGGAGTTTCAAGTTGTGGAGTTTCTAGTTGCGGAGTCTCAAGTTGTGGAGTTTCTAGTTGTGGAGTTTCAAGTTGTGGAGTTTTGAGTTGTGGAGTTTCAAGTTGTGGAGTTTCTAGTTGTGGAGTTTCGAGTTGTGGAGTTTCTAGTTGTGGAGTTTCTAGCTGCGGAGTTTCTAGGTGCAGAGTCTTTAGTTTTGGAGTTTCTAGTTGTGAATTCTCTAGTTGAGGAGTCTCTAGTTGTAGAGTTTTTAGTTGTGGAGTTTCCAGTTGTGGAGTTTCAAGTTGTGGAGTTTCTAGTTGCGGCATCTCAAGTTGTGGAGTTTTTAAATGCGTAGTTTCTAGTTGCGGAGTTATCTAGTTGCGCAGTCTCTAGTTGTGGAGTTTCTAGTTGTGTAGTGTCTAGTTGTGGAGTTTCAAGTTGTGGAGTTTCTAGTTGTAGAGTTTCGAATTGTGAAGTTTTTCGTTGTGGAGTTTCTAGTTGTGGAGTTTCTAGTTGCGGAGTTTCTAGTTGTGGAGTTTCTAGGTTGGGAGTTTCTAGGTATGGAGTTTCAAGTTGTGGAGTTTCTAGTTGTGGATTCTCAAGTTGTGGAGTTTCCAGTCGTGGAGTTTTAGTTGTGGACTTTCTAGACATGAAACTTCTTGTAGCCGAGTCTCTATTTGTGGAGTTTGTAGTTTTGTAGTTTCTAGTTGTGAAGTCTCTAGTTGAAGAGTTTCTAGTTGTGAAGTTTCTAGTTGTGGAGTTTATGATTGTGGAGTTTCTGGTTGTGGTGTTTCTAGTTGTGGAGTTTCATGTTGTGGAGTTTCTAGTTGTTGAGTCTCAATTGTGGAGTTTAAAGTTGTGGAGTTTCAAGTTGTGGAGTCTCTAGTTGTGGAGTTTCTAGTTGCCGAGTCTCTATTTGTGGAGTTTGTAGTTGTGAAATTTCTAGTTGTGGAGTTTTAGTTGTGGAGTCTCTAGTTGCGGAGTTTCTAGTTGTGGAGTTTCTAGTTGCGGAGTTTCTAGTCGTGAAGTTTCTAGTTGTGGAGTTTCTAGTTTTGGAGTTTCTAGTTGTGGAGTTTCTAGTTGTAGGGTCTCCTGTTGCGGAGTTTCTAGTCGCGGAGTTTCTAATTGTGGAGTTTCTAGTTGTGGAGTTTCTAGTTGTGGAGTCTCAAGTTGTGCAGTTTAAGCTTGTGGAGTTTCAAGTTGTGGAGTCTATAGTTGTGGAGTTTCTAGTTGTGGATTTTCTAGTTATGGAGTATCTTGATTGGATTTTCCAGTTGTAGAGTTTCTAGTTGTGGAGCTGCGGAGTCTCTAGTTGTGGAGTTTCTAGTTGCAGAGTCTCTAGTTGTGGAGTTTCAAGTTGTGGAGTCTCTAGATGTGCAGTTTGTAGTTGTCGAGTTTCCAGTTGCGGAGTATCTAAAAGTGGAGCTTCCAGTTGTGGAGTTTCTAGTTGCGGAGTTTCTAGTTGCGGAGTCCCTAGTTGTGGAGTTTCTAGTTGCGGAGTTTCTAGTTGTGGAGTTTCAAGTTGCGGAGCCTCAAGCTGTGGAGTTTCTAGTTGTTGAGTTTTTAGTTGTGGAGTGTCTAGTTGTGGAGTTTCCAGTTGTGGAGTTTCGAGTTTTGGAAGTTCGACTTTTGGAGTTTCTAGTTGGAGTTCCTAGTTGTGGAGTTTCTAGCTGCGGAGTTTCTAGTTGCAGAGTCTCTGGTTGTGGAGTTTCTAGTTGCGGAATCTCTAGTTGTGGAGTTTCTAGTTGTGGTGTTTCTAGTTGTGGAGTTTCCAGTTGTGGAGTTTTTAGTTCTGAACTTTCTAGACATGAAATTTCCTGTAGCCGAGTCTCTATTTGTGGAGTTCGTAGTTGTGGAGTTTCTAGTTGTGGAGTTTGTAGTTGTGGAGTCTCTAGTTGCAGAGTTTCTAGTTGTGGAGTTTCTAGTTGTGGAGTTTCAAGTTGTGGAGTCTCTAGTTGTGGAGTTTCTAGTTGCGAAGTATCTAGTTGTGGAGTTTCCAGTTGTGCAGTTTCCAGTTGTGGAATTGCGGAGTGTCTGGTTGTGGAGTTTCTAATTGTTGAGTTTCTAGTTGTGGAGTTTCAAGTTGTTGAGTCTCTAGTTGTGGAGTTTCTTGTTGTGGAGTTTCCAGATATGGAGTATCTAGTTGTGGAGTTTCCAGATATGGATTATATAGTTGTGGAGTTTCCAGTTGTGGAGTATATAGTTGTGGAGTTTCAAGTTGTGGAGTTTCTATTTGCGGAGTTTCTAGTTGCGGAGTTTTTAGTTGTGGAGTTTCTAGTTGTTGAGTTTCTAGTTGTGGAGTTTCAAGTTGTGGAGTTTCTAGTGGCGGAGTCTCAAGTTGTGGAGTTTCTAGCTTTGGAGTTCAAGTTGTGAAGTTTTGAGTTGTGGAGTTTCAAGTTGTGGAGTTTCTAGTTGTGAAGTTTTGAGTTGTGGAGTTTCTAGTTGTGGAGTTTCTACCTGCGGAGTTTCTAGGTGCAGAGTCTCAAGTTGTGGAGTTTCAAGTTGTGGAGTATTGAGTTGTGGAGTTTCAAGTTGTAGAGTTTCTAGTTGTGGAGTCTCTAGTTGCGGAGTTTCTAGTTGTGAAGTTTCTAGTTGTGGAGTTTCTAGTTGTGGAGTTTCTGTTTGTGGAGTTTCTAGTTGGTGAGTTTCTAGTTGTGAAGTCTCTAGTTTTGCAGTTTCTAGTTGTGGAGTTTCGAGTTGTGGAGTTTCTAGTGGCGGAGTCTCAAGTTGTGGAGTTTCTAGTTGTGGAGTTTCAAGTGTTGGAGTTTCTAGTTGTTGACTCTCTAGTTGTGGAGTTTCTCGTTTTGGAGTTTCCAGATATGGATTATCTAGTTGTGGAGTTTCCAATTGTGGAGTATCTAGTTGTGGAGTTTCAAGTTGTGGAGTTTCTAGTTGCGGAGTTTCTAGTTGCGGAGTTTCTAGTTGCGGAGTTTTTAATAGCAGAGTTTTTAGTTGTGGAGTTTCAAGTTGCAGAGTCTCAAGTTGTGGAGTTTCCAGTTGTGGAGTTTTTAGTTGTGGAGTTTCTAGTTGTGAAGTCTCTAGTTTTGCAGTTTCTAGTTGTGTAGTTTCTAGATATGGAATTTCTAGTACCCGACTCTCTATTTGTGGAGTTTGTAGTTGTGGAGTTTTTAGATATGGAATTTCCAGTTGCCGAGTCTCTATTTGTGGAGTTTGTAGTTGTGGAGTTTCTAGTTGTGGAGTTTCTAATTGTGGAGTCTCTAGTTGCGGAGTTTTCAGTTGTGGAGTTTCTAGTTGTGGAGTTTCTGGTTGTGGAGTTTTTAGTTGTGGAGTTTCAAGTTGTGGAGTTTCTAGTTGCGGAGTCATAAGTTGTGGAGTTTCAAGTTGTGTTGTTTCAAGTTGTGGAGTTTTGAGTTGTGGAGTTTCAAGTTGTGGAGTTTCTAGTTGTGGAGTTTCGAGTTCTGGAGTTTCTATTTGTGGAGTTTCTAGCTGCGGAGTTTCTAGGTGCAGAGTCTCTAGTTTTGGAGTTTCTAGTTGCGAATTCTCTAGTTGAGGAGCCTCTAGTTGTAGAGTTTTTAGTTGTGCAGTTTCTAGTTGTGGAGTTTCAAGTTGTGGAGTTTCTAGTTGCGGCGTCTCTAGTTGTGGAGTTTCTATTTGCGAAGTGTCTAGTTGTGGAGTTTCCAGTTGTGGAGTTTCGAGTTGTGGAGTTTCTAGTTGTGGAGTTTCTAGCTGCGGAGTTTATAGTTGCAGAGTATCTAGTTTTGGAGTTTCTAGTTGCGAATTCTCTAGTTGAGGAGTCTCTAGTTGTAGAGTTTCTAGTTGCGGAGTGTCTAGTTGTGGTGTTTCTAGCCGTGGAATTTCTTGCTGCGGAGTTTTTAAATGCGGAGTTTCTAGTTGCGGGGTTCTATAGTTGCAGAGTCTCTAGTTGTGGAGTTTCTAGTTGAGGAGTGCCTAGTTGTGGAGTCTCAAGTTGTAGAGTTTCTAGTAGAGTTTCGAATTGTGAAGTTTTAGTTGTGGAGTTTCTAGTTGTGGAGTTTCTAGTTTTGGAGTTTGTAGTTGTGGAGTTTCTAGTAGTAGAGTCTCCTGTTGCGGAGTTTCTAGTTGCGGAGTTTCTGGTTGTGGAGTTTCTAGTTGTGGAGTTTCCAGTTGTGGTGTTTCTAGTTGTGAAGTCTCTAGTTTTGCAGTTTCTAGCTGTCGAGATTTAGTTGTGGAGTTTCTAGATATGGAATTTCTAGTTGCCGAGTCTATTTGTGGAGTTTGTAGTTGTGGAGTTTCTAGTTGTGGAGTTACTAGTTGTGGAGTTTCTAGTTGTGAAGTTTCTGGTTGTGGAGTTTCTGGTTGTGGAGTTTCTAGTCTTGGAGTTTCATGTTGTGGAGTTTCTAGTTGTTGAGTCTCAAGTTGTGAAGTTTAAAGTTGTGGTGTTTCTGGTTGTGGAGTTTCTAGTCTTGGAGTTTCATGTTGTGGAGTTTCTAGTTGTTGAGTCTCAAGTTGTGGAGTTTCTAGTTGTGGAGTTTCAAGTTGTAGAGTTTCTAGTTGGGGCGTCTCAAGTTGTAGAGTTTCTAGTTGTGGAGTTTCCAGTTGTGGAGTTTCTAGTTGTGGAGTTTCTAGTTGTGAAGTCTCTAGTTTTGCAGTTTCTAGTTAAGGAGATTTAGTTGTGGAGTTTCTAGATATGGAATTTATAGTTGCCGAGTCTCTATTTGTGGAGTTTGTAGTTGTGGAGTTTCTAGTTGTGGAGTTTTTAGTTGTGGAGTCTCTAGTTGCAGAGTTTCTAGTTATGGAGTTTCTAGTTGTGAAGTTTCTGGTTGTGGAGTTTCTAGTTGTGGAGTTTCAAGTTGTGGAGTTTCTAGTTGTGGAGTCGCTAGTTGCGGAGTTTCTAGTTGTGGAGTTTCGAGTTGTGGAGTTTCTAGTTGTGGAGTTTCTAGCTGCGGAGTTTCTAGTTGCAGAGTCTCTAGTTTTGGAATTTCTAGTTGCGAATTCTCTAGTTGAGGAGTCTCTAGTTGTAGAGTTTCTAGTTGCGGAGTGTCTAGTTGTGATGTTTCTAGCCGTGGAATTTCTTTTTGCGGAGTTTTTAAATGCGGAGTTCCTAGTTGCGGAGTTCTATAGTTGCAGAGTCTCTAGTTGTGGAGTTTCTAGTTGTGGAGTGCCTAGTTGTGGAGTTTCTAGTAGAGTTTCGAATCGTGAAGGTTTTAGTTGTGGAGTTTCTAGTTGTGGAGTTTCTAGTTTTGGAGTTTCTGGTTGGGGAGTTTCTAGTTGTGGAGTTTCTATTTGTGGAGTTTCTAGTTGTGGAGTCTCAAGTTGTGGAGTTTAAACTTGTGGAGTTTCAAGTTGTGGAGTCTATAGTTGTGGAGTTTCTAGTTGTGGAGTTTCAAGTTGTGGAGTTTCTAGTTGTGGAGTCTCTAGTGGCGGAGTTTCTAGTTGTGGAGTTTCTAGTTTTGGAGTTTCTCGTTGTGGAGTTTCTGGTTGTGGAGCTTCTAGTTGTGGAGTTTCAAGTTGTGGAGTTTCTAGTTGCGGAGTTTCAAGTTGTGGAGTTTTGAGTTGTGGAGTTTCAAGTTGTGGAGTTTCTAGTTGTGGAGTTTCGAGTTGTGGAGTTTCTAGTTGTGGAGTTTCTAGCTGCGGAGTTTCTAGGTGCAGAGTCTTTAGTTTTGGAGTTTCTTGTTGTGAATTCTCTAGTTGAGGAGTCTCTAGTTGTAGAGTTTTTAGTTGTGGAGTTTCCAGTTGTGGAGTTTCAAGTTGTGGAGTTTCTAGTTGCGGCATCTCAAGTTGTGGAGTTTTTAAATGCGTAGTTTCTAGTTGCGGAGTTATCTAGTTGCGCAGTCTCTAGTTGTGGAGTTTCTAGTTGTGTAGTGTCTAGTTGTGGAGTTTCAAGTTGTGGAGTTTTTAGTTGTAGAGTTTCGAATTGTGAAGTTTTTCGTTGTGGAGTTTCTAGTTGTGGAGTTTCTAGTTGCGGAGTTTCTAGTTGTGGAGTTTCTAGGTTGGGAGTTTCTAGGTATGGAGTTTCAATTTGTGGAGTTTCTAGTTGTGGAGTCTCAAGTTGTGGAGTTTCCAGTCGTGGAGTTTTAGTTGTGGACTTTCTAGACATGAAATTTCTTGTAGCCGAGTCTCTATTTGTGGAGTTTGTAGTTTTGTAGCTCCTAGTTGTGAAGTCTCTAGTTGAAGAGTTTCTAGTTGTGAAGTTTGTAGTTGTGGAGTTTATGATTGTGGAGTTTCTGGTTGTGGTGTTTCTAGTTGTGGAGTTTCATGTTGTGGAGTTTCTAGTTGTTGAGTCTCAAGTTGTGGAGTTTAAAGTTGTGGAGTTTTAAGTTGTGGAGTCTCTAGTTGTGGAGTTTCTAGTTGCGGAGTGTCTAGTTGTGGAGTTTCCAGTTGTGGAGTTTCTAGTTGTGGAGTTTCTAGTTGTGAAGTCTCTAGTTTTGCAGTTTCTAGTTGTGGAGTTTTTAGTTGTGGAGTTTCTAGATATGGAATTTTTAGTTGCCGAGTCTCTATTTGTGGAGTTTGTAGTTGTGGAGTTTCTAGTTGTGGAGTTTCGAGTTGTGGAGTCTCTAGTTGTGGAGTTTCTAGTTTTAGAGTTTCTAGTTGTGGAGCTTCTAGTTGTAGAGTATCCTGTTGCGGAGTTTCTAGTTGCGGAGTTTCTGGTTGGGGAGTTTCTAGTTGTGGAGTTTCTAGTTGTGGAGTTTCTAGGTGCGGAGTTTCTAGTTGTGGAGTCTCAAGTTGTGGAGTTTAAATTTGTGGAGTTTCAAGTTGTGGAGTTTCTAGTTTTGGAGTCTCAAGTTGTGAAGTTTCTAGTTGTGGAGTTTCTAGTTGTGGAGTCTCAAGTTGTGGAGTTTCCAGTCGTGGAGTTTTAGTTGTGGACTTTCTAGACATGAAATTTCTTGTAGCCGAGTCTCTATTTGTGGACTTTGTAGCTTTGTAGTTTCTAGTTGTGAAGTCTCTAGTTGAAGAGTTTCTAGTTGTGAAGTTTCTAGTTGTGGAGTTTATGATTGTGGAGTTTCTGGTTGTGATGTTTCTAGTTGTGGAGTTTCATGTTGTGGAGTTTCTACTTGTTGAGTCTCAAGTTGTGGAGTTTAAAGTTGTGGAGTTTCAAGTTGTGGAGTCTCTAGTTGTGGAGTTTCTAGTTGCGGAGTTTTTAGTTGTGGAGTTTCTAGATATGGAATTTCTAGTTGCCGAGTCTCTATTTGTGGAGTTTGTAGTTGTGGAGTTTCTAGTGTTGGAGTTTCTAGTTGTGGAGTCTCTAGTTGCGGAGTTTCTAGTTGTGGAGTTTCTAGTTGTGGAGTTTCTAGTTGTGAAGTTTCTGGTTGTGGAGTTTCTAGTTGTGGAGTTTCAAGTTGTAGAGTTTCTAGTTGTTGAGTCTCTAGTTGCGGAGTTTCTAGTTGTGGAGTTTCGAGTTGTGGAGTTTCTAGTTGTGGAGTTTCTAGCTGCGGAGTTTATAGTTGCAGAGTATCTAGTTTTGGAGTTTCTAGTTGCGAATTCTCTAGTTGAGGAGTCTCTAGTTGTAGAGTTTCTAGTTGCGGAGTGTCTAGTTGTGGTGTTTCTAGCCGTGGAATTTCTTGCTGCGGAGTTTTTAAATGCGGAGTTTCTAGTTGCGGGGTTCTATAGTTGCAGAGTCTCTAGTGGCGGAGTTTCTAGTTGAGGAGTGCCTAGTTGTGGAGTCTCAAGTTGTAGAGTTTCTAGTAGAGTTTCGAATTGTGAAGTTTTAGTTGTGGAGTTTCTAGTTGTGGAGTTTCTAGTTTTGGAGTTTGTAGTTGTGGAGTTTCCAGTTGTGGTGTTTCTAGTTGTGAAGTCTCTAGTTTTGCAGTTTCTAGCTGTGGAGATTTAGTTGTGGAGTTTCTAGATATGGAATTTCTAGTTGCCGAGTCTATTTGTGGAGTTTGTAGTTGTGGAGTTTCTAGTTGTGGAGTTACTAGTTGTGGAGTTTCTAGTTGTGAAGTTTCTGGTTGCGGAGTTTCTGGTTGTGGAGTTTCTAGTCTTGGAGTTTCATGTTGTGGAGTTTCTAGTTGTTGAGTCTCAAGTTGTGAAGTTTAAAGTTGTGGTGTTTCTGGTTGTGGAGTTTCTAGTCTTGGAGTTTCATGTTGTGGAGTTTCTAGTTGGGGCGTCTCAAGTTGTAGAGTTTCCAATTGTGGAGTTTCCAGTTGTGGAGTTTCTAGTTGTGGAGTTTCTAGTTGTGAAGTCTCTAGTTTTGCAGTTTCTAGTTAAGGAGATTTAGTTGTGGAGTTTCTAGATATGGAATTTATAGTTGCCGAGTCTCTATTTGTGAAGTTTGTAGTTGTGGAGTTTCTAGTTGTGGAGATTTTAGTTGTGGAGTCTCTAGTTGCAGAGTTTCTAGTTATGGAGTTTCTAGTTGTGAAGTTTCTGGTTGTGGAGTTTCTAGTTGTGGAGTTTCAAGTTGTGGAGTTTCTAGTTGTGGAGTCTCTAGTTGCGGAGTTTCTAGGTGTGGAGTTTCGAGTTGTGGAGTTTCTAGTTGTGGAGTTTCTAGCTGCGGAGTTTCTAGTTGCAGAGTCTCTAGTTTTGGAATTTCTAGTTGCGAATTCTCTAGTTGAGGAGTCTCTAGTTGTGGAGTTTCTAGTTGCGGAGTGTCTAGTTGTGATGTTTCTAGCCGTTGAATTTCTTTTTGCGGAGTTTTTAAATGCGGAGGTCCTAGTTGCGGAGTTCTATAGTTGCAGAGTCTCTAGTTGTGGAGTTTCTAGTTGTGGAGTGCCTAGTTGTGGAGTTTCAAGTTGTGGAGTTTCTAGTAGAGTTTCGAATCGTGAAGGTTTTAGTTGTGGAGTTTCTATTTGTGGAGTTTCTAGTTTTGGAGTTTCTGGTTGGGGAGTTTCTAGTTGTGGAGTTTCTATTTGTGGAGTTTCTAGTTGTGGAGTCTCAAGTTGTGGAGTTTAAACTTGTGGAGTTTCAAGTTGTGGAGTCTATAGTTGTGGAGTTTCTAGTTGTGGAGTTTCAAGTTGTGGAGTTTCTAGTTGGGGCGTCTCAAGTTGTAGAGTTTCCAATTGTGGAGTTTCCAGTTGTGGAGTTTCTAGTTGTGGAGTTTCTAGTTGTGAAGTCTCTAGTTTTGCAGTTTCTAGTTAAGGAGATTTAGTTGTGGAGTTTCTAGATATGGAATTTATAGTTGCCGAGTCTCTATTTGTGAAGTTTGTAGTTGTGGAGTTTCTAGTTGTGGAGTTTTTAGTTGTGGAGTCTCTAGTTGCAGAGTTTCTAGTTATGGAGTTTCTAGTTGTGAAGTTTCTGGTTGTGGAGTTTCTAGTTGTGGAGTTTCAAGTTGTGGAGTTTCTAGTTGTGGAGTCTCTAGTTGCGGAGTTTCTAGTTGTGGAGTTTCGAGTTGTGGAGTTTCTAGTTGTGGAGTTTCTAGCTGCGGAGTTTCTAGTTGCAGAGTCTCTAGTTTTGGAATTTCTAGTTGCGAATTCTCTAGTTGAGGAGTCTCTAGTTGTGGAGTTTCTAGTTGCGGAGTGTCTAGTTGTGATGTTTCTAGCCGTTGAATTTCTTTTTGCGGAGTTTTTAAATGCGGAGGTCCTAGTTGCGGAGTTCTAAAGTTGCAGAGTCTCTAGTTGTGGAGTTTCTAGTTGTGGAGTGCCTAGTTGTGGAGTTTCAAGTTGTGGAGTTTCTAGTAGAGTTTCGAATCGTGAAGGTTTTAGTTGTGGAGTTTCTATTTGTGGAGTTTCTAGTTTTGGAGTTTCTGGTTGGGGAGTTTCTAGTTGTGGAGTTTCTATTTGTGGAGTTTCTAGTTGTGGAGTCTCAAGTTGTGGAGTTTAAACTTGTGGAGTTTCAAGTTGTGGAGTCTATAGTTGTGGAGTTTCTAGTTGTGGAGTTTCAAGTTGTGGAGTTTCTAGTTGTGGAGTCTCTAGTGGCGGAGTTTCTAGTTGTGGAGTTTCTAGTTTTGGAGTTTCTCGTTGTGGAGTTTCTGGTTGTGGAGCTTCTAGTTGTGGAGTTTCAAGTTGTGGAGTTTCTAGTTGCGGAGTCTCAAGTTGTGGAGTTTCTAGTTGTGGAGTTTCGAGTTGTGGAGTTTCTAGTTGTGGAGTTTCTAGCTGCGGAGTTTCTAGTTGCAGAGTCTCTAGTTTTGGAAATTCTAGTTGCGAATTCTCTAGTTGAGGAGTCTCTAGTTGTAGAGTTTCTAGTTGCGGAGTGTCTAGTTGTGATGTTTCTAGCCGTGGAATTTCTTTTTGCGGAGTTTTTAAATGCGGAGTTCCTAGTTGCGGAGTTCTATAGTTGCAGAGTCTCTAGTTGTGGAGTTTCTAGTTGTGGAGTGCCTAGTTGTGGAGTGCCTAGTTGTGGAGTTTCAAGTTGTGGAGTTTCTAGAAGAGTTTCGAATCGTGAAGGTTTTAGTTGTGGAGTTTCTAGTTGTGGAGTTTCTAGTTTTGGAGTTTCTGGTTGGGGAGTTTCTAGTTGTGGAGTTTCTATTTGTGGAGTTTCTAGTTGTGGAGTCTCAAGTTGTGAAGTTTAAACTTGTGGAGTTTCAAGTTGTGGAGTCTATAGTTGTGGAGTTTCTAGTTGTGGAGTTTCAAGTTGTGGAGTTTCTAGTTGTGGAGTCTCTAGTGGCGGAGTTTCTAGTTGTGGAGTTTCTAGTTTTGGAGTTTCTCGTTGTGGAAGTTCTGGTTGTGGAGCTTCTAGTTGTGGAGTTTCAAGTTGTGGAGTTTCTAGTTGCGGAGTCTCAAGTTGTGGAGTTTCTAGTTGTGGAGTTTCAAGTTGTGGAGTTTTGAGTTGTGGAGTTTCAAGTTGTGGAGTTTCTAGTTGTGGAGTTTCGAGTTGTGGAGTTTCTAGTTGTGGAGTTTCTAGCTGCGGAGTTTCTAGGTGCAGAGTCTTTAGTTTTGGAGTTTCTAGTTGTGAATTCTCTAGTTGAGGAGTCTCTAGTTGTAGAGTTTCTAGTTGTGGAGTTTCCAGTTGTGGAGTTTCAAGTTGTGGAGTTTCTAGTTGCGGCATCTCAAGTTGTGGAGTTTTTAAATGCGTAGTTTCTAGTTGCGGAGTTATCTAGTTGCGCAGTCTCTAGTTGTGGAGTTTCTAGTTGTGTAGTGTCTAGTTGTGGAGTTTCAAGTTGTGGAGTTTCTAGTTGTAGAGTTTCGAATTGTGAAGTTTTTCGTTGTGGAGTTTCTAGTTGTGGAGTTTCTAGTTGCGGATTTTCTAGTTGTGGAGTTTCTAGGTTGGGAGTTTCTAGGTATGGAGTTTCTAGTTGTGGAGTTTCTAGTTGTGGAGTCTCAAGTTGTGGAGTTTCCAGTCGTGGAGTTTTAGTTGTGGACTTTCTAGACATGAAATTTCTTGTAGCCGAGTCTCTATTTGTGGAGTTTGTAGTTTTGTAGTTTCTAGTTGTGAAGTCTCTAGTTGAAGAGTTTCTAGTTGTGAAGTTTGTAGTTGTGGAGTTTATGATTGTGGAGTTTCTGGTTGTGGTGTTTCTAGTTGTGGAGTTTCATGTTGTGGAGTTTCTAGTTGTTGAGTTTCTAGTTGCGGAGTGTCTAGTTGTGGAGTTTCCAGTTGTGGAGTTTCTAGTTGTGGAGTTTCTAGTTGTGAAGTCTCTAGTTTTGCAGTTTCTAGTTGTGGAGTTTTTAGTTGCGGAGTTTCTTGTCGTGAAGTTTCTAGTTGTGGAGTTTCTAGTTTTGGAGTTTCTAGTTGTGGAGTTTCTAGTTGTAGTGTCTCCTGTTGCGGAGTTTCTAGTTGCGGAGTTTCTAATTGTGGAGTTTCTAGTTGTGGAGTTTCTAGTTGTGGAGTCTCAAGTTGTGGAGTTTAAGCTTGTGGAGTTTCAAGTTGTGGAGTCTATAGTTGTGGAGTTTCTAGTTGTGAATTTTCTAGTTATGGAGTATCTAGATTGGATTTTCCAGTTGTAGAGTTTCTAGTTGTGGAGCTGCGGAGTCTCTAGTTGTGGAGTTTCTAGTTGCAGAGTCTCTAGTTGTGGAGTTTCAAGTTGTGGAGTCTCTAGATGTGGAGTTTGTAGTTGTCGAGTTTCCAGTTGTGGAGTATCTAAAAGTGGAGCTTCCAGTTGTGGAGTTTCTAGTTGCGGAGTTTCTAGTTGCCGAGTCTCTATTTGTGAAGTTTGTAGTTGGGGAGTTTCTAGTTGTGGAGTTTTTAGTTGTGGAGTCTCTAGTTGCAGAGTTTCTAGTTATGGAGTTTCTAGTTGTGAAGTTTCTGGTTGTGGAGTTTCTAGTTGTGGAGTTTCAAGTTGTGGAGTTTCTAGTTGTGGAGTCTCCAGTTGCGGAGTTTCTAGGTGTGGAGTTTCGAGTTGTGGAGTTTCTAGTTGTGGAGTTTCTAGCTGCGGAGTTTCTAGTTGCAGAGTCTCTAGTTTTGGAATTTCTAGTTGCGAATTCTCTAGTTGAGGAGTCTCTAGTTGTGGAGTTTCTAGTTGCGGAGTGTCTAGTTGTGATGTTTCTAGCCGTTGAATTTCTTTTTGCGGAGTTTTTAAATGCGGAGGTCCTAGTTGCGGAGTTCTATAGTTGCAGAGTCTCTAGTTGTGGAGTTTCTAGTTGTGGAGTGCCTAGTTGTGGAGTTTCAAGTTGTGGAGTTTCTAGTAGAGTTTCGAATCGTGAAGGTTTTAGTTGTGGAGTTTCTATTTGTGGAGTTTCTAGTTTTGGAGTTTCTGGTTGGGGAGTTTCTAGTTGTGGAGTTTCTATTTGTGGAGTTTCTAGTTGTGGAGTCTCAAGTTGTGGAGTTTAAACTTGTGGAGTTTCAAGTTGTGGAGTCTATAGTTGTGGAGTTTCTAGTTGTGGAGTTTCAAGTTGTGGAGTTTCTAGTTGGGGCGTCTCAAGTTGTAGAGTTTCCAATTGTGGAGTTTCCAGTTGTGGAGTTTCTAGTTGTGGAGTTTCTAGTTGTGAAGTCTCTAGTTTTGCAGTTTCTAGTTAAGGAGATTTAGTTGTGGAGTTTCTAGATATGGAATTTATAGTTGCCGAGTCTCTATTTGTGAAGTTTGTAGTTGTGGAGTTTCTAGTTGTGGAGTTTTTAGTTGTGGAGTCTCTAGTTGCAGAGTTTCTAGTTATGGAGTTTCTAGTTGTGAAGTTTCTGGTTGTGGAGTTTCTAGTTGTGGAGTTTCAAGTTGTGGAGTTTCTAGTTGTGGAGTCTCTAGTTGCGGAGTTTCTAGTTGTGGAGTTTCGAGTTGTGGAGTTTCTAGTTGTGGAGTTTCTAGCTGCGGAGTTTCTAGTTGCAGAGTCTCTAGTTTTGGAATTTCTAGTTGCGAATTCTCTAGTTGAGGAGTCTCTAGTTGTGGAGTTTCTAGTTGCGGAGTGTCTAGTTGTGATGTTTCTAGCCGTTGAATTTCTTTTTGCGGAGTTTTTAAATGCGGAGGTCCTAGTTGCGGAGTTCTATAGTTGCAGAGTCTCTAGTTGTGGAGTTTCTAGTTGTGGAGTGCCTAGTTGTGGAGTTTCAAGTTGTGGAGTTTCTAGTAGAGTTTCGAATCGTGAAGGTTTTAGTTGTGGAGTTTCTAGTTGTGGAGTTTCTAGTTTTAGAGTTTCTGGTTGGGGAGTTTCTAGTTGTGGAGTTTCTATTTGTGGAGTTTCTAGTTGTGGAGTCTCAAGTTGTGGAGTTTAAACTTGTGGAGTTTCAAGTTGTGGAGTCTATAGTTGTGGAGTTTCTAGTTGTGGAGTTTCAAGTTGTGGAGTTTCTAGTTGTGGAGTCTCTAGTGGCGGAGTTTCTAGTTGTGGAGTTTCTAGTTTTGGAGTTTCTCGTTGTGGAGTTTCTGGTTGTGGAGCTTCTAGTTGTGGAGTTTCAAGTTGTGGAGTTTCTAGTTGCGGAGTCTCAAGTTGTGGAGTTTCTAGTTGTGGAGTTTCGAGTTGTGGAGTTTCTAGTTGTGGAGTTTCTAGCTGCGGAGTTTCTAGTTGCAGAGTCTCTAGTTTTGGAAATTCTAGTTGCGAATTCTCTAGTTGAGGAGTCTCTAGTTGTAGAGTTTCTAGTTGCGGAGTGTCTAGTTGTGATGTTTCTAGCCGTGGAATTTCTTTTTGCGGAGTTTTTAAATGCGGAGTTCCTAGTTGCGGAGTTCTATAGTTGCAGAGTCTCTAGTTGTGGAGTTTCTAGTTGTGGAGTGCCTAGTTGTGGAGTGCCTAGTTGTGGAGTTTCAAGTTGTGGAGTTTCTAGAAGAGTTTCGAATCGTGAAGGTTTTAGTTGTGGAGTTTCTAGTTGTGGAGTTTCTAGTTTTGGAGTTTCTGGTTGGGGAGTTTCTAGTTGTGGAGTTTCTATTTGTGGAGTTTCTAGTTGTGGAGTCTCAAGTTGTGAAGTTTAAACTTGTGGAGTTTCAAGTTGTGGAGTCTATAGTTGTGGAGTTTCTAGTTGTGGAGTTTCAAGTTGTGGAGTTTCTAGTTTTGGAGTTTCTCGTTGTGGAGGTTCTGGTTGTGGAGCTTCTAGTTGTGGAGTTTCAAGTTGTGGAGTTTCTAGTTGCGGAGTCTCAAGTTGTGGAGTTTCTAGTTGTGGAGTTTCAAGTTGTGGAGTTTTGAGTTGTGGAGTTTCAAGTTGTGGAGTTTCTAGTTGTGGAGTTTCGAGTTGTGGAGTTTCTAGTTGTGGAGTTTCTAGCTGCGGAGTTTCTAGGTGCAGAGTCTTTAGTTTTGGAGTTTCTAGTTGTGAATTCTCTAGTTGAGGAGTCTCTAGTTGTAGAGTTTTTAGTTGTGGAGTTTCCAGTTGTGGAGTTTCAAGTTGTGGAGTTTCTAGTTGCGGCATCTCAAGTTGTGGAGTTTTTAAATGCGTAGTTTCTAGTTGCGGAGTTATCTAGTTGCGCAGTCTCTAGTTGTGGAGTTTCTAGTTGTGTAGTGTCTAGTTGTGGAGTTTCAAGTTGTGGAGTTTCTAGTTGTAGAGTTTTGAATTGTGAAGTTTTTCGTTGTGGAGTTTCTAGTTGTGGAGTTTCTAGTTGCGGATTTTCTAGTTGTGGAGTTTCTAGGTTGGGAGTTTCTAGGTATGGAGTTTCTAGTTGTGGAGTTTCTAGTTGTGGAGTCTCAAGTTGTGGAGTTTCCAGTCGTGGAGTTTTAGTTGTGGACTTTCTAGACATGAAATTTCTTGTAGCCGAGTCTCTATTTGTGGAGTTTGTAGTTTTGTAGTTTCTAGTTGTGAAGTCTCTAGTTGAAGAGTTTCTAGTTGTGAAGTTTGTAGTTGTGGAGTTTATGATTGTGGAGTTTCTGGTTGTGGAGTTTAAAGTTGTGGAGTTTCAAGTTGTGGAGTCTCTAGTTGTGGAGTTTCTAGTTGCGGAGTGTCTAGTTGTGGAGTTTCCAGTTGTGGAGTTTCTAGTTGTGGAGTTTCTAGTTGTGAAGTCTCTAGTTTTGCAGTTTCTAGTTGTGGAGTTTTTAGTTGCGGAGTTTCTTGTCGTGAAGTTTCTAGTTGTGGAGTTTCTAGTTTTGGAGTTTCTAGTTGTGGAGTTTCTAGTTGTAGTGTCTCCTGTTGCGGAGTTTCTAGTTGCGGAGTTTCTAATTGTGGAGTTTCTAGTTGTGGAGTTTCTAGTTGTGGAGTCTCAAGTTGTGGAGTTTAAGCTTGTGGAGTTTCAAGTTGTGGAGTCTATAGTTGTGGAGTTTCTAGTTGTGAATTTTCTAGTTATGGAGTATCTAGATTGGATTTTCCAGTTGTAGAGTTTCTAGTTGTGGAGCTGCGGAGTCTCTAGTTGTGGAGTTTCTAGTTGCAGAGTCTCTAGTTGTGGAGTTTCAAGTTGTGGAGTCTCTAGATGTGGAGTTTGTAGTTGTCGAGTTTCCAGTTGTGGAGTATCTAAAAGTGGAGCTTCCAGTTGTGGAGTTTCTAGTTGCGGAGTTTCTAGTTGCGGAGTCCCTAGTTGTGGAGTTTCTAGTTGTGGAGTTTCTAGTTGTGGAGTTTCAAGTTGCGGAGCCTCAAGCTGTGGAGTTTCTAGTTGTTGAGTTTTTAGTTGTGGAGTTTCTAGTTGTTGAGTTTCTAGTTTGAAGTCTCTAGTTGTAGATTCTCTAGTTGTGGAGTCTCTAGTTTAGGAGTTTCTAGTTGAAGAGTTTTTAGTTGTGGAGTGTCTAGTTGTGGAGTTTCGAATTGTGGAGTTTCGAGTTGTGGAAGTTCGAGTTTTGGAGTTTCTAGTTGGAGTTTTGAGTTGTGGAGTTTCTAGTTGTGGAGTTTCTAGTTGCGGATTCTCTAGCTGTGGATTTTCTAGTTGCGTAACTTAAGGTTGTGAGGTTTCAAGTTGTGGAGTTCCTAGTTGTGGAGTTTCTAGTTGTGGAGTGTCTAGTTCTGTAGTTTTTAGCTGCGGAGTTTCTAGTTGCGGAGCTTTTATTTGTGGAGTTTCTAGCTGCGGAGTTTCTAGTTGCAGAGTCTCTGGTTGTGGAGTTTCTAGTTGCGAATCTCTAGTTGTGGAGTTTCTAGTTGTGGAGTTTCTAGTTGTGTAGTTTCCAGTTGTGGAGTTTTTAGTTCTGGACTTTCTAGACATGAAATTTCTTGTAGCCGAGTCTCTATTTGTGGAGTTCGTAGTTGTGGAGTTTCTAGTTGTGGAGTTTGTAGTTGTGGAGTCTCTAGTTGCAGAGTTTCTAGTTGTGGAGTTTCTAGTTGTGGAGTTTCAAGTTGTGGAGTCTCTAGTTGTGGAGTTTCTAGTTGCGAAGTATCTAGTTGTGGAGTTTCCAGTTGTGCAGTTTCCAGTTGTGGAATTGCGGAGTGTCTGGCTGTGGAGTTTCTAATTGTTGAGTTTCTAGTTGTGGAGATTCAAGTTGTTGAGTCTCTAGTTGTGGAGTTTCTTGTTGTGGAGTTTCCAGATATAGAGTATCTAGTTGTGGAGTTTCCAGATATGGATTATATAGTTGTGGAGTTTCCAGTTGTGGAGTATATAGTTGTGGAGTTTCAAGTTGTGGAGTTTCAAGTTGCGGAGTTTCTAGTTGCGGAGTTTTTAACAGCGGTATTTCTAGTTGTGGAGTTTCAAGTTGCGGAGTCTCAAGTTTTGGAGTTTCCAGTTGTGGAGTTTTTAGTTGTGGAGTTTCTAGTTGTTGAGTTTCTAGTTGTGGAGTTTCAAGTTGTGGAGTTTCTAGTGGCGGAGTCTCAAGTTGTGGAGTTTCTAGCTTTGGAGTTCAAGTTGTGAAGTTTTGAGTTGTGGAGTTTCAAGTTGTGGAGTTTCTAGTTGTGAAGTTTTCAGTTGTGGAGTTTCTAGTTGTGGAGTTTCTACCTGCGGAGTTTCTAGGTGCAGAGTCTCAAGTTGTGGAGTTTCAAGTTGTGGAGTATTGAGTTGTGGAGTTTCAAGTTGTGGAGTTTCATGTTGTGGAGTTTCTAGTTGTTAGGTCTCAAGTTGTGGAGTTTCAAGTTGTGGAGTCTCTAGTTGTGGAGTTTCTATTTGCGGAGTGTCTGGATGTGGAGTTTCCAATTGTGGAGTTTCTAGTTGTGGAGTTTCTAGTTGTGAAGTCTCTAGTTTTGCAGTTTCTAGTTGTGGAGTTTTCCAAAACGAGTATGCGCGTGCGTATTCCGAAACGAGTATTCGCGTGTGCATTCAAAAACCAGTATGCGTGTGCGCATACAAAAACGAGTACGCGCGTGCATGTTCAAAAACGCGTATGCGCGTTCGCGTTCAAAAACGAGTACGCGCGTGCCTATTCAAAAACGAGTATGCGCATGCCTATTCCAAAACGAGAACGCGCGTGCCTATTCAAAAATGAGTATGCGCGTGTCCATTCAAAAACGAGTATGCGCGTGCGCAATCAAAAACGAGTACGCGCATGCCTGTTCAAAAACGAGTATACGCGTGCGCATTCCAAAACGAGTATGCGCGTGTGCATTCGAAAACGAGTATGCGTGTGCGCGTTCAAAAATGAGTATGCGCGTGCTTATTCCAAAACGAGTATGCGCATGTACATTCAAAAACGAGTATGCACGTGCCTATTGCAAAACGAGTATGCGCGCGCAATCGAATACGAGTATGCGTGTGCGCATTCCAAAACGAGTATGCGCGTGCCTATTCCAAAACGTGTATGCGCGTGTGCATTCAAAAACAAGTATGCGCGTGCGCATTCAAAAACGAGTACGCGCATGCCTATTCAAAAACGAGTATGCGCGTGCGCCTTCCCAAACGAGTATGCGGGTGCCTATTTCGAAACGAGTACGCTCGTGCATATTCCAAAACGAATATGCGCGTGCGCATTCCAGAACGAGTATGCGCGTGCGTATTCCGAAACCAGTATGCGCGTGTGCATTCAAAAACGAGTACGCATGTGCATGTTCAAAAACGCGTATGCATGTTCGCATTCAAAAACGAGTACGCACGTGCCTATTCCAAAACGAGTATGGGCGTGCGCATTCCGAAACGAGTATACGCGTGCGCATTCAAAACCAGTGTACGCGTGCGCATTCAAAAACGAGTACGCGCGTGCCTATTCAAAAACGAGCATGCGCGTGTGCATTCAAATACGAGTATGCGTGTGCGCATTCAAAAACCAGTGTGCACGTGCCTATTCCAAAACGAGTACGCGCGTGTGCATTCAAATACGAGTATGCGTGTGCGCATTCCAAAACGAGTATGCGCGTGCCTATTCCAAAACGAGTATGCGCGTGTGCATCCAAAAACGAGTATGCGCGTGCGCATTCAAAAACGAGAACACGCGTGCCTATTCAAAAATGAGTATGCGCGTGTGCATTCAAAAACGAGTGTGCGCGTGCGCAATCAAAAACGAGTACGCGCATGCCTGTTCAAAAACGAGTATACGCGTGCGCATTCCAAAACGAGTATGCGCGTGTGCATTCGAAAACGAGTATGCGTGTGCGCGTTCAAAAATGAGTATGGGCGTGTTTATTCCAAACCGGTATGCGCATGTACATTCAAAAACGAGTATGCACGTGCCCATTGCAAAACGAGTATGCGCGCGCAATCGAATACGAGTATGCGTGTGCGCATTCCAAAACGAGTATGTGCGTTCCTATTCCAAAACGAGTATGCGCGTGTGCATTCAAAAACAAGTATGCACGTGCGCATTCAAAAACGAGTACGCGCATGCCTATTCAAATACGAGTATATGCGTGCGCCTTCCCAAACGAGTATGCGCGTGCCTATTTCGAAACGAGTATGCGCGTGTGCATTCAAAAACGAGTATGCGCGTGTGCATTCAAAAACGAGTATGCGCGTGCCCATTCGAAAACGAGTATGCGCGTGTGCATTCAAAAACGAGTATACGCGTGCGCATTCAAAACGAGTACGCGCGTGCCTATTCAAAAAAAGTATGTGCTGTGCATTCAAAAACGAGTACGGACGTGCCTATTCCAAAAGGAGTATGCGCGTGCGAATTCAAAAACGAGTACGCGCGTGCGCATTCAAAAACGAGTATGCGCTTCGCATTCCAAAACGAGCATGCGCGTGCGCATTCCAAAACGAGTATGCACGTGCGTATTCCGAAACGAGTATGCGCGTGTGCATTCAAAAACGAGTATGGGCGTGTGCATTCAAAACCGAGTATGCGCGTGCGCATTCGAAAACGAGTATGCGTGTGCGCGTTCAAAACTGAGTATGCGCGTGCTTATTCCAAAACGAGTATGCGCATGTACATTCAAAAACGAGTATGCACGTGCCTATTGCAAAACGAGTATGCGCGCGCAATCGAATACGAGTATGCGTGTGCGCATTCCAAAACGAGTGTACGCGTGCGCATTCAAAAACGAGTACGCGCGTGCCTATTCAAAAACAAGTATGTGCGTGTGTATTCAAAAACGAGTACGCACGTGCCTATTCCAAAAGGAGTATGCGCGTGCGAATTCAAAAACGAGTACGCGCGTGCGCATTCAAAAACGAGTATGCGCTTCGCATTCCAAAACGAGCATGCGCGTGCGCATTCAAAAACGAGTACGCATGTGCATGATCAAAAACGCGTATGCGCGTTCGCATTCAAAAACGAGTATGCACGTGCCTATTTCAAAACGAGTATGCGCGTGCGCATTCCAAAACGAGTATGCGCGTGCGTATTCCAAAACGAGTATGCGCGTGTGCACTCAAAAACGAGTATGCGTGTGCGCATTCGAAAACGAGTATGCGCGTGCCTATTCGAAAACGAGTATGCGCGTGCGCATTCCAAAACGAGTATACGCTTGCGCATTCAAAAACGAGTACGCGCGTGCCTATTCAAAAACGAGTATGCGCGTGTGCATTCAAAACGAGTATACGCGTGCGCAATCAAAAAACGAGTACGCGTGTGCATGTTCAAAAACGCGTACGCGCGTTCGCGTTGAAAAACGAGTACGCGTGTGCCTACTCAAAAACGAGTATGCGCGTGTGCATTCAAAACCAGTATACGCGTGTGCATTCAAAAACGAGTACGCTTGTGCATGTTCAAAAACGCGTATGCGCGTTCGCGTTCAAAAACGAGTACGCCCGTGCCTATTCAAAAACGAGTATGCGCGTGCGCCTTCCAAAACGAGTATGCGCGTGCGTATTCCGAAACGAGTATGCGCGTGTGCATTCAAAAACGAGTATGCTCTTGCGCAATCAAAAACGAGTATGCGCGTGCCTATTCGAAAACTAGTATGCGCGTGCGCATTCAAAACGAGTATACGCGTGCGCATTAAAAAACGAGTACGCGTGTGCATGTTCAAAAACGCGTATGCGCGTGCGCATTCAAAAACGAGTACGCGCGTCCCTATTCCGAAAGGAGTATGCGCGTGCGAATTAAAAAACGAGTACGCGCGTGCGCATTCAAAACGAGTACGCGCATGCCTATTCAAAAACTAGTATGCGCGTTCGCCTTCCCAAACGAGTATGCGCGTGCCTATTTCGAAACGAGTATGCGCGTGTGCATTCAAAAACGAGTATGCGCGTGTGCATTCAAAAACGAGTATGCGCGTGTGCATTCAAAAACGAGAATGCGCGTGCCTATTCGAAAACGAGTATACACGTGCGCAGTCAAAAACGAGTGTGCGTGCCTATTCCAAAACGAGTACGCGTGTGTGCATTCAAAAACGAGTATGCGCTTCGCATTCCAAAACGAGCATGCGCGTGCGCATTCCAAAACGAGTATGCGCGTGCGTATTCCGAAACGAGTACGCGCGTGTGCATTCAAATACGAGTATGCGTGTGCGCATTCAAAAACGAGTATGCACGTGCCTATTTCAAAACGAGTACGCGCGTGTGCATTCTATTACGAGTATGCGTGTGCGCATTCAAAAACGAGTAAGTGCGTGCCTATTCCAAAACGAGTATGCGCGTGTGCATTCAAAACGAGTATGCGCGTGTGCATTCAAAAACGAGTACGCGCGTACCTATTCAAAAACGAGTATGCGCGTGTGCATTCAAAAATGAGTATGCACGTGCCTATTGCAAAACGAGTATTCGCGTGCGCAATCAAATACGAGTATACGTGTGCGTATTCAAAAACGAGTATGCGCGTGCCTATTCCAAAACGAGTATGCGCGTGTGCATTCAAAAACAAGTATGCGCGTGCGCATTCAAAAACGAGTACGCGCATGCCTATTCAAAAACGAGTATCCGCGTGCGCCTTCCCAAACGAGTATTCGCGTGCCCATTTCGAAACTAGTATGCGCGTGTGCATTCAAAAAACGAGTATGCGTGTGTGCATTCAAAAACGAGTATGCGCGTGCCTATTTGAAAACGAGTATGCGCGTGCGCATTCTATTACGAGTATGCGTGTGCGCATTCAAAAACGAGTAAGTGCGTGCCTATTCCAAAACGAGTATACGCGTGCGCATTCAAAACGAGTGTACGCGTGCGCAATCAAAAACGAGTACGCGCGTGCCTACTCAAAAATGAGCATGCGCATGCGCATTCCGAAACGAGTATACACGTGCGCAGTCAAAAACGAGTATGCGCGTGCCTATTCAAAAACGAGTATGCGCGTGTGCATTCAAAACGAGTATACCCGTGCGCATTCATAACAAAGTACGCGTGTGCATGTTCAAAAACGCGTATGCGCGTTCGCTTTCAAAAACGAGCACGCACGTGCCTATTCCAAAATGAATATGCGCGTGCGCATTCCGAAACGAGTATGCGCGTGTGCATTCAAAAACGCGTATGCGCGTTCGCATTCAAAAACGAGTACGCACGTGCCTATTCCAAAACGAGTATGCGCGTGCGCATTCCGAAACGAGTATGCGCGTGCGTATTCTGAAACGAGTATGCGCGTGTGCATTCAAAAACGAGTATGCGTGTACGCATTCAAAAACAAGTATGCGCGTGCCTATACGAAAACGAGTATGCGCGTGCGCATTCCGAAACGAGTATACGCGTGCGCATTCAAAAACGAGTATGCGCGTGCCTATTCAAAAACGAGTATGCGTGTGCGCATTCAAAAACGAGTATGCGCGTGCCTATTCGAAAACGAGTATGCGCGTGCGCATTCCGAAACGAGTATATGCGTGCGCATTCAAAAACGAGTACGCGCATGCCCATTCAAAAACGAGTATGCGCGTGTGCATTTAAAACGAGTATACGCGTGTGCATTCAAAAACGAGTACGCGTGTGCATGTTCAAAAACGCGTATGCGCGTTCGCGTTGAAAAACGAGTACGCGCGTGCCTATTGAAAAACGAGTATGCGCGTGCGCCTTCCAAAACGAGTATGCGCGTGCGTATTCCGAAACGAGTATGCGCGTGTGCATTCAAAAACGAGTATGCTTGTGTGCATTCAAAAACGAGTATGCGCTTGCCTATTCGAAAACTAGTATGCGCGTGCGCATTCAAAACGAGTATACGCGTGCGCATTAAAAAAAGAGTACGCGTGTGCATGTTCAAAAACGCGTATGCGCGTGCGCATTCAAAAACGAGTACGCGCGTGCCTATTCCGAAAGGAGTATGCGCGTGCGAATTAAAAAACGAGTACGCGCGTGCGCATTCAAAAACGAGTATGCGCTTCGCATTCCAAAACGAGCATGCGCGTGCGCATTCCAAAACGCGTATGCGCGTGCGCATTCAAAAACGAGTACGCACGTCCCTATTCCGAAAGGAGTATGCGCGTGCGAATTAAAAAACGAGTACGCGCGTGCGCATTCAAAAACGAGTACGCGCATGCCTATTCAAAAACAAGTATGCGCGTGCGCCTTCCCAAACGAGTATGCGCGTGCGCCTTCCCAAACGAGTATGCGCGTGCCTATTTCGAAACGAGTATGCGCGTGTGCATTCAAAAACGAGTATGCGCGTGCCTATTCGAAAACGAGTATACACGTGCGCAGTCCAAAACGAGTATGCGCGTGCCTATTCCAAAACGAGTATGCGTGTGTGCATTCAAAAACGAGTATGCGCTTCGCATTCCAAAACGAGTATGCGCGTGCGTATTCCGAAACGAGTATGCGCGTGTGCATTCAAAAACGAGTATGGGCGTGTGCGTTCAAAACCGAGTATGCGCGTGCGCATTCAAATGCTTATACGCGTGCGCATTCAAAAACGAGTACGCGTGTGCCTGTTCAAAAACGCGTATGCGCGTGCGCATTGAAAAACGAGTATGCACGTGCCTATTTCAAAACGAGTATGCGCGTGTGCATTGAAATACGAGTATGCGTGTGCGCATTCAAAAACGAGTATTCACGTGCCTATTTCAAAACGAGTACGCGCGTATGCATTCTATTACGAGTATGCGTGTGCGCATTCAAAAACGAGTATGTGCGTGCCTATTCCAAAACGAGTATGCGCGTGTGCATTCAAAACGAGTATGCGCGTGCGCATTCAAAAACGAGTACGCGCGTGCCTATTCAAAAACGAGTATGCGCGTGTGCATTCAAAAACGAGTATGCACGTGCCTATTGCAAAACGAGTATGCGCGTGCGCAATCAAATACGAGTATACGTGTGCGTATTCAAAAACGAGTATGCGCGTGCCTATTCCAAAACGAGTATGCGCGTGTGCATTCAAAAACAAGTAGGCGCGTGCGCATTCAAAAACGAGTACGCGCATGCCTATTCAAAAACGACTATCCGCGTGCGCCTTCCCAAACGAGTATTCGCGTGCCCATTTCGAAACTAGTATGCGCGTGTGCATTCAAAAAACGAGTATGCGTGTGTGCATTCAAAAACGAGTATGCGCGTGCCTATTTGAAAACGAGTATGCGCGTGCGCATTCTATTACGAGTATGCGTGTGCGCATTCAAAAACGAGTAAGTGCGTGCCTATTCCAAAACGAGTATACGCGTGCGCATTCAAAACGAGTGTACGCGTGCGCAATCAAAAACGAGTACGCGCGTGCCTACTCAAAAATGAGCATGCGCATGCGCATTCCGAAACGAGTATACACGTGCGCAGTCAAAAACGAGTATGCGCGTGCCTATTCAAAAACGAGTATGCGCGTGTGCATTCAAAATGAGTATACCCGTGCGCATTCATAACAAAGTACGCGTGTGCATGTTCAAAAACGCGTATGCGCGTTCGCTTTCAAAAACGAGCACGCACGTGCCTATTCCAAAACGAGTATGCGCGTGCGCATTCCGAAACGAGTATGCGCGTGCGTATTCTGAAACGAGTATGCGCGTGTGCATTCAAAAACGAGTATGCGTGTACGCATTCAAAAACAAGTATGCGCGTGCCTATACGAAAACGAGTATGCGCGTGCGCATTCCGAAACGAGTATACGCGTGCGCATTCAAAAACGAGTATGCGCGTGCCTATTCAAAAACGAGTATGCGTGTGCGCATTCAAAAACGAGTATGCGCGTGCCTATTCGAAAACGAGTATGCGCGTGCGCATTCCGAAACGAGTATATGCGTGCGCATTCAAAAACGAGTACGCGCATGCCCATTCAAAAACGAGTATGCGCGTGTGCATTTAAAACGAGTATACGCGTGTGCATTCAAAAACGAGTACGCGTGTGCATGTTCAAAAACGCGTATGCGCGTTCGCGTTGAAAAACGAGTACGCGCGTGCCTATTGAAAAACGAGTATGCGCGTGCGCCTTCCAAAACGAGTATGCGCGTGCGTATTCCGAAACGAGTATGCGCGTGTGCATTCAAAAACGAGTATGCTTGTGTGCATTCAAAAACAAGTATGCGCTTGCCTATTCGAAAACTAGTATGCGCGTGCGCATTCAAAACGAGTATACGCGTGCGCATTAAAAAACGAGTACGCGTGTGCATGTTCAAAAACGCGTATGCGCGTGCGCATTCAAAAACGAGTAGGCGCGTGCCTATTCCGAAAGGAGTATGCGCGTGCGAATTAAAAAACGAGTACGCGCGTGCGCATTCAAAAACGAGTATGCGCTTCGCATTCCAAAACGAGCATGCGCGTGCGCATTCCAAAACGCGTATGCGCGTGCGCATTCAAAAACGAGTACGCGCGTCCCTATTCCGAAAGGAGTATGCGCATGCGAATTAAAAAACGAGTACGCGCGTGCGCATTCAAAAACGAGTACGCGCATGCCTATTCAAAAACAAGTATGCGCGTGCGCCTTCCCAAACGAGTATGCGCGTGCGCCTTCCCAAACGAGTATGCGCGTGCCTATTTCGAAACGAGTATGCGCGTGTGCATTCAAAAACGAGTATGCGCGTGCCTATTCGAAAGCGAGTATACACGTGCGCAGTCCAAAACGAGTATGCGCGTGCCTATTCCAAAACGAGTATGCGTGTGTGCATTCAAAAACGAGTATGCGCTTCGCATTCCAAAACGAGTATGCGCGTGCGTATTCCGAAACGAGTATGCGCGTGTGCATTCAAAAACGAGTATGGGCGTGTGCGTTCAAAACCGAGTATGCGCGTGCGCATTCAAATGCTTATACGCGTGCGCATTCAAAAACCAGTACGCGTGTGCCTGTTTAAAAACGCGTATGCGCGTGCGCATTGAAAAACGAGTATGCACGTGCCTATTTCAAAACGAGTATGCGCGTGTGCATTGAAATACGAGTATGCGTGTGCGCATTCAAAAACGAGTATTCACGTGCCTATTTCAAAACGAGTACGCGCGTATGCATTCTATTACGAGTATGCGTGTGCGCATTCAAAAACGAGTATGTGCGTGCCTATTCCAAAACGAGTATGCGCGTGTGCATTCAAAACGAGTATGCGCGTGCGCATTCAAAAACGAGTACGCGCGTGCCTATTCAAAAACGAGTATGCGCGTGTGCATTCAAAAACGAGTATGCACGTGCCTATTGCAAAACGAGTATGCGCGTGCGCAATCAAATACGAGTATACGTGTGCGTATTCAAAAACGAGTATGCGCGTGCCTATTCCAAAACGAGTATGCGCGTGTGCATTCAAAAACAAGTAGGCGCGTGCGCATTCAAAAACGAGTACGCGCATGCCTATTCAAAAACGACTATCCGCGTGCGCCTTCCCAAACGAGTATTCGCGTGCCCATTTCGAAACTAGTATGCGCGTGTGCATTCAAAAAACGAGTATGCGTGTGTGCATTCAAAAACGAGTATGCGCGTGCCTATTTGAAAACGAGTATGCGCGTGCGCATTCTATTACGAGTATGCGTGTGCGCATTCAAAAACGAGTAAGTGCGTGCCTATTCCAAAACGAGTATACGCGTGCGCATTCAAAACGAGTGTACGCGTGCGCAATCAAAAACGAGTACGCGCGTGCCTACTCAAAAATGAGCATGCGCATGCGCATTCCGAAACGAGTATACACGTGCGCAGTCAAAAACGAGTATGCGCGTGCCTATTCAAAAACGAGTATGCGCGTGTGCATTCAAAATGAGTATACCCGTGCGCATTCATAACAAAGTACGCGTGTGCATGTTCAAAAACGCGTATGCGCGTTCGCTTTCAAAAACGAGCACGCACGTGCCTATTCCAAAACGAGTATGCGCGTGCGCATTCCGAAACGAGTATGCGCGTGCGTATTCTGAAACGAGTATGCGCGTGTGCATTCAAAAACGAGTATGCGTGTACGCATTCAAAAACAAGTATGCGCGTGCCTATACGAAAACGAGTATGCGCGTGCGCATTCCGAAACGAGTATACGCGTGCGCATTCAAAAACGAGTATGCGCGTGCCTATTCAAAAACGAGTATGCGTGTGCGCATTCAAAAACGAGTATGCGCGTGCCTATTCGAAAACGAGTATGCGCGTGCGCATTCCGAAACGAGTATATGCGTGCGCATTCAAAAACGAGTACGCGCATGCCCATTCAAAAACGAGTATGCGCGTGTGCATTTAAAACGAGTATACGCGTGTGCATTCAAAAACGAGTACGCGTGTGCATGTTCAAAAACGCGTATGCGCGTTCGCGTTGAAAAACGAGTACGCGCGTGCCTATTGAAAAACGAGTATGCGCGTGCGCCTTCCAAAACGAGTATGCGCGTGCGTATTCCGAAACGAGTATGCGCGTGTGCATTCAAAAACGAGTATGCTTGTGTGCATTCAAAAACAAGTATGCGCTTGCCTATTCGAAAACTAGTATGCGCGTGCGCATTCAAAACGAGTATACGCGTGCGCATTAAAAAACGAGTACGCGTGTGCATGTTCAAAAACGCGTATGCGCGTGCGCATTCAAAAACGAGTAGGCGCGTGCCTATTCCGAAAGGAGTATGCGCGTGCGAATTAAAAAACGAGTACGCGCGTGCGCATTCAAAAACGAGTATGCGCTTCGCATTCCAAAACGAGCATGCGCGTGCGCATTCCAAAACGCGTATGCGCGTGCGCATTCAAAAACGAGTACGCGCGTCCCTATTCCGAAAGGAGTATGCGCATGCGAATTAAAAAACGAGTACGCGCGTGCGCATTCAAAAACGAGTACGCGCATGCCTATTCAAAAACAAGTATGCGCGTGCGCCTTCCCAAACGAGTATGCGCGTGCGCCTTCCCAAACGAGTATGCGCGTGCCTATTTCGAAACGAGTATGCGCGTGTGCATTCAAAAACGAGTATGCGCGTGCCTATTCGAAAGCGAGTATACACGTGCGCAGTCCAAAACGAGTATGCGCGTGCCTATTCCAAAACGAGTATGCGTGTGTGCATTCAAAAACGAGTATGCGCTTCGCATTCCAAAACGAGTATGCGCGTGCGTATTCCGAAACGAGTATGCGCGTGTGCATTCAAAAACGAGTATGGGCGTGTGCGTTCAAAACCGAGTATGCGCGTGCGCATTCAAATGCTTATACGCGTGCGCATTCAAAAACCAGTACGCGTGTGCCTGTTTAAAAACGCGTATGCGCGTGCGCATTGAAAAACGAGTATGCACGTGCCTATTTCAAAACGAGTATGCGCGTGTGCATTGAAATACGAGTATGCGTGTGCGCATTCAAAAACCAGTATGCACGTGCCTATTTCAAAACGAGTACGCGCGTATGCATTCTATTACGAGTATGCGTGTGCGCATTCAAAACGAGTATGTGCGTGCCTATTCCAAAACGAGTATGCGCGTGTGCATTCAAAACGAGTATGCGCGTGCGCATTCAAAAACGATTACGCGCGTGCCTATTCAAAAACGAGTATGCGCGTGTGCATTCAAAAACGAGTATGCACGTGCCTATTGCAAAACGAGTATGCGCGTGCGCAATCAAATACGAGTATACGTGTGCGTATTCAAAAACGAGTATGCGCGTGCCTATTCCAAAACGAGTATGCGCGTGTGCATTCAAAAACAAGTATGCGCGTGCGCATTCAAAAACGAGTACGCGCATGCCTATTCAAAAACGACTATCCGCGTGCGCCTTCCCAAACGAGTATTCGCGTGCCTATTTCGAAACTAGTAAGCGCGTGTGCATTCAAAAAACGAGTATGCGTGTGTGCATTCAAAAACGAGTATGCGCGGGCCTATTCGAAAACGAGTATGCGCGTGTGCATTCAAAAACGAGTATACGCGTGCGCATTCAAAACGAGTGTACGCGTGCGCAATCAAAAACGAGTACGCGCGTGCCTTTTCAAAAACGAGCACGCACGTGCCTATTCCAAAATGAATATGCGCGTGCGCATTCCGAAACGAGTATGCGCGTGCGCATTCAAAAACGCGTATGCGCGTTCGCATTCAAAAACGAGTACGCACGTGCCTATTCCAAAACGACCCAGGCATCACAGAAGGTTCGCCCAATATTGGGGATAGATCGGCATTGCCTGGCCCATTAACGGCCCAGTTTTCACAACGTACCGCCAAGATTGGCTATGCCAGCCAAATAGAACGGCGACGTTGGACCAGCGTTGACAACGTACCCCCAATATTGGTTTCACCAGCCGAATAGAACGGCTATGTTGGACCAGCATTAACAACATTCCGCCAATAATGGCTGTGCCAGTCTATTAGATTGGTTATATTGGGCCAGCTTTCAGAACTTTCCGCCCATATAGGCTGTGCCGGCGTATTAGAACGGACACATCAGGCCAGGTTGTACAAGCAGCAGCCAATATGGGCGGAGCCATCCAATAAGACCGGCATTATTGGCCCGCCGTTTGAACGTTATTGCCGGCGTCAGCTGAAAAGTTAACATCACGATGTCATAATATTAGAATATGAGCCAATTTCTGCGTGTGCTGCTTTTTGGCGCTGTTCTGGCCCAATTCACGCGCCGATTTTTCAGGTTGGAGAGAGAGTAATATATGTGCCGGGCACAGTATTAGAACTATCTTTTCGTCATTAAACCATGCCCCGCCACGGCGGTCTAGTGGCTAAGGTACTCGGCTGCTGACCCGCAGGTCGCGGGTTCGAATCCCGGCTGCGGCGGCTGCATTTCCGATGGAGGCGGAAATGTTGTAGACCCGTGTGCTCAGATTTCGGTGCACGTTAAAGAACCCCAGGTGGTCGAAATATCCGGAGCCCTCCACAACGGCGTCTCTCATAATCATATGGTGGTTTTGGGACGTTAAACCCCACATATCAATCAATCAATCATTAAACCATGCACAGCTCGTTGAAGTGCATAATCGTTGGTTGAAGTTGTGCAAGGTAGACTTTTTAAGTGAGAAAAAATTACCGATCAAGTTTCTCTGTCAGACGTGACGTCCGATGCGGTGCTATCCGTACGTATGACGAAGCTGCTGCGGATACCGCTGTCTTACGCATGCATGTAGACGTCGAATATCTCACGCAAATCTTATCGTATCATGTGTCGGGCTAGCTATCTACGCGACCTATTCGAATCTGTTTTGCGTTCACAGCACAGTACGGTTAACGGCACTTGCTGCTGCTTGACGTGTGGGAAGAGCGGGGGTCGTCAGTTGCGTTATGGTGACTGAATCATACAACATATGCAGTTGCCGTGATATAACACACAGACACACGTGCGCACGCACGCACGCGCTATATTCATGCAACGACCACACGAATTCCCAACAACATCGCAGCGAACGGTTGGTAAGGTGTTGCGGAGTGTGTGGGCGTCGTAGGGCACCCTGTCGGTGCCCAGCTCGTTGCGAACGCGAATTTCGGCATGGAACGCATCTTTTTTATGTACTTTTTTTACGTGTGCCCAAAACGGTAGGCTGCGCGATACGAGAAGTATGACACACAAAAAAAGAAGAAACGTAAATGCATAGGGCAAATCGTTAATAACAAAAAAAACACGCACGCTCACGCCACTGCGAGCTTGCGTGTTTTTCTGTTATTAACGAAGCACATGTGCTTCCATAAAACATGACAGCCAAGACTGATGAAGTATTCATTTACATACAAATTACTATGAGTTGCTGAAACTCACGCAAAAGAACATAATTTTCTTCCTTGGATATTGATCGAGTGCCTTGGAATTATGCTATGTGAATTTGACACGTCAACAGTGCATTATGATTCCCACCATAAGGGGCCACAATCTTGGCAAGTAATAGAAGTACTCTTCCCACCTGAGGTGCACCTAATGTAAAGAGGCCTTGTTTCTCAAGTTAGCAATATATATTATATATATATATATATACATATATATATATATAACCACTAGAAAAATATACCAGGTGTAACCAGAAAAAGGTGCACCTGCAGTTTTAAAGTTTAAAAGAAGCAATGACATGCCAACCATCCAAAATAGAACGCCCGAGAAAGAAGCATCAATCAGTATTACAGCAGCTAAAAGCCTGCTAACAGCTGAAGGTAGTCATGCTGCTCTTCCATTCAAGTATAGTGTACACTGAGAAAAGATACTGAAGATACACCATCAGCAAATGACAAAAGCAATACAGACAGAGCCTTCTCTTATAATACAAAAAGTCTTTAGCTGAGGAGGCAAATAAGTCATTGGCACACAATAAGTGCACAAAAAAAAAGCTGTCGCACGAGGCTGTCAGCGCTTAGACAACACAGGCAAAAATACAGTAGACTGAAGAAGGGAAAACCCATAGCAAAAGTTACCATACTCCTGAGTTCTTGCTTTGCGTGCAAATGAAGCTAGCGTGAAGTTGAACACTACATTAAAGCACAACAATCAAAATCTGGAAGTCAATGCTTTAGGAATAATACAAAGTACTGAAGAAGCATGCAAAGAGCATTCCTGTGAAGGCAAATATAAAAAAAGACTGAAAGCTCTGTGGCCCTGAACAAGACAACACCACAACCAATCGAAGAGCCGTTAGGACACACCAGTGGTTCTGGCCAACACTAAAAAGTCACAAAAACATACCTTTGATGCCTTTTTTACAAGAGAACTTCAAAAGAAATGTGCATACACCAATGCCAGAAGTATCGATGAAAGCTATTACTCATATTCAGAGAGAGAGAGAGAGAGAGAAAATTTTAATGCGGAAAGGCAGGGAGGTTAACCAGAAAACATATCCGGTTTGCTACCCTGCACTGGGGAAAGGGTAAGGGGAAAGGGAGGAAGAGAAGCACAAACACACATACACACACTCGCACACAGTAGTGTCACAATCGTTCTACGAGGCGGGTCGCTCGCAGAAACTTCATCAGCGCCTTCGTTGCTTTCTGGCGTGAAGCTCGATCTTTCCGACATTCCAAGATTGACTGCTCAGAAAATGGCTGGTCGTCGAGGCGAGCAAACACTGCTGAGAGGGACTGTCGCTGAGAGCTGTACTGGGGGCACTGACATAAAATATGTTCAATTGTTTCGTCATTGTCGCAATGGTCGCATGTAGCGCTGTCTCTCATTCCGATGCGGCAGGCAAAAGCGTTCGTGAAAGACACCCCAAGCCACATACGGCAGAGAAGGGTCGTCTCGGATCGGGGTAGGCCAGATGGAATAGTAAGTCGTAGGCATGGGTCCAGGCGGTGAAGACGGGTGTGGAGAAAACCGGGCGTATTCCGCATAGACCTTGCGACATCCTGCGCAAGCGTATTAATCTTTGCTGCTGCGTCGCTTCTTGATAGTGGAATGGGTTCCATCACTCCATTTTCGTGAGCATTCTTAGCTGCATTGTCGGCATGCTCGTTACCGATGATGCCGCAATGGCCTGGTAACCACTGAAAAGATATGTCATGTCCTTCGTCTATTAGGTGATGGTACAGTTGTCGTATTTCGAGCGCCAATTGATCTTGAGGTCCACGACGTAGAGTATTGTGTAGACATTGGAGAGCTGGTTTCGAATCAGTAAAAATGCTCCATTTTTGTGGTGTCTCTTGGTCAATCCTGCGGAGTGCGCTGCGGAGTGCCGCGAGCTCCACGGCTGTCGATGTCGTCTTGTGTGACGTTCTGAACTGGATGGTTTCGGCTCTTGCTGGGAAGATCACAGCTCCTGCAGATCCTCCAACAGTTGTCGAGCCATCCGTGTAAAGTTTGACACGATCTTTGTATTCTTCGTGTAGCATGAGTAGAATCATCTGCTTTAAAGCTGGCGCCGAGAGCTCCGCCTTCTTGCGAATCCCCGGCACTGTCAAGCGCAGTTTTGGTCGGTCCAAGCACCAAGGAGGTGTTAGTATCTGTTCCGGAGGTGTGTAGACTGTTGGAAGGCACTCACGGAAAGTCAATACTCTCTTACAGAAGGAGGCACTCGGTCGATCTTCTGGAAGCGAAGCTAGGTGGTGGGCAGGGGCGCGAGCAAGGTGTCTAATATGAGCTCTAAGCACCTCCAAAGTAATGTGCACTGTGGCCGGATAATCTTTGGCGATTGCGATGGTTTCCGCTGTTGATGTACAGCGTGGTAATCGAAGACAAACTCTGAGTGCCTGGCCCTGGGCGTTTTCTATTGTGCGTATACTGCTTTTGCAAGCGTTCGTCAGAACCGGCAAGCTATACCGCAGGTACCCCAGAAACAGCGTTTTGTACAAATGCAACATCGCGTGCACTGATGTGCCCCACGTTTTGCCTCCGAGGAACTTGAAAAGTTGTGCGATGGCCGTTAGGCGCTTCTTTAGAGTGGCCACATGGGGACTCCAGCAGAGATTTCGATCGATCGTGACCCCCAAAAACCTGTGGGTCCTGGCGTAGCAGACACTGTGTCCATTGATGGCGATGGGATATGACGTCATTGCCTTCCGCGTGAACGCGACCAGCGCCGATTTCTCAGGAGAAATCTCGAGGCCTTGTTCTCTAAGGTACGCCGATATTGAATTCGCTGCTTTCTGGAGTCTCGCACGTACCTGAGGACGTGTTACACCTGATGTCCAGGCACAAATATCATCTGCATAGAGAGATATCTGCACGGAATCTGGTATGCGTTCAACGAGACCGATCAGAACCAGGTTGAACAGTGTGGGGCTCAATACACCACCTTGAGGAACACCACGGTGTGTATAATGTTCAGAAGTCGGCCCATCATCAGTTTGCATAAACAATGATCTCATATGTAGGTAGCATTGGATCCAGCGGTACACTCGCCCACCCAAACCAACTGACTCGAGGGCGTCAAGTATGGCTTCGTGAGAAACATTGTCATATGCTCCTTTGACATCTAAAAATAGTGCGACAGATAACCGTCTGCTCATTTTCTGGTGTTGTACGTAGGTCACCAGGTCAATGACATTGTCAATGGAGCTCCGAAGACGACGAAAACCGGCCATGGCGTCTGGATATATTCTATGGCGTTCTAGGAACCACTCGAGTCTGGCAAGGATCATTCGCTCCATCAGCTTCCCTACGCAACTAGCCAGCGCTATTGGGCGGTATGATGTCAGCTCTAGAGGCGATTTTCCAGGTTTGAGAAGTGCAACCAACCGGCTTGTTTTCCACTCTCTGGGGACCGTTCCATCTCTCCAAGACTCATTGAATACTTCCAGCAAAGCACTTCGTGCTCGATCACCGAGATTGCATAATAGGCGGTATGATATGCCATCCGGCCCAGGCGATGACAATCGATTGCATGAAGCAAGAGCCACATTCAGTTCTTCCATTGAAAAAGGCAGGTCCAGGTGCGGGTCAAGGGAATGTGGCGTGTAATGAGCAGTAAGGGCTTCTGTGCAATTTGGTGGGCCCGCAATCTTCCTACAAAAATCTTCCGCTACCTCGATATCCCTTCTATTTTGGAAAAGGGCCAAGGCTTTAAACGGAAAACGTTGTTGGGGAAATGTGCGTAGGCCTCGCACGGTTCGCCATATTTGAGAAAGCGGTTTGCGAGGGTCTAGACTCGCGCAAAATTTCGCCCACCGTTGAAACTCCAGTTTGTCTATACGACGCTGGATCTTCTTTTGCATGCGCCTGGCCATCCGTAGATCTTGAATGGATTTTGTGCGTCGATATCTACGCTCCGCACGCCGACGAGTCGCACGGAGTCGCTCTAACTCCATGTCCGTTTCTGAGGGCCTTGAAGAATATGCCAGCGTGCGCATCGCACTCTGCGCTGCTTGTTTGATCGCTTGCTCAATGTCAGAGGTTAAGCCTTTTTCACAAGCGTGTTCAATGTTGGTTTTGAATGCTGAAAGATCGATCTTCCGTACGGTTTTCGGCGGGTGGTCGCTAGCAAAGCCTTCGATGGTGAGATAACTGGGGATGTGATCGCTACCATGTGTCTCGATGTCTAAAAACCACTTAACGCTTGTGGCGAAGCGACGTGACACGAACGTCAAGTCCAAACAGCTGCTGTACGTTGATCCTCGCAGAAATGTAGGGCTCCCATCATTAAGTAGAGACAGTTCATGAGTCGATACAAATGAAGCCAGCCTCCGGCCCGTGGTATTGACTTTTGAACTTCCCCAGATTGGGTGGTGGGCGTTGAAGTCTCCTATAATTATCCACGGATCCGGGACGCTCGAAAGAATGTCATCCAGTCTTTGGCAATCAAAACGGGCTGAGGGAGATAAGTAGACACCTATTAATGTGAAGGTGAGGGTTTTCTGCTTTACAGTCAGGCAAACATATTGGTTCTCATCATGAGGCGACACAGGTTGAATGATGTAGGTAAGCTCCCGACGAATATACACAATGACCTTGCTGCTTTCGTTTCGGGTTTTGGACGGGATTGATTCGTAGCCAGATAGCCTGATCGGGTTTGATAATTTCGGTTCACATATTACGATGATTGGGAAAAGGTTAGAAAACACGTACTGACGAAAATCGGAAATCCGTGATCTAAGTCCTCTTGCGTTCCACTGGATGACTGATGCTTCTCTGACGTCTTTGCGGAACGATTGTTGATCTCCTGCCATGACTCTACGCGAGGGAGGCGAGGACTGGGCTCAGCGCGTCCAACACCTGTAACCCGCTTCGAGCGGTTGGAGTTCCCAGGCTTCTTAGTATGTCTGCCATGACAGCGACGAGGGATCGTAACATCGGGATGATCTGTCGATCGACCCTTGACACATCCTCAACGGAAGTAGACTCGGTGTAAGGTAAAGGGCGGCGAGGCCTCGCAGGAGGCTCCTTTGCAGGCTGTGTACGCGGAAGCGTAGGCCACTCATCCGCAGCTGTGAGCTTCTCCACTTCTTTTCGCTTCGTGCTTACTACTTCACTCGTGCTCGGAGGAAATGGGTTATGCGCAACACTCTGTCCTCCACGCCTCCGTCGGCGACTACGTCGCCGCCGTACCCTTTCAGCAGCCTCTCTGTGGGTTGAATTGTCCCTAACCATTTGTTTGATAATGGCGATTTCCTTCTTAATCCGAGGGCATTCCTTGGATGCAGCATCATGCGGACCATCACAGTTTCTGCACTTCAGACTTGTTGCCCGACATGCGTCTGCAGTGTGCGGCTCAGCGCATCGGGGGCATACTGTGGTGTTTGTACATACACTCTTGATGTGACCAATTTTCATGCAGTTATGGCACTGGAGTGGTTTAGGGACAAATGGTCGAACAGGATGTCGGAAGTGTCCCACTTTGACATGCGACGGAATGGAATCTCCTTTGAACATTATCTTTACACATCGGGTGTTTCCGAGGCGAAGTACATTCGCGATGAGAACTCCTTCGTTCGCTGGTTTTATGAGAGTTGGGAGGTCCGAGTTTGCTATGGCCAAATCAATGTCGTAGATTACTCCCGCCGTGCAGGCACCGTCCATTGGAATAACCGGTCTTACTTTGATGCCTCCCAAATCTGATACTCTGCGAAGCTTGTCTATGGCGCTGGCAGTCATTGTGTCCACAGCTAGAATATTCTTCCGCGTGTTCACCCGGATATCCTTAATGTCGTTTGGTGCTACCCCCTCAAAGTACATAGAGAGAGCTTGCCTGTTGACTGCTCGAAGGCTGATGGTGGAGTCCTCGGGCATGAAGAGGATGGTGTGCGGCCAGCATTCTCCTTTTGACTGAGACGTTAATGTCCCTGCTGGTGAAGACGACTTGATACTTCTTCTTTTGGCCTTCCTGCTTCTCACGGTCTCGAAGTCGTCATCCGACGAGTCGTCGCCAGTGGCCGAGTACAGTTCTGTGTCCTCGCTGGTGCTCGAACAGGTGCTTCGTTTCCGCGACGAGCTTGCCAAAAGTGGTCTATGGTAGGACATAGCCGCAGAAGGCTCCACGTCCACAGCCATGATGCAGTGACTATCACCGTTGGCCTCACTGGTTCTGGGCCAGGCGCGCTGATTTACCGAGGAGCTCGCCATAGCAGACCTCTATGGCATCACCTTACCTACATCATTCAACCTGTGTCGCCTCATGATGAGAACCAATATGTTTGCCTGACTGTAAAGCAGAAAACCCTCACCTTCACATTAATAGGTGTCTACTTATCTCCCTCAGCCCGTTTTGATTGCCAAAGACCTTTCCGCCGCACTCATATTCAGCTCTTCATTGAAACACTGACAGAAGATACTTGTACCTGGATGCTTAATTACTTTGGTACAACTCAAGAGCGTCGACGCCAAGTGGCAAAAAAATTATGATGGAAGACTACAATGTGATCAAATGCACATGTCAACCACCAACCAAGGTCCTATGCTAGAGTTAATATCGCAAAAAGTCTTGAACGCCTAATGTCACTGGCTCATACTCAGCGTTCTCAATCAAAATCTTGACCTCCCACACAGCATATTATTTCAGCAACCTGCCACCTCTCACCATGTCATGAAACAAGCTCGAGTATACACAAACCCTCCTCACCGTTAGGTAGTTAGATAGCTCCACTAGTGCTTCACTCTCGGAACACATAGACCAGGGCCGTAACTAGACGGGTAGTGAGGAGGTTCTGAGCCCCTGAAGTATTTTCATGCTCTGACTTTTCGTCAACAATAGCTTAATCTGGGCAAGTTGGTTCATCGTGGTTGTGTTCTAGTAACAGTGAGAGAAGTTCAGGAAGAGACAAAAAGGACAGGAAAGAGTGCTGACTGCCAACTAAATTTTATTGAAGGTACTACGCCCACTTTTTTACAGAGTACAAAAACAGTGCTCATGCACAACGACACATGTGAGACCATGATAATATAATCTTAACTGAGAAAAGAATACTCTCTCTCCGAATGGATGAGTGAAGGTATACTGATGCACTGATCCATGCCCTTCCTGACAAGAAAATGCTTTCACAGTCTCTTTCATTTCTAGTTCTTGCTTTTTTCAAAAACAGTGTTTTATGAAACATAGAACTGCACTTACATTCTTTACAGTGTATGGTCATGCGACTACCATAGCCATTCTTAACATTTTAAGCATGCTGTCTTGCTCAAACATTGAGGCATTGCCCAGTTTGTCTTATGTTTACGTTTCCACGTGTCAATAGTATCTCACACACAACATTATATTGGCATTCAGTATACCTATTCTCGTGACGAATGGTGAAATAATGGCTATTCCTGTTGCTTTTTAGTACACACACTTTTGAAAACTTGCAAGGGGTGGAAAATAACAAATAAAATCATATCGGCTCGCTATTTTCTTTATATTGTGAAACCCCTTATGTACGTACGGTATAGCATGCAAAGATCTTTGGTCATTCTGTTTTTATTTTGGTCCTGTTTTGTTTAACTTGACTTTCTGCAGGAGGGTTTAGCACACGGGTGTGATGGTGCTGTTGGGATATCCAGCATCCTTTAGTCTTTTAATCTGGTTTTTAAGGCTTACCTCATCCTTGTGCTCACATGACTTCTGAAGGGTGGCCTCAATGCACGTGGTGGCAATTCCTCTGTGTAAATTGTGTAAATGTGTAATTATGTGGTATGATGTACTAAAAAAGATGTCCCAAGAATGAGAATAAGTGACAGTAGTCAAAGTTTTTGTCACTGCCTTTATACAAATACCAGTTTATTTGTTGCCTCCTGCAGTATTTTAGGGCCTCTTATATAGATAGGATGTTTTCTCACTTTTATTACATTTTTGTATTGATGATGCCATATGCTCAGGAGGTAGAATGTCGTTATGTTCTTTCTGATAACTTCTAGCTTCTGAGCAAAGATAATGTTTCAGAAAAACGAAAAAAGGCTAGCATAATATTAAGACATGGGAAGAAAGCAGAGTTTATCAAAAATAAATGCATTAGTTGGGAATGAGAAAAAAAATGGATGACAGGTCAGTAATGTCAATTAATTTATATTAGGAGACATGAAATGTAGCAGAGGGTGGCAGGTGATTAGTTCCAATGAGATCGAAAAATTATCAGCCATAATATGAAATTGGCTCATACAGGACAGGGAACATTCATTGGGCTTCCACCCTGCAGTGGACATAATATAGGCTTAACGCTAACAATGAGCAAAGTCTGTGAAATTAATGCTCCATGAAATGAGCAGTACTGCACAGATTGCTGTGCTAGACTTCCCATTTTGCATGTTTTTACCAGCTTATCCTGCTCGCTGTTCAGACACAAAGCTTCACCAGAAAAACAATGTTATACTTGGTGAGGATAATGCCAGTGAATGCAGTGTTTTATCTAGACCTTTCTTTGCTTATTTCCTCCTCCAAACTATGCGATTTTTCTTGGAAATGTTCTGCTTACAGCACACCAACCAATCAAGTGAAACAACTTTATTGGGGTCCTGCAGGACGTGCCCTAGTATGCAATCACCATTTCACTTCACGTTACAACATACTGGCGGTAAAAATATTCTCTGGCAGGGTACAGAAGTGCATGCACTGAGCTAGCTTGTGCAGCGCGGTCTATTCCAGAAAGCTGAACCTATGTTTGGTACAGAATTTTGTAACCACACGATGCTTGCACAGATTAAATGTGGCCACACATAGCAACTTCTGAGCTTTTTTATGAAATGATCTCGCAGTATCTGAAAACATTTGTTTTTTTGTTTACTTCATAGTTCCCAGTGAAATATTTCTCTTGTTCCTCTCATTGAATAATGGCATTTGGTGTGACTAAGGTGTTCCTAATGCCTCACTATGAGATCAGAAAAACGATTCTCCTTGAAATTGCTTCACAAGCATTTCCTAAGATATTGAATGACACTGCTTGCACATGTACAAACATTTGCTAGTTTTATTGAGGGTTGATGATAAAGGGAATCAGTTGGTGCATCCAAGCCGGACAGAGATTGACTGGCCCTGAAAAGGGCCGTTTAGTTATATATCTTGCAGCTTGTTCCAGGTAGACAGGGCTTCATTCTGTAGAAATGGTAACTCATCACACTGGTTCCCCAGCATGAAGAACATAACTTGATGCTAACACTGACTCAGATGTTCTGAAATGTCATAGAGGGTACATGAAGGCTGGGTACATGAAGGTTGCAGTTATACTAACTGTACAGTCAGCATGCTTGTGTGATATTTGCATAGCTGCATCAAAGCCACGTGTGAGAATTGCGTGAACAGCTGAAAATCTCAATGGCAGGATAGCTTAAGAAGTCTGTCATCACTTTTTTGCCAGTTTCCAATATCATCCTTCCCTTTTCATGCATCTTCTTTCAATATATCTGGGGTTTTAATTCCCAAAATCAGGATATATTAATGAGAAGCAAATTTTGAACATCTGGTGTTCTTTGACATCTTCACTTGTTTGCAGCGCAACACCAGAAACACAGGACAGGGAAGGAGCAAAAGAGAAAGAAAAGACTGCGCCGACTCTAAAAAAGATGGCACTGACATCATGACACGCACATGTCGTGATGTAAGCTGCCCAAAGAGTGGCCTCCCGTGAGAATAGTGAAGAATTGGGAATAGGATCTACCAGTAAGGGCTTTGTGTGCAATTCACAAACAGTGAAAAAGATCCACCAGGGGTGAACCACAGGTACATGGTGCACTCTGGTTGAGAGAGAGCAGAGTAAAACAGATGTGCCAGACAGGAGATTATAAATGGTTTTGTCTGGAGCTGGTGCCAGACCGAGCTCTGATTAAGCTTAAGGGAGTATTGAGCGCCAGGCCAATCTGATCCAATTCCTGTGATGGGGTGCAATGTGATGACAGGTGCGAATTCCATTTTCTTTTTTTTCCATGGGTTTAGGGAAATAATTTTTCAGGGATCAGATGAAAATACCTCCGACATACATAATAACATGCTTATTCTTGGGCGTAGTCATGCCTAGCCACCAGATTGGGAGAAAAAGGAATGTTTCCCGAAATGTGCGATAAAGTGTTTGGTGCTACGCCTTGACGGAAGTATCGATAGGTGCTTTGGAAATCGGTACGCCATTTTTGTAATCGTTAAATATGCAACTGCATGTGCCACTGCTAGGGATAGCGTGACACTCCCAGCCATTTCAGGGTAAGCCGTTTTAATCTACATGAAGATGTTAATGAGCCCGTTCTCCATCACAGCAGTAGCTGTGGCCATTCCTTCAACTAGGCCTACTGCAGCGCCAACTAAACGTCTGCATGAATTTAGCGCTAGTACCGTACATAATAATCAGTACGTGCCTTGGGTTCACTCCGATGGTGTTGTGAATTCATCTTGCGTGACAATGGTTTAAGTTGCATGCGTGCCTTAATCATTATTGCAATAGGAGACCATGATTTATCGTCACGCATGGTGTTGCTTAGCTCGGTCCTCAGTGTTCGAAGCAGGTTCCGCCTTGTGAGTGCATGAGAGAGGCACAAGAGTTGATTTCTGCTCTGTGTTTCTATAATTCCCTAGCCTGTATTATACAGGAAGCGGATGGTGCTGGTGTGCGTCAGCTGCCTCGGTGCGCTCTCAACCGTCTGCCTGGTAAGACTGATAGCTCATTCTATCAGCGCCTTGTCGTACTCCCTCCTCACACTGCGACATGTCCTCCACTTGGAGGACATGATGACGGAACAAGATGATACGAAGCCCAAAACCGCGATGTTTGCAAGCCACAACCCGAGCAAACAATTCAACGGTGAGGCCAGAAAATCTACCTTACTAGGCCTGGAGCAACAAGCCAGAGAGCATATTCTTGGCTGGATAGATGGATGGATGTGGCTGTACCCTTTAGATCGGGCGGCGGCTAACGTCACCTAGCCGTAATGCTTAGTGAACTAACCACTAGATTTTTTTCCCCTTTAAATAGTAAAGTTGGACGGGTACTTTGAAGTGAAGGGTTTAATTTTCAATTGTGCATTGACTTTAGCCACCAATCAGATAACCTCCTTCTAGTTAAGTCTACCCGCTTAAAGTCTATTTTGCCCTCCCTGTCCCTAAACACCAGTGCTTTGAAAAACTCTGCGCCATCATCTTGAACTATAAGGTGAAGCCCTTTACAGAGCATTGTCAAGTGTTCGGCAGTTTTTTCTTTCTCTTCGCACGCACTGCATATTGTGTCTACCTCTTCATATTTGGCCCGATATGTCTTGGTTCGCAATACTCCCGCCCTGGCCTCAAACAGTAGAGAACTACCCTGATTATTATCATAGATTCTTTCTTTGGCAATTTCCTGCTTAAAAGTTCAATAGATCTCTAGTGCGGACTTCTTAATCATGCCAATTCTCCACATGTCAGTTTCCGTTTCCAGCAGTTCCTTTTTAACCGATAGTTCTTTCTAGTTTGGCCACCTGCTGTTTTCTAAGTATTTACCAGTCAATTTCCTGGTTCGCTTCCTCCATTTTGTATTGACATTCTTCATGTACAAGTAGCTGAAAACCTTCATAGCCCAACGCTCCTCCCCCATTTCTCTCAATCGCTTCTCAAATTTTATCTTGCTGCTAGCTTCCCTGCCATCAAATGATGTCCATCCCATATTACCTTGTACTCCCTGGTTTGGTGTATTCCCGTGAGCTCCTAAAGCAAGCCTATACATATTTCACGTTGCCTAATTTCTAATCTTGCTTGAACTTCTGACCTCATGCACAAGACCGCGTTGCCGAACGTCAGCCCAGGAACCATGACCCCTTTCCACATTCCTCTCACAACATTATACCTATTGTAATTCCACAGTGCCCTATTTTTCATCACTGCTGCATTCCTGTTATCTTTAGTCGTCACGCATATTTCGTGTTCCCTCAGGTACTCGGTCCCATTGCTTATCCATACGCCCAGATATTTGTATTTATCTGTTATCTCTAGCGTGACTTCCTGTATTCTAAGCTCACTACCTTTGTTATCATCAAAAATCATGACTACTGATTTTTCCTAACAGAATCTAAAATCTAACCTATCTCCCTCATTACCGCAGATGTCCATCAACCTCTGCAAATCTTTTTTGTTGTCGGCCATTAGCACTATATCACCTGCGTAGATTAATGCTGGTAGTGCCTGATCAATGAGCTTTCCTTGTTTGACTAAAGAGAGGTTGAAGCCAAGTCCCCTTGCCTCTAATTTGGCCTCTAATCCTTGTAGGTACATCATGAATAAGAAGGGTGACAGTGGGCACGCCTGCCTAAGTCCACGTTTCACCACTGTGGGCTTGGATACCTGTTTTTCCCACTTTTTAACTACCTTGTTAGTTTTATAGATTTCCTTTAAACGATTAGTGACTCCATCTTTTACACCCAGTGTGTCTAGTATTCCCCACAAGTCCTCTTGAACCACGCTATTGTACGCTCCCTTGAACTTCTGCAGGCCGGTAGGAAGCTTCACAGCGCAGCGCCTGATCTTGTGAAACAGCACAGCCATGCAGGCAGGGCATTCAATTTCCTCCCTATTTTTTGTATACTACTGTCCTTGTGTACATCGTAGAACACATAACAGTAATGATAGCAAACAGATCATTGATTCGGGTAGGCTTGGTGTTTTTATTTAAAATGGAACAACGAGGAAGCTGCTGAAGCTCATGCCTGTATACAGCTGCTTTATATGGAGATGAAACTTTACCGAAAAAAAATGTAATGATAAACAGTAGGCTCATAACAAACAACATTTCTCTGAGGGTGCATGGAATATATGTCCCATGCAAGGCTATGCATTGCAGTCCTTACTGCATTAATTATGTACACGTACTGCAGGGCATGCAAGTGTATGCAGACACACGCTGACGAAATGACATTTTTTGCTACATACAAACGTGCACCGCACCAAATAAGACGCACGTGTTTGTATAGTCAGGGAACACTCATGAATATTGATGAAATCGCACAGCTCGCTTACAGTATAAAACAAACACAACTGCGAACAATAAAATGCGACGCTGTTTAAAGAGGCGGACCCAGGTTACGAGGAGAATTAGCAGTATGGCATACACACCACGTGTCAAGCTTTTGCAACATCTAAAGAGACTAAATATGGAAAGTTGCCTTTGTAAGTTAACATGACAGTACCAAATGGAGAAGCCACACGAGAGAACAATTCATCGTGGGCTAAAGAATGTGTTTTAAATATTATACACAGCTTTGCAAGATAATATCGACGAGTTTTAATCGTCTAGGTGTGGGAGGTGTAGGCCTGATGAAATGCGATGTTGCTTCAGAGCCTTTCTTTCGTAATATTGCAATTTTATTCAACTCTTTCAAACGCGGCACCGTAAATCTCTACTGGGTGCTCGAACACGGCAAGCAGGTCGCGGGGCAAAATCTTTGTAATATTTTATTACCGAAACAGCGATACTAGCAATGCTTGAGCTGCACTTGCTGTTTTCTAAATTGTAACCTCCTCAATCTCATCACTGTGATCAGGAAACAGAGAGGAAAAGTACAGCAGTAGTACGTAGAGAAGTATTCAATTTCAAGCCCTTTAGCAATATCATCTAAACACATTGCCAGTTCAGTGTTGAATTCTCGATGGAAACAAACAGCTGATCAGGGACGCAAGCTTGGCTTGGCACTGGCTTGGCCGTTCATACAGAGCCAAAAGCCGCTGCAGGAAACTGGATTGCCGATCGTATTGAGACAAAATATTTTATACATTTTTGTTTTCTTTGTTTCATTTCTCTAATTGCTCTTGTGATGGCGTGGACCGCGCTTCGTGGTCTCATGTACCGGCGCACTGTTTTTAAGTTTAGTATGGCGCACGATAATACATGATTGCGTGCTTTAATTTAAAAAGGTTTGCGAGTATGGCAGCAACACTGCAATGTCGGGAAGAGGCACGGGGAAGAGGGTAGTAGTAGAACCAGTAGCAGCTGCATGCCCGGGTGGAGCGACTGATGCCCAGATGGAGGAATGTCAACCCGATGCCTTTTGTGTTGGCCGTTCTGGCAGTTCCGCCGACTTTATAGAAAGAGACGACGCCGTCGCTTGTCCTCTTCTCTTTTCCTTCGGGCATCAGCGACAACATTGACGGACGACGTGTTCGACTTTACCGTGCACGTGAGTATAGGTTGGTTTTTCATTCGAGTGAATTCTTGTTCAGATTTGCAACTTGTCTACTTCATCCTGATCACCTGTCACCGGCAATAAGTCACATACGTGTGATATTTAGGTTAAATAAATGATAATGCACATTTTCTGCTTCATTTGCGTGACTTAGCTACACCAGGACATGAGGTAAAGCCTTTGTCGCCTAGCCACTAGCAGGCAACATCGATCACTCGCGTCCTTCAGTTCACGAATCAACGCGCCTGCCTTAAAATTAGTAAGCTGCTCGCAAAGAAATCTTACCGAGGCAATTTTGTTTTCTGTGAACAATGCACTGTAGATTTGTCTTGAATAACAAAAAAAACTTGAAAAATAAATGTCGCGACCTTTTAGAAAACGCCGTGTCTAAGAGCTAGACGCGGCATTTTGTAAAAGGCTCATTAAATTCAGTATGTTTTCGTAGTTTCTGCTTGAAATTATTATTGTCTATGAATTTCATGGCCCAATCTTTTGCTTTGGCTGAAAATCTCGGCGGCAAAAACTTTGTTCAGTGTCCCTTTAAGGGCAGGTGTAGATGCCATCATTTCAGTCGCAAATCTTTTTGCTAGTCGGTCGGCTGGTTAACAATAAGGGTACTAACTAGAGTTCCAGATTTCATCAGCAACACATCGTCATGGCTTCATCAGATGCTGCATTATATACATTCTATCCTCGTTTTTAAATAGGTGTACCGTATGGTCCACTGTTACAGGAAACAAGCGAGCTCATGGACAGTGAGCCATGTGGTGCTAACTGGCAGCGAGGCTTGTAAATGGGACGCATGCGCATAGAATCGGGGTGTGCCCAGTTTTGTCTGCCATTTCTCCGCCTGTGCGCATGACAGCATTGGAAAGCGCATCCGTATTTTAGCTGCGCAATTTATCTAGCCCAGTGCCTCCTGCTTCAGGGATTTCTTGTGAGCACAAAAAATGCATGATTTTAATCGTTGCTGTAGTGTTTTGCAAGTTGTCACCGTAAAGCACATGATATTTTTCGCATAATGCTCGCTGCAACTAGCAAGTTTCGATGACTCAAAATGCTGTTCAGGTCTGATGTAGCAAACATTTTAAGCTCGTCCTCGTGACCATGAAATATTGGTTTATTAAATAATGGAAGGCAGAGTTGGTATCAGTTGATTTACAGTGTGAAAATGAAAAGTGCGAAGGACCGTGCCTCGCAAGTAAGCCCCGAGAGCATGAGCAGAGAAGTAGCAGATGAGGATGCTCATGCGCTGCATTTCCAAATCTCACCAGCACTAATGCTTGACGGACTGCTGGCCACGCACTAGCGTGTTCTTTCTGAAACAGGACTTTGGCCCTGTAAGCAAGTTCTTGAAGGGCATAAGTAAAACGTAGAATGGGCCCCCTAAATGCACCCATCCTTGAACCATTGGGCTTATGAATTAGTGCCGTTTTCAAAATACAACTATTCTGAGCTATAAATTGTGACAGAACAGTGCACGAAGTTTAAAAATGGGAAAAAGTCTTTAAATGTCCCCTTTATACATAGTGTTCTTGTGATGTCACTTCTGCCGTTGTCGCCCTCTCCCGCCATGCCCGGGTAACTCCCTGGGTACCTACGGCAGTTCACGTGCTGCAGTGCGGTTTGTTGGGGGCTTGTCATCTGTTGCTGTGAACGATGGGGAAGCATTGTGGTTTTTTGTTGTCTTACTTTAACGAGCTCATTGGATTAGGAAGGCCTCGCTCATTCACTCGATACAAGACCAGATAATCAAGATGTGCGACACATATACCAGCCACGGCGTACGCCGGCTGCCCGCCACAACCTATGAGGGCCTATTATCTTGCTTTCACTACAAATTGCCTGGCCCAAAAACAAGTGAAAGCTCAATATCTCTCGAGCCGCAATTTTAAAAGTGGATGGGCGAAGCGCAGCTGCTCCCATCGAAAACTAGTCGTGCAGAGCTAGGCAAGTTTACAAGAGATATAATATTATGAATATATTGTCACGGCCTACGCCACCAAAGTAGCAATGCCCCCCCCCCCCAAGTGTTTTAAACAGTGCTGATGTTGAGGTGCGGCGATGGCGTAGTGGTTAGAGCATCCGCCTCGCATGCAAGAGGTCCGTGGTTCAAATCCCGGTACCGCGCAGTTCCCAACCGGATTAAAAAAAAAAAAATCCGCGTGTTGATGGAACTGCATTAAGAGGCCTGGGGTGCGGCCTCACCGGCAAACACCGCCGAGAACGCACTCCCTCACCAGAGAAGGATTGGCCACCCTGGTGCAGTATCTGGCCACTACCTCCCACATGATTACGTCAAATAACTCACGGCCCTCAGTCCCCAGCAGCTGCGAAGCAACTGACCACGGCGGCGGTCAGATCTGCAACGCAGCAGAGGGTGCTAAGAATCTCTGGATCCGGACAGGCCGCCATTGGAACCTGAACTTGGCAACGTTTAACGCTAGAACCTTATCTAGTGAGGGAAGTCTAGCTGTACTATTCGAGGAGCTAGAGGGTGTTAAATGGGATATAATAGGGCTCAGTGAGGTTAGGAGGACAGATGAGGCCTATACGGTGCTACAGAATGGGCACGTCCTTTGCTACAGGGGCTTGGCAGACAGAAGAGAACTGGGAGTGGGGTTCCTCATTCACAGAAACATAGCTGGCAACATAGAGGAATACTATAGCATTAATGAAAGGGTGATAGGTATCGTAATTAAACTGAATAAAAGATACAAGATGAAGGTAGTACAGGCTTACGCGCCTACATCCAGCCATGATGACGCTTCAGTTGAAAGCTTCTATGAAGACGTGGAATCGGCAATGAGTAAGGTAAAAACACAGTATACTATAGTGATGGGCGACTTTAATGCAAAGGTAGGGAAGAAGCAGGCTGGAGACCAGGCAGTAGGAGATTATGGCATCGGTACTAGAAACGCCAGAGGAGAGCTACTAGTAGAATTTGCAGAACACAATAATTTACGGATTTTGAATACCTTCTACCGAAAACGAGAAAACCGCAAGTGGACATGGAGGAGCCCTAATGGCGAAAATAAGAACGAAATAGACTTTATAATGAGTGCACACCCTGGAATTGTGCAGGATGTGGAAGTGATTGGCAAGGTACGATGCAGTGACCATAGAATGGTACGGTCTCGAATTCGCCTAGACTTGAAGAAGGAACGACAGAACTTGATACGCAAGAAGCCAATCAATCAGCTAGCACTGAGAGGGAAAGTACAGGAATTCAGAGTGTCACTGCAGAACAGGTACTCGGCTCTCAGTGAGGAAACCAACCTTAGCGTAGATACAATGAATGATAATCTGACGAGTATCATTATGGAGTGTGCAGTGGAAGTTGGAGGCAGGGTAGTTAGACAGGACACTGGCAAGCTTTCACAGGAAACGAAGAACCTAATTAAGAAGCGTCAAATCATGAAAGTGTCAAGTACAACAGACAAAATAGAACTGGCAGAGCTTTCGAAGTTGATTAATAGACGTAAAGTATGCGATGTAAGAAGGTATAACATGGAGAGAATTGAACACGCTCTGAAAAACGGAGGAAGTGTCAAAGCATTGAAGAGGAAACTTGGGATAGGCAAAAGTCGGATGTATGCACTAAGGGACAAAGAAGGCAAAATAACTACCAATATGGATAGGATAGTTAAGATAGCGGAGGAGTTTTACAGGGATCTGTACAGTAGCCGAGACAACCACGACCTTAATACTATAAGAACTAGCAGTAACCCAGATTACACCCCACCAGTAATGATAGAAGAAGTCAGAAAAGCTTTGGAGAGCATGCAAAGGGGCAAAGCTGCTGGTGATGATCAGGTAACATCAGATCTGCTGAAAGATGGAGGACAGATTGTGTTAGAAAAACTAGCCACCCTGTTTACGAGGTGTCTCCTGGCGGGAAGAGTACCAGAGTCTTGGAAGAACGCTAACATCATCTTAATACATAAGAAAGGAGATGACAAGGACTTGAAGAATTACAGGCCGATCAGCTTGCTCTCTGTAGTATACAAGCTATTTACAAAGGTAATTGCTAACAGAGTAAAGAAAACATTAGAATTCAATCAACCAAAGGAACAAGCAGGATTTCGAACAGGCTACTCAACAATTGACCACATTCATACTATCAATCAGGTAATAGAGAAATGCTCAGAGTATAACCAACCACTATACATAGCCTTCATAGATTACGAGAAGGCGTTTGATTCAGTAGAAATATCAGCCGTCATGCAAACACTGCGGAATCAGGGCGTAGATGAAGTATATATAAACATTCTGGAAGAAATCTACAGGGGATCAACTGCTACCATAGTGCTTCATAGAGAAAGCAACAGAATACCAATCAAGAAGGGTGTAAGGCAGGGGGACACAATTTCCCCACTGCTGTTTACCGCGTGCTTACAGGAGGTTTTCAGAAGCCTAGAATGGGAACAGTTAGGGATAAGAGTCAATGGAGAATACCTTAGTAACCTGCGCTTCGCCGATGACATTGCATTGCTGAGTAACTCGGGGGACGAATTGCAACTCATGATTAAGGAGTTAGACAAGGAGAGCAGAAAAGTGGGTCTTAAAATTAATCTGCAGAAAACGAAAGTAATGTACAACAACCTCGGCAAAGAGCAGCGCTTCGAGATAGGTAATAGTGCACTTGAAGTTGTAAAAGACTATGTCTACTTAGGGCAGGTAATAACCGCAGAGCCGAACCACGAGATTGAAGTAACTAGAAGAATAAGAATGGGGTGGAGCACATTCGGCAAGCACTCTCAAATTATGACAGGTAGATTGCCACTATCCCTCAAGAGGAAGGTATATAACAGCTGTATCTTGCCGGTACTTAGCTACGGAGCAGAAACCTGGAGACTTACAAAGAGGGTTCAGCTTAAATTGAGGACGACGCAGCGAGCAATGGAAAGAAAAATGGTAGGTGTAACCTTAAGAGACAAGAAGAGAGCAGAGTGGATTAGGGAACAAACGGGGGTTAAGGATATCATAGCTGAAATCAAGAAGAAGAAATGGACATGGGCAGGGCATGTAGCGCGTAGACAGGATAACCGCTGGTCATTAAGGGTAACTGACTGGATTCCCAGAGAAGGGAAGCGGGTTAGGGGGAGACAGAAGGTTAGGTGGGCAGATGAGATTAAGAAGTTTGCGGGTATAAATTGGAAGCAGCAAGCACAGGACCGGGTTAACTGGCGGAACATGGGAGAGGCCTTTGTCCTGCAGTGGACGTAGTCAGGCTGATGATGATGATGATGATGATGATGATGTTGAGCTTTGAGCCTCTTTGATTGCAATTTGTGGAAATAGTCGAGGAAAATATTATACAAGGCAGATAGCGACTTTGCGTGGTGTGTGCCGCGGTAATGCCAGTCATCACTTTATTTTTCGCGTATGCTTTAACACACTTTTCACTTTGTATTTTGCTTTTGTTGTACGCTAATGTACAGTGGAGTCACTGAACATGATAGAGACCGTGTATAGAATTAATAGACTAATTAAAAAAAATCTTGACGCCCAACTTGAACCGATCGGCTATACTTCAAAGTGAACTAATAATGTTTCCCAATTTTTATAGTTTGTTTCAATGCAATACCAAATCTCCGCGATCGTCATCACGATTTTAACCGCCTTCCCCGCCATCACGATTTTAACCGCCTTCCTCGCCATCATGATTTTAACTGCGGACAAGTTTGTATGTACAGTATCTTGGTAAGCTATATCTGTTTGCAGGTAAATACTTGGCTATGGCACTTACCCGTAATGAAGTTGCACCTGAAGATGCAAATATTGCAAAGTTTCTTCAAGTAGCTTTTGTTGATCTGCACCAGCCAAATACGCTGGTACTTTTAGGAAAATGGGAATGTGCGTTCTTAATTTCAGGTTATAAGTTTCAGCGAAGAAACACCCTAAGCTCTGCTCCCTCTGCGTGGACTACTAAATCAACTTGCCTCACTAGCAGCTCATAATTTCTCAAACTTGCATCGTGAGGCAAAACTAAACGGGTGCAAGCACGAGGAGACAACATGGCAGTTGTAGGCGATAGATTTGGTTGGTGCCCGGGCATGTTGGTGGCGCATTTCGGAAGTGACGAAAAGGCGCTGCGAGATGCACGTGCACCCTTTGTATAGTTGCTGTATTGGACAGCAAACTTTTTTTCTTATCTGAGCAGTTTTACCAAAGGAAGCTTCATCATATGGCGTGATAAATGAAGCGAATCCACAGGTTGAACCACATCATAGCCTCGCTGTGCTTTTGTACTTTTTTTAGCTCGCAAAGTTTATTTGTACATATAAGTGACAACTTGCCAGTAATAAGGCAGCACTTGTTTCTTTACCATATGATCATCTCCGGTGTGCTGCTGCCTCAATATTTCAAATTCTAAGCATTTACACCATTGTATGCTAACTTTTACTTCGAAGTGAGACAAGCCACATGTGTATCGTAGATCAAGAAGCATGCCAGTTTTACGTACTTGCAAGGTAAACATCAGAAATGCACAGTTGATCAAAAATACTAGTTTAATGGTGCATCTACATAGCAGAGCACCTGTGGCACCTCGGGAACAAGATAATGCCACATATGTTACAAGAGATAATTAAAAAACACAGGGGACGTTCCGTGAACAAATAGAAACAAAAATAAAATGGCACGTGGCAGCGAGCGAAGGCGGCAAGGGAAGGGGAGCCCGTGGGACTTCAGCGGATGAACGTAAGGTGTGTGTTTAATATCTGGAAGAAAAAAAATTCAAAATTTTGGCGACTGAAATGAGGGTGACTTAGTGAGTGCGCTCATGACGAGAGTAAACACGGTTATTATTTTTTTTTCAAATCTCTTTTGAAAGCCACAAAAAATCTGTATGTGGTGCAGCCTAACAGAAAGTCCGTGAAGGCAAATTATGCATTCGTCGTTGTACAAAGGCCCTTTTTTTTTCCATGCGCACCATTCCCACCGCGGTGGTCTAGTGGCTAAGGTACTCGGCTGCTGACCCGCAGGGCGCGGGTTCGAATCCCGGCTGCAGCGGCTGCATTTCCGATGGAGGCGGGAATGTAGTAGGCCCGTGTGCTCAGATTTAGGTGCACGTTAAAGAACCCCAAATTGTCTAAATTTCCGGAGCCCTCCACTACGGCGTGTATCATAATCATATAGTGGTTTTGGGACGTTAAACCCCACATATCAATCAATCATGCGCACCATAAATAGTGCTCAAAATTTAATTGCATATGTTGTTTTCATTCTCACTGTATTCCGTGCTGTTTATGATGTAAAAAAAAGTAGCACGCTGAAGTGGTGCTGCTTTTGGGCAACAGTTGAAAATGGCGGGGTGCATGAATGCGGAATACTGCCACTTACACTCAAATCACTCTTGTGGTCACCTCCCACTGTTTGCAGCATGTGTTGTGTATACACAGCTGCATGTTTCCTAGCTAGAAAAATTTGATTTTAGGTGATTCACGTTATTTTCCATGTAACTATTCCACAATTGCACACACTGATCAGCAGGCTTTCAATTGCGCTGAAGGACACAGGTGCATTAAAATTCATAGTCGATTCTTTCAAGAAACCGTATGTAAAGGCTGAAGCTTCATGCGTACATACACACACACATACCATATTGTTTTTTGTACTTAATGAAAGCTGCGAAGGTCTTATGTGCCTCCAAGCGTAACCTGTCTTATTTATTCTCCATCACCGCAAAAGTTTTGTGAGTTTCAAATAAAAGTACTTTGCGCATGGCCACTTTTGGGTAATTTTTTTGTGTAGGTGTTATTTGAGCAGCCTACAGTGTTTACTTTATAAGCCTGTATGTATATGTTGCATTATAAGGATGCAGAATGTGTGTAGCTGTACAATATAGATGAAGTGTAAAAATTAAGTATGTCTATTGTAGTGATCTTGCAACCAATCTTACCCCCGTATTCTAGAACGTCCCTCCACTCAATGCTTCACCTTCACTTGAGATGGCTGATGGGAGCGCCGTCTCTAAGCAGAGAAAATTGCTGCATGTCAGCAATAATCTGCTGTGATTCTCAAGTAGCGCAGCGTCGCTTTCAAACGAGCAGCGGCAAAGTGCTCAACTCTGTCAAGTGAAGGGTGAAAGTCGAGTCGGGGAGCGTTTATGAATATGGGGGTTAGTTTTGTCGTCTTGTTAACCTGCCATTAACACTGGATTGATGCTACTTTGCTCTAGCTGTACAGTGCTTTCCAAGGCTCAAGGAGGCACCGCACGGGGAAGGCTCGGAGCAAACCATGCGTGAGTTTCCTTTCATTGTTACACTATGCACGTATTAAGTGATAGACTTTATTGTATGCTATTTGTATTGTGCAAGTTTTTGGGGACATACAACTTCCAACACTTATATGTTCTGACGAAAATCACGCAAGAATGAGAGAAGCTTGTGCAAAAATTATGCAAGAGTGTAAGAAGCTTGCAGAAGTCTGTGAAATGAAGTTTTGAAATTTTGTGGCAATGTGTCATTGTACAGTGGTCAACAGTCTTGCTCAGCATGCTTGACTGCAAGGCTACCGGCTGCACAGGCGCATCTACGGAGTGCCTGATGCATGATGGGCCAAATGTCAGCCTGCACACTGGTGCCTCTTATTCCCGTTTGTCTTTTACATCAGTGTCTCTTGTAAAGGGGATCAACTGTGCTACCTTTTTTTTCGAATGTAATGAGTTCTTTTTCCAGATTATTGTTGTATTAAGGTAGAGCCTCACATTTCTATCAAATACTGAAGATTCTATTTTTCTCTCTAGATGCTATGAAGTCACTCCTTGTGTTACAATAGAGTGAACACTGTTATGAGAAAAGCTACTTTATGGAGTTAACTCACTCCATATTGACTTAACACACAGAATTGGTGAAAACTACACTCCATTCCAGCTGCATTAGGAATAATATTCATTTGCATACTTCTGTTTCTTTTGTTTGTTTGTTGGCTGGAGGTTTGGAGTATAGGGTGGCCAGAGGGCACTGTGTAGTCTTTCTTCATCTTCCCAATTTTGTGAACATCAATTGATAGCCGTATGGGAAGCAGCCAGCATGCTGAAACAGCGGTGCAAGCATGCAAGATGTTCACCATTGCATGCAGTCAGTTGCTGTGAGCAACCTACTGCATACAATTAACTGCGAGTGGTGAACTAACGCTGCACTATGTGTGCCTCCTGGAAAGCTGCAATGGTAAAGTGCCACAATCGTATAGTAACATGGATAACATCGCAATTTGTTTGTTGAATAATTTTGCAACAGAATCAATGGAGTTTTGGATAAATTTGTGTATCTGCCTGGTTCATCAAAGCTACAGAGTCAAATGCGGTATATACTCGCGTATTATGTGTACTTTTTTTGTCAATCCGGTCATGTGCGAAGCTAGTAGGAATCGCTGGCCCAAAAGCTCAACTGGGAATATATGTTGCAGGCGCTGTCACAGCTGTCTCAAAGCGGATTGTCATTTGTTTGCTAAGCCTGTTCAAATGCCCCCATTTTCTTGAAGTTCTTTTGAACAGTGCTCACAAAAACCAGTTCCCACGACAGGGTTATACCAGAGAACATAAGTACTCTCCAATAATTGTCGGGAACCCAACGTAAAGTAAGATGCAGACAAGGAAGCGCGATGCTAACACAGTGCTGTGTGTGACGCCCTTCATGTGTGTGTGTGTCCATTCCTTGTCCCAGTCTTCTATTGCGTTGCGTTCGCTCCGATATCTAACCAACACACCCAAGCTTCTATGCTAAGTCTTATTCAACGCACTCTTTTGCTGGCTCCCATACTGAATGTTGCATGTCGAAGAACTCCACGCTGATGTGCTTAGCGGTAGCACGGTTTCAGTTTTCTTCGGTAAGCTTTATAACAGCAATCTGCCTCGTATATAATTATTGTAGCCTATCACAAGGAACGGTAAAAACGCAATGGCCAGATGGTGAAACCGAAAAAAAAAACAAAAATGAGTGCGAAAACCTGCCTCATCTAGTTGATGTGACAGGTCCTTGCACGCGTTCAACATCTGTGCTGTGTCTCGGAAATACATTCTTGCCGTGGAAGAGGTGGGAAGATAGGAGGCAAACCTTTAGGCATTTCGCACTACACATAAACAGGTTTCAGTTTTCAAGTTCGATATTCTAGGGAAAGCATAAAAGTTAAAAGTTCATGGAAGAAGGGACCTTGCACTCAGTCCATTTTGTGTAAGACTGCACTCGCCTGCTCGACAAGAGATGTGCCTGACCAGAGCATCATGAAGTCAAATGTGTTTGTGTGTGTGCTGGCAAGGTGGCTCGGGCTGGTTGGGGAGGGCAAAGTATGCGAGCAAAAAGTTTCTTGTAGTAAAGCAGGCTGGCTAATTATACTGGTGAGCAAATTATGTGAGGATGCAAATTGTGCGAGTAAATATGGTATGTACTCTTGTATGTTTCAGCTCTATTGCTACAGATCCTGCGGATCCAACTTGGCATCCGGCAGCAACAAAGAGAGGTTCTGCAGGAGGTGCGACAGCTGAAGCACAAGGTACGGCTCTTGTCCGTGCCTCAGCATACCCAGCCAGCACAGCGCCCCTCTGACCTTCCCCGGCTGCCTGCTGGTAAAATTGGAGAAGTGCAGGCAGCAGAGGCAGCTGTGCAGAGTAAAGCTGTGGCTGCGGCTTTGGTGTATGTTTCTTGATTTTTAATATGCCTATGTAACATGCAGAAATTTAGTACTGCTTTAAGATACTGTGTTTCGGGAAACAAACTAGTCAGGTTATCTCATGAGCCACTGTACTACAGTCGCATATGAATAATTCGTACTCAAAGAGACCAGAAAATTTGTTCAAATTAAAAGAAGTTCAAAATAATGAAAGTTACCGTGATTACTTGAATCGAACACGCACCTTTTTTCCGGTTAAGAGAGTTCATAAATCGCATGTGCGTTAGAATCGAGTACGAAAAAAAATGAATATGGTCATTCTATTGCCATCGCCACTTACAAAATGGCCGCCCCCTACGTGCGTCGGCATGGCGCGTCGGTCATTTCTGCCTATGTGTTTCCCATGCGCGGCACTTCATACGTGTGCTGAGGAGTTCGTCATCTTGTAGTACATTAGCATCGATGGCATGGTAGGGCCGACTCCAAAAACTCGACGAGTGCACCACAATGCTGCTTCTAAAAGAAAAGTCGTCGCGTGTGCCGGAACGGACAGAAATCGGGCCGCATCGCGGTCATTCGGAGTTCCCGAAACGTGCGTGCGGGACTGGCGGAAACAAAAGCAGAATATTGTCGACAGCAAAGATTCACATAAAGGCTTCAGTGGACCACAGCAGGGTCGGTTTCCACAAATTGAAGAGCTGCTCGGCGAGTATGTGATTAAGCAGTGAGCGGCACAGCGGCCCGTGACGACAGAACTGCTCCAAGTGCAGGCTATGCAGTTAGCCTTATAAAAAGGGCTAATGCAGAGCCATTTTAAAGCGAGCAGGTGCTGGCTAACGAACTTTATGAAGAGAAAAGGCGAACAGGCATATGCCGGAAGTTGCCGGAGGAGTACGAAGAAAAGCTTCAGAGTCTTCAGAGGTTCCTCCTAAACTTGCGGCACAACAACGGCTACCTGCTTGGGCAAATCGGGACTGCCGATCACACGCCTCTTTACTTCGACATGCCTGGCACCACAAACGTCTAGGAGAAGGGGGCGAAGCACGTTTGTGTGCTGACATCGGGCCACGGTAAAACTAGAGTGACAGCAATGCTCTGTTGCACGTCAGATAGACATAAGCTTTTCCGTACTTCATATTTAAACAGAAGACGCTCTCAAAAAGAGTCGTTTTCGCGAGTGGTGTGATCAAGCGGGCCAACGAGAAAAAAGGGTGCGCATTGCAACCGATGTCTTAGTTTTTTTTTTTTGTGGAAACCGGGCGCGCGTTACAATTGAGGGTGCGGTAGAATAGAGTAAATACGGTAAACGAGCAGAGGGCTCACCATGCAGTGATGCATGTGCATGGAGAAGTTTTATTCACAAATTACAGGACATCCGTCATTAATTAAAGTAGTCAATACATGTCTGTACACGTTGGCCTTGCAACGAGTCAACAAGTTTTGCGTGCAGTTTGCAAAGCATTTGTACTTGGCTTCAGTATTCTCCTGGCAAAAGAAGTTGCGCGCGGCAATGTCCAGTGCTGACACTCTTCGAAGACAACTGTGTTTCCACTGTTACCATCTGCGCTGCAGCCGGAGCGTGGCCAGCACATGATGACAATGGAGGAGCGTCTCCACCTCGAGAAAAGCAGATCGGCATTCGAGAGAGAAACACTCCGCGGCAGCTTTTTTTTTTTCTCTCTTCATGCGTGGTGTTGAAAGGAGAAGAGTCTCTACATAGCAGGAACGAAAAACAGGGAAGCGTGACACCGGCGCGTTGCAGATCGGCATGAGAGAGCCAACTCTCTGCGACAGCTTTTTTTCCCCTCTTTCTCTTCATGCGCAGTGTTAAGAGGAGAAGGGTCTCTACGTGGCAGGGACGGAAAAAGCCGAATCGGGGCACAGGAATGTCGCAGATTGGCATTTGGCAAACATTCCACCGCAGTCTTTTCTTTCCTTTTCTTCATTTTCTTCTTCAAGCACAGCGATGAGGTGTCTGAAGTGCCACCGCAGGATGGGGCGGGGTGCTGAGAGCATTTTCGGAACGCGGTATAGCTTTGATAGGACCACAGCGTCAGTTCGAATTAAGTGTGTTGGAATTAATGAGATTCGACTGTATTTACTATAGTCTGTGAAGTCCGAGTGAACTGTCCTAAGCTAGCAGACGATGTAGGCGGCATCGTGTGTTTGATGCGCAGTGACTAGCAGTAGCCTGCTTAAAACAGACATTCAGTAATTTTGTTCATTTATCACCCTATTTCGTGTCCGCTGCGGCTCTCTCTACTTTGAGCTACAGTTCACCCTGCCTTGTGTTAGCCGATTTCTTACTTTTTTAAAAATCTAACATGCACCCAATTTCGCAGTGTGAAGAAAAATGCACCTTTGTTTATCGTGATGAGATTTCTATAGCGACATGCCTCTTTGTTGGCTATCACAGAAAAATATAAACAGCAAATGGTGCGACCATCTAGTGCGACCCTTTATTTTTCTATCAGTTTCATCTATGACCAAGATTTGGTCGCTCTAAGGTTGCCTCTTAGTACGCCTTGATCATGTTCATTTATCTTGTTGTGCTCTGCTTACAATGCATTGATTAAAAACATGTCCAAGCTTCTTTTTGAATTCCACATATTTTATCGTTTTTCACCTGTAGAAGCTACTCCTGGTCAACATTCAGGCAAAGACATTGTAACCTCGAAGAAACGTGTATTGGAATTTGAGCACTGTACAAAGTAATTATACTATTTCATAGCTAGAATCAATATTTATTAAGGGTTATAACAGTGTTGTATTTGATTTCATAACAGCGAAACTGCATTCAGAGAAGGACTTTGAAAGGTTCTCACACTGAGTGTGAGAGGGCTGATGTGGAAACCATTTTAGGTCAAGTGAGTTGAAGTTAGCGTAAAAAAACAATGAAATGGTGTGGTGCCCAAAAATTCAAGTTGTTGTTTGCAGTGTCCTGTTCTTGCAGATTTTTATCATGAAAACATTTCGATGTGCTGTTGCGTTTACCCCATCTATGCTTGCATTTTTTTACAGCGCAAGCACCTCCTGCAGATTGGGGGACGTGGCCTCCGAGAAATTGGTGTGAATGCCATGAAGGCTGTATTGGCACATGACGTGAAAGTGCTGTACAGCCTTCATGGCAGAAAAGGGAAAAGGGCCTTTGTGAACCGGAGGCTCTGTATATTAGTGACAGGTTAGACTTGTTCATTGTTTTATGTGTGTGTACCCTTGTGTATTGTCTGTACTGCAGTGCTTCATGTGTACTATGGTATTTCTGTTCTTGTATGCAGATGTCATCTGCCAAAAAGCAGGGTGCGACCAGGCGGAGGCCCTCAACTTTATTAAGAGGTGGCTGCCAGGGTCTGGTGATCGCTGTGGGCGCAGGAAGCGGCGCTTCAGAGAAGCATTTGTTGCGGAGCAGCCCGATGATCCCCACTCTCAGAGTGCAGATTATCGGCTGCTCGCGGCAGCTGGCTTCCAACCCAGCCACAGCAGCCAGGGCCTTGACAGCACCACTGTCATTGTGCCCCCAACGCAACCTGACCTGCAGTAGAGCGGGCCTTTTTTAGTTGTGTATATATATTTTTCAATGTATACATTTTTTGTTGTACCAAATAAATAAAAAAAACAAAGAATAAATAGTCTGCAGACTGTCGGTGGTGCACTGTTCGGCTAGCTTATGCTGATTCGGAAGCACCATCACCATGTTTTAGTTACAAAAAAATGCTCTAAACTATGAATATTCTCAATTACCATGTGGAGGACATATGTGGGGATTGCAAGTGGGGGACATACGCTTTCAACATTTACTTCTTAACGACTTTTTTCGATCTGCTGTACCAAATACCAGTACCAAATAAAGCACTCGCTATTGCAAAAGATAAATTGGTAAAAAAAATAAACTACACTTCTAGTGTTAGCAAAGGGAATGAGGTATAAAAGATGAAATGGATCGATTAACTGCTTTCAGTTCTCAGCATTCAATTTTCTGTTGCCCCAAGTATACAGGGCTGCAAAGCTACAAGAGCGGGTCATCGAGGCATATTGTTTAAATCTTCCGGTAAGAAAAATTCCCTACTAATAATGGTTACATAATGGCAAGCCAATCAGTAGCCAATATTCGTCGTGCAGGAAACATCGGTGTAATAACGGCATTTGATTGGCTGCAATGTGGCCCTGGATTGGTCCAATGTCGGTCGTACATCCGTAGCCAATATTCGTCGTGCAGCAAACATCGGCGTAAAAATGGCATGTGATTGGCTGAAATATGGCCCAATGTTGGCCGAACATTGGCAGCTTTGTCGGCAATACGATGGGCCTTCGTCGGCCCAATGTTGGTTGCATACTGGCTAAAACGTCGGCAAAACGTCGGCCCATCATTGGCTTGAACGTCGGCCCGACATTGGAAGAAGTTGCACTTCCGATGTCGGCCCGACGTCGGTGCCGATGTTAGCCGATGTTGGTCCAAGATTGGTCCAACGGCGGCGTGCTGCCTGGGGAGTATGCGCGTGCGCATTCCGAAACGAGTATGCGCGTGCCTATTCTGAAACGAGTATGCGCGTGTGCATTCAAAAACGAGTATGCGTGTGCGCATTCAAACACGAGTACGCGCGTGCCTATTCGAAAACGAGTATGCGCGTGTGCATTCAAAAACGAGTACGCGCGTGCCTATTCAAAAACGAGTATACGCGTGCGCATTCCAAAACGAGTATGCGCGTGTGCATTCAAAAACGAGTATGCATGTGCGCGTTCAAAAACGAGTACGCGTGTGCCTGTTCAAAAACGCGTATGCGCGTGCGCATTCAAAAACGAGTATGCACGTGCTTTTGCAAAATGAGTATGCGTGTGTGCATTCAAAAACGACTATGCGCGTGCCTATTTCAAAACGAGTATGCGCGTGTGCATTCAAAACCAAGTATGCGCGTGCGCCTTCAAAAACGAGTACGCGCATGCCTATTCAAAAACGAGTATGCGCGTGCGCCTTCCAAACCAGTATGCGCGTGCCTATTTCAAAACGAGTATGCGCGTGTGCATTCAAAAACGAGTATGCGCGTGCCTATTCGAAAACGAGTATGCGCGTGTGCATTCAAAAACGAGTATGCGCGTGCGCAATCCAAAATGAGTACGCGCGTGCCTACTCCAAAACGAGTATGCGCGTGTGCATTCAAAAACGAGTATGCGTGTGCGCGTTCAAAAACGAGTATGCGCGTGTGCATTCAAAACGAGTATACGCGTGCGCATTCAAAAACGAGTACGCGTGTGCGTGTTCAAAAACGCGTATGCGCGTTCGCGTTCAAAAACGAGTACGCGCGTGCCTATTCAAAAACGAGTAGTCGCATGCGTATTCCAAAACGAGTATGCGCGTGTGCATTCAAAAACGAGTATGCGTGTGCGCATTCAAAAACGAGTATGCGCGTGCCTATTCGAAAACGAGTATGCGCGTGCGCATTCCGAAACGAGTATATGCGTGCGCATTCAAAAACGAGTACGCGCATGCCTATTCAAAAACGAGTATGCGCGTGTGCATTCAAAACCAGTATACGCGTGTGCATTCAAAAACGAGTACGCTTGTGCATGTTCAAAAACGCGTATGCGCGTTCGCGTTCAAAAACGAGTACGCGCGTGCCTATTCAAAAACGAGTAAGCGCGTGCGCCTTCCAAAACGAGTATGCGCGTGCGTATTCCGAAACGAGTATGCGCGTGTGCATTCAAAAACGAGTATGCTTGTGCGCAATCAAAAACGAGTATGCGCGTGCCTATTCGAAAACTAGTATGCGCGGGCGCATTCAAAACGAGTATACGCGTGCGCATTAAAAAACGAGTACGCGTGTGCATGTTCAAAAACGCGTATGCGCGTGCGCATTCAAAAACGAGTACGCGCGTCCCTATTCCGAAAGGAGTATGCGCGTGCGAATTAAAAATTGAGTACGCGCGTGCGCATTCAAAAACGAGTACGCGCATGCCTATTCAAAAACGAGTATGCGCGTTCGCCTTCCCAAACGAGTATGCGCGTGCCTATTTCGAAACGAGTATGCGCGTGTGCATTCAAAAACGAGTATGCGCGTGTGCATTCAAAAACGAGAATGCGCGTGCCTATTCGAAAACGAGTATACACGTGCGCAGTCAAAAAACGAGTATGCGCGTGCCTATTCCAAAACGAGTACGCGTGTGTGCATTCAAAAACGAGTATGCGCTTCGCATTCCAAAACGAGCATGCGCGTGCGCATTCCAAAACGAGTATGCGCGTGCGTATTCCGAAACGAGTATGCGCGTGTGCATTCAAAAACGAGTATGGGCGTGTGCGTCCAAAACCGAGTATGCGCGTGCGCATTCAAATGCTTATACGCGTGCGCATTCAAAAACGAGTACGCGTGTGCCTGTTCAAAAACGCGTCTGCGCGTGCGCATTCAAAAACGAGTATGCACGTGCCTATTTCAAAACGAGTATGCGCGTGTGCATTCAAATACGAGTATGTGTGTGCGCATTCAAAAACGAGTATGCACGTGCCTATTTCAAAACGAGTACGCGCGTGTGCATTCTATTACGAGTATGCGTGTGCGCATTCAAAAACGAGTAAGTGCGTGCCTATTCCAAAACGAGTATGCGCGTGTGCATTCAAAACGAGTTTGCGCGTGCGCATTCAAAAACGAGTACGCGCGTGCCTATTCAAAAACGAGTATGCGCGTGCGCATTCAAAAACGAGTACGCGTGTGCCTGTTCAAAAACGCGTCTGCGCGTGCGCATTCAAAAACGAGTATGCACGTGCCTATTTCAAAACGAGTATGCGCGTGTGCATTCAAATACGAGTATGTGTGTGCGCATTCAAAAACGAGTATGCACGTGCCTATTTCAAAACGAGTACGCGCGTGTGCATTCTATTACGAGTATGCGTGTGCGCATTCAAAAACGAGTAAGTGCGTGCCTATTCCAAAACGAGTATGCGCGTGTGCATTCAAAACGAGTTTGCGCGTGCGCATTCAAAAACGAGTACGCGCGTGCCTATTCAAAAACGAGTATGCGCGTGTGCATTCAAAAACGAGTATGCACGTGCCTATTGCAAAACGAGTATGCGCGTGCGCAATCAAATACGAGTATACGTGTGCGTATTCAAAAACGAGTATGCGCGTGCCTATTCCAAAACGAGTATGCGCGTGTGCATTCAAAAACAAGTATGCGCGTGCGCATTCAAAAACGAGTACGCGCATGCCTATTCAAAAACGAGTATCCGCGTGCGCCTTCCCAAACGAGTATTCGCGTGCCCATTTCGAAACTAGTATGCGCGTGTGCATTCAAAAAACGAGTATGCGTGTGTGCATTCAAAAACGAGTATGCGCGTGCCTATTTGAAAACGAGTATGCGCGTGTGCATTCAAAAACGAGTATACGCGTGCGCATTCAAAACGAGTGTACGCGTGCGCAATCAAAAACGAGTACGCGCGTGCCTACTCAAAAATGAGCATGCGCATGCGCATTCCGAAACGAGTATACACGTGCGCAGTCAAAAACGAGTATGCGCGTGCCTATTCAAAAACGAGTATGCGCGTGTGCATTCAAAACGAATATACCCGTGCGCATTCATAACAAAGTACGTGTGTGCATGTTCAAAAACGCGTATGCGCGTTCGCTTTCAAAAACGAGCACGCACGTGCCTATTCCAAAATGAATATGCGCGTGCGCATTTCGAAACGAGTATGCGCGTGCGCATTCCAAAACGCGTATGCGCGTTCGCATTCAAAAACGAGTACGCACGTGCCTATTCCAAAACGAGTATGCGCGTGCGCATTCCAAAACGAGTATATGCGTGCGCATTCAAAAACGAGTACGCGCATGCCTATTCAAAAACGAGTATGCGCGTGCGCATTCAAATGCTTATACGCGTGCGCATTCAAAAACGAGTATGCGTGTGCCTGTTCAAAAACGCGTATGCGCGTGCGCATTGAAAAACGAGTATGCACGTGCCTATTTCAAAACGAGTATGCGCGTGTGCATTCAAATACGAGTATGCGTGTGCGCATTCAAAAACGAGTACGCGCGTGCCTATTCAAAAACGAGCATGCGCGTGCGCATTCCGAAACGAGTATACACGTGCGCAGTCAAAAACGAGTATGCGCGTGCGCCTTCCAAAACGAGTATGCGCGTGCGTATTCCGAAACGAGTATGCGCGTGTGCATTCAAAAACGAGTATGCTTGTGCGCATTCAAAAACGAGTATGCGCGTGCCTATTCGAAAACTAGTATGCGCGTGCGCATTCAAAACGAGTATACGCGTGCGCATTAAAAAACGAGTACGCGTGTGCATGTTCAAAAACGCGTATGCGCGTGCGCATTCAAAAACGAGTACGCGCGTGCCTATTCCGAAAGGAGTATGCGCGTGCGAATTAAAAAACGAGTACGCGCGTGCGCATTCAAAAACGAGTATGCGCTTCGCATTCCAAAACGAGCATGCGCGTGCGCATTCCAAAACGAGTATGCGCGTGCGTATTCCGAAACGAGTATGCGCGTGTGCATTCAAAAACGAGTATGGGCGTGTGCATTCAAAACCGAGTATGCGCGTGCCTATTCCAAAACGAGTATGCGCGTGTGCATTCAAAAACAAGTATGCGCGTGCGCATTCAAAAACGAGTACGCGCATGCCTATTCAAAAACGAGTATGCGCGTGCGCCTTCCCAAACGAGTATGCGCGTGCCTATTTCGAAACGAGTATGCGCGTGTGCATTCAAAAACGAGTATGCGCGTGTGCATTCAAAAACGAGTATGCGCGTGCCTATTCGAAAACGAGTATACACGTGCGCAGTCAAAAACGAGTATGCGCGTGCCTATTCCGAAACGAGTACGCCTGTGTGCATTCAAAAACGAATATGCGCTTCGCATTCCAAAACGAGCATGCGCGTGCGCATTCCAAAACGAGTATGCGCGTGCGTATTCCGAAACGAGTATGCGCGTGTGCATTCAAAAACGAGCATGGGCGTGTGCATTCAAAACCGAGTATGCGCGTGCGCATTCAAATGCTTATACGCGTGCGCATTCAAAAACGAGTATGCGTGTGCCTGTTCAAAAACGCGTATGCGCGTGCGCATTCAAAAACGAGTATGCACGTGCCTATTTCAAAACGAGTATGCGCGTGTGCATTCAAATACGAGTATGCGTGTGCGCATTCAAAAACGAGTACGCGCGTGCCTATTCAAAAACGAGTACGCGCGTGTGCGTTCTATTACGAGTATGCGTGTGCGCATTCAAAAACGAGTAAGTGCGTGCCTATTCCAAAACGAGTATGCGCGTGTGCATTCAATACGAGTTTGCGCGTGCGCATTCAAAAACGAGTACGCGCGTGCCTATTCAAAAACGAGTATGCGCGTGTGCATTCAAAAACGAGTATGCACGTGCCTATTGCAAAACGAGTATGCGCGTGCGCAATCAAATACGAGTATACGTGTGCGTATTCAAAAACGAGTATGCGCGTGCCTATTCCAAAACGAGTATGCGCGTGTGCATTCAAAAACAAGTATGCGCGTGCGCATTCAAAAACGAGTACGCGCATGCCTATTCAAAAACGAGTATCCGCGTGCGCCTTCCCAAACGAGTATTCGCGTGCCCATTTCGAAACTAGTATGCGCGTGTGCATTCAAAAAACGAGTATGCGTGTGTGCATTCAAAAACGAGTATGCGCGTGCCTATTTGAAAACGAGTATGCGCGTGTGCATTCAAAAACGAGTATACGCGTGCGCATTCAAAACGAGTGTACGCGTGCGCAATCAAAAACGAGTACGCGCGTGCCTACTCAAAAATGAGCATGCGCATGCGCATTCCGAAATGAGTATACACGTGCGCAGTCAAAAACGAGTATGCGCGTGCCTATTCAAAAACGAGTATGCGCGTGTGCATTCAAAACGAGTATACCCGTGCGCATTCATAACAAAGTACGCGTGTGCATGTTCAAAAACGCGTATGCGCGTTCGCTTTCAAAAACGAGCACGCACGTGCCTATTCAAAAACGAGTAGTCGCATGCGTATTCCAAAACGAGTATGCGCGTGTGCATTCAAAAACGAGTATGCGTGTGCGCATTCAAAAACGAGTATGCGCGTGCCTATTCGAAAACGAGTATGCGCGTGCGCATTCCGAAACGAGTATATGCGTGCGCATTCAAAAACGAGTACGCGCATGCCTATTCAAAAACGAGTATGCGCGTGTGCATTCAAAACCAGTATACGCGTGTGCATTCAAAAACGAGTACGCTTGTGCATGTTCAAAAACGCGTATGCGCGTTCGCGTTCAAAAACGAGTACGCGCGTGCCTATTCAAAAACGAGTAAGCGCGTGCGCCTTCCAAAACGAGTATGCGCGTGCGTATTCCGAAACGAGTATGCGCGTGTGCATTCAAAAACGAGTATGCTTGTGCGCAATCAAAAACGAGTATGCGCGTGCCTATTCGAAAACTAGTATGCGCGGGCGCATTCAAAACGAGTAAACGCGTGCGCATTAAAAAACGAGTACGCGTGTGCATGTTCAAAAACGCGTATGCGCGTGCGCATTCAAAAACGAGTACGCGCGTCCCTATTCCGAAAGGAGTATGCGCGTGCGAATTAAAAATTGAGTACGCGCGTGCGCATTCAAAAACGAGTACGCGCATGCCTATTCAAAAACGAGTATGCGCGTTCGCCTTCCCAAACGAGTATGCGCGTGCCTATTTCGAAACGAGTATGCGCGTGTGCATTCAAAAACGAGTATGCGCGTGTGCATTCAAAAACGAGAATGCGCGTGCCTATTCGAAAACGAGTATACACGTGCGCAGTCAAAAAACGAGTATGCGCGTGCCTATTCCAAAACGAGTACGCGTGTGTGCATTCAAAAACGAGTATGCGCTTCGCATTCCAAAACGAGCATGCGCGTGCGCATTCCAAAACGAGTATGCGCGTGCGTATTCCGAAACGAGTATGCGCGTGTGCATTCAAAAACGAGTATGGGCGTGTGCGTCCAAAACCGAGTATGCGCGTGCGCATTCAAATGCTTATACGCGTGCGCATTCAAAAACGAGTACGCGTGTGCCTGTTCAAAAACGCGTCTGCGCGTGCGCATTCAAAAACGAGTATGCACGTGCCTATTTCAAAACGAGTATGCGCGTGTGCATTCAAATACGAGTATGTGTGTGCGCATTCAAAAACGAGTATGCACGTGCCTATTTCAAAACGAGTACGCGCGTGTGCATTCTATTACGAGTATGCGTGTGCGCATTCAAAAACGAGTAAGTGCGTGCCTATTCCAAAACGAGTATGCGCGTGTGCATTCAAAACGACTTTGCGCGTGCGCATTCAAAAACGAGTACGCGCGTGCCTATTCAAAAACGAGTATGCGCGTGCGCATTCAAAAACGAGTACGCGTGTGCCTGTTCAAAAACGCGTCTGCGCGTGCGCATTCAAAAACGAGTATGCACGTGCCTATTTCAAAACGAGTATGCGCGTGTGCATTCAAATACGAGTATGTGTGTGCGCATTCAAAAACGAGTATGCACGTGCCTATTTCAAAACGAGTACGCGCGTGTGCATTCTATTACGAGTATGCGTGTGCGCATTCAAAAACGAGTAAGTGCGTGCCTATTCCAAAACGAGTATGCGCGTGTGCATTCAAAACGAGTTTGCGCGTGCGCATTCAAAAACGAGTACGCGCGTGCCTATTCAAAAACGAGTATGCGCGTGTGCATTCAAAAACGAGTATGCACGTGCCTATTGCAAAACGAGTATGCGCGTGCGCAATCAAATACGAGTATACGTGTGCGTATTCAAAAACGAGTATGCGCGTGCCTATTCCAAAACGAGTATGCGCGTGTGCATTCAAAAACAAGTATGCGCGTGCGCATTCAAAAACGAGTACGCGCATGCCTATTCAAAAACGAGTATCCGCGTGCGCCTTCCCAAACGAGTATTCGCGTGCCCATTTCGAAACTAGTATGCGCGTGTGCATTCAAAAAACGAGTATGCGTGTGTGCATTCAAAAACGAGTATGCGCGTGCCTATTTGAAAACGAGTATGCGCGTGTGCATTCAAAAACGAGTATACGCGTGCGCATTCAAAACGAGTGTACGCGTGCGCAATCAAAAACGAGTACGCGCGTGCCTACTCAAAAATGAGCATGCGCATGCGCATTCCGAAACGAGTATACACGTGCGCAGTCAAAAACGAGTATGCGCGTGCCTATTCAAAAACGAGTATGCGCGTGTGCATTCAAAACGAATATACCCGTGCGCATTCATAACAAAGTACGTGTGTGCATGTTCAAAAACGCGTATGCGCGTTCGCTTTCAAAAACGAGCACGCACGTGCCTATTCCAAAATGAATATGCGCGTGCGCATTTCGAAACGAGTATGCGCGTGCGCATTCCAAAACGCGTATGCGCGTTCGCATTCAAAAACGAGTACGCACGTGCCTATTCCAAAACGAGTATGCGCGTGCGCATTCCGAAACGAGTATATGCGTGCGCATTCAAAAACGAGTACGCGCATGCCTATTCAAAAACGAGTATGCGCGTGCGCATTCAAATGCTTATACGCGTGCGCATTCAAAAACGAGTATGCGTGTGCCTGTTCAAAAACGCGTATGCGCGTGCGCATTGAAAAACGAGTATGCACGTGCCTATTTCAAAACGAGTATGCGCGTGTGCATTCAAATACGAGTATGCGTGTGCGCATTCAAAAACGAGTACGCGCGTGCCTATTCAAAAACGAGCATGCGCGTGCGCATTCCGAAACGAGTATACACGTGCGCAGTCAAAAACGAGTATGCGCGTGCGCCTTCCAAAACGAGTATGCGCGTGCGTATTCCGAAACGAGTATGCGCGTGTGCATTCAAAAACGAGTATGCTTGTGCGCATTCAAAAACGAGTATGCGCGTGCCTATTCGAAAACTAGTATGCGCGTGCGCATTCAAAACGAGTATACGCGTGCGCATTAAAAAACGAGTACGCGTGTGCATGTTCAAAAACGCGTATGCGCGTGCGCATTCAAAAACGAGTACGCGCGTGCCTATTCCGAAAGGAGTATGCGCGTGCGAATTAAAAAACGAGTACGCGCGTGCGCATTCAAAAACGAGTATGCGCTTCGCATTCCAAAACGAGCATGCGCGTGCGCATTCCAAAACGAGTATGCGCGTGCGTATTCCGAAACGAGTATGCGCGTGTGCATTCAAAAACGAGTATGGGCGTGTGCATTCAAAACCGAGTATGCGCGTGCCTATTCCGAAACGAGTATGCGCGTGTGCATTCAAAAACAAGTATGCGCGTGCGCATTCAAAAACGAGTACGCGCATGCCTATTCAAAAACGAGTATGCGCGTGCGCCTTCCCAAACGAGTATGCGCGTGCCTATTTCGAAACGAGTATGCGCGTGTGCATTCAAAAACGAGTATGCGCGTGTGCATTCAAAAACGAGTATGCGCGTGCCTATTCGAAAACGAGTATACACGTGCGCAGTCAAAAACGAGTATGCGCGTGCCTATTCCGAAACGAGTACGCCTGTGTGCATTCAAAAACGAATATGCGCTTCGCATTCCAAAACGAGCATGCGCGTGCGCATTCCAAAACGAGTATGCGCGTGCGTATTCCGAAACGAGTATGCGCGTGTGCATTCAAAAACGAGCATGGGCGTGTGCATTCAAAACCGAGTATGCGCGTGCGCATTCAAATGCTTATACGCGTGCGCATTCAAAAACGAGTATGCGTGTGCCTGTTCAAAAACGCGTATGCGCGTGCGCATTCAAAAACGAGTATGCACGTGCCTATTTCAAAACGAGTATGCGCGTGTGCATTCAAATACGAGTATGCGTGTGCGCATTCAAAAACGAGTACGCGCGTGCCTATTCAAAAACGAGCATGCGCGTGCGCATTCAGAAACGAGTATACACGTGCGCAGTCAAAAACGAGTATGCGCGTGCCTAATCAAAAACGAGTATGCGTGTGCGCATTCCGAAATGAGTATATGCGTGCGCATTCAAAAACGAGTACGCGCATGCCTATTCAAAAACGAGTATGCGCGTGTGCATTCAAAACGAGTATACGCGTGTGCATTCAAAAACGAGTACGCGTGTGCATGTTCAAAAACGCGTATGCGCGTTCGCGTTCAAAAACGAGTACGCGCGTGCCTATTCAAAAACGAGTAGGCGTGTGCGCATTTAAAAACGAGTATGTGCGTGCCTATTCCAAAACGAGTATGCGCGTGTGCATTCAAAAACGAGTATGCGCGTGCGCATTCAAAAACGAGTACGCGCGTGTGCATTAAAAAGAGTATGCACGTGTCTATTGCAAAACGAGTATGCGCGTGCGCAATCAAATACGAGTATGCGTGTGCGTATTCAAAAACGAGTATGCGCATGCCTATTCAAAAACGAGTATGCGCGTGCGCCTTTCCAAACAAGTATGCGCGTGCCCATTTCGAAACGAGTATGTGCGTGTGCATTCAAAAACGAGTATGCGCGTGTGCATTCAAAAACGAGTATGCGCGTGCCTATTTGAAAACGAGTATGCGCGTGTGCATTAAAAAACGAGTATACGCGTGCGCATTCAAAACGAGTGTACGCGTGCGCATTCAAAAACGAGTACGCGCGTGCTTATTCAAAAACGAACATGCGCGTGCGCATTCCGAAACGAGTATACACGTGCGCAGTCAAAAACGAGTACGCGCGTGCCTATTCAAAAACGAGCATGCGCGTGCGCATTCCGAAACGAGTATACACGTGCGCAGTCAAAAACGAGTATGCGCGTGCCTATTCAAAAACGAGTATGCGCGTGTGCATTCAAAACGAGTATACCCGTGCGCATTCATAACAAAGTACGCGTGTGCATGTTCAAAAACGCGTATGCGCGTTCGCTTTCAAAAACGAGCACGCACGTGCTTATTCCAAAACGAGTACGCGCGTGTGCAATCAAAAACGAGTACGCGTGTGCATGTTCAAAAACGCGTATGCGCGTTCGCATTCAAAAACGAGTACGCACGTGCCTATTCCGAAACGAGTATGCGCGTGCGCATTCCGAAACGAGTAGGCGCGTGTGCATTCAAAAACGAGTATGCGTGTGCGCATTCAAAAACGAGAATGCGCGTGCCTATTCGAAAACGAGTATGCGCGTGCGCATTCCGAAACGAGTATACGCGTGCGCATTCAAAAACGAGTACGCGCGTGCCCATTCAAAAACGAGTATGCGCGTGTGCATTCAAAACGAGTATACGCGTGCGCATTCAAAAACGAGTACGCATGTGCGTGTTCAAAAACGCGTATGCGCGTTCGCGTTAAAAAACGAGTACGCGCGTGCCTATTCAAAAACGAGTAGTCACGTGCGTATTCCGAAACGAGTATGCGCGTGTGCATTCAAAAACGAGTATGCGAGTGCGCATTCAAAAACGAGTATGCGCGTGCCTATTTGAAAACGAGTATGCGCGTGCGCATTCCGAAACGAGTATATGCGTGCGCATTCAAAAACGAGTACGCGTGTGCATGTTCAAAAACGCGTATGCGCGTGCGCATTCAAAAACGAGTACGCGCGTCCCTATTCCGAAAGGAGTATGCGCGTGCGAATTAAAAATTGAGTACGCGCGTGCGCATTCAAAAACGAGTACGCGCATGCCTATTCAAAAACGAGTATGCGCGTTCGCCTTCCCAAACGAGTATGCGCGTGCCTATTTCGAAACGAGTATGCGCGTGTGCATTCAAAAACGAGTATGCGCGTGTGCATTCAAAAACGAGAATGCGCGTGCCTATTCGAAAACGAGTATACACGTGCGCAGTCAAAAAACGAGTATGCGCGTGCCTATTCCAAAACGAGTACGCGTGTGTGCATTCAAAAACGAGTATGCGCTTCGCATTCCAAAACGAGCATGCGCGTGCGCATTCCAAAACGAGTATGCGCGTGCGTATTCCGAAACGAGTATGCGCGTGTGCATTCAAAAACGAGTATGGGCGTGTGCGTCCAAAACCGAGTATGCGCGTGCGCATTCAAATGCTTATACGCGTGCGCATTCAAAAACGAGTACGCGTGTGCCTGTTCAAAAACGCGTCTTCGCGTGCGCATTCAAAAACGAGTATGCACGTGCCTATTTCAAAACGAGTATGCGCGTGTGCATTCAAATACGAGTATGTGTGTGCGCATTCAAAAACGAGTATGCACGTGCCTATTTCAAAACGAGTACGCGCGTGTGCGTTCTATTACGAGTATGCGTGTGCGCATTCAAAAACGAGTAAGTGCGTGCCTATTCCAAAACGAGTATGCGCGTGTGCATTCAATACGAGTTTGCGCGTGCGCATTCAAAAACGAGTACGCGCGTGCCTATTCAAAAACGAGTATGCGCGTGTGCATTCAAAAACGAGTATGCACGTGCCTATTGCAAAACGAGTATGCGCGTGCGCAATCAAATACGAGTATACGTGTGCGTATTCAAAAACGAGTATGCGCGTGCCTATTCCAAAACGAGTATGCGCGTGTGCATTCAAAAACAAGTATGCGCGTGCGCATTCAAAAACGAGTACGCGCATGCCTATTCAAAAACGAGTATCCGCGTGCGCCTTCCCAAACGAGTATTCGCGTGCCCATTTCGAAACTAGTATGCGCGTGTGCATTCAAAAAACGAGTATGCGTGTGTGCATTCAAAAACGAGTATGCGCGTGCCTATTTGAAAACGAGTATGCGCGTGTGCATTCAAAAACGAGTATACGCGTGCGCATTCAAAACGAGTGTACGCGTGCGCAATCAAAAACGAGTACGCGCGTGCCTACTCAAAAATGAGCATGCGCATGCGCATTCCGAAACGAGTATACACGTGCGCAGTCAAAAACGAGTATGCGCGTGCCTATTCAAAAACGAGTATGCGCGTGTGCATTCAAAATGAGTATACCCGTGCGCATTCATAACAAAGTACGCGTGTGCATGTTCAAAAACGCGTATGCGCGTTCGCTTTCAAAAACGAGCACGCACGTGCCTATTCCAAAATGAATATGCGCGTGCGCATTTCGAAACGAGTATGCGCGTGCGCATTCCAAAACGCGTATGCGCGTTCGCATTCAAAAACGAGTACGCACGTGCCTATTCCAAAACGAGTATGCGCGTGCGCATTCCGAAACGAGTATATGCGTGCGCATTCAAAAACGAGTACGCGCATGCCTATTCAAAAACGAGTATGCGCGTGCGCATTCAAATGCTTATACGCGTGCGCATTCAAAAACGAGTATGCGTGTGCCTGTTCAAAAACGCGTATGCGCGTGCGCATTGAAAAACGAGTATGCACGTGCCTATTTCAAAACGAGTATGCGCGTGTGCATTCAAATACGAGTATGCGTGTGCGCATTCAAAAACGAGTACGCGCGTGCCTATTCAAAAACGAGCATGCGCGTGCGCATTCCGAAACGAGTATACACGTGCGCAGTCAAAAACAAGTATGCGCGTGCGCCTTCCGAAACGAGTATGCGCGTGCGTATTCCGAAACGAGTATGCGCGTGTGCATTCAAAAACGAGTATGCTTGTGCGCATTCAAAAACGAGTATGCGCGTGCCTATTCGAAAACTAGTATGCGCGTGCGCATTCAAAACGAGTATACGCGTGCGCATTAAAAAACGAGTACGCGTGTGCATGTTCAAAAACGCGTATGCGCGTGCGCATTCAAAAACGAGTACGCGCGTGCCTATTCCGAAAGGAGTATGCGCGTGCGAATTAAAAAACGAGTACGCGCGTGCGCATTCAAAAACGAGTATGCGCTTCGCATTCCAAAACGAGCATGCGCGTGCGCATTCCAAAACGAGTATGCGCGTGCGTATTCCGAAACGAGTATGCGCGTGTGCATTCAAAAACGAGTATGGGCGTGTGCATTCAAAACCGAGTATGCGCGTGCCTATTCCAAAACGAGTATGCGCGTGTGCATTCAAAAACAAGTATGCGCGTGCGCATTCAAAAACGAGTACGCGCATGCCTATTCAAAAACGAGTATGCGCGTGCGCCTTCCCAAACGAGTATGCGCGTGCCTATTTCGAAACGAGTATGCGCGTGTGCATTCAAAAACGAGTATGCGCGTGTGCATTCAAAAACGAGTATGCGCGTGCCTATTCGAAAACGAGTATACACGTGCGCAGTCAAAAACGAGTATGCGCGTGCCTATTCCGAAACGAGTACGCCTGTGTGCATTCAAAAACGAATATGCGCTTCGCATTCCAAAACGAGCATGCGCGTGCGCATTCCAAAACGAGTATGCGCGTGCGTATTCCGAAACGAGTATGCGCGTGTGCATTCAAAAACGAGCATGGGCGTGTGCATTCAAAACCGAGTATGCGCGTGCGCATTCAAATGCTTATACGCGTGCGCATTCAAAAACGAGTATGCGTGTGCCTGTTCAAAAACGCGTATGCGCGTGCGCATTCAAAAACGAGTACGCACGTGCCTATTCCATAACGAGTATGCGCGTGCGCATTCCGAAACGAGTATATGCGTGCGCATTCAAAAACGAGTACGCGCATGCCTATTCAAAAACGAGTATGCACGTGCGCATTCAAATGCTTATACGCGTGCGCATTCAAAAACGAGTATGCGTGTGCCTGTTCAAAAACGCGTATGCGCGTGCGCATTGAAAAACGAGTATGCACGTGCCTATTTCAAAACGAGTATGCGCGTGTGCATTCAAATACGAGTATGCGTGTGCGCATTCAAAAACGAGTACGCGCGTGCCTATTCAAAAACGAGCATGCGCGTGCGCATTCCGAAACGAGTATACACGTGCGCAGTCAAAAACGAGTATGCGCGTGCGCCTTCCAAAACGAGTATGCGCGTGCGTATTCCGAAACGAGTATGCGCGTGTGCATTCAAAAACGAGTATGCTTGTGCGCATTCAAAAACGAGTATGCGCGTGCCTATTCGAAAACTAGTATGCGCGTGCGCATTCAAAACGAGTATACGCGTGCGCATTAAAAAACGAGTACGCGTGTGCATGTTCAAAAACGCGTATGCGCGTGCGCATTCAAAAACGAGTACGCGCGTGCCTATTCCGAAAGGAGTATGCGCGTGCGAATTAAAAAACGAGTACGCGCGTGCGCATTCAAAAACGAGTATGCGCTTCGCATTCCAAAACGAGCATGCGCGTGCGCATTCCAAAACGAGTATGCGCGTGCGTATTCCGAAACGAGTATGCGCGTGTGCATTCAAAAACGAGTATGGGCGTGTGCATTCAAAACCGAGTATGCGCGTGCCTATTCCAAAACGAGTATGCGCGTGTGCATTCAAAAACAAGTATGCGCGTGCGCATTCAAAAACGAGTACGCGCATGCCTATTCAAAAACGAGTATGCGCGTGCGCCTTCCCAAACGAGTATGCGCGTGCCTATTTCGAAACGAGTATGCGCGTGTGCATTCAAAAACGAGTATGCGCGTGCCTATTCGAAAACGAGTATACACGTGCGCAGTCAAAAACGAGTATGCGCGTGCCTATTCCGAAACGAGTACGCCTGTGTGCATTCAAAAACGAATATGCGCTTCGCATTCCAAAACGAGCATGCGCGTGCGCATTCCAAAACGAGTATGCGCGTGCGTATTCCGAAACGAGTATGCGCGTGTGCATTCAAAAACGAGCATGGGCGTGTGCATTCAAAACCGAGTATGCGCGTGCGCATTCAAATGCTTATACGCGTGCGCATTCAAAAACGAGTATGCGTGTGCCTGTTCAAAAACGCGTATGCGCGTGCGCATTCAAAAACGAGTATGCACGTGCCTATTTCAAAACGAGTATGCGCGTGTGCATTCAAATACGAGTATGCGTGTGCGCATTCAAAAACGAGTACGCGCGTGCCTATTCAAAAACGAGCATGCGCGTGCGCATTCAGAAACGAGTATACACGTGCGCAGTCAAAAACGAGTATGCGCGTGCCTAATCAAAAACGAGTATGCGTGTGCGCATTCCGAAACGAGTATATGCGTGCGCATTCAAAAACGAGTACGCGCATGCCTATTCAAAAACGAGTATGCGCGTGTGCATTCAAAACGAGTATACGCGTGTGCATTCAAAAACGAGTACGCGTGTGCATGTTCAAAAACGCGTATGCGCGTTCGCGTTCAAAAACGAGTACGCGCGTGCCTATTCAAAAACGAGTAGGCGTGTGCGCATTTAAAAACGAGTATGTGCGTGCCTATTCCAAAACGAGTATGCGCGTGTGCATTCAAAAACGAGTATGCGCGTGCGCATTCAAAAACGAGTACGCGCGTGTGCATTAAAAAGAGTATGCACGTGTCTATTGCAAAACGAGTATGCGCGTGCGCAATCAAATACGAGTATGCGTGTGCGTATTCAAAAACGAGTATGCGCATGCCTATTCAAAAACGAGTATGCGCGTGCGCCTTTCCAAACAAGTATGCGCGTGCCCATTTCGAAACGAGTATGTGCGTGTGCATTCAAAAACGAGTATGCGCGTGTGCATTCAAAAACGAGTATGCGCGTGCCTATTTGAAAACGAGTATGCGCGTGTGCATTAAAAAACGAGTATACGCGTGCGCATTCAAAACGAGTGTACGCGTGCGCATTCAAAAACGAGTACGCGCGTGCTTATTCAAAAACGAACATGCGCGTGCGCATTCCGAAACGAGTATACACGTGCGCAGTCAAAAACGAGTACGCGCGTGCCTATTCAAAAACGAGCATGCGCGTGCGCATTCCGAAACGAGTATACACGTGCGCAGTCAAAAACGAGTATGCGCGTGCCTATTCAAAAACGAGTATGCGCGTGTGCATTCAAAACGAGTATACCCGTGCGCATTCATAACAAAGTACGCGTGTGCATGTTCAAAAACGCGTATGCGCGTTCGCTTTCAAAAACGAGCACGCACGTGCTTATTCCAAAACGAGTACGCGCGTGTGCAATCAAAAACGAGTACGCGTGTGCATGTTCAAAAACGCGTATGCGCGTTCGCATTCAAAAACGAGTACGCACGTGCCTATTCCGAAACGAGTATGCGCGTGCGCATTCCGAAACGAGTATGCGCGTGCGTATTCCGAAACGAGTTGGCGCGTGTGCATTCAAAAACGAGTATGCGTGTGCGCATTCAAAAAGGAGAATGCGCGTGCCTATTCGAAAACGAGTATGCGCGTGCGCATTCCGAAACGAGTATACGCGTGCGCATTCAAAAACGAGTACGCGCGTGCCCATTCAAAAACGAGTATGCGCGTGTGCATTCAAAACGAGTATACGCGTGCGCATTCAAAAACGAGTACGCATGTGCGTGTTCAAAAACGCGTATGCGCGTTCGCGTTAAAAAACGAGTACGCGCGTGCCTATTCAAAAACGAGTAGTCACGTGCGTATTCCGAAACGAGTATGCGCGTGTGCATTCAAAAACGAGTATGCGTGTGCGCATTCAAAAACGAGTATGCGCGTGCCTATTTGAAAACGAGTATGCGCGTGCGCATTCCGAAACGAGTATATGCGTGCGCATTCAAAAACGAGTACGCGTGTGCATGTTCAAAAACGCGTATGCGCGTGCGCATTCAAAAACGAGTACGCGCGTCCCTATTCCGAAAGGAGTATGCGCGTGCGAATTAAAAATTGAGTACGCGCGTGCGCATTCAAAAACGAGTACGCGCATGCCTATTCAAAAACGAGTATGCGGGTTCGCCTTCCCAAACGAGTATGCGCGTGCCTATTTCGAAACGAGTATGCGCGTGTGCATTCAAAAACGAGTATGCGCGTGTGCATTCAAAAACGAGAATGCGCGTGCCTATTCGAAAACGAGTATACACGTGCGCAGTCAAAAAACGAGTATGCGCGTGCCTATTCCAAAACGAGTACGCGTGTGTGCATTCAAAAACGAGTATGCGCTTCGCATTCCAAAACGAGCATGCGCGTGCGCATTCCAAAACGAGTATGCGCGTGCGTATTCCGAAACGAGTATGCGCGTGTGCATTCAAAAACGAGTATGGGCGTGTGCGTCCAAAACCGAGTATGCGCGTGCGCATTCAAATGCTTATACGCGTGCGCATTCAAAAACGAGTACGCGTGTGCCTGTTCAAAAACGCGTCTTCGCGTGCGCATTCAAAAACGAGTATGCACGTGCCTATTTCAAAACGAGTATGCGCGTGTGCATTCAAATACGAGTATGTGTGTGCGCATTCAAAAACGAGTATGCACGTGCCTATTTCAAAACGAGTACGCGCGTGTGCGTTCTATTACGAGTATGCGTGTGCGCATTCAAAAACGAGTAAGTGCGTGCCTATTCCAAAACGAGTATGCGCGTGTGCATTCAATACGAGTTTGCGCGTGCGCATTCAAAAACGAGTACGCGCGTGCCTATTCAAAAACGAGTATGCGCGTGTGCATTCAAAAACGAGTATGCACGTGCCTATTGCAAAACGAGTATGCGCGTGCGCAATCAAATACGAGTATACGTGTGCGTATTCAAAAACGAGTATGCGCGTGCCTATTCCAAAACGAGTATGCGCGTGTGCATTCAAAAACAAGTATGCGCGTGCGCATTCAAAAACGAGTACGCGCATGCCTATTCAAAAACGAGTATCCGCGTGCGCCTTCCCAAACGAGTATTCGCGTGCCCATTTCGAAACTAGTATGCGCGTGTGCATTCAAAAAACGAGTATGCGTGTGTGCATTCAAAAACGAGTATGCGCGTGCCTATTTGAAAACGAGTATGCGCGTGTGCATTCAAAAACGAGTATACGCGTGCGCATTCAAAACGAGTGTACGCGTGCGCAATCAAAAACGAGTACGCGCGTGCCTACTCAAAAATGAGCATGCGCATGCGCATTCCGAAACGAGTATACACGTGCGCAGTCAAAAACGAGTATGCGCGTGCCTATTCAAAAACGAGTATGCGCGTGTGCATTCAAAACGAGTATACCCGTGCGCATTCATAACAAAGTACGCGTGTGCATGTTCAAAAACGCGTATGCGCGTTCGCTTTCAAAAACGAGCACGCACGTGCCTATTCCAAAATGAATATGCGCGTGCGCATTTCGAAACGAGTATGCGCGTGCGCATTCCAAAACGCGTATGCGCGTTCGCATTCAAAAACGAGTACGCACGTGCCTATTCCAAAACGAGTATGCGCGTGCGCATTCCGAAACGAGTATATGCGTGCGCATTCAAAAACGAGTACGCGCATGCCTATTCAAAAACGAGTATGCGCGTGCGCATTCAAATGCTTATACGCGTGCGCATTCAAAAACGAGTATGCGTGTGCCTGTTCAAAAACGCGTATGCGCGTGCGCATTCAAAAACGAGTATGCACGTGCCTATTTCAAAACGAGTATGCGCGTGTGCATTCAAATGCGAGTATGCGTGTGCGCATTCAAAAACGAGTACGCGCGTGCCTATTCAAAAACGAGCATGCGCGTGCGCATTCCGAAACGAGTATACACGTGCGCAGTCAAAAACGAGTATGCGCTTCGCATTCCAAAACGAGCATGCGCGTGCGCATTCCAAAACGAGTATGCGCGTGCGTATTCCGAAACGAGTATGCGCGTGTGCATTCAAAAACTTGTATGGGCGTGTGCGTCCAAAACCGAGTATGCGCGTGCGCATTCAAATGCTTATACGCGTGCGCATTCAAAAACGAGTACGCGTGTGCCTGTTCAAAAACGCGTCTTCGCGTGCGCATTCAAAAACGAGTATGCACGTGCCTATTTCAAAACGAGTATGCGCGTGTGCATTCAAATACGAGTATGTGTGTGCGCATTCAAAAACGAGTATGCACGTGCCTATTTCAAAACGAGTACGCGCGTGTGCGTTCTATTACGAGTATGCGTGTGCGCATTCAAAAACGAGTAAGTGCGTGCCTATTCCAAAACGAGTATGCGCGTGTGCATTCAATACGAGTTTGCGCGTGCGCATTCAAAAACGAGTACGCGCGTGCCTATTCAAAAACGAGTATGCGCGTGTGCATTCAAAAACGAGTATGCACGTGCCTATTGCAAAACGAGTATGCGCGTGCGCAATCAAATACGAGTATACGTGTGCGTATTCAAAAACGAGTATGCGCGTGCCTATTCCAAAACGAGTATGCGCGTGTGCATTCAAAAACAAGTATGCGCGTGCGCATTCAAAAACGAGTACGCGCATGCCTATTCAAAAACGAGTATCCGCGTGCGCCTTCCCAAACGAGTATTCGCGTGCCCATTTCGAAACTAGTATGCGCGTGTGCATTCAAAAAACGAGTATGCGTGTGTGCATTCAAAAACGAGTATGCGCGTGCCTATTTGAAAACGAGTATGCGCGTGTGCATTCAAAAACGAGTATACGCGTGCGCATTCAAAACGAGTGTACGCGTGCGCAATCAAAAACGAGTACGCGCGTGCCTACTCAAAAATGAGCATGCGCATGCGCATTCCGAAACGAGTATACACGTGCGCAGTCAAAAACGAGTATGCGCGTGCCTATTCAAAAACGAGTATGCGCGTGTGCATTCAAAACGAGTATACCCGTGCGCATTCATAACAAAGTACGCGTGTGCATGTTCAAAAACGCGTATGCGCGTTCGCTTTCAAAAACGAGCACGCACGTGCCTATTCCAAAATGAATATGCGCGTGCGCATTTCGAAACGAGTATGCGCGTGCGCATTCCAAAACGCGTATGCGCGTTCGCATTCAAAAACGAGTACGCACGTGCCTATTCCAAAACGAGTATGCGCGTGCGCATTCCGAAACGAGTATATGCGTGCGCATTCAAAAACGAGTACGCGCATGCCTATTCAAAAACGAGTATGCGCGTGCGCATTCAAATGCTTATACGCGTGCGCATTCAAAAACGAGTATGCGTGTGCCTGTTCAAAAACGCGTATACACGTGCGCACTCAAAAAACGAGTATGCGCGTGCCTATTCCAAAACGAGTACGCGTGTGTGCATTCAAAAACGAGTATGCGCTTCGCATTCCAAAACGAGCATGCGCGTGCGCATTCCAAAACGAGTATGCGCGTGCGTATTCCGAAACGAGTATGCGCGTGTGCATTCAAAAACGAGTATGGGCGTGTGCGTCCAAAACCGAGTATGCGCGTGCGCATTCAAATGCTTATACGCGTGCGCATTCAAAAACGAGTACGCGTGTGCCTGTTCAAAAACGCGTCTTCGCGTGCGCATTCAAAAACGAGTATGCACGTGCCTATTTCAAAACGAGTATGCGCGTGTGCATTCAAATACGAGTATGTGTGTGCGCATTCAAAAACGAGTATGCACGTGCCTATTTCAAAACGAGTACGCGCGTGTGCGTTCTATTACGAGTATGCGTGTGCGCATTCAAAAACGAGTAAGTGCGTGCCTATTCCAAAACGAGTATGCGCGTGTGCATTCAATACGAGTTTGCGCGTGCGCATTCAAAAACGAGTACGCGCGTGCCTATTCAAAAACGAGTATGCGCGTGTGCATTCAAAAACGAGTATGCACGTGCCTATTGCAAAACGAGTATGCGCGTGCGCAATCAAATACGAGTATACGTGTGCGTATTCAAAAACGAGTATGCGCGTGCCTATTCCAAAACGAGTATGCGCGTGTGCATTCAAAAACAAGTATGCGCGTGCGCATTCAAAAACGAGTACGCGCATGCCTATTCAAAAACGAGTATCCGCGTGCGCCTTCCCAAACGAGTATTCGCGTGCCCATTTCGAAACTAGTATGCGCGTGTGCATTCAAAAAACGAGTATGCGTGTGTGCATTCAAAAACGAGTATGCGCGTGCCTATTTGAAAACGAGTATGCGCGTGTGCATTCAAAAACGAGTATACGCGTGCGCATTCAAAACGAGTGTACGCGTGCGCAATCAAAAACGAGTACGCGCGTGCCTACTCAAAAATGAGCATGCGCATGCGCATTCCGAAACGAGTATACACGTGCGCAGTCAAAAACGAGTATGCGCGTGCCTATTCAAAAACGAGTATGCGCGTGTGCATTCAAAACGAGTATACCCGTGCGCATTCATAACAAAGTACGCGTGTGCATGTTCAAAAACGCGTATGCGCGTTCGCTTTCAAAAACGAGCACGCACGTGCCTATTCCAAAATGAATATGCGCGTGCGCATTTCGAAACGAGTATGCGCGTGCGCATTCCAAAACGCGTATGCGCGTTCGCATTCAAAAACGAGTACGCACGTGCCTATTCCAAAACGAGTATGCGCGTGCGCATTCCGAAACGAGTATATGCGTGCGCATTCAAAAACGAGTACGCGCATGCCTATTCAAAAACGAGTATGCGCGTGCGCATTCAAATGCTTATACGCGTGCGCATTCAAAAACGAGTATGCGTGTGCCTGTTCAAAAACGCGTATGCGCGTGCGCATTCAAAAACGGGTATGCACGTGCCTATTTCAAAACGAGTATGCGCGTGTGCATTCAAATACGAGTATGCGTGTGCGCATTCAAAAACGAGTACGCGCGTGCCTATTCAAAAACGAGCATGCGCGTGCGCATTCCGAAACGAGTATACACGTGCGCAGTCAAAAACGAGTATGCGCGTGCGCCTTCCAAAACGAGTATGCGCGTGCGTATTCCGAAACGAGTATGCGCGTGTGCATTCAAAAACGAGTATGCTTGTGCGCATTCAAAAACGAGTATGCGCGTGCCTATTCGAAAACTAGTATGCGCGTGCGCATTCAAAACGAGTATACGCGTGCGCATTAAAAAACGAGTACGCGTGTGCATGTTCAAAAACGCGTATGCGCGTGCGCATTCAAAAACGAGTACGCGCGTGCCTATTCCGAAAGGAGTATGCGCGTGCGAATTAAAAAACGAGTACGCGCGTGCGCATTCAAAAACGAGTATGCGCTTCGCATTCCAAAACGAGCATGCGCGTGCGTATTCCGAAACGAGTATGCGCGTGTGCATTCAAAAACGAGTATGGGCGTGTGCATTCAAAACCGAGTATGCGCGTGCCTATTCCAAAACGAGTATGCGCGTGTGCATTCAAAAACAAGTATGCGCGTGCGCATTCAAAAACGAGTACGCGCATGCCTATTCAAAAACGAGTATGCGCGTGCGCCTTCCCAAACGAGTATGCGCGTGCCTATTTCGAAACGAGTATGCGCGTGCCTATTCGAAAACGAGTATACACGTGCGCAGTCAAAAACGAGTATGCGCGTGCCTATTCCGAAACGAGTACGCCTGTGTGCATTCAAAAACGAATATGCGCTTCGCATTCCAAAACGAGCATGCGCGTGCGCATTCCAAAACGAGTATGCGCGTGCGTATTCCGAAACGAGTATGCGCGTGTGCATTCAAAAACGAGCATGGGCGTGTGCATTCAAAACCGAGTATGCGCGTGCGCATTCAAATGCTTATACGCGTGCGCATTCAAAAACGAGTATGCGTGTGCCTGTTCAAAAACGCGTATGCGCGTGCGCATTCAAAAACGAGTAGTCACGTGCGTATTCCGAAACGAGTATGCGCGTGTGCATTCAAATACGAGTATGCGTGTGCGCATTCAAAAACGAGTACGCGCGTGCCTATTCAAAAACGAGCATGCGCGTGCGCATTCCGAAACGAGTATACACGTGCGCAGTCAAAAACGAGTACGCGCATGCCTATTCAAAAACGAGTATGCGCGTGTGCATTCAAAACGAGTATACGCGTGTGCATTCAAAAACGAGTACGCGTGTGCATGTTCAAAAACGCGTATGCGCGTTCGCGTTCAAAAATGAGTACGCGCGTGCCTATTCAAAAACGAGTATGCGCGAGCGCCTTCCAAAACGAGTATGCGCGTGCGTATTCCGAAACGAGTATGCGCGTGTGCATTCAAAAATGAGTATGCGTGTGAGCTTTCTACAACGAGTATGCGCGTGTGCATTCAAAAACGAGTATGCGCGTGCCTATTCCAAAACGAGTACGCGTGTATGCATTCAAAAACGAGTACGCGCGTGCCTATTCAAAAACGAGTATGTGCGTGCGCATTCAAAAACGAGTATGCGTGTGCGCCTTCCCAAACGGGTATTCGCGTGCGCATTCAAAACGAGTGTACGCGAGCGCATTCAAAAACGAGTACGCGCGCGCCTATTCAAAAATGAGCATGCGGGTGCGCATTCCGAAACGAGTATACACGTGCGAAGTCAAAAACGAGTATGCGCGTGCCTATTCAAAAACGAGTATGCGCGTGTGCATTCAAAACGAGTGTACACGTGCCTATTCAAAAACGAGCATGCGCGTGTGCATTCCGAAACGAGTATACACGTCCGCAGTCAAAAACGAGTATGCGCGTGCCTATTCAAAAACGAGTACGCGCGTGTGCAATCAAAAACGAGTACGCGTGTGCATGTTCAAAAACGCGTATGCGCGTTCGCATTCAAAAACGAGTACGCACGTGCCTATTCCAAAACGAGTATGCGCGTGCGCATTCCAAAACTAGTATGCGCTTGCGTATTCCGAAACGAGTATGCGCGTGTGCATTCAAAAACGAGTATGCGTGTGCGTGTGCGCATTCAAAAACGAGTATGCGCGTGCCTATTCGAAAACGAGTATGTGCGTGTGCATTCCGAAACGAGTATACGCGTGCGCATTCGAAAACGAGTACGCGCGTGCCCATTCAAAAACGAGTATGCGCGTGTTCATTCAAAACGAGTATACGCGTGCGCATTCAAAAACGAGTACGCGTGTGCATGTTCAAAATCGCGTATGCGCGTTCGCGTTCAAAAACGAGTACGCGCGTGCCTATTCAAAAACGAGTAGTCGCGTGCGTATTTCGAAACGAGTATGCGCGTGTGCATTCCAAAACGAGCATGCGCGTGCGCATTCCAAAACGAGTATGCGCGTGCGTATTCCGAAACGAGTATGCGCGTGTGCATTCAAAAACGAGTATGGGCGTGTGCCTTCATAACCGAGTATGCGCGTGCGCATTCAAACGCTTATACGCGTGCGCATTCAAAAACGAGTACGCGTGTGCCTGTTCAAAAACGCGTATGCGCGTGCGCATTCAAAAACGAGTATGCACGTGCCTATTTCGAAACGAGTATGCGCGTGTGCATTCAAAAACGAGTATGCGCGTGTGCATTCAAAAACGAGTATGCGCGTGCCTATTCGAAAACGAGTATACACGTGCGCAATCAAAAACGAGTATGCGCGTGCCTATTCCGAAACGAGTACGCCTGTGTGCATTCAAAAACGAGTATGCGCTTCGCATTCCAAAACGAGCATGCGCATGCGCATTCCAAAACGAGTATGCGCGTGCGCATTTCGGAACGAGTATGCGCGTGTGCATTCAAAAACGAGCATGGGCGTGTGCATTCAAAACCGAGTATGCGCGTGCGCATTCAAATGCTTATACGCTTGCGCATTCAAAAACGAGTATGCGTGTGCCTGTTCAAAAACGCGTATGCGCGTGCGCATTCAAAAACGAGTATGCACGTGCCTATTTCAAAACGAGTATGCGCGTGTGCATTCAAATACGAGTATGCGTGTGCGCATTCAAAAACGAGTACGCGCGTGCCTATTCAAAAACGAGCATGCGCGTGCGCATTCCGAAACGAGTATACACGTGCGCAGTCAAAAACGAGTATGCGCGTGCCTAATCAAAAACGAGTATGCGTGTGCGCATTCCGAAACGAGTATATGCGTGCGCATTCAAAAACGAGTACGCGCATGCCTATTCAAAAACGAGTATGCGCGTGTGCATTCAAAACGAGTATACGCGTGTGCATTCAAAAACGAGTACGCGTGTGCATGTTCAAAAACGCGTATGCGCGTTCGCGTTCAAAAACGAGTACGCGCGTGCCTATTCAAAAACGAGTATGCGTGTGCGCATTTAAAAACGAGTATGTGCGTGCCTATTCCAAAACGAGTATGCGCGTGTGCATTCAAAAACGAGTATGCGCGTGCGCATTCAAAAACGAGTACGCGCGTGTGCATTAAAAAGAGTATGCACGTGTCTATTGCAAAACGAGTATGCGCGTGCGCAATCAAATACGAGTCTGCGTGTGCGTATTCAAAAACGAGTATGCGCATGCCTATTCAAAAACGAGTATGCGCGTGCGCCTTTCCAAACAAGTATGCGCGTGCCCATTTCGAAACGAGTATGTGCGTGTGCATTCAAAAACGAGTATGCGCGTGTGCATTCAAAAACGAGTATGCGTGTGCCTATTCGAAAACGAGTATGCGCGTGTGCATTAAAAAACGAGTATACGCGTGCGCATTCAAAACGAGTGTACGCGTGCGCATTCAAAAACGAGTACGCGCGTGCTTATTCAAAAACGAACATGCGCGTGCGCATTCCGAAACGAGTATACACGTGCGCAGTCAAAAACGAGTACGCGCGTGCCTATTCAAAAACGAGCATGCGCGTGCGCATTCCGAAACGAGTATACACGTGCGCAGTCAAAAACGAGTATGCGCGTGCCTATTCAAAAACGAGTATGCGCGTGTGCATTCAAAACGAGTATACCCGTGCGCATTCATAACAAAGTACGCGTGTGCATGTTCAAAAACGCGTATGCGCGTTCACTTTCAAAAACGGGCACGCACGTGCTTATTCCAAAACGAGTACGCGCGTGTGCAATCAAAAACGAGTACGCGTGTGCATGTTCAAAAACGCGTATGCGCGTTCGCATTCAAAAACGAGTACGCACGTGCCTATTCCAAAACGAGTATGCGCGTGCGCATTCCGAAACGAGTATGCGCGTGCGTATTCCGAAACGAGTAGGCGCGTGTGCATTCAAAAACGAGTATGCGTGTGCGCATTCAAAAACGAGAATGCGCGTGCCTATTCGAAAACGAGTATGCGCGTGCGCATTCCGAAACGAGTATACGCGTGCGCATTCAAAAACGAGTACGCGCGTGCCCATTCAAAAACGAGTATGCGCGTGTGCATTCAAAACGAGTATACGCGTGCGCTTTCAAAAACGAGTACGCATGTGCGTGTTCAAAAACGCGTATGCGCGTTCGCGTTAAAAAACGAGTACGCGCGTGCCTATTCAAAAACGAGTAGTCACGTGCGTATTCCGAAACGAGTATGCGCGTGTGCATTCAAAAACGAGTATGCGTGTGCGCATTCAAAAACGAGTATGCGCGTGCCTATTCGAAAACGAGTATGCGCGTGCGCATTCCGAAACGAGTATATGCGTGCGCATTCAAAAACGAGTACGCGCATGCCTATTCAAAAACGAGTATGCGCGTGTGCATTCAAAACGAGTATACGCGTGTGCATTCAAAAACGAGTACGCGTGTGCATGTTCAAAAACGCGTATGCGCGTTCGCGTTCGAAAATGAGTACGCGCGTGCCTATTCAAAAACGAGTATGCGCGAGCGCCTTCCAAAACGAGTATGCGCGTGCGTATTCCGAAACGAGTATGCGCGTGTGCATTCAAAAATGAGTATGCGTGAGAGCTTTCAAAAACGAGTATGCGCGTGTGCATTCAAAAACGAGTATGCGCGTGCCTATTCCGAAACGAGTACGCGTGTATGCATTCAAAAACGAGTACGCGCGTGCCTATTCAAAAACGAGTATGTGCGTGCGCATTCAAAAACGAGTATGCGTGTGCGCCTTCCCAAACGGGTATACGCGTGCGCATTCAAAACGAGTGTACGCGAGCGCATTCAAAAACGAGTACGCGCGTGCCTATTCAAAAATGAGCATGCGGGTGCGCATTCCGAAACGAGTATACACGTGCGAAGTCAAAAACGAGTATGCGCGTGCCTATTCAAAAACGAGTATGCGCGTGTGCATTCAAAACGAGTGTACACGTGCCTATTCAAAAACGAGCATGCGCGTGTGCATTCCGAAACGAGTATACACGTCCGCAGTCAAAAACGAGTATGCGCGTGCCTATTCAAAAACGAGTACGCGCGTGTGCAATCAAAAACGAGTACGCGTGTGCATGTTCAAAAACGCGTATGCGCGTTCGCATTCAAAAACGAGTACGCACGTGCCTATTCCAAAATGAGTATGCGCGTGCGCATTCCAAAACTAGTATGCGCGTGCGTATTCCGAAACGAGTATGCGCGTGTGCATTCAAAAACGAGTATGCGTGTGCGTGTGCGCATTCAAAAACGAGTATGCGCGTGCCTATTCGAAAACGAGTATGTGCGTGCGCATTCCGAAACGAGTATACGCGTGCGCATTCAAAAACGAGTATGCGCGTGTTCATTCAAAACGAGTATACGCGTGCGCATTCAAAAACGAGTACGCGTGTGCATGTTCAAAATCGCGTATGCGCGTTCGCGTTCAAAAACGAGTACGCGCGTGCCTATACAAAAACGAGTAGTCGCGTGCGTATTTCGAAACGAGTATGCGCGTGTGCATTCCAAAACGAGCATGCGCGTGCGCATTCCAAAACGAGTATGCGCGTGCGTATTCCGAAACGAGTATGCGCGTGTGCATTCAAAAACGAGTATGGGCGTGTGCCTTCATAACCGAGTATGCGCGTGCGCATTCAAACGCTTATACGCGTGCGCATTCAAAAACGAGTACGCGTGTGCCTGTTCAAAAACGCGTATGCGCGTGCGCATTCAAAAACGAGTATGCACGTGCCTATTTCAAAACGAGTACGCGCGTGTGCATTCAAATACGAGTATGCGTGAGCGCATTCAAAAACGAGTATGTGCGTGCCTATTCCAAAACGAGTATGCGCGTGTGCATTCAAAAACGAGTATGCGCGTGCGCATTCAAAAACGAGTACGCGCGTGCCTATTCAAAAACAAGTATGCGCGTGTGCATTCAAAAACGAGTATGCACGTGCCTATTGCAAAACGAGTATGCGCGTGCGCAATCAAATACGAGTATGCGTGTGCGTATTCAAAAACGAGTATGCGCGTGCCTATTCCAAAACGAGTATGCGCGTGTGCATTCAAAAACAAGTATGCGCGTGCGCATTCAAAAACGAGTACGCGCATGCCTATTCAAAAACGAGTATACACGTGCGCAGTCAAAAACGAGTATGCGCGTGCCTATTCAAAAACGAGTATGCGCGTGTGCATTCAAAACGAGTATACCCGTGCGCATTCATAACAAAGTACGCGTGTGCATGTTCAAAAACGCGTATGCGCGTTCGCTTTCAAAAACGAGTACGCGCGTGTGCAATCAAAAACGAGTACGCGTGTGCATGTTCAAAAACGCGTATGCGCGTTCGCATTCAAAAACGAGTACGCACGTGCCTATTCCGAAACGAGTATGCGCGTGCGCATTCCAAAACGAGTACGCGCATGCCCATTCAAGAACGAGTATGCGCGTGTGCATTCAAAACGAGTATACGCGTGCGCATTCAAAAACGAGTACGCATTTGCGTGTTCAAATACGCGAATGCGCGTTCGCGTTCAAAAACGAGTACGCGCGTGCCTATTCAAAAACGAGTAGTCGCGTGCGTATTCCGAAACGAGTATGCGCGTGTGCATTCAAAAACGAGTATGCGTGTGCGCATTCAAAAACGAGTATGCGCGTGCCTATTTGAAAACGAGTATGCGCGTGCGAATTCCGAAACGAGTATATGTGTGCGCAATCAAAAACGAGTACGCGCATGCCTATTCAAAAACGAGTATGCGCGTGTGCATTCAAAACGAGTATACGCGTGTGCATTCAAAAACGAGTACGCGTGTGCATGTTCAAAAACGCGTATGCGCGTTCGCGTTCAAAAACGAGTACGCGCGTGCCTATTCAAAAACGAGTATGCGCGTGCGCCTTCCAAAACGAGTATGCGCGTGCGTATTCCGAAACGAGTATGCGCGTGTGCATTCAAAAACGAGTATGCACGTGCCTATTTGAAAACTAGTATGCGCGTGCGCATTCAAAACGAGTATGCGCGTGCGCATTAAAAAACGAGTACGCGTGTGCATGTTCAAAAACGCGTATGCGCGTGCGCATTCAAAAACGAGTACGTGCGTGCCTATTCCGAAAGGAGTATGCGCGTGCGAATTAAAAAACAAGTACGCGCGTGCGCATTCAAAAACGAGTATGCGCTTCGCATTCCAAAACGAGCATGCGCGTGCGCATTCCAAAACGAGTATGCGCGTGCATATTCCGAAACGAGTATGCGCGTGTGCATTCAAAAACGAGTATGGGCGTGTGCATTCAAAACCGAGTATGCGCGTGCTTATTCCAAAATGAGTATGCGCATGTGCATTCCAAAACGAGTATGCGCGTGCGTATTCCGAAACGAGTATGCACGTGTGCATTCAAAAACGAGTATGCGCGTGCGCATTCAAAAACGAGTACGCGCATGCCTATTCAAAAACAAGTATGCGCGTGCGCCTTCCGAAACGAGTATGCGCGTGCCTATTTCGAAACGAGTATGCGCGTGTGCATTCAAAAACGAGTATGCGCGTGTGCATTCAAAAACAAGTATTCGCGTGCCTATTCGAAAACGAGTATGCGCGTATGCATTCAAAAATAGTATACGCGTGTGCATTCAAAAACGAGTACGCGTGTGCATGTTCAAAAACGCGTATGCGCGTTCGCGTTCGAAAATGAGTACGCGCGTGCCTATTCAAAAACGAGTATGCGCGAGCGCCTTCCAAAACGAGTATGCGCGTGCGTATTCCGAAACGAGTATGCGCGTGTGCATTCAAAAATGAGTATGCGTGAGAGCTTTCAAAAACGAGTATGCGCGTGTGCATTCAAAAACGAGTATGCGCGTGCCTATTCCGAAACGAGTACGCGTGTATGCATTCAAAAACGAGTACGCGCGTGCCTATTCAAAAACGAGTATGTGCGTGCGCATTCAAAAACGAGTATGCGTGTGCGCCTTCCCAAACGGGTATACGCGTGCGCATTCAAAACGAGTGTACGCGAGCGCATTCAAAAACGAGTACGCGCGTGCCTATTCAAAAATGAGCATGCGGGTGCGCATTCCGAAACGAGTATACACGTGCGAAGTCAAAAACGAGTATGCGCGTGCCTATTCAAAAACGAGTATGCGCGTGTGCATTCAAAACGAGTGTACACGTGCCTATTCAAAAACGAGCATGCGCGTGTGCATTCCGAAACGAGTATACACGTCCGCAGTCAAAAACGAGTATGCGCGTGCCTATTCAAAAACGAGTACGCGCGTGTGCAATCAAAAACGAGTACGCGTGTGCATGTTCAAAAACGCGTATGCGCGTTCGCATTCAAAAACGAGTACGCACGTGCCTATTCCAAAACGAGTATGCGCGTGCGCATTCCAAAACTAGTATGCGCGTGCGTATTCCGAAACGAGTATGCGCGTGTGCATTCAAAAACGAGTATGCGTGTGCGTGTGCGCATTCAAAAACGAGTATGCGCGTGCCTATTCGAAAACGAGTATGTGCGTGCGCATTCCGAAACGAGTATACGCGTGCGCATTCAAAAACGAGTATGCGCGTGTTCATTCAAAACGAGTATACGCGTGCGCATTCAAAAACGAGTACGCGTGTGCATGTTCAAAATCGCGTATGCGCGTTCGCGTTCAAAAACGAGTACGCGCGTGCCTATACAAAAACGAGTAGTCGCGTGCGTATTTCGAAACGAGTATGCGCGTGTGCATTCCAAAACGAGCATGCGCGTGCGCATTCCAAAACGAGTATGCGCGTGCGTATTCCGAAACGAGTATGCGCGTGTGCATTCAAAAACGAGTATGGGCGTGTGCCTTCATAACCGAGTATGCGCGTGCGCATTCAAACGCTTATACGCGTGCGCATTCAAAAACGAGTACGCGTGTGCCTGTTCAAAAACGCGTATGCGCGTGCGCATTCAAAAACGAGTATGCACGTGCCTATTTCAAAACGAGTACGCGCGTGTGCATTCAAATACGAGTATGCGTGAGCGCATTCAAAAACGAGTATGTGCGTGCCTATTCCAAAACGAGTATGCGCGTGTGCATTCAAAAACGAGTATGCGCGTGCGCATTCAAAAACGAGTACGCGCGTGCCTATTCAAAAACAAGTATGCGCGTGTGCATTCAAAAACGAGTATGCACGTGCCTATTGCAAAACGAGTATGCGCGTGCGCAATCAAATACGAGTATGCGTGTGCGTATTCAAAAACGAGTATGCGCGTGCCTATTCCAAAACGAGTATGCGCGTGTGCATTCAAAAACAAGTATGCGCGTGCGCATTCAAAAACGAGTACGCGCATGCCTATTCAAAAACGAGTATGCACGTGCGCCTTTCCAAACGAGTACGCGCGTGCTTATTCAAAAACGAGCATGCGCGTGCGCATTCCAAAACGAGTATACACGTGCGCAGTCAAAAACGAGTATGCGCGTGCCTATTCAAAAACGAGTATGTGCGTGTGCATTCAAAACGAGTATACCCGTGCGCATTCATAACAAAGTACGCGTGTGCATGTTCAAAAACGCGTATGCGCGTTCGCTTTCAAAAACGAGTACGCGCGTGTGCAATCAAAAACGAGTACGCGTGTGCATGTTCAAAAACGCGTATGCGCGTTCGCATTCAAAAACGAGTACGCACGTGCCTATTCCGAAACGAGTATGCGCGTGCGCATTCCAAAACGAGTACGCGCATGCCCATTCAAGAACGAGTATGCGCGTGTGCATTCAAAACGAGTATACGCGTGCGCATTCAAAAACGAGTACGCATTTGCGTGTTCAAATACGCGAATGCGCGTTCGCGTTCAAAAACGAGTACGCGCGTGCCTATTCAAAAACGAGTAGTCGCGTGCGTATTCCGAAACGAGTATGCGCGTGTGCATTCAAAAACGAGTATGCGTGTGCGCATTCAAAAACGAGTATGCGCGTGCCTATTTGAAAACGAGTATGCGCGTGCGAATTCCGAAACGAGTATATGTGTGCGCAATCAAAAACGAGTACGCGCATGCCTATTCAAAAACGAGTATGCGCGTGTGCATTCAAAACGAGTATACGCGTGTGCATTCAAAAACGAGTACGCGTGTGCATGTTCAAAAACGCGTATGCGCGTTCGCGTTCAAAAACGAGTACGCGCGTGCCTATTCAAAAACGAGTATGCGCGTGCGCCTTCCAAAACGAGTATGCGCGTGCGTATTCCGAAACGAGTATGCGCGTGTGCATTCAAAAACGAGTATGCACGTGCCTATTTGAAAACTAGTATGCGCGTGCGCATTCAAAACGAGTATGCGCGTGCGCATTAAAAAACGAGTACGCGTGTGCATGTTCAAAAACGCGTATGCGCGTGCGCATTCAAAAACGAGTACGTGCGTGCCTATTCCGAAAGGAGTATGCGCGTGCGAATTAAAAAACAAGTACGCGCGTGCGCATTCAAAAACGAGTATGCGCTTCGCATTCCAAAACGAGCATGCGCGTGCGCATTCCAAAACGAGTATGCGCGTGCATATTCCGAAACGAGTATGCGCGTGTGCATTCAAAAACGAGTATGGGCGTGTGCATTCAAAACCGAGTATGCGCGTGCTTATTCCAAAATGAGTATGCGCATGTGCATTCGAAAACGAGTATGCGCGTGCGTATTCCGAAACGAGTATGCACGTGTGCATTCAAAAACGAGTATGCGCGTGCGCATTCAAAAACGAGTACGCGCATGCCTATTCAAAAACAAGTATGCGCGTGCGCCTTCCGAAACGAGTATGCGCGTGCCTATTTCGAAACGAGTATGCGCGTGTGCATTCAAAAACGAGTATGCGCGTGTGCATTCAAAAACAAGTATTCGCGTGCCTATTCGAAAACGAGTATGCGCGTATGCATTCAAAAACGAGTATACGCGTGCGCAGTCAAAACGAGTTTACGCGAGCGCATTCAAAAACGAGTACGCGCGTGCCTATTCAAAAACGAGTATGCGCGTTCGCGTTCAAAAACGAGTACGCGCGTGCCTATTCAAAAACGAGTATGCGCGTGCGCATTCCAAATTGAGTATGTGCGTGCGTATTCCGAAACGAGTATGCGCGCGTGCATTCAAGAACGAGTATGTGTGTGCGCATTGAAAAACGAGTATGCGCGTGCCTATTCGAAAAAGAATATGCGCGTGCGCATTCAAAACTAGTATACGCGTGCGCATTCAAAAAAGAGTACGCGTGTGCATGTTCAAAAACGCGTATGCGCGTGCGCATTCAAAAACGAGTACGCGTGTGCATGTTCAAAAACGCGTATGCGCGTTCGCATTCAAAAACGAGTACGCACGTGCCTATTCCAACACGAGTATGCGCGTGCGCATTCCAAAACGAGTATGCGCGTGCGTATTCCGAAACGAGTATGCGCGTGTGCATTCAAAAACGAGTATGCGTGTGCGCATTCAAAAACGAGTATACCCGTGCGCATTCATAACAAAGTAGGCGTGTGCATGTTCAAAAACGCGTATGCGCGTTCGCTTTCAAAAACGAGTATACGTGTGCGCATTTAAAAACAAGTATGCGCGTGCCTATTCGAAAACGAGTATGCGCGTGCGCATTCCGAAACGAGTATACGCGTGCGCATTCAAAAACGAGTACGCGCGTGCCTATTCAAAAACGAGTATGCGCGTGTGCATTCAAAACGAGTATACGCGTGCGCATTCAAAAACGAGTACGCGTGTGCATGTTCAAAAACGCGCATGCGCGTGCGCATTCAAAAACGAGTACGCACGTGCCTATTCGAAAACGAGTACGCGGGTGTGCAATCCCAAACGAGTACGCGTGTGCATGTTCAAAAACGCGTATGCGCTTTCGCATTCAAAAACGAGTACGCACGTGCCTATTCCAAAACGAGTATGCGCGTGCGCATTCCAAAACGAGTATGCGCGTGCGTATTCCGAAACGAGTATGCGCGTGTGCATTCAAATACGAGTATGCGTGGGCGCATTCAAAAACGAGTATGCACGTGCCTCTTTCAAAACGAGTACGCGCGTGTGCATTCAAATACGAGTATGCGTGTGCGCATTCAAAAACGAGTATGTGCGGGCCTATTCCAAAACGAGTATGCGCGTGTGCATTCAAAAACGAGTGTGCGCGTGCGCATTCAAACACGAGTACGCGCGTGCCTATTCGAAAACGAGTATGCGCGTGTGCATTCAAAAACGAGTATGCGCGTGCGCAATCAAAAACGAGTACGCGCGTGCCTATTCAAAAACGAGTATACGTGTGCGCATTCCAAAACGAGTATGCGCATGTGCATTCAAAAACGAGTATGCGCGTGCGCATTCAAAAACGAGTACGCGCGTGCGCATTCAAAAACGAGTATGCGCGTGCGCATTCCAAAACGAGTATGCGCGTGCGTATTCCGAAACGAGTATGCGCGTGAGCATTCAAAACGAGTATGCGCGTGCGCAGTCAAAACGAGTATACGCGTGCGCATTCAAAAACGAGTACGCGTGTGCCTGTTCAAAAACGCGTATGCGCGTGCGCATTCAAAAACGAGTTTGCACGTGCTTTTGCAAAACGAGTATGCGTGTGTGCATTCAAAAACGACTATGCGCGTGCCTATTTCAAAACGAGTATGCGCGTGTGCATTCAAAACCAAGTATGCGCGTGCGCATTCAAAAACGAGTACGCGCATGCCTATTCAAAAACGAGTATGCGCGTGCGCCTTCCAAACCAGTATGCGCGTGCCTATTCAAAAACGAGTATACGCGTGCGCATCATAAAACGAGTATGCGAGTGTGTATTCAAAAACGAGTATGTGTGTGCGCGTTCAAAAACAAGTATGCGCGTGCTTATTCCAAAACGAGTATGTGCATGTGCATTCAAAAACGAGTATGCGCGTGCACAATCAAAAACGAGTACGCGCGTGCGCATTCAAAAACGAGTATGCGCGTTCGCATTCCAAAACGAGTATGCGCGTGCGTATTCCGAAACGAGTATGCACGTTTGCATTCAAAAACGAGTATGCGCGTGCGCATTCAAGACGAGTATACGCGTGCGCATTCAAAAATGAGTATGCACGTGCCTATTGCAAAACGAGTATGCGCTTGCGCAATCAAATACGAGTATGCGTGTGCGTATTCAAAAACTAGTATGCGCGTGCCTATTCCAAAACGAGTATGCGCGTGTACATTCAAAAACAAATATGCGCGTGCGCATTCAAAAACGAGTTTGCGCATGCCTATTCAAAAACGACTATGCGCGTGCGCCTTCCCAAACGAGTATGTGCGTGCCCATTTCGAAACGAGTATGCGCGTGTGCATTCAAAAACGAGTATTCGCGTGCCTATTCGAAAACGAGTATGCGCGTGTGCATTCAAAAACGAGTATACGCGTGCGCATTCAAAACGAGTGTACGCGAGTGCATTCAAAAACGAGTACGCGCGTGCCTATTCAAAAACGAGTATGCGCGTTCGCGTTCAAAAATGATTACGCGCGTGCCTATTTAAAAACGAGTATGCGCATGCGCATTCCAAAACGAGTATGTGCGTGCGTATTCCGAAACGAGTATGCGCGCGTGCATTCAAGAACGAGTATGCGCGTGTGCATTCAAAAACGAGTATGCTTGTGTGCAATCAAAAACGAGTATGGGCGTGTGCGTTCAAAACCGAGTATGCGCGTGCGCATTCAAAACGAGTATACGCGTGCGCATTAAAAAACGATACGCGTGTGCATGTTCAAAAACGCGTATGCGCGTGCGCATTCAAAAACGAGTATGCGGGTCCCTATTCCGAAAGGAGTATGCGCGTGCGAATTAAAAAACGAGTACGCGCGTGCGCATTCAAAAACGAGTACGCGCATGCCTATTCAAAAACAAGTATGCGCGTTCGCCTTCCCAAACGAGTATGCGCGTGTGCATTCAAAAACGAGTATGCGCGTGTGCATTCAAAAACGAGAATGCGCGTGCCTATTCGAAAACGAGTATACACGTGCGCAGTCAAAAACGAGTATGCGCGTGCCTATTCCAAAACGAGTACGCGTGTGTGCATTCAAAAACGAGTATGCGCTTCGCATTCCAAAACGAGCATGCGCGTGCGCATTCCAAAGCGAGTATGCGCGTGCGTATTCCGAAACGAGTATGCGCGTGTGCATTCAAAAACGAGTATGGGCGTGTGCGTTCAAAACCGAGTATGCGCGTGCGCATTCAAATGCTTATACGCGTGCGCAATCAAAAACGAGTACGCGTGTGCCTGTTCAAAAACGCGTATGCGTATGCGCGTCCGCATTCAAAAACGAGTATGCACGTACCTATTTCAAAACGAGTATGCGCGTGTGCAATCAAATACGAGTATGCGTGTGCGCATTCGAAAACGAGTATGCACGTGCCTATTTCAAAACGAGTACGCGCGTGTGCATTCTATTACGAGTATGCGTGTGCGTATTCAAAAACGAGTATGCGCGTGCCTATTCCAAAACGAGTATGCGCGTGTGCATTCAAAAACAAGTATGCGCGTGCGCATTCAAAAACGAGTACGCGCATGCCTATTCAAAAACGAGTATCCGCGTGCGCCTTCCCAAACGAGTATTCGCGTGCCCATTTCGAAACTAGTATGCGCGTGTGCATTCAAAAAACGAGTATGCGTGTGTGCATTCAAAAACGAGTATGCGCGTGCCTATTCCAAAACGAGTATGCGCGTGTGCATTCAAAAACAAGTATGCGCGTGCGCATTCAAAAACGAGTACGCGCATGCCTATTCAAAAACGAGTATCCGCGTGCGCCTTCCCAAACGAGTATTCGCGTGCCCATTTCGAAACTAGTATGCGCGTGTGCATTCAAAAAACGAGTATGCGTGTGTGCATTCAAAAACGAGTATGCGCGTGCCTATTTGAAAACGAGTATGCGCTTGTGCATTCAAAAACGAGTATATGCGTGCGCATTCAAAACGAGTGTACGCGTGCGCATTAAAAAACGAGTACGCGCGTGCCTACTCAAAAATGAGCATGTGCATGCGCATTCCGAAACGAGTATACACGTGCGCAGTCAAAAACGAGTATGCGCGTGCCTATTCAAAAACGAGTATGCGCGTGTGAATTCAAAAGGAGTATACCCGTGCGCATTCATAACAAAGTACGCGTGTGCATGTTCAAAAACGCGTATGCGCGTTCGCTTTCAAAAACGAGCACGCACGTGCCTATTCCAAAATGAATATGCGCGTGCGCATTCCGAAACGAGTGTGCGCGTGTGCATTCAAAAACGCGTATGCGCGTTCACATTCAAAAACGAGTACGCACGTGCCTATTCCAAAACGAGTATGCGCGTGCGCATTCCGAAACGAGTATGCGCGTGCGTATTCTGAAACGAGTATGCGCGTGTGCATTCAAAAACGAGTATGCGTGTACGCATTCAAAAACAAGTATGCGCGTGCCTATACGAAAACGAGTATGCGCGTGCACATTCCGAAACGAGTATACGCGTGCGCATTCAAAAACGAGTATGCGCGTGCCTATTCAAAAACGAGTATGCGTGTGCGCATTCAAAAACGAGTATGCGCGTGCCTATTCGAAAACGAGTATGCGCGTGCGCATTCCGAAACGAGTATATGCGTGCGCATTCAAAAACGAGTACGCGCATGCCTATTCAAAAACGAGTATGCGCGTGTGCATTCAAAACGAGTATACGCGTGTGCATTCAAAAACGAGTACGCGTGTGCATGTTCAAAAACGCGTATGCGCGTTCGCGTTCAAAAACGAGTACGCGCGTGCCTATTGAAAAACGAGTATGCGCGTGCGCCTTCCAAAACGAGTATGCGCGTGCGTATTCCGAAACGAGTATGCGCGTGTGCATTCAAAAATGAGTATGCTTGTGCGCATTCAAAAACGAGTATGCGCTTGCCTATTCGAAAACTAGTATGCGCGTGCGCATTCAAAACGAGTATACGCGTGCGCATTAAAAAACGAGTACGCGTGTGCATGTTCAAAAACGCGTATGCGCGTGCGCATTCAAAAACGAGTACGCGCGTGCCTATTCCGAAAGGAGTATGCGCGTGCGAATTAAAAAACGAGTACGCGCGTGCGCATTCAAAAACGAGTATGCGCTTCACATTCCAAAACGAGCATGCGCGTGCGCATTCCAAAACGCGTATGCGCGTGCGCAGTCAAAAACGAGTACGCGCGTCCCTATTCCGAAAGGAGTATGCGCGTGCGAATTAAAAAACGAGCACGCGCGTGCGCATTCAAAAACGAGTACGCGCATGCCTATTCAAAAACGAGTATGCGCGTGCGCCTTCCCAAACGAGTATGCGCGTGCCTATTTCGAAACGAGTATGCGCGTGTGCATTCTAAAACGAGTATGCGCGTGCCTATTCGAAAACGAGTATACACGTGCGCAGTCAAAAACGAGTATGCGCGTGCCTATTCCGAAACGAGTACGCGTGTGTGCATTCAAAAACGAGTATGCGCTTCGCATTCGAAAACGAGTATGCGCGTGCGTATTCCGAAACGAGTATGCGCGTGTGCATTCAAAAACGAGTATGGGCGTGTGCGTTCAAAACCGAGTATGCGCGTGCGCATTCAAATGCTTATACGCGTGCGCATTCAAAAACGAGTACGCGTGTGCCTGTTCAAAAACGCGTATGCGCGTGCGCATTCAAAAACGAGTATGCACGTGCCTATTTCAAAACGAGTATGCGCGTGTGCATTCAAATACGAGTATGCGTGTGCGCATTCAAAAACGAGTATGCACGTGCCTATTTCAAAACGAGTACGCGCGTGTGCATTCTATTACGAGTATGCGTGTGCGCATTCAAAAACGAGTATGTGCGTGCCTATTCCAAAACGAGTATACGCGTGTGCATTCAAAACGAGTAGGCGCGTGCGCATTCAAAAACGAGTACGCGCGTGCCTATTCAAAAACGAGTATGCGCGTGTGCATTCAAAAACGAGTATGCACGTGCCTATTGCAAAACGAGTATGCGCGTGCGCAATCAAATACGAGTATACGTGTGCGTATTCAAAAACGAGTATGCGCGTGCCTATTCCAAAACGAGTATGCGCGTGTGCATTCAAAAACAAGTATGCGCGTGCGCATTCAAAAACGAGTACGCGCATGCCTATTCAAAAACGAGTATCCGCGTGCGCCTTCCCAAGCGAGTATTCGCGTGCCCATTTCGAAACTAGTATGCGCGTGTGCATTCAAAAAACGAGTATGCGTGTGTGCATTCAAAAACGAGTATGCGCGTGCCTATTCGAAAACGAGTATGCGCGTGTGCATTCAAAAACGAGTATACGCGTGCGCATTCAAAACGAGTGTACGCGTGCGCAATCAAAAACGAGTACGCGCGTGCCTACTCAAAAATGAGCATGCGCATGCGCATTCCGAAACGAGTATACACATGCGCAGTCAAAAACGAGTATGCGCGTGCCTATTCAAATACGAGTATGCGCGTGTGCATTCAAAACGAGTATACCCGTGCGCATTCATAACAAAGTACGCGTGTGCATATTCAAAAACGCGTATGCGCGTTCGCTTTCAAAAACGAGCACGCACGTGCCTATTCCAAAATGAATATGCGCGTGCGCATTCCGAAACGAGTATGCACGTGCGCATTCAAAAACGCGTATGCGCGTTCGCGTTCAAAAACGAGTACGCACGTGCCTATTCCAAAACGAGTATGCGCGTGCGCATTCTGAAACGAGTATGCGCGTGTCCATTGAAAAACGAGTATGCGTGTACGCATTCAAAAGCAAGTATGCGCGTGCCTATACGAAAACGAGTATGCGCGTGCGCATTCCGAAACGAGTATACGCGTGCGCACTCAAAAACGAGTATGCGCGTGCCTATTCAAAAACGAGTATGCGTGTGCGCATTCAAAAACGAGTATGCGCGTGTCTATTCGAAAACGAGTATGCGCGTGCGCATTCCGAAACGAGTATATGCGTGCGCATTCAAAAACGAGTACGCGCATGCCTATTCAAAAACGAGTATGCGCCTGTGCATTCAAAACGAGTATACGCGTGTGCATTAAAAAACGAGTACGCGTGTGCATGTTCAAAAACGCGTATGCGCGTTCGCGTTCAAAAACAAGTACGCGCGTGCCTATTGAAAAACGAGTATGCGCGTGTGAATTCAAAAACGAGTATGCTTGTGCGCAATCAAAAACGAGTATGCGCGTGCCTATTCGAAAACTAGTATGCGCGTGCGCATTCAAAACGAGTATACGCGTGCGCATTAAAAAACGAGTACGCGTGTGCATGTTCAAAAACGCGTATGCGCGTGCGCATTCAAAAACGAGTACGCGCGTGCCTATTCCGAAAGGAGTATGCGCGTGCGAATTAAAAAACGAGTACGCGCGTGCGCATTCAAAAACGAGTATGCGCTTCGCATTCCAAAACGAGTATGCGCGTGCGTATTCCGAAACGAGTATGCGCGTGTGCATTCAAAAACGAGTATGGGCGTGTGCATTCAAAACCGAGTATGCGCATGCCTATTCCAAAACGAGTATGCGCGTGTGCATTCAAAAACAAGTATGCGCGTGCGCATTCAAAAACGAGTACGCGCATGCCTATTCAAAAACGAGTATGCGCGTGCGCCTTCCCAAACGAGTATGCGCGTGCCTATTTCGAAACGAGTATGCGCGTGTGCATTCAAAAACGAGTATGCGCGTGTGCATTCAAAAACGAGTATGCGCGTACTTATTCGAAAACGAGTATACACGTGCGCAGTCAAAAACGAGTATGCGCGTGCCTATTCCAAAACGAGTACGCGTGTGTGCATTCAAAAACGAATATGCGCTTCGCATTCCAAAACGAGCATGCGCGTGCGCATTCCAAAACGAGTATGCGCGTGCGTATTCCGAAACGAGTATGCGCGTGTGCATTCAAAAACGAGCATGGGCGTGTGCATTCAAAACCGAGTATGCGCGTGCACATTCAAATGCTTATACGCGTGCGCATTCAAAAACGAGTATGCGTGAGCCTGTTCAAAAACGCGTATGCGCGTGCGCATTCAAAAACGAGTATGCACGTGCCTATTTCAAAACGAGTATGCGCGTGTGCATTCAAATACGAGTATGCGTGTGGGCATTCAAAAACGAGTACGCGCGTGCCTATTCAAAAACGAGTATATGCGTGCGCATTCAAAAACGAGTACGCGCATGCCTATTCAAAAACGAGTATGCGCGTGTGCATTCAAAACGAGTATACGCGTGTGCATTCAAAAACGAGTACGCGTGTGCATGTTCAAAAACGCGTATGCGCGTTCGCGTTAAAAAACGAGTACGCGCGTGCCTATTCAAAAACGAGTATGCGCGTGCGCCTTCCAAAACGAGTATGCGCGTGCGTATTCCGAAACGAGTATGCGCGTGTGCATTCAAAAACGAGTATGCTTGTGCGCATTCAAAAACGAGTATGCGCGTGCTTATTCGAAAACTAGTATGCGCGTGCGCATTCAAAACGAGTATACGCGTGCGCATTAAAAAACGAGTACGCGTGTGCATGTTCAAAAACGCGTATGCGCGTGCGCGTTCGAAAAGGAGTACGCGCGTGCCTATTTCGAAACGAGTATGCGCGTGTGCATTCAAAAACGAGTATGCGCGTGCCTATTCGAAAACGAGTATACACGTGCGCAGTCAAAAACGAGTATGCGCGTGCCTATTCCAAAACGAGTACGCGTGTGTGCATTCAAAAACGAGTATGCCCTTCCCATTCCAAAACGAGCATGCGCGTGCGCATTCCAAAACGAGTATGCGCGTGCGTATTCCGAAACGAGTATGCGCGTGTGCATTCAAAAACGAGTATGCGCGCGTGCATTCAAGAACGAGTATGTGTGTGCGCAATGAAAAACGAGTATGCGCGTGCCTATTCGAAAAAGAATATGCGCGTGCGCATTCAAAACCAGTATACGCGTGCGCATTCAAAAAAGAGTACGCGTGCGCATGTTCAAAAACGCGTATGCGCGTGCGCATTCAAAAACGAGTACGCGTGTGCATGTTCAAAAACGCGTATGCGCGTTCGCATTCAAAAACGAGTACGCACATGCCTATTCCAACACGAGTATGCGCGTGCGCATTTCAAAACGAGTATGCGCGTGCGTATTCCGAAAGGAGTATGCGCGTGTGCATTCAAAAACGAGTATGCGTGTACGCATTCAAAAACGAGTATGCGCGTGCCTATTCAAAAACGCGTATGCGCGTTCGCGTTCAAAAACGAGTACGCGCGTGCCTATTCGAAAACGAGTATGCTCGTGTGCATTCAAAAACGAGTATACGCGTGCACATTCAAAACGAGTGTACGCGTGCGCATTCAAAAACGAGTATGCGCGTGTGCATTCAAAACGAGTATACCCGTGCGCATTCATAACAAAGTAGGCGTGTGCATGTTCAAAAACGCGTATGCGCGTTCGCTTTCAAAAACGAGTATGCGTGTGCGCATTTAAAAACAAGTATGCGCGTGCCTATTCGAAAACGAGTATGCGCGTGCGCATTCCGAAACGAGTATACGCGTGCGCATTCAAAAACGAGTACGCGCGTGCCTATTCAAAAACGAGTATGCGCGTGTGCATTCAAAACGAGTATACGCGTGCGCATTCAAAAACGAGTACGCGTGTGCATGTTCAAAAACGCGCATGCGCGTGCGCATTCAAAAACGAGTACGCACGTGCCTATTCCAAAACGAGTACGCGCGTGTGCAATCCAAAACGAGTACGCGTGTGCATGTTCAAAAACGCGTATGCGCTTTCGCATTCAAAAACGAGTACGCACGTGCCTATTCCAAAACGAGTATGCGCGTGCGCATTCCAAAACGAGTATGCGCGTGCGTATTCTGAAACGAGTATGCGCGTGTGCATTCAAATTCGAGTATGCGTGGGCGCATTCAAAAAGGAGTATGCACGTGCCTATTTCAAAACGAGTACGCGCGTGTGCATTCAAATACGAGTATGCGTGTGCGCATTCAAAAACGAGTATGTGCGGGCCTTTTCCAAAACGAGTATGCGCGTGTGCATTCAAAAACGAGTATGCGCGTGCGCATTCAAACACGAGTACGCGCGTGCCAATTCGAAAATGAGTATGCGCGTGTGCATTCAAAAACGAGTATGCGCGTGCGCAATCAAAAACGAGTACGCGCGTGCGCATTCAAAAACGAGTACGCGTGTGCCTGTTCAAAAACGCGTATGCGCGTGCGCATTCAAAAACGAGTATGCACGTGCTTTTGCAAAACGAGTATGCGTGTGTGCATTAAAAAACGACTATGCGCGTGCCTATTTCAAAACGAGTATGCGCGTGTGCATTCAAAACCAAGTATGCGCGTGCGCATTCAAAAACGAGTACGCGCATGCCTATTCAAAAACGAGTATGCGCGTGCGCCTTCTAAACCAGTATGCGCGTGCCTATTCAAAAACGAGTATACGCGTGCGCATCATAAAACGAGTATGCGCGTGTTTATTCAAAAACGAGTATGTGTGTGCGCGTTCAAAAACGAGTATGCGCGTGCTTATTCCAAAACGAGTATGTGCATGTGCATTCAAAAACGAGTATGCGCGTGCACAATCAAAAACGAGTACGCGCGTGCGCATTCAAAAACGAGTATGCGCGTTCGCATTCCAAAACGAGTATGCGCGTGCGTATTCCGAAACGAGTATGCGCGTTTGCATTCAAAAACGAGTATGCGCGTGCGCATTCAAGACGAGTATACGCGTGCGCATTCAAAAACGAGTATGCACGTGCCTATTGCAAAACGAGTATGCGCTTGCGCAATCAAATACGAGTATGCGTGTGCGTATTCAAAAACGAGTATGCGCGTGCCTATTCCAAAACGAGTATGCGCGTGCGCCTTCCCAAACGAGCATGCGCGTGCCCATTTCGAAACGAGTATGCGCGTGTGCATTCAAAAACGAGTATTCGCGTGCCTATTCGAAAACGAGTATGCGCGTGTGCATTCATAAACGAGTATATGCGTGCGCATTCAAAACGAGTGTACGCGAGTGCATTCAAAAACGAGTACGCGCGTGCCTATTCAAAAACGAGTATGCGCGTTCGCGTTCAAAAACGAGTACGCGCGTGCCTATTCAAAAACGAGTATGCGCGTGCGCATTCCAAAACGAGTATGTGCGTGCGTATTCCGAAACGAGTATGCGCGCGTGCATTCAAGAACGAGTATGTGTGTGCGCATTGAAAAACGAGTATGCGCGTGCCTATTCGAAAAATAATATGCGCGTGCGCATTCAAAACCAGTATACGCGTGCGCATTCAAAAAAGAGTACGCGTGTGCATGTTCAAAAACGCGTATGCGCGTGCGCATTCAAAAACGAGTACGCGTGTGCATGTTCAAAAACGCCTATTCGCGTTCGCATTCAAAAACGAGTGCGCACGTGCCTATTCCAAAACGAGTATGCGCGTGCGCATTCCAAAACGAGTATGCGCGTGCGTATTCCGAAACGAGTATGCGCGTGTGCATTCAAAAACGAGTATGCGTGTGCGCATTCAAAAACGAGTATGCGCGTGCCTATTCAAAAACCCGTATGCGCGTTCGCGTTCAAAAACGAGTACGCGCGTGCTCTTCGAAAACGAGTATGCTCGTGCACATTCAAAAACGAGTATACGCGTGCGCATACGCGTTTTTAGTTGTTAGTTGTGGAGTTTCTAGTAGTGGAGTTTTAGTTGTGGAGTTTCAAGTTGAGGAATTTATAGGTGTGGAGTTTCTAGTTGTTGAGTTTCTAGTTGTCGGGTTTCTAGTTGCGGAGTTTCTAGTTGTGGAGTGTCTAGTTGTGGAGCTTTTAGTTGAGGAGTTTCTAGTTGTTGAGTCTCTAGCTGTGGAAATTCTAGTTGTGGAGTTTCTAGTTGCAGAGTTTGTTGTTGCGGAGTTTCTAGATGTGGTGTTTCTAGTTGTGGAGTTTCTGGCTGTGGAGTTTCCAGTTCTGGAGTTTGTAGTTGTTGAGTTTCTAGTTGTGAGGTTCGTAGTTGTGGAGTTTCTAGTGGTGGAGGTTCTAGTTGTGGAGTCTCTAGTTGCGGAGTTTCTAGTTGTGGAGTTTCTAGTGGCGAGCTCTCAAGTTGCGAAGTTTCTAGTTGTGGAGTTTCTAGCTGCCGAGTTTCTAGTTGTTGAGTTTCTAGTTGACGAGTTTCTATTTGTGAAGTCTCAAGTTGTGGAGTTTCTAGCTGTGGAGTTTCTAGTTGCGGAGTTTGTAGTTGCGGAGTTTCTAGTTGCAGAGTTTCTAGTTGTGGAGATTCTAGTTGCCGAGTTTTTTGTTGCGATGTCTCAAGTTGTGGAGTTTCTAGCTGTGGAGTTTCTAGTTGCGGAGTTTCTAGTTGTGGAGTTTCTAGTTGTAGAGTTTCTAGTTGTGGAATTTGTAGTTGTGGAGTATTTAGTTGTGGTGTTTCAAGTTGTGGAGTTTCTAGCTGTGGATTTTCTAGTTGCAGAAATTCGAGTTGCAGAGTTTCAAGTTGTGGAGTTTCTAGTTGCGGAGTTTCTAGCTGCGGAGTTTCTAGTTGCGGAGTCTCTAGTTGTGCAGTCTCTAGTTGTTGAGTTTCTAGTTGTGAAGTTTATAGTTGAGGGGTTTCTAGTTGTGGAGTTTCTAGTTGCGGAGTTTCTATTTGCAGAGTTTCTAGTTGCAGAGTTTCTAGCTGCAGAGTTTCTAGTTGTGGAGTTTCTAGTTGGGAGTTTCTAGTTGCGGAGTTTCTAGTTTCTAGTTGTGGAGTTTCTAGTTGTGGAGTTTTAGTTGTGGAGTTTCAAGTTGAGGAATTTATAGGTGTGGAGTTTGTAGTTGTTGAGTTTCTAGTTGTCGGGTTTCTAGTGGCGGAGTTTCTAGTTGTGGAGTGTCTAGTTGTGGAGCTTTTAGTTGAGGAGTCTCTTGTTGTTGAGTCTCTAGCTGTGGAAATTCTAGTTGTGGAGTTTCTAGTTGCAGAGTTTGTTGTTGCGGAGTTTCTAGATGTGGTTTTTCTAGTTGTAGAGTTTCTAGTTGTGGAGTTTCTAGTGGTGAACTTTCAAGTTGTGGAGTTTCTAGTTGTGAAGTTTCTAGTTGTGGAGTTTCTAGCTGTGGAGTTTCTAGTTGTTGAGTTTCTAGTTGACGAGTTTCTATTTGCGAAATCTCAAGTTGTGGAGTTTGTAGCTGTGGAGTTTCTAGTTGCGGAGTTTGTAGTTGCGGAATTCTAGTTGCAGAGTTTCTAGTTGTGGAGATTCTAGTTGCCGAGTTTCTTGTTGCGAAGTCTCAAGTTGTGGAGTTTCTAGCTGTGGAGTTTCTAGTTGCGGAGTTTCTAGTTGTGGAGTTTCTAGTTGTGGAATTTGTAGTTGTGGGGTATCTAGTTGTGGTGTTTCAAGTTGTGGAGTTTCCAGTTGTGGAGTTTCTAGTTGCGGAGTTTCTAGTGGCAGAGTTTCTAGTTGTGGAGTTTTCTAGTTGCGGAGATTCTAGTGGCGGAGATTCAACTTGTGGAGTTTCTAGTTGCTGAGTAACTAGCTGTGGAGTTTCTAGTCGCGGAGTCTCTAGTTGTGCAGTCTCTAGTTGTTGAGTTGCTAGTTGTGAAGTTTATAGTTGTGGGGTTTCTAGCTGTGGAGTTTCTAGTTCGGAGTTTCTAGTTGCACAGTTTCTAGTTGCGGAGTTCCTAGTCTCAGAGATTCTAGTTGTGGAGTTTCTAGTTGGGGAGTTTCTAGTAGCGGAGTTTCTAGTTGTGGAGTTTCAAGTTGCGGAATTTGTAGTTGTGGAGTATCTAGTTGTAATGTTTCAAGTTGTGGAGTATCTATTTGTCGGGTTTCAAGTTGTGGAGTTTCTAGTATTGGAGTTTCTAGCTGTGGAGTATCTAGTGGTTGAGTTTCCAGTTGACGAGTTTCTATTTGCGAAGTCTCAAGTTGTGGAGTTTCTAACTGTAAAGTTTGTAGTTGCAGAGTTTCTAGTTGCGGAGTTTCCAGTTGTGGAGTTTCTAGTTGTGGAATTTGTTGTTGTGGATTATCGAGTTGTGGAGTTTCTAGCTGTGGAGTTTCTAGTTGCGGAGTCTCTAGTTGTGCAGTCTCTAGTTGTTGAGTTTATAGTTGTGAAGTTTATAGTTGAGGGGTTTCTAGCTGTGGAGTTTCTAGTTGCGGAGTTTCTATTTGCAGAGTTTCTAGTTGCGGAGTTTCTAGTTGCAGAGTTTCTAGTTGTGGAGTTCCTAGTTGGGGAGTTTTTAGTTGCGGAGTTTCTAGTTGTGGAGTTTCTTGCAGTGGAGTTTTAGTTGTGGAGTTTCAAGTTGAGGAATTTATAGGTGTGAAGTTTCTAGTTGTTGAGTTTCTAGTTGTCGGGTTTCTAGTTGCGGAGTTTCTAGTTGTGGAGTGTCTAGTTGTGGAGCTTTAAGTTGAGGAGTTTCAAGTTGTTGAGTCTCTAGCTGTGGAAATTTTAGTTGTGGAGTTTCTAGTTGCAGAGTTTGTTGTTGCGGAGTTTCTAGATGTGGTGTTTCTAGTTGTGGAGTTTCTAGCTGTGGAGTTTCTAGTTGCGGATTTTCTAGTTGCAGAGTTTGTAGTTGCGGAGTTTTCTAGTTGTGGAGCTTCTAGTGGCGGAGTTTCAAGTTGTGGAGTTTTTAGTTGCGGAGTTACTAGCTGTGGAGTTTCTAGTTGCAGAGATTCTAGTTGTGAAGTTTCTAGTGGGGAGTTTCTAGTTGAGGAGTTTCTAGTTGTGGAGTTTCTAGTTGCGGAATTTGTAATTGTGGAGTATCTAGTTGTGGTGTTTCAAGTTGTGGAGTCTGTAGTTGTGGAGTATCTAATTGTTGGGTTTCAAGTTGTGGAGTTTCTAGTTGTGGAGTTTCTAGCTGTGGAGTTTCTAGTGGTTGAGTTTCCAGTTGACGAGTTTCTATTTGCGAAGTCTCAAGTTGTGGAGTTTCTAGCTGAAAAGTTTCTAGTTGCAGAGTTTCTTGTTGCGGAGTTTCCAGTTGTGGAGTTTCTAGTTGTGGAATTTCAATCTGTGTAGTTTCTAGTTGTGGAGTCTCAATTTTGGAGTTCCTAGTTGTGTAGTCTCTAGTTGTGGAGTTTCTAGTTGTGGAGTGTCTATTTGCAGAGTTTCTAGTTGTGGAGTTTCTAGTTGTGGGGTTTGTAGTTGTGGAAATTTTAGCTGTGGAGTTTCTACTTATGGAATCTCTAGTCGTGGAGTTTCTAGTTTTGTAGTTTCTATCTGAGGAGTTTCTAAATGCAAAGTCTCTAGTTGTGCAGTCTGTAGTTGTGGAGTTTCTAGTTGTGGAGTTTCTAGTTGTGGAGTTTCTAGTTGTAGAGTTTCTAGTTGTAGAGTTTCTGGCTGTGGAGTTTCCAGTTGCGAAGTTTCTAGTTGGGGAGTTTCTACTTGAGTTTATAGTTGTGGATTTTCTAGTTGCAGAGTTTCGAGTCTCAGAGTTTCAAGTTGTGGAGTTTCTAGTTGCGGAGTTTCTAGCTGCGGAGTTTCTAGTTGCGGAGTATCTAGTTGTGGAGTTTCTAGTTGTGGAATTTGTAGTTGTGGAGTATCTAGTTGCAGAGTTTCTAGTTGCGGAGTTTCTAGTTGCAGATATTCTACTTGTGAAGTTTCTAGTGGAGGTTTCTAGTTGAGGAGTTTTTAGTTGTGGAGTTTTTAGTTGTAGAGTTTCTAGTTGTAGAGTTTCTGGCTGTGGAGTTTCCGGTTGCGAAGTTTCTAGTTGGGGAGTTTCTACTTGAGTTTATAGTTGTGGATTTTCTAGTTGCAGAGTTTCGAGTCTCAGAGTTTCAAGTTGTGCAGTTTCTAGTTGCGGAGTTTCTAGCTGCGGAGTTTCTAGTTGCGGAGTATCTAGTTGTGCAGTCTCTAGTTGTTGAGTTTCTAGTTGTGAAGTTTATAGTTAAGGGGTTTCTAGTTGAGGAGTTTCTAGTTGCGGAGTTTCTATTTGCAGAGTTTCTAGTTGCGGAGTTTTAGCTGCAGAGTTTCTAGTTGTGGAGTTTCTAGTTGGGGAGTTTCTAGTTGCGGAGTTTCTAGTTGTGGAGTTTCTAGTTGTGGAGTTTCTAGTTGTGGAGTTTTAGTTGTGGAGTTTTAAGTTGAGGAATTTATAGGTGTGGAGTTTGTAGTTGTTGAGTTTCTAGTTGTCGGGTTTCTAGTTGCGGAGTTTCTAGTTGTGGAGTGTCTAGTTGTGGAGCTTTTAGTTGAGGAGTCTCTAGTTGTTGAGTCTCTAGCTGTGGAAATTCTAGTTGTGGAGTTTCTAGTTGCAGAGCTTGTTGTTGTGGAGTTTCTAGATGTGGTTTTTCTAGGTGTAGAGTTTCTGGCTGTGGAGTTACCAGTTGCGGAGTTTCTAGTTGTGGAGTTTCTAGTTGTGAGGTTTGTAGTTGTGGAATTTCTAGTGGTGGAGTTTCTAGTTGTGGAGTCTCTAGTTGTGGAGCTTCTAGTTGTGGAGTTTCTAGTGGTGAACTCTCAAGTTGCAGAGTTTCTAGTTGTGGAGATTCTAGGTACCGAGTTTCTTGTTGCGAAGTCTTAAGTTGTGGAGTTTCTAGCTGTGGAGTTTCTAGTTGCGGAGTTTCTAGTTGTGGAGTTTCTAGTTGTGGAATTTCTAAATGTGGAATTTGTAGTTGTGGAGTATCTAGTTGTGGTGTTTCAGGTTGCGGAGTTTCTAGTGGCAGAGTTTCTAGGTGCGGAGTTTTCTAGTTGTGCAGATTATAGTGGCGGAGTTTCAAGTTGTGGAGTTTCTAGTTGCGGAGTTACTAGCTGTTGAGTTTCTAGTTGCGCAGTCTCTAGTTGTGTAGTCTCTAGTTGTTGAGTTGCTAGTTGTGAAGTTTGTAGTTGCAGAGTTTCTAGTTGCGAAGTTTCCAGTTGTGGAGTTTCTAGTTGTGGAATTTGTAGTTGTGGATTATCTAGTTTTGGAGTTTCTAGCTGTGGAGTTTCTGGTTGCGGAGTATCTAGTTGCAGAGTTTCTAGTTATCTAGTTTCTAGTTGCGGAATTTGTAGTTGTGGAGTATCTAGTTGTGGTGTTTCAAGTTGTGGAGTCTGTAGTTTTGGAGTATGTATATGTTGGGTTTCAAGTTGTGGAGTTTCTAGTTGTGGAGTTTCTAACTATGGAGTTTCTAGTGGTTGAGTTTCCAGTTGACGAGTTTCTATTTGCAAAGTCTCAAGTTGTGGAGTTTCTAGCTGTAAAGTTTCTAGTTGCGGAGTTTCTAGTTGCGAAGTTTCCAGTTGTGGAGTTTCCAGTTGTGGAATTTCAATCTGTGTAGTTTCTAGTTGTGGAGTCTCAATTTTGGAGTTCCTAGTTGTGGAGTCTCTAGTTGTGGAGTTTCTAGTTGTGGAGTGTTTATTTGTGGAGTTTCTAGTTGTGAAGTTTCTAGTTGTGGAGTTTCTAGTTGGAGTTTTTAGTTTTCGAGTTTCTAGTTGTAATTTTCTATTTGCAGAGTTCCTAGTTGTGGGGTTTCTAGTTGTGGAAATTCTAGCTGCGGAGTTTCAACTTATGGAATCTTTAGTCGTGGAGTTTCTAGTTGTGTAGTTTCATTCTGAGGAGTTTCTAAATGCAAAGTCTCAAGTTGTGCAGTCTCTAGTTGTGGAATTTGTAGTTGTGGAGTATCTAGTTGCAGAGTTTCTAGTTGCGGAGTTTCTAGTTGCAGATATTCTAGTTGTGAAGTTTCTAGTGGGGAGTTTCTAGTTGAGGAGTTTCTAGTTGTGGTGTTTCTAGTAGCGGAATTTGTAATTGTGGAGTATCTAGTTGTGGTGTTTCAAGTTGTGGAGTCTGTAGTTGTGGAGTATGTATTTGTTGGGTTTTAAGTTGTGGAGTTTCTAGTTGTGGAGTTTCTAGCTGTGGAGTTTCTAGTGCCTGAGTTTCCAGTTGACGAATTTCTATTTGCGAAGTCTCAAGTTGTGGAGTTTCTAGCTGTAAAGTTTCTAGTTGCAGAGTTTCTAGTTGTGGAGTTTCCAGTTGTGGAGTTTCTAGTTGTGGAATTTCAATCTGTGTAGTTTCTAGTTGTGGAGTCTCAATTTTGGAGTTCCTAGTTGTGGAGTCTCTAGTTGTGGAGTTTCTAGTTGTGGAGTGTCTATTTGTGGAGTTTCTAGTTGTGAAGTTTGTAGTTGTATATTTTCTAGTTGGAGTTTTTAGTTTTCGAGTTCCTTGTTGTAGATTTTCTATTTGCAGAGTTCCTAGTTGTGGAGTTTCTAGTTGTGGGGTTTGTAGTTGTGGAAATTTTAGCTGTGGAGTTTCTACTTATTGAATCTCTAGTCGTGGAGTTTCTAGTTGTGTCGTTTCTATCTGAGGAGTTTCTAAATGCAAAGTCTCTAGTTGTGCAGTGTCTAGTTGTGGAGTTTCTAGTTGTGGAGTTTCTTGTTGGGGAGTTTCTAGTTGTGAAGTTTCTAATTGTGGATTTTCGAGTTGCGGAGTTTCTAGTTGCGGAGTTTCTAGTTGCGGAGTTTCCAGTTGGGGAGTTCCTACTTGAGTTTAGAGTGTTGGATTTTCTAGTTGCAGAGTTTCGAGTTGCAGAGTTTCAAGTTGTGGAGTTTCTAGTTGCAGAGTTTCTAGCTGCGGAGTTTCTAGTTGCGGAGTCTCTAGTTGTGCAGTCTCTAGTTGTTGAGTTTCTAGTTGTGAAGTTTATAGTTGAGGGGTTTCTAGCTGTGGAGTTTCTAGTTGCGGAGTTTCTATTTGCAGAGTTTCTAGTTGCAGAGTTTCTAGCTGCAGAGTTTCTAGTTGTGGAGTTTCTAGTTGTGGAGTTTGTAGTTGTGGAGTTTCTAGTTGTGGAGTTCTAGTTGTGGAGTTTCAAGTTGAGGAATATATAGGTGTGGAGTTTGTAGTTGTTGAGTTTCCAGTTGTCGGGTTTCTAGTTGCGGAGTTTCTAGTTGTGGAGTGTCTAGTTGTGGAGCTTTTAGTTGAGGAGTCTCTAGTTGTTGAGTCTCTAGCTGTGGAAATTCTAGTTGTGCAGTTTCTAGTTGCAGAGCTTGTTGTTTCGGAGTTTCTATATGTGGTTTTTCTAGTTGTAGAGTTTCTGGCTGTGGAGTTTCCAGTTGCGGAGTTTCTAGTTGTGGAGTTTCTAGTTGTGAGGTTTGTAGTTGTGGAATTTCTAGTGGTGGAGTTTCTTGTTGTGGAGTCTCTAGTTGTGGAGTTTCTAGTTGTGGAGTTTCTAGTGGTGAACTCTCAAGTTGTGGAGTTTCTACTTGTGGAGTTTCTAGCCGTAGAGTTTCTAGTTGTGGAGTTTCTAGTTGACGAGTTTCTATTTGCGAAGTCTCAAGTTGTGGAGTTTCTAGCTGTGGAGTTTCTAGTTGCGGTGTTTGTAGTTGCGGAGTCTCTAGTTGCAGAGTTTCTAGTTGTGGAGATTCTAGTTGCCGAGTTTCTTGTTGCGAAGTCTTAAGTTGTGGAGTTTCTAGCTGTGGAGTTTCTAGTTGCGGAGTTTCTAATGTGGAGTTTCTAGTTGTGGAGTTTCTAGTTGTGGAATTTGTAGTTGTGGAGTATCTAGTTGTGGTGTTTCAAGTTGTGGAGTTTCTAGCTGTGGAGTTTCTAGTTGCGGAGTTTCTAGTGGCAGAGTTTCTAGTTGCGGAGTTTTATAGTTGTGGAGATTCTAGTGGCGGCGTTTCAAGTTGTGGAGTTTCTAGTTGACGAGTTTCTATTTGCGAAGTCTCAAGTTGTGGAGTTTCTAACTGTAAAGTTTGTAGTTGCAGAGTTTCTAGTGTCGGAGTTTCCAGTTGTGGAGTTTCTAGTTGTGGAATTTGTAGTTGTGGATTATCTAGTTGTGGAGTTTCTAGCTGTGGAGTTTCTGGTTGCGGAGTATCTAGTTGCAGAGCTTCTAGTTGTGAAGTTTATACTTGTGGGGTTTCTAGCTGTGGAGTTTCTAGTTGCGGAGTTTCTAGTTGCAAAGTTTCTAGTGGCGGAGTTTCTAGTTGCAGAGATTCTAGTTGTGGAGTTTCTAGTTGGGGTTTTTCTAGTTGCGGAGTTTCTAGTTGTCTAGTTTATAGTTGCGGAATTTGTAGTTGTGGAGTATCTAGTTGTGGAGTCTGTAGTTGTGGAGTATCTATATGTTGGGTTTCAAGTTGTGGAGTTTCTAGTTGTGGAGTTTCTAGCTGTGGAGTTTCTAGTGGTTGAGTTTCCAGTTGACGAGTTTCTATTTGCGAAGTCTCAAGTTGTGGAGTTTCTAGCTGTAAAGTTTCTAGTTGCAGAGTTTCTAGTTGCGAAGTTTCCAGTTGTGGAGTTTCCAATTGTGGAATTTCAATCTGTGTAGTTTCTAGTTGTGGAGTCTCAATTTTGGAGTTCCTAGTTGTGGAGTCTCTAGTTGTGGAGTTTCTAGTTGTGGAGTGTCTATTTGTGGAGCTTCTAGTTGTGAAGTTTCTAGTTGTGGAGTTTCTTGTTGGAGTTTTTAGTTTTCGAGTTTCTAGTTGTAGATTTTTTATTTGCAGAGTTCCTAGTTGTGGGGTTTCTAGTTGTGGAAATTCTAGCTGTGGAGTTTTTACTTATGGAATCTCTAGTCGTGGAGTTTCTAGTTGTGTAGTTTCATTCTGAGGAGTTTCTAAATGCAAAGTCTCTAGTTGTGCAGTCTCTAGTTGTGAAGCTTCTAGTTGTGGAGTTTCTTGTTGGGGAGTTTCTAGTTGTGAAGTTTCTAGTTGCAGAGTTTCTAGTTGTGGAGATTCTAGTTGCTAAGTTTCTTGCTGCGAAGTCTCAAGTTGTGGGGTTTCTAGCTGTGGAGTTTCTAGTTGCGAAGTTTCTAGTTGTGGAGTTTCTAGTTGTGGAGTTTCTAGTTGTGGAATTTGTAGTTATGGAGAATCTAGTTGTGGTGTTTCAAATTGTGGAGTTTCTAGCTGTGGAGTTTCTAGTTGCGGAGTTTCTAGTTGCAGAGTTTGTAGTTGCGGAGTTTTCTAGTTGTGGAGCTTCTAGTGGCGGAGTTTCAAGTTGTGGAGTTTCTAGTTGCGGAGTTACTAGCTGTGGAGTTTCTAGTGGCGGAGTCTCTAGTTGTGCAGTCTCTAGTTGTTGAGTTGCTAGTTGTGAAGTTTATAGTTGTGGGGTTTCTAGCTGTGAAGTTTCTAGTTGCGGAGTTTCTAGTAGCAGAGTTTCTAGTTGCGGAGTTTCTTGTTGCAGAGATTCTAGTTGTGAAGTTTCTAGTGGGGAGTTTCTAGTTGAGGAGTTTCTAGTTGTGGAGTTTCTAGTTGCGGAATTTGTAATTGTGGAGTATCCAGTTGTGGTGTTTCAAGTTGTGGAGTCTGTAGTTGTGGATTATCTATTTGTTGGGTTTCAAGTTGTGGAGTTTCTAGTTGTGGAGTTTCTAGCTGTGGAGTTTCTAGTGGTTGAGTTTCAAGTTGACGAGTTTCTATTTGCGAAGTCTCAAGTTGTGGAGTTTCTAGCTGTAAAGTTTCTAGTTGCAGAGTTTCTTGTTGCGGAGTTTCCAGTTGTGGAGTTTCTAGTTGTGGAATTTCAATCTGTGTAGTTTATAGTTGTGGAGTCTCAATTTTGGAGTTCCTATTTGTGGAGTCTCTAGTTGTGGAGTTTCTAGTTGTGGAGTGTCTATTTGCAGAGTTTCTAGTTGTGGAGTTTCTAGTTGTGGGGTTTGTAGTTGTGGAAATTTTAGCTGTGGAGTTTCTACTTATGGAATCTCTAGTCGTGGAGTTTCTAGTTTTGTAGATTCTATCTGAGGAGTTTCTAAATGCAAAGTCTCTAGTTGTGCAGTCTCTAGTTGTGGAGTTTCTAGTTGTGGAGTTTCTAGTTGTGGAGTTTCTTGTTGGGGAGTTTCTAGTTGTAGAGTTTCTGGCTGTGGAGTTTCCAGTTGCGGAGTTTCTAGTTGCGAAGTTTCCAGTTGGGGAGTTTCTACTTCAGTTTATAGTTGTGATTTTCTAGTTGCAGAGTTTCGAGTTGCAGAGTTTCAAGTTGTGGAGTTTCTAGTTGCGGAGTTTCTAGCTGCGGAGTTTCTAGTTGCGGAGTATCTAGTTGTGCAGTCTCTAGTTGTTGAGTTTCTAGTTGTGAAGTTTATAGTTAAGGGGTTTCTAGTTGAGGAGTTTCTAGTTGCGGAGTTTCTATTTGCAGAGTTTCTAGTTGCGGAGTTTTAGCTGCAGAGTTTCTAGTTGCGGAGTTTCTAGTTGGGGAGTTTCTAGTTGCGGAGTTTCTAGTTGTGGAGTTTCTAGTTGTGGAGTTTCTAGTTGTGGAGTTTTAGTTGTGGAGTTTTAAGTTGAGGAATTTATAGGTGTGGAGTTTGTAGTTGTTGAGTTTCTAGTTGTCGGGTTTCTAGTTGCGGAGTTTCTAGTTGTGGAGTGTCTAGTTGTGGAGCTTTTAGTTGAGGAGTCTCTAGTTGTTGAGTCTCTAGCTTTGGAAATTCTAGTTGTGGAGTTTCTAGTTGCAGAGCTTGTTGTTGCGGAGTTTCTAGATGTGGTTTTTCTAGTTGTAGAGTTTCTGGCTGTGGAATTACCAGTTGCGGAGTTTCTAGTTGTGGAGTTTCTAGTTGTGAGGTTTGTAGTTGTGGAATTTCTAGTGGTGGAGTTTCTAGTTGTGGAGTCTCTAGTTGTGGAGCTTCTAGTTGTGGAGTTTCTAGTGGTGAACTCTCAAGTTGTGGAGTTTCTAGTTGTGGAGTTTCTAGCTGTAGAGTTTCTAGTTGTTGAGTTTCTAGTTGACGAGTTTCTAGTTGCAGAGTTTCTAGTTGTGGAGATTCTAGGTACCGAGTTTCTTGTTGCGAAGTCTTAAGTTGTGGAGTTTCTAGCTGTGGAGTTTCTAGTTGCGGAGTTTCTAGTTGTGGAGTTCCTAGTTGTGGAATTTCTAGTTGTGGAGTATCTAGTTGTGGTGTTTCAAGTTGCGGAGTTTCTAGTGGCAGAGTTTCTAGTTGCGGAGTTTTCTAGTTGTGCAGATTATAGTGGCGGAGTTTCAAGTTGTGGAGTTTCTAGTTGCGGAGTTACTAGCTGTGGAGTTTCTAGTTGCGCAGTCTCTAGTTGTGCAGTCTCTAGTTGTTGAGTTGCTAGTTGTGAAGTTTCTAGTTGGGGAGTTTCTAGTTGCGGAGTTTCTAATTGTGGAGTTTCTAGTTGCGGAATTTGTAGTTGTGGAGTATCTAGTTGTTATGTTTCAAGTTGTGGAGTACCTAGTTGTGATGTTTCAAGTTGTGGAGTTTCTAGTTGTGGAGTTTCTAGCTGTGGAGTTTCTAGTGGTTGAGTTTCCAGTTGACGAGTTTCTATTTGCGAAGTCTCAAGTTGTGGAGTTTGTAACTGTAAAGTTTGTAGTTGCCGAGTTTCTAGTTGCGGAGTTTCGAGTTGTGGAGTTTCTAGTTGTGGAATTTGTAGTTGTGGATTATCTTGTTGTGGAGTTTCTAGCTGTTGAGTTTCTGGTTGCGGAGTATCTAGTTGCAGAGTTTCTAGTTGCGTAGTTTTCTAGTTGGAGGGTTTCTAGTTGCGGATTTATTAGCTGTAGAGTTTCTAGTGGCGGAGCCTCTAGTTGTGCAGTCTCTAGTTGTTGAGTTGCTAGTTGTGAAGTTTATAGTTGTGGAGTTTCTAGTTGCGGAGTTTCTAGTTGCAGAGATTCTAGTTGTGGAGTTTCTAGTTGGGGAGTTTCTAGTTGCGGAGTTTCTAGTTGTCTAGTTTCTAGTTGCGGAATTTGTAGTTGTGGAGTATCTAGTTGTGGTGTTTCAAGTTGTGGAGTCTGTAGTTGTGGAGTACCCATATGTTGGGTTTCAAGTTGTGGAGTTTCTAGTTGTGGAGTTTCTAGCTGTGGAGTTTCTAGCTGTGGAGTTTCTAGTGGTTGAGTTTGCAGTTGACGAGTTTCTATTTGCGAAGTCTCAAGTTGTGGAGTTTCTAGCTGTAAAGTTTCTAGTTGCGGAGTTTCTAGTTGCGAAGTTTCCAGTTGTGGAGTTTCCAGTTGTGGAATTTCAATCTGTGTAGTTTCTAGTTGTGGAGTCTCAATTTTGGAGTTCCTAGTTGTGGAGTCTCTAGTTGTGGAGTTTCTAGTTGTGGAGTGTCTATTTTTGGAGTTTCTAGTTGTGGAGTTGCTTGTTGGAGTTTTTAGTTTTCGAGTTTCTAGATGTAGATTTTCTATTTGCAGAGTTCCTAGTTGTGGGGTTTCTAGTTGTGGAAATTCGAGCTGTGGAGTTTCTACTTATGGAATCTCTAGTCGTGGAGTTTCTAGTTGTGTAGTTTCATTCTGAGGAGTTTCTAAATGCAAAGTCTCTAGTTGTGCAGTCTCTAGTTGTGGAGTTTCTAGTTGTGGAGTTTCTTGTTGGGGAGTTTCTAGTTGTGAAGTTTCTAGTTGTGGATTTTCTAGTTGCGGAGTTTCTAGTTGGGGAGTTTCCAGTTGGGGAGTTTCTACTTGAGTTTATAGTTGTGGATTTTCTAGTTGCAGAGTTTCGAGTTGCAGAGTTTCAAGTTGCGGAGTTTCTATTTGTAGAGTTTCTAGTTGCGCAGTTTCTAGTTGCAGAGTTTCTAGTTGTGGAGTTTCTAGTTGGGGAGTTTCTAGTTGCGGAGTTTCTAGTTGTGGAGTTTCTAGTAGTGGAGTTTTAGTTGTGGAGTTTCAAGTTGAGGAGTTTATAGATGTCGAGTTTCTAGTTGTTGAGTTTCTAGTTGTTGGGTTTCTAGTTTCGGAGTTTCTAGTTGTGGAGTGTCTAGTTGTGGAGCTTTTAGTTGAGGAGTTTCTAGTTGTTGAGTCTCTAGCTGTGGAAATTCTAGTTGTGGAGTTTCTAGTTGCAGAGTTTGTTGTTGCGGAGTTTCTAGATGTGGTGTTTCTAGCTGTGGAGTTTCTGGCTGTGGAGTTTCCAGTTGCGGAGTTTCTAGTTGTTGAGTTTCTAGTTGTGGGGTTCGTAGTTGTGGAGTTTCTAGTGGTGGAGTTTCTAGTTGTGGAGTCTCTAGTTGCGGAGTTTCTAGTTGTGGAGTTTCTAGTGGCGAACTCTCAAGTTGCGGAGTTTCTAGTTGTGGAGTTTCCAGCTGTGGAGTTTCTAGTTGTTGAGTTTATAGTTGACGAGTTTCTATTTGCGAAGTCTCAAAATGTGGAGTTTCGAGCTGTGGAGTTTCTAGTTGCGGAGTTTTTAGTTGCGGAGTTTCTAGTTGTGGGGTTTCTAGTTGCGGAATTTGTTGTTTTGGAGTATCTAGTTGTGATGTTTCAAGTTGTGGAGTATCTATTTGTCGGGTTTCAAGTTGTGGAGTTTCTAGTTGTGGAGTTTCTAGCTGTGGAGTTTCTAGTGGTTGAGTTTCCAGTTGACGAGTTTCTATTTGCGAAGTCTCAAGTTGTGGAGTTTCTAACTGTAAAGTTTGTAGTTGCAGAGTTTCTAGTTGCGAAGTTTTCAGTTGTGGAGTTTCTAGTTGTGGAATTTGTAGTTGTGGATTATCTAGTTTTGGAGTTTCTAGCAGTGGAGTTTCTGGTTGCGGAGTATCTACTTGCAGAGTTTCTAGTTGTCTAGTTTCTAGTTGCGGAATTTGTAGTTGTGGAGTATCTAGTTGTGGTGTTTCAAGTTGTGGAGTCTGTAGTTTTGGAGTATCTATATGTTGGGTTTCAAGTTGTGGAGTTTCTAGTTGTGGAGTTTCTAACTGTGGAGTTTCTAGTGGTTGAGTTTCTAGTTGACGAGTTTCTATTTGCGAAGTCTCAAGTTGGGGAGTTTCTAGCTGTGGAGTTTCTAGTTGCGGAGTTTGTAGTTGCGGAGTTTCTAGTTGCAGAGATTCTAGTTGTTGAGATTCAAGTTGCCAAGTTTCTTGTTGCGAAGTCTCAAGTTGTGGAGAATCTAGTTGTGGAGTTTCTAGTTGTGGAGTTTCTAGTTGAGGAGTTTTAGTTGTGGAGTTTCAAGTTGAGGAATATATAGGTGTGGAGTTTCTAGTTGTTGAGTTTCTAGTGTCAGAGTTTCTAGTTGTGGAGCTTTTAGTTGAGGAGCCTCTAGTTGTTGAGTCTCTAGCTGTGGAAATTCTAGTTGTGGAGTATCTAGTTGCAGAATTTCTAGTTGCGGAGTTTCTAGTTGCAGATATTCTAGTTGTGAAGTTTCTAGTGGGGAGTTTCTAGTTGAGGAGTTTCTAGTTGTGGTGTTTCTAGTAGCGGAATTTGTAATTGTGGAGTATCTAGTTGTGGTGTTTCAAGTTGTGGAGTCTGTAGTTGTGGAGTATCTATTTGTTGGGTTTTAAGTTGTGGAGTTTCTAGTTGTGGAGTTTCTAGCTGTGGAGTTTCTAGTGCCTGAGTTTCCATTTGACGAATTTCTATTTGCGAAATCTCAAGTTGTGGAGTTTCTAGCTGTAAAGTTTCTAGTTGCAGAGTTTCTAGTTGTGGAGTTTCCTGTTGTGGAGTTTCTAGTTGTGGAATTTCAATCTGTGTAGTTTCTAGTTGTGGAGTCTCAATTTTGGAGTTCCTAGTTGTGGAGTCTCTAGTTGTGGAGTTTCTAGTTGTGGAGTGTCTATTTGTGGAGTTTCTAGTTGTGAAGTTTGTAGTTGTATATTTTCTAGTTGGAGTTTTTAGTTTTCGAGTTCCTTGTTGTAGATTTTCTATTTGCAGAGTTCCTAGTTGTGGAGTTTCTAGTTGTGGGGTTTGTAGTTGTGGAAATTTTAGCTGTGGAGTTTCTACTTATGGAATCTCTCTTTCTACTTATGGAATCTACACAACTAGAAACTCGTGGAGTTTCTAGTTGTGTAGTTTCTATCTGAGAAGTTTCTAAATGCAAAGTCTCTAGTTGTGCAGTCTCTAGTTGTGGAGTTTCTAGTTGTGGAGTTTCTAGTTGTGGAGTTTCTTGTTGGGGAGTTTCTAGTTGTGAAGTTTCTAATTGTGGATTTTCGAGTTGCGGAGTTTCTAGTTGCGGAGTTTCTAGTTGCGGAGTTTCCAGTTGGGGAGTTTCTACTTGAGTTTAGAGTTGTGATTTTCTAGTTGCAGAGTTTCGAGTTGCAGAGTTTCAAGTTGTGGAGTTTCTAGTTGCAGAGTCTCTAGTTGTGCAGTCTCTAGTTGTTGAGTTTCTAGTTGTGAAGTTTATAGTTGAGGGATTTCCAGCTGTGGAGTTTCTAGTTCCGGAGTTTCTATTTGCAGAGTTTCTAGTTGCGGAGTTTCTAGCTGCAGAGTTTCTAGTTGTGGAGTTTCTAGTTGGGGAGTTTCTAGTTGCGGAGTTTCTAGTTGTGGAGTTTCTATTTGTGGAGTTTCTAGTTGTGGAATTTATAGGTGTGGAGTTTCTAGTTGTTAAGTTCCTAGTTGTCGGGTTTCTAGTTGCGGAGTTTCTAGTTGTGGAGTGTCTAGTTGTGGAGCTTTTAGTTGAGGAGTCTCTAGTTGTTGAGTCTCTAGCTGTGGAAATTCTAGTTGTGGAGTTTCTAGTTGCAGAGCTTGTTGTTTCGGAGTTTATATATGTGGTTTTTCTAGTTGTAGAGTTTCTGGCTGTGGAGTTTCCAGTTGCGGAGTTTCTAGTTGTGGAGTTTCTAGTTGTGAGGTTTGTAGTTGTGGAATTTCTAGTGGTGGAGTTTCTAGTTGTGGAGTCTCTAGTTGTGGAGTTTCTAGTTGTGGTGTTTCTAGTGGTGAACTCTCAAGTTGTGGAGTTTCTAGTTGTGGAGTTTCTAGCTGTAGAGTTTTTAGTTGTTGAGTTTCTAGTTGACGAGTTTCTATTTACGAAGTCTCAAGTTGTGGAGTTTCTAGCTGTGGAGTTTCTAGTTGCGGACTTTGTAGTTGCGAAGTTTCTAGTTGCAGAGTTTCTAGTTGTGGAGATTCTAGTTGCCGAGTTTCTTGTTGCGAAGTCTTAAGTTGTGGAGTTTCTAGCTGTGGATTTTCTAGTTGTGGAATTTGTAGTTGTGGAGTATCTAGTTGTGGTGTTTCAAGTTGTGGAGTTTCTGGCTGTGGAGTTTCTAGTTGCGGAGTTTCTAGTGGCAGATTTTCTAGTTGCGGAGTTTTCTAGTTGTGGAGATTCTAGTGGCGGAGTTTCAAGTTGTGTGGTTTCTAGTTGCGGAGTTACTAGCTGTGGAGTTTCTAGTTGCGGAGTCTCTAGCTATGCAGTCTCTAGCTGTTGAGTTGCTAGTTGTGAAGTTTATAGTTGTGGGGTTTCTAGTTGTGGAGTTTCTAGTTGCGGAGTTTCTTGTTGCACAGTTTCTAGTTGTGGAGTTTCTAGTTGCAGAGATTCTAGTTGTGGAGTTTCTAGTTGGGGAGTTTCTTGTTGCGGAGTTTCTAATTGTGGAGTTTCTAGTTGCGGAATTTGTAGTTGTGGAGTATCTAGTTGTTATGTTTCAAGTTGTGGAGTACCTAGTTGTGATGTTTCAAGTTGTGGAGTTTCTAGTTGTGGAGTTTCTAGCTGTGGAGTTTCTAGTGGTTGAGTTTCCAGTTGACGAGTTTCTATTTGCGAAGTCTCAAGTTATGGAGTTTGTAACTGTAAAGTTTGTAGTTGCCGAGTTTCTAGTTGCGTAGTTTCGAGTTGTGGAGTTTCTAGTTGTGGAATTTGTAGTTGTGGATTATCTTGTTGTGGAGTTTCTAGCTGTTGAGTTTCTGGTTGCGGAGTATCTAGTTGCAGAGTTTCTAGGTTCGTAGTATTTTAGTTGGAGGGTTTCTAGTTGCGGATTTACTAGCTGTAGAGTTTCTAGTGGCGGAGCCTCTAGTTGTGCAGTCTCCAGTTGTTGAGTTGCTAGTTGTGAAGTTTATAGTTGTGGAGTTTCTAGCTGTGGAGTTTCTAGTTGCGGAGTTTCTAGTTGCAGAGATTCTAGTTGTGGAGTTTCTAGTTGGGGAGTTTCTAGTTGCGGAGTTTCTAGTTGTCTAGTTTCTAGTTGCGGAATTTGTAGTTGTGGAGTATCTAGTTGTGGTGTTTCAAGTTGTGGAGTCTGTAGTTGTGGAGTACCCATATGTTGGGTTTCAAGTTGTGGAGTTTCTAGTTGTGGAGTTTCTAGCTGTGGAGTTTCTAGCTGTGCAGTTTCTAGTGGTTGAGTTTGCAGTTGTGGAATTTCAATCTGTGTAGTTTCTAGTTGTGGAGTCTCAATTTTGGAGTTCCTAGTTGTGGAGTCTCTAGTTGTGGAGTTTCTAGTTGTGGAGTGTCTAATTTTGGAGTTTCTAGTTGTGGAGTTGCTTGTTGGAGTTTTTAGTTTTCGAGTTTCTAGTTGTAGATTTTCTATTTGCAGAGTTCCTAGTTGTGGGGTTTCTAGTTGTGGAAATTCGAGCTGTGGAGTTTCTACTTATGGAATCTCTAGTCGTGGAGTTTCTAGTTGTGTAGTTTCATTCTGAGGAGTTTCTAAATGCAAAGTCTCTAGTTGTGCAATTTCTAGTTGTGGAGTTTCTAGTTGTGGAGTTTCTTGTTGGGGAGTTTCTAGTTGTGAAGTTTCTAGTTGTGGATTTTCTAGTTGCGGAGTTTCTAGTTGGGGAGTTTCCAGTTGGGGAGTTTCTACTTGAGTTTATAGATGTGGATTTTCAAGTTACAGAGTTTCGAGTTGCAGAGTTTCAAGTTGCGGAGTTTCTATTTGTAGAGTTTCTAGTTGCGGAGTTTCTAGTTGCAGAGTTTCTAGTTGTGGAGTTTCTAGTTGGGGAGTTTCTAGTTGTGGAGTTTCTAGTTGTGGAGTTTCTAGTTGAGGAGTTTTAGTTGTGGAGTTTCAAGTTGAGGAATTTATAGGTGTGGAGTTTCTAGTTGTTGAGTTTCTAGTGTCAGAGTTTCTAGTTGTGGAGCTTTTAGTTGAGGAGCCTCTAGTTGTTGAGTCTCTAGCTGTGGAAATTCTAGTTGTGGAGTTTCTGGTTGCAGAGTTTGTTGTTGCGGAGTTTCTAGATGTGGTGTTTATAGTTGTGGGGTTTCTAGCTGTGGAGTTTCTAGTTGCGGAGTATCTAGTTGCAGAATTTCTAGTTGCGGAGTTTCTAGTTGCAGATATTCTAGTTGTGAAGTTTCTAGTGGGGAGTTTCTATTTGAGGAGTTTCTAGTTGTGGTGTTTCTAGTAGCGGAATTTGTAATTGTGGAGTGTCTAGTTGTGGTGTTTCAAGTTGTGGAGTCTGTAGTTGTGGAGTATCTATTTGTTGGGTTTTAAGTTGTGGAGTTTCTAGTTGTGGAGTTTTTAGTTGTGGAGTGTCTATTTGTGGAGTTTCTAGTTGTGAAGTTTCTAGTTGTAGAGTATCTCGTTGGAGTTTTTAGTTTTCGAGTTCCTTGTTGTAGATTTTCTATTCGCAGAGTTTCTAGTTGTGGAGTTTCTAGTTGTGGGGTTTGTAGTTGTGGAAATTTTAGCTGTGGAGTTTCTACTTATGGAATCTCTAGTCGTGTAGTTTCTAGTTGTGTAGTTTCTATCTGAGGAGTTTCTAAATGCAAAGTCTCTAGTTGTGCAGTCTCTAGTTGTGGAGTTTCTAGTTGTGGAGTTTTTTTGTTGGGGAGTTTCTAGTTGTGAAGTTTCTAGTTGTGGATTTTCTAGTTGCGGAGTTTCTAGTTGCAGAGTTTCCAGTTGGGGAGTTTCTACTTGAGTTTATAGTTGTGGATTTTCTAGTTGCAGAGTTTCGAGTTGCAGAGTTTCAAATTGTGGAGTTTCTAGTTGCGGAGTTTTTAGCTGCGAAGTTTCTAGTTGCGGAGTCTCTAGTTGTGCAGTCTCTAGTTGTTGAGTTTCTAGTTGTGAAGTTTATTGTTGAGGGGTTTCTAGCTGTGGAGTTTCTAGTTGCGGAGTTTCTATTTGCAGAGTTTCTAGTTGCGGAGTTTCTAGCTGCAGAGTTTCTAGTTGTAGAGTTTCTAGTTTGGAAGTTTCTAGTTGCGGAGTTTCCAGTTGTGGAGTTTCTAGTTGTGGAGTTTTTAGTTGTGGAGTTTTAGTTGTGGAGTTTCAAGTTGAGGAATTGATAGGTTTGGAGGTTGTAGTTGTTGAGTTTCCAGTTGTCGGGTTTCTAGTTGCGGAGTTTCTAGTTGTGGAGTGTCTAGTTGTGAAGCTTCTAGTTGAGGAGTCTCTAGTTGTTGAGTCTCTAGCTGTGGAAATTCTAGTTGTGGAGTTTCTAGTTGCAGAGCTTGTTGTTGCGGAGTTTCTAGATGTGGTTTTTCTAGTTGTAGAGTTTCTGGCTGTGGAATTACCAGTTGCGGAGTTTCTAGTTGTGGAGTTTCTAGTTGTGAGGTTTGTAGTTGTGGAATTTCTAGTGGTGGAGTTTCTAGTTGTGGAGTCTCTAGTTGTGGAGCTTCTAGTTGTGGAGTTTCTAGTGGTGAACTCTCAAGTTGTGGAGTTTCTAGTTGTGGAGTTTCTAGCTGTAGAGTTTCTAGTTGTTGAGTTTCTAGTTGACGAGTTTCTAGTTGCAGAGTTTCTAGTTGTGGAGATTCTAGGTACCGAGTTTCTTGTTGCGAAGTCTTAAGTTGTGGAGTTTCTAGCTGTGGAGTTTCTAGTTGCGGAGTTTCTAGTTGTGGAGTTCCTAGTTGTGGAATTTCTAGTTGTGGAGTATCTAGTTGTGGTGTTTCAAGTTGCGGAGTTTCTAGTGGCAGAGTTTCTAGTTGCGGAGTTTTCTAGTTGTGCAGATTATAGTGGCGGAGTTTCAAGTTGTGGAGTTTCTAGTTGCGGAGTTACTAGCTGTGGAGTTTCTAGTTGCGCAGTCTCTAGTTGTGCAGTCTCTAGTTGTTGAGTTGCTAGTTGTGAAGTTTCTAGTTGGGGAGTTTCTAGTTGCGGAGTTTCTAATTGTGGAGTTTCTAGTTGCGGAATTTGTAGTTGTGGAGTATCTAGTTGTTATGTTTCAAGTTGTGGAGTACCTAGTTGTGATGTTTCAAGTTGTGGAGTTTCTAGTTGTGGAGTTTCTAGCTGTGGAGTTTCTAGTGGTTGAGTTTCCAGTTGACGAGTTTCTATTTGCGAAGTCTCAAGTTGTGGAGTTTGTAACTGTAAAGTTTGTAGTTGCCGAGTTTCTAGTTGCGGAGTTTCGAGTTGTGGAGTTTCTAGTTGTGGAATTTGTAGTTGTGGATTATCTTGTTGTGGAGTTTCTAGCTGTTGAGTTTCTGGTTGCGGAGTATCTAGTTGCAGAGTTTCTAGTTGCGTAGTTTTCTAGTTGGAGGGTTTCTAGTTGCGGATTTATTAGCTGTAGAGTTTCTAGTGGCGGAGCCTCTAGTTGTGCAGTCTCTAGTTGTTGAGTTGCTAGTTGTGAAGTTTATAGTTGTGGAGTTTCTAGTTGCGGAGTTTCTAGTTGCAGAGATTCTAGTTGTGGAGTTTCTAGTTGGGGAGTTTCTAGTTGCGGAGTTTCTAGTTGTCTAGTTTCTAGTTGCGGAATTTGTAGTTGTGGAGTATCTAGTTGTGGTGTTTCAAGTTGTGGAGTCTGTAGTTGTGGAGTACCCATATGTTGGGTTTCAAGTTGTGGAGTTTCTAGTTGTGGAGTTTCTAGCTGTAAAGTTTCTAGTTGCGGAGTTTCTAGTTGCGAAGTTTCCAGTTGTGGAGTTTCCAGTTGTGGAATTTCAATCTGTGTAGTTTCTAGTTGTGGAGTCTCAATTTTGGAGTTCCTAGTTGTGGAGTCTCTAGTTGTGGAGTTTCTAGTTGTGGAGTGTCTATTTTTGGAGTTTCTAGTTGTGGAGTTGCTTGTTGGAGTTTTTAGTTTTCGAGTTTCTAGATGTAGATTTTCTATTTGCAGAGTTCCTAGTTGTGGGGTTTCTAGTTGTGGAAATTCGAGCTGTGGAGTTTCTACTTATGGAATCTCTAGTCGTGGAGTTTCTAGTTGTGTAGTTTCATTCTGAGGAGTTTCTAAATGCAAAGTCTCTAGTTGTGCAGTCTCTAGTTGTGGAGTTTCTAGTTGTGGAGTTTCTTGTTGGGGAGTTTCTAGTTGTGAAGTTTCTAGTTGTGGATTTTCTAGTTGCGGAGTTTCTAGTTGGGGAGTTTCCAGTTGGGGAGTTTCTACTTGAGTTTATAGTTGTGGATTTTCTAGTTGCAGAGTTTCGAGTTGCAGAGTTTCAAGTTGCGGAGTTTCTATTTGTAGAGTTTCTAGTTGCGCAGTTTCTAGTTGCAGAGTTTCTAGTTGTGGAGTTTCTAGTTGGGGAGTTTCTAGTTGCGGAGTTTCTAGTTGTGGAGTTTCTAGTAGTGGAGTTTTAGTTGTGGAGTTTCAAGTTGAGGAGTTTATAGATGTCGAGTTTCTAGTTGTTGAGTTTCTAGTTGTTGGGTTTCTAGTTTCGGAGTTTCTAGTTGTGGAGTGTCTAGTTGTGGAGCTTTTAGTTGAGGAGTTTCTAGTTGTTGAGTCTCTAGCTGTGGAAATTCTAGTTGTGGAGTTTCTAGTTGCAGAGTTTGTTGTTGCGGAGTTTCTAGATGTGGTGTTTCTAGCTGTGGAGTTTCTGGCTGTGGAGTTTCCAGTTGCGGAGTTTCTAGTTGTTGAGTTTCTAGTTGTGGGGTTCGTAGTTGTGGAGTTTCTAGTGGTGGAGTTTCTAGTTGTGGAGTCTCTAGTTGCGGAGTTTCTAGTTGTGGAGTTTCTAGTGGCGAACTCTCAAGTTGCGGAGTTTCTAGTTGTGGAGTTTCCAGCTGTGGAGTTTCTAGTTGTTGAGTTTATAGTTGACGAGTTTCTATTTGCGAAGTCTCAAAATGTGGAGTTTCGAGCTGTGGAGTTTCTAGTTGCGGAGTTTTTAGTTGCGGAGTTTCTAGTTGTGGGGTTTCTAGTTGCGGAATTTGTAGTTTTGGAGTATCTAGTTGTGATGTTTCAAGTTGTGGAGTATCTATTTGTCGGGTTTCAAGTTGTGGAGTTTCTAGTTGTGGAGTTTCTAGCTGTGGAGTTTCTAGTGGTTGAGTTTCCAGTTGACGAGTTTCTATTTGCGAAGTCTCAAGTTGTGGAGTTTCTAACTGTAAAGTTTGTAGTTGCAGAGTTTCTAGTTGCGAAGTTTTCAGTTGTGGAGTTTCTAGTTGTGGAATTTGTAGTTGTGGATTATCTAGTTTTGGAGTTTCTAGCAGTGGAGTTTCTGGTTGCGGAGTATCTACTTGCAGAGTTTCTAGTTGTCTAGTTTCTAGTTGCGGAATTTGTAGTTGTGGAGTATCTAGTTGTGGTGTTTCAAGTTGTGGAGTCTGTAGTTTTGGAGTATCTATATGTTGGGTTTCAAGTTGTGGAGTTTCTAGTTGTGGAGTTTCTAACTGTGGAGTTTCTAGTGGTTGAGTTTCTAGTTGACGAGTTTCTATTTGCGAAGTCTCAAGTTGGGGAGTTTCTAGCTGTGGAGTTTCTAGTTGCGGAGTTTGTAGTTGCGGAGTTTCTAGTTGCAGAGATTCTAGTTGTTGAGATTCAAGTTGCCAAGTTTCTTGTTGCGAAGTCTCAAGTTGTGGAGAATCTAGTTGTGGAGTTTCTAGTTGTGGAGTTTCTAGTTGAGGAGTTTTAGTTGTGGAGTTTCAAGTTGAGGAATATATAGGTGTGGAGTTTCTAGTTGTTGAGTTTCTAGTGTCAGAGTTTCTAGTTGTGGAGCTTTTAGTTGAGGAGCCTCTAGTTGTTGAGTCTCTAGCTGTGGAAATTCTAGTTGTGGAGTATCTAGTTGCAGAATTTCTAGTTGCGGAGTTTCTAGTTGCAGATATTCTAGTTGTGAAGTTTCTAGTGGGGAGTTTCTAGTTGAGGAGTTTCTAGTTGTGGTGTTTCTAGTAGCGGAATTTGTACTTGTGGAGTATCTAGTTGTGGTGTTTCAAGTTGTGGAGTCTGTAGTTGTGGAGTATCTATTTGTTGGGTTTTAAGTTGTGGAGTTTCTAGTTGTGGAGTTTCTAGCTGTGGAGTTTCTAGTGCCTGAGTTTCCATTTGACGAATTTCTATTTGCGAAATCTCAAGTTGTGGAGTTTCTAGCTGTAAAGTTTCTAGTTGCAGAGTTTCTAGTTGTGGAGTTTCCTGTTGTGGAGTTTCTAGTTGTGGAATTTCAATCTGTGTAGTTTCTAGTTGTGGAGTCTCAATTTTGGAGTTCCTAGTTGTGGAGTCTCTAGTTGTGGAGTTTCTAGTTGTGGAGTGTCTATTTGTGGAGTTTCTAGTTGTGAAGTTTGTAGTTGTATATTTTCTAGTTGGAGTTTTTAGTTTTCGAGTTCCTTGTTGTAGATTTTCTATTTGCAGAGTTCCTAGTTGTGGAGTTTCTAGTTGTGGGGTTTGTAGTTGTGGAAATTTTAGCTGTGGAGTTTCTACTTATGGAATCTCTCTTTCTACTTATGGAATCTACACAACTAGAAACTCGTGGAGTTTCTAGTTGTGTAGTTTCTATCTGAGAAGTTTCTAAATGCAAAGTCTCTAGTTGTGCAGTCTCTAGTTGTGGAGTTTCTAGTTGTGGAGTTTCTAGTTGTGGAGTTTCTTGTTGGGGAGTTTCTAGTTGTGAAGTTTCTAATTGTGGATTTTCGAGTTGCGGAGTTTCTAGTTGCGGAGTTTCTAGTTGCGGAGTTTCCAGTTGGGGAGTTTCTACTTGAGTTTAGAGTTGTGATTTTCTAGTTGCAGAGTTTCGAGTTGCAGAGTTTCAAGTTGTGGAGTTTCTAGTTGCAGAGTCTCTAGTTGTGCAGTCTCTAGTTGTTGAGTTTCTAGTTGTGAAGTTTATAGTTGAGGGATTTCCAGCTGTGGAGTTTCTAGTTCCGGAGTTTCTATTTGCAGAGTTTCTAGTTGCGGAGTTTCTAGCTGCAGAGTTTCTAGTTGTGGAGTTTCTAGTTGGGGAGTTTCTAGTTGCGGAGTTTCTAGTTGTGGAGTTTCTATTTGTGGAGTTTCTAGTTGTGGAATTTATAGGTGTGGAGTTTCTAGTTGTTAAGTTCCTAGTTGTCGGGTTTCTAGTTGCGGAGTTTCTAGTTGTGGAGTGTCTAGTTGTGGAGCTTTTAGTTGAGGAGTCTCTAGTTGTTGAGTCTCTAGCTGTGGAAATTCTAGTTGTGGAGTTTCTAGTTGCAGAGCTTGTTGTTTCGGAGTTTATATATGTGGTTTTTCTAGTTGTAGAGTTTCTGGCTGTGGAGTTTCCAGTTGCGGAGTTTCTAGTTGTGGAGTTTCTAGTTGTGAGGTTTGTAGTTGTGGAATTTCTAGTGGTGGAGTTTCTAGTTGTGGAGTCTCTAGTTGTGGAGTTTCTAGTTGTGGTGTTTCTAGTGGTGAACTCTCAAGTTGTGGAGTTTCTAGTTGTGGAGTTTCTAGCTGTAGAGTTTTTAGTTGTTGAGTTTCTAGTTGACGAGTTTCTATTTACGAAGTCTCAAGTTGTGGAGTTTCTAGCTGTGGAGTTTCTAGTTGCGGACTTTGTAGTTGCGAAGTTTCTAGTTGCAGAGTTTCTAGTTGTGGAGATTCTAGTTGCCGAGTTTCTTGTTGCGAAGTCTTAAGTTGTGGAGTTTCTAGCTGTGGAGTTTCTAGTTGTGGAATTTGTAGTTGTGGAGTATCTAGTTGTGGTGTTTCAAGTTGTGGAGTTTCTGGCTGTGGAGTTTCTAGTTGCGGAGTTTCTAGTGGCAGATTTTCTAGTTGCGGAGTTTTCTAGTTGTGGAGATTCTAGTGGCGGAGTTTCAAGTTGTGTGGTTTCTAGTTGCGGAGTTACTAGCTGTGGAGTTTCTAGTTGCGGAGTCTCTAGCTATGCAGTCTCTAGCTGTTGAGTTGCTAGTTGTGAAGTTTATAGTTGTGGGGTTTCTAGTTGTGGAGTTTCTAGTTGCGGAGTTTCTTGTTGCACAGTTTCTAGTTGTGGAGTTTCTAGTTGCAGAGATTCTAGTTGTGGAGTTTCTAGTTGGGGAGTTTCTTGTTGCGGAGTTTCTAATTGTGGAGTTTCTAGTTGCGGAATTTGTAGTTGTGGAGTATCTAGTTGTTATGTTTCAAGTTGTGGAGTACCTAGTTGTGATGTTTCAAGTTGTGGAGTTTCTAGTTGTGGAGTTTCTAGCTGTGGAGTTTCTAGTGGTTGAGTTTCCAGTTGACGAGTTTCTATTTGCGAAGTCTCAAGTTATGGAGTTTGTAACTGTAAAGTTTGTAGTTGCCGAGTTTCTAGTTGCGTAGTTTCGAGTTGTGGAGTTTCTAGTTGTGGAATTTGTAGTTGTGGATTATCTTGTTGTGGAGTTTCTAGCTGTTGAGTTTCTGGTTGCGGAGTATCTAGTTGCAGAGTTTCTAGGTTCGTAGTATTTTAGTTGGAGGGTTTCTAGTTGCGGATTTACTAGCTGTAGAGTTTCTAGTGGCGGAGCCTCTAGTTGTGCAGTCTCCAGTTGTTGAGTTGCTAGTTGTGAAGTTTATAGTTGTGGAGTTTCTAGCTGTGGAGTTTCTAGTTGCGGAGTTTCTAGTTGCAGAGATTCTAGTTGTGGAGTTTCTAGTTGGGGAGTTTCTAGTTGCGGAGTTTCTAGTTGTCTAGTTTCTAGTTGCGGAATTTGTAGTTGTGGAGTATCTAGTTGTGGTGTTTCAAGTTGTGGAGTCTGTAGTTGTGGAGTACCCATATGTTGGGTTTCAAGTTGTGGAGTTTCTAGTTGTGGAGTTTCTAGCTGTGGAGTTTCTAGCTGTGCAGTTTCTAGTGGTTGAGTTTGCAGTTGTGGAATTTCAATCTGTGTAGTTTCTAGTTGTGGAGTCTCAATTTTGGAGTTCCTAGTTGTGGAGTCTCTAGTTGTGGAGTTTCTAGTTGTGGAGTGTCTAATTTTGGAGTTTCTAGTTGTGGAGTTGCTTGTTGGAGTTTTTAGTTTTCGAGTTTCTAGTTGTAGATTTTCTATTTGCAGAGTTCCTAGTTGTGGGGTTTCTAGTTGTGGAAATTCGAGCTGTGGAGTTTCTACTTATGGAATCTCTAGTCGTGGAGTTTCTAGTTGTGTAGTTTCATTCTGAGGAGTTTCTAAATGCAAAGTCTCTAGTTGTGCAATTTCTAGTTGTGGAGTTTCTAGTTGTGGAGTTTCTTGTTGGGGAGTTTCTAGTTGTGAAGTTTCTAGTTGTGGATTTTCTAGTTGCGGAGTTTCTAGTTGGGGAGTTTCCAGTTGGGGAGTTTCTACTTGAGTTTATAGATGTGGATTTTCAAGTTACAGAGTTTCGAGTTGCAGAGTTTCAAGTTGCGGAGTTTCTATTTGTAGAGTTTCTAGTTGCGGAGTTTCTAGTTGCAGAGTTTCTAGTTGTGGAGTTTCTAGTTGGGGAGTTTCTAGTTGTGGAGTTTCTAGTTGTGGAGTTTCTAGTTGAGGAGTTTTAGTTGTGGAGTTTCAAGTTGAGGAATTTATAGGTGTGGAGTTTCTAGTTGTTGAGTTTCTAGTGTCAGAGTTTCTAGTTGTGGAGCTTTTAGTTGAGGAGCCTCTAGTTGTTGAGTCTCTAGCTGTGGAAATTCTAGTTGTGGAGTTTCTGGTTGCAGAGTTTGTTGTTGCGGAGTTTCTAGATGTGGTGTTTATAGTTGTGGGGTTTCTAGCTGTGGAGTTTCTAGTTGCGGAGTATCTAGTTGCAGAATTTCTAGTTGCGGAGTTTCTAGTTGCAGATATTCTAGTTGTGAAGTTTCTAGTGGGGAGTTTCTATTTGAGGAGTTTCTAGTTGTGGTGTTTCTAGTAGCGGAATTTGTAATTGTGGAGTGTCTAGTTGTGGTGTTTCAAGTTGTGGAGTCTGTAGTTGTGGAGTATCTATTTGTTGGGTTTTAAGTTGTGGAGTTTCTAGTTGTGGAGTTTTTAGTTGTGGAGTGTCTATTTGTGGAGTTTCTAGTTGTGAAGTTTCTAGTTGTAGAGTATCTCGTTGGAGTTTTTAGTTTTCGAGTTCCTTGTTGTAGATTTTCTATTCGCAGAGTTTCTAGTTGTGGAGTTTCTAGTTGTGGGGTTTGTAGTTGTGGAAATTTTAGCTGTGGAGTTTCTACTTATGGAATCTCTAGTCGTGTAGTTTCTAGTTTTGTAGTTTCTATCTGAGGAGTTTCTAAATGCAAAGTCTCTAGTTGTGCAGTCTCTAGTTGTGGAGTTTCTAGTTGTGGAGTTTTTTTGTTGGGGAGTTTCTAGTTGTGAAGTTTCTAGTTGTGGATTTTCTAGTTGCGGAGTTTCTAGTTGCAGAGTTTCCAGTTGGGGAGTTTCTACTTGAGTTTATAGTTGTGGATTTTCTAGTTGCAGAGTTTCGAGTTGCAGAGTTTCAAATTGTGGAGTTTCTAGTTGCGGAGTTTTTAGCTGCGAAGTTTCTAGTTGCGGAGTCTCTAGTTGTGCAGTCTCTAGTTGTTGAGTTTCTAGTTGTGAAGTTTATTGTTGAGGGGTTTCTAGCTGTGGAGTTTCTAGTTGCGGAGTTTCTATTTGCAGAGTTTCTAGTTGCGGAGTTTCTAGCTGCAGAGTTTCTAGTTGTAGAGTTTCTAGTTTGGAAGTTTCTAGTTGCGGAGTTTCCAGTTGTGGAGTTTCTAGTTGTGGAGTTTTTAGTTGTGGAGTTTTAGTTGTGGAGTTTCAAGTTGAGGAATTGATAGGTTTGGAGGTTGTAGTTGTTGAGTTTCCAGTTGTCGGGTTTCTAGTTGCGGAGTTTCTAGTTGTGGAGTGTCTAGTTGTGAAGCTTCTAGTTGAGGAGTCTCTAGTTGTTGAGTCTCTAGCTGTGGAAATTCTAGTTGTGGAGTTTCTAGTTGCAGAGTTTGTTGTTGCGGAGTTTCTAGATGTGGTTTTTCTAGTTGTAGAGTTTCTGGCTGTGGAGTTTCCAGTTGCGGAGTTTCTAGTTATGGAGTTTCTAGTTGTGAGGTTTGTAGTTGTAGAATTTCTAGTGGTGGAGTTTCTAGTTGTGGAGTCTCTATTGTGGATTTTCTAGTTGTGGAGTTTTTAGTGGCGAACTCTCAAGTTGCGGAGTTTCTAGTTGTGGACTTTCTAGCTGTGGAGTTTCTAGTTGTTGAGTTTCTAGTTGACGAGTTTCTATTTGCGAAGTCTCAAGTTGTGGAGTTTCTAGCTGTGGAGTTTCTAGTTGCGGAGTTTGTAGTTGCGGAGTTTCTAGTTGCAGAGTTTCTAGTTGTGGAGATTCTAGTTGCCGAGTTTCTTGTTGCGAAGTCTCAAGTTGTGGAGTTTCTAGCTGTGGAGTTTTTAGTTGCGGAGTTTCTAGTTGTGGAGTTTCTAGTTGTGGAGTTTCTAGTTGTGGAATTTGTAGTTGTGGAGTATCTAGTTGTGGTGTTTCAAGTTGTGGAGTTTCTAGCTGTGGAGTTTCTAGTTGCGGAGTTTCTAGTGGCCGAGTTTTCTAGTTGTGGAGATTCTAGTGGCGGAGTTTCAAGTTGTGGAGTTTCTAGTTGCGGAGTTACTAGCTGTGGAGTTTCTAGTTGCGGAGTCTCTAGTGGTTGAGTTTCCAGTTGACGAGTTTCTATTTGCGAAGTCTGAAGTTGTGGAGTTTCTAACTGTAAAGTTTGTAGTTGCAGAGTTTCTAGTTGCGGAGTTTCCGGTTGTGGAGTTTCTAGTTGTGGAATTTGTAGTTGTGGATTATCTAGTTGTGGAGTTTCTAGCTGTGGAGTTTCTAGTTGCGGAGTATCTAGTTGCAGAGTTTCTAGTGTCGTAGTTTTCTAGTTGGAGGGTTTCTAGTTGCGGAGTTACTAGCTGTGGAGTTTCTAGTGGCGGAGTCTCTAGTTGTGCAGTCTCTAGTTGTTGAGTTGCTAGTTGTGAAGTTTATAGTTGTGGGGTTTCTAGCTGTTGAGTTTATAGTTGGGGAGTTTCCAGTTGGGGAGTTTCTACTTGAGTTTATTGTTGTGGATTTTCTAGTTGCAGAGTTTGGAGTTGCAGAGTTTCAAGTTGTGGAGTTTCTAGTTGCGGAGTTTCTAGCTGCGGAGTTTCTGGTTGCGGAGTCTCTAGTTGTGCAGTCTCTAGTTGTGGAGTTTCTAGTTGTAGAGCTTTTAGTTGAGGAGCCTCTAGTTGTTGAGTCTGCAGCTGTGAAAATTCTAGTTGTGGAGTTGCTGGTTGCCGAGTTTGTTGTTGCGGAGTTTCTAGGTGTGGTGTTTCTAGTTGTGGAGTTGCTAGTTGTGAAGTTTATAGTTGTGGGGTTTCTAGCTGTGGAGTTTCTAGTTGGGGAGTTTCCAGTTGGGGAGTTTCTACTTGAGTTTATTGTTGTGGATTTTCTAGTTGCAGAGTTTCGAGTTGCAGAGTCTCAAGTTGTGGAGTTTCTAGTTGCGGAGTTTCTAGCTGCGGAGTTTCTGGTTGCGGAGTCTCTAGTTATGCAGTCTCTAGTTGTGGAGTTTCTAGTTGTAGAGCTTTTAGTTGAGGAGCCTCTAGTTGTTGAGTCTCCAGCTGTGAAAATTCTAGTTGTGGAGTTGCTGGTTGCCGAGTTTGTTGTTGCGGAGTTTCTAGGTGTGGTGTTTCTAGTTGTGGAGTTTCTAGTTGTGGAATTTGTAGTTGTGGAGTATCTAGTTGTGGTGTTTCAAGTTGTGGAGTTTCTAGCTGTGGAGTTTCTAGTTGCGGAGTTTCTAGTTGCAGAGTTTGTAGTTGCGGAGTTTTCTAGTTGTGGAGCTTCTAGTGGCGGAGTTTCAAGTTGTGGAGTTTCTAGTTGCGGAGTTACCAGCTGTGGAGTTTCTAGTGGGGGAGTCTTTAGTTGTGCAGTCTCTAGTTGTTGAGTTGCTAGTTGTGAAGTATATAGCTGTGGGGTTTCTAGCTGTGGAGTTTCTAGTTGCGGAGTTTCTAGTTGCAGTGTTTCTAGTGGCGGAGTTTCTAGTTGCAGAGATTCTAGTTGTGAAGTTTCTAGTGGGGAGTTTCTAGTTGAGGAGTTTCTAGTTGTGGAGTTTCTAGTTGCGGAATTTGTAATTGTGGAGTATCTAGTTGTGGTGTTTCAAGTTGTGGAGTCTGTAGTTGTGGAGTATCTAATTTTTGGGTTTCAGGTTGTGGAGTTTCTAGTTGTGGAATTTCTAGCTGTGGAGTTTCTAGTGGTTGATTTTCCAGTTGACGAGTTTCTAATTGCGAAGTCTCAAGTTGTGGAGTTTCTAGCTGTAAAGTTTCTAGTTGCAGAGTTTCTAGTTGCGGAGTTTCCAGTTGTGGAGTTTCTAGTTGTGGAATTTCAATCTGTGTAGTTTCTAGTTGTGGAGTCTCAATTTTGGAGTTCCTAGTTGTGGAGTCTCTAGTTGTGGAGTTTCTAGTTGTGGAGTGTCTATTTGTGGAGTTTCTAGTTGTGAAGTTTCTAGTTGTAGAGTATCTCGTTGGAGTTTTTAGTTTTCGAGTTCCTTGTTGTAGATTTTCTATTTGCAGAGTTTCTACTTGTGGAGTTTCTAGTTGTGGGGTTTGTAGTTGTGGAAATTTTAGCTGTGGAGTTTCTACTTATGGAATCTCTAGTCGTGGAGTTTCTAGTTGTGTAGTTTCTATCTGAGGAGTTTCTAAATGCAAAGTCTCTAGTTGTGCAGTCTCTAGTTGTGGAGTTTCTAGTTGTGGAGTTTCTAGTTGTGGAGTTTTTTGTTGGGGAGTTTCTAGTTGTGAAGTTTCTAGTTGTGGATTTTCTAGTTGCGGAGTTTCTAGTTGCGGAGTTTCCAGTTGTGCAGTCTCTAGTTGTTGAGTTTCTAGTTGTGAAGTTTATATTTGAGGGGTTTCTAGCTGTGGAGTTTCTAGTTGCGGAGTTTCTATTTGCAGAGTTTCTAGTTGCGGAGCTTCTAGCTGCAGAGTTTCTAGTTGTAGAGTTTCCAGTTTGGGAGTTTCTAGTTGCGGAGTTTCCAGTTGTGGAGTTTATAGTTGTGGAGTTTTTAGTTCTGGAGTTTTAGTTGTGGAGTTTCAAGTTGAGGAATTTATAGGTTTGGAGGTTGTAGTTGTTGAGTTTCTAGTTGTCGGGTTTCTAGTTGCGGAGTTTCTAGTTGTGGAGTGTCTAGTTGTGGAGCTTTTAGTTGAGGAGTCTCTAGTTGTTGAGTTTCTAGCTGTGGAAATTCTAGTTGTGGAGTTTCTAGTTGCAGAGTTTGTTGTTGCGGAGTTTCTAGTTGTGGTTTTTCTAGTTGTAGAGTTTCTGGCTGTGGAGTTTCCAGTTGCGGAGTTTCTAGTTATGGAGTTTCTAGTTGTGAGGTTTGTAGTTGTGGAATTTCTAGTGGTGGAGTTTCTAGTTGTGGAGTCTCTAGTTGTGGAGTTTCTAGTTGTGGAGTTTCTAGTGGCGAACTCTAAGTTGCGGAGTTTCTAGTTGTGGACTTTCTAGCTGTGGAGTTTCTAGTTGTTGAGTTTCTAGTTGACGAGTTTCTATTTGCGAAGTCTCAAGTTGTGGAGTTTCCAGCTGTGGAGTTTCTAGTTGCGGAGTTTGTAGTTGCGGAGTTTCTAGTTGCAGAGTTTCTAGTTGTGGAGATTCTAGTTGCCGAGTTTCTTGTTGCGAAGTCTCAAGTTGTGGGGTTTGTAGCTGTGGAGTTTCTAGTTGTGGAGTTTCTAGTTGTGGAATTTGTAGTTGTGGAGTATTTAGTTGTGGAGTTTCTAGTTGCGGAGTTTCTAGCTGCGGAGTTTCTAGTTGCGGAGTCTCTAGTTGTGCAGTCTCTTGTTGTTGAGTTTCTAGTTGTGAAGTTTATAGTTGAGGGTTTTCTAGTTGTGGAGTTTCTAGTTGTGGAGTTTCTATTTGCAGAGTTTCTAGCTGCAGAGTTTCTAGTTGTGGAGTTTCTAGTTGGGGAGTTTCTATTTGCGGAGTTTCTAGTTGTGGAGTTTCTAGTTGTGGAGTTTCTAGATGTGGAGTTTTAGTTGTGGAGTTTCAAGTTGAGGAATTTAGAGGTGTGGAGTTTGTAGTTGTTGAGTTTCTAGTTGTCGGGTTTCTAGTTGCGGAGTTTCTAGTTGTGGAGTGTCTAGTTGTGGAGCTTTTAGTTGAGGGGTCTCTAGTTGTTGAGTCTCTAGCTGTGGAATTTCTAGTTGTGGAGTTTCTAGTTGCAGAGTTTGTTGTTGCGGAGTTTCTAGATGTGGTTTTTCTAGTTGTAGAGTTTCTGGCTGTGGAGTTTCCAGTTGCGGAGTTTCTAGTTGTGGAGTTTCTAGTTGTGAGGTTTGTAGTTGTGGAATTTCTAGTGGTGGAGTTTCTAGTTGTGGAGTCTCTAGTTGAGAAGTTTCTAGTTGTGGAGTTTCTAATGGTGAACTCTGAAGTTGTGGAGTTTCTAGTTGTGGAGTTTCTAGCTGTGGAGTTTCTAGTTGTGGAGTTTCTAGTTGACGAGTTTCTGTTTGCGAAGTCTCAAGTTGTGGAGTTTCTAGCTGTGGAGTTTCTAGTTGCGGAGTTTGTAGTTGCGGAGTTTCTAGTTGCTGAGTTTCTAGTTGTGGAGATTCTAGTTGCCGAGTTTCTTGCTGTGGAGTTTCTAGTTGCGGAGTTTCTAGTGGCAGAGTTTCTAGTTGCGGAGTTTTCTAGTTGTGGAGATTCTAGTGGCGGAGTTTCAAGTTGTGGATTTTCTAGTTGCGGAGTTACTAGATGCGGAGTTTCTAGTTGCGGAGTCTCTAGTTGTGCAGTCTTTAGTTGTTGAGTTGCTAGTTGTGAGGTTCGTAGTTGTGGAGTTTCTAGTGGTGGAGTTTCTAGTTGTGGAGTCTCTAGTTGTGGAGTTTCTAGTTGTGGGGTTTCTAGTTGCGAACTCTCAAGTTGTGGAGTTTCTAGTTGTGGAGTTTCTAGCTGTGGAGTTTCTAGTTGTTGAGTTTCTAGTTGACGAGTTTCTATTTGCGAAGTCTCAAGTTGGGGAGTTTCTAGCTGTGGAGTTTCTAGTTGCGGAGTTTGTAGTTGCGGAGTTTCTAGTTGCAGAGTTTCTAGTTGCGGAGTTTTCTAGTTGTGGAGATTCTAGTGGCGTTGTTTCAAGTTGTGGAGTTTCTAGTTGCGGAGTTACTAGCTGTGGAGTTTCTAGTTGCGGAGTCTCTAGTTGTGCAGTCTCTAGTTGTTGAGTTGCTAGTGGTGAAGTTTATAGTTGTTGGGTTTCTAGCTGTGGAGTTTCTAGTTGCGCAGTTTCTAGTTGCACAGTTTCCAGTTGCGGAGTTTCTAGTTGTTGAGTTTCTAGTTGTGAGGTTCGTAGTTGTGGAGTTTCTAGTTGTGGAATTTGTAGTTGTGGAGAATCTAGTTGTGGAGTTTCTAGTTGTGGAGTTTCTAGTTATTGAGTTTCTAGTTGACGAGTTTCTATTTGCGAAGTCTCAAGTTGTGGAGTTTCTAGCTGTGGAGTTTCTAGTTGCGGAGTTTGTAGTTGCGGAGTTTCTAGTTGCAGAGTTTCTAGTTGTTGAGATTCAAGTTGCCAAGTTTCTTGTTGCGAAGTCTCAAGTTGTGGAGTTTCTAGCTGTGGAGTTTCTAGTTGTGAGTTTCCAGTTGTGGAGTTTCTAGTTGTTGAGTTTCTAGTTGTAGAATTTGTAGTTGTGGAGAATCTAGTTGTGGAGTTTCTAGTTGTGGAGTTTCTAGTTGTGGAGTTTTAGTTGTGGAGTTTCAAGTTGAGGAATTTATAGGTGTGGAGTTTCTAGTTGTTGAGTTTCTAGTTGTCGGGTTTCAAGTGTCAGAGTTTCAAGTTGTGGAGCTTTTAGTTGAGGAGCCTCTAGTTGTTGAGTCTCTAGCTGTGGAAATTCTAGTTGTGGAGTTTCTGGTTGCAGAGTTTGTTGTTGCGGAGTTTCTAGATGTGGTGTTTCTAGTTGTGGAGTTTCTAGTTGTGGAATTTGTAGTTGTGGAGTATCTAGTTGCAGAGTTTCTAGTTGCGGAGTTTCTAGTTGCAGAGATTCTAGTTGTGAAGTTTCTAGTGGGGAGTTTCTAGTTGAGGAGTTTCTAGTTGTGGTGTTTCTAGTAGCGGAATTTGTAATTGTGGAGTATCTAGTTGTGGTGTTTCAAGTTGTGGAGTCTGTAGTTGTGGAGTATCTATTTGTTGGGTTTTAAGTTGTGGAGTTTCTAGTTGTGGAGTTTCTAGCTGTGGAGTTTCTAGTGGTTGAGTTTCCAGTTGACGAATTTCTATTTGCGAAGTCTCAAGTTGTGGAGTTTCTAGCTGTAAAGTTTCTAGATGCAGAGTTTCTAGTTGTGGAGTTTCCAGTTGTGAAGTTTCCAGTTGTGGAGTTTCTAGTTGTGGAATTTCAATCTGTGTAGTTTCTAGTTGTGGAGTCTCTATTTTGGAGTTCCTAGTTGTGAAGTCTCTAGTTGTGGAGTTTCTAGTTGTGGAGTGTCTATTTGTGGAGTTTCTAGTTGTGAAGTTTCTAGTTGTATATTTTCTAGTTGGAGTTTTTAGTTTTCGAGTTCCTTGTTGAAGATTTTCTATTTGCAGAGTTCCTAGTTGTGGAGTTTCTAGTTGTGGGGTTTGTAGTTGTGGAAATTTTAGCTGTGGAGTTTCTACTTATGGAATCTCTAGTCGTGGAGTTTCTAGTTGTGTAGTTTCTATCTGAGGAGTTTCTAAATGCAAAGTCTCTAGTTGTGCAGTCTCTAGTTGTGGAGTTTCGAGTTGTGGAGTTTCTAGTTGTGGAGTTTCTTGTTGGGGAGTTTCTAGTTGTGAAGTTTCTAGTTGTGGATTTTCGAGTTGCGGAGTTTCTAGTTGCGGAGTTTCTAGTTGCGGAGTTTCCAGTTGGGGAGTTTCTACTTGAGTTTAGAGTTGTGGATTTTCTAGTTGCAGAGTTTCGAGTTGCAGAGTTTCAAGTTGTGGAGTTTCTAGTTGCAGAGTTTCTAGCTGCGGAGTTTCTAGTTGTGGAGTCTCTAGTTGTGCAGTCTCTAGTTGTTGAGTTTCTAGTTGTGAAGTTTATAGTTGAGGGGTTTCTAGCTGTGGAGTTTCTAGTTGCGGAGTTTCTATTTGCAGAGTTTCTAGTTGCGGAGTTTCTAGCTGCAGAGTTTCTAGTTGTGGAGTTTCTAGTTGTGGAGTTTGTAGTTGTGGAGTTTCTAGTTGTGGAGTTCTAGTTGTGGAGTTTCAAGTTGAGGAATTTATAGGTGTGGAGTTTGTAGTGTTTGAGTTTCCAGTTGTCGGGTTTCTAGTTGCGGAGTTTCTAGTTGTGGAGTGTCTAGTTGTGGAGCTTTTAGTTGAGGAGTCTCTAGTTGTTGAGTCTCTAGCTGTGGAAATTCTAGTTGTGCAGTTTCTAGTTGCAGAGCTTGTTGTTTCGGAGTTTCTATATGTGGTTTTTCTAGTTGTAGAGTTTCTGGCTGTGGAGTTTCCAGTTGCGGAGTTTCTAGTTGCAGAGGTTCTAGTTGTGGAGTTTCTAGTTGTGGAGTTTCTAGTTGTGGAGTTTCTAGTGGTGAACTCTCAAGTTGTGGAGTTTGTAGTTGTGGAGTTTCTAGCTGTAGAGTTTCTAGTTGTTGAGTTCCTAGTTGACGAGTTTCTATCTGCGAAGTCTCAAGTTGTGGAGTTTCTAGCTGTGGAGTTTCTAGTTGCGGAGTTTGTAGTTGCGGAGTTTCTAGTTGCAGAGTTCCTAGTTGTGGAGATTCTAGTTGCCGAGTTTCTTGTTGCGAAGTTTTAAGTTGTGGAGTTTCTAGCTGTGGAGTTTCTAGTTGCGGAGTTTCTAATGTGGAGTTTCTAGTTGTGGAGTTTCTAGTTGTGGAATTTGTAGTTGTGGAGTATCTAGTTGTGGTGTTTCAAGTTGTGGAGTTTCTAGCTGTGGAGTTTCTAGTTGCGTAGTTTCTAGTGGCAGAATTTTTAGTTGCGGAGTTTTCTAGTTGTGGAGATTCTAGTGGCGGCGTTTCAAGTTGTGGAGTTTCTAGTTGACGAGTTTCTATTTGCGAAGTCTCAAGTTGTGGAGTTTCTAACTGTAAAGTTTGTAGTTGCAGAGTTTCTAGTGTCGGAGTTTCCAGTTGTGGAGTTTCTAGTTGTGGAATTGGTAGTTGTGGATTATCTAGTTGTGGAGTTTCTAGCTGTGAAGTTTCTGGTTGCGGAGTATCTAGCTGCAGAGCTTCTAGTTGTGAAGTTTATAAATGTGGGGTTTCTAGCTGTGAAGTTTCTAGTTGTGGAGTTTCTAGTTGCAGAGTTTCTAGTTGCGGAGTTTATAGTTGCAGAGATTCTAGTTGTGAAGTTTCTAGTGGGGAGTTTCTAGTTGAGGAGTTTCTAGTTGTGGAGTTTCTAGTTGCGGAATTTGTAATTGTGGAGTATCTAGTGGTGGTGTTTCAAGTTGTGGAGTCTGTAGTTGTGGAGTATCTAATTGTTGGGTTTCAAGTTGTGGAGTTTCTAGTTGTGGAGTTTCTAGCTGTGGAGTTTCTAGTGGTTGATTTTCCAGTTGACGAGTTTCTAATTGCGAAGTCTCAAATTGTGGAGTTTGTAGCTGTAAAGTTTCTAGTTGCAGAGTTTCTAGTTGCGGAGTTTCCAGTTGTGGAGTTTCTAGTTGTGGAATTTCAATCTGTGTAGTTTCTAATTGTGGAGTGTCAATTTTGGAGTTCCTAGTTGTGGAGTCTCTAGTTGTGGAGTTTCTAGTTGTGGAGTGTCTATTTGTGGAATTTCTATTTGTGAAGTTTCTAGTTGTAGAGTTTCTCGTTGGAGTTTTTAGTTTTCGAGTTCCTTGTTGTAGATTTTCTCTTTGCAGAGTTTCTAGTTGTGGAAATTTTAGCTTTGGAGTTTCTACTTATGGAATCTCTAGTCGTGGAGTTTCTAGTTGTGTAGTTTCTATCTGAGGAGTTTCTAAATGCAAAGTCTCTAGTTGTGCAGTCTCTAGTTGTGGAGTTTCTAGTTGTGGAGTTTCTAGTTGTGGAGTTTTTTGTTGGGGAGTTTCTAGTTGTGAAGTTTCTAGTTGTGGATTTTCTAGTTGCGGAGTTTCTAGTTGCGGAGTTTCCAGTTGTGCAGTCTCTAGTTGTTGAGTTTCTAGTTGTGAAGTTTATATTTGAGGGGTTTCTAGCTGTGGAGTTTCTAGTTGCGGAGTTTCTATTTGCAGAGTTTCTAGTTGCGGAGCTTCTAGCTGCAGAGTTTCTAGTTGTAGAGTTTCCAGTTTGGGAGTTTCTAGTTGCGGAGTTTCCAGTTGTGGAGTTTATAGTTGTGGAGTTTTTAGTTCTGGAGTTTTAGTTGTGGAGTTTCAAGTTGAGGAATTTATAGGTTTGGAGGTTGTAGTTGTTGAGTTTCTAGTTGTCGGGTTTCTAGTTGCGGAGTTTCTAGTTGTGGAGTGTCTAGTTGTGGAGCTTTTAGTTGAGGAGTCTCTAGTTGTTGAGTTTCTAGCTGTGGAAATTCTAGTTGTGGAGTTTCTAGTTGCAGAGTTTGTTGTTGCGGAGTTTCTAGTTGTGGTTTTTCTAGTTGTAGAGTTTCTGGCTGTGGAGTTTCCAGTTGCGGAGTTTCTAGTTATGGAGTTTCTAGTTGTGAGGTTTGTAGTTGTGGAATTTCTAGTGGTGGAGTTTCTAGTTGTGGAGTCTCTAGTTGTGGAGTTTCTAGTTGTGGAGTTTCTAGTGGCGAACTCTAAGTTGCGGAGTTTCTAGTTGTGGACTTTCTAGCTGTGGAGTTTCTAGTTGTTGAGTTTCTAGTTGACGAGTTTCTATTTGCGAAGTCTCAAGTTGTGGAGTTTCCAGCTGTGGAGTTTCTAGTTGCGGAGTTTGTAGTTGCGGAGTTTCTAGTTGCAGAGTTTCTAGTTGTGGAGATTCTAGTTGCCGAGTTTCTTGTTGCGAAGTCTCAAGTTGTGGGGTTTGTAGCTGTGGAGTTTCTAGTTGTGGAGTTTCTAGTTGTGGAATTTGTAGTTGTGGAGTATTTAGTTGTGGAGTTTCTAGTTGCGGAGTTTCTAGCTGCGGAGTTTCTAGTTGCGGAGTCTCTAGTTGTGCAGTCTCTTGTTGTTGAGTTTCTAGTTGTGAAGTTTATAGTTGAGGGTTTTCTAGTTGTGGAGTTTCTAGTTGTGGAGTTTCTATTTGCAGAGTTTCTAGCTGCAGAGTTTCTAGTTGTGGAGTTTCTAGTTGGGGAGTTTCTAGTTGCGGAGTTTCTAGTTGTGGAGTTTCTAGTTGTGGAGTTTCTAGATGTGGAGTTTTAGTTGTGGAGTTTCAAGTTGAGGAATTTAGAGGTGTGGAGTTTGTAGTTGTTGAGTTTCTAGTTGTCGGGTTTCTAGTTGCGGAGTTTCTAGTTGTGGAGTGTCTAGTTGTGGAGCTTTTAGTTGAGGGGTCTCTAGTTGTTGAGTCTCTAGCTGTGGAATTTCTAGTTGTGGAGTTTCTAGTTGCAGAGTTTGTTGTTGCGGAGTTTCTAGATGTGGTTTTTCTAGTTGTAGAGTTTCTGGCTGTGGAGTTTCCAGTTGCGGAGTTTCTAGTTGTGGAGTTTCTAGTTGTGAGGTTTGTAGTTGTGGAATTTCTAGTGGTGGAGTTTCTAGTTGTGGAGTCTCTAGTTGAGAAGTTTCTAGTTGTGGAGTTTCTAATGGTGAACTCTGAAGTTGTGGAGTTTCTAGTTGTGGAGTTTCTAGCTGTGGAGTTTCTAGTTGTGGAGTTTCTAGTTGACGAGTTTCTGTTTGCGAAGTCTCAAGTTGTGGAGTTTCTAGCTGTGGAGTTTCTAGTTGCGGAGTTTGTAGTTGCGGAGTTTCTAGTTGCTGAGTTTCTAGTTGTGGAGATTCTAGTTGCCGAGTTTCTTGCTGTGGAGTTTCTAGTTGCGGAGTTTCTAGTGGCAGAGTTTCTAGTTGCGGAGTTTTCTAGTTGTGGAGATTCTAGTGGCGGAGTTTCAAGTTGTGGATTTTCTAGTTGCGGAGTCTCTAGTTGTGCAGTCTTTAGTTGTTGAGTTGCTAGTTGTGAGGTTCGTAGTTGTGGAGTTTCTAGTGGTGGAGTTTCTAGTTGTGGAGTCTCTAGTTGTGGAGTTTCTAGTTGTGGGGTTTCTAGTTGCGAACTCTCAAGTTGTGGAGTTTCTAGTTGTGGAGTTTCTAGCTGTGGAGTTTCTAGTTGTTGAGTTTCTAGTTGACGAGTTTCTATTTGCGAAGTCTCAAGTTGGGGAGTTTCTAGCTGTGGAGTTTCTAGTTGCGGAGTTTGTAGTTGCGGAGTTTCTAGTTGCAGAGTTTCTAGTTGCGGAGTTTTCTAGTTGTGGAGATTCTAGTGGCGTTGTTTCAAGTTGTGGAGTTTCTAGTTGCGGAGTTACTAGCTGTGGAGTTTCTAGTTGCGGAGTCTCTAGTTGTGCAGTCTCTAGTTGTTGAGTTGCTAGTGGTGAAGTTTATAGTTGTTGGGTTTCTAGCTGTGGAGTTTCTAGTTGCGCAGTTTCTAGTTGCACAGTTTCCAGTTGCGGAGTTTCTAGTTGTTGAGTTTCTAGTTGTGAGGTTCGTAGTTGTGGAGTTTCTAGCTGTGGAGTTTCTAGTTGCGGAGTTTGTAGTTGCGGAGTTTCTAGTTGCTGAGTTTCTAGTTGTGGAGATTCTAGTTGCCGAGTTTCTTGCTGTGGAGTTTCTAGTTGCGGAGTTTCTAGTGGCAGAGTTTCTAGTTGCGGAGTTTTCTAGTTGTGGAGATTCTAGTGGCGGAGTTTCAAGTTGTGGATTTTCTAGTTGCGGAGTCTCTAGTTGTGCAGTCTTTAGTTGTTGAGTTGCTAGTTGTGAGGTTCGTAGTTGTGGAGTTTCTAGTGGTGGAGTTTCTAGTTGTGGAGTCTCTAGTTGTGGAGTTTCTAGTTGTGGGGTTTCTAGTTGCGAACTCTCAAGTTGTGGAGTTTCTAGTTGTGGAGTTTCTAGTTGTGGAGTTTCTAGTTGTGGAGTTTCTAGTTATTGAGTTTCTAGTTGACGAGTTTCTATTTGCGAAGTCTCAAGTTGTGGAGTTTCTAGCTGTGGAGTTTCTAGTTGCGGAGTTTGTAGTTGCGGAGTTTCTAGTTGCAGAGTTTCTAGTTGTTGAGATTCAAGTTGCCAAGTTTCTTGTTGCGAAGTCTCAAGTTGTGGAGTTTCTAGCTGTGGAGTTTCTAGTTGTGAGTTTCCAGTTGTGGAGTTTCTAGTTGTTGAGTTTCTAGTTGTAGAATTTGTAGTTGTGGAGAATCTAGTTGTGGAGTTTCTAAATGTGGAGTTTCTAGTTGTGGAGTTTTAGTTGTGGAGTTTCAAGTTGAGGAATTTATAGGTGTGGAGTTTCTAGTTGTTGAGTTTCTAGTTGTCGGGTTTCAAGTGTCAGAGTTTCTAGTTGTGGAGCTTTTAGTTGAGGAGCCTCTAGTTGTTGAGTCTCTAGCTGTGGAAATTCTAGTTGTGGAGTTTCTGGTTGCAGAGTTTGTTGTTGCGGAGTTTCTAGATGTGGTGTTTCTAGTTGTGGAGTTTCTAGTTGTGGAATTTGTAGTTGTGGAGTATCTAGTTGCAGAGTTTCTAGTTGCGGAGTTTCTAGTTGCAGAGATTCTAGTTGTGAAGTTTCTAGTGGGGAGTTTCTAGTTGAGGAGTTTCTAGTTGTGGTGTTTCTAGTAGCGGAATTTGTAATTGTGGAGTATCTAGTTGTGGTGTTTCAAGTTGTGGAGTCTGTAGTTGTGGAGTATCTATTTGTTGGGTTTTAAGTTGTGGAGTTTCTAGTTGTGGAGTTTCTAGCTGTGGAGTTTCTAGTGGTTGAGTTTCCAGTTGACGAATTTCTATTTGCGAAGTCTCAAGTTGTGGAGTTTCTAGCTGTAAAGTTTCTAGATGCAGAGTTTCTAGTTGTGGAGTTTCCAGTTGTGAAGTTTCCAGTTGTGGAGTTTCTAGTTGTGGAATTTCAATCTGTGTAGTTTCTAGTTGTGGAGTCTCTATTTTGGAGTTCCTAGTTGTGAAGTCTCTAGTTGTGGAGTTTCTAGTTGTGGAGTGTCTATTTGTGGAGTTTCTAGTTGTGAAGTTTCTAGTTGTATATTTTCTAGTTGGAGTTTTTAGTTTTCGAGTTCCTTGTTGAAGATTTTCTATTTGCAGAGTTCCTAGTTGTGGAGTTTCTAGTTGTGGGGTTTGTAGTTGTGGAAATTTTAGCTGTGGAGTTTCTACTTATGGAATCTCTAGTCGTGGAGTTTCTAGTTGTGTAGTTTCTATCTGAGGAGTTTCTAAATGCAAAGTCTCTAGTTGTGCAGTCTCTAGTTGTGGAGTTTCGAGTTGTGGAGTTTCTAGTTGTGGAGTTTCTTGTTGGGGAGTTTCTAGTTGTGAAGTTTCTAGTTGTGGATTTTCGAGTTGCGGAGTTTCTAGTTGCGGAGTTTCTAGTTGCGGAGTTTCCAGTTGGGGAGTTTCTACTTGAGTTTAGAGTTGTGGATTTTCTAGTTGCAGAGTTTCGAGTTGCAGAGTTTCAAGTTGTGGAGTTTCTAGTTGCAGAGTTTCTAGCTGCGGAGTTTCTAGTTGTGGAGTCTCTAGTTGTGCAGTCTCTAGTTGTTGAGTTTCTAGTTGTGAAGTTTATAGTTGAGGGGTTTCTAGCTGTGGAGTTTCTAGTTGCGGAGTTTCTATTTGCAGAGTTTCTAGTTGCGGAGTTTCTAGCTGCAGAGTTTCTAGTTGTGGAGTTTCTAGTTGTGGAGTTTGTAGTTGTGGAGTTTCTAGTTGTGGAGTTCTAGTTGTGGAGTTTCAAGTTGAGGAATTTATAGGTGTGGAGTTTGTAGTGTTTGAGTTTCCAGTTGTCGGGTTTCTAGTTGCGGAGTTTCTAGTTGTGGAGTGTCTAGTTGTGGAGCTTTTAGTTGAGGAGTCTCTAGTTGTTGAGTCTCTAGCTGTGGAAATTCTAGTTGTGCAGTTTCTAGTTGCAGAGCTTGTTGTTTCGGAGTTTCTATATGTGGTTTTTCTAGTTGTAGAGTTTCTGGCTGTGGAGTTTCCAGTTGCGGAGTTTCTAGTTGCAGAGGTTCTAGTTGTGGAGTTTCTAGTTGTGGAGTTTCTAGTTGTGGAGTTTCTAGTGGTGAACTCTCAAGTTGTGGAGTTTGTAGTTGTGGAGTTTCTAGCTGTAGAGTTTCTAGTTGTTGAGTTCCTAGTTGACGAGTTTCTATCTGCGAAGTCTCAAGTTGTGGAGTTTCTAGCTGTGGAGTTTCTAGTTGCGGAGTTTGTAGTTGCGGAGTTTCTAGTTGCAGAGTTTCTAGTTGTGGAGATTCTAGTTGCCGAGTTTCTTGTTGCGAAGTTTTAAGTTGTGGAGTTTCTAGCTGTGGAGTTTCTAGTTGCGGAGTTTCTAATGTGGAGTTTCTAGTTGTGGAGTTTCTAGTTGTGGAATTTGTAGTTGTGGAGTATCTAGTTGTGGTGTTTCAAGTTGTGGAGTTTCTAGCTGTGGAGTTTCTAGTTGCGTAGTTTCTAGTGGCAGAATTTTTAGTTGCGGAGTTTTCTAGTTGTGGAGATTCTAGTGGCGGCGTTTCAAGTTGTGGAGTTTCTAGTTGACGAGTTTCTATTTGCGAAGTCTCAAGTTGTGGAGTTTCTAACTGTAAAGTTTGTAGTTGCAGAGTTTCTCGTGTCGGAGTTTCCAGTTGTGGAGTTTCTAGTTGTGGAATTGGTAGTTGTGGATTATCTAGTTGTGGAGTTTCTAGCTGTGAAGTTTCTGGTTGCGGAGTATCTAGCTGCAGAGCTTCTAGTTGTGAAGTTTATAAATGTGGGGTTTCTAGCTGTGAAGTTTCTAGTTGTGGAGTTTCTAGTTGTGGATTTTCTAGTTGCGGAGTTTCTAGTTGCGGAGTTTCCAGTTGTGCAGTCTCTAGTTGTTGAGTTTCTAGTTGTGAAGTTTATATTTGAGGGGTTTCTAGCTGTGGAGTTTCTAGTTGCGGAGTTTCTATTTGCAGAGTTTCTAGTTGCGGAGCTTCTAGCTGCAGAGTTTCTAGTTGTAGAGTTTCCAGTTTGGGAGTTTCTAGTTGCGGAGTTTCCAGTTGTGGAGTTTATAGTTGTGGAGTTTTTAGTTCTGGAGTTTTAGTTGTGGAGTTTCAAGTTGAGGAATTTATAGGTTTGGAGGTTGTAGTTGTTGAGTTTCTAGTTGTCGGGTTTCTAGTTGCGGAGTTTCTAGTTGTGGAGTGTCTAGTTGTGGAGCTTTTAGTTGAGGAGTCTCTAGTTGTTGAGTTTCTAGCTGTGGAAATTCTAGTTGTGGAGTTTCTAGTTGCAGAGTTTGTTGTTGCGGAGTTTCTAGTTGTGGTTTTTCTAGTTGTAGAGTTTCTGGCTGTGGAGTTTCCAGTTGCGGAGTTTCTAGTTATGGAGTTTCTAGTTGTGAGGTTTGTAGTTGTGGAATTTCTAGTGGTGGAGTTTCTAGTTGTGGAGTCTCTAGTTGTGGAGTTTCTAGTTGTGGAGTTTCTAGTGGCGAACTCTAAGTTGCGGAGTTTCTAGTTGTGGACTTTCTAGCTGTGGAGTTTCTAGTTGTTGAGTTTCTAGTTGACGAGTTTCTATTTGCGAAGTCTCAAGTTGTGGAGTTTCCAGCTGTGGAGTTTCTAGTTGCGGAGTTTGTAGTTGCGGAGTTTCTAGTTGCAGAGTTTCTAGTTGTGGAGATTCTAGTTGCCGAGTTTCTTGTTGCGAAGTCTCAAGTTGTGGGGTTTGTAGCTGTGGAGTTTCTAGTTGTGGAGTTTCTAGTTGTGGAATTTGTAGTTGTGGAGTATTTAGTTGTGGAGTTTCTAGTTGCGGAGTTTCTAGCTGCGGAGTTTCTAGTTGCGGAGTCTCTAGTTGTGCAGTCTCTTGTTGTTGAGTTTCTAGTTGTGAAGTTTATAGTTGAGGGTTTTCTAGTTGTGGAGTTTCTAGTTGTGGAGTTTCTATTTGCAGAGTTTCTAGCTGCAGAGTTTCTAGTTGTGGAGTTTCTAGTTGGGGAGTTTCTAGTTGCGGAGTTTCTAGTTGTGGAGTTTCTAGTTGTGGAGTTTCTAGATGTGGAGTTTTAGTTGTGGAGTTTCAAGTTGAGGAATTTAGAGGTGTGGAGTTTGTAGTTGTTGAGTTTCTAGTTGTCGGGTTTCTAGTTGCGGAGTTTCTAGTTGTGGAGTGTCTAGTTGTGGAGCTTTTAGTTGAGGGGTCTCTAGTTGTTGAGTCTCTAGCTGTGGAATTTCTAGTTGTGGAGTTTCTAGTTGCAGAGTTTGTTGTTGCGGAGTTTCTAGATGTGGTTTTTCTAGTTGTAGAGTTTCTGGCTGTGGAGTTTCCAGTTGCGGAGTTTCTAGTTGTGGAGTTTCTAGTTGTGAGGTTTGTAGTTGTGGAATTTCTAGTGGTGGAGTTTCTAGTTGTGGAGTCTCTAGTTGAGAAGTTTCTAGTTGTGGAGTTTCTAATGGTGAACTCTGAAGTTGTGGAGTTTCTAGTTGTGGAGTTTCTAGCTGTGGAGTTTCTAGTTGTGGAGTTTCTAGTTGACGAGTTTCTGTTTGCGAAGTCTCAAGTTGTGGAGTTTCTAGCTGTGGAGTTTCTAGTTGCGGAGTTTGTAGTTGCGGAGTTTCTAGTTGCTGAGTTTCTAGTTGTGGAGATTCTAGTTGCCGAGTTTCTTGCTGTGGAGTTTCTAGTTGCGGAGTTTCTAGTGGCAGAGTTTCTAGTTGCGGAGTTTTCTAGTTGTGGAGATTCTAGTGGCGGAGTTTCAAGTTGTGGATTTTCTAGTTGCGGAGTCTCTAGTTGTGCAGTCTTTAGTTGTTGAGTTGCTAGTTGTGAGGTTCGTAGTTGTGGAGTTTCTAGTGGTGGAGTTTCTAGTTGTGGAGTCTCTAGTTGTGGAGTTTCTAGTTGTGGGGTTTCTAGTTGCGAACTCTCAAGTTGTGGAGTTTCTAGTTGTGGAGTTTCTAGCTGTGGAGTTTCTAGTTGTTGAGTTTCTAGTTGACGAGTTTCTATTTGCGAAGTCTCAAGTTGGGGAGTTTCTAGCTGTGGAGTTTCTAGTTGCGGAGTTTGTAGTTGCGGAGTTTCTAGTTGCAGAGTTTCTAGTTGCGGAGTTTTCTAGTTGTGGAGATTCTAGTGGCGTTGTTTCAAGTTGTGGAGTTTCTAGTTGCGGAGTTACTAGCTGTGGAGTTTCTAGTTGCGGAGTCTCTAGTTGTGCAGTCTCTAGTTGTTGAGTTGCTAGTGGTGAAGTTTATAGTTGTTGGGTTTCTAGCTGTGGAGTTTCTAGTTGCGCAGTTTCTAGTTGCACAGTTTCCAGTTGCGGAGTTTCTAGTTGTTGAGTTTCTAGTTGTGAGGTTCGTAGTTGTGGAGTTTCTAGCTGTGGAGTTTCTAGTTGCGGAGTTTGTAGTTGCGGAGTTTCTAGTTGCTGAGTTTCTAGTTGTGGAGATTCTAGTTGCCGAGTTTCTTGCTGTGGAGTTTCTAGTTGCGGAGTTTCTAGTGGCAGAGTTTCTAGTTGCGGAGTTTTCTAGTTGTGGAGATTCTAGTGGCGGAGTTTCAAGTTGTGGATTTTCTAGTTGCGGAGTCTCTAGTTGTGCAGTCTTTAGTTGTTGAGTTGCTAGTTGTGAGGTTCGTAGTTGTGGAGTTTCTAGTGGTGGAGTTTCTAGTTGTGGAGTCTCTAGTTGTGGAGTTTCTAGTTGTGGGGTTTCTAGTTGCGAACTCTCAAGTTGTGGAGTTTCTAGTTGTGGAGTTTCTAGTTGTGGAGTTTCTAGTTGTGGAGTTTCTAGTTATTGAGTTTCTAGTTGACGAGTTTCTATTTGCGAAGTCTCAAGTTGTGGAGTTTCTAGCTGTGGAGTTTCTAGTTGCGGAGTTTGTAGTTGCGGAGTTTCTAGTTGCAGAGTTTCTAGTTGTTGAGATTCAAGTTGCCAAGTTTCTTGTTGCGAAGTCTCAAGTTGTGGAGTTTCTAGCTGTGGAGTTTCTAGTTGTGAGTTTCCAGTTGTGGAGTTTCTAGTTGTTGAGTTTCTAGTTGTAGAATTTGTAGTTGTGGAGAATCTAGTTGTGGAGTTTCTAAATGTGGAGTTTCTAGTTGTGGAGTTTTAGTTGTGGAGTTTCAAGTTGAGGAATTTATAGGTGTGGAGTTTCTAGTTGTTGAGTTTCTAGTTGTCGGGTTTCAAGTGTCAGAGTTTCTAGTTGTGGAGCTTTTAGTTGAGGAGCCTCTAGTTGTTGAGTCTCTAGCTGTGGAAATTCTAGTTGTGGAGTTTCTGGTTGCAGAGTTTGTTGTTGCGGAGTTTCTAGATGTGGTGTTTCTAGTTGTGGAGTTTCTAGTTGTGGAATTTGTAGTTGTGGAGTATCTAGTTGCAGAGTTTCTAGTTGCGGAGTTTCTAGTTGCAGAGATTCTAGTTGTGAAGTTTCTAGTGGGGAGTTTCTAGTTGAGGAGTTTCTAGTTGTGGTGTTTCTAGTAGCGGAATTTGTAATTGTGGAGTATCTAGTTGTGGTGTTTCAAGTTGTGGAGTCTGTAGTTGTGGAGTATCTATTTGTTGGGTTTTAAGTTGTGGAGTTTCTAGTTGTGGAGTTTCTAGCTGTGGAGTTTCTAGTGGTTGAGTTTCCAGTTGACGAATTTCTATTTGCGAAGTCTCAAGTTGTGGAGTTTCTAGCTGTAAAGTTTCTAGATGCAGAGTTTCTAGTTGTGGAGTTTCCAGTTGTGAAGTTTCCAGTTGTGGAGTTTCTAGTTGTGGAATTTCAATCTGTGTAGTTTCTAGTTGTGGAGTCTCTATTTTGGAGTTCCTAGTTGTGAAGTCTCTAGTTGTGGAGTTTCTAGTTGTGGAGTGTCTATTTGTGGAGTTTCTAGTTGTGAAGTTTCTAGTTGTATATTTTCTAGTTGGAGTTTTTAGTTTTCGAGTTCCTTGTTGAAGATTTTCTATTTGCAGAGTTCCTAGTTGTGGAGTTTCTAGTTGTGGGGTTTGTAGTTGTGGAAATTTTAGCTGTGGAGTTTCTACTTATGGAATCTCTAGTCGTGGAGTTTCTAGTTGTGTAGTTTCTATCTGAGGAGTTTCTAAATGCAAAGTCTCTAGTTGTGCAGTCTCTAGTTGTGGAGTTTCGAGTTGTGGAGTTTCTAGTTGTGGAGTTTCTTGTTGGGGAGTTTCTAGTTGTGAAGTTTCTAGTTGTGGATTTTCGAGTTGCGGAGTTTCTAGTTGCGGAGTTTCTAGTTGCGGAGTTTCCAGTTGGGGAGTTTCTACTTGAGTTTAGAGTTGTGGATTTTCTAGTTGCAGAGTTTCGAGTTGCAGAGTTTCAAGTTGTGGAGTTTCTAGTTGCAGAGTTTCTAGCTGCGGAGTTTCTAGTTGTGGAGTCTCTAGTTGTGCAGTCTCTAGTTGTTGAGTTTCTAGTTGTGAAGTTTATAGTTGAGGGGTTTCTAGCTGTGGAGTTTCTAGTTGCGGAGTTTCTATTTGCAGAGTTTCTAGTTGCGGAGTTTCTAGCTGCAGAGTTTCTAGTTGTGGAGTTTCTAGTTGTGGAGTTTGTAGTTGTGGAGTTTCTAGTTGTGGAGTTCTAGTTGTGGAGTTTCAAGTTGAGGAATTTATAGGTGTGGAGTTTGTAGTGTTTGAGTTTCCAGTTGTCGGGTTTCTAGTTGCGGAGTTTCTAGTTGTGGAGTGTCTAGTTGTGGAGCTTTTAGTTGAGGAGTCTCTAGTTGTTGAGTCTCTAGCTGTGGAAATTCTAGTTGTGCAGTTTCTAGTTGCAGAGCTTGTTGTTTCGGAGTTTCTATATGTGGTTTTTCTAGTTGTAGAGTTTCTGGCTGTGGAGTTTCCAGTTGCGGAGTTTCTAGTTGCAGAGGTTCTAGTTGTGGAGTTTCTAGTTGTGGAGTTTCTAGTTGTGGAGTTTCTAGTGGTGAACTCTCAAGTTGTGGAGTTTGTAGTTGTGGAGTTTCTAGCTGTAGAGTTTCTAGTTGTTGAGTTCCTAGTTGACGAGTTTCTATCTGCGAAGTCTCAAGTTGTGGAGTTTCTAGCTGTGGAGTTTCTAGTTGCGGAGTTTGTAGTTGCGGAGTTTCTAGTTGCAGAGTTTCTAGTTGTGGAGATTCTAGTTGCCGAGTTTCTTGTTGCGAAGTTTTAAGTTGTGGAGTTTCTAGCTGTGGAGTTTCTAGTTGCGGAGTTTCTAATGTGGAGTTTCTAGTTGTGGAGTTTCTAGTTGTGGAATTTGTAGTTGTGGAGTATCTAGTTGTGGTGTTTCAAGTTGTGGAGTTTCTAGCTGTGGAGTTTCTAGTTGCGTAGTTTCTAGTGGCAGAATTTTTAGTTGCGGAGTTTTCTAGTTGTGGAGATTCTAGTGGCGGCGTTTCAAGTTGTGGAGTTTCTAGTTGACGAGTTTCTATTTGCGAAGTCTCAAGTTGTGGAGTTTCTAACTGTAAAGTTTGTAGTTGCAGAGTTTCTCGTGTCGGAGTTTCCAGTTGTGGAGTTTCTAGTTGTGGAATTGGTAGTTGTGGATTATCTAGTTGTGGAGTTTCTAGCTGTGAAGTTTCTGGTTGCGGAGTATCTAGCTGCAGAGCTTCTAGTTGTGAAGTTTATAAATGTGGGGTTTCTAGCTGTGAAGTTTCTAGTTGTGGAGTTTCTAGTTGTGGATTTTCTAGTTGCGGAGTTTCTAGTTGCGGAGTTTCCAGTTGTGCAGTCTCTAGTTGTTGAGTTTCTAGTTGTGAAGTTTATATTTGAGGGGTTTCTAGCTGTGGAGTTTCTAGTTGCGGAGTTTCTATTTGCAGAGTTTCTAGTTGCGGAGCTTCTAGCTGCAGAGTTTCTAGTTGTAGAGTTTCCAGTTTGGGAGTTTCTAGTTGCGGAGTTTCCAGTTGTGGAGTTTATAGTTGTGGAGTTTTTAGTTCTGGAGTTTTAGTTGTGGAGTTTCAAGTTGAGGAATTTATAGGTTTGGAGGTTGTAGTTGTTGAGTTTCTAGTTGTCGGGTTTCTAGTTGCGGAGTTTCTAGTTGTGGAGTGTCTAGTTGTGGAGCTTTTAGTTGAGGAGTCTCTAGTTGTTGAGTTTCTAGCTGTGGAAATTCTAGTTGTGGAGTTTCTAGTTGCAGAGTTTGTTGTTGCGGAGTTTCTAGTTGTGGTTTTTCTAGTTGTAGAGTTTCTGGCTGTGGAGTTTCCAGTTGCGGAGTTTCTAGTTATGGAGTTTCTAGTTGTGAGGTTTGTAGTTGTGGAATTTCTAGTGGTGGAGTTTCTAGTTGTGGAGTCTCTAGTTGTGGAGTTTCTAGTTGTGGAGTTTCTAGTGGCGAACTCTAAGTTGCGGAGTTTCTAGTTGTGGACTTTCTAGCTGTGGAGTTTCTAGTTGTTGAGTTTCTAGTTGACGAGTTTCTATTTGCGAAGTCTCAAGTTGTGGAGTTTCCAGCTGTGGAGTTTCTAGTTGCGGAGTTTGTAGTTGCGGAGTTTCTAGTTGCAGAGTTTCTAGTTGTGGAGATTCTAGTTGCCGAGTTTCTTGTTGCGAAGTCTCAAGTTGTGGGGTTTGTAGCTGTGGAGTTTCTAGTTGTGGAGTTTCTAGTTGTGGAATTTGTAGTTGTGGAGTATTTAGTTGTGGAGTTTCTTGTTGCGGAGTTTCTAGCTGCGGAGTTTCTAGTTGCGGAGTCTCTAGTTGTGCAGTCTCTTGTTGTTGAGTTTCTAGTTGTGAAGTTTATAGTTGAGGGTTTTCTAGTTGTGGAGTTTCTAGTTGTGGAGTTTCTATTTGCAGAGTTTCTAGCTGCAGAGTTTCTAGTTGTGGAGTTTCTAGTTGGGGAGTTTCTAGTTGCGGAGTTTCTAGTTGTGGAGTTTCTAGTTGTGGAGTTTCTAGATGTGGAGTTTTAGTTGTGGAGTTTCAAGTTGAGGAATTTAGAGGTGTGGAGTTTGTAGTTGTTGAGTTTCTAGTTGTCGGGTTTCTAGTTGCGGAGTTTCTAGTTGTGGAGTGTCTAGTTGTGGAGCTTTTAGTTGAGGGGTCTCTAGTTGTTGAGTCTCTAGCTGTGGAATTTCTAGTTGTGGAGTTTCTAGTTGCAGAGTTTGTTGTTGCGGAGTTTCTAGATGTGGTTTTTCTAGTTGTAGAGTTTCTGGCTGTGGAGTTTCCAGTTGCGGAGTTTCTAGTTGTGGAGTTTCTAGTTGTGAGGTTTGTAGTTGTGGAATTTCTAGTGGTGGAGTTTCTAGTTGTGGAGTCTCTAGTTGAGAAGTTTCTAGTTGTGGAGTTTCTAATGGTGAACTCTGAAGTTGTGGAGTTTCTAGTTGTGGAGTTTCTAGCTGTGGAGTTTCTAGTTGTGGAGTTTCTAGTTGACGAGTTTCTGTTTGCGAAGTCTCAAGTTGTGGAGTTTCTAGCTGTGGAGTTTCTAGTTGCGGAGTTTGTAGTTGCGGAGTTTCTAGTTGCTGAGTTTCTAGTTGTGGAGATTCTAGTTGCCGAGTTTCTTGCTGTGGAGTTTCTAGTTGCGGAGTTTCTAGTGGCAGAGTTTCTAGTTGCGGAGTTTTCTAGTTGTGGAGATTCTAGTGGCGGAGTTTCAAGTTGTGGATTTTCTAGTTGCGGAGTTACTAGATGCGGAGTTTCTAGTTGCGGAGTCTCTAGTTGTGCAGTCTTTAGTTGTTGAGTTGCTAGTTGTGAGGTTCGTAGTTGTGGAGTTTCTAGTGGTGGAGTTTCTAGTTGTGGAGTCTCTAGTTGTGGAGTTTCTAGTTGTGGGGTTTCTAGTTGCGAACTCTCAAGTTGTGGAGTTTCTAGTTGTGGAGTTTCTAGCTGTGGAGTTTCTAGTTGTTGAGTTTCTAGTTGACGAGTTTCTATTTGCGAAGTCTCAAGTTGGGGAGTTTCTAGCTGTGGAGTTTCTAGTTGCGGAGTTTGTAGTTGCGGAGTTTCTAGTTGCAGAGTTTCTAGTTGCGGAGTTTTCTAGTTGTGGAGATTCTAGTGGCGTTGTTTCAAGTTGTGGAGTTTCTAGTTGCGGAGTTACTAGCTGTGGAGTTTCTAGTTGCGGAGTCTCTAGTTGTGCAGTCTCTAGTTGTTGAGTTGCTAGTGGTGAAGTTTATAGTTGTTGGGTTTCTAGCTGTGGAGTTTCTAGTTGCGCAGTTTCTAGTTGCACAGTTTCCAGTTGCGGAGTTTCTAGTTGTTGAGTTTCTAGTTGTGAGGTTCGTAGTTGTGGAGTTTCTAGTTGTGGAATTTGTAGTTGTGGAGAATCTAGTTGTGGAGTTTCTAGTTGTGGAGTTTCTAGTTATTGAGTTTCTAGTTGACGAGTTTCTATTTGCGAAGTCTCAAGTTGTGGAGTTTCTAGCTGTGGAGTTTCTAGTTGCGGAGTTTGTAGTTGCGGAGTTTCTAGTTGCAGAGTTTCTAGTTGTTGAGATTCAAGTTGCCAAGTTTCTTGTTGCGAAGTCTCAAGTTGTGGAGTTTCTAGCTGTGGAGTTTCTAGTTGTGAGTTTCCAGTTGTGGAGTTTCTAGTTGTTGAGTTTCTAGTTGTAGAATTTGTAGTTGTGGAGAATCTAGTTGTGGAGTTTCTAGTTGTGGAGTTTCTAGTTGTGGAGTTTTAGTTGTGGAGTTTCAAGTTGAGGAATTTATAGGTGTGGAGTTTCTAGTTGTTGAGTTTCTAGTTGTCGGGTTTCAAGTGTCAGAGTTTCTAGTTGTGGAGCTTTTAGTTGAGGAGCCTCTAGTTGTTGAGTCTCTAGCTGTGGAAATTCTAGTTGTGGAGTTTCTGGTTGCAGAGTTTGTTGTTGCGGAGTTTCTAGATGTGGTGTTTCTAGTTGTGGAGTTTCTAGTTGTGGAATTTGTAGTTGTGGAGTATCTAGTTGCAGAGTTTCTAGTTGCGGAGTTTCTAGTTGCAGAGATTCTAGTTGTGAAGTTTCTAGTGGGGAGTTTCTAGTTGAGGAGTTTCTAGTTGTGGTGTTTCTAGTAGCGGAATTTGTAATTGTGGAGTATCTAGTTGTGGTGTTTCAAGTTGTGGAGTCTGTAGTTGTGGAGTATCTATTTGTTGGGTTTTAAGTTGTGGAGTTTCTAGTTGTGGAGTTTCTAGCTGTGGAGTTTCTAGTGGTTGAGTTTCCAGTTGACGAATTTCTATTTGCGAAGTCTCAAGTTGTGGAGTTTCTAGCTGTAAAGTTTCTAGATGCAGAGTTTCTAGTTGTGGAGTTTCCAGTTGTGAAGTTTCCAGTTGTGGAGTTTCTAGTTGTGGAATTTCAATCTGTGTAGTTTCTAGTTGTGGAGTCTCTATTTTGGAGTTCCTAGTTGTGAAGTCTCTAGTTGTGGAGTTTCTAGTTGTGGAGTGTCTATTTGTGGAGTTTCTAGTTGTGAAGTTTCTAGTTGTATATTTTCTAGTTGGAGTTTTTAGTTTTCGAGTTCCTTGTTGAAGATTTTCTATTTGCAGAGTTCCTAGTTGTGGAGTTTCTAGTTGTGGGGTTTGTAGTTGTGGAAATTTTAGCTGTGGAGTTTCTACTTATGGAATCTCTAGTCGTGGAGTTTCTAGTTGTGTAGTTTCTATCTGAGGAGTTTCTAAATGCAAAGTCTCTAGTTGTGCAGTCTCTAGTTGTGGAGTTTCGAGTTGTGGAGTTTCTAGTTGTGGAGTTTCTTGTTGGGGAGTTTCTAGTTGTGAAGTTTCTAGTTGTGGATTTTCGAGTTGCGGAGTTTCTAGTTGCGGAGTTTCTAGTTGCGGAGTTTCCAGTTGGGGAGTTTCTACTTGAGTTTAGAGTTGTGGATTTTCTAGTTGCAGAGTTTCGAGTTGCAGAGTTTCAAGTTGTGGAGTTTCTAGTTGCAGAGTTTCTAGCTGCGGAGTTTCTAGTTGTGGAGTCTCTAGTTGTGCAGTCTCTAGTTGTTGAGTTTCTAGTTGTGAAGTTTATAGTTGAGGGGTTTCTAGCTGTGGAGTTTCTAGTTGCGGAGTTTCTATTTGCAGAGTTTCTAGTTGCGGAGTTTCTAGCTGCAGAGTTTCTAGTTGTGGAGTTTCTAGTTGTGGAGTTTGTAGTTGTGGAGTTTCTAGTTGTGGAGTTCTAGTTGTGGAGTTTCAAGTTGAGGAATTTATAGGTGTGGAGTTTGTAGTGTTTGAGTTTCCAGTTGTCGGGTTTCTAGTTGCGGAGTTTCTAGTTGTGGAGTGTCTAGTTGTGGAGCTTTTAGTTGAGGAGTCTCTAGTTGTTGAGTCTCTAGCTGTGGAAATTCTAGTTGTGCAGTTTCTAGTTGCAGAGCTTGTTGTTTCGGAGTTTCTATATGTGGTTTTTCTAGTTGTAGAGTTTCTGGCTGTGGAGTTTCCAGTTGCGGAGTTTCTAGTTGCAGAGGTTCTAGTTGTGGAGTTTCTAGTTGTGGAGTTTCTAGTTGTGGAGTTTCTAGTGGTGAACTCTCAAGTTGTGGAGTTTGTAGTTGTGGAGTTTCTAGCTGTAGAGTTTCTAGTTGTTGAGTTCCTAGTTGACGAGTTTCTATCTGCGAAGTCTCAAGTTGTGGAGTTTCTAGCTGTGGAGTTTCTAGTTGCGGAGTTTGTAGTTGCGGAGTTTCTAGTTGCAGAGTTTCTAGTTGTGGAGATTCTAGTTGCCGAGTTTCTTGTTGCGAAGTTTTAAGTTGTGGAGTTTCTAGCTGTGGAGTTTCTAGTTGCGGAGTTTCTAATGTGGAGTTTCTAGTTGTGGAGTTTCTAGTTGTGGAATTTGTAGTTGTGGAGTATCTAGTTGTGGTGTTTCAAGTTGTGGAGTTTCTAGCTGTGGAGTTTCTAGTTGCGTAGTTTCTAGTGGCAGAATTTTTAGTTGCGGAGTTTTCTAGTTGTGGAGATTCTAGTGGCGGCGTTTCAAGTTGTGGAGTTTCTAGTTGACGAGTTTCTATTTGCGAAGTCTCAAGTTGTGGAGTTTCTAACTGTAAAGTTTGTAGTTGCAGAGTTTCTAGTGTCGGAGTTTCCAGTTGTGGAGTTTCTAGTTGTGGAATTGGTAGTTGTGGATTATCTAGTTGTGGAGTTTCTAGCTGTGAAGTTTCTGGTTGCGGAGTATCTAGCTGCAGAGCTTCTAGTTGTGAAGTTTATAAATGTGGGGTTTCTAGCTGTGAAGTTTCTAGTTGTGGAGTTTCTAGTTGCAGAGTTTCTAGTTGCGGAGTTTATAGTTGCAGAGATTCTAGTTGTGAAGTTTCTAGTGGGGAGTTTCTAGTTGAGGAGTTTCTAGTTGTGGAGTTTCTAGTTGCGGAATTTGTAATTGTGGAGTATCTAGTGGTGGTGTTTCAAGTTGTGGAGTCTGTAGTTGTGGAGTATCTAATTGTTGGGTTTCAAGTTGTGGAGTTTCTAGTTGTGGAGTTTCTAGCTGTGGAGTTTCTAGTGGTTGATTTTCCAGTTGACGAGTTTCTAATTGCGAAGTCTCAAATTGTGGAGTTTGTAGCTGTAAAGTTTCTAGTTGCAGAGTTTCTAGTTGCGGAGTTTCCAGTTGTGGAGTTTCTAGTTGTGGAATTTCAATCTGTGTAGTTTCTAATTGTGGAGTCTCAATTTTGGAGTTCCTAGTTGTGGAGTCTCTAGTTGTGGAGTTTCTAGTTGTGGAGTGTCTATTTGTGGAATTTCTAGTTGTGAAGTTTCTAGTTGTAGAGTTTCTCGTTGGAGTTTTTAGTTTTCGAGTTCCTTGTTGTAGATTTTCTCTTTGCAGAGTTTCTAGTTGTGGAAATTTTAGCTTTGGAGTTTCTACTTATGGAATCTCTAGTCGTGGAGTTTCTAGTTGTGTAGTTTCTATCTGAGGAGTTTCTAAATGCAAAGTCTCTAGTTGTGCAGTCTCTAGTTCTGGAGTTTCTAGTTGTGGAGTTTCTAGTTGTGGAGCTTTTTTTTGGGGAGTTTCTAGTTGTGAAGTTTCTAGTTGTGGATTTTCTAGTTGCGGAGTTTCTAGTTGCGGAGTTTCCAGTTGGGGAGTTTCTACTTGAGTTTATAGTTGTGGATTTTCTAGTTGCAGAGTTTCGAGTTGCAGAGTTTCAAGTTGTGGAGTTTCTAGTTGCGGAGTTTCTAGCTGCGGAGTTTCTAGTTGCGGAGTCTCTAGTTGTGCAGTCTCTAGTTGTTGAGTTTCTAGTTGTGAAGTTTATAGTTGAGGGGTTTCTAGCTGTGGAATTTCTAGTTGCGGAGTTTCTATTTGCAGAGTTTCTAGTTGCGGAGTTTTTAGCTGCAGAGTTTCTAGATGTAGAGTTTCTAGTTTGGGAGTTTCTAGTTGCGGAGTTTCCAGTTGTGGAGTTTCTAGTTGTGGAGTTTTTAGTTGTGGAGTTTTAGTTGTGGAGTTTCAAGTTGAGGAATTTATAGGTTTGGATGTTGTAGTTGTTGAGTTTCTAGTTGTCGGGTTTCTAGTTGCGGAGTTTCTAGTTGTGGAGTGTCTAGTTGTGGAGCTTTTATTTGAGGAGTCTCTAGTTGTTGAGTCTCTAGCTGTGGAAATTCTAGTTGTGGAGTTTCTAGTTGCAGAGTTTGTTGTTGCGGAGTTTCTAGATGTGGTTTTTCTAGTTGTAGAGTTTCTGGCTGTGGAGTTTCCAGTTGCGGAGTTTCTAGTTATGGAGTTTCTAGTTGTGAGGTTTGTAGTTGTGGAATTTCTAGTGGTGGAGTTTCTAGTTGTGGAGTCTCTAGTTGTGGAGTGTCTAGTTGTGGAGTTTCTAGTGGCGAACTCTCAAGTTGCGGAGTTTCTAGTTGTGGACTTTCTAGCTGTGGAGTTTCTAGTTGTTGAGTTTCTAGTTGACGAGTTTCTATTTGCGAAGTCTCAAGTTGCGGAGTTTCTAGTTGTGGAGTTTCCAGTTGTGGAGTTTCTAGTTGTGGAATTTCAATCTGTGTAGTTTCTAGTTGTGGAGTCTCAATTTTGGAGTTCCTAGTTGTGGAGTCTCTAGTTGTGGAGTTTCTAGTTGTGGAGTGTCTATTTGTGGAGTTTCTAGTTGTGAAGTTTCTAGTTGTAGAGTTTCTCGTTGGAGTTTTTAGTTTTCGAGTTCCTTGTTGTAGATTTTCTATTTGCAGAGTTTCTAGTTGTGGAGTTTGTATTTGTGGAAATTTTAGCTGTGGAGTTTATACTTATGGAATCTCTAGTCGTGGAGTTTCTAGTTGTGGAGTTTCTAGTTGTGGAATTTGTAGTTGTGGAGTATCTAGTTGTGGTGTTTCAAGTTGTGGAGTTTCTAGCTGTGGAGTTTCTAGTTGCGTAGTTTCTAGTGGCAGAATTTTTAGTTGCGGAGTTTTCTAGTTGTGGAGATTCTAGTGGCGGCGTTTCAAGTTGTGGAGTTTCTAGTTGACGAGTTTCTATTTGCGAAGTCTCAAGTTGTGGAGTTTCTAACTGTAAAGTTTGTAGTTGCAGAGTTTCTAGTGTCGGAGTTTCCAGTTGTGGAGTTTCTAGTTGTGGAATTGGTAGTTGTGGATTATCTAGTTGTGGAGTTTCTAGCTGTGAAGTTTCTGGTTGCGGAGTATCTAGCTGCAGAGCTTCTAGTTGTGAAGTTTATAAATGTGGGGTTTCTAGCTGTGAAGTTTCTAGTTGCGGAGTTTCTAGTTGCAGAGTTTCTAGTTGCGGAGTTTATAGTTGCAGAGATTCTAGTTGTGAAGTTTCTAGTGGGGAGTTTCTAGTTGAGGAGTTTCTAGTTGTGGAGTTTCTAGTTGCGGAATTTGTAATTGTGGAGTTTCTAGTTGCAGAGTTTGTTGTTGCGGAGTTTCTAGATGTGGTTTTTCTAGTTGTAGAGTTTCTGGCTGTGGAGTTTCCAGTTGCGGAGTTTCTAGTTGTAGAGTTTCTAGTTGTGAGGTTTGTAGTTGTGGAATTTCTAGTGGTGGAGTTTTTAGTTGTGGAGTTTCTAGGTGTGGGGTTTCTAGCTGTGGAGTTTCTAGTTGTTGAGTTTCTAGTTGACGAGTTTCTATTTGCGAAGTCTCAAGTTGTGGAGTTTCTAGCTGTGGAGTTTCTAGTTGCGGAGTTTGTAGTTGCGGAGTTTCTAGTTGCAGAGTTTCTAGTTGTGGAGATTCTAGTTGCCGAGTTTCTTGTTGCGAAGTCTCAAGTTGTGGAGTTTCTAGCTGTGGAGTTTCTAGTTGCGGAGTTTCTAGTTGTGGAGTTTCTAGTTGTGGAGCTTCTAGTTGTGGAATTTGTAGTTGCGGAGTATCTAGTTGTGGTGTTTCAAGTTGTGGAGTTTCTAGCTGTGGAGTTTCTAGTTGCGGAGTTTCTAGTGGCGGAGTTTTCTAGTTGTGGAGATTCTAGTGGCGGAGTTTCAAGTTGTGGAGTTTCTAGTTGCGGAGTTACTAGCTGTGGAGTTTCTAGTTGCGAAGTCTCTAGTTGTGCAGTCTCTAGTTGTTAAGTTGCTAGTTGTGAAGTTTATAGTTGTGGGGTTTCTAGCTGTGGAGTTTCTAGTGGTTGAGTTTCCAGTTGACGAGTTTCCATTTGCGATGTCTGAAGTTGTGGAGTTTCTAACTGTAAAGTTTGTAGTTGCAGAGTTTCTAGTTGCGGAGTTTCCGGTTGTGGAGTTTCTAGTTGTGGAATATGTAGTTGTGGATTATCTAGTTGTGGAGTTTCTAACTGTGGAGTTTCTAGTTGCGGAGTATCTAGTTGCAGAGTTTCTAGTTGCGTAGTTTTCTAGTTGGAGGGTTTCTAGTTGCGGAGTTACTAGCTGTGGAGTTTCTAGTGGCGGAGTCTCTAGCTGTGCAGTCTCTAGTTGTTGAGTTTCAAGTTGTGGAGTTTGTAGTTGCGGAGTTTCTAGCTGCGGAGTTTCTGGTTGCGGAGTCTCTAGTTGTGCAGTCTCTAGTTGTGGAGTTTCTAGTTGTAGAGCTTTTAGTTGAGGAGCCTCTAGTTGTTGAGTCTGCAGCTGTGGAAATTCTAGTTGTGGAGTTTCTGGTTGCAGAGTTTGTTGTTGCGGAGTTTCTAGGTGTGGTGTTTCTAGTTGTGGAGTTTCTAGTTGTGGAATTTGTAGTTGTGGAGAATCTAGTTGTGGTGTTTCAAGTTGTGGAGTCTCTAGCTGTGGAGTTTCTAGTTGCGGAGTTTCTTGTTGCAGAGTTTCTAGTTGCGGAGTTTTCTAGTTGTGGAGCTTCTAGTGGCGGAGTCTCAAGTTGTGGAGTTTCTAGTTGCGGAGTTACTAGCTGTGGAGTTTCTAGTGGCAGAGTCTCTAGTTGTGCAGTCTCTAGTTGTTGAGTTGCTAGTTGTGAAGTTTATAGTTGTGGGGTTTCTAGATGTGGAGTTTCTAGTTGCGCAGTTTCTAGTTGCACAGTTTCCAGTTGCGGAGTTTCTAGTTGTTGAGTTTCTAGTTGTGAGGTTCGTAGTTGTGGAGTTTCTAGTGGTTGAGTTTCTAGTTGTGGAGTCTCTAGTTGTAGAGTTTCTAGCTGTGGGGTTTCTATTTGCGAACTCTCAAGTTGTGGAGTTGCTAGTTGTGGAGTTTCTAGCTGTGGAGTTTCTAGTTGTTGAGTTTCTAGTTGACGAGTTTCAATTTGCGAAGTCTCAAGTTGTGGAGTTTCTAGCTGTGGAGTTTCTAGTTGCGGAGTCTCTAGTTGTGCAGTCTCTAGTTGTTGAGTTGCTAGTTGTGAAGTTTATAGTTGTGGGGTTTCTAGCTGTGGAGTTTCTAGTTGCGGAGTTTCTAGTTGCACAGTTTCTAGTTGTTGAGTTTCTAGTTGTGAGGTTCGTAGTTGTGGAGTTTCTAGTGTTGGAGTTTCTAGTTGTGGAGTCTCTAGTTGTGGAGTTTCTAGTTGTGGGGTTTCTAGTTGCGAACTCTCAAGTTGTGGAGTTTCTAGTTGTGGAGTTTCTAGCTGTGGAGTTTGTAGTTGTTGAGTTTCTAGTTGACGAGTTTCTATTTGCGCAGTCTCAAGTTGTGGAGTTTCTAGCTGTGGAGTTTCTAGTTGCGGCGTTTGTAGTTGCGGAGTATCTAGTTGCAGAGTTTCTAGTTGCGGAGTTTTCTAGTTGTGGAGATTCTAGTGGCGGAGTTTCAAGTTGTGGAGTTTCTAGTTGCGGAGTTTCTAGCTGTGGAGTTTCTCGTTGCGGAGTCTCTAGTTGTGCAGTCTCTAGTTGTTGAGTTGCTAGTTGTGAAGTTTATAGTTGTGGGGTTTCTAGCTGTGGAGTTTCTAGTTGCGGAGTTTCTAGTTGCACAGTTTCCACTTGCGGAGTTTCTAGTTGTTGAGTTTCTAGTTGTGAGGTTCGTAGTTGTGGAGTTTTTAGTGGTGGAGTTTCTAGTTGTGGAGTCTCTAGTTGTGGAGTTTCTAGTTATGGGGTTTCTAGTTGCGAACTCTCAAGTTGTGGAGTTTCTAGTAGTGGAGTTTCTAGCTGTAAAGTTTCTAGTTGTTGAGTTTCTAGTTGACGAGTTTCTATTTGCGAAGTCTCAAGTTGTGGAGTTTCTAGTTGCGGAGTTTGTAGTTGCGGAGTTTCTAGTTGCAGAGTTTCTAGTTGTGGAGATTCTAGTTGCCAAGTTTCTTGTTGCGAAGTCTCAAGTTGTGGAGTTTCTAGCTGTGGAGTTTCTAGTTGCGGAGTTTCTAGTTGTGGAGTTTCTAGTTGTGGAGTTTCTAGTTGTGGAATTTGTAGTTGTGGAGAATCTGGTTGTGGAGTTTCTAGTTGGGGAGTTTCTAGTTGCGGAGTTTCTAGTTGTGGAGTTTCTAGTTGTGGAGTTTTAGTTGTGGAGTTTCAAGTTGAGGAATTTATAGGTGTGGAGTTTCTATTTGTTGAGTTTCTAGTTGTCGGGTTTCAAGTTGCGGAGTTTCTAGTTATGGAGTTTCTAGTTGTGGAGCTTTTAGTTGAGGAGCCTCTAGTTGTTGAGTCTCTAGCTGTGGAAATTCTAGTTGTGGAGTTTCTGGTTGCAGAGTTTGTTGTTGCGGAGTTTCCAGATGTGGTGTTTCTAGTTGTGTAGTTTCTAGTTGTGGAATTTGTAGTTGTGGAGTATCTAGTTGTGGTGTTTGAAGTTGTGGAGTTTCTAGCTGTGGAGTTTCTAGTTGCGGAGTTTCTAGTTGCAGAGTTTGTAGTTGCGGAGTTACTAGTTGTGGGGTTTCTAGTTGCGAACTCTCAAGTTGAGGAGTTTCTAGTTGTGGAGTTTCTAGCTGTGGAGTTTGTAGTTGTTGAGTTTCTAGTTGACGAGTTTCTTTTTGCGAAGTCTCAAGTTGGGGAGTTTCTAGCTGTGGAGTTTCTAGTTGCGGAGTTTGTAGTTGCGGAGTTTCTAGTTGTGGAATTTCTAGTTGTGGAATTTGTAGTTGCGGAGATTCTACTTGTGGAGTTTCTAGTTGGGGAGTTTCTAGTTGCGGAGTTTCTAGTTGTGGACTTTCTAGTTGTGGAGTTTTAGTTGTGGAGTTTCAAGTTGAGAAATTTATAGGTGTGGAGTTTCTAGTTGTTGAGTTTCAAGTTGTCGGGTTTCTAGTTGCGAAGTTTCTAGTTGTGGAGTGTCTAGTTGTGGAGCTTTTAGTTGAGGAGTCTCTAGTTGTTGAGTCTCTAGCTGTGGAAATTCTAGTTGTGGAGTTTCTAATTGCAGAGTTTGTTGTTGCGGAGTTTCTAGAAGTGGTTTTTCTAGTTGTACAGTTTCTGGCTGTGGAGTTTCCAGTGTCGGAGTTTCTAGTTGTGGAGTTTCTAGTTGTGAGGTTTGTAGTTGTGGAATTTCTAGTGGTGGAGTTTCTAGTTGTGGAGTCTCTAGTTGTGGAGTTTCTAGTTGTGGAGTTTCTAATGGTGAGCTCTCAAGTTGTGGAGTTTCTAGTTGTGGAGTTTCTAGCTGTGGAGTTTCTAGTTGTTGAGTTTCTAGTTGACGAGTTTCTATTTGCGAAGTCTCAAGTTGTGGAGTTTCTAGCTGTGGAGTTTGTAGTTGCGGAGTTTGTAGTTGCGGAGTTTCTAGTTGCAGAGTTTCTAGTTGTGGAGATTCTAGTTGCCGAGTTTCTTGTTGCGAAGTCTCAAGTTGTGGAGTTTCTAGCTGTGGAGTTTCTAGTTGCGGAGTTTCTAGTTGTGGAGTTTCTAGTTGTGGAGTTTCTAGTTGCGGAATTTGTAGTTGTGGAGTATCTAGTTGTGGAGTTTCAAGTTGTGGAGTTTCTAGCTGTGGAGTTGCTAGTTGCGGAGTTTCTAGTGGCAGAGTTTCTAGTTGCGGAGTTTTCTAGTTGTGGAGATTCTAGTGGCGGAGTTTCAAGTTGTGGAGTTTCTAGTTGCGGAGTTACTAGCTGTGGAGTTTCTAGTTGCGGAGTCTCTAGTTGTGCAGTCTCTAGTTGTTGAGTTGCTAGTTGTGAAGTTTATAGTTGTGGGGTTTCTAGCTGTGGAGTTTCTAGTTGCGGAGTTTCTAGTTGCACAGTTTCTAGTTGTTGAGTTTCTAGTTGTGAGGTTCGTAGTTGTGGAGTTTCTAGTGTTGGAGTTTCTAGTTGTGGAGTCTCTAGTTGTGGAGTTTCAAGTTGTGGGGTTTCTAGTTGCGAACTCTCAAGTTGTGGAGTTTCTAGTTGTGGAGTTTCTAGCTGTGGAGTTTGTAGTTGTTGAGTTTCTAGTTGACGAGTTTCTATTTGCGCAGTCTCAAGTTGTGGAGTTTCTAGCTGTGGAGTTTCTAGTTGCGGCGTTTGTAGTTGCGGAGTATCTAGTTGCAGAGTTTCTAGTTGCGGAGTTTTCTAGTTGTGGAGATTCTAGTGGCGGAGTTTCAAGTTGTGGAGTTTCTAGTTGCGGAGTTACTAGCTGTGGAGTTTCTCGTTGCGGAGTCTCTAGTTGTGCAGTCTCTAGTTGTTGAGTTGCTAGTTGTGAAGTTTATAGTTGTGGGGTTTCTAGCTGTGGAGTTTCTAGTTGCGGAGTTTCTAGTTGCACAGTTTCCACTTGCGGAGTTTCTAGTTGTTGAGTTTCTAGTTGTGAGGTTCGTAGTTGTGGAGTTTTTAGTGGTGGAGTTTCTAGTTGTGGAGTCTCTAGTTGTGGAGTTTCTAGTTATGGGGTTTCTAGTTGCGAACTCTCAAGTTGTGGAGTTTCTAGTTGTGGAGTTTCTAGCTGTGGAGTTTCTAGTTGTTGAGTTTCTAGTTGACGAGTTTCTATTTGTGAAGTCTCAAGTTGTGGAGTTTCTAGTTGCGGAGTTTTCTAGTTGCGGAGTCTGTAGTTGTGGAGTTTCTAGTTGTGGAGATTCTAGTTGCCAAGTTTCTTGTTGCGAAGTCTCAAGTTGTGGAGTTTCTAGCTGTGGAGTTTCTAGTTGCGCAGTTTCTAGTTGTGGAGTTTCTAGTTGTGGAGTTTCTAGTTGTGGAATTTGTAGTTGTGGAGAATCTGGTTGTGGAGTTTCTAGTTGGGGAGTTTCTAGTTGCGGAGTTTCTAGTTGTGGAGTTTCTAGTTGTGGAGTTTTAGTTGTGGAGTTTCAAGTTGAGGAATTTATAGGTGTGGAGTTTCTATTTGTTGAGTTTCTAGTTGTCGGGTTTCAAGTTGCGGAGTTTCTAGTTATGGAGTTTCTAGTTGTGGAGCTTTTAGTTGAGGAGCCTCTAGTTGTTGAGTCTCTAGCTGTGGAAATTCTAGTTGTGGAGTTTGTTGTTGCGGAGTTTCTAGATGTGGTGTTTCTAGTTGTGTAGTTTCTAGTTGTGGAATTTGTAGTTGTGGAGTATCTAGTTGTGGTGTTTGAAGTTGTGGAGTTTCTAGCTGTGGAGTTTCTAGTTGCGGAGTTTCTAGTTGCAGAGTTTGTAGTTGCGGAGTTACTAGTTGTGGGGTTTCTAGTTGCGAACTCTCAAGTTGTGGAGTTTCTAGTTGTGGAGTTTCTAGCTGTGGAGTTTGTAGTTGTTGAGTTTCTAGTTGACGAGTTTCTTTTTGCGAAGTCTCAAGTTGGGGAGTTTCTAGCTGTGGAGTTTCTAGTTGCGGAGTTTGTAGTTGCGGAGTTTCTAGTTGCAGAGTTTCTAGTTGCGGAGTTTTCTAGTTGTGGAGATTCTAGTGGCGTTGTTTCAAGTTGTGGAGTTTCTAGTTGCGGAGTTACTAGCTGTGGAGTTTCTAGTTGCGGAGTCTCTAGTTGTGCAGTCTCTAGTTGTTGAGTTGCTAGTGGTGAAGTTTATAGTTGTTGGGTTTCTAGCTGTGGAGTTTCTAGTTGCGGAGTTTCTAGTTGCACAGTTTCCACTTGCGGAGTTTCTAGTTGTTGAGTTTCTAGTTGTGAGGTTCGTAGTTGTGGAGTTTTTAGTGGTGGAGTTTCTAGTTGTGGAGTCTCTAGTTGTGGAGTTTCTAGTTATGGGGTTTCTAGTTGCGAACTCTCAAGTTGTGGAGTTTCTAGTTGTGGAGTTTCTAGCTGTGGAGTTTCTAGTTGTTGAGTTTCTAGTTGACGAGTTTCTATTTGCGAAGTCTCAAGTTGTGGAGTTTCTAGTTGCGGAGTTTGTAGTTGCGGAGTTTCTAGTTGCAGAGTTTCTAGTTGTGGAGATTCTAGTTGCCAAGTTTCTTGTTGCGAAGTCTCAAGTTGTGGAGTTTCTAGCTGTGGAGTTTCTAGTTGCGGAGTTTCTAGTTGTGGAGTTTCTAGTTGTGGAGTTTCTAGTTGTGGAATTTGTAGTTGTGGAGAATCTGGTTATGGAGTTTCTAGTTGGGGAGTTTCTAGTTGCGGAGTTTCTAGTTGTGGAGTTTCTAGTTGTGGAGTTTTAGTTGTGGAGTTTCAAGTTGAGGAATTTATAGGTGTGGAGTTTCTATTTGTTGAGTTTCTAGTTGTCGGGTTTCAAGTTGCGGAGTTTCTAGTTATGGAGTTTCTAGTTGTGGAGCTTTTAGTTGAGGAGCCTCTAGTTGTTGAGTCTCTAGCTGTGGAAATTCTAGTTGTGGAGTTTCTGGTTGCAGAGTTTGTTGTTGCGGAGTTTCTAGATGTGGTGTTTCTAGTTGTGGAGTTTCTAGTTGTGGAATTTGTAGTTGTGGAGTATCTAGTTGTGGTGTTTGAAGTGGTGGAGTTTCTAGCTGTGGAGTTTCTAGTTGCGGAGTTTCTAGTTGCAGAGTTTGTAGTTGCGGAGTTACTAGTTGTGGGGTTTCTAGTTGCGAACTCTCAAGTTGTGGAGTTTCTAGTTGTGGAGTTTCTAGCTGTGGAGTTTGTAGTTGTTGAGTTTCTAGTTGACGAGTTTCTTTTTGCGAAGTCTCAAGTTGGGGAGTTTCTAGCTGTGGAGTTTCTAGTTGCGGAGTTTGTAGTTGCGGAGTTTCTAGTTGCAGAGTTTCTAGTTGCGGAGTTTTCTAGTTGTGGAGATTCTAGTGGCGTTGTTTCAAGTTGTGGAGTTTCTAGTTGCGGAGTTACTAGCTGTGGAGTTTCTAGTTGCGGAGTCTCTAGTTGTGCAGTCTCTAGTTGTTGAGTTTCTAGTGGTGAAGTTTATAGTTGTTGGTTTTCTAGCTGTGGAGTTTCTAGTTGCGCAGTTTCTAGTTGCACAGTTTCCAGTTGCGGAGTTTCTAGTTGTTGAGTTTCTAGTTGTGAGGTTCGTAGTTGTGGAGTTTCTAGTGGTTGAGTTTCTAGTTGTGGAGTCTCTAGTTGTAGAGTTTCTAGCTGTGGGGTTTCTATTTGCGAACTCTCAAGTTGTGGAGTTGCTAGTTGTGGAGTTTCTAGCTGTGGAGTTTCTAGTTGTTGAGTTTCTAGTTGACGAGTTTCTATTTGCGAAGTCTCAAGTTGTGGAGTTTCTAGCTGTGGAGTTTCTAGTTGCGGAGTTTGTAGTTGCGGAGTTTCTAGTTGCAGAGTTTCTAGTTGTGGAGATTCTAGTTGCCAAGTTTCTTGTTGCGAAGTCTCAAGTTGTGGAGTTTCTAGCTGTGGAGTTTCTAGTTGCGGAGTTTCTAGTTGTGGAATTTCTAGTTGTGGAATTTGTAGTTGCGGAGAATCTACTTGTGGAGTTTCTAGTTGGGGAGTTTCTAGTTGCGGAGTTTCTAGTTGTGGACTTTCTAGTTGTGGAGTTTTAGTTGTGGAGTTTCAAGTTGAGAAATTTATAGGTGTGGAGTTTCTAGTTGTTGAGTTTCAAGTTGCGGAGTTTCTAGTTATGGAGTTTCTAGTTGTGGAGCTTTTAGTTGAGGAGCCTCTAGTTGTTGAGTCTCTAGCTGAGGAAATTGTAGTTGTGAACTTTCTGGTTGCAGAGTTTGTTGTTGCGGAGTTTGTAGATGTGGTGTTTCTTGTTGTGGAGTTTCTGGTTGTGGAATTTGTAGTTGTGGAGTATCTAGTTGTGGTGTTTCAAGTTGTGGAGTCTGTAGTTGTGGAGTATCTATTTGTTGGGTTTCAAGTTGTGGAGTTTCTAGTTGTGGAGTTTCTAGCTGTGGAGTTTCTAGTGGTTGAGTTTCCAGTTGACGAGTTTCTATTTGCGAAGTCTCAAGTTGTGGAGTTTCTAGCTATAAAGTTTCTAGTTGCAGAGTTTCTTGTTGCGGAGTTTCCAGTTGTGGAGTTTCCAGTTGTGGAGTTTCTAGTTGTGGAGTTTTAGTTGTGGATTTTCTAGTTGCAGAGTTTCGAGTGGCAGAGTTTTAAGTTGTGGAGTTTCTAGTTGCGGAGTCTCTAGTTGTGCAGTCTCTAGTTGTTGAGTTGCTAGTGGTGAAGTTTATAGTTGTTGGGTTTCTAGCTGTGGAGTTTCTAGTTGCGCAGTTTCTAGTTGCACAGTTTCCAGTTGCGGAGTTTCTAGTTGTTGAGTTTCTAGTTGTGAGGTTCGTAGTTGTGGAGTTTCTAGTTGTGGAATTTGTAGTTGTGGAGAATCTAGTTGTGGAGTTTCTAGTTGTGGAGTTTCTAGTTATTGAGTTTCTAGTTGACGAGTTTCTATTTGCGAAGTCTCAAGTTGTGGAGTTTCTAGCTGTGGAGTTTCTAGTTGCGGAGTTTGTAGTTGCGGAGTTTCTAGTTGCAGAGTTTCTAGTTGTTGAGATTCAAGTTGCCAAGTTTCTTGTTGCGAAGTCTCAAGTTGTGGAGTTTCTAGCTGTGGAGTTTCTAGTTGTGAGTTTCCAGTTGTGGAGTTTCTAGTTGTTGAGTTTCTAGTTGTAGAATTTGTAGTTGTGGAGAATCTAGTTGTGGAGTTTCTAGTTGTGGAGTTTCTAGTTGTGGAGTTTTAGTTGTGGAGTTTCAAGTTGAGGAATTTATAGGTGTGGAGTTTCTAGTTGTTGAGTTTCTAGTTGTCGGGTTTCAAGTGTCAGAGTTTCTAGTTGTGGAGCTTTTAGTTGAGGAGCCTCTAGTTGTTGAGTCTCTAGCTGTGGAAATTCTAGTTGTGGAGTTTCTGGTTGCAGAGTTTGTTGTTGCGGAGTTTCTAGATGTGGTGTTTCTAGTTGTGGAGTTTCTAGTTGTGGAATTTGTAGTTGTGGAGTATCTAGTTGCAGAGTTTCTAGTTGCGGAGTTTCTAGTTGCAGAGATTCTAGTTGTGAAGTTTCTAGTGGGGAGTTTCTAGTTGAGGAGTTTCTAGTTGTGGTGTTTCTAGTAGCGGAATTTGTAATTGTGGAGTATCTAGTTGTGGTGTTTCAAGTTGTGGAGTCTGTAGTTGTGGAGTATCTATTTGTTGGGTTTTAAGTTGTGGAGTTTCTAGTTGTGGAGTTTCTAGCTGTGGAGTTTCTAGTGGTTGAGTTTCCAGTTGACGAATTTCTATTTGCGAAGTCTCAAGTTGTGGAGTTTCTAGCTGTAAAGTTTCTAGATGCAGAGTTTCTAGTTGTGGAGTTTCCAGTTGTGAAGTTTCCAGTTGTGGAGTTTCTAGTTGTGGAATTTCAATCTGTGTAGTTTCTAGTTGTGGAGTCTCTATTTTGGAGTTCCTAGTTGTGAAGTCTCTAGTTGTGGAGTTTCTAGTTGTGGAGTGTCTATTTGTGGAGTTTCTAGTTGTGAAGTTTCTAGTTGTATATTTTCTAGTTGGAGTTTTTAGTTTTCGAGTTCCTTGTTGAAGATTTTCTATTTGCAGAGTTCCTAGTTGTGGAGTTTCTAGTTGTGGGGTTTGTAGTTGTGGAAATTTTAGCTGTGGAGTTTCTACTTATGGAATCTCTAGTCGTGGAGTTTCTAGTTGTGTAGTTTCTATCTGAGGAGTTTCTAAATGCAAAGTCTCTAGTTGTGCAGTCTCTAGTTGTGGAGTTTCGAGTTGTGGAGTTTCTAGTTGTGGAGTTTCTTGTTGGGGAGTTTCTAGTTGTGAAGTTTCTAGTTGTGGATTTTCGAGTTGCGGAGTTTCTAGTTGCGGAGTTTCTAGTTGCGGAGTTTCCAGTTGGGGAGTTTCTACTTGAGTTTAGAGTTGTGGATTTTCTAGTTGCAGAGTTTTGAGTTGCAGAGTTTCAAGTTGTGGAGTTTCTAGTTGCAGAGTTTCTAGCTGCGGAGTTTCTAGTTGTGGAGTCTCTAGTTGTGCAGTCTCTAGTTGTTGAGTTTCTAGTTGTGAAGTTTATAGTTGAGGGGTTTCTAGCTGTGGAGTTTCTAGTTGCGGAGTTTCTATTTGCAGAGTTTCTAGTTGCGGAGTTTCTAGCTGCAGAGTTTCTAGTTGTGGAGTTTCTAGTTGTGGAGTTTGTAGTTGTGGAGTTTCTAGTTGTGGAGTTCTAGTTGTGGAGTTTCAAGTTGAGGAATTTATAGGTGTGGAGTTTGTAGTGTTTGAGTTTCCAGTTGTCGGGTTTCTAGTTGCGGAGTTTCTAGTTGTGGAGTGTCTAGTTGTGGAGCTTTTAGTTGAGGAGTCTCTAGTTGTTGAGTCTCTAGCTGTGGAAATTCTAGTTGTGCAGTTTCTAGTTGCAGAGCTTGTTGTTTCGGAGTTTCTATATGTGGTTTTTCTAGTTGTAGAGTTTCTGGCTGTGGAGTTTCCAGTTGCGGAGTTTCTAGTTGCAGAGGTTCTAGTTGTGGAGTTTCTAGTTGTGGAGTTTCTAGTTGTGGAGTTTCTAGTGGTGAACTCTCAAGTTGTGGAGTTTGTAGTTGTGGAGTTTCTAGCTGTAGAGTTTCTAGTTGTTGAGTTCCTAGTTGACGAGTTTCTATCTGCGAAGTCTCAAGTTGTGGAGTTTCTAGCTGTGGAGTTTCTAGTTGCGGAGTTTGTAGTTGCGGAGTTTCTAGTTGCAGAGTTTCTAGTTGTGGAGATTCTAGTTGCCGAGTTTCTTGTTGCGAAGTTTTAAGTTGTGGAGTTTCTAGCTGTGGAGTTTCTAGTTGCGGAGTTTCTAATGTGGAGTTTCTAGTTGTGGAGTTTCTAGTTGTGGAATTTGTAGTTGTGGAGTATCTAGTTGTGGTGTTTCAAGTTGTGGAGTTTCTAGCTGTGGAGTTTCTAGTTGCGTAGTTTCTAGTGGCAGAATTTTTAGTTGCGGAGTTTTCTAGTTGTGGAGATTCTAGTGGCGGCGTTTCAAGTTGTGGAGTTTCTAGTTGACGAGTTTCTATTTGCGAAGTCTCAAGTTGTGGAGTTTCTAACTGTAAAGTTTGTAGTTGCAGAGTTTCTAGTGTCGGAGTTTCCAGTTGTGGAGTTTCTAGTTGTGGAATTGGTAGTTGTGGATTATCTAGTTGTGGAGTTTCTAGCTGTGAAGTTTCTGGTTGCGGAGTATCTAGCTGCAGAGCTTCTAGTTGTGAAGTTTATAAATGTGGGGTTTCTAGCTGTGAAGTTTCTAGTTGTGGAGTTTCTAGTTGTGGATTTTCTAGTTGCGGAGTTTCTAGTTGCGGAGTTTCCAGTTGTGCAGTCTCTAGTTGTTGAGTTTCTAGTTGTGAAGTTTATATTTGAGGGGTTTCTAGCTGTGGAGTTTCTAGTTGCGGAGTTTCTATTTGCAGAGTTTCTAGTTGCGGAGCTTCTAGCTGCAGAGTTTCTAGTTGTAGAGTTTCCAGTTTGGGAGTTTCTAGTTGCGGAGTTTCCAGTTGTGGAGTTTATAGTTGTGGAGTTTTTAGTTCTGGAGTTTTAGTTGTGGAGTTTCAAGTTGAGGAATTTATAGGTTTGGAGGTTGTAGTTGTTGAGTTTCTAGTTGTCGGGTTTCTAGTTGCGGAGTTTCTAGTTGTGGAGTGTCTAGTTGTGGAGCTTTTAGTTGAGGAGTCTCTAGTTGTTGAGTTTCTAGCTGTGGAAATTCTAGTTGTGGAGTTTCTAGTTGCAGAGTTTGTTGTTGCGGAGTTTCTAGTTGTGGTTTTTCTAGTTGTAGAGTTTCTGGCTGTGGAGTTTCCAGTTGCGGAGTTTCTAGTTATGGAGTTTCTAGTTGTGAGGTTTGTAGTTGTGGAATTTCTAGTGGTGGAGTTTCTAGTTGTGGAGTCTCTAGTTGTGGAGTTTCTAGTTGTGGAGTTTCTAGTGGCGAACTCTAAGTTGCGGAGTTTCTAGTTGTGGACTTTCTAGCTGTGGAGTTTCTAGTTGTTGAGTTTCTAGTTGACGAGTTTCTATTTGCGAAGTCTCAAGTTGTGGAGTTTCCAGCTGTGGAGTTTCTAGTTGCGGAGTTTGTAGTTGCGGAGTTTCTAGTTGCAGAGTTTCTAGTTGTGGAGATTCTAGTTGCCGAGTTTCTTGTTGCGAAGTCTCAAGTTGTGGGGTTTGTAGCTGTGGAGTTTCTAGTTGTGGAGTTTCTAGTTGTGGAATTTGTAGTTGTGGAGTATTTAGTTGTGGAGTTTCTAGTTGCGGAGTTTCTAGCTGCGGAGTTTCTAGTTGCGGAGTCTCTAGTTGTGCAGTCTCTTGTTGTTGAGTTTCTAGTTGTGAAGTTTATAGTTGAGGGTTTTCTAGTTGTGGAGTTTCTAGTTGTGGAGTTTCTATTTGCAGAGTTTCTAGCTGCAGAGTTTCTAGTTGTGGAGTTTCTAGTTGGGGAGTTTCTAGTTGCGGAGTTTCTAGTTGTGGAGTTTCTAGTTGTGGAGTTTCTAGATGTGGAGTTTTAGTTGTGGAGTTTCAAGTTGAGGAATTTAGAGGTGTGGAGTTTGTAGTTGTTGAGTTTCTAGTTGTCGGGTTTCTAGTTGCGGAGTTTCTAGTTGTGGAGTGTCTAGTTGTGGAGCTTTTAGTTGAGGGGTCTCTAGTTGTTGAGTCTCTAGCTGTGGAATTTCTAGTTGTGGAGTTTCTAGTTGCAGAGTTTGTTGTTGCGGAGTTTCTAGATGTGGTTTTTCTAGTTGTAGAGTTTCTGGCTGTGGAGTTTCCAGTTGCGGAGTTTCTAGTTGTGGAGTTTCTAGTTGTGAGGTTTGTAGTTGTGGAATTTCTAGTGGTGGAGTTTCTAGTTGTGGAGTCTCTAGTTGAGAAGTTTCTAGTTGTGGAGTTTCTAATGGTGAACTCTGAAGTTGTGGAGTTTCTAGTTGTGGAGTTTCTAGCTGTGGAGTTTCTAGTTGTGGAGTTTCTAGTTGACGAGTTTCTGTTTGCGAAGTCTCAAGTTGTGGAGTTTCTAGCTGTGGAGTTTCTAGTTGCGGAGTTTGTAGTTGCGGAGTTTCTAGTTGCTGAGTTTCTAGTTGTGGAGATTCTAGTTGCCGAGTTTCTTGCTGTGGAGTTTCTAGTTGCGGAGTTTCTAGTGGCAGAGTTTCTAGTTGCGGAGTTTTCTAGTTGTGGAGATTCTAGTGGCGGAGTTTCAAGTTGTGGATTTTCTAGTTGCGGAGTTACTAGATGCGGAGTTTCTAGTTGCGGAGTCTCTAGTTGTGCAGTCTTTAGTTGTTGAGTTGCTAGTTGTGAGGTTCGTAGTTGTGGAGTTTCTAGTGGTGGAGTTTCTAGTTGTGGAGTCTCTAGTTGTGGAGTTTCTAGTTGTGGGGTTTCTAGTTGCGAACTCTCAAGTTGTGGAGTTTCTAGTTGTGGAGTTTCTAGCTGTGGAGTTTCTAGTTGTTGAGTTTCTAGTTGACGAGTTTCTATTTGCGAAGTCTCAAGTTGGGGAGTTTCTAGCTGTGGAGTTTCTAGTTGCGGAGTTTGTAGTTGCGGAGTTTCTAGTTGCAGAGTTTCTAGTTGCGGAGTTTTCTAGTTGTGGAGATTCTAGTGGCGTTGTTTCAAGTTGTGGAGTTTCTAGTTGCGGAGTTACTAGCTGTGGAGTTTCTAGTTGCGGAGTCTCTAGTTGTGCAGTCTCTAGTTGTTGAGTTGCTAGTGGTGAAGTTTATAGTTGTTGGGTTTCTAGCTGTGGAGTTTCTAGTTGCGCAGTTTCTAGTTGCACAGTTTCCAGTTGCGGAGTTTCTAGTTGTTGAGTTTCTAGTTGTGAGGTTCGTAGTTGTGGAGTTTCTAGTTGTGGAATTTGTAGTTGTGGAGAATCTAGTTGTGGAGTTTCTAGTTGTGGAGTTTCTAGTTATTGAGTTTCTAGTTGACGAGTTTCTATTTGCGAAGTCTCAAGTTGTGGAGTTTCTAGCTGTGGAGTTTCTAGTTGCGGAGTTTGTAGTTGCGGAGTTTCTAGTTGCAGAGTTTCTAGTTGTTGAGATTCAAGTTGCCAAGTTTCTTGTTGCGAAGTCTCAAGTTGTGGAGTTTCTAGCTGTGGAGTTTCTAGTTGTGAGTTTCCAGTTGTGGAGTTTCTAGTTGTTGAGTTTCTAGTTGTAGAATTTGTAGTTGTGGAGAATCTAGTTGTGGAGTTTCTAGTTGTGGAGTTTCTAGTTGTGGAGTTTTAGTTGTGGAGTTTCAAGTTGAGGAATTTATAGGTGTGGAGTTTCTAGTTGTTGAGTTTCTAGTTGTCGGGTTTCAAGTGTCAGAGTTTCTAGTTGTGGAGCTTTTAGTTGAGGAGCCTCTAGTTGTTGAGTCTCTAGCTGTGGAAATTCTAGTTGTGGAGTTTCTGGTTGCAGAGTTTGTTGTTGCGGAGTTTCTAGATGTGGTGTTTCTAGTTGTGGAGTTTCTAGTTGTGGAATTTGTAGTTGTGGAGTATCTAGTTGCAGAGTTTCTAGTTGCGGAGTTTCTAGTTGCAGAGATTCTAGTTGTGAAGTTTCTAGTGGGGAGTTTCTAGTTGAGGAGTTTCTAGTTGTGGTGTTTCTAGTAGCGGAATTTGTAATTGTGGAGTATCTAGTTGTGGTGTTTCAAGTTGTGGAGTCTGTAGTTGTGGAGTATCTATTTGTTGGGTTTTAAGTTGTGGAGTTTCTAGTTGTGGAGTTTCTAGCTGTGGAGTTTCTAGTGGTTGAGTTTCCAGTTGACGAATTTCTATTTGCGAAGTCTCAAGTTGTGGAGTTTCTAGCTGTAAAGTTTCTAGATGCAGAGTTTCTAGTTGTGGAGTTTCCAGTTGTGAAGTTTCCAGTTGTGGAGTTTCTAGTTGTGGAATTTCAATCTGTGTAGTTTCTAGTTGTGGAGTCTCTATTTTGGAGTTCCTAGTTGTGAAGTCTCTAGTTGTGGAGTTTCTAGTTGTGGAGTGTCTATTTGTGGAGTTTCTAGTTGTGAAGTTTCTAGTTGTATATTTTCTAGTTGGAGTTTTTAGTTTTCGAGTTCCTTGTTGAAGATTTTCTATTTGCAGAGTTCCTAGTTGTGGAGTTTCTAGTTGTGGGGTTTGTAGTTGTGGAAATTTTAGCTGTGGAGTTTCTACTTATGGAATCTCTAGTCGTGGAGTTTCTAGTTGTGTAGTTTCTATCTGAGGAGTTTCTAAATGCAAAGTCTCTAGTTGTACAGTCTCTAGTTGTGGAGTTTCGAGTTGTGGAGTTTCTAGTTGTGGAGTTTCTTGTTGGGGAGTTTCTAGTTGTGAAGTTTCTAGTTGTGGATTTTCGAGTTGCGGAGTTTCTAGTTGCGGAGTTTCTAGTTGCGGAGTTTCCAGTTGGGGAGTTTCTACTTGAGTTTAGAGTTGTGGATTTTCTAGTTGCAGAGTTTCGAGTTGCAGAGTTTCAAGTTGTGGAGTTTCTAGTTGCAGAGTTTCTAGCTGCGGAGTTTCTAGTTGTGGAGTCTCTAGTTGTGCAGTCTCTAGTTGTTGAGTTTCTAGTTGTGAAGTTTATAGTTGAGGGGTTTCTAGCTGTGGAGTTTCTAGTTGCGGAGTTTCTATTTGCAGAGTTTCTAGTTGCGGAGTTTCTAGCTGCAGAGTTTCTAGTTGTGGAGTTTCTAGTTGTGGAGTTTGTAGTTGTGGAGTTTCTAGTTGTGGAGTTCTAGTTGTGGAGTTTCAAGTTGAGGAATTTATAGGTGTGGAGTTTGTAGTGTTTGAGTTTCCAGTTGTCGGGTTTCTAGTTGCGGAGTTTCTAGTTGTGGAGTGTCTAGTTGTGGAGCTTTTAGTTGAGGAGTCTCTAGTTGTTGAGTCTCTAGCTGTGGAAATTCTAGTTGTGCAGTTTCTAGTTGCAGAGCTTGTTGTTTCGGAGTTTCTATATGTGGTTTTTCTAGTTGTAGAGTTTCTGGCTGTGGAGTTTCCAGTTGCGGAGTTTCTAGTTGCAGAGGTTCTAGTTGTGGAGTTTCTAGTTGTGGAGTTTCTAGTTGTGGAGTTTCTAGTGGTGAACTCTCAAGTTGTGGAGTTTGTAGTTGTGGAGTTTCTAGCTGTAGAGTTTCTAGTTGTTGAGTTCCTAGTTGACGAGTTTCTATCTGCGAAGTCTCAAGTTGTGGAGTTTCTAGCTGTGGAGTTTCTAGTTGCGGAGTTTGTAGTTGCGGAGTTTCTAGTTGCAGAGTTTCTAGTTGTGGAGATTCTAGTTGCCGAGTTTCTTGTTGCGAAGTTTTAAGTTGTGGAGTTTCTAGCTGTGGAGTTTCTAGTTGCGGAGTTTCTAATGTGGAGTTTCTAGTTGTGGAGTTTCTAGTTGTGGAATTTGTAGTTGTGGAGTATCTAGTTGTGGTGTTTCAAGTTGTGGAGTTTCTAGCTGTGGAGTTTCTAGTTGCGTAGTTTCTAGTGGCAGAATTTTTAGTTGCGGAGTTTTCTAGTTGTGGAGATTCTAGTGGCGGCGTTTCATGTTGTGGAGTTTCTAGTTGACGAGTTTCTATTTGCGAAGTCTCAAGTTGTGGAGTTTCTAACTGTAAAGTTTGTAGTTGCAGAGTTTCTAGTGTCGGAGTTTCCAGTTGTGGAGTTTCTAGTTGTGGAATTGGTAGTTGTGGATTATCTAGTTGTGGAGTTTCTAGCTGTGAAGTTTCTGGTTGCGGAGTATCTAGCTGCAGAGCTTCTAGTTGTGAAGTTTATAAATGTGGGGTTTCTAGCTGTGAAGTTTCTAGTTGTGGAGTTTCTAGTTGCAGAGTTTCTAGTTGCGGAGTTTATAGTTGCAGAGATTCTAGTTGTGAAGTTTCTAGTGGGGAGTTTCTAGTTGAGGAGTTTCTAGTTGTGGAGTTTCTAGTTGCGGAATTTGTAATTGTGGAGTATCTAGTGGTGGTGTTTCAAGTTGTGGAGTCTGTAGTTGTGGAGTATCTAATTGTTGGGTTTCAAGTTGTGGAGTTTCTAGTTGTGGAGTTTCTAGCTGTGGAGTTTCTAGTGGTTGATTTTCCAGTTGACGAGTTTCTAATTGCGAAGTCTCAAATTGTGGAGTTTGTAGCTGTAAAGTTTCTAGTTGCAGAGTTTCTAGTTGCGGAGTTTCCAGTTGTGGAGTTTCTAGTTGTGGAATTTCAATCTGTGTAGTTTCTAATTGTGGAGTCTCAATTTTGGAGTTCCTAGTTGTGGAGTCTCTAGTTGTGGAGTTTCTAGTTGTGGAGTGTCTATTTGTGGAATTTCTAGTTGTGAAGTTTCTAGTTGTAGAGTTTCTCGTTGGAGTTTTTAGTTTTCGAGTTCCTTGTTGTAGATTTTCTCTTTGCAGAGTTTCTAGTTGTGGAAATTTTAGCTTTGGAGTTTCTACTTATGGAATCTCTAGTCGTGGAGTTTCTAGTTGTGTAGTTTCTATCTGAGGAGTTTCTAAATGCAAAGTCTCTAGTTGTGCAGTCTCTAGTTCTGGAGTTTCTAGTTGTGGAGTTTCTAGTTGTGGAGCTTTTTTTTGGGGAGTTTCTAGTTGTGAAGTTTCTAGTTGTGGATTTTCTAGTTGCGGAGTTTCTAGTTGCGGAGTTTCCAGTTGGGGAGTTTCTACTTGAGTTTATAGTTGTGGATTTTCTAGTTGCAGAGTTTCGAGTTGCAGAGTTTCAAGTTGTGGAGTTTCTAGTTGCGGAGTTTCTAGCTGCGGAGTTTCTAGTTGCGGAGTCTCTAGTTGTGCAGTCTCTAGTTGTTGAGTTTCTAGTTGTGAAGTTTATAGTTGAGGGGTTTCTAGCTGTGGAATTTCTAGTTGCGGAGTTTCTATTTGCAGAGTTTCTAGTTGCGGAGTTTTTAGCTGCAGAGTTTCTAGATGTAGAGTTTCTAGTTTGGGAGTTTCTAGTTGCGGAGTTTCCAGTTGTGGAGTTTCTAGTTGTGGAGTTTTTAGTTGTGGAGTTTTAGTTGTGGAGTTTCAAGTTGAGGAATTTATAGGTTTGGATGTTGTAGTTGTTGAGTTTCTAGTTGTCGGGTTTCTAGTTGCGGAGTTTCTAGTTGTGGAGTGTCTAGTTGTGGAGCTTTTATTTGAGGAGTCTCTAGTTGTTGAGTCTCTAGCTGTGGAAATTCTAGTTGTGGAGTTTCTAGTTGCAGAGTTTGTTGTTGCGGAGTTTCTAGATGTGGTTTTTCTAGTTGTAGAGTTTCTGGCTGTGGAGTTTCCAGTTGCGGAGTTTCTAGTTATGGAGTTTCTAGTTGTGAGGTTTGTAGTTGTGGAATTTCTAGTGGTGGAGTTTCTAGTTGTGGAGTCTCTAGTTGTGGAGTGTCTAGTTGTGGAGTTTCTAGTGGCGAACTCTCAAGTTGCGGAGTTTCTAGTTGTGGACTTTCTAGCTGTGGAGTTTCTAGTTGTTGAGTTTCTAGTTGACGAGTTTCTATTTGCGAAGTCTCAAGTTGCGGAGTTTCTAGTTGTGGAGTTTCCAGTTGTGGAGTTTCTAGTTGTGGAATTTCAATCTGTGTAGTTTCTAGTTGTGGAGTCTCAATTTTGGAGTTCCTAGTTGTGGAGTCTCTAGTTGTGGAGTTTCTAGTTGTGGAGTGTCTATTTGTGGAGTTTCTAGTTGTGAAGTTTCTAGTTGTAGAGTTTCTCGTTGGAGTTTTTAGTTTTCGAGTTCCTTGTTGTAGATTTTCTATTTGCAGAGTTTCTAGTTGTGGAGTTTGTATTTGTGGAAATTTTAGCTGTGGAGTTTATACTTATGGAATCTCTAGTCGTGGAGTTTCTAGTTGTGGAGTTTCTAGTTGTGGAATTTGTAGTTGTGGAGTATCTAGTTGTGGTGTTTCAAGTTGTGGAGTTTCTAGCTGTGGAGTTTCTAGTTGCGTAGTTTCTAGTGGCAGAATTTTTAGTTGCGGAGTTTTCTAGTTGTGGAGATTCTAGTGGCGGCGTTTCAAGTTGTGGAGTTTCTAGTTGACGAGTTTCTATTTGCGAAGTCTCAAGTTGTGGAGTTTCTAACTGTAAAGTTTGTAGTTGCAGAGTTTCTAGTGTCGGAGTTTCCAGTTGTGGAGTTTCTAGTTGTGGAATTGGTAGTTCTGGATTATCTAGTTGTGGAGTTTCTAGCTGTGAAGTTTCTGGTTGCGGAGTATCTAGCTGCAGAGCTTCTAGTTGTGAAGTTTATAAATGTGGGGTTTCTAGCTGTGAAGTTTCTAGTTGCGGAGTTTCTAGTTGCAGAGTTTCTAGTTGCGGAGTTTATAGTTGCAGAGATTCTAGTTGTGAAGTTTCTAGTGGGGAGTTTCTAGTTGAGGAGTTTCTAGTTGTGGAGTTTCTAGTTGCGGAATTTGTAATTGTGGAGTTTCTAGTTGCAGAGTTTGTTGTTGCGGAGTTTCTAGATGTGGTTTTTCTAGTTGTAGAGTTTCTGGCTGTGGAGTTTCCAGTTGCGGAGTTTCTAGTTGTAGAGTTTCTAGTTGTGAGGTTTGTAGTTGTGGAATTTCTAGTGGTGGAGTTTTTAGTTGTGGAGTTTCTAGGTGTGGGGTTTCTAGCTGTGGAGTTTCTAGTTGTTGAGTTTCTAGTTGACGAGTTTCTATTTGCGAAGTCTCAAGTTGTGGAGTTTCTAGCTGTGGAGTTTCTAGTTGCGGAGTTTGTAGTTGCGGAGTTTCTAGTTGCAGAGTTTCTAGTTGTGGAGATTCTAGTTGCCGAGTTTCTTGTTGCGAAGTCTCAAGTTGTGGAGTTTCTAGCTGTGGAGTTTCTAGTTGCGGAGTTTCTAGTTGTGGAGTTTCTAGTTGTGGAGCTTCTAGTTGTGGAATTTGTAGTTGCGGAGTATCTAGTTGTGGTGTTTCAAGTTGTGGAGTTTCTAGCTGTGGAGTTTCTAGTTGCGGAGTTTCTAGTGGCGGAGTTTTCTAGTTGTGGAGATTCTAGTGGCGGAGTTTCAAGTTGTGGAGTTTCTAGTTGCGGAGTTACTAGCTGTGGAGTTTCTAGTTGCGAAGTCTCTAGTTGTGCAGTCTCTAGTTGTTAAGTTGCTAGTTGTGAAGTTTATAGTTGTGGGGTTTCTAGCTGTGGAGTTTCTAGTGGTTGAGTTTCCAGTTGACGAGTTTCCATTTGCGATGTCTGAAGTTGTGGAGTTTCTAACTGTAAAGTTTGTAGTTGCAGAGTTTCTAGTTGCGGAGTTTCCGGTTGTGGAGTTTCTAGTTGTGGAATATGTAGTTGTGGATTATCTAGTTGTGGAGTTTCTAACTGTGGAGTTTCTAGTTGCGGAGTATCTAGTTGCAGAGTTTCTAGTTGCGTAGTTTTCTAGTTGGAGGGTTTCTAGTTGCGGAGTTACTAGCTGTGGAGTTTCTAGTGGCGGAGTCTCTAGCTGTGCAGTCTCTAGTTGTTGAGTTTCAAGTTGTGGAGTTTCTAGTTGCGGAGTTTCTAGCTGCGGAGTTTCTGGTTGCGGAGTCTCTAGTTGTGCAGTCTCTAGTTGTGGAGTTTCTAGTTGTAGAGCTTTTAGTTGAGGAGCCTCTAGTTGTTGAGTCTGCAGCTGTGGAAATTCTAGTTGTGGAGTTTCTGGTTGCAGAGTTTGTTGTTGCGGAGTTTCTAGGTGTGGTGTTTCTAGTTGTGGAGTTTCTAGTTGTGGAATTTGTAGTTGTGGAGAATCTAGTTGTGGTGTTTCAAGTTGTGGAGTCTCTAGCTGTGGAGTTTCTAGTTGCGGAGTTTCTTGTTGCAGAGTTTCTAGTTGCGGAGTTTTCTAGTTGTGGAGCTTCTAGTGGCGGAGTCTCAAGTTGTGGAGTTTCTAGTTGCGGAGTTACTAGCTGTGGAGTTTCTAGTGGCAGAGTCTCTAGTTGTGCAGTCTCTAGTTGTTGAGTTGCTAGTTGTGAAGTTTATAGTTGTGGGGTTTCTAGATGTGGAGTTTCTAGTTGCGCAGTTTCTAGTTGCACAGTTTCCAGTTGCGGAGTTTCTAGTTGTTGAGTTTCTAGTTGTGAGGTTCGTAGTTGTGGAGTTTCTAGTGGTTGAGTTTCTAGTTGTGGAGTCTCTAGTTGTAGAGTTTCTAGCTGTGGGGTTTCTATTTGCGAACTCTCAAGTTGTGGAGTTGCTAGTTGTGGAGTTTCTAGCTGTGGAGTTTCTAGTTGTTGAGTTTCTAGTTGACGAGTTTCAATTTGCGAAGTCTCAAGTTGTGGAGTTTCTAGCTGTGGAGTTTCTAGTTGCGGAGTCTCTAGTTGTGCAGTCTCTAGTTGTTGAGTTGCTAGTTGTGAAGTTTATAGTTGTGGGGTTTCTAGCTGTGGAGTTTCTAGTTGCGGAGTTTCTAGTTGCACAGTTTCTAGTTGTTGAGTTTCTAGTTGTGAGGTTCGTAGTTGTGGAGTTTCTAGTGTTGGAGTTTCTAGTTGTGGAGTCTCTAGTTGTGGAGTTTCTAGTTGTGGGGTTTCTAGTTGCGAACTCTCAAGTTGTGGAGTTTCTAGTTGTGGAGTTTCTAGCTGTGGAGTTTGTAGTTGTTGAGTTTCTAGTTGACGAGTTTCTATTTGCGCAGTCTCAAGTTGTGGAGTTTCTAGCTGTGGAGTTTCTAGTTGCGGCGTTTGTAGTTGCGGAGTATCTAGTTGCAGAGTTTCTAGTTGCGGAGTTTTCTAGTTGTGGAGATTCTAGTGGCGGAGTTTCAAGTTGTGGAGTTTCTAGTTGCGGAGTTTCTAGCTGTGGAGTTTCTCGTTGCGGAGTCTCTAGTTGTGCAGTCTCTAGTTGTTGAGTTGCTAGTTGTGAAGTTTATAGTTGTGGGGTTTCTAGCTGTGGAGTTTCTAGTTGCGGAGTTTCTAGTTGCACAGTTTCCACTTGCGGAGTTTCTAGTTGTTGAGTTTCTAGTTGTGAGGTTCGTAGTTGTGGAGTTTTTAGTGGTGGAGTTTCTAGTTGTGGAGTCTCTAGTTGTGGAGTTTCTAGTTATGGGGTTTCTAGTTGCGAACTCTCAAGTTGTGGAGTTTCTAGTCGTGGAGTTTCTAGCTGTAAAGTTTCTAGTTGTTGAGTTTCTAGTTGACGAGTTTCTATTTGCGAAGTCTCAAGTTGTGGAGTTTCTAGTTGCGGAGTTTGTAGTTGCGGAGTTTCTAGTTGCAGAGTTTCTAGTTGTGGAGATTCTAGTTGCCAAGTTTCTTGTTGCGAAGTCTCAAGTTGTGGAGTTTCTAGCTGTGGAGTTTCTAGTTGCGGAGTTTCTAGTTGTGGAGTTTCTAGTTGTGGAGTTTCTAGTTGTGGAATTTGTAGTTGTGGAGAATCTGGTTGTGGAGTTTCTAGTTGGGGAGTTTCTAGTTGCGGAGTTTCTAGTTGTGGAGTTTCTAGTTGTGGAGTTTTAGTTGTGGAGTTTCAAGTTGAGGAATTTATAGGTGTGGAGTTTCTATTTGTTGAGTTTCTAGTTGTCGGGTTTCAAGTTGCGGAGTTTCTAGTTATGGAGTTTCTAGTTGTGGAGCTTTTAGTTGAGGAGCCTCTAGTTGTTGAGTCTCTAGCTGTGGAAATTCTAGTTGTGGAGTTTCTGGTTGCAGAGTTTGTTGTTGCGGAGTTTCCAGATGTGGTGTTTCTAGTTGTGTAGTTTCTAGTTGTGGAATTTGTAGTTGTGGAGTATCTAGTTGTGGTGTTTGAAGTTGTGGAGTTTCTAGCTGTGGAGTTTCTAGTTGCGGAGTTTCTAGTTGCAGAGTTTGTAGTTGCGGAGTTACTAGTTGTGGGGTTTCTAGTTGCGAACTCTCAAGTTGAGGAGTTTCTAGTTGTGGAGTTTCTAGCTGTGGAGTTTGTAGTTGTTGAGTTTCTAGTTGACGATTTTCTTTTTGCGAAGTCTCAAGTTGGGGAGTTTCTAGCTGTGGAGTTTCTAGTTGCGGAGTTTGTAGTTGCGGAGTTTCTAGTTGTGGAATTTCTAGTTGTGGAATTTGTAGTTGCGGAGATTCTACTTGTGGAGTTTCTAGTTGGGGAGTTTCTAGTTGCGGAGTTTCTAGTTGTGGACTTTCTAGTTGTGGAGTTTTAGTTGTGGAGTTTCAAGTTGAGAAATTTATAGGTGTGGAGTTTCTAGTTGTTGAGTTTCAAGTTGTCGGGTTTCTAGTTGCGAAGTTTCTAGTTGTGGAGTGTCTAGTTGTGGAGCTTTTAGTTGAGGAGTCTCTAGTTGTTGAGTCTCTAGCTGTGGAAATTCTAGTTGTGGAGTTTCTAATTGCAGAGTTTGTTGTTGCGGAGTTTCTAGAAGTGGTTTTTCTAGTTGTACAGTTTCTGGCTGTGGAGTTTCCAGTGTCGGAGTTTCTAGTTGTGGAGTTTCTAGTTGTGAGGTTTGTAGTTGTGGAATTTCTAGTGGTGGAGTTTCTAGTTGTGGAGTCTCTAGTTGTGGAGTTTCTAGTTGTGGAGTTTCTAATGGTGAGCTCTCAAGTTGTGGAGTTTCTAGTTGTGGAGTTTCTAGCTGTGGAGTTTCTAGTTGTTGAGTTTCTAGTTGACGAGTTTCTATTTGCGAAGTCTCAAGTTGTGGAGTTTCTAGCTGTGGAGTTTGTAGTTGCGGAGTTTGTAGTTGCGGAGTTTCTAGTTGCAGAGTTTCTAGTTGTGGAGATTCTAGTTGCCGAGTTTCTTGTTGCGAAGTCTCAAGTTGTGGAGTTTCTAGCTGTGGAGTTTCTAGTTGCGGAGTTTCTAGTTGTGGAGTTTCTAGTTGTGGAGTTTCTAGTTGCGGAATTTGTAGTTGTGGAGTATCTAGTTGTGGAGTTTCAAGTTGTGGAGTTTCTAGCTGTGGAGTTGCTAGTTGCGGAGTTTCTAGTGGCAGAGTTTCTAGTTGCGGAGTTTTCTAGTTGTGGAGATTCTAGTGGCGGAGTTTCAAGTTGTGGAGTTTCTAGTTGCGGAGTTACTAGCTGTGGAGTTTCTAGTTGCGGAGTCTCTAGTTGTGCAGTCTCTAGTTGTTGAGTTGCTAGTTGTGAAGTTTATAGTTGTGGGGTTTCTAGCTGTGGAGTTTCTAGTTGCGGAGTTTCTAGTTGCACAGTTTCTAGTTGTTGAGTTTCTAGTTGTGAGGTTCGTAGTTGTGGAGTTTCTAGTGTTGGAGTTTCTAGTTGTGGAGTCTCTAGTTGTGGAGTTTCAAGTTGTGGGGTTTCTAGTTGCGAACTCTCAAGTTGTGGAGTTTCTAGTTGTGGAGTTTCTAGCTGTGGAGTTTGTAGTTGTTGAGTTTCTAGTTGACGAGTTTCTATTTGCGCAGTCTCAAGTTGTGGAGTTTCTAGCTGTGGAGTTTCTAGTTGCGGCGTTTGTAGTTGCGGAGTATCTAGTTGCAGAGTTTCTAGTTGCGGAGTTTTCTAGTTGTGGAGATTCTAGTGGCGGAGTTTCAAGTTGTGGAGTTTCTAGTTGCGGAGTTACTAGCTGTGGAGTTTCTCGTTGCGGAGTCTCTAGTTGTGCAGTCTCTAGTTGTTGAGTTGCTAGTTGTGAAGTTTATAGTTGTGGGGTTTCTAGCTGTGGAGTTTCTAGTTGCGGAGTTTCTAGTTGCACAGTTTCTAGTTGTTGAGTTTCTAGTTGTGAGGTTCGTAGTTGTGGAGTTTCTAGTGTTGGAGTTTCTAGTTGTGGAGTCTCTAGTTGTGGAGTTTCTAGTTGTGGGGTTTCTAGTTGCGAACTCTCAAGTTGTGGAGTTTCTAGTTGTGGAGTTTCTAGCTGTGGAGTTTGTAGTTGTTGAGTTTCTAGTTGACGAGTTTCTATTTGCGCAGTCTCAAGTTGTGGAGTTTCTAGCTGTGGAGTTTCTAGTTGCGGCGTTTGTAGTTGCGGAGTATCTAGTTGCAGAGTTTCTAGTTGCGGAGTTTTCTAGTTGTGGAGATTCTAGTGGCGGAGTTTCAAGTTGTGGAGTTTCTAGTTGCGGAGTTTCTAGCTGTGGAGTTTCTCGTTGCGGAGTCTCTAGTTGTGCAGTCTCTAGTTGTTGAGTTGCTAGTTGTGAAGTTTATAGTTGTGGGGTTTCTAGCTGTGGAGTTTCTAGTTGCGGAGTTTCTAGTTGCACAGTTTCCACTTGCGGAGTTTCTAGTTGTTGAGTTTCTAGTTGTGAGGTTCGTAGTTGTGGAGTTTTTAGTGGTGGAGTTTCTAGTTGTGGAGTCTCTAGTTGTGGAGTTTCTAGTTATGGGGTTTCTAGTTGCGAACTCTCAAGTTGTGGAGTTTCTAGTCGTGGAGTTTCTAGCTGTAAAGTTTCTAGTTGTTGAGTTTCTAGTTGACGAGTTTCTATTTGCGAAGTCTCAAGTTGTGGAGTTTCTAGTTGCGGAGTTTGTAGTTGCGGAGTTTCTAGTTGCAGAGTTTCTAGTTGTGGAGATTCTAGTTGCCAAGTTTCTTGTTGCGAAGTCTCAAGTTGTGGAGTTTCTAGCTGTGGAGTTTCTAGTTGCGGAGTTTCTAGTTGTGGAGTTTCTAGTTGTGGAGTTTCTAGTTGTGGAATTTGTAGTTGTGGAGAATCTGGTTGTGGAGTTTCTAGTTGGGGAGTTTCTAGTTGCGGAGTTTCTAGTTGTGGAGTTTCTAGTTGTGGAGTTTTAGTTGTGGAGTTTCAAGTTGAGGAATTTATAGGTGTGGAGTTTCTATTTGTTGAGTTTCTAGTTGTCGGGTTTCAAGTTGCGGAGTTTCTAGTTATGGAGTTTCTAGTTGTGGAGCTTTTAGTTGAGGAGCCTCTAGTTGTTGAGTCTCTAGCTGTGGAAATTCTAGTTGTGGAGTTTCTGGTTGCAGAGTTTGTTGTTGCGGAGTTTCCAGATGTGGTGTTTCTAGTTGTGTAGTTTCTAGTTGTGGAATTTGTAGTTGTGGAGTATCTAGTTGTGGTGTTTGAAGTTGTGGAGTTTCTAGCTGTGGAGTTTCTAGTTGCGGAGTTTCTAGTTGCAGAGTTTGTAGTTGCGGAGTTACTAGTTGTGGGGTTTCTAGTTGCGAACTCTCAAGTTGAGGAGTTTCTAGTTGTGGAGTTTCTAGCTGTGGAGTTTGTAGTTGTTGAGTTTCTAGTTGACGATTTTCTTTTTGCGAAGTCTCAAGTTGGGGAGTTTCTAGCTGTGGAGTTTCTAGTTGCGGAGTTTGTAGTTGCGGAGTTTCTAGTTGTGGAATTTCTAGTTGTGGAATTTGTAGTTGCGGAGATTCTACTTGTGGAGTTTCTAGTTGGGGAGTTTCTAGTTGCGGAGTTTCTAGTTGTGGACTTTCTAGTTGTGGAGTTTTAGTTGTGGAGTTTCAAGTTGAGAAATTTATAGGTGTGGAGTTTCTAGTTGTTGAGTTTCAAGTTGTCGGGTTTCTAGTTGCGAAGTTTCTAGTTGTGGAGTGTCTAGTTGTGGAGCTTTTAGTTGAGGAGTCTCTAGTTGTTGAGTCTCTAGCTGTGGAAATTCTAGTTGTGGAGTTTCTAATTGCAGAGTTTGTTGTTGCGGAGTTTCTAGAAGTGGTTTTTCTAGTTGTACAGTTTCTGGCTGTGGAGTTTCCAGTGTCGGAGTTTCTAGTTGTGGAGTTTCTAGTTGTGAGGTTTGTAGTTGTGGAATTTCTAGTGGTGGAGTTTCTAGTTGTGGAGTCTCTAGTTGTGGAGTTTCTAGTTGTGGAGTTTCTAATGGTGAGCTCTCAAGTTGTGGAGTTTCTAGTTGTGGAGTTTCTAGCTGTGGAGTTTCTAGTTGTTGAGTTTCTAGTTGACGAGTTTCTATTTGCGAAGTCTCAAGTTGTGGAGTTTCTAGCTGTGGAGTTTGTAGTTGCGGAGTTTGTAGTTGCGGAGTTTCTAGTTGCAGAGTTTCTAGTTGTGGAGATTCTAGTTGCCGAGTTTCTTGTTGCGAAGTCTCAAGTTGTGGAGTTTCTAGCTGTGGAGTTTCTAGTTGCGGAGTTTCTAGTTGTGGAGTTTCTAGTTGTGGAGTTTCTAGTTGCGGAATTTGTAGTTGTGGAGTATCTAGTTGTGGAGTTTCAAGTTGTGGAGTTTCTAGCTGTGGAGTTGCTAGTTGCGGAGTTTCTAGTGGCAGAGTTTCTAGTTGCGGAGTTTTCTAGTTGTGGAGATTCTAGTGGCGGAGTTTCAAGTTGTGGAGTTTCTAGTTGCGGAGTTACTAGCTGTGGAGTTTCTAGTTGCGGAGTCTCTAGTTGTGCAGTCTCTAGTTGTTGAGTTGCTAGTTGTGAAGTTTATAGTTGTGGGGTTTCTAGCTGTGGAGTTTCTAGTTGCGGAGTTTCTAGTTGCACAGTTTCTAGTTGTTGAGTTTCTAGTTGTGAGGTTCGTAGTTGTGGAGTTTCTAGTGTTGGAGTTTCTAGTTGTGGAGTCTCTAGTTGTGGAGTTTCAAGTTGTGGGGTTTCTAGTTGCGAACTCTCAAGTTGTGGAGTTTCTAGTTGTGGAGTTTCTAGCTGTGGAGTTTGTAGTTGTTGAGTTTCTAGTTGACGAGTTTCTATTTGCGCAGTCTCAAGTTGTGGAGTTTCTAGCTGTGGAGTTTCTAGTTGCGGCGTTTGTAGTTGCGGAGTATCTAGTTGCAGAGTTTCTAGTTGCGGAGTTTTCTAGTTGTGGAGATTCTAGTGGCGGAGTTTCAAGTTGTGGAGTTTCTAGTTGCGGAGTTACTAGCTGTGGAGTTTCTCGTTGCGGAGTCTCTAGTTGTGCAGTCTCTAGTTGTTGAGTTGCTAGTTGTGAAGTTTATAGTTGTGGGGTTTCTAGCTGTGGAGTTTCTAGTTGCGGAGTTTCTAGTTGCACAGTTTCCACTTGCGGAGTTTCTAGTTGTTGAGTTTCTAGTTGTGAGGTTCGTAGTTGTGGAGTTTTTAGTGGTGGAGTTTCTAGTTGTGGAGTCTCTAGTTGTGGAGTTTCTAGTTATGGGGTTTCTAGTTGCGAACTCTCAAGTTGTGGAGTTTCTAGTTGTGGAGTTTCTAGCTGTGGAGTTTCTAGTTGTTGAGTTTCTAGTTGACGAGTTTCTATTTGTGAAGTCTCAAGTTGTGGAGTTTCTAGTTGCGGAGTTTGTAGTTGCGGAGTTTCTAGTTGCAGAGTTTCTAGTTGTGGAGATTCTAGTTGCCAAGTTTCTTGTTGCGAAGTCTCAAGTTGTGGAGTTTCTAGCTGTGGAGTTTCTAGTTGCGGAGTTTCTAGTTGTGGAGTTTCTAGTTGTGGAGTTTCTAGTTGTGGAATTTGTAGTTGTGGAGAATCTGGTTGTGGAGTTTCTAGTTGGGGAGTTTCTAGTTGCGGAGTTTCTAGTTGTGGAGTTTCTAGTTGTGGAGTTTTAGTTGTGGAGTTTCAAGTTGAGGAATTTATAGGTGTGGAGTTTCTATTTGTTGAGTTTCTAGTTGTCGGGTTTCAAGTTGCGGAGTTTCTAGTTATGGAGTTTCTAGTTGTGGAGCTTTTAGTTGAGGAGCCTCTAGTTGTTGAGTCTCTAGCTGTGGAAATTCTAGTTGTGGAGTTTGTTGTTGCGGAGTTTCTAGATGTGGTGTTTCTAGTTGTGTAGTTTCTAGTTGTGGAATTTGTAGTTGTGGAGTATCTAGTTGTGGTGTTTGAAGTTGTGGAGTTTCTAGCTGTGGAGTTTCTAGTTGCGGAGTTTCTAGTTGCAGAGTTTGTAGTTGCGGAGTTACTAGTTGTGGGGTTTCTAGTTGCGAACTCTCAAGTTGTGGAGTTTCTAGTTGTGGAGTTTCTAGCTGTGGAGTTTGTAGTTGTTGAGTTTCTAGTTGACGAGTTTCTTTTTGCGAAGTCTCAAGTTGGGGAGTTTCTAGCTGTGGAGTTTCTAGTTGCGGAGTTTGTAGTTGCGGAGTTTCTAGTTGCAGAGTTTCTAGTTGCGGAGTTTTCTAGTTGTGGAGATTCTAGTGGCGTTGTTTCAAGTTGTGGAGTTTCTAGTTGCGGAGTTACTAGCTGTGGAGTTTCTAGTTGCGGAGTCTCTAGTTGTGCAGTCTCTAGTTGTTGAGTTGCTAGTGGTGAAGTTTATAGTTGGGTTTCTAGCTGTGGAGTTTCTAGTTGCGGAGTTTCTAGTTGCACAGTTTCCACTTGCGGAGTTTCTAGTTGTTGAGTTTCTAGTTGTGAGGTTCGTAGTTGTGGAGTTTTTAGTGGTGGAGTTTCTAGTTGTGGAGTCTCTAGTTGTGGAGTTTCTAGTTATGGGGTTTCTAGTTGCGAACTCTCAAGTTGTGGAGTTTCTAGTTGTGGAGTTTCTAGCTGTGGAGTTTCTAGTTGTTGAGTTTCTAGTTGACGAGTTTCTATTTGCGAAGTCTCAAGTTGTGGAGTTTCTAGTTGCGGAGTTTGTAGTTGCGGAGTTTCTAGTTGCAGAGTTTCTAGTTGTGGAGATTCTAGTTGCCAAGTTTCTTGTTGCGAAGTCTCAAGTTGTGGAGTTTCTAGCTGTGGAGTTTCTAGTTGCGGAGTTTCTAGTTGTGGAGTTTCTAGTTGTGGAGTTTCTAGTTGTGGAATTTGTAGTTGTGGAGAATCTGGTTATGGAGTTTCTAGTTGGGGAGTTTCTAGTTGCGGAGTTTCTAGTTGTGGAGTTTCTAGTTGTGGAGTTTTAGTTGTGGAGTTTCAAGTTGAGGAATTTATAGGTGTGGAGTTTCTATTTGTTGAGTTTCTAGTTGTCGGGTTTCAAGTTGCGGAGTTTCTAGTTATGGAGTTTCTAGTTGTGGAGCTTTTAGTTGAGGAGCCTCTAGTTGTTGAGTCTCTAGCTGTGGAAATTCTAGTTGTGGAGTTTCTGGTTGCAGAGTTTGTTGTTGCGGAGTTTCTAGATGTGGTGTTTCTAGTTGTGGAGTTTCTAGTTGTGGAATTTGTAGTTGTGGAGTATCTAGTTGTGGTGTTTGAAGTGGTGGAGTTTCTAGCTGTGGAGTTTCTAGTTGCGGAGTTTCTAGTTGCAGAGTTTGTAGTTGCGGAGTTACTAGTTGTGGGGTTTCTAGTTGCGAACTCTCAAGTTGTGGAGTTTCTAGTTGTGGAGTTTCTAGCTGTGGAGTTTGTAGTTGTTGAGTTTCTAGTTGACGAGTTTCTTTTTGCGAAGTCTCAAGTTGGGGAGTTTCTAGCTGTGGAGTTTCTAGTTGCGGAGTTTGTAGTTGCGGAGTTTCTAGTTGCAGAGTTTCTAGTTGCGGAGTTTTCTAGTTGTGGAGATTCTAGTGGCGTTGTTTCAAGTTGTGGAGTTTCTAGTTGCGGAGTTACTAGCTGTGGAGTTTCTAGTTGCGGAGTCTCTAGTTGTGCAGTCTCTAGTTGTTGAGTTTCTAGTGGTGAAGTTTATAGTTGTTGGTTTTCTAGCTGTGGAGTTTCTAGTTGCGCAGTTTCTAGTTGCACAGTTTCCAGTTGCGGAGTTTCTAGTTGTTGAGTTTCTAGTTGTGAGGTTCGTAGTTGTGGAGTTTCTAGTGGTTGAGTTTCTAGTTGTGGAGTCTCTAGTTGTAGAGTTTCTAGCTGTGGGGTTTCTATTTGCGAACTCTCAAGTTGTGGAGTTGCTAGTTGTGGAGTTTCTAGCTGTGGAGTTTCTAGTTGTTGAGTTTCTAGTTGACGAGTTTCTATTTGCGAAGTCTCAAGTTGTGGAGTTTCTAGCTGTGGAGTTTCTAGTTGCGGAGTTTGTAGTTGCGGAGTTTCTAGTTGCAGAGTTTCTAGTTGTGGAGATTCTAGTTGCCAAGTTTCTTGTTGCGAAGTCTCAAGTTGTGGAGTTTCTAGCTGTGGAGTTTCTAGTTGCGGAGTTTCTAGTTGTGGAATTTCTAGTTGTGGAATTTGTAGTTGCGGAGAATCTACTTGTGGAGTTTCTAGTTGGGGAGTTTCTAGTTGCGGAGTTTCTAGTTGTGGACTTTCTAGTTGTGGAGTTTTAGTTGTGGAGTTTCAAGTTGAGAAATTTATAGGTGTGGAGTTTCTAGTTGTTGAGTTTCAAGTTGCGGAGTTTCTAGTTATGGAGTTTCTAGTTGTGGAGCTTTTAGTTGAGGAGCCTCTAGTTGTTGAGTCTCTAGCTGAGGAAATTGTAGTTGTGAACTTTCTGGTTGCAGAGTTTGTTGTTGCGGAGTTTGTAGATGTGGTGTTTCTTGTTGTGGAGTTTCTGGTTGTGGAATTTGTAGTTGTGGAGTATCTAGTTGTGGTGTTTCAAGTTGTGGAGTCTGTAGTTGTGGAGTATCTATTTGTTGGGTTTCAAGTTGTGGAGTTTCTAGTTGTGGAGTTTCTAGCTGTGGAGTTTCTAGTGGTTGAGTTTCCAGTTGACGAGTTTCTATTTGCGAAGTCTCAAGTTGTGGAGTTTCTAGCTATAAAGTTTCTAGTTGCAGAGTTTCTTGTTGCGGAGTTTCCAGTTGTGGAGTTTCCAGTTGTGGAGTTTCTAGTTGTGGAGTTTTAGTTGTGGATTTTCTAGTTGCAGAGTTTCGAGTGGCAGAGTTTTAAGTTGTGGAGTTTCTAGTTGCGGAGTTTCTAGCTGCGGAGTTTCTAGTTGCGGAGTCTCTAGTTGTACAGTCTCTAGTTGTTGAGTTTCTAGTTGTGAAGTTTATAGTTGAGGGTTTTCTAGTTGTGGAGTTTCTAGTTGCGGAGTTTCTATTTGCAGAGTTTCTAGCTGCAGAGTTTCTAGTTGTGGAGTTTCTAGTTGGGGAGTTTCTAGTTGCGGAGTTTCTAGTTGAGGAGTTTCTAGTTGTGGAGTTTCTAGTTGTGCAGTTTTAGTTGTGGAGTTTCAAGTTGAGGAATTTATAGGTGTGGAGTTTGTAGTTATTGAGTTTCTAGTTGTCGGGTTTCTAGTTGCGAAGTTTCTAGTTGTGGAGTGTCTAGTTGTGGAGCTTTTAGTTGAGGAGTCTCTAGTTGTTGAGTCTCTAGCTGTGGAAATTCTAGTTGTGGAGTTTCTAATTGCAGAGTTTGTTGTTGCGGAGTTTCTAGAAGTGGTTTTTCTAGTTGTACAGTTTCTGGCTGTGGAGTTTCCAGTGTCGGAGTTTCTAGTTGTGGAGTTTCTAGTTGTGAGGTTTGTAGTTGTGGAATTTCTAGTGGTGGAGTTTCTAGTTGTGCAGTCTCTAGTTGTGGAGTTTCTAGTTGTGGAGTTTCTAATGGTGAGCTCTCAAGTTGTGGAGTTTCTAGTTGTGGAGTTTCTAGCTGTGGAGTTTCTAGTTGTTGAGTTTCTAGTTGACGAGTTTCTATTTGCGAAGTCTCAAGTTGTGGAGTTTCTAGCTGTGGAGTTTGTAGTTGCGGAGTTTGTAGTTGCGGAGTTTCTAGTTGCAGAGTTTCTAGTTGTGGAGATTCTAGTTGCCGAGTTTCTTGTTGCGAAGTCTCAAGTTGTGGAGTTTCTAGCTGTGGAGTTTCTAGTTGCGGATTTTCTAGTTGTGGAGTTTCTAGTTGTGGAGTTTCTAGTTGCGGAATTTGTAGTTGTGGAGTATCTAGTTGTGGAGTTTCAAGTTGTGGAGTTTCTAGCTGTGGAGTTGCTAGTTGCGGAGTTTCTAGTGGCAGAGTTTCTAGTTGCGGAGTTTTCTAGTTGTGGAGATTCTAGTGGCGGAGTTTCAAGTTGTGGAGTTTCTAGTTGCGGAGTTACTAGCTGTGGAGTTTCTAGTTGCGGAGTCTCTAGTTGTGCAGTCTCTAGTTGTTGAGTTGCTAGTTGTGAAGTTTATAGTTGTGGGGTTTCTAGCTGTGGAGTTTCTAGTTGCGGAGTTTCTAGTTGCACAGTTTCTAGTTGTTGAGTTTCTAGTTGTGAGGTTCGTAGTTGTGGAGTTTCTAGTGTTGGAGTTTCTAGTTGTGGAGTCTCTAGTTGTGGAGTTTCTAGTTGTGGGGTTTCTAGTTGCGAACTCTCAAGTTGTGGAGTTTCTAGTTGTGGAGTTTCTAGCTGTGGAGTTTGTAGTTGTTGAGTTTCTAGTTGACGAGTTTCTATTTGCGCAGTCTCAAGTTGTGGAGTTTCTAGCTGTGGAGTTTCTAGTTGCGGCGTTTGTAGTTGCGGAGTATCTAGTTGCAGAGTTTCTAGTTGCGGAGTTTTCTAGTTGTGGAGATTCTAGTGGCGGAGTTTCAAGTTGTGGAGTTTCTAGTTGCGGAGTTACTAGCTGTGGAGTTTCTAGTTGCGGAGTCTCTAGTTCTGCAGTCTCTAGTTGTTGAGTTGCTAGTTGTGAAGTTTATAGTTGTGGGGTTTCTAGCTGTGGAGTTTCTAGTTGCGGAGTTTCTAGTTGCACAGTTTCCACTTGCGGAGTTTCTAGTTGTTGAGTTTCTAGTTGTGAGGTTCGTAGTTGTGGAGTTTTTAGTGGTGGAGTTTCTAGTTGTGGAGTCTCTAGTTGTGGAGTTTCTAGTTATGGGGTTTCTAGTTGCGAACTCTCAAGTTGTGGAGTTTCTAGTTGTGGAGTTTCTAGCTGTGGAGTTTCTAGTTGTTGAGTTTCTAGTTGACGAGTTTCTATTTGCGAAGTCTCAAGTTGTGGAGTTTCTAGTTGCGGAGTTTGTAGTTGCGGAGTTTCTAGTTGCAGAGTTTCTAGTTGTGGAGATTCTAGTTGCCAAGTTTCTTGTTGCGAAGTCTCAAGTTGTGGAGTTTCTAGCTGTGGAGTTTCTAGTTGCGGAGTTTCTAGTTGTGGAGTTTCTAGTTGTGGAGTTTCTAGTTGTGGAATTTGTAGTTGTGGAGAATCTGGTTGTGGAGTTTCTAGTTGGGGAGTTTCTAGTTGCGGAGTTTCTAGTTGTGGAGTTTCTAGTTGTGGAGTTTTAGTTGTGGAGTTTCAAGTTGAGGAATTTATAGGTGTGGAGTTTCTATTTGTTGAGTTTCTAGTTGTCGGGTTTCAAGTTGCGGAGTTTCTAGTTATGGAGTTTCTAGTTGTGGAGCTTTTAGTTGAGGAGCCTCTAGTTGTTGAGTCTCTAGCTGTGGAAATTCTAGTTGTGGAGTTTCTGGTTGCAGAGTTTGTTGTTGCGGAGTTTCTAGATGTGGTGTTTCTAGTTGTGGAGTTTCTAGTTGTGGAATTTGTAGTTGTGGAGTATCTAGTTGTGGTGTTTGAAGTTGTGGAGTTTCTAGCTGTGGAGTTTCTAGTTGCGGAGTTTCTAGTTGCAGAGTTTGTAGTTGCGGAGTTACTAGTTGTGGAGTTTCTAGTGGCGGAGTCTCTAGTTGTGCAGTCTCTAGTTGTTGAGTTGCTAGTTGTGAAGTTTATAGTTGTGGGGTTTCTAGCTGTGGAGTTTCTAGTTGCGGAGTTTCTAGTTGCAGAGTTTCTAGTTGCGGAGTTTCTAGTTGCAGAGATTCTAGTTGTGAAGTTTCTAGTGGGGAGTTTCTAGTTGAGGAGTTTCTAGTTGTGGAGTTTCTAGTTGCGGAATGTGTAGTTGTGGAGTATCTAGTTGTGGTGTTTCACGCTGTGGAGTATCTATTTGTCGGGTTTCAAGTTGTGGAGTTTCTAGTTGTGGAGTTTCTAGCTGTGGAGTTTCTAGTGGTTGAGTTTCCAGTTGACGAGTTTCTATTTGCGAAGTCTCAAGTTGTGGAGTTTCTAGCTGTAAAGTTTCTAGTTGCAGAGTTTCTAGTTGCGGAGTTTCCAGTTGTGGAGTTTCTAGTTGTGGAATTTCAATCTGTGTAGTTTCTAGTTGTGGAGTCTCAATTTTGGAGTTCCTAGTTGTGGAGTCTCTAGTTGTGGAGTTTCTAGTTGTGGAGATTCTATTTGTGGAGTTTCTAGTTGTGAAGTCTCTAGTTGTAGAGTTTCTAGTTGGAGTTTTTAGTTTTCGAGTTCCTTGTTGTAGATTTTCTATTTGCAGAGTTCCAAGTTGTGGAGTTTCTAGTTGTGCAGTTTGTAGTTGTGGAAATTTTAGCTGTGGAGTTTCTTCTTATAGAATCTCTAGTCGTGGAGTTTCTAGTTGTGTAGTTTCTATCTGAGGAGTTTCTAAATGCAAAGTCTCTAGTTATGCAGTCTCTAGTTGTGGAGCTTCTAGTTGCGGAGTTTCTAGTTGTGGAGTTTCTTGTTGGGGAGTTTCTAGTTGTGAAGTTTCTAGTTGTGGATTTTCTAGTTGCGGAGTTTCTAGTTGCGGAGTTTCCAGTTGGCGGGTTTCTACTTGAGTTTATAGTTGTGGATTTTCTAGTTGCAGAGTTTCGAGTTGTGGAGTTTCTAGTTGCGGAGTTTCTTGCTGCGGAGTTTTAATAGCGGAGTCTCTAGTTGTGCAGTCTCTAGTTGTTGAGTTTCTAGTTGTGAAGTTTATAGTTGAGGGGTTTCTAGCTGTGGAGTTTCTAGTTGCGGAGTTTCCATTTGCAGAGTTTCTAGTTGCGGAGTTTCGAGCTGCAGAGTTTCTAGTTGTGGAGTTTCTAGTTGGGGAGTTTCTAGTTGCGGAGTTTCTTGTTGTGGAGTTTCTAGTTGTGGAAATTCTAGTTGTGGAGTTTTAGTTGTGGAGTTTCAAGTTGAGGAATTTATAGGTGTGGAGTTTGTAGTTGTTGAGTTTCTAGTTGTCGGGTTTCTAGTGGCGGAGTTTCTAGTTGTGGAGGGTCTAGTTGTGGAGCTTTTAGTTGAGGAGTCTCTAGTTGTTGAGTCTCTAGCTATGGAAATTCTAGTTGTGGAGTGTCTGGTTGCAGAGTTTGTTGTTGCGGAGTTTCCTGATATGGTGTTTCTAGTTGCGGAGTTTCTAGTTGTGGAATTTGTAGTTATGGAGTATCTAGTTGTGGTGTTTCAAGTTGTGGAGTCTCTAGCTGTGGAGTTTCTAGTTGCGGAGTTTCTAGTTGCGGAGTTTTCTAGTTGTGGAGATTTTAGTGGCAGAGTTTCAAGTTGTGGAGTTTCTAGTTGCGGAGTTACTAGCTGTGGAGTTTCTAGTTGCGGAGTCTCTAGTTGTGCAGTCTCTAGTTGTTGAGTTGCTAGTTGTGAAGTTTATAGTTGTGGGGTTTCTAGCTGTGGAGTTTCTAGTTGCGGAGTTTCTAGTTGCTCAGATTCTAGTTGCGGAGTTTCTAGTTGCAGAGGTTCTAGTTGTGGAGTTTCTAGTTGGGGAGTTTCTAGTTGCGGAGTTTCTAGTTGTGGAGTTTCTGGTTGCGGAATTTGTAGTTGTGGAGTATCTAGGTTTGGTGTTTCAAGTTGTGGAGTTTCTAGTGGTTGAGTTTCCAGTTGACGAGTTTCTATTTGCGAAGTCTCAAGTTGTGGAGTTTCTAACTGTAAAGTTTGTAGTTGCAGAGTTTCTAGTTGCGGAGTTTCCAGTTGTGGAGTTTCTAGTTGTGGAATTTGTAGTTGTGGATTATCTAGTTGTGGAGTTTCTAGTTGCGGAGTATCTACTTGCAGAGTTTCTTGTTGCGTAGTTTTCTAGTTGGAGGGTTTCTAGTTGCGGAGTTACTAGCTGTGGAGTTTCTAGTGGCGGAGTCTCTAGTTGTGCAGTCTCTAGTTGTTGAGTTGCCAGTTGTGAAGTTTATAGTTGTGGGGTTTCTAGCTGTGGAGTTTCTTGTTGGGGAGTGTCCAGTTGTGGAGTTTCTGGGTGTGGAGTTTCCAGTTGCGGAGTTTCTAGTTGTGGATTTTCTAGTTGTGAGCTTCGTAGTTGTGGAGTTTCTAGTGGTGGAGTTTCTATGTGTGGAGTCTCTAGTTGTGGAGTTTCTAGTTGCGAACTCTCAAGTTGTGGAGTTTCTAGCTGGGGAGTTTCTAGTTGCGGAGTATGTAGTTGCAGAGTTTCTAGTTGCGGAGTTTTCTAGTTGTGGAGTTTCTAGTTGTGCAGTCTCTAGTTGTTGAGTTTCTAGTTGTGAAGTTTATAGTTGTGGGGTTTCTAGCTGTGGAGCTTCGAGTTCCGCAGTTTCTAGTTGCAGAGTTTCTAGTTGCGGAGTTTCTAGTTGCAGAGTTTCTAGTTGTGGAGTTTCTAGTTGGGGAGCTTCGAGTTGCAGAGTTTCTAGTTGTGGAGTTTCTACTTGGGGAGTTTTAGTTGTAGATTTTCAAGTTGTGGAATTTATAGGTGTGGAGTTTCTAGTTGTTGAGTGTCTAGTTGTGGAGTTTCTAGCTGTGGAGTTTCTAGTGGTTGAGTTTTCAGTTGACGAGTTTCTATTCGCGAAGTCTCAAGTTGTGGAGTTTCTAGCTGTAAAGTTTCTAGTTGCGGAGTTTCTAGTTGCGGAGTTTCCAGTTGTGGAGTTTCTAGTTGTGGAATTTGTAGTTGTGAAGTACAGAGTTGTGGTGCTTCAAGTTGTGGAGTTTCTAGCTTAGGAGTTTCTAGTTGAGGAGTTTCTAGTGGCAGAGTTTCTAGTTGCAGAGTTTTCTAGTTGTGGAGATTCTAGTGGCGGAGTTTCAAGTTGTGGAGTTTCTAGTTGCGGAGTTACTAGCTGTGGAGTTTCTAGATGCGGAGTCTCTAGTTGTGCAGTCTATAGTTGTTGAGTTGCTAGTTGTGAAGTTTATAGTTGTGGGATTTCTAGCAGTGGAGTTTCTAGTTGCGGAGTTTCTTGTTGCATAGTTTCTAGTTGCGGAGTTTCTAGTTGCAGAGATTCTAGTTGTGGAGTTTCTAGGGGGGAGTTTCTGCCTGTGGAGTTTCCAGTTTCGGAGTTTCTAGTTGTGGAGTTTCTAGTTGTGAGGATCGTAGTTGTGGAGTTTCTAGTGGTGGAGCTTCTAGTTGTGGAGTCTCTAGTTGTGAAGTTTCCAGTTGTGGAGTTTTTAGTTGCGAACTCTCAAGTTTTGGAGTTTCTAGTTGTGGAGGTTCTTGTTTGGGAGTTTCTAGTTGTGAAGTTTCTAGTTGTGGATTTTCTAGTTGCAGAGTTTCAAGTTGCGGAGTTTCCAATTGGGGAGTTTCTACTTGAGTTTATAGTTGTGGATTTTCTAGTTGCAGAGTTTCGAGTTGCGGAGTTTCTAGTTGCGGAGTTTATAGTTGTGAAGTTTATAGTTGAGGGGTTTTTAGCTGTGGAGTTTCTAGTTGCGGAGTTTCTATTTGCAGAGTTTCTAAATGCAAAGTCTCTAGTTGTGCAGTCTCTAGTTGTGGAGTTTCTAGTTGTTGAGTTTCTAGTTGTGGAGTTTTTTGTTGGGGAGTTTCTAGTTGTGAAGTTTCTAGTTGTGGATTTTCTAGTTGCGGAGTTTCTAGTTGCGGAGTTTCCAGTTGGGGAGTTTCTACTTGAGTTTATAGTTGTGGATTTTCTAGTTGCAGAGTTTCGAGTTGCGGAGTTTCAAGTTGAGGAATTTATAGGTGTGGAATTTCTAGTTGTTGAGTTTCTAGTTGTCGGGTTTCAATTTGCGGAGTTTCTAGTTGTGGAGTTTCTAGTTGTGGAATTTGTAGTTGTGGAGTATCTAGTTGTGGTGTTTCAAGTTGTAGAGTCTCTAGCTGTGGAGTTTCTAGTTGCGGAGTTTCTAGCTGCAGTGTTTCTAGTTGCGGAGTTTTCTAGTTGTGGAGCTTCTAGTGGCGGAGTTTCAAGTTGTGGAGTTTCTAGTTGCGGAGTTACTAGCTGTGGAGTTTCTAGTGGCGGAGTCTCTAGTTGTGCAGTCTCTAGTGGTTGAGGTGCTAGTTGTGAAGTTCATAGTTGGGGAGTTTCTAGTTGCGGAGTTTCTAGTTGTGGAGTTTCTAGTTGCGGAATTTGTAGTTGTGGAGTATCTAGTTGTGGTGTTTCAAGTTGTGGAGTCTGTAGTTGTGGAGTAACTATTTGTTGGGTTTCAAGTTGTGGAGTTTCTAGTTGTGGAGTTTATAGTTGTGGAATTCGTAATTGTGGAGTATCTAGTTTTGGTGTTTCAAGTAGTGAAGTTTCTAGCTGTGGAGTTTCTAATTGCGGAGTTTCTAGTTGCAGAGTTTCACGTTGCGGAGTTTTCTAGTTGTGGAGTTTCTAGTTGCGGAGTTTCTAGTTGCGGAGTTTCAAGTTGTGGAGTTTCTAGTTGGGGAGTTTCTAAATGTGAAGTTTGTAGTTGTGGAGTATCTAGTTGTGGAGTTTCTAGCTGTGGAGTTTCCAGTTATGGAATTTCTAGTTGTGGAGTTTCTAGGTGTGGAGTTTCAAGTTGTGGAATTGTTAGGTGTGGAGTTTCTACTTGTGGAGTTTCTAGTGGTCGGGTTTCTAGTTGCGGAGTTTCTTGTTGTGGAGTTTCTTGTTGTGGATTTTCTAGTGTTGGAGTTTTTAGTTGCGGCGTTTCTAGTTGTGGAGTTTCTGGTTGTGGAGTTTCAAGTTGTGGAGTTTCAATCTGTGTAGTTTCTAGTTGTGGAGTCTCAATTTGTGGAGTTCCTAGTTGTGGAGTCTCTAGTTGTGGAGTTTCTAGTTGTGAAGTTTCTAGTTGTGGAGCTTTTAGTTGAGGAGTGTCTAGTTGTTGAGTCTCTAGCTGTGGAAATTCTAGTTTTGGAGTTTCTGGTTGCAGAGTTTGTTGTTGCGGAGTTTCTAGATGTGGTGTTTCTAGTTGTGGAGTTTCTAGTTGCGGAGTTTCCAGTTGGGGAGTTTCTACTTGAGTTTATAGTTGTGGATTTTTTAGTTGCAGAGTTTCGAGTTGCAGAGTTTCAAGTTGTGGAGTTTCTAGTTCGGAGTTTCCAGCTGCGAAGTTTCTAGTTGCGGAGTCTCTAGTTGTACAGTCTCTTGTTGTTGAGTTTCTAGTTGTGAAGTTTATAGTTGGGGGGTTTCTAGCTGTGGAGTTTCTAGTTGCGGAGTTTCTAGTTGCGGAGTTTCTAGTTGCAGAGTTTCTAGTTGTGAAGTTTCTAGTTGGGGAGTTTCTAGTTGTGGAGTTTCTAGTTGTGGAGTTTCTGGTTAAGGAGTTTCTAGTTGCGGAGTTTCTAGTTGTGGAGTTTCTAGTTGCGGAATTTGTAGTTGTGGAGTATCTAGTTGTGGTGTTTCAAGTTGTGGAGTTTCTAGTGGTTGAGTTTCCAGTTGACGAGTTTCTATTTGCGAAGTCTCAAGTTGTGGAGTTTCTAACTGTAAAGTTTGTAGTTGCAGAGTTTCTAGTTGCGGAGTTTCCAGTTGTGGAGTTTCTAGTTGTGGAATTTGTAGTTGTGGATTATCTAGTTGTGGAGTTTCTAGTTGCGGAGTATCTAGTTGCAGAGTTTCTTGTTGCGTAGTTTTCTAGTTGGAGGGTTTCTAGTTGCGGAGTTACTAGCTGTGGAGTTTCTAGTGGCGGAGTCTCTAGTTGTGCAGTCTCTAGTTGTTGAGTTGCTAGTTGTGAAGTTTATAGTTGTGGGGTTTCCAGTTGTGGAGTTTCTGGGTGTGGAGTTTCCAGTTGCGGAGTTTCTAGTTGTGGATTTTCTAGTTGTGAGCTTCGTAGTTGTGGAGTTTCTAGTGGTGGAGTTTCTATGTGTGGAGTCTCTAGTTGTGGAGTTTCTAGTTGCGAACTCTCAAGTTGTGGAGTTTCTAGCTGTGGAGTTTCTAGTTGCGGAGTATGTAGTTGTAGAGTTTCTAGTTGCGGAGTTTTCTAGTTGTGGAGTTTCTAGTTGCGGAGTTTTCTAGTTGTGGAGTTTCTAGTTGTGCAGTCTCTAGTTGTTGAGTTTCTAGTTGTGAAGTTTATAGTTGTGGGGTTTCTAGCTGTGGAGCTTCGAGTTCCGCAGTTTCTAGTTGCAGAGTTTCTAGTTGCGGAGTTTCTAGTTGCAGAGTTTCTAGTTGTGGAGTTTCTACTTGGGGAGTTTTAGTTGTAGATTTTCAAGTTGTGGAATTTATAGGTGTGGAGTTTCTAGTTGTTGAGTGTCTAGTTGTGGAGTTTCTAGCTGTGGAGTTTCTAGTGGTTGAGTTTCCAGTTGACGAGTATCTATTTGCGAAGTCTCAAGTTGTGGAGTTTCTAGCTGTAAAGTTTCTAGTTGCAGAATTTCTAGTAGCGGAGTTTCCAGTTGTGGAGTTTCTAGTTGTGGAATTTCAATCTGTGTAGTTTCTAGTTGTGGAGTCTCAATTTTGGAGTTCCTAGTTGTGGAGTCTCTAGTTGTGGAGTTTCTAGTTGTGGAGATTCTATTTGTGGAGTTTCTAGTTGTGAAGTCTCTAGTTGTAGAGTTTCTAGTTGGAGTTTTTAGTTTTCGAGTTCCTTGTTGTAGATTTTCTATTTGCAGAGTTCCAAGTTGTGGAGTTTCTAGTTGTGCAGTCTGTAGTTGTGGAAATTTTAGCTGTGGAGTTTCTTCTTATAGAATCTCTAGTCGTGGAGTTTCTAGTTGTGTAGTTTCTATCTGAGGAGTTTCTAAATGCAAAGTCTCTAGTTATGCAGTCTCTAGTTGTGGAGCTTCTAGTTGCGGAGTTTCTAGTTGTGGAGTTTCTTGTTGGGGAGTTTCTAGTTGTGAAGTTTCTAGTTGTGGATTTTCTAGTTGCGGAGTTTCTAGTTGCGGAGTTTCCAGTTGGCGGGTTTCTACTTGAGTTTATAGTTGTGGATTTTCTAGTTGCAGAGTTTCGAGTTGTGGAGTTTCTAGTTGCGGAGTTTGTAGTTGCGGAGTTTCTAGTTGCAGAGTTTCTAGTTGTGGAGATTCTAGTTGCCAAGTTTCTTGTTGCGAAGTCTCAAGTTGTGGAGTTTCTAGCTGTGGAGTTTCTAGTTTCGGAGTTTCTAGTTGTGGAGTTTCTAGTTGTGGAGTTTCTAGTTGTGGAATTTGTAGTTGTGGAGAATCTGGTTATGGAGTTTCTAGTTGGGGAGTTTCTAGTTGCGGAGTTTCTAGTTGTGGAGTTTCTAGTGGTGGAGTTTTAGTTGTGGAGTTTCAAGTTGAGGAATTTATAGGTGTGGAGTTTGTAGTTGTTGAGTTTCTAGTTGTCGGGTTTCTAGTGGCGGAGTTTCTAGTTGTGGAGTGTCTAGTTGTGGAGCTTTTAGTTGAGGAGTCTCTAGTTGTTGAGTCTCTAGCTATGGAAATTCTAGTTGTGGAGTTTCTGGTTGCAGAGTTTGTTGTTGCGGAGTTTCCTGATGTGGTGTTTCTAGTTGTGGAGTTTCTAGTTGTGGAATTTGTAGTTATGGAGTATCTAGTTGTGGTGTTTCAAGTTGTGGAGTCTCTAGCTGTGGAGTTTCTATTTGCGGAGTTTCTAGTTACGGAGTTTTCTAGTTGTGGAGATTTTAGTGGCAGAGTTTCAAGTTGTGGAGTTTCTAGTTGCGGAGTTACTAGCTGTGGAGTTTCTAGTTGCGGAGTCTCTAGTTGTGCAGTCTCTAGTTGTTGAGTTGCTAGTTGTGAAGTTTATAGTTGTGGGGTTTCTTGCTGTGGAGTTTCTAGTTGCGGAGTTTCTAGTTGCTCAGATTCTAGTTGCGGCGTTTCTAGTTGCAGAGGTTCTAGTTGTGGAGTTTCTAGTTGGGGAGTTTCTAGTTGCGGAGTTTCTAGTTGTGGAGTTTCTGGTTGCGGAATTTGTAGTTGTGGAGTATCTAGGTTTGGTGTTTCAAGTTGTGGAGTTTCTAGTGGTTGAGTTTCCAGTTGACGAGTTTCTATTTGCGAAGTCTCAAGTTGTGGAGTTTCTAACTGTAAAGTTTGTAGTTGCAGAGTTTCTAGTTGCGGAGTTTCCAGTTGTGGAGTTTCTAGTTGTGGAATTTGTAGTTGTGGATTATCTAGTTGTGGAGTTTCTAGTTGCGGAGTATCTACTTGCAGAGTTTCTTGTTGCGTAGTTTTCTAGTTGGAGGGTTTCTAGTTGCGGAGTTACTAGCTGTGGAGTTTCTAGTGGCGGAGTCTCTAGTTGTGCAGTCTCTAGTTGTTGAGTTGCTAGTTGTGAAGTTTATAGTTGTGGGGTTTCTAGCTGTGGAGTTTCTTGTTGGGGAGTTTCCAGTTGTGGAGTTTCTGGGTGTGGAGTTTCCAGTTGCGGAGTTTCTAGTTGTGGATTTTCTAGTTGTGAGCTTCGTAGTTGTGGAGTTTCTAGTGGTGGAGTTTCTATGTGTGGAGTCTCTAGTTGTGGAGTTTCTAGTTGCGAACTCTCAAGTTGGGGAGTTTCTAGCTGTGGAGTTTCTAGTTGCGGAGTATGTAGTTGCAGAGTTTCTAGTTGCGGAGTTTTCTAGTTGTGGAGTTTCTAGTTGTGCAGTCTCTAGTTGTTGAGTTTCTAGTTGTGAAGTTTATAGTTGTGGGGTTTCAAGCTGTGGAGGTTCGAGTTCCGCAGTTTCTAGTTGCAGAGTTTCTAGTTGCGGAGTTTCTAGTTGCAGAGTTTCTAGTTGTGGAGTTTCTAGTTGGGGAGCTTCGAGTTGCAGAGTTTCTAGTTGTGGAGTTTCTACTTGGGGAGTTTTAGTTGTAGATTTTCAAGTTGTGGAATTTATAGGTGTGGAGTTTCTAGTTGTTGAGTGTCTAGTTGTGGAGTTTCTAGCTGTGGAGTTTCTAGTGGTTGAGTTTTCAGTTGACGAGTTTCTATTCGCGAAGTCTCAAGTTGTGGAGTTTCTAGCTGTAAAGTTTCTAGTTGCGGAGTTTCTAGTTGCGGAGTTTCCAGTTGTGGAGTTTCTAGTTGTGGAATTTGTAGTTGTGAAGTACAGAGTTGTGGTGCTTCAAGTTGTGGAGTTTCTAGCTTAGGAGTTTCTAGTTGAGGAGTTTCTAGTGGCAGAGTTTCTAGTTGCAGAGTTTTCTAGTTGTGGAGATTCTAGTGGCGGAGTTTCAAGTTGTGGAGTTTCTAGTTGCGGAGTTACTAGCTGTGGAGTTTCTAGATGCGGAGTCTCTAGTTGTGCAGTCTATAGTTGTTGAGTTGCTAGTTGTGAAGTTTATAGTTGTGGGATTTCTAGCAGTGGAGTTTCTAGTTGCGGAGTTTCTTGTTGCATAGTTTCTAGTTGCGGAGTTTCTAGTTGCAGAGATTCTAGTTGTGGAGTTTCTAGGGGGGAGTTTCTGGCTGTGGAGTTTCCAGTTTCGGAGTTTCTAGTTGTGGAGTTTCTAGTTGTGAGGATCGTAGTTGTGGAGTTTCTAGTGGTGGAGCTTCTAGTTGTGGAGTCTCTAGTTGTGGAGTTTCTAGTTGTGGAGTTTTTAGTTGCGAACTCTCAAGTTTTGGAGTTTCTAGTTGTGGAGGTTCTTATTTGGGAGTTTCTAGTTGTGAAGTTTCTAGTTGTGGATTTTCTAGTTGCAGAGTTTCAAGTTGCGGAGTTTCCAATTGGGGAGTTTCTACTTGAGTTTATAGTTGTGGATTTTCTAGTTGCAGAGTTTCGAGTAGCGGAGTTTCTAGTTGCGGAGTTTCTAGTTGTGAAGTTTATAGTTGAGGAGTTTCTAGCTGTGGAGTTTCTAGTTGCGGAGTTTCTATTTGCAGAGTTTCTAAATGCAAAGTCTCTAGTTGTGCAGTCTCTAGTTGTGGAGTTTCTAGTTGTTGAGTTTCTAGTTGTGGAGTTTTTTGTTGGGGAGTTTCTAGTTGTGAAGTTTCTAGTTGTGGATTTTCTAGTTGCGGAGTTTCTAGTTGCGGAGTTTCCAGTTGGGGAGTTTCTACTTGAGTTTATAGTTGTGGATTTTCTAGTTGCAGAGTTTCGAGTTGCGGAGTTTCAAGTTGAGGAATTTATAGGTGTGGAGTGTCTAGTTGTTGAGTTTCTAGTTGTCGGGTTTCAATTTGCGGAGTTTTTAGTTGTGGAGTTTCTAGTTGTGGAATTTGTAGTTGTGGAGTATCTAGTTGTGGTGTTTCAAGTTGTAGAGTCTCTAGCTGTGGAGTTTCTAGTTGCGGAGTTTCTAGCTGCAGTGTTTCTAGTTGCGGAGTTTTCTAGTTGTGGAGCTTCTAGTGGCGGAGTTTCAAGTTGTGGAGTTTCTAGTTGCGGAGTTACTAGCTGTGGAGTTTCTAGTGGCGGAGTCTCTAGTTGTGCAGTCTCTAGTGGTTGAGGTGCTAGTTGTGAAGTTCATAGTTGGGGAGTTTCTAGTTGCGGAGTTTCTAGTTGTGGAGTTTCTAGTTGCGGAATTTGTAGTTGTGGAGTATCTAGTTGTGGTGTTTCAAGTTGTGGAGTCTGTAGTTGTGGAGTAACTATTTGTTGGGTTTTAAGTTGTGGAGTTTCTAGTTGTGGAGTTTATAGTTGTGGAATTCGTAAATGTGGAGTATCTAGTTTTGGTGTTTCAAGTAGTGAAGTTTCTAGCTGTGGAGTTTCTAATTGCGGAGTTTCTAGTTGCAGAGTTTCACGTTGCGGAGTTTTCTAGTTGTGGAGTTTCTAGTTGCGGAGTTTCTAGTTGCGGAGTTTCAAGTTGTGGAGTTTCTAGTTGGGGAGTTTCTAAATGTGAAGTTTGTAGTTGTGGAGTATCTAGTTGTGGAGTTTCAAATTGTGGAGTGTCTAGTTGTGGATTTTGAAGTTGTAGAGTTCCTAGTTGCGGAGTGTCTAGTTGGGAGTTTTCTTGTTGCGGAGTTTTCTAGTTGCGGAGTTTGTAGTTGTGGAGTTGCTAGTTGTGGAGTTTCTAGTGGTTGATTTTCTAGCTGTGGAGTTTCTAGTTGCGGAGTTTCTAGTTGCAGAGTTTCTAGTTGTGGACTTTCTAGCTGTGGAGTTTCCAGTTATGGAATTTCTAGTTGTGGAGTTTCTAGCTGTGGAGTTTCAAGTTGTGGAATTGTTAGGTGTGGAGTTTCTACTTGTGGAGTTTCTAGTGGTCGGGTTTCTAGTTGCGGAGTTTCTTGTTGTGGAGTTTCTTGTTGTGGATTTTCTAGTGTTGGAGTTTTTAGTTGCGGCGTTTCTAGTTGTGGAGTTTCTGGTTGTGGAGTTTCAAGTTGTGGAGTTTCAATCTGTGTAGTTTCTAGTTGTGGAGTCTCAATTTGTGGAGTTCCTAGTTGTGGAGTCTCTAGTTGTGGAGTTTCTAGTTGTGAAGTTTCTAGTTGTGGAGCTTTTAGTTGAGGAGTCTCTAGTTGTTGAGTCTCTAGCTGTGGAAATTCTAGTTTTGGAGTTTCTGGTTGCAGAGTTTGTTGTTGCGGAGTTTCTAGATGTGGTGTTTCTAGTTGTGGAGTTTCTAGTTGCGGAGTTTCCAGTTGGGGAGTTTCTACTTGAGTTTATAGTTGTGGATTTTTTAGTTGCAGAGTTTCGAGTTGCAGAGTTTCAAGTTGTGGAGTTTCTAGTTCGGAGTTTCCAGCTGCGAAGTTTCTAGTTGCGGAGTCTCTAGTTGTACAGTCTCTTGTTGTTGAGTTTCTAGTTGTGAAGTTTATAGTTGGGGGTTTTCTAGCTGTGGAGTTTCTAGTTGCGGAGTTTCTAGTTGCGGAGTTTCTAGTTGCAGAGTTTCTAGTTGTGAAGTTTCTAGTTGGGGAGTTTCTAGTTGTGGAGTTTCTAGTTGTGGAGTTTCTAGTTGGGGAGTTTCTAGTTGCGGAGTTTCTAGTTGTGGAGTTTCTAGTTGCGGAATTTGTAGTTGTGGAGTATCTAGTTGTGGTGTTTCAAGTTGTGGAGTTTCTAGTGGTTGAGTTTCCAGTTGACGAGTTTCTATTTGCGAAGTCTCAAGTTGTGGAGTTTCTAACTGTAAAGTTTGTAGTTGCAGAGTTTCTAGTTGCGGAGTTTCCAGTTGTGGAGTTTCTAGTTGTGGAATTTGTAGTTGTGGATTATCTAGTTGTGGAGTTTCTAGTTGCGGAGTATCTAGTTGCAGAGTTTCTTGTTGCGTAGTTTTCTAGTTGCAGGGTTTCTAGTTGCGGAGTTACTAGCTGTGGAGTTTCTAGTGGCGGAGTCTCTAGTTGTGCAGTCTCTAGTTGTTGAGTTGCTAGTTGTGAAGTTTATAGTTGTGGGGTTTCTAGCTGTGGAGTTTCTTCTTGGGGAGTTTCCAGTTGTGGAGTTTCTGGGTGTGGAGTTTCCAGTTGCGGAGTTTCTAGTTGTGGATTTTCTAGTTGTGAGCTTCGTAGTTCTGGAGTTTCTAGTGGTGGAGTTTCTATGTGTGGAGTCTCTAGTTGTGGAGTTTCTAGTTGCGAACTCTCAAGTTGTGGAGTTTCTAGCTGTGGAGTTTCTAGTTGCGGAGTATGTAGTTGCAGAGTTTCTAGTTGCGGAGTTTTCTAGTTGTGGAGTTTCTAGTTGTGCAGTCTCTAGTTGTTGAGTTTCTAGTTGTGAAGTTTATAGTTGTGGGGTTTCTAGCTGTGGAGTTTCTAGTTGCGGAGTTTCCATTTGCAGAGTTTCTAGTTGCGGAGTTTCGAGCTGCAGAGTTTCTAGTTGTGGAGTTTCTAGTTGGGGAGTTTCTAGTTGCGGAGTTTCTTGTTGTGGAGTTTCTAGTTGTGGAAATTCTAGTTGTGGAGTTTTAGTTGTGGAGTTTCAAGTTGAGGAATTTATAGGTGTGGAGTTTGTAGTTGTTGAGTTTCTAGTTGTCGGGTTTCTAGTGGCGGAGTTTCTAGTTGTGGAGGGTCTAGTTGTGGAGCTTTTAGTTGAGGAGTCTCTAGTTGTTGAGTCTCTAGCTATGGAAATTCTAGTTGTGGAGTGTCTGGTTGCAGAGTTTGTTGTTGCGGAGTTTCCTGATATGGTGTTTCTAGTTGCGGAGTTTCTAGTTGTGGAATTTGTAGTTATGGAGTATCTAGTTGTGGTGTTTCAAGTTGTGGAGTCTCTAGCTGTGGAGTTTCTAGTTGCGGAGTTTCTAGTTGCGGAGTTTTCTAGTTGTGGAGATTTTAGTGGCAGAGTTTCAAGTTGTGGAGTTTCTAGTTGCGGAGTTACTAGCTGTGGAGTTTCTAGTTGCGGAGTCTCTAGTTGTGCAGTCTCTAGTTGTTGAGTTGCTAGTTGTGAAGTTTATAGTTGTGGGGTTTCTAGCTGTGGAGTTTCTAGTTGCGGAGTTTCTAGTTGCTCAGATTCTAGTTGCGGAGTTTCTAGTTGCAGAGGTTCTAGTTGTGGAGTTTCTAGTTGGGGAGTTTCTAGTTGCGGAGTTTCTAGTTGTGGAGTTTCTGGTTGCGGAATTTGTAGTTGTGGAGTATCTAGGTTTGGTGTTTCAAGTTGTGGAGTTTCTAGTGGTTGAGTTTCCAGTTGACGAGTTTCTATTTGCGAAGTCTCAAGTTGTGGAGTTTCTAACTGTAAAGTTTGTAGTTGCAGAGTTTCTAGTTGCGGAGTTTCCAGTTGTGGAGTTTCTAGTTGTGGAATTTGTAGTTGTGGATTATCTAGTTGTGGAGTTTCTAGTTGCGGAGTATCTACTTGCAGAGTTTCTTGTTGCGTAGTTTTCTAGTTGGAGGGTTTCTAGTTGCGGAGTTACTAGCTGTGGAGTTTCTAGTGGCGGAGTCTCTAGTTGTGCAGTCTCTAGTTGTTGAGTTGCCAGTTGTGAAGTTTATAGTTGTGGGGTTTCTAGCTGTGGAGTTTCTTGTTGGGGAGTGTCCAGTTGTGGAGTTTCTGGGTGTGGAGTTTCCAGTTGCGGAGTTTCTAGTTGTGGATTTTCTAGTTGTGAGCTTCGTAGTTGTGGAGTTTCTAGTGGTGGAGTTTCTATGTGTGGAGTCTCTAGTTGTGGAGTTTCTAGTTGCGAACTCTCAAGTTGTGGAGTTTCTAGCTGGGGAGTTTCTAGTTGCGGAGTATGTAGTTGCAGAGTTTCTAGTTGCGGAGTTTTCTAGTTGTGGAGTTTCTAGTTGTGCAGTCTCTAGTTGTTGAGTTTCTAGTTGTGAAGTTTATAGTTGTGGGGTTTCTAGCTGTGGAGCTTCGAGTTCCGCAGTTTCTAGTTGCAGAGTTTCTAGTTGCGGAGTTTCTAGTTGCAGAGTTTCTAGTTGTGGAGTTTCTAGTTGGGGAGCTTCGAGTTGCAGAGTTTCTAGTTGTGGAGTTTCTACTTGGGGAGTTTTAGTTGTAGATTTTCAAGTTGTGGAATTTATAGGTGTGGAGTTTCTAGTTGTTGAGTGTCTAGTTGTGGAGTTTCTAGCTGTGGAGTTTCTAGTGGTTGAGTTTTCAGTTGACGAGTTTCTATTCGCGAAGTCTCAAGTTGTGGAGTTTCTAGCTGTAAAGTTTCTAGTTGCGGAGTTTCTAGTTGCGGAGTTTCCAGTTGTGGAGTTTCTAGTTGTGGAATTTGTAGTTGTGAAGTACAGAGTTGTGGTGCTTCAAGTTGTGGAGTTTCTAGCTTAGGAGTTTCTAGTTGAGGAGTTTCTAGTGGCAGAGTTTCTAGTTGCAGAGTTTTCTAGTTGTGGAGATTCTAGTGGCGGAGTTTCAAGTTGTGGAGTTTCTAGTTGCGGAGTTACTAGCTGTGGAGTTTCTAGATGCGGAGTCTCTAGTTGTGCAGTCTATAGTTGTTGAGTTGCTAGTTGTGAAGTTTATAGTTGTGGGATTTCTAGCAGTGGAGTTTCTAGTTGCGGAGTTTCTTGTTGCATAGTTTCTAGTTGCGGAGTTTCTAGTTGCAGAGATTCTAGTTGTGGAGTTTCTAGGGGGGAGTTTCTGCCTGTGGAGTTTCCAGTTTCGGAGTTTCTAGTTGTGGAGTTTCTAGTTGTGAGGATCGTAGTTGTGGAGTTTCTAGTGGTGGAGCTTCTAGTTGTGGAGTCTCTAGTTGTGAAGTTTCCAGTTGTGGAGTTTTTAGTTGCGAACTCTCAAGTTTTGGAGTTTCTAGTTGTGGAGGTTCTTGTTTGGGAGTTTCTAGTTGTGAAGTTTCTAGTTGTGGATTTTCTAGTTGCAGAGTTTCAAGTTGCGGAGTTTCCAATTGGGGAGTTTCTACTTGAGTTTATAGTTGTGGATTTTCTAGTTGCAGAGTTTCGAGTTGCGGAGTTTCTAGTTGCGGAGTTTATAGTTGTGAAGTTTATAGTTGAGGGGTTTTTAGCTGTGGAGTTTCTAGTTGCGGAGTTTCTATTTGCAGAGTTTCTAAATGCAAAGTCTCTAGTTGTGCAGTCTCTAGTTGTGGAGTTTCTAGTTGTTGAGTTTCTAGTTGTGGAGTTTTTTGTTGGGGAGTTTCTAGTTGTGAAGTTTCTAGTTGTGGATTTTCTAGTTGCGGAGTTTCTAGTTGCGGAGTTTCCAGTTGGGGAGTTTCTACTTGAGTTTATAGTTGTGGATTTTCTAGTTGCAGAGTTTCGAGTTGCGGAGTTTCAAGTTGAGGAATTTATAGGTGTGGAATTTCTAGTTGTTGAGTTTCTAGTTGTCGGGTTTCAATTTGCGGAGTTTCTAGTTGTGGAGTTTCTAGTTGTGGAATTTGTAGTTGTGGAGTATCTAGTTGTGGTGTTTCAAGTTGTAGAGTCTCTAGCTGTGGAGTTTCTAGTTGCGGAGTTTCTAGCTGCAGTGTTTCTAGTTGCGGAGTTTTCTAGTTGTGGAGCTTCTAGTGGCGGAGTTTCAAGTTGTGGAGTTTCTAGTTGCGGAGTTACTAGCTGTGGAGTTTCTAGTGGCGGAGTCTCTAGTTGTGCAGTCTCTAGTGGTTGAGGTGCTAGTTGTGAAGTTCATAGTTGGGGAGTTTCTAGTTGCGGAGTTTCTAGTTGTGGAGTTTCTAGTTGCGGAATTTGTAGTTGTGGAGTATCTAGTTGTGGTGTTTCAAGTTGTGGAGTCTGTAGTTGTGGAGTAACTATTTGTTGGGTTTCAAGTTGTGGAGTTTCTAGTTGTGGAGTTTATAGTTGTGGAATTCGTAATTGTGGAGTATCTAGTTTTGGTGTTTCAAGTAGTGAAGTTTCTAGCTGTGGAGTTTCTAATTGCGGAGTTTCTAGTTGCAGAGTTTCACGTTGCGGAGTTTTCTAGTTGTGGAGTTTCTAGTTGCGGAGTTTCTAGTTGCGGAGTTTCAAGTTGTGGAGTTTCTAGTTGGGGAGTTTCTAAATGTGAAGTTTGTAGTTGTGGAGTATCTAGTTGTGGAGTTTCTAGCTGTGGAGTTTCCAGTTATGGAATTTCTAGTTGTGGAGTTTCTAGGTGTGGAGTTTCAAGTTGTGGAATTGTTAGGTGTGGAGTTTCTACTTGTGGAGTTTCTAGTGGTCGGGTTTCTAGTTGCGGAGTTTCTTGTTGTGGAGTTTCTTGTTGTGGATTTTCTAGTGTTGGAGTTTTTAGTTGCGGCGTTTCTAGTTGTGGAGTTTCTGGTTGTGGAGTTTCAAGTTGTGGAGTTTCAATCTGTGTAGTTTCTAGTTGTGGAGTCTCAATTTGTGGAGTTCCTAGTTGTGGAGTCTCTAGTTGTGGAGTTTCTAGTTGTGAAGTTTCTAGTTGTGGAGCTTTTAGTTGAGGAGTGTCTAGTTGTTGAGTCTCTAGCTGTGGAAATTCTAGTTTTGGAGTTTCTGGTTGCAGAGTTTGTTGTTGCGGAGTTTCTAGATGTGGTGTTTCTAGTTGTGGAGTTTCTAGTTGCGGAGTTTCCAGTTGGGGAGTTTCTACTTGAGTTTATAGTTGTGGATTTTTTAGTTGCAGAGTTTCGAGTTGCAGAGTTTCAAGTTGTGGAGTTTCTAGTTCGGAGTTTCCAGCTGCGAAGTTTCTAGTTGCGGAGTCTCTAGTTGTACAGTCTCTTGTTGTTGAGTTTCTAGTTGTGAAGTTTATAGTTGGGGGGTTTCTAGCTGTGGAGTTTCTAGTTGCGGAGTTTCTAGTTGCGGAGTTTCTAGTTGCAGAGTTTCTAGTTGTGAAGTTTCTAGTTGGGGAGTTTCTAGTTGTGGAGTTTCTAGTTGTGGAGTTTCTGGTTAAGGAGTTTCTAGTTGCGGAGTTTCTAGTTGTGGAGTTTCTAGTTGCGGAATTTGTAGTTGTGGAGTATCTAGTTGTGGTGTTTCAAGTTGTGGAGTTTCTAGTGGTTGAGTTTCCAGTTGACGAGTTTCTATTTGCGAAGTCTCAAGTTGTGGAGTTTCTAACTGTAAAGTTTGTAGTTGCAGAGTTTCTAGTTGCGGAGTTTCCAGTTGTGGAGTTTCTAGTTGTGGAATTTGTAGTTGTGGATTATCTAGTTGTGGAGTTTCTAGTTGCGGAGTATCTAGTTGCAGAGTTTCTTGTTGCGTAGTTTTCTAGTTGGAGGGTTTCTAGTTGCGGAGTTACTAGCTGTGGAGTTTCTAGTGGCGGAGTCTCTAGTTGTGCAGTCTCTAGTTGTTGAGTTGCTAGTTGTGAAGTTTATAGTTGTGGGGTTTCCAGTTGTGGAGTTTCTGGGTGTGGAGTTTCCAGTTGCGGAGTTTCTAGTTGTGGATTTTCTAGTTGTGAGCTTCGTAGTTGTGGAGTTTCTAGTGGTGGAGTTTCTATGTGTGGAGTCTCTAGTTGTGGAGTTTCTAGTTGCGAACTCTCAAGTTGTGGAGTTTCTAGCTGTGGAGTTTCTAGTTGCGGAGTATGTAGTTGTAGAGTTTCTAGTTGCGGAGTTTTCTAGTTGTGGAGTTTCTAGTTGCGGAGTTTTCTAGTTGTGGAGTTTCTAGTTGTGCAGTCTCTAGTTGTTGAGTTTCTAGTTGTGAAGTTTATAGTTGTGGGGTTTCTAGCTGTGGAGCTTCGAGTTCCGCAGTTTCTAGTTGCAGAGTTTCTAGTTGCGGAGTTTCTAGTTGCAGAGTTTCTAGTTGTGGAGTTTCTACTTGGGGAGTTTTAGTTGTAGATTTTCAAGTTGTGGAATTTATAGGTGTGGAGTTTCTAGTTGTTGAGTGTCTAGTTGTGGAGTTTCTAGCTGTGGAGTTTCTAGTGGTTGAGTTTCCAGTTGACGAGTATCTATTTGCGAAGTCTCAAGTTGTGGAGTTTCTAGCTGTAAAGTTTCTAGTTGCAGAATTTCTAGTAGCGGAGTTTCCAGTTGTGGAGTTTCTAGTTGTGGAATTTCAATCTGTGTAGTTTCTAGTTGTGGAGTCTCAATTTTGGAGTTCCTAGTTGTGGAGTCTCTAGTTGTGGAGTTTCTAGTTGTGGAGATTCTATTTGTGGAGTTTCTAGTTGTGAAGTCTCTAGTTGTAGAGTTTCTAGTTGGAGTTTTTAGTTTTCGAGTTCCTTGTTGTAGATTTTCTATTTGCAGAGTTCCAAGTTGTGGAGTTTCTAGTTGTGCAGTTTGTAGTTGTGGAAATTTTAGCTGTGGAGTTTCTTCTTATAGAATCTCTAGTCGTGGAGTTTCTAGTTGTGTAGTTTCTATCTGAGGAGTTTCTAAATGCAAAGTCTCTAGTTATGCAGTCTCTAGTTGTGGAGCTTCTAGTTGCGGAGTTTCTAGTTGTGGAGTTTCTTGTTGGGGAGTTTCTAGTTGTGAAGTTTCTAGTTGTGGATTTTCTAGTTGCGGAGTTTCTAGTTGCGGAGTTTCCAGTTGGCGGGTTTCTACTTGAGTTTATAGTTGTGGATTTTCTAGTTGCAGAGTTTCGAGTTGTGGAGTTTCTAGTTGCGGAGTTTGTAGTTGCGGAGTTTCTAGTTGCAGAGTTTCTAGTTGTGGAGATTCTAGTTGCCAAGTTTCTTGTTGCGAAGTCTCAAGTTGTGGAGTTTCTAGCTGTGGAGTTTCTAGTTGCGGAGTTTCTAGTTGTGGAGTTTCTAGTTGTGGAGTTTCTAGTTGTGGAATTTGTAGTTGTGGAGAATCTGGTTATGGAGTTTCTAGTTGGGGAGTTTCTAGTTGCGGAGTTTCTAGTTGTGGAGTTTCTAGTGGTGGAGTTTTAGTTGTGGAGTTTCAAGTTGAGGAATTTATAGGTGTGGAGTTTGTAGTTGTTGAGTTTCTAGTTGTCGGGTTTCTAGTGGCGGAGTTTCTAGTTGTGGAGTGTCTAGTTGTGGAGCTTTTAGTTGAGGAGTCTCTAGTTGTTGAGTCTCTAGCTATGGAAATTCTAGTTGTGGAGTTTCTGGTTGCAGAGTTTGTTGTTGCGGAGTTTCCTGATGTGGTGTTTCTAGTTGTGGAGTTTCTAGTTGTGGAATTTGTAGTTATGGAGTATCTAGTTGTGGTGTTTCAAGTTGTGGAGTCTCTAGCTGTGGAGTTTCTATTTGCGGAGTTTCTAGTTACGGAGTTTTCTAGTTGTGGAGATTTTAGTGGCAGAGTTTCAAGTTGTGGAGTTTCTAGTTGCGGAGTTACTAGCTGTGGAGTTTCTAGTTGCGGAGTCTCTAGTTGTGCAGTCTCTAGTTGTTGAGTTGCTAGTTGTGAAGTTTATAGTTGTGGGGTTTCTTGCTGTGGAGTTTCTAGTTGCGGAGTTTCTAGTTGCTCAGATTCTAGTTGCGGCGTTTCTAGTTGCAGAGGTTCTAGTTGTGGAGTTTCTAGTTGGGGAGTTTCTAGTTGCGGAGTTTCTAGTTGTGGAGTTTCTGGTTGCGGAATTTGTAGTTGTGGAGTATCTAGGTTTGGTGTTTCAAGTTGTGGAGTTTCTAGTGGTTGAGTTTCCAGTTGACGAGTTTCTATTTGCGAAGTCTCAAGTTGTGGAGTTTCTAACTGTAAAGTTTGTAGTTGCAGAGTTTCTAGTTGCGGAGTTTCCAGTTGTGGAGTTTCTAGTTGTGGAATTTGTAGTTGTGGATTATCTAGTTGTGGAGTTTCTAGTTGCGGAGTATCTACTTGCAGAGTTTCTTGTTGCGTAGTTTTCTAGTTGGAGGGTTTCTAGTTGCGGAGTTACTAGCTGTGGAGTTTCTAGTGGCGGAGTCTCTAGTTGTGCAGTCTCTAGTTGTTGAGTTGCTAGTTGTGAAGTTTATAGTTGTGGGGTTTCTAGCTGTGGAGTTTCTTGTTGGGGAGTTTCCAGTTGTGGAGTTTCTGGGTGTGGAGTTTCCAGTTGCGGAGTTTCTAGTTGTGGATTTTCTAGTTGTGAGCTTCGTAGTTGTGGAGTTTCTAGTGGTGGAGTTTCTATGTGTGGAGTCTCTAGTTGTGGAGTTTCTAGTTGCGAACTCTCAAGTTGGGGAGTTTCTAGCTGTGGAGTTTCTAGTTGCGGAGTATGTAGTTGCAGAGTTTCTAGTTGCGGAGTTTTCTAGTTGTGGAGTTTCTAGTTGTGCAGTCTCTAGTTGTTGAGTTTCTAGTTGTGAAGTTTATAGTTGTGGGGTTTCAAGCTGTGGAGGTTCGAGTTCCGCAGTTTCTAGTTGCAGAGTTTCTAGTTGCGGAGTTTCTAGTTGCAGAGTTTCTAGTTGTGGAGTTTCTAGTTGGGGAGCTTCGAGTTGCAGAGTTTCTAGTTGTGGAGTTTCTACTTGGGGAGTTTTAGTTGTAGATTTTCAAGTTGTGGAATTTATAGGTGTGGAGTTTCTAGTTGTTGAGTGTCTAGTTGTGGAGTTTCTAGCTGTGGAGTTTCTAGTGGTTGAGTTTTCAGTTGACGAGTTTCTATTCGCGAAGTCTCAAGTTGTGGAGTTTCTAGCTGTAAAGTTTCTAGTTGCGGAGTTTCTAGTTGCGGAGTTTCCAGTTGTGGAGTTTCTAGTTGTGGAATTTGTAGTTGTGAAGTACAGAGTTGTGGTGCTTCAAGTTGTGGAGTTTCTAGCTTAGGAGTTTCTAGTTGAGGAGTTTCTAGTGGCAGAGTTTCTAGTTGCAGAGTTTTCTAGTTGTGGAGATTCTAGTGGCGGAGTTTCAAGTTGTGGAGTTTCTAGTTGCGGAGTTACTAGCTGTGGAGTTTCTAGATGCGGAGTCTCTAGTTGTGCAGTCTATAGTTGTTGAGTTGCTAGTTGTGAAGTTTATAGTTGTGGGATTTCTAGCAGTGGAGTTTCTAGTTGCGGAGTTTCTAGTTGCAGAGATTCTAGTTGTGGAGTTTCTAGGGGGGAGTTTCTGGCTGTGGAGTTTCCAGTTTCGGAGTTTCTAGTTGTGGAGTTTCTAGTTGTGAGGATCGTAGTTGTGGAGTTTCTAGTGGTGGAGCTTCTAGTTGTGGAGTCTCTAGTTGTGGAGTTTCTAGTTGTGGAGTTTTTAGTTGCGAACTCTCAAGTTTTGGAGTTTCTAGTTGTGGAGGTTCTTATTTGGGAGTTTCTAGTTGTGAAGTTTCTAGTTGTGGATTTTCTAGTTGCAGAGTTTCAAGTTGCGGAGTTTCCAATTGGGGAGTTTCTACTTGAGTTTATAGTTGTGGATTTTCTAGTTGCAGAGTTTCGAGTAGCGGAGTTTCTAGTTGCGGAGTTTCTAGTTGTGAAGTTTATAGTTGAGGAGTTTCTAGCTGTGGAGTTTCTAGTTGCGGAGTTTCTATTTGCAGAGTTTCTAAATGCAAAGTCTCTAGTTGTGCAGTCTCTAGTTGTGGAGTTTCTAGTTGTTGAGTTTCTAGTTGTGGAGTTTTTTGTTGGGGAGTTTCTAGTTGTGAAGTTTCTAGTTGTGGATTTTCTAGTTGCGGAGTTTCTAGTTGCGGAGTTTCCAGTTGGGGAGTTTCTACTTGAGTTTATAGTTGTGGATTTTCTAGTTGCAGAGTTTCGAGTTGCGGAGTTTCAAGTTGAGGAATTTATAGGTGTGGAGTGTCTAGTTGTTGAGTTTCTAGTTGTCGGGTTTCAATTTGCGGAGTTTTTAGTTGTGGAGTTTCTAGTTGTGGAATTTGTAGTTGTGGAGTATCTAGTTGTGGTGTTTCAAGTTGTAGAGTCTCTAGCTGTGGAGTTTCTAGTTGCGGAGTTTCTAGCTGCAGTGTTTCTAGTTGCGGAGTTTTCTAGTTGTGGAGCTTCTAGTGGCGGAGTTTCAAGTTGTGGAGTTTCTAGTTGCGGAGTTACTAGCTGTGGAGTTTCTAGTGGCGGAGTCTCTAGTTGTGCAGTCTCTAGTGGTTGAGGTGCTAGTTGTGAAGTTCATAGTTGGGGAGTTTCTAGTTGCGGAGTTTCTAGTTGTGGAGTTTCTAGTTGCGGAATTTGTAGTTGTGGAGTATCTAGTTGTGGTGTTTCAAGTTGTGGAGTCTGTAGTTGTGGAGTAACTATTTGTTGGGTTTTAAGTTGTGGAGTTTCTAGTTGTGGAGTTTATAGTTGTGGAATTCGTAAATGTGGAGTATCTTGTTTTGGTGTTTCAAGTAGTGAAGTTTCTAGCTGTGGAGTTTCTAATTGCGGAGTTTCTAGTTGCAGAGTTTCACGTTGCGGAGTTTTCTAGTTGTGGAGTTTCTAGTTGCGGAGTTTCTAGTTGCGGAGTTTCAAGTTGTGGAGTTTCTAGTTGGGGAGTTTCTAAATGTGAAGTTTGTAGTTGTGGAGTATCTAGTTGTGGAGTTTCAAATTGTGGAGTGTCTAGTTGTGGATTTTGAAGTTGTAGAGTTCCTAGTTGCGGAGTGTCTAGTTGGGAGTTTTCTTGTTGCGGAGTTTTCTAGTTGCGGAGTTTGTAGTTGTGGAGTTGCTAGTTGTGGAGTTTCTAGTGGTTGATTTTCTAGCTGTGGAGTTTCTAGTTGCGGAGTTTCTAGTTGCAGAGTTTCTAGTTGTGGACTTTCTAGCTGTGGAGTTTCCAGTTATGGAATTTCTAGTTGTGGAGTTTCTAGCTGTGGAGTTTCAAGTTGTGGAATTGTTAGGTGTGGAGTTTCTACTTGTGGAGTTTCTAGTGGTCGGGTTTCTAGTTGCGGAGTTTCTTGTTGTGGAGTTTCTTGTTGTGGATTTTCTAGTGTTGGAGTTTTTAGTTGCGGCGTTTCTAGTTGTGGAGTTTCTGGTTGTGGAGTTTCAAGTTGTGGAGTTTCAATCTGTGTAGTTTCTAGTTGTGGAGTCTCAATTTGTGGAGTTCCTAGTTGTGGAGTCTCTAGTTGTGGAGTTTCTAGTTGTGAAGTTTCTAGTTGTGGAGCTTTTAGTTGAGGAGTCTCTAGTTGTTGAGTCTCTAGCTGTGGAAATTCTAGTTTTGGAGTTTCTGGTTGCAGAGTTTGTTGTTGCGGAGTTTCTAGATGTGGTGTTTCTAGTTGTGGAGTTTCTAGTTGCGGAGTTTCCAGTTGGGGAGTTTCTACTTGAGTTTATAGTTGTGGATTTTTTAGTTGCAGAGTTTCGAGTTGCAGAGTTTCAAGTTGTGGAGTTTCTAGTTCGGAGTTTCCAGCTGCGAAGTTTCTAGTTGCGGAGTCTCTAGTTGTACAGTCTCTTGTTGTTGAGTTTCTAGTTGTGAAGTTTATAGTTGGGGGTTTTCTAGCTGTGGAGTTTCTAGTTGCGGAGTTTCTAGTTGCGGAGTTTCTAGTTGCAGAGTTTCTAGTTGTGAAGTTTCTAGTTGGGGAGTTTCTAGTTGTGGAGTTTCTAGTTGTGGAGTTTCTAGTTGGGGAGTTTCTAGTTGCGGAGTTTCTAGTTGTGGAGTTTCTAGTTGCGGAATTTGTAGTTGTGGAGTATCTAGTTGTGGTGTTTCAAGTTGTGGAGTTTCTAGTGGTTGAGTTTCCAGTTGACGAGTTTCTATTTGCGAAGTCTCAAGTTGTGGAGTTTCTAACTGTAAAGTTTGTAGTTGCAGAGTTTCTAGTTGCGGAGTTTCCAGTTGTGGAGTTTCTAGTTGTGGAATTTGTAGTTGTGGATTATCTAGTTGTGGAGTTTCTAGTTGCGGAGTATCTAGTTGCAGAGTTTCTTGTTGCGTAGTTTTCTAGTTGCAGGGTTTCTAGTTGCGGAGTTACTAGCTGTGGAGTTTCTAGTGGCGGAGTCTCTAGTTGTGCAGTCTCTAGTTGTTGAGTTGCTAGTTGTGAAGTTTATAGTTGTGGGGTTTCTAGCTGTGGAGTTTCTTCTTGGGGAGTTTCCAGTTGTGGAGTTTCTGGGTGTGGAGTTTCCAGTTGCGGAGTTTCTAGTTGTGGATTTTCTAGTTGTGAGCTTCGTAGTTCTGGAGTTTCTAGTGGTGGAGTTTCTATGTGTGGAGTCTCTAGTTGTGGAGTTTCTAGTTGCGAACTCTCAAGTTGTGGAGTTTCTAGCTGTGGAGTTTCTAGTTGCGGAGTATGTAGTTGCAGAGTTTCTAGTTGCGGAGTTTTCTAGTTGTGGAGTTTCTAGTTGTGCAGTCTCTAGTTGTTGAGTTTCTAGTTGTGAAGTTTATAGTTGTGGGGTTTCTAGCTGTGGAGCTTCGAGTTCCGCAGTTTCTAGTTGCAGAGTTTCTAGTTGCGGAGTTTCTAGTTGCAGAGTTTCTAGTTGTGGAGTTTCTAGTTGGGGAGCTTCGAGTTGCAGAGTTTCTAGTTGTGGAGTTTCTACTTGGGGAGTTTTAGTTGTAGATTTTCAAGTTGTGGAATTTATAGGTGTGGAGTTTCTAGTTGTTGAGTGTCTAGTTGTGGAGTTTCTTGCTGTGGAGTTTCTAGTGGTTGAGTTTTCAGTTGACGAGTTTCTATTCGCGAAGTCTCAAGTTGTGAAGTTTCTAGCTGTAAAGTTTCTAGTTGCGGAGTTTCTAGTTGCGGAGTTTCCAGTTGTGGAGTTTCTAGTTGTGGAATTTGTAGTTGTGAAGTACAGAGTTGTGGTGCTTCAAGTTGTGGAGTTTCTAGCTTAGGAGTTTCTAGTTGAGGAGTTTCTAGTGGCAGAGTTTCTAGTTGCAGAGTTTTCTAGTTGTGGAGATTCTAGTGGCGGAGTTTCAAGTTGTGGAGTTTCTAGTTGCGGAGTTACTAGCTGTGGAGTTTCTAGATGCGGAGTCTCTAGTTGTGCAGTCTATAGTTGTTGAGTTGCTAGTTGTGAAGTTTATAGTTGTGGGATTTCTAGCAGTGGAGTTTCTAGTTGCGGAGTTTCTTGTTGCATAGTTTCTAGTTGCGGAGTTTCTAGTTGCAGAGATTCTAGTTGTGGAGTTTCTAGGGGGGAGTTTCTGGCTGTGGAGTTTCCAGTTTCGGAGTTTCTAGTTGTGGAGTTTCTAGTTGTGAGGATCGTAGTTGTGGAGTTTCTAGTGGTGGAGCTTCTAGTTGTGGAGTCTCTAGTTGTGGAGTTTCTAGTTTTGGAGTTTTTAGTTGCGAACTCTCAAGTTTTGGAGTTTCTAGTTGTGGAGGTTCTTGTTTGGGAGTTTCTAGTTTTGAAGTTTCTAGTTGTGGATTTTCTAGTTGCAGAGTTTCAAGTTGCGGAGTTTCCAATTGGGGAGTTTCTACTTGAGTTTATAGTTGTGGATTTTCTAGTTGCAGAGTTTCGAGTTGCGGAGTTTCTAGTTGCGGAGTTTCTAGTTGTGAAGTTTATAGTTGAGGGGTTTCTAGCTGTGGAGTTTCTAGTTGCGGAGTTTCTATTTGCAGAGTTTCTAAATGCAAAGTCTCTAGTTGTGCAGTCTCTTGTTGTGGAGTTTCTAGTTGTTGAGTTTCTAGTTGTGGAGTTTTTGTTGGGGAGTTTCTAGTTGTGAAGTTTCTAGTTGTGGATTTTCTAGTTGCGGAGTTTCTAGTTGCGGAGTTTCCAGTTGGGGAGTTTCTACTTGAGTTTATAGTTGTGGATTTTCTAGTTGCAGAGTTTCGAGTTGCGGAGTTTCAAGTTGAGGAATTTATAGGTGTGGAGTTTCTAGTTGTTGAGTTTCTAGTTGTCGGGTTTCAATTTGCGGAGTTTCTAGTTGTGGAATTTCTATTTGTGGAATTTGTAGTTGTGGAGTATCTAGTTGTGGTGTTTCAAGTTGTAGAGTCTCTAGCTGTGGAGTTTCTAGTTGCGGAGTTTCTAGCTGCAGTGTTTCTAGTTGCGGAGTTTTCTAGTTGTGGTGCTTCTAGTGGCGGAGTTTCAAGTTGTGGAGTTTCTAGTTGCGGAGTTACTAGCTGTGGAGTTTCTAGTGGCGGAGTCTCTAGTTGTGCAGTCTCTAGTGGTTGAGGTGCTAGTTTTGAAGTTCATAGTTGGGGAGTTTCTAGTTGCGGAGTTTCTAGTTGTGGAGTTTCTAGTTGCGGAATTTGTAGTTGTGGAGTATCTAGTTGTGGTGTTTCAAGTTGTGGAGTCTGTAGTTGTGGAGTAACTATTTGTTGGGTTTCAAGTTGTGGAGTTTCTAGTTGTGGAGTTTATAGTTGTGGAATTCGTATTTGTGGAGTATCTAGTTTTGGTGTTTCAAGTAGTGAAGTTTCTAGCTGTGGAGTTTCTAATTGCGGAGTTTCTAGTTGCAGAGTTTCACGTTGCGGAGTTTTCTAGTTGTGGATTTTCTAGTTGCGGAGTTTCTAGTTGCGGAGTTTCAAGTTGTGGAGTTTCTAGTTGGGGAGTTTCTAAATGTGAAGTTTGTAGTTGTGGAGTATCTAGTTGTGGAGTTTCAAATTGTGGAGTGTCTAGTTGTGGATTTTGAAGTTGTAGAGTTCCTAGTTGCGGAGTGTCTAGTTGGGAGTTTTCTTGTTGCGGAATTTTCTAGTTGCGGAGTCTGTAGTTGTGGAGTTGCTAGTTGTGGAGTTTCTAGTGGTTGATTTTCTAGCTGTGGAGTTTCTAGTTGCGGAGTTTCTAGTTACAGAGTTTCTAGTTGTGGACTTTCTAGCTGTGGAGTTTCCAGTTATGGAATTTCTAGTTGTGGAGTTTCTAGCTGTGGAGTTTCAAGTTGTGGAATTGTTAGGTGTGGAGTTTCTACTTGTGGAGTTTCTAGTGGTCGGGTTTCTAGTTGCGGAGTTTCTTGTTGTGGAGTTTCTTGTTGTGGATTTTCTAGTGTTGGAGTTTTTAGTTGCGGCGTTTCTAGTTGTGGAGTTTCTGGTTGTGGAGTTTCAAGTTGTGGAGTTTCAATCTGTGTAGTTTCTAGTTGTGGAGTCTCAATTTGTGGAGTTCCTAGTTGTGGAGTCTCTAGTTGTGGAGTTTCTAGTTGTGAAGTTTCTAGTTGTGGAGCTTTTAGTTGAGGAGTGTCTAGTTGTTGAGTCTCTAGCTGTGGAAATTCTAGTTTTGGAGTTTCTGGTTGCAGAGTTTGTTGTTGCGGAGTTTCTAGATGTGGTGTTTCTAGTTGTGGAGTTTCTAGTTGCGGAGTTTCCAGTTGGGGAGTTTCTACTTGAGTTTATAGTTGTGGATTTTTTAGTTGCAGAGTTTCGAGTTGCAGAGTTTCAAGTTGTTGAGTTTCTAGTTCGGAGTTTCCAGCTGCGAAGTTTCTAGTTGCGGAGTCTCTAGTTGTACAGTCTCTTGTTGTTGAGTTTCTAGTTGTGATGTTTATAGTTGGGGGGTTTCTAGCTGTGGAGTTTCTAGTTGCGGAGTTTCTAGTTGCGGAGTTTCTAGTTGCAGAGTTTCTAGTTGTGAAGTTTCTAGTTGGGGAGTTTCTAAGTGTGGAGTTTCTAGTTGGGGAGTTTCTAGTTGCGGAGTTTCTAGTTGTGGAGTTTCTAGTTGCGGAATTTGTAGTTGTGGAGTATCTAGTTGTGGTGTTTCAAGTTGTGGAGTTTCTAGTGGTTGAGTTTCCAGTTGACGAGTTTCTATTTGCGAAGTCTCAAGTTGTGGAGTTTCTAACTGTAAAGTTTGTAGTTGCAGAGTTTCTAGTTGCGGAGTTTCCAGTTGTGGAGTTTCTAGTTGTGGAATTTGTAGTTGTGGATTATCTAGTTGTGGAGTTTCTAGTTGCGGAGTATCTAGTTGCAGAGTTTCTTGTTGCGTAGTTTTCTAGTTGGAGGGTTTCTAGTTGCGGAGTTACTAGCTGTGGAGTTTCTAGTGGCGGAGTCTCTAGTTGTGCAGTCTCTAGTTGTTGAGTTGCTAGTTGTGAAGTTTATAGTTGTGGGGTTTCTAGCTGTGGAGTTTCTTGTTGGGGAGTTTCCAGTTGTGGAGTTTCTGGGTGTGGAGTTTCCAGTTGCGGAGTTTCTAGTTGTGGATTTTCTAGTTGTGAGCTTCGTAGTTGCGGAGTTTCTAGTGGTGGAGTTTCTATGTGTGGAGTCTCTAGTTGTGGAGTTTCTAGTTGCGAACTCTCAAGTTGTGGAGTTTCTAGCTGTGGAGTTTCTAGTTGCGGAGTATGTAGTTGCAGAGTTTCTAGTTGCGGAGTTTTCTAGTTGTGGAGTTTCTAGTTGTGCAGTCTCTAGTTGTTGAGTTTCTAGTTGTGAAGTTTATAGTTGTGGGGTTTCTAGCTGTGGAGCTTCGAGTTCCGCAGTTTCTAGTTGCAGAGTTTCTAGTTGCGGAGTTTCTAGTTGCAGAGTTTCTAGTTGTGGAGTTTCTACTTGGGGAGTTTTAGTTGTAGATTTTCAAGTTGTGGAATTTATAGGTGTGGAGTTTCTAGTTGTTGAGTGTCTAGTTGTGGAGTTTCTAGCTGTGGAGTTTCTAGTGGTTGAGTTTCCAGTTGACGAGTTTTCTATTTGCGAAGTCTCAAGTTGTGGAGTTTCTAGCTGTAAAGTTTCTAGTTGCAGAATTTCTAGTTGCGGAGTTTCCAGTTGTGGAGTTTCTAGTTGTGGAATTTCAATCTGTGTAGTTTCTAGTTGTGGAGTCTCAATTTTGGAGTTCCTAGTTGTGGAGTCTCTAGTTGTGGAGTTTCTAGTTGTGGAGATTCTATTTGTGGAGTTTCTAGTTGTGAAGTCTCTAGTTGTAGAGTTTCTAGTTGGAGTTTTTAGTTTTCGAGTTCCTTGTTGTAGATTTTCTATTTGCAGAGTTCCAAGTTGTGGAGTTTCTAGTTGTGCAGTTTGTAGTTGTGGAAATTTTAGCTGTGGAGTTTCTTCTTATAAAATCTCTAGTCGTGGAGTTTCTAGTTGTGTAGTTTCTATCTGAGGAGTTTCTAAATGCAAAGTCTCTAGTTATGCAGTCTCTAGTTGTGGAGCTTCTAGTTGCGGAGTTTCTAGTTGTGGAGTTTCTTGTTGGGGAGTTTCTAGTTGTGAAGTTTCTAGTTGTGGATTTTCTAGTTGCGGAGTTTCTAGTTGCGGAGTATCCAGTTGGCGGGTTTCTACTTGAGTTTATAGTTGTGGATTTTCTAGTTGCAGAGTTTCGAGTTGTGGAGTTTCTAGTTGCGGAGTTTCTTGCTGCGGAGTTTTAATAGCGGAGTCTCTAGTTGTGCAGTCTCTAGTTGTTGAGTTTCTAGTTGTGAAGTTTATAGTTGAGGGGTTTCTAGCTGTGGAGTTTCTAGTTGCGGAGTTTCCATTTGCAGAGTTTCTAGTTGCGGAGTTTCTAGCTGCAGAGTTTCTAGTTGTGGAGTTTCTAGTTGGGGAGTTTCTAGTTGCGGAGTTTCTTGTTGTGGAGTTTCTAGTTGTGGAAATTCTAGTTGTGGAGTTTTAGTTGTGGAGTTTCAAGTTGAGGAATTTATAGGTGTGGAGTTTGTAGTTGTTGAGTTTCTAGTTGTCGGGTTTCTAGTGGCGGAGTTTCTAGTTGTGGAGTGTCAAGTTGTGGAGCTTTTAGTTGAGGAGTCTCTAGTTGTTGAGTCTCTAGCTATGGAAATTCTAGTTGTGGAGTTTCTGGTTGCAGAGTTTGTTGTTGCGGAGTTTCCTGATGTGGTGTTTCTAGTTGTGGAGTTTCTAGTTGTGGAATTTGTAGTTATGGAGTATCTAGTTGTGGTGTTTCAAGTTGTGGAGTCTCTAGCTGTGGAGTTTCTAGTAGCGGAGTTTCTAGTTACGGAGTTTTCTAGTTGTGGAGATTTTAGTGGCAGAGTTTCAAGTTGTGGAGTTTCTAGTTGCGGAGTTACTAGCTGTGGAGTTTCTAGTTGCGGAGTCTCTAGTTGTGCAGTCTCTAGTTGTTGAGTTGCTAGTTGTGAAGTTTATAGTTGTGGGGTTTCTAGCTGTGGAGTTTCTAGTTGCGGAGTTTCTAGTTGCTCAGATTCTAGTTGCGGCGTTTCTAGTTGCAGAGGTTCTAGTTGTGGAGTTTCTAGTTGGGGAGTTTCTAGTTGCGGAGTTTCTAGTTGTGGAGTTTCTGGTTGCGGAATTTGTAGTTGTGGAGTATCTAGGTTTGGTGTTTCAAGTTGTGGAGTTTCTAGTGGTTGAGTTTCCAGTTGACGAGTTTCTATTTGCGAAGTCTCAAGTTGTGGAGTTTCTAACTGTAAAGTTTGTAGTTGCAGAGTTTCTAGTTGCGGAGTTTCCAGTTGTGGAGTTTCTAGTTGTGGAATTTGTAGTTGTGGATTATCTAGTTGTGGAGTTTCTAGTTGCGGAGTATCTACTTGCAGAGTTTCTTGTTGCGTAGTTTTCTAGTTGGAGGGTTTCTAGTTGCGGAGTTACTAGCTGTGGAGTTTCTAGTGGCGGAGTCTCTAGTTGTGCAGTCTCTAGTTGTTGAGTTGCTAGTTGTGAAGTTTATAGTTGTGGGGTTTCTAGCTGTGGAGTTTCTTGTTGGGGAGTTTCCAGTTGTGGAGTTTCTGGGTGTGGAGTTTCCAGTTGCGGAGTTTCTAGTTGTGGATTTTCTAGTTGTGAGCTTCGTAGTTGTGGAGTTTCTAGTGGTGGAGTTTCTATGTGTGGAGTCTCTAGTTGTGGAGTTTCTAGTTGCGAACTCTCAAGTTGGGGAGTTTCTAGCTGTGGAGTTTCTAGTTGCGGAGTATGTAGTTGCAGAGTTTCTAGTTGCGGAGTTTTCTAGTTGTGGAGTTTCTAGTTGTGCAGTCTCTAGTTGTTGAGTTTCTAGTTGTGAAGTTTATAGTTGTGGGGTTTCTAGCTGTGGAGGTTCGAGTTCCGCAGTTTTTAGTTGCAGAGTTTCTAGTTGCGGAGTTTCTAGTTGCAGAGTTTCTAGTTGTGGAGTTTCTAGTTGGGGAGCTTCGAGTTGCAGAGTTTCTAGTTGTGGAGTTTCTACTTGGGGAGTTTTAGTTGTAGATTTTCAAGTTGTGGAATTTATAGGTGTGGAGTTTCTAGTTGTTGAGTGTCTAGTTGTGGAGTTTCTAGCTGTGGAGTTTCTAGTGGTTGAGTTTTCAGTTGACGAGTTTCTATTCGCGAAGTCTCAAGTTGTGGAGTTTCTAGCTGTAAAGTTTCTAGTTGCGGAGTTTCTAGTTGCGGAGTTTCCAGTTGTGGAGTTTCTAGTTGTGGAATTTGTAGTTGTGAAGTACAGAGTTGTGGTGCTTCAAGTTGTGGAGTTTCTAGCTTAGGAGTTTCTAGTTGAGGAGTTTCTAGTGGCAGAGTTTCTAGTTGCAGAGTTTTCTAGTTGTGGAGATTCTAGTGGCGGAGTTTCAAGTTGTGGAGTTTCTAGTTGCGGAGTTACTAGCTGTGGAGTTTCTAGATGCGGAGTCTCTAGTTGTGCAGTCTATAGTTGTTGAGTTGCTAGTTGTGAAGTTTATAGTTGTGGGATTTCTAGCAGTGGAGTTTCTAGTTGCGGAGTTTCTTGTTGCATAGTTTCTAGTTGCGGAGTTTCTAGTTGCAGAGATTCTAGTTGTGGAGTTTCTAGGGGGGAGTTTCTGGCTGTGGAGTTTCCAGTTTCGGAGTTTCTAGTTGTGGAGTTTCTAGTTGTGAGGATCGTAGTTGTGGAGTTTCTAGTGGTGGAGCTTCTAGTTGTGGAGTCTCTAGTTGTGGAGTTTCTAGTTGTGGAGTTTTTAGTTGCGAACTCTCAAGTTTTGGAGTTTCTAGTTGTGGAGGTTCTTATTTGGGAGTTTCTAGTTGTGAAGTTTCTAGTTGTGGATTTTCTAGTTGCAGAGTTTCAAGTTGCGGAGTTTCCAATTGGGGAGTTTCTACTTGAGTTTATAGTTGTGGATTTTCTAGTTGCAGAGTTTCGAGTAGCGGAGTTTCTAGTTGCGGAGTTTCTAGTTGTGAAGTTTATAGTTGAGGGGTTTCTAGCTGTGGAGTTTCTAGTTGCGGAGTTTCTATTTGCAGAGTTTCTAAATGCAAAGTCTCTAGTTGTGCAGTCTCTAGTTGTGGAGTTTCTAGTTGTTGAGTTTCTAGTTGTGGAGTTTTTTGTTGGGGAGTTTCTAGTTGTGAAGTTTCTAGTTGTGGATTTTCTAGTTGCGGAGTTTCTAGTTGCGGAGTTTCCAGTTGGGGAGTTTCTACTTGAGTTTATAGTTGTGGATTTTCTAGTTGCAGAGTTTCGAGTTGCGGAGTTTCAAGTTGAGGAATTTATAGGTGTGGAGTTTCTAGTTGTTGAGTTTCTAGTTGTCGGGTTTCAATTTGCGGAGTTTCTAGTTGTGGAGTTTCTAGTTGTGGAATTTGTAGTTGTGGAGTATCTAGTTGTGGTGTTTCAAGTTGTAGAGTCTCTAGCTGTGGAGTTTCTAGTTGCGGAGTTTCTAGCTGCAGTGTTTCTAGTTGCGGAGTTTTCTAGTTGTGGAGCTTCTAGTGGCGGAGTTTCAAGTTGTGGAGTTTCTAGTTGCGGAGTTACTAGCTGTGGAGTTTCTAGTGGCGGAGTCTCTAGTTGTGCAGTCTCTAGTGGTTGAGGTGCTAGTTGTGAAGTTCATAGTTGGGGAGTTTCTAGTTGCGGAGTTTCTAGTTGTGGAGTTTCTAGTTGCGGAATTTGTAGTTGTGGAGTATCTAGTTGTGGTGTTTCAAGTTGTGGAGTCTGTAGTTGTGGAGTAACTATTTGTTGGGTTTCAAGTTGTGGAGTTTCTAGTTGTGGAGTTTATAGTTGTGGAATTCGTAAATGTGGAGTATCTAGTTTTGGTGTTTCAAGTAGTGAAGTTTCTAGCTGTGGAGTTTCTAATTGCGGAGTTTCTAGTTGCAGAGTTTCACGTTGCGGAGTTTTCTAGTTGTGGAGTTTCTAGTTGCGGAGTTTCTAGTTGCGGAGTTTCAAGTTGTGGAGTTTCTAGTTGGGGAGTTTCTAAATGTGAAGTTTGTAGCTGTGGAGTATCTAGTTGTGGAGTTTCAAATTGTGGAGTGTCTAGTTGTGGATTTTGAAGTTGTAGAGTTCCTAGTTGCGGAGTGTCTAGTTGGGAGTTTTCTTGTTGCGGAGTTTTCTAGTTGTGGAGTTTGTAGTTGTGGAGTTGCTAGTTGTGGAGTTTCTAGTGGTTGATTTTCTAGCTGTGGAGTTTCTAGTTGCGGAGTTTCTAGTTGCAGAGTTTCTAGTTGTGGACTTTCTAGCTGTGGAGTTTCCAGTTATGGAATTTCTAGTTGTGGAGTTTCTAGCTGTGGAGTTTCAAGTTGTGGAATTGTTAGGTGTAAAGTTTCTACTTGTGGAGTTTCTAGTGGTCGGGTTTCTAGTTGCGGAGTTTCTTGTTGTGGAGTTTCTTGTTGTGGATTTTCTAGTGTTGGAGTTTTTAGTTGCGGCGTTTCTAGTTGTGGAGTTTCTGGTTGTGGAGTTTCAAGTTGTGGAGTTTCAATCTGTGTAGTTTCTAGTTGTGGAGTCTCAATTTGTGGAGTTCCTAGTTGTGGAGTCTCTAGTTGTGGAGTTTCTAGTTGTGAAGTTTCTAGTTGTGGAGCTTTTAGTTGAGGAGTCTCTAGTTGTTGAGTCTCTAGCTGTGGAAATTCTAGTTTTGGAGTTTCTGGTTGCAGAGTTTGTTGTTGCGGAGTTTCTAGATGTGGTGTTTCTAGTTGTGGAGTTTCTAGTTGCGGAGTTTCCAGTTGGGGAGTTTCTACTTGAGTTTATAGTTGTGGATTTTTTAGTTGCAGAGTTTCGAGTTGCAGAGTTTCAAGTTGTCGAGTTTCTAGTTCGGAGTTTCCAGCTGCGAAGTTTCTAGTTGCGGAATCTCTAGTTGTACAGTCTCTTGTTGTTGAGTTTCTAGTTGTGAAGTTTATAGTTGGGGGTTTTCTAACTGTGGAGTTTCTAGTTGCGGAGTTTCTAGTTGCGGAGTTTCTAGTTGCAGAGTTTCTAGTTGTGAAGTTTCTAGTTGGGGAGTTTCTAGTTGTGGAGTTTCTAGTTGTGGAGTTTCTAGTTGGGGAGTTTCTAGTTGCGGAGTTTCTAGTTGTGGAGTTTCTAGTTGCGGAATTTGTAGTTGTGGAGTATCTAGTTGTGGTGTTTCAAGTTGTGGAGTTTCTAGTGGTTGAGTTTCCAGTTGACGAGTTTCTATTTGCGAAGTCTCAAGTTGTGGAGTTTCTAACTGTAAAGTTTGTAGTTGCAGAGTTTCTAGTTGCGGAGTTTCCAGTTGTGGAGTTTCTAGTTGTGGAATTTGTAGTTGTGGATTATCTAGTTGTGGAGTTTCTAGTTGCGGAGTATCTAGTTGCAGAGTTTCTTGTTGCGTAGTTTTCTAGTTGGAGGGTTTCTAGTTGCGGAGTTACTAGCTGTGGAGTTTCTAGTGGCGGAGTCTCTAGTTGTGCAGTCTCTAGTTGTTGAGTTGCTAGTTGTCAAGTTTATAGTTGTGGGGTTTCTAGCTGTGGAGTTTCTTGTTGGGGAGTTTCCAGTTGTGGAGTTTCTGGGTGTGGAGTTTCCAGTTGCGGAGTTTCTAGTTGTGGATTTTCTAGTTGTGAGCTTCGTAGTTCTGGAGTTTCTAGTGGTGGAGTTTCTATGTGTGGAGTCTCTAGTTGTGGAGTTTCTAGTTGCGAACTCTCAAGTTGTGGAGTTTCTAGCTGTGGAGTTTCTAGTTGCGGAGTATGTAGTTGCAGAGTTTCTAGTTGCGGAGTTTTCTAGTTGTGGAGTTTCTGGTTGTGCAGTCTCTAGTTGTTGAGTTTCTAGTTGTGAAGTTTATAGTTGTGGGGTTTCTAGCTGTGGAGCTTCGAGTTCCGCAGTTTCTAGTTGCAGAGTTTCTAGTTGCGGAGTTTCTAGTTGCAGAGTTTCTAGTTGTGGAGTTTCTAGTTGGGGAGCTTCGAGTTGCAGAGTTTCTAGTTGTGGAGTTTCTACTTGGGGAGTTTTAGTTGTAGATTTTCAAGTTGCGGAGTTTTTAGTTGTGGAGTTTCTAGTTGTGTTGCTTTTAGTTGAGGAGTCTCTAGTTGTTGAGTCTCTAGCTGTGGAAATTCTAGTTGTAGAGTTTCTTGTTGCAGAGTTTGTTGTTGCGTAGTTTCTAGATGTGGTGTTTC